>NC_049225.1:49733396-52133396 GCF_011100685.1 Canis lupus familiaris
TTATTCATCTTTAGCCCACATTCATATCCACTTCACATTTCATGTTGTCACTGACACCCACAGAGGCTACTCATAAATTGTTCAACAGTTTCATTTTCTCATTGTAGTAACTTCCCCTTGAGCTGTGTATGACAATGCTCACAAGTATATCCTGATTTCCTATCTGCAGATATTTTCCTAAGAAAACAATTCAATTCTAGAATGGGTTGAAGAAAGTTTTCTGTTAAGTAAAATACAAAGTGCCAAACACTGTTATTTTACCTTCTATACTATTCAGTTAGTCCAACTAAACTTTTTAAATATTATTTTTTTCCCATCTTATAGATGGAAGAAATGGTCATTTTAGACATCACAAGTGACTCACAATTGTGGGTTTGTGGTTTAAACCTCCATTTTTCCAACTTTGAACCCCTATTTTCCCCATGTTTGTCTGAAGAATGAAGACCAGTTTGAGATTATAATTCTCTGTTAGATTAGTGTCTGCCTAGATGTTGGCCTTTGAAATATTTGAAGCTTTATAGTATTATTTGACCATCGAGACTCCCACATCATCACATACCTCTTAAAAACTTTGGTCGGATGTTGTAGTAAGAAAGAAGCCATACCTTTTGTTACATTCCTGCCATTTCTAAAAAAAAGAATAAGAGTTTCCCCAGTACCCTTGCTTTGTTTGGATTAATTTTCTGAAGGTCAACGTCTCTTCTTTGCTAGGAGCTATTCCAAGATCTCTACTTAGAAAGCCCCTGTGGCAACCATAGGCAATACAAAAGGTACAGCTAAATATGACTAAGAAGCCTACCAAATATAATAGAAGGGACTTCAAATGACAGTAAATGGGGAGGGGGGTAGGAATACAGAATGCATTACACAATCAGTGTAATATGGGGGAAAATATGTTAGGGTTGGACTGAATCATTTATACAATAGGATATAAAGAAGCCAGCTTATCCTTAACATCTGAGGCAGCACTTCTCAAATTTTATTATGCCTAAGAATCACCTTGAGATCCTGTTTACAATGCTGAGTCTAAGGCCACACCTCTGGAGATTCTAATTCCACAGATATGGGGAGGGTGTCTGGAAGTTTGTATTTTGAATAAGTAGCAGGTATAGTGCTGGAGTACCTATAAAGTATTGTGGGAAAGCATCCTCTAAAAAAAATCAAAGGGGTGAAGGACAAATTAACAAGACGATTCTATTTTGTTTTATTTCCGATATTTTACATTTGCTGTAAAAGGGGAAAATAACTAGTTGTCTTTATATCTTATATATAATGAGTATAGGGGGAATCCTTGGGTGGCGCAACGGTTTGGCGCCTGCCTTTGGCCCAGGGCGCGATCCTGGAGACCCGGGATCGAATCCCACATCGGGCTCCCGGTGCATGGAGCCTGCTTCTCCCTCTGCCTGTGTCTCTGCCTCTCTCTCTCTCTCTCTCTGTGACTATCATAAATAAATAAAAATTAAAAAATATATATATATATAATGAGTATATCTTATATCTTAATGACTGACATGAGAAACACAATCATCTGGATCAACTGCAGAGATTTAAAATCCCTCACATTTCTTGGGGATAAATATGTTTCTGAAGCCATTTTCTGAAAAGACTTTACAAAATGAACATTATGCATATGACGTGAATTCTGGAGCAATTCAGAAAGGTCCTGAGCTGTAGCCAGGATCAAAGGTGCTTATGTTTCTGCAGAAAAATGTATGAATATTCATACTAAATGGGACATGGTCTATACCAAGGTCCATGTCTTTTCAGGTTGGTTCTTTCAACCAAACAAGTTGAATCAAATTGTATTACTTTTATGATATTGAAATAAAAACTTCAATGGTAAAATAAATACTGTAACTTGCAGGACGCCTGAGTGGCTCAGTGGTTGAGCATCTGCCTTTGGCTCAGGGCATGATCCTGGAGTCCTGGGATCGAGTCCCATATCCGGCTTCCTGCACAGGGCCTGCTTCTCCCTCTGCCTATGTCTCGGTCTCTGTCTCTCTCTCTTTCATGAATGTATAAATAAAATCTTAAAAAAAATACTGTAACTTGCCATCAAATACAGGGAATAAGACACTGTGAACTCTAAAAGCTATACTTCATTGAATACTTAATATTTGCCTTCCAGGGCAGCCTGGGTGGCTCAGGGGGTTTAGCTCCGCCTTCAGCCCAGAGCGTGATCCCGGAGACCCAGGATCAAGTCCCACATCGGGCTCCCGGTGCATGGAACCTGCTTCTCCCTCTGCCTATGTCTCTGCCTCTCTCTCTCTGTTTCCCATGAATAAATAAATAAAATCTTAGAAAAAAAATATTTGCCTGCCATTGTATCTAGTGTATTTCATATGATTTTCTTGTTCTCACTATTTTTCTATGAAAAATATCTTAGTGCTCTTATTGTAAAAGTGAGGAAACTGAGGCCCAGAGGGTTAAAGCAATCGGTTCAAAGACAGGTTAGTGAGCGGCAGCAGAGCCAGGAGAAGAACATGGCTGACACTCTAATGATAATATTCTTTATACCATGCTATGTTGCTTTTCTCAAAAATTATCTTGTTCACCACTAAATTAAAAAAAATGTGCTTCAGAGGCCTATAAATACAACTTTGAAATCCTTTTTCATTAATTCCTAGAATGATTTACTAAGTGTCTTTTATCTGTCTGCGTAGTTTTTATGCAGTTTATAAATATTCCCATTTTTCTTTCTTTCTGGATGAGGTAGAAAACCACTCATTTACCCCCCTTTGCATTTAGACATGGCCATGTGATTACTCCCGCAATATAATCTAACCTCTCTGGATTGATACAGCACTCATAATCTCCCCTTACCCCTCTTTAGTATTTTGTATCTATATTATTATCTTCAGTTTTTATTCCTAGTTTAGACAATGACAAAAGTAAACATTAATAATGTGTAATAATTTTGCTACTAACAATACCACTCTTTCCTACCTTGGACCATTTCACCAACAATGAATTTTTGAAGAAATACAAGAAAATACATTCTGTTTAAGGTGTGATACCAAAGATTGGTCTTAACTTCCAGGTTTAACATTAAATGAGAAGTAGTAAATTTGATGTTAACGTTTTTAAACTGATTTTTCTTATCATCTATTTATTTTTCTTATTACTGGGATTTTATTCTAATATTCTCTATGTTTAAGAAAAAGAACATCATTAGAATCAATGTTTACTGGTCTTTTACTCATTATCTCCTCCCTCCTTTCTTCTTTGACCAAAGTACCTAACTTTCCCTTTGGGAATTTACTCTTCTTTCTCAGCCTCTGAACTTCGATGGTACTCATCACATTCCAGATCCTAAGGTGGGAATTAATGTGACAATCTTATCCTTATGGCAAGAGCAATCGGTTCAGGGATGTGAACCTGACAAAATTTAAAGTTAATAGAGGAGATACATACCAAGAATTCTAAGGAGAGATTCTGTCTCTGGTAGGAAAAGAGGAAGCCTGGTCTCACTGCAGCCATTTACTATTACTACAAAGTGAGAAGTCAGATCTCTGTGGTGGCACTACTTTAAGTCTCAGGATGAAGCCAAGGCCATGGATAGAAGATGGAAGACATGAAAGTAATGCAGATCTTTGGCAAACATTTTTTGAGTTATTGTATTTGATACTCCTGATTTAAGAAATCCTGTACAACATATATTTTGATTATAAAAGTAATTTTTAGACTACACTGAGACAAAGGAGTCATATCATTACATTACTTGGAAATATGGATTGTTCTTTCTTGAGGAGAACCAGTGTCTGACTAGGCTTTAGACATTCCACAAATGTCCACTCAGAATTATGCCACAAGGGGAGGTCATTTAATACATCTATGTTTCTGATAGATTTACAGTCCTTTTGGAGAGGCAGGAATTATACACAAAGTGCTTAGCTGCATGGTGGTGAATTATACGTACAATAAAATTATTGAAGATAGTAGTAATATGTGTAGCAATAATCAGGGAAAACATCATGCACAGTGTCACTACATCTTGGGTTTGAAGGTTGTGTTTGTATGGCCATAGAGAAAGAGGCTCAGTATTTCAAAGAGGGGAGTAGAATTGTCATGGGAAGGAGAATGGAAAACTAGATACCTCCCCATCATTCACTCTGTCACCTATGGGACAAGGCCCATTTCCAATAGTGTAGCCTTTTGTGTCTTATAATAATCTTGTGTTGTAAATAATAGTAATTCCATTTTTTTTTTCAAAATTTTATTTATTTATTCATGAGACACAGAGAGAGAGAGGCAGAGACACAGGCAGAGGGAGAAGGAGACTCCACACAGGGAGCCCGATCCTGGGTCCCCAGCATCACATGCCTTGGACTGAAGGCTGCGCTAAACCACTGAGCCACCCAGGCTGCCCAGTAATTACATTTTATAGAAAAGTTGTCCAGTTAGTTTAGTTTGGGTTTGGTTTGAATTGAAGCCTTCTTAGACGCATGACATTACAGCAGAGGTCTAACTCATAGTTAATTAGGATATAGGGTCTGTGAATTATACTTAAATATTCAACTTTCCCCTTGATTTCAACTAACACAACTTTCCTTTAACTCTAAATAATTCAGAATATGTAAGAACATATTTTATCAGATTTTTAAAGAAGCATCAGTGTGATTGTGTCTGTATGTTCCCTATAAAGTCAGCAAAATATTTCAACCTCTAATCTAGTGGAATAAGGAAAGATGTATATTAAACTCAATCATTCAGTTCCACACATTCTATTGTGCTTCTTTTAAAACTTTTTAAAATCTGACTTGTGCCTTTAGTAACACTAAGACATTGCAAAGTTAGTGAGAACATTAATTTATCCATGCAAGCATGCATGATTCTACATGACCCTTTGATTTCTAGCTCTTCCACATTTTACAAGCAAAGACATTCAAAGGCCAAACTAAGATCTTTCAGCAAAAATAGGAATTAATTTTCTTGATTCATACTCTCCGTCTCTGTTGAAGACCAATAATTGTGAGTACAAGCCCAGAATTCTGAATTATTTTCTGAAATGAGCCTACAAATCTTAAATTACATTAAGCCACAATTCTCTGTTCTCAAAAAGATACATTCATATTCTTTCTGTTCTGTCCACATCTTTGTCAAACCTAATTTCTCCCTGTTTTCAAGATTCGGTTCAAATATTCTGTCTCCATGATTCTTTCTGCTGTCTTCCTTCAATTGTACAACAGACATTTATAGAGTATCTACTCCATGTCAGGTCCTGTGCTAGTTGTTAAGGAGACGACAATGAAGTTGGACTTTCATGACATTTTGTCTGTATAAACTCTTAAAAGGAAAAGCCCTCTCATAAAATATAAAAAGCTTATGGTAGGCTGTCTTAAAAGGCATTTTAACCTAAAAGGCTACAAAAAGTACACTTTATCTACAACTTAAAAAAGAAATAGACCCAAGGCTCTTTTTCTTTGAATGAGATTCTGCCAATTGTTTATCAATGTGTCACCATTCACACATAAACAAACCCTAAATTTATAGACTATAAATCTAAATTCATCACTTTAAAAATTTAAAGTATAAAATTTGTTTTAACATCTGTTATTTTTATAATCAGTCACAATTAGCCCACACCTAAATATAGGACTTCATGTAATGTCTACTATATCATTAAAATAGTAGTTTGACATTTATAAACGTATTTGGACAGAAACACAATTCTGGGTAACTATTAAATTCAGCAGAATTATATGGACATATAGAGCAACCCATGGCCCTCAAGTTTTCAAATTACCAGGGACAACAGAGGGAATGGAAAAGGTAGCTATGCAGACTAGTTTGAAAGAATTTAAACAAGGAGAGTAAAGAGTTCTACAGTTTTATAATTATTAGAATAAGTAAAATAACTAGATTTTAACCTTCTTGACAGTGAGATCAATGCCTCACATAATTTTGAACCTTATATCCTTCAGTAAAATGTTTTGTTTACCATATGTGCTCAGGAAATACCAAATGAATAATGGACAAATGAACTTGTATAGTACTGTACAAATGATCCTGTACGGGCACTTGGGTGGCTCAGTTGATTGTCTGTTTTCGACTCAGGTCATGATCCTGGGGTCCTGGGATTTAAACCTTATTCTGGGCTCCCTGCTCAGTGGAGAGTCTTCTTCTCCAACCCTCCCTCTGCCCCTCTTCCCACCCATGCACATGCACAGGTGCTCTCTCTCAAAATAAATAAATAAATAAATAAATAAATATATATATATATATATATATATATATATATATATATATATATCCCTGCCAGTAAGGAAACCAAAGCATAAAAAAAAAGATTCATTGATCTAAGCTCCAGATGGAGCAAGTCTTTAAAAAAGAAACCCACAAATGATTCATTAGAAGTGTATAGTGCTTTGAGCTCTAAAGCCATTTTTATATACATCAATCTCATTTAATTATTATAGAGATTCTGTATGGTTGACTAAATAGAATATTTTAATCCTTATTTATAGGTATGGAAACTGTGGATCAGATAGGCTAGACACTTGCAGTTTGCAGAGATGGGCCAAATCTCAGGTTAACTGACTCCTCTTCCAGAATTCACCCAAGAGACTAGAAAGATGCATTATTCAAGTGAAAGCTACAGTCTGGAGTGCTGATGGCAACTTCCTAATATCTATCTCCGCTGTACAGAGAATTCTAGTAGAAAAGCTGCCATGTTTAGACATGAAATTGCAATGCTAGAGCTATGGGTCTCAAAGACAGCTTGATATTCTTCTTGTTACAATCTATTATATTCTCCTAGGCCACAAAAAGGATTCCTGAGGGACTGAGTGTGGACTGAAAGGTTGGATGCAACACCAAATGACTATTGTATGTGGAGCTACAGACAGATCCGATTTTTCTGGATGCAAAGTTCATGACTGGTATTTACATGGGCCAAAAATCTAATGTAAAAGACAGGGGAAGGCAAATAGAAACCATGCAGCATTTAACTCAGCATTAAGCCAGCATAGCTATAGAAATACCATTCTGGCTGATGTGTTAGCAAAGGCTTCCCAAGAAAACTCCAGTTTTCAGAGGGGTAGGCTGGCAGCCTCTGCTGACACTTCTATCCCACCAGGATCTGTCTGGGAGGCACTGAGCATTGTAGGCATGGGGGCAAGCATCCCAGCCACCAGAAGGACGGATGGGTAGAGATAGGCAACTTGCTAAATTAAGCCCCTAGAGCAACCATAGTTAAGAACTACAATAGCTGGGACACCTGAGTGGCTCAGGGGTTGAGCGTCTACCTTTGGCCCAGGGCATGATCCTGGAGACCCAGGATCAGGTCCCACATCGGGCTCCCTGCATGGAGCCTGCTTCTCCCTCTGCCTACGTCTCTGCCTCTCTCTCTCTGTGTGTCTCTCATGAGTAAATAAATAAAATCTAAAAAAAAAAAAAAAAAAAAAAGAACTACAGTAGATCTTAAAGAAGATAATGACTCTACTGGTACTTTCAAATCATATTCCAAACATATCCTATAAATATCTCAAATTCTTAAAAGACCTTAGTATAATGGTTTCTTCATTCAGGAAAAAAAAAAAAAACTAAGGATGACATGTTATCGAAGCATGTAGGCATTAATATGCTCTGATGTAGTAAAAAGTACGGATTGTTGTATGTGATGTTTCATTGGTCTTATCACATAGAGGTTCACGTAAAAATTACTTAAAATTCAGTTAGATCCAGCTCATTGTCCATCCATTGGACTGTGGGCTGCTCAAGGGCAAGGACCATGTCTAATTTATTGTCTTGAACTCTATTAATGGTGCTTGGAACGTAGGAGGTCCTGAATAAATAACCAATAAACAGAATTTAGCTGACCTCAAAGAAAGGAACTAACCAGAGTTGAAAAGGAGTTACATCTTAGTAGAGGTTAGCAGCATTGCACAGATGTTCACAGGCAGGCTGTGTGGTCTCAAGTGAGTCTGAAGCCCAGCTCTTCCAATCACTTGGGTGTGTGTGACCTTGGGTAAGTTATTTATCCTTTCTGAGCCTCAATCTTTCCATTTGCTAAATGGCTGTAATAATATACACACTGCATGGAGGCATTGAGAGAGTTAAATAACATTTGTTCTAGGAATCAATTATTTCAATAGAAAAAAAGTCTTTTTAGATTTCTTAAATTTTTCCCAAAAAATGAGGCACAGTTTCTATGAAAGATTGAACATCCTGGGCCAGTTTAAAACAAAACAGTAAAGCAACCATCTTTCTAAGCAATATGTTTTGAGTGGGTTTACCCACTAATTTGCATGAGTCCCTCATCTACATTGAGTTTCTGATTATTCCTAGTGTTGGTGAAAGTAAAGAGACTTTAAGAAAAAGGAAATTGACACATTCAGGGGCCTCGCAGGTGACCTTTAACATTTTTTTTCTTTTCATCAGTTAAGGGGAAAGCTACTGAGAAACTAAAGCAGCATTGTTAAACCTGCCTTTGGCAAAACCTACTAGCATTTTTTGGCAAGTGCCCCTGAGGCCTCCTGTTCTCAATTCACACTGATTTCTAAAGTAAAATTTAACTACAGAATTAGTTTCCTTTTCCTCTTTATCCCCTATCCCTCCCTAAAAGTATCCTCCTAAGGAATTCTACAGAGTAGAATGTTTAAAAATCTGGGATATGTGGCCTATTCAATCTGATTTCAAATTCCCTATTTTTCTTACTGGGTTAGGGCTTGGACTAGTTACTTAATTTCCCTGAGTTACAGTTTTCTTATCTCTAAAAGCAGGGTAGTAATCATACCTACTTAGAGGTTTTTACAGAGATTAAAAAAGAAATTTCATAGCAATTGCCAGGGGCAGTTTGTTGTACATAGTATGTTTTCAATAAATAGATCATCTTATTAATTTATCACACTGGATAACTGTGATGTCTTAAACAGCAATTATCCCAAGAGAAATATTCAGTGAGAATACTAGTTTTTAAGAAGAAATAAGCATCTGTTTTTCTTAATCCCAAACAGAATAGAGACTAGCACTAATGCTTACTTTTGTCATTTTTCTTGCATTCACACTTAGAGTCAAGAGACTGCACTAAATGTTTTGAAGGGAAAAGATAATTTTCTTAAAATATGTTTCTAAATTACTACGTGAACCTTAATTTTAAAATGTTTCCCACCCTACATTCCTCATCTAAAAGTTTAACTTTTTATCCCTAGAAAAGTGAAAGCATGGAATTTAGCCCACTCAGCAATCTCACAAACCCCCAGCAACTCCAAGATTGTCAATCGCTGCAGGTCTCTTACTGACTTTAGGTGGAAATACATTAATCATAGAGAACATCCAAACTCCATTTTCCTGTGTCTTTACTGAGTGAGTATAACTTTCATTACCCTTTCATTTCTACATTTAGCCTTAATCTTTTAATAGCAGTTTCCCCTCAAGAGTACAAAAAAAAAATCAGAATTTCATCTTTTGTGTTGCTTTAATAATACCCTTAATTTTGATCAGCTTGTCATCCTCATTAAATCCTGATGACAAAATGTGATCACGGGGACCCAAGAGTGAGAGGCAGGAACTTGAGTCACACTCCCAGACTTGCTCCATCTGGAGCTTAGATCAATGATTCTTTTTTTTTTCTTTTTTTTAAATGTTTTGGTTTCCTTACTGGCAGGGAGATATATATACTTTTAAGCCTTACCTTCAAGGCATAACTTTGGAATTTCAGATCTAGAGGGAGCCTTAGCCGTAATTGTTAAATAATGGCAATAATGCTTTGAATATGGGCTGTACTCCCAACATGTTATAAAGCATTTCCACATCCTTTATCTCATTTGATTCTCCCCACACCAATCTGAGAAAGGACTCCTGATAATGCTACGCACATCTTACTGTCAGAAACTGAAGCACAAAAGGATAAAAGGATTTGATCACAGTAATGCAGCAAGTTAGAAGCAGGCCTGAGAGTGGAACCTGGGTTTTCAGATTCTTATTCTAATTTTTCTGTCACCACTCCATGATATTCCAACTAATAATGTATAGTTACAGCCACTATTAGCAATGCTAAGCCACACGTGACTTATTCCTTAGCACTGAATGCAACATCTTCTAGCCAACCTAAAAGTAGAAATAGCTCATCAGGTTAACTCAGGCATTCTTTCCCTCTTCATTTTCATTTTTTCTTCATTTTATTTTACCTCAATATCTGATGTAAGGGAATGGACCTGTGTGTAAACTCTTGACTTACAGAACTTAAGAGAGGCTTGAGAGAGGTCTGTTGTAATGAAATCTGGAAATCAATTTTTAAAATGCTTCATTTACTGTGAAACTAGTTAGAAGAGCTAACACTAGCCATTTCACTTCCCTGGGCTTTTTTTTTTTTTTTTTTTTTTTTAATCTGGAAAATAAGGGCCCTTGACTAGGTAAGTCTATGATCTCTTTGACTTGCATGTTTTTGTCTTTGTTACATAACTGCAGCATTGAATATTGTTAGTAGTGTGGAATGGAAAATAATGAATTCCTCTGACACATCTAGCAAGCATGTGTGTGTGTGTGTGTGTGTGTGTGTGTGTGTGTATGAGACCCCAAGCTGGTCATGGTCAATCAACAAGTCAATTTAATATCTCTTTCCCAAATCCTTCCAAAGTCACTTTATAGGACAGCTATTAAAAGAGTACTCCCACACACACATCTGCCCTTTTTGGACAAATTTCAGCTTTCTTCTCCTTTTTTAGTCTAAATGTAAGGTTACAAAACAAGCAGAAATGAATCACTGCATCAATCACTATCTTTTATGAACTTTCAATCAATTATAAGTCATTTTTCTTTTCTCAGAGTCATTAAATATGCCTGAAATCTTCATGTATATGTATACATTATGTAAATATATATACATCATGTGTATGTGCGTGTGTGTGTGTGTGTATTAATTTCAAGGGTTAAGGAAAAGGAATGAGAAAGAAGGGAAAACACAATTACATTATGATCACATTGTCATCTATGTCCAAAGCTATTCACAATTTCCTAAGCATTTTCAGATACTCATAGCAACTCTGGTAGGGCAATTGCAATTCTTCCATTTTACAGATAAAGTGAGTTCCAAGAGATTAAATGACTTTCCCAGATGTATACACTTATTAATAAGGTCAGCTAGGGCTTAAGGCCAGCTCATCTCACCCCTGGCCAAGTATTCTTTCCTTTCAAATTTTACTATAGGTCATGTCTTACTAATATAGTACACATGTAATGTTATCCAGAGTTTTTAGTGATAGATAATACTTCCAGTGATAGAAAGCATTTTAACTAGCCTTGTTCAAGATGCTTCTGTTACTTCCTCATTCTTATCTTTGTAAAAGAAAACTGACTCTAACATACCTGTCCAGTTATCAACACTGTAAATTGTAGCATTTACTTAAACAGCACAACATATTACATTGTGCAGTATGCCAGTGGCATGAAGTACCTTGAACACATTTGTGTTCTTTGTAGTGAACACACTTAAACACATACACACACACACAAATTACACACACTTAAACACATACACACACACACAAATATGTTCATGTGGACAGCCTTTTTCCTTAATGAAAAGGAAATCACTATTTCATACAAATAATACCCAACAAAAATATTATCGTCCAGTCTCAGAGCACAGGTTTGAATCCTGGCTCTGCTTCTTACCAGCTATATGATCATGAAAATAAAAATATACCTTCTAAGATGTTGCAGGTTTATATAAATAAACCTTGTAAAATACTTGGCACTCTTGCTGGCATATGTAAAATGTCCAAGAAAAGCTGACTTTAACATTCTCATCATCATTTTCATCATCATCAATTATCATCATCATTATCAACACTACTTATCTGTGTATAGATTAATAGTAGTGGATCTTTAGGACCAAAATATCTCCTACTACTCACTAATTCAGCATCAGCCTATGAAATGAAAATTGCTTTTTATATTTGCATAGTCTTAGGTAAGTGGCCAGGAGGGAACAGTAGATTGGGGACACAGATGCTTGTTGATTAATTCTAATTCTACTAATAACTAGCCATGCAAAAATGCTTTAATTATTGGTACCACCATACTTCATAAATTTCACCTATAAAACAGAGGGACAGAATTTTAAGATTGTTTCATAGAGAAAAGGGTTAAAATGATAGCTTATTGTTATGATTAAATAAAAGAAAGGATTTAAATCTTACTTGAAACTATTTATACTCTTTTCTTATACGACACTATTAAGGACTTTCTTTTCCTCATGAAAAAGTAACGGCAATCAAGACAGCCTGACCTTTTCATTATTTTGTGGCCGTTCTTTATTAAATCATGTTCAATTACTTCCTCCTAGTGACAAGAGGATGATCCTGGTTTATTGTTTCTTAGAAGTTACATTACCTAATATCTGTAAAATTTAATTTAGTACGGGACCAATATTTACAGATTTGTTTTTCAATGTAATTAATAAAGCTGTCCCAGAAGTATATCAGGGCAAATCTTGCCCATGTTTATAAAATGTGACAGTTCCTATCACCCTACAATCATTTTCATGTTAATATTGTATCTTTTCATCTTCTTCTGAAGCCAATTTTACATAAATGGAAAATCATGGCTATAGGTCATTGACAGAGACAGCAAGCTTGACCCAAAACAGTCTCTTTTAAAGATAATTCTCAGAGTCAGAGATATTTTAATGACTGGTTTCTGTTTTCTGTGAGAATAAATCATTCCTTTCCCTTGTGATTGTGGTGATTGTTCCTGACAAGTCACCTCAAGCTACATATACTTACATGGTCAGGTAGATGAGCCATGTATAGCATAAAGGATTCTACTAATGGTAAATTTTGGTTATAATTTTTGCATTCCAATGATTTGTATCTCTTTCTACCAAGCCCGTCCCTACAAAGGCCTTTCCCAGAGGTCCTTTGTGTAACAGAAGCATGAATCCCAACCCATGGGCAACAGACTTCCTTTGACAAATGGAATGTGAACCAAATGACATACCTGTCAAAGCAGAAACTTTAAAAATTATTTTATTCTTCTACTATTTCTCCCTCAGCCATGAGAATAGCATGCCATAGAATGCAATATTTTTTTTTTTTTTGAGTTTTAAGTCACTGATATCTAAGGGCTCTTTGCTACCATAGCATAGTCTAGTTTAAACTGACCAATGCAGTCTGATTCTGCTATAATAGTATGCAACTAGCCCTAGATAGACAGATGATAGCTAGATAGATAGCTAGACAGATGTCATCTCAATAAAGAGAAAACAAATCACACACTAGATAAAGAAATATGGACAGGAGCAAGTCTTTCTGCAAACACAAATTCAGAACCTGGTATTTGAGTCACCACTGCATTAGAAAATGGGCCTGTCAGGAAACATGAGTATCTGTTTAGTGACTTGTTCCATGATCATGGACAAGACCTTTACCCTCTCTGAATACTTTTCTATAAGACTTGTTGTACATGACCATCTTACCTGGAAAATGAGCATCATATAGAAACACTGTGAAAAGTAAATGGATGATTCATATATAAAGAACTTACAAATGCTAGTACATCATATTATTATTGTAAAGGTGGTATATCAGTACTGTTTTAATCGAGTGCCAATTCTCAGTACTATCTAGCAGCCAAATTTATATAATTAAGCTATTAATAAAATAATAAATTGAGGTTATACTATGCATTCTTGATTGCAAGTGTTCTTTCAGTTCAAGGATACCAAGTGCCTGCTTTTTTCTTGTTTCTGAACGTCATGTCAAAGACACTGTCCTATCTTTGCCCTTTCCTAATTTCTCATTCAGAATAAATGCAGTTAACATCCACCTTCACTCCTCACACCCACCACGGGCCTATTTTTCCCATGCCAAATTCATTTTTTCAGACCTTAACTAACTCACCAACCATCTCTATGGCAACACTGAGCCTCTTGCCCCCACAATTACCACCAAAGTTCTCTATACATGAGAGATAAAACGGATTTGTTAATTTGTAGATTTTTTAGAATAAGAAAATATGAGGAAGCTTCTGTTTGGAATTTGTGGGGACATAGAAAACCTAAATGCCCACCATAAGTTTGCTTTATAACAAAACTGCCAAATATCAGGAAATATACCACAGCATTTTAGAGGTGAAAGGAGCTTCAAATTCAGTCTTGTCTGATTTTTTTTTTTTTTTGAGACAAAGAAATCAGAAGTCAAAACGAAAATATGACTTGCTCAAGGTCATTCTACTATATAGTAGCACAACCACAAAGGCAACTCTTAAATAGGAATCAATTTTTGCTCTATATTCAGCAGTCTCATTTCATCAAAGAAAATAAAGAGCAGAGCTTTATTGCAGGACAATGATTGTATCGGTCTTCAGAAAAGTACAACAGGAAAAAGTGTCAATTGGCTAAGCAAGAGTGCTAATCAGTAATGTGCAGAAAGTTGCAACCAAGCTTTTGCCTGCTTAGATGTGAGCTGAAAAAGACAAATGCAGACAAGACTAGATGCACAGATGTTCATATATATAACTTCATAATTTTATGTTTATTGAAAATCCATCTTCCATGAAAGTGGATCATGGAGATAAACTGAATAAACTTAAAATTGATTGGCCCTGCATATGCTACATATTTATGACAAATAAACCCAAATTGTAGAATGTAAAAAAGCAAATTAAATATAGGTTGGCCAGGTTCTGGCACTTCTCTGCAACTCTCTATTTTCAAGCAAAACTTGGTGAGTAATAATTTTCACATTCCTTTTTTTTTTTTCTATTTAAAAGTAAAACAACAACAACAACAACAAAAAAGTATTCATTTCCATGCATACTATGTGCTCTCATTTGGGAGTTATCTTTCATTTCCCCTAATTTTCCATAAAGATATAGATGTGTAGTTTTTCAAAATAAGGAAACCGTAATTACAAAGAAAGACATAGAGCCCCCAAAATATAATAGGAAGTGGTAGAGACTTTGGTAAACTGGAGATTATGGGCCTCACCTCTTCAGAAATGTCATAATTCAGCTATACCCAATCATTTTCAATTTTTTAAAATTTTTATTCATTTATGATAGTCACACAGCGAGAGAGAGAGGCAGAGACACAGGCAGAGGGAGAAACAGGCTCCATGCACCTGGAGCCCAACGTGGGATTCGATCCCGGGTCTCCAGGATGGAGCCCTGGGCCAAAGGCAGGCGCTAAACCGCTGCGCCACCCAGGGATCCCTATACCCAATCATTTTCAAATGTGAATGAAAACCCATATGTTTAAGATGTAAAGATCTCTAATAAGATTTTCATGTGGAAATTTTTAATTGTTCAATATTGACTAAAATAAAATTGAACTCATCCATGTCTAATGACCCATGTTCTATGCTAGAGTTGGACAAGTGCCTACCTAGTTACAAACATTGACTTTACCTCTTTGGAGTAATTTCTCTATAAGTACAATTGGGGTTGATTTTCAAGATTTAGCCCTAAAATTTTATTTTATTTATTTACTTCTTTTAGCCCTAAAATTTTATTTTTCTATCAATCTATTTTCACTCTCAGTCATTGATACTGATAACAAGAAATCACAGCTAAGAAAGTGTAATCATTAGGTGGTTATAATTTATAACCATGATTGAATTGTCTCTTCAACAAGGAGCTATTACACAGCTCATAAATTACCCACTGTCTTTTATGTTACATAGCTCTTCACCACTTAGCAATTAAAATCAAGGTTCATGGCGCTGTAAGTCATGTGAGCATAAGCATACCAGAAATCATGTTTGGAAACTATCCCAGTAAACTCAGTTGCCTAAACTGAAGATTTCATCTTCTTGGAAATGTCACTTAATTATTGTACTTCAGTGTTTATATACAGCTGACAGAGAAGCATTTATGGGCAAAACAATTAAGTTTGTGATGGTGTTGGGAGAACAACTGTAATGATATTTTTTAGTGTTTCCTTTTTGCCATTATTCTGAGAGATGATGCATAGCATGGACAAGTTAATTCAGGGATAGATAAATTGGTAGATGAATATGAAAAACTAACATTTATGATAAGACTGATATTTAATGGGAAGCAGTCAATTTCTTAAATAGCAGAGATATCCATATATAAAAATAAAAAAATAATTAAGTGTTTAACATATTTGTCAGTTCTCTTTTCCTTGGGCTTTTCTGACCTATTTCTGCCCTTCAAGAATGGATTGGTAACACTAGTTGTTCTTGCCTTTTATTTATTTATTTGAAAGAAAGAGAGCATGAGCAGGGGGACAGGCAGAGAGAGAAGCAGGGAGCCTAATGTGGGGCTCAAGCCCAGGACCCCTGGGATCAGGGCCTGAGCTGAAGGCAGATGCTTAACCAACTGATCCACCCAGGTACACCTGTTCTTGATTTTCTAAATGAGTTATATTACATGAGACACAGGTAAGAATGGTTAAGAAATTCTAGTCAGCCCCAGCTAGTATACCCAGAAAGAACAAACTCTTTTCTGGGCTGATATGCACTGCAATGTGCTATGACCTTCCTAATAACTTCCTTTTGGGGGAAAAAAAAGTTAAAGAATAAAATAATAATAATAATAATAATAATAATAATAATTTTCCTCATTGCTGTTTGCTTCCCTTTTCAGTCTTTTTGACAAGCTTAAATTTACATATCTGCCACGCTGAAGAGCATTATTTTCTGAAAATGCAAAAATAAGATGAAGAAATTATTCAATTGCATCAAACAGAGTGAAAGGAACCCTCAATGAGTTTATGTGTAGAGCATGATGTCTGTCAACTTAGTCTCTATTATCTCACATTTTCATATTTAAAAATTATTTAGTGTTTTACATTTATTTGGGGCAGCAGCTCAACAGGAAGGCTCAATTAGTCATATCAGTCATGCGGATGAATGTGTCTTTTAAATATTGCAAAATAGGATTTTCAATTGAATTAGGAAACACCAAAGACTTGGATAAAAATTAATGTCTTGACCTGGTTGGCTGTGATCGACTGTCAAAACAAGGTATTAATCTCCAAAATTACTGTAAATAGTCATGAAAACCTTTTATTATGTTTTCTTTCTGATGAGAGTTTTGTGTGAGGAATAAATTTATACAAATGCACCAGATATGACAGTTTCTTAATGAGATGGTGGCCAATAGGTCCACTTAGCTAGTGAATAGTATTATCTCACAGGCAATAAATATGTTTTCAAAAAAAATGAAATGATATCATTGCTAAATTGTTTCTCACTTGTTGTTATTACTATACATAAATATAATTGCTATTCCTACAGGTTAACATTTTGTTGATGCATGTATGGGGTGATGCATGTATTAAGTGATTTTACTTCATTGTGTTGTATAATATTACCTGTTTTATCAAGCTTAAGAATCAACGTTTTCCTTTAACTAATTCATTTCTTTACCTATTACGTTTATTAAAGGCAATGGAGTAAAAATTTAGTATCTAGCTAAATATCTCTATTTTACTGACTATCCTTGAACAAATTACTTAGCCCCTCTAAACTTTAGTTGCTTCATCTATCAAATAGCAAAAGAATGTATTTCTCAAAGGCTTGTTGTGAGAAATAAAATGAGATCATGCATGTTGCACAGATGCTAGAAAGCCATAAAACCCACTGTCCCTTCTGAGCACACAACTGAGCTACATTTCCCAGCCTCATTTTAGCTCCATGGGAACATACATTTTTGTCAATGGAATAAAGCAGAAACAAAGTGTGTCACCTTGAAGCCAAACAACTTTCCTTAGATTACATATGACTTCTGTATGGAAACTTTCTCTCAAGCCCTATATCCCACATGAGGTAATGTCAGAACAACCTTGGAATTTAAAATTCTGCCATGGGATTTTTAAAGGTTATATATATATATGGTAATATATATATTGTGAATATATATAAGGCTATATATATGTGTTCATATATATATTGAATATATATGAATATATATAATGAATATATATATAGTGACTATATATATATAATGAATATATATATATATATATTCTTTCCAGTATTACAATTGAAAGAAAGTAACACATAAAATTTTGGATTAACATTATATATAACATCATATATCACTAAAAATAAATACATGAGTGGGATTAAAAATCTAAAGGAGTTTGTTTTTGCATTTGACTTGCTTTGAAAACATCAAAAATTTGATGAAAGAAAACATTAATTTATAAACAAAGTCGCTCCTACATTAGGACATCCACAGTGTAACTGTGGTTACATCAGAGGTTCTGGATAGGTCTCAGAACAAGGACTTCAAAGATGCATCTAGACAAATGCATTCATTTTATAAACAAGGGACTTTCATCCCAGAGAAGACAAATGACTTCCCCATGGCTACTCCTGGCTCAGCTCTCTCTATTCATACATTTTTCTATCTTGAAACCAAACTTAGTTTTTTTTTTTTTTTTTTTTTTAAACTTAGTTTTTTTTTAATTTGAGCTTAAAAATAAAATAAAAATAAATTATTGTGAATTTTTCAACATTGATTTATTTTAAGACATGGCATTGCTTCAGGTATTTTGAAAGTTTATTATTGACTAAGCTCACAACATACTGACTCCAAAGTCACGGGAGGACTGTGGGATGAATGGGCAATTGTTTATTTCTCTCCTAACACCTACATTTCTTAAATTTTTTGTTTCAACCTCTTTGGTTAAAAAAAAAAAATACTGTTAACTTGTATCTATTTTTTCATTTTCCCTTTTCTTTTTCCTAAAATAGCTGACTTCCATGAGGAGTAAAGTTTTAAAATGTCTGATTTGCCAAAAACATCTAAATTAAAACACAGTCTGGAAGGTGGGAGCTATTTTTTCTATTTGGAGAGTTATTTGACCAGTACATATACACTGATATATGTACAGAAGGTTGGAGTTGAGTTTGATATCAAAGAAGGAATATAGGATACAAAGATAGGAAGTAGGAAACCTATCCAGAGGTTAAGGGTGTGGTGGCAGAACCATGGGCAAGATTTAAAGCTAGAGGGTAAATTATAAGTATATCAGAAATCAAGCAATGAACATGGACTTTATCCAGAGAGCTGTGGATATTTCTAATACTGCAGTCTTCCTGGTACTGTCAGAAAGTAAAGTAAATTTGTGGTATGTGGATTCTTTATTTTAATATTTATGTATTTCTTATGATAGAAATTGGGGAAATATAACTGGCACATGGAATCCTAGCCAAAAAAGTTGAGTTAATGACAAAGTAAAGCAAATAATATTTAATGTTCATGGGCCTACCAAAAACATAGGAGGCTATTTCATGAAATACTGATATTTGCACTCCTAAAGGAAATATGGAAGCTTAATGGTATTCTAACAAAGGAAGAATATGATATTTTTTTTTGTTTCAGGATTATGGCATTTGGATCATAGGTACCCCTATAAAACTTATTCACCCACTTTTCTTGCCCACAATTCAGTATGAGAACATGAAGGAACAAAATTCTGCTTGATACTAAAATTGTGTAGATAGTCTGGTGACCTGGCAATGGCAATGTGATTGAAAGAACAGTCTTCTACTTGAGAGTAAATAATGAGTAACGGG
This sequence comes from Canis lupus familiaris, assembly GCF_011100685.1. Classification (NCBI taxonomy): domain Eukaryota; kingdom Metazoa; phylum Chordata; class Mammalia; order Carnivora; family Canidae; genus Canis; species Canis lupus. Next base: position 49,752,893 of record NC_049225.1, read on the forward strand.
AATAAACATAATAAAATTCTACATTGCTTATTAAATTGAGAGAAATTTTACAGTTTTGTAAATAAATTGCCACAAGCAATCTACAATTGCTACTAATCAACAACTCTAAGCAACCCACCATCCTAATATCATGGATACAAATAGGATTAAAACAAGGCTTTTGTTGTGAAATTTGTGATTTATTGGAATGAGGAGGAATAAAAGGGTAAATAAAAAAATGCCTAAGCAACATGAGGCAGGAACTATATTTTTGTAAGGTGAGTGAAAATGCTGTGAGGGAGAATTAATGAAATAAGGATGATAATAATTACTAATAATAATTCCTTCTAACTACAGAGTCCTTTCTATATGCCAGACAAAATTTTAATCATTTTGAATGGAATATCTTACTTAATCCTCGGAGGAACTCTGTAATACTGGTGATATTGAGCTTAGATATATTAAGTAATTTATAGAAGCCAATATTCAAACTTGAGCTGCCTGACTCCAAGAGTACATATAATTTAAAAATTGCTCCAAATTGTCTTGGTGGTAAGCTAAGTAAAGGCCTCATTGAAGAGGTGCTGTGCTTTTAAGCCTTAAAGTTATAAAGAAGGTAGGGATGAATCGAGAAGCCATTTAGAAGAGAAAGACTAAGATTCAGTTTGTGTGTTGGATTGGCTCATTATATTCAGGAAAACAGATGGATTAGTTCTGTCACAAGGTGGGAAATTATAGAAAACAAAACTGGAAAGTTCCTGAGATCAGATGCTTGCATATTAGGAACAATAGCTCATGTTTAATTGACCTAAATTCTCGAGACATGGTGAAAGCTGTGTTTCTAGAAGACCTACTGGGCCACAGTGGGAATAAAACAGTGTAATAATTAAGAGCACTAGTCTAGGAGCAAGCCATGTGAACTTACAGCTCAACTTTTGTAACTCATCCCCTCAGTAAATGAGCTTCTAGAAGTCCATTTCCTTATCCGCAGTGATACCTTGGGTATGGATGTGTAGTAAGTAGCACCACGGTTATAAGAACTCAAGTAGGTTATTTAGATAAAAGGTTTGCTACAGTGTGTGTAGTTAGTGCTCAGTAAGTGCTAGCCTTTATGATTAATGTGTAAAAAGCAGACTGTGGAAGAGAGAGAGAGAGAGAATGACAACAGGGACATAATCTTAACAGGCTACCAACACAGTCCAGATGAGAACAGATAAAATCCTGAATTAGGACAGTGGTGATGGCAAGTGAAAAGAGGACAGTTACACAAGACGCTTCAGAGGCATAAGTGCCTTTGTGATTCATTAGAGGTGGGAGGTAGAGGCATGACTCTGAGTGTTCATGACTGGCTCACTGGGACAATGATGGTGCTATTCCCAGATGTAGAGCAACTATAAAACCATGATGGCTTGACAGAGAAATCATGGATCCAGAATCTGTTTTGATATATTGATGATGAATGTTCTTCAAGTCTTATCATCAATCTACCACCAATGCAATGTTTTTTCCTCAAATAGGATATGGATATGACTGGTGAAAAGCAAGATGGTTCAGGTAGTGGATGCAAAGATTGTCAAATAGCATTGAATTACATGGTGAGAAGATTCTTTTCTGTGAAATGATCCTTCTACTCTACTGTTTACATCAATGAAATGTTTTCTTTTGGTGCCAGCTGCACCAAAAGAATACCTAATACCTTTTTTTCTCTCTTTTTCAGTATACTCAACATGCAGAACACAAGTATATGCACTTTAAATTCAAGAACATTTGTTTGCTTTTCATTATATATATTTTTAAAGATTTTTATTTATTTATTCATGAGAGAGAGAGAGACAGGCAGAGGGAGAAGCAGGCTCCGTGCGGGGAGCCCGACATGGGACTCAATCCTGGATCTCCAGGATCAGGCCCTGGACTAAAGGCGGCGCTAAACCGCTGAGCCACTAAGGCTGCCCCAGCTTTTCATTATATTTTTGTATCAACTTTTATTGTGTCAGATGCTTCTGCTTTTCCAATTATGGTCTAATATAAGGAACCAATGGTACAGTTACCACTTGGATACAACAAAAACATGAGAGTTGGACTTAAATGAATGAAGCTTGGAAATCCCTGCAGTAAGTGAGGTCAGATTTTTGGCAATATCCTCACTCAGTTTTGATGAAGGCTTTTTAAAAGGATATACATTTACTGTAAGTCTAGGAGAAAATCACACTGTACTAATGGCTAAGATTTAAAAGGAGTATGAATTTGATCTTTTGATCATTTCCCAAGAAAGTTGTTTTTATAACTTCCTAATAGGTATTAACCATTTATAGAGTTCTGCTTTGAAGGTAAGAATGGCATTAGAAATCAAACAAAAGGTCATAAAATCAACTCACAAGAATCAAATTGCCTCTCAGCACTGGTGTTAAGTTTCCATTCAGTCCTTTCTCTTCACAATTAAAATGGACTGCACACAAAACACAAGCCATCAAGAGCAGGGAGTAGATAAGAAGACCAATAGGGAGGCTAACCACCACATTAAAATTCACAAAGGGTTGATACAATCAGTTAAATGATGCCATTCAGTATCAGATCTGATATCAATGTAGTTTTGCTTTGATTTCCATAGGAAGAATAATAGCTTTGTGACACCTTGGTAATTTTTCTTGCCATGCTTTAAGTTAGATCATTTTCTTCAGGAAATATCACTATTTTAATAGACAGTAAATACTCTAGATAATTCTCAGGATGAATTATTAGGGAGGGAATGATGTTAGGCCCTGTGATATACAGCCAACCCTTCCTTCACTACCATTTGGTTTTATTGCCCCTTTGAGCTCAAATGACTAAAAATACCTGCTAGTCATCAATTTTTGGGTTCTGTTTTTAGGGTGCTGGAATAATTACAGAAATATGAATATACAACACAATTTAATGCCCAATTTCTCATTCTGGAAGCATGCAAACTTAGAGATTATTTTTACACATGTTCTTCCTTTCACAGATGGAAAACCAGTTCTAAGGCAATCCTGAATCTTTTTTGGGGACCAAATAAAAGACTGTTCTAGTACTTGATGTTCAGGATTTGCAGTGAATAAGGGAACAGAAGGCCACTTTTCAAAAATATACTCAAGCATTTCTTTGACCTTCTTTCATATTCTTTTTGCAAATTAAGAGAGTTGGAGAAATCTTCAAATACTGTCGATACCAGTGTTAAAAACAGATAGCTCTTTAATTTCAAGGATGATGGTTATGAAGGTATAATCTTGATTTCTATTTTTGTGTAGATCCTTAATTTGCTTTTCTATGTACAGTAGACCAAGGCCTTATTCTAAATTAGTCAACACAAAAATATGTCCTATGAATTTCGAGGAAAAAAAATCAGGTATGCTCAAATAAATCAACAGAAAACAGTTCAACTCACAGAAATACATTATCAAAATACATGTCTTGATAGTAAGCTGAGAACACAATGTTTATATTTGAAACTAGGACATAATTAAACTCACATAATTTTAAAGGAGTAGCTGGAATAATCTGTATGGAGAGTTTTATAGAGGGTTTATACTGGCCACCCATGAGACAGATCAAGTCTGGAAATATGTTGACATTATACCACATGGGTTTTTAGATTTTTTTTTTAATTTATTCAGAGAGACAGAGAGAGAGAGAGAGAGGCAGAGACACAGGCAGAGGGAGAAGCAGGCATCATATAGGACTCGATCCAGGGTCTCCAGGATCACACCCTGGGCTGCAGGCGGCTGCGCCACCGGGGCTGCCCCTACATGGGTTTTTAAACCAATTTAATTAATACCATTAAAAATCATGATATTTGATACAAAAATAAAAACTTTTAGCTTCTCTTTAAAAATCTGAAGTCATGAGCACATTAGGTCCCATGTGCATCTGAGAATAACATTAGTAAAAACTATTTATTGAATGCCTACTAAGTGCCAGGTATCAATCTAAGCATTTTCCTTTTTTTTTTCCCCCTCATACACATAGTATGATAGATATGGGTTTTTTGTCCACATTAGACATCTGGGAGAATTAATTCCTGAGAAATTCAATAATTTTCTCAATATCTATAGTTGATAACTGATAGAGTTGGGATTTGAAACCAGGCCTGTCCCATAAACATGATATAGCCAGTTCAAAATATTAAATTACTGAATGGACCATCAATCCATATCCATTATGATCACATTTCTGCATTTGTAGAAAGTTAATTTTCCCTGTGTGATTGCTTAAATGCCATTTCAATATACAATGAAACCTATTTCCTAAAAGAAACATTACACCTACACCTAATAAATATTTTCTGCTCTTAAAATAATGGCTACTCATTTTTGCTTAAAGAAATTACACAAATAATTAGCTAAGTCCATTTTTATCAATTTTGCTTCAAATTGATAGAATCCATTTATATATATCTATTATGCTAGAATATCAATTATAATTTTCCCTGGTAAATTAAAGCATTTCATTTAATTTTAATTTTCTGCATATCATTTGTAGGCAGGTACTGAAAAGCCTTCTGAATTTTATATATATAATATATATATTATATATATACCAGAATTTTAACTCTGGAAAGGGTCATTTAAAATTCAAGTGCATCTTACCAGAAGTTGTCTTCACTACTTCAGTAGTATTTCTCAGTCCAACAAATGAAAATTGATAAAGCCTCCAAGATCTTGTGTCACCCACTTCCACAGAACTACGCTTCCATTGGTAGACAATTTCTTCACGTGGATAGCCATCTGCCATGAGATGGGAAAGGACACATTTAAAATTATTTATAAATGAACATATGTAACAACCACCTTCCATGAACAAGACCTAAGGTAGGTGTGAGAGAGATGGAGTGATAAACTAAAAGATCCTGAACTAAAGGAACATCACAATAGAGGAAATAAACGCAATGACATCTTATCCTACCATTGTTTAAAAACTATGAGGTCATGATTACCCTTGAAAGTCATTTAATTCACATAAAAGGTATACTATACATGGTTTCATGTATACTATATGCATACTTTACATTGTCTAGGGTAAGATATAAAAAGTAGCCTGTATATAATAGTACATATGCAAGCTATTGTTTCATGATGAAGGGTAGTCAACAGGGCAAAGTGTTGAGAGTCATGCAGAAGCAGAAAATAGAAGAGCAGACTCAAGTGCCTCTCCAGGGCATGACCTTGGAGTGGAAGATGACTGAGAAAAATAACCTCAACTGTTTACCTTATTCTCTCTCTCTCTCAATTTTTTGGGACTTCATTTTAATATACATAGAAATTCTACTTACTACAATTAAAAGTAGTAAGTAGAAATGCCAAGGGAAAGATACCAATGAACACTATGTAGATTCTGAAGAAGTCAATCATGTTCAGACAAAAGAACAGAAACCCTTTGTGAAAGAGATATTGTACTGATGATGTAGTGATTATCAGTAACATTTACTAGCCATAATACCCTAGACAGGTTTCTTCATTTTATCCCCTAAACTATTTGTTTCTTTATGGGGATGATGGTAGTACTTATTTCATGAAACTGATGGTCAATGCATATTTGTTGAATGGGTAAACATTAATGAGTTAATTGTAGAATAAACTCAAGTATGGGTGTTTGGCTGGCTCAATCAGTAAAGCATGCAACTCTTGATCTTTCAGTTTTAAGTTCAAGCCCCACGTTGGGGAGATTGCTGAAAATAAAATCTTAAAAAAATAAAATAAACTCAGGTAAAAATAGATGATAGCTAGCTAGCTAGATAGATAGACAGACAAAACTAGACATCATTTAAACTATATACTAATAATGCTATATAAACCTAAATCTTAATTATAGAGACTGATTGACCACTTGGAATAAAATCCCTACGTGTGTTCCTTTTCTTTCTGTTTGGTCCAAGTAGTTGTGTTTTATGTGTTTATTAATTAAGATGAAAGAGAAGAGAATGCATGATCCCCATATTGGCATGGAGCAGGAGTAGGGAGGCAGGATGTGCTGAAAATTGAGAAAAAGAATGATGTTAGGGAACTTCCCGAAGAACGTTTGTGATTTCACTTTTTTGATAGCTGTAAGTATCATTAAGTTATGTTTGGGTTCAGAAGACAGTTGTCCATCAGTGACCTAAAGACACAGAAATCACCAGTTCTTAAATTTTAGCTGACTCAGAAGAGGAACAGTTCCAATTGGAAATTAATAGAAGTCTCAAATCCTAAAGGTTGGGGAAGATTTTATTTAAAATATTCCATTCTTGAAAAAAAAAATTCCATTCTTGGATAAAGTAAAACATGATATACAGTGATATTTTTCCTCTAGTTCATTCTGGAATTTATATAATGATGAACAGATGACTCCTTCTCTCGTCATTGATTTTTTTTTTTTTTTTGAAAGTATAGTTATCATGATTTACTTGGCTCTTATGAGTCTCTGTCACTTCCTGCTGGGGAAATTCTATTTATAGAAATATAAACTTAAAATGCATAATTAGTTTTTCATTCTGCCTAGTATGCATAGTTGGCAGACCACAAATAAGGAGAAATGAGCAACCTAACATGGATGTTAAACAAATAGTGAAGCAAATATCTAGGGGAAACTGAAGGTTGGTTTTGGTTCAGGCAGGAAATATCTATGGTTACTAAAGCTTAATTTGCATGTCAGTTATCATGGATCATCTTGCTATATAGGCTATTATCTGATAATAATAATAACAATACTAATAATAATAATAACTAATAAAAATAATAGAGCTTTTTACTGAATCTTATCATATGTGAGGTAGCATACCAAGCATTTTACAAATATTACAACAAAACAATATTGTGGTAAGCCAGGTCTCATAATCTCTACCGGGTACCTGAGAATGTGGACTCACTGCAAGATTTAGTAATTTGTTCAAGTTTATTTGATGGAGTTGAGATTTGAACTAGACCCATAAGACACCAAATATTAGTCTTTTACTCACCAGTAAATAACTAGATATTGCTTGACCTCCAGATGAAGAAGGTAATTTTCAATTTTGCTATTTTTAACAGAGTACTGAAATTGAAACTAATACTGAAATTTAAACAAGCAAATGATACTGTTGAATCTATGTACTTCCTGATGTGTAAGGAAGAAAATAAGTAGCAAATATTTTGCTACTCTCTTCTGCACCAACAGAGGCTGGGGGTGGGGTGGGGGTGGGATGGGGGCAGAGAATAAGGATATAAAATCTACCATTATACCTTTCCATTGTGGCTAGGCCTGGCTTTGCAATCCTCCTTGAAAAATGCCTCCAGACAACCACTACGAATTTATTAAAAGTTTATACACCAGTGCAACCTACTTGTAATTTCTGATAAAATAGATTCTTTTTTTGCAGGAATCACTCTAATAGGGATAAACTGGTATTGTGATGAAATTAACTGTCAAAATCTTCAAAGTCAACAAAAATGCTTAATTCTGTATTCTGTATGAGTCTCTCAATTAGTTGGCATTGCAATTAGAAAACTGTTGCTGAGAGGATACAGAATACAGAATACAAAATGAGATTACTTACAGCTGGAGAACTCCAAGGGGCAGGAATGTTCATCCATTGGAAAATTGTGCAATTGCAATTGGCACTCTGCATCAATTGTCAACCTAAATAGAAAGATATGGAACATAAATAGAAATCACTTAGACAGTTTTAAGAATGTACACTAGTTCAATTTTTAATGACTATTCATCTTTGCTCCTTGAGAATACATCTCATATTCTTATTGATAACACAAGGTGATTCTCCCTGAAGAAACACACCAAGTCCAGGAGGAAATTACTTAAGACTTAATGTAGACCATTTTCACAGATAAACCAATAGGATCTTAATGACATCAACCCTATTTTTTCCAAAATTTATGATCATGTAATTTTTTTGGCAAATTAATTGCATGCATGAAATTGCTTGGTTGAATATATTTAACTTAACAGTTTTAAGAACTTAAGCCTATTTACTGTTTGCATGTAAATGAATGCTGATAAATTCTCAGATCTTATCTGCTAATTAAAGCAGAACATTCTGTGTGTAAGTACTTGTTAGCTGTTAGATTTAAATTACTATATGTGGGCAGCCCCGGTGGCTAAGCGTTTTAGCGCCGTCTACAGCCTAGGGCCTGATCCTGGAGACCCAGCAGGATTGAGTCCCACGTCGGGCTCCCTGCATGGAGCCTGCTTCTCCCTCTGCCTGTGTCTCTGCCTCTCTCTGTGTCTGTGTCTCTCATAAATAAATAAATAAAATCTTAAAAAAAATAAAAATAAACTTTAAAAAATAAAACAAATAAATTACTATATGTGAGTTTTAAAATACTGATATTTCACAATGGAGTATTATGCATTCTTTTACTGGAACACTATGAAGTTATTAAATAGTATGTTATAGAGTAGAAGAATATTTAATGGCAAACAAGAAATTTAAATACACATACACAGACATATTAGAAAAATGTTAGTGAATCTCAATTAGTTTGCATCTGGGGTGCTATTAAAGATACAGGTTTTCTTGATCTCAATATGGGCTGGGATTCTAGGAGGATGAAATTTAATGGAGTTCCAGATGTTCTGACCACCTTTGCCTTTGGAGAAGTATGAATATATTCCAACATTGTAATGGTGATGAGTTGATGATTTTTAAGATTTCTTATTTCTTTGCTTATCTATCTTACAGGTATTAATCTTAAAGCAAAAAAAAAAAGTATTAGTTTATAAACATTAATTTAAGAGACTTCATAATTCAGCATAATTTTTAATTGGAGAGATATCATTTTTCTGTGGTATAATAGGACAACTACTAATGTTAACAATTACTAATTAAGTATAAATAATAATATTGAGCCATTAATCATCTATCTGGCACTGGGTATAATAAATTGTTCTCTAATTTAGTAAGTGTTATTATGGCTTTATTGTCCTTGAACTTGTCCAGAGTCACAAAGCTAGCAGCACAGTTGAGATTTGAACCCAAGATTATTTGTCTTGAAAGCCAAAGGTTTTAATCACTGTCATTCAATAATTATATGCTCTTTCAAAGAAAAGGTTAGTTTTTTTCGTAAGTGCAATTATAATTAAATTTGATTTTTTAAATCATTTTCAAATTAACTGGAATTATTAAAATTGAAAATAATTTAGAGAGATTGCAGATATGAAGACAGATACATATGTATGTATATGTATTATCTCTGCACCCACAAATGGCCTAATATAGAATACAACAAGAATAAAATCAACTCTCTGTATAGATTCACAACTCATTCAAACTTTGAATCTCATGAGTGGCATTTTTGAGGTAGTTCTATAATTAAATATTGTATAGAGATTCCACAAATTAATGGAATTGAAAAAATGGGTGTAGTTATGAGAACGATCAAACGACTTAGGATAGTGTGAGTGACTTAATATTTCAAAAGCAAGACTGACTCTGATTTATATCAAATTTTGCTTTCCACTAGATTCTAATTTCATTCGCTATACTCTCTCTCATTTAATGAAATCCATGATGAATACAAATATATGCCATGAATTTTTTATCAATTATGGTCATTTTTCCGTTACTGACATAACTCTGATAAAGATTCTGAAGCTATTTTAAAGTATTATATTTTGTAAGCCAAATGTTATATAAGGAATAAAGTATATGCCACAAGAGCTTTTTTTTTAAAGTTTTTATTTATTTATTGATGAGAGACAGAGAGAGAGAGAGGCAGAGACATAGGCAGAAAGAGAAGCAAACTCCCTGCCATGGGCCTGATGTGGGACTCAATCCCAGGAATCCGGGATCACTACCTGAACCAAAGGCACATGCTTAACCAGTGAGCCACCAGGCGTCCTGCCACAAGAACTTTTAAAAGGAATCATTTTGAAGTGAAAAGTTCCAGGATACTAAGATCTAGAAGAATCATATTATCCATTATTTTTAGTGAAAATATACATAAATAACTTTAATATATGTTGTGCTTTTTATATATCAGGTTGCATGTTAAATAATTTACTTATTGGTCCATTTACTCCATATGATAAAACTATGATAAATAAAACTATGATAAATAAGAAATAAAATAATTATAAGAATTATTATCTCTGTTTTATTTATTTTTAATTATTTGTTTATTTATTTATAAAATATTTTTTATTTATTCACTTAGGGGAAAGAGAGAGACCACCAGCGAGAGCATGTGCAGAGGGGAGGGGCAGAGCAAGAGGGAGGAGAAGAATCCACACTGAGCAGGAGCTCAACATGGGCCTTCGATCCCAGGACCCCAGGATCATGACCTGGGCCAAAGGCAGATAGATGTTTAACCAACTGAGCCACCCAGATTCCCTATTTCTATTTTATTTTATTTTTTTATAGAAGTTAAAGAAATGAAAAGAGTTTGCTCAGACTGTCTCGGGTGGAGCACGAACCGTGGGGGTGGCAGTGCCTCCTTTCCAATAATCTCCATCAATTTCTACCTAATCTCTTTAAATAAAAATGTAACCAAGTAAAAACATCAAACTTACTAATAAAACCAAGATCCCTCCTGCAACCAGATAGCTGCCCCTAAGTCCTAGACATAGAAATTCTGGAGAGTTGTCCTAATTCATATAGAGAGTAAGATACAGAGCTAAGAACCAAAGCAAGATTTTCCTGGTTCTTAAGTCTATGTACTTATCTATTATGTTGTTTAATATTATACTCTCACCCATGGGAAACCTTGAGATAAAAATATTTTAAAGGCACATAAAGGCAAGTGGTAAGAAAATGGTATCCAGTAATTTAAGTAGAAAATCTCCCAAATATTTCTTAACTTTTAAGTTCAGAAAATAAACGATACCACCTTTGAGTTATCCCTAAAGAAGTCCACTCCCAAAATAGCCAATAAATTAAGTCAGCCTATGAAGGTAGTGGGGAATGGGTACTGGGAGATAGAATTCATTGTACTTACTATTATGCAGCTAAAGAGAAGGAGGTATAGACCTCCACACCAAAGTTTATCCTTTAGCAATAGTTTCCTTAGAAACAGAGACATTTCCAAGAATAGCAACTAGTGGTCCCAAGGATAACTGACTATTTTTGTTTCCTTATTCTAAAGTAGCAGAACACACATGCAAAAGCCAAAACTGGCGCAAAAATCCGGTAACCTTCCAAAGGCCAAGGGAAATTTCATGTCTCTGCGAGAAAACAGAGTTCTCATATCAGTCATAGAAAATAATTTCTACCTATGACTTTGAAAAAGCTCACTGATAAGAGAAAGAAAAACTAATTTTGTACTATCACATACTATTTTGATCACATGTGCCCACCCTGACGTAAGTTTGAAATTTCTTTCATTCCTCTTCTTTTATGAGAGTGGAGTTGATCTTTGTTTTATTCCCAGAGATTACTGCTTTCCTTTTTTCAAAAGCATACCGTAAAGTGTAGAGCACTCGACCATCATTCCAAATTCTCAGCATCCTGTTAGGGGTGGTTATCCAGTGTGCATCAGCCTTTTTGGAGTTTCTGAAGAAAGTGTCTGGAATCCAGATTTTCCCTACCATGTTGCTATTCAATCGGAGGACTTTAATCGTGCTGTTAAATTTCAGACGTCTGTCATACCATGTTTGGGCAAAAAATATGTCAATTGTATATTCCTGTTTCAAAGAAAAGGTGAAATAGAATATTTTTAACACAGAATTGTATTGTAGAGCATTTGTTTGCATTTATCATTTGTATTCTCACTGCCAAAGCAAAGTAAAACTACTTTGGTTTTGAATAATCCAAAAGAAAGTGAAAGCTTTGCTAAGGAAACTCACCCATCTTTTGTAGACAAATTGATATTTTTATGAAAAAATAGACTTGTTTAGATTAATTCTAGTGAAAGATCGTAGCTGTGGTATAATCATTTGAATTCAATGTCTCTAGAGCAGTTTCTCATGTTAATTTGGGCCAGCTTATTCTTTGTTTTGGGGGTGTGTTGTGTACTGTAGAACGCTTAGTAGCATTGTTATCCTTTACCCACTAGATGCCAATAGCACCACCACCACCCCCCTCAACTCTCTGCATATTGTGACAGCTAAAAATATCTCCAGACATTGCCACATATATCTCTAGGAAAACAATCACCCAGGTTCAGAATCACTGCTAAAGAGTGAAGCAAGCCCATAATACTGAAAACAGTCCTAAACTGGAGCTCTGGAGGTTCAGTTGCCTCATAATAAAATTGAGATCTTTAAGGACCTGTCTTGATAGATAATGTGAAGATGGAAAAGGGGAATGCCCATAAAGTGGTTTATACAGTGTCTGACAGATAGCAAACACCAAATGCTAAGGTAACCTTAAAAATTTTGTTACTATTATACTTGTCCTTTTCTCTAAACAAGAGTAAATGAACCAATTAAAAAACAATCTTAAAAAAAAAAACTTTACTACTGTACTAACTGCATCACAAAGCACATTTGCAAAGTGCTGTGATGAGAAATAACTTTATAAAGGATTACCCTCAAGTATATATCACTCAGATGGCAAGTGATTGACTTTAATCAGAGAAGTAAGTGTGATGTGAATTCAGACCATTAGACCTGGAGTCAGAACACTGAAGTTCCGGTTTGTCATATTTAGATATTATTTAACATTATTTTATAACTAGATTTTAATGATGTTTATAAATGAGAAAGTTAAAGAAAAAATTCAGTGTACTCAGAATATGAGAGCTGGGTGATGAGAATTATCCATATTTCCTATTCAATCCCATCAACCCACCACCATTTTGTAATGAAGAATACACACAAACAGGGAGATTATTTATTTGCCCAAAATACACAGACTGTCAGGATCAGACTAGAACCTTCTTCCTTTGCCTTATATGCATTGTTCTGTGTTATTTCTTTGCACCTCCTACTGTGACATCTTATTGTAACTAACTACATTTCCACTAGGGTAAGTCATATTACTTCATTCACCACTTAGTTCTATATTTGTAGTCTACAAACAGTAAGAAGGGAACCTATTCTATGAAAGTCTTTGTCAACTAATTAGTGATGTGCCAGTAGATTAACTAATTAACTTCTGATCTACACTTTGGCAGGAAGAAACACACACACATGGACACAAATAAAAGATTTAAGAGTCACTGAATCAGCATTTCATAAAATGTGGTTCTGGAATAACAGTTCCGGGAATTAGTATTCCTGCAATTAAAAGTTTTATGTTTAAATAAACTATCCATATAGCTTCTTCTTAAATATTTACAATTTGCATTAGAATGCTAAATATACTGAAAAACTGTAGTTATATGGAAGATATGTGTTGGTATTTGTTTAATGGTTAAACAGGCAAACTTATTTGCATTGACTGTGCAGGTAGTGGCATATGTTTTTTTTTTTATTTTATTTATTTATTAAGGATTTTATTTATTCACGAGAAATAGCGGGGGGGCGGGGGGCGCAGAGACACAGGCAGGGGGAGAAGCAGGCTCCATGCAGGGAGCCCGATGTGGGACTCGATCCCAGGACCCCAAGATCACGCCCTGAGCCAAAGACAGATGCTTAACTACTGAGCCACCCAGGCATCCCAGCATATGTTTTTAATCACCACTCGTGAGAACACTTAAACTTTCTTATCTCCCTAACTCAACAGAGCGTCTTACTGCTAGGTTGGTAAACACTATTTCAAAATTATAGTATCATTATGTTGTATTTGTTATGTTGTTATGTTTTTTAGCATTTTTTACAAGAATTAATTTATCTATATAGATCACATTTAATTCTCATAACAAATTATAAAAAAGTTATCTTCATATTACAAAAGAGAAAAAAGAATATGAAAGATTGTCGCTCCTGTACGAAATTTTGTTGGCATATTCTTTCCTATTTTTTGACACTACATCTCTTGTCTAATATGTTAATAAAATAGACTATTAGAAACTTACCATATTGATAGCATTCACTGGACCGATGCTATTCACATACATGTCTGTGTGAATTAATGTTGGTTTCACTGTAAAGAGAATGACAGAGATATGTGCATGTGGAGAAGCACAACATTTTAATGTTTTAGTCTGTATTATTCTAGAAATAGATTTATTTTGCTATATTAGAAGTGATTTATTCACAACTAATTTGGTGTCAGTAATTAATTCACTACATTTGAGTAACTATTTGTTTTCCAAAAAAAAAAAAAAATCTCCTTTTAAGCATGTAAATGTAATAACTAAGCAAATTAGAGTTTTGAAATTGATTATCCTTTAAAATTACATTAAAATGAACAAATAAGAAAACACTGCTCAGATTTTCTTCAGCCTTAATTTTACCATTTTTTCTTTAAGCCATGGAGTTAACTCAAGCATGGTAATCTGACTTGACCCATGTAGAAAAAATAACTACTTAGTGATCCAGAAAAAAATATTAGAAACATGAAGTAGAGACATAAACAGCAACAAATATTATTAATTGTTTTTGAAACATTGCCCTCTGTTGATTCCTTTCATGACCACTTTATCCTCATACACCTCAGTCAACACAAAATCAATCTTCTTCAATGACTTACTCAATTGTGTGATTCATCAAATAATATGAGGAAACCATATGGAAATCCAATACACACCTATTCGTCAAAGAGGACTGACAGTAAAAATCATGTAGTATTACATCCATGACCAAATGGACGTGCTCCATTTTCATTTAAAATTTAATGAACAAGGATTCATAATAGCATTCTGGGCTTCAATTCAACAAGTATGTTTTTTCTCATCTTTTTCCCCTCTCCCTGAAAGTGCCATGCCCTAATTTTCTGTGTTGGATTGAATTTTTCACTAGTCCCTGCCTCTATGCCTCTGCCTTCTCCGCAATAAGGCCACTTCTCGGCCTCTGAACTTCAGGCTTGACATCTGACCTGTGTTGGCTAATACAACATGAACAAGTGAGTGAACTATTTCTAATCCCCTTATGTATGAGCCTCTACTTCATCTTACTCTGTTATTTTTTTTAAAGATTTTATTTATTTATTCATGAGAAACAGAGAGAGAGGCAGAGACACAGGCAGAGGGAGGAGCAGGCTCATGCGGGAAGCCTGACATGGGACTCCATCCCAGGTCTCCAGGATCATGCCCTGGGCTGAAGGTGGCGCTAAGCCACTGAGCCACCAGGGCTGCCCTACTCTGTTATTTTCATGAGAAAGATACTCCTAGCTAGTCTGCTGGTCCCAGGAGTACAATGAGAATATAGCTTTCTTAAATGAGCAGCCCTAAACTGGCTTAATTTAGATTAGACTGCCCCGACCAAAGTGCTAACTAAATGATTATTATATGCCATCGAGATCTGTGACATTTTATGACACAGCAGTAGGCAACTACTATATCCTTTCTTTACCATTTATTTACTTGTTTGTTTTTGATGTTACTTCATAAAGAAGTGGTCACATTTCTTCTGTAGCCTTTGTCTAAGATATCTAGGAGAATTTGAATCTCCAGCTCTCAAGCCTCACTTGAAGATCATAGATCCTCTTTCCTCTTTGCATTTATCAAGGCCCCTCCTACCCGCATGTCTGAATGCTACTTTTACATTCTTTATTTTTACAGCATATAATAATCATTTAAGAATTTCCACTTATTGAAACACTAGTGTTTTCTTCTAATGTGGTAGGCATCACAAAATACTTTAACACACCTCCTATATCAGGCCGAAGTTTATTGTCGTATCCTTCCAGGAGATTATTTAAGATGACAGTGACATCACCCTCAGGAACTTTAGGAGTCAAGACCCATGTTTTGTTAGAAGCATAATCCTCATAGTCATCATCAGATTTTTGGCTGGTGAGGCTAAGAAAACAAAAATATTGTTCAGGAAACATTGACTATATCCAAGAGGATTTTTTACTCACAGGCCACTGAGGAGAAAGGAGAAATGAAACAGGATTATAGTATGTATTATAATGGATGACAGTGAATTTTTTCACTGAGGCTTCATCGAGCTAATTAAACTGCACAGATGTAGATTCAAATGCACTAAAGTGTACTCCCCTGTTTCCCAGAATGCTCTATCTTCCCATCTATAAGTATACCATGTTTTCCGAGTAATTTTTGCCTTTTCCCCATAGTTGATATTCTTCTTGTCCACCTGCCAAAGCTCAAGAAGGACTTAAGAAAAAACTCTTTTTGTGAAAGTGATGCTTAAAATATCATAATGTAGTCTCAGAATTCAGACACAATGTCTACTTCTTCCTCCCCTAAGAAGTTAACTTGCTTCAACCTATTAATGAAAGTAAGAGACTGATAATTAGATTCACTCCCACAAACCGCCAGACAAGCCTCTCCTCTTTCAATTGAACTACTAAGGAGAACTTAGTCTTGCTGCTTTTTCTTCCCCCAGGCTGTGTGTATGTGTATTTTTTTCCCCTCACTTGCACCGAAAGCAAGGGCGGTTCATTTATCTTTGATTGTTAAGAACCTGGTACTATGAAGAAAAATGTAGTTGTAGACTTTAAGCCACTCTTTATTACAGCAGAAGTTCCTAATCCAGAATCTCATGCTAATAGTTAACGTACTATAATTGTGTAATTGAAATTGCCTACGTTGAGTGATTGAGAAGCTACATAATCTCCTGTGATTCCGTTTTCTATGCCCAAACCTGTCAGAAAACTCTTACAAGTAGGGCCAGAAGCTAAGGCTAACTTTGGAAAGATATCAGAATTCCTCTATCTTGCCCCTCCCCTTACCCTAAAGTTCAACTTCTCCCCCTCCACACACACACAAAACGATCACAGGATTCTATTTTACAGATCAAGGAGCAATGCAAACCTTGCAACAGCTGCCATTTTCATTTTTATCAGCATGCAGTAAATGTTGGCTACTTCTATGGTTTATGGTAAGATTGAAAAAAAAAAAAAAAAGAACTTAAAATATAAAATTTCCCATCCTCATTTCAGTTTATTTTCATAAATCTACGGTACAGAATGGATCTTGTCAGAAATCAAACCACTGCCACATTACTCTGAAGATATATACATATATATATAATATTTATTATCTTTCTTCAATCATACTCATTCATCAATTTATATATATATAAAATATATGTATGTATATGTGTGTATGTATAGATAAACAGATGACTACATATGGTAGAAGAAAGCTGATTGTGTGATTAATCTGGTTTAAGAATGAGAGTGGGAGACAAAGTTTTAAGAGTAATCACTGGCATGGATCAACTCAGTAAGCAAGTAATCTCTTTCATTTCTTTAAAGCTTTAGTAAGAGGAACCATTATAAAACTGAGCCACACATCTGCATAAAATCTAACATAGCCAGTCTTACATCTTGCACTTCAATTAGCATAATGACTTTAAACAACATTGAAATTTCATAAAGTACCCATACAGTACATGATAGGATGGACAAAATTTCAAGGAGTTCTCAAAGAGAAAGGCCTTCGAGTCGGCAAAGGCCAGTTCTCTGCTAGGAAAATCCTTCTTGGAGCTCAATTCCTCATTTCTCTAGAGCACTGCTAAACGCTGCCTAAGAGCTCTCATCCTATGACCTAAATCTCACTAATTTAAGAAGAAAAAAACAGCTCTCTGACCAAAAGATTTTCAAATCAATTCCAGTAACTCTGAGAAAAGAATGTGGTTGGCCCATTGGATATCATCGTTATGGAATTTTACACCATTTAATTTGTTCATGCAAAAGTGTCTTAAAAAAAATCTCTCCCTCTTCCTTTCTGTTTCTCCCCGTGTGTCTCTGTTGCTCTTTCTCTCTCTACCTCAGACAAATGCACCCTATTAAAGTTTCTTCAAGGGAAGGGAATATATGTTAAATCATTTGGTTCACTCTCTCACAGCAACTCCTCATACTAAGAAGTAAATGATCCAAGCACGCTGGTGCTGTATTATTATTGTTACCATCATCTGGAAGATTAGGAGGCAAAATACATTAGGTGAAAATACAATCTTGCTTAGGAGGAATACTACTTTTCAGAATTGCATCACTAAATCTTTTAGAATTATCACGATTAGAAGCCAAAACAATAAACAAATGAATTATTTCATATAAAATTATTTGTGAGAGATTTTGTCATAATTGAGGTCGCCTACTTAGCCAGACAGAGGGAAAAAAAAAAAGAGTTGAAGAATTAAAAGTACATACTTTGGAATTAGAAAGTACTAGGTTTGCTTTCTGGATTCATCATGTCTTACCTCTATCATTTACTATTTTATGACCTGGAGCAAGTTATTTAACCTTGCTAAACCTCTCAAAGTTTTTATCTTTAAAATAGAGTTAACACTAGCATTCATATCATATTTTTATGTAAGGTTAAGATAATGGTTATTAAGTGCTTCACACACTATCTGACACCTAGCCCTGAAAATAGATCCATTATAATTATTGTTATAAAGTGACCACTGCTAGATTTATAACAGCTCCAACCATGTAACTAAAGACCTGAATCTATAGATGCTGCCTCTAGGTTTATATCTAATATGTGCTGAGAAAAATTAAAAACAGATGTTTTCCAGGAAGAAGAATAATGAACCCCTATATTGTAAATAAATGAAGTTTTTATTCTCTAGAGTTTTCCCAGCTGAGGTCTAAATTAATGGGGCTGATGCATAATCTGGGATTGTTTCCAGATTTATCTTAAAAAAAGAAAAAAGAACCTCTCTCATTCAACATTAGCTGTTTCTTTAGAATTCAAACTTTGGAGTCAAGATCTCCTCATTTATAGGTGGGCTCTCTAGGAATAATAATGTCTGATCATTAGACAAGGCATTTGTGGCATTGTCAACCCCATAAGAAGGCCTGGGCAGAAACAGATTGATAATGACTCAAAAAAACAGACTTGACAGTTGAGTGTGCCAAGCACAAACATAAAATTGAACTTCTAGGTAAAGGTATCTATCCAAATGTAATAGCCTTTACAAGTAATATTTCTTATGCCTTTTACTTTAAAAAGTAATCTTATCAAAAGAGAACTAAAAATTCACTCTTAAATTTTTTATGATTTTATATTAAATTTAATAATTTATTCATTTAATTTTTACTGTAAATATTTTGTTTTATTTTAATTAACTTATAATTTATTTAATTATATTTGTATTTTATATTATATATTATAATTAAGGAGAATATTAATATTTTATATTAAATATTTAATATAATATCAATGTACTCTTAAAAATGTCGTCTTTGAAAACTTTTTTAAAAATGCTAGAAATGGGCAGCCCGGGTGGCTCAGGGCAGCCCGGGTGGCTCAGCGGTTTAGCGCCGCCTTCGGCCCAGGGCGTGATCCTGGAGACCCGGGATCGAGTCCCATGTCGGGCTCCCTGCGTGGGGCCTGCCTCTGCCTGTCTCTCTCTCTCTCTCTCTCTCTCTCTATCTCACATGAATGAATAAATAAGATCTTAAAAAAAAAATGCTAGAAATGGTATGCCTGGGTGGCTCAGCAGTTAAGTGCAACTGCCTTCGCTCAGGGTGTAATCCTGGAGTTCTGGGATTGAGTCCCATATGGGTCTCCCTCCATGGAGCCTGCTTCTCCCTCTGACTCTCTCTGTCTCTCATGAATAAATAAATAAATAATAAAAATCTTTTTAAAAAAATGCTAGAAAGCGATCTGCTTGGGAATGTTGGACCAGCAGTATGAGCAAAGCTAGAATATTGCTAGAAATGCAGGACCTCGGACCCCACTGAGATTCCTGAATCAAAATCTTTAACAAATCTTTAAGCAATCCATATGCATATTAAAAGCTGAGAATCAGGGACCGCTGGGTGGCTTAGTGGTTGAGTGTCTGCCTTCAGCTCAGGGAGGGATCCCAGGATCTGGCTCCCTGCAGGGAGCCTGCCTCTCCCTTGGCCAATGTCTCTGCCTCTCTGTGTCTCTCATGAACAAATAAATAAAATCTTAATAAAATGAAATAAAATTTGAGAATCTCAGTCACAGAGTGTTTAAACCAGTGGGAAAGGTGTGTGTTTGTGTGTGTGTGTGTCTGTGTGTGTGTGTACACAGTGGGCTCTTAAAACTATATATTCCCAGGTTCCTATTCCTACTTTAGATCTTCTGAGTCACCATGCTGTAAATTAGATTACTTTTATTTTCATGTTTCCAGTTTTATGCATGATTTGAACTTATGCATGATTACCAACATGTAATAAGTTCATGTTTATAATCAGAAACAAAAATTGATTTTATTTAGAAAAAAAGTGGCTTAGAAAAACAAAAGAAATATTTGATAGATGATCAGTAAGAGGTTTCTCTCAATTATATAAAAGATTATAAATACTTGAATTTTGGTACATATTTTGTATGTTGGACTCTGACAAGTAACCATGCAGTTTATGGAATTTTAAATTTTAATCTATGCATTTTGGATTCCCACAAATTCATTAAAGATCTGAGTTTTGTAGGAGGAAAAATCTAGTCACTATCCGAGGGTAGTATAACAGCAAACATATAGGTAAGATATAAAAACATTTGTCTTTTTGGGTATCTTAAAATGCATTGATATTTGGCATCTTAAAGACAGAATTTACATTTTTTTCTTTCTCTGACATAGATAAGTAGTAGAATTTTTAAAATTAATAAAAAATTCAAAAAATCATTTATTTTCATGTTTAAACTATTTTTAAATAATCAGTATGTCATTCTTTTATAACATTAGTTTCAGTAACATTTTTTTTTGGTACAAGTTTTAGTTTTATTTTATATGTACAATGACTTAAATACAGGGTATTTTATATATCAAAAAAATCTCTCAGGAGATCTGTCAGTAAAATGAAAGTTTTTTTAATTTTTTCTATTAAAAATTCCTCTTCATTTGACTTTCTGTTCTGTTAGTATCACCTCTACTGTGAATCTCTACTGTTTATATAACATAAATCTCTATTCTTTCCTTTTTCTACTCTTACAGAGATTCTCTTCTACCCCAAATTCTCATCAGACCATAGAATCTGTTGAGAATCCTCAGTCCAAAAGCATCAGTAACAGAAGAATGTGTTGTTCCTTACATCATGTTGCCCAAGTTTGTTAAATTCCAGAAACTTGGCCAAACTCCAGTATGTTTGCATGTATTGTCCTTCCTGCCTACAGTCTTTTCTTGTCTTCACATCCCAAATCAATAGTTGGCATGGTTTATTCCTTCTTACTTTCTTTTTTTCTCCAGATTTTATTTATTTATTTGACAGAGAGAAAGAAAGGGGGGTGGTGGTTGGCACAAGCAGGGGAGCAGCAGGCAGAAGGAGAGGGAGAAGCAGGCTTCCCACTGAGGGCGGAGGAGCTTATGTGGGGCTTGATCCCAGGACCTCAGAATCATGACCTGAGCCTAAGGCAGATGCTTAACTGACTGAGCACCCAGGTCCCCTGCCTTCTGACTTTTCAACACAAACTTTACCTTCACATAAATGTTATCCCTTAATAGTTTTATCTAACTTTGTCACCCACCCCACCCTTCCTATGCTCTAGCCAGTCCTTGATTGCTTCATAACATTTGTTACAATGTCTAAGTATTGATTTGTTTATTGTCTGCCTCCATTACTAGACTATAAATTCCACAACAGCATGCTTAATTAAGATGTGTGGAAAGAATAAATGTTCTTGCTAATTTGTTTTCCTCAGGTAAACCATCATACCTATGAAAGCTGCTTTTCAATATACATTATGTCTTCGGAATAAATTTAAGGACTTTATATGAAGGGGTGCCTGGGTGGCTCAGCAGTTGAGCGTCTCCTTTGGCTCAGGGTGTGATCCCAGGGTCCCGGGATAGAGTCCCACATCAGGCACCCTGTGTAGAGCCTGCTTCTCCTTCTGTCTGTGTCTCTGCCATTCTCTGTGTGTCTCTCATGAATAAATAAATAAAATCTTTAAAAAAAATACATTTTTAAAAAGGACTTCATATGCATTCTCCCACTTAATCCTTGAAACGCTGCTATTTCTATAATTATCCCCATTTTGCCAACGAAGAAAAGCAATGATATTTACCAATAGTCGCTACAGTTTACCAAAATCAAAACATTTAATCATTATGCTTTAAAAAAGGCTTTGAAAAAGAAATTGGATCCAAGGAATCTGCTACTGTATATTTCTAAAAAAATAAGATCATCCAAAAATAAATGGTTGCTCACACTCATTTTCTTTTAGGACAATAAATTTGTTTCTGCCTGAGCTCAATAAAAGTATGGTACCTTTGGCACAAAGTTAATAACATTCCAATTTCATAAGCTTGCTATTGCAGATAATCAATAATTTGATCTCCCCATACTGAGGAATAAAAATAGAGCTCACAATTTAACTTCACACATGTGATAAATCATCTTACACTTCTTCTTGGCTTTGAGAGCAATGCACACTGCAGGGGCAAGGCCTACATATCAACCAGTTCATTTTAAAGATGTCTTCCAGCCACTGCAAAAAGCAGATTTTGGTAGAAAATGTCAGAGCAGGTATGAAAGGTGAGTATATGTCCTAAAGGACACAGGGAACCCATAATCTGATCATGGGAAGAAGGGACCTCACTCTGTATTGTCCAGGACTAGGAGCTCTTACGGGACACTGTGATAGTTTGTGAACAAGAACATTGGGGCACCAATTATTCTTTCACACAGAGGCCTATGGGATTCTATACATCCCAGTAAGGAACCTCACAGAACCTGTTAGGAAAGATGCTCTCTGCTTATGTATATATGCAGAAAGGGGAGACATTCATCAAGGATGTAAACCCCAAGTATCAATTTTAATAATGAATTGTCCTGCTTATGAGGACTTCCTTAGCTCTTACCAAGTTCAGTTTTTTAATATTAAGTTAACAGCTATCAGGCAGCCCCAGTGGCCCAGTGGTTTAGCGCCGCCTTCAGGTCGGGGTGTGATCCTGGAGTCCTGGGATTGAGTCCCATGTCGGACTCCCTGCATGGAGCCTGCTTCTCCCTCTGCCTGTGTCTCTGCCTCTCTCTATGTCATGAATAAATAAATAAAATATTTAAAAAAATAAGTTAACAGCTATCGGTAAGTATGTTTATTTGACTGAGTCAAATATTAGACATATATATCCAATGTGTAAATGCAGACTGTTTATTAGAATCATCAATGATCCTTATCAGATTACCGTCTGTGGGATTTTATTACCTAAGATAAGTTTCATTGCAAGTATCAGAACATTTAAACTAAATTGGGAGGCACTGGAATATATAATCATAAAGTCTAAAGACGATGAACTTCACGGTGCTCTAGATAGCTTCACAACTATGTATTTAAAAACTCAGATTCATTCTATCTCACCCTTCTATCCTCCACAGTGTCAGCTTCAACCCAAAGATGGATTGACTATGCAGTCAAGAGATACTAACAACTCCTTATACCTCTATGACTTCTTATTTACATCTAAGAAAACAGAGAGAAACTCTTCCAGAAGTTCTCTCTCAAAAAGAAGAAAAGTCCTCAGAAAGTCTAATCTGTGCATCATGAGCCAAATACATATGAATTCATACATATGAAATTTAAATCTATGGCTAGAGGATGAGATTATGTTAATTATTTTGGTCTAATTATCTATCCTACCATGAATATCTAAGATGGATTCAGCTTCTCAAAAAGAATGTGGACTTCACAGATACCCAATAAAAATTGGGATAATTAATAAAGTGAGGAGGGGAAATGTGGAAAAGGCAACCACAACACTCATTGGGGTTAAGAGGTACACAGAAAAGAGCCATCAATGTGAAGTCTAGGGTTATCCCTGAAGTCCATTTACCTTAGGTTAGCCATCCTACCAACTTGTGTTGTTTGTTTTAACCATTCTTAAATAAAAAGTGGGAGAATGTGGAGCAACTAGGACTGAAACACTGCTGGAAGGAACATATTTTGGCATTATCTGTTAATGATGATCATCCATGTTCTATATCCCAAAAAGTTCATCTCTAGATTTATTTTAAAAAGAAACACATGCACACATGCACATGTCTACTCTAAGACTTGTACAAGAATGTTCATAGTTGCATTATTAGTAATAGATAATCCAAAAACATAATCCAAACAGGTATGAACATAATCTAGAACAATGGAGTAATAAAATATAGCATATTCATATAATAAAATATTATACAACAATACAAATTGGCGACCTATTACTAACTTCAGCAAAATAAATCTGAAAAATAAAAATTTGAGCAAAAGGTGCTACACATACACACACGCTATGCTAATGTTTATATGAAATTTAATAAAAGGCAAAATTCAACCACAGAGCTGAAAGAATAATGGTTTCTTTGGGGGAAGAAAAAGAAGAGGAAAATGAGGAAGGAGGGGAGGGTGTTTTCTAGGGTGCTAGCAACATTTTATTTCCAGTTGTGGTTGGGATTATGTGGATTTTGTGATGATTCATTGAACCATATTTAGGTCTTTTGTACTTTTCTACATTTTACTTCACAACAACAACAACAAAAACAAAACATTTCAGAGATCAGGTTTAGGTGTGAGTGTTAAAAGTAGAACATTAGGTTCCTAAGAGCAAGAAATGTTTCTGTCTCCAACAGTGTCATTTTCTGAAAATTCGTCAAGTGCCTGGCAGTTGACAAGACATACAATGAATACTTTCCAAAATCTGGATGAATCAATGAGAGTATGAGTTATTTTTAAAAATTTAATGTTTGTGAAAATTCACCTGGTAAAACTCACTCTTTAAAAATATACATATATAACAATTGTAGCTAATATTAAAATGAACTGCCTATATAACCTGCCATCACATGATTGTCATCACTCTCTTCATTAAATGCTAAAATTCCTAGCCTATAAAAAACTGAGGTAACACACACTGAAGATATTTTTGAGAGTTAAAAAGGAACAAAGCCGAGGTTAACCCCAGAAACCAATTCTAACCCCCAGAAACCAACTGTCTCTGTTAGTTAGAATAGAAATTAAAATATTGATGCTAAATTGTGATAGGAAAGAAATGTCAATGGATACAAGAATTCTTATGATATAAATAATAATAGTTTAATGATAACAATGATTATTAAACTGGCACATTCCTAATTCATCTCTCTCTATATAAAGCACTTTTATGTGATTTTTTACTAAGTGATAAAAATAACATTCTTAGTTTCTTGTCGTGTACACTTTGTCATAGAGTAGCAGCTATGGCTTCAAACCTGAATGATCTTTGGATACTGAGACAATTCACCTTGCACACTACTTTTAGAAGGAGGTGGGACCATAGCTGTGTTGTTCTCATGCAACAATTCTTTTCTATGATGTAGGAGAACTTGGCCACTTCACTTGTATTATTACTGGATTGTGACAACATGGTGATAAAGTAGGCCAATATAATTTGGAGGACTGTTCTCCCTCATTCTAGAAACACACATGGACTTACTTTGCATAGAGTTGCTATGTTCTGACTATGGAAAAATAAGACCAACTTGAACCACAGAAATATGTATGCTATAAGCTAGTGTCAGAGAAGGATGTAATTTATTTTCTGTCAAGAAATATTCCAAGAAGGAAATATTTTGTATTTCTTCCTTTATCTAATGACTATCATTCACTAGGAATACACAATATCCAGCATATACTGAATGTTCAATACATTATAAAGATGAGTCGTTCTTACCCCTGCTGCATGTTATAATGCCATAGAGAGCTTAAAAAAAATGCCAGTGCTGAATGCTGACCTCTTCAAATACTGAGTTAAATGAGGTAGGATGGGACCAAGACATTGGTATTCAACTAATTCTAAGGTACAGTCAGAATTAAGAGCTGGTGCAAGAGAGTATAATAGAGTTCTTGGACTTTCTTTTCCTCAAATAAGTATCACTTTCATGATTGCTCTCAAGCAAGTCAAATATCACTTACTAGTGTTTCATTGTACACTGGGTGTTCAAAATAGCATCATCCTCAAAATTGATGTCCTATTAAAATTATCTCATATCAGTGATTCCTGGAACTTAGAACACCTGTCTCTGGTAACCAAGACGGTTTTAAGTGTCACATAGGAATAGCATTAAGACATTGAAGCACATAATTTGAATTTTTTTCTCTGTTTAATTTTCTTTCAGCACATTCAATTATATTAAGGACAGTGTCTCCGTTTACTTGTAATTTGTCTTTAACCACATTCTCCAACTTGCTAACCTACTTTCTAAGGAGAACAACAAGCTCAGCACTTCTAGTAGAAAATAATATATAATTAAAATGTGATAACATTGTACTGGTTTCATTGTATTTACTTTGCAGCTGTCTTGTATTATGAAAACTAAAATCTATTTTCCAGATTTTATTACTCTTATTATTAAATGTATTAAATGAAATAATTACTTTAAAAAGATACTGGTTTTGTGAAAAATTTAAAGTAAATAAACGATCAGGTTTCACTTAGATGTGGCAAAAATCATGAAGGTGGCCGGATTTTGGAAACAATGCCTTGTAAATTTAGATTTCTTGGTCCTTCAGTTAATTGAGATTCTTTTGTGCACAGCATAGTTATAGATGGAAAGAAGTAGAAAGTTCAATGCTGATATCAAAACACCTTTCATCTATTTGAGGAAACAAATACCTGAACAGCTAGAAACAAGAAACACTGAACTAACAAGGCAAGGCAATAATAAAAACATTGTTACATGGTAGACCATGACTAATCTCTGTCTGCAGTACATCCAACTTGATGTGAAGGTGTGCCTCTGCATTTAACTATGAAATCTCAGTTTGTATAGTAAGGAGGATAGTTTTCTGTAGAACATAAAACATTTTGAAGAACTAATACAACTTTGATCTCTCTTCTAGTAAAATAAAAGGTCACACATACAAGCATGAAAAATTGTTCTCATATTTTCAAGGGCACATGTGTGGATAGGAGAACTTTTGTGTATTTTCTCCCAAAGGTTAAACTGTTCCAGATTTAGGATAGTTAAAATGTCACTGAAAACCAGTGTACAAAAATGAACGCTGATTCTATTGTATGCAATATCTGCATATATTTAGATGTTTATTCAAATATATTAAAAACTCATTATCTTTGGAGCCTTTCTATGGGAGCAGAAAATGAGATATTTCAATTTTGTTTTAATATTCGAAAGTTTTGGAAAAATAGAGCTAATTTATTCAGGTGAGGTGGCTGATTGAATTTTCACTTTCATGTGGAATTTTACCAACATTTATACATACATCTGAGCGATCATGATTCTGGAAATATTCTCTTGTTTCTTTATTTTCTAAAATTGCACTATAGTCTTTAAGTTCAAGTCAATACAAATTCCAAATCTGTCTCTGTGGTCATGACTACTTCCAGACTACTCCTAATATTTTCATTATTTGGTTTTTCCTGCCTAAAACATTTTTTCAAAATCAAAGTTTTATTAATCACTTTAAAAATTTAATCAAGTTTTGTCTCATCCTTCAGCTTTTTTCCTCCTCAGTTTCCCTACCCCTACTATGTGTATCTCAATATAATGTCAATTTACATAATTAGGAATTGTAAATTCTCCAAATCACAGAACTGTGTTTATTCATTTGTTTTTATTCACAAGCCATCTTCCATGAACTAAACACTATCTTCAGTACTCTTTGCTTATGAGAGTACGGTAGACGTTAACAAAAAAAATTCTATATTGAAAATGAGCATAAATAAGCACTCTATTGATGTATTTTAGAAAGTCCAAAATTACTTCTGTGCTTAGAATCCTGGAAAAATGTAAAAGAAGAAGAAGTAGTAGTAGTAATAGTCCCAGTGGACTTTGAAGTCATCCTAACTCCATCCCAATTTAAGCACATTTTAAAACATTATGCCATCTCATAGGTAAATTAAAAATTTCATAGAAAATAAACAGTCTGTATCATTTATATATTTAGAAACTTAGATCCTGTATCATGCAATAAGGCTAAAAGTTTTAAGTGATAAGGAATTCATATCATGTAGAGTGCCTTAATGTAGTAACAAGGTCACTTAACTGCCTTTTCTAGGAAATGTATTATTAGTTTTTTTCAAGAAACTGCAAGTTTAGTGCATAAATTACAAAAAAAAAAGGCTCCCACAGAATCCATGCTTCTTCCTACAAGTTCCATATCAGTATTCTTTCCATTCTTTCCAGTATCCTCAGGTACCTAATCACCACGGTGTCAAAGCAAATTGCATTACTGACTACTATTTCAGTGGTAACACTACTGATGTAAAGATCCTGACTAATTCAATTAAGAGTACAATCTCAGGCCAAAAAAAAAAAAAAAAAAAAAACTTCTATCTGGAAAAACTTAATATGATCATTTTGTGTAAGCATTCCAGGAAAAAAAATATCTAGATAATCAATTTTTAAAAGTTATTATTCCATAAGATATTCAATTCTCCAATGCAAATAGGAATGAGATTACTGAGTAGTATGTATGCAGGAGTACCTTTAGCCTTACACAAAATTGCAAGTTTTTCCTCATTTTTATTCCTACTAGCCATGGAGAGTTCCAGTTGTTCCACATCCTTACCAACACTTAATCCTGCCAGTATTTTTTTATTTTACCCATTCCGATAAATGTATAGTGGCATCATAATGTACATTTATATTTAGGGCTAATAACATTGAACTTGCTTTTGTGTGCTTGACACATCAATAATTTGGATGGATCTCAAAGGCACTATATTGAGTGAACTAGCTGATTCTACTTAAATACTCTTGAAAAGAATAAAAACTATACTAATGAATAACAGACCAGTTATTGCCAAAAGTTAAGGGAAGGGGAAAAAGGTGTGACTACAAAGGGGGGGGGTATGAAGGAGGGGTTTATTTGAGGGAGGGGGTGATAGAACAATTCAGTATCCTGATTTGGGATAAGGAATTTAAAAAATTATGTTTGTTAAAATTCTTACAACTGTCTACCAATAAATGTCAGTTTTGTTCTATGTTAAAATAGATGTTCTATGTTAAAAATAAGACATATAGCTATTGTACTGTAAACTTAAATCACTGAACTTTTGCAAATATTCTTTGTTACAAGATTTTTGTGAAATTTCCTGATACTAAAGAATGAGGTAATTGAGTCTAAACATTTAAAAATCTCCTGGGGAGAAAGGCATTTTATTACTGAAACGGTACTGTGGTTTCCTTTTAAATTGCTAGCTACATAGATGTTTGGATCTCTTTCAGCCTTTTAGATGGAATATTACCTTTCATGGTTTTCTTGCTCACAGATTAAGTTCAACAATATATTTTATGGATAGGAAATAAGTATACTTTTGTTAATACTCTCTGAGAATCCTTTAAAATCTAAAACTCAGTCATCCAAATAACTGCCCCTAAATCATATTAACTTGTAAATAAGAAACTATCTTTGCCATTTCTTAGATATGAAGCATATAGCTTTATAAAAACATATCTGTTTAAACACATTAGTTAAATATAGTACAATAATTCCATAACAATAACATAAAATAATTACTACACTTCAAATAACTGACAGAATAACTCTTAATCCTACTAAGATTTTAGAGCAAGATGTAGAACAATATTATATATAACTCTAAGGAATCTTAAAGTAAAAAATTTAGTTAATTGTAAGCAACCGAAAATTGGTAGGTAAATTGCAACCCTCACCATTCCCGAAATCACAGAGGCACATGTCTTCCTTAAGAAAAAAATAGATGTATTTTTATATGAGGCATTTCCCCTTATCTGGATTACAATTCAAATTCTCCACTAAGGCTTCAAGACCATGGAATAGGAAGCAGCTTTCTGCCTCCCAAATCCTATATCCTGAATTTTGATCCTTGGTCACTGTCCTCCAACCATCTGGGCCTTTTTAATTTTTAACTTAAAAAAATTTTTTTTAAAGATTTTATCTATTTATTCATGAGAGACACAGAGAGAGAGAGAGAGAGAGAGAGAGAGAGGCAGAGTCATAGGCAGAGGGAGAAGCAGGCTCCCTGCAAGGAGCCCCATGTGGGACTCAATCCCAACCTCTGGGATCATGCCCCAAGCCAAAGGCAGACGTTCAACCACTGAGCCACCCAAGCATCCCATCTGGGCCTTTTTTTAGCTCCTAAAACACACGAAGTTCTTACTCTGCTCAGGGCCCTTGCACTTGTTGTTACCCATCATGAGAACAGTCTTCCCTTCAATCTTTTCATGGTTGATTTTTTTTTTAATATTTACATAATCTCAATTTATTATCCATTAGTCAGAATGGCCTTTACTGATCATTCTACCTAAAGTAATTATATACCACACTTTCAATTATTTCTTCAACTTTTACCTCTCTTTGAAGTTCATTTACTGTTTGTCCCTAGACTGAAAGGTCTAAGATGATTAAGATATCTCCAACTCCCATAGTGCCAAACAAGTGTTAAGAATGCAACAAATAGGGGATCCCTGGGTGGCGCAGTGGTTTGGCGCCTGCCTTTGGCCCAGGGCGCGATCCTGAAGACCCGGGATCGAATCCCACATCGGGCTCCCTGCATGGAGCCCCTTTCTCCCTCTGCCTGTGTCTCTGCCTCTCTCTCTCTCTCTCTGTTACTATCATGAATAAATAAATAAAATCTTAAAAAAAAAAAAAGAATGCAACAAATATTCAATTAATGGCAGGAAGACAAGAGACAAGGAGGAAGAAATTTTTCCACTTTGAATTTATTTTCATTCCACATTTAACATAGCACTTTAAAGTTCAAGAAGAGTCGGGCAATGACATCTCATGTTAGCCTCTTTCAAGGAGAAAATGGACAGACTCACGTGGATCTGTGAGTTTAAATAATGATTGGGTGTGAAATATATATCTGGTTACACAGTTTCCTTAAATCAGAGGCAATAAGTGAAAAAATCAATATAAAAAGAACCCTGTTTATATATGTATATGTGTGTGTATACATATTAGTGTTTTGCTTTTAAAAGCACATTTTTATTCTAGAAAATAACTTCCACAAGAGCAAGGACTAGGTTTGCTTCATTCAATGTTTTTCAGCAACTGCATATTACCAGGAACAGAGCAGCTAGGAACTAAACAAATTATGATTCCCAAAATAAAGAGGAATTAAGAAGGGCACCATTCAGATTATCTAAACCAGAGTATGTAACCACTATGTCCAAACTTCTGTTTTATGTACATTTTTCTGATAAAGTTCATTGATATTTAAACATCTACTCAGCACGTGCTTAGGAGATTAATCTTATTCTCTTGGACTTCAGACTCTAAATAATGAGAAAATCTCTCCCTAAGCGATTCTCTAAAAAGTTTACTTCGATACTCATTCATCAGAGAAATTGAGCTACATATGGAAATTATAGCAGATCTACAAAAAGGAGCTCCTATCATGGGCTGTGGAAACTCTGCCAAAGGCCTGTTGACTACAAGCATACTTGAAAAAAATCATGTTTCAGGGAGTATTTGATGACCAACATAGCCTGGGTTTTACGGCACTGAGTTGATTTTATTTGCTGTTTATTATATAAAAGATTTTGGTGAGATGACATGTGGTGTGACTGGAAAGTTTTCTTTTGCTTTTCCATTTCAGTAGGGTTTTATTATTGGATATTTTTTCATGTTTTCAAATATAATAATTGAAATAGTCAAATATCATTCACTATGACTGTTCCTTTTTAGCCATGAAATAGAAAGATTTATAATAAAATTATCTCTCAATCCTAAAACATCTCACTGATGAAAATTCTATACTAAAGAATTTCAAAAAGAATTTAAAAATTTTCAAAAGAAAATGGAAGAGAGCTAAGAAGCTCTGAAAGTAGTATCTCTAAAGGAAATAGGAAAATGAAGCTAGCATCTGAAAGAATCTAATAAAATATAGTGTGACAGTAGAGTTTTGTCCAATGAAGGATTGGAGCTGACACACGAGAGGTTGTCAGGGATACAAATCATGAAGGACCATATTGGGTAATCACATGCCCAGTTTGCCTGGGAAAGTTCCAACTGGCACCTGTGATCCTGACACAATTATTAATTATACCCTCTTTCACCATTTTGCATAATAAATATATAGTATATTACTTACAAGTCTAGTTAAGACAACTGGATCTTATGGTAGAAGAGGAGTTATTACAAATATTTAAGATGGCAATATAACAACCAATTTGTATTTTAGAAAGTCATTCTGAAATGAAACTACCTTTATTTGCAGATAACAATATTGTATATAAAAAATCATAAGGGATCTATGAGAACTATCAGAGTAAGTTCTAGAACAAATATCACAGAATGTAAAGTAATATACAAAATAAATTGTTTTTCTGTATAATAAACATTTAGAAAATAATTTAAAGTATATAATTTGAAATAAGACATAAAATACTTAATAACCTTAAGAAAAATGTGCAAAGTGCCTACATTGAAATATACAATAAATTAGTGAGAAGAATTTAAGAAAATCTAAACATATTGAAAGATAAACCATGTCCATGGATTAGAAGACTTAACATTGTCAAAATGTCAATTTCTAATTTGATCTATATAGTCAATACCATTTCAAGGAAGACACAGCAGGACATTTTTGTTTTGTTTTGTTTGTTTTTGTATAAGTTGACATATTTACTAAGAATATATAATGACATAAAAGATGCAAAATGGTCAAACCAGCTTTTGCAAAAGAAGAACACTGATGGTTGTGTTTCATATTCATTGCCTGGTTTCAAGATTTACTGAATGGCTGCAATGATCAAAGTCACAGAGTACTGACATACAAATAATCTAGTAGACCAATGTAATGAAACAGATATCAGAAATAGACCTAGACATACATGCTAATAACATTTTGACAAAGTTTAAAAGAATGTCAATAAGGGGATCCCTGGGTGGCACAGCAGTTTGGCGCCTGCCTTTGGCCCAGGGCGCGATCCTGGAGACCCGGGATCAAATCCCACATCGGGCTCCCGGTGCATGGAGCCTGCTTCTCCTTCTGCCTGTGTTTCTGCCTCTCTCTCTCTGTGACTATCATAAAAAAAAAAAAAAAAAAAAAAACTTAAAAGAATGTCAATAAGAAAAGGAAAACTCCTCAAAAAATTGGGTTAAAATGATTGGGTAATTGTTGGGGGGAATGGATTTCATTCTCCAATGTATTAAATGAAAATAATAACATATTAAGATGGATATTAGAGCTAAAAGGGAACGTTATAACTACAGAACCTCTAGAAAAAATATGAAAATATTTCTACAAACTTGGAGGAGGCAAATATCTTAGGACAGAAAAAACACTGACCATAATAGAAGCAATGACAAATTGTACTTTAAAATTAAACATTTTGCTCGACTAAATAAATTAGTAAATAATAGGGGCACCTAGGTGGCACAGTTGGTTGAGTGTCAGTCTCTGATTTCAGCTCAGGTCATGATCTCAGGGTCATGGGATGGAGTGCCATATCAGGCTCTGTGCTAAGTGGGAGTCCCTTGAGATTTTCACCCTCTCCTTCTGGCCCTCCCCCACTCAAGTAAATAAATAAATCTTTTAAAAAGTAGAAAATAAAAAACCTTAAGAATGGAAAAATATTTTTACTACATATATCTGACAAAGGGTTTTTATCTAAAATTCATAAAGTACTCCTACAAATCAGTAATAAAATCAATCAAAACAAAACAAAAAAACCTGAGGGGCTCCTTGGGTGATTTAGTTGGTTAGGTATCCTACTCTTGATTTTAGATCAGGTCATGATCTCGGGGTTGTGAGATCGAGCCCCACATCAGCTCTGCACTAGGCATGGAAGGTAGTTAAGATTCTCTATCCCACTCACTCTGACCCTCCCCCACCTGTTTGCACTCAAGTTCTCTATTCCCCTTTCTCCCTTTCAAAAAACCCCAACAGAACAAAAACACCAAAAAACCTGAATCGGTACAACTTTACTCCCACTATTATGGTTTAAATCCAAAAGACTTTATTTACCAGCCTCTGCAGTGTCCCCAGTGATTCATATCTTCCTAGTATTCACACCTTTACCTAAACCTTTCCCACTAGTATCAGGATTGTTCTGTGTTACTAATGCCATATGGCAATAGTGATGGTACATAATTATAATATTATATTACAAAAGTCTGTGGCTTCTATCTTGGGTGTTCTCTCTCTCCTTCTCTTTTATCTCTTTTTCCACTCCACCTCTCCATCACCACAGAGAGACGGGCAGTGAAGAAAATGGAGCTTCCTGCCAATATAGTAGTGAGCTTGGGAATGGTTTGTCCAGCACCTTTAGGGAACTAGGGCCCTGTTCAACAACTTGATTGAACTTCATTCAACTTCATTGCAACTTCCTGAACCAGAATCATCTAGCTAAGTTACTCCTGGATTCCTGTTCTTGGGAACCTTGTGAGGCTTACCAAACATGGGGGATTTGTTGGTTTTTATTCTTTGGCATTTTTTTGATGTTTTGGATATACAGAAATAGATAACTAATGCAAAGGCAGATCACACCTAAAGTTGTAAGGATTTGCAGCAACTTGAACTATCACATATTAGAAAACTGTTCTGATAATTTCTTATAATATAAAAATAAATTAATTCTATGTTCCAGCATTCCCACCAAAAAAATGATAAGTCCAAAGCAACATCTGTACAGTAATGTTCATGCCAGCTTTGTCCAAATTGCCTCAAACTAAATGCATCAAGAAGAGAATGGGTAAACATGCTGTAATTCATACCATGGCATTCCTAACAATAAAAGGAAGTCATGATATATCCAACATGTGTATCAAAAACAATATGCTTAGTAAAAGGAGCTAGGCACAAACTGTTGATTTCATCAATATAAAGTTCTAGAACAATAGAAAAATAGTCTGTGGTGAGGAAAAAAATCACAAGAGAGACTATCAGGAGAAGGGAGGAAACAGAGTAGAGGTAGTTAATTGGAAAGGGGCACAAGAAAGGTGTGATGGAAACTAATATATATTGAAAACCAGTGTGTGTGTTTATGCATATGTATATAGGAGTGGTGGTTATACTTAAAAAATCATCTAACTGTACATTTAAATTCTGAACAATTTATTACATTTCAGTTATGTATTTAAGAAAATATTTGACAGGTGAAATGTCTCTCTGCTGTGTGGTAAATTAATAAGACAGCAAAACTGGCATCAGAAAGGTACTGTAGGTGACTGATTTAGTAACCTAGGTGACAGATGATGTCGAGTTTAATTCTATCATCAGATCTATTAGGCTCAAAGAAAAATGAAGTTAGTCATGACCTTCAATAGTAAAGTATTAGCTTGGATTATTCCCTTCCTCATTACTCTCCAGATTCAACCTATTGCTTCCATTTCAGATTTAATACAGATGTTGCCATCAAGAGTAACAATATGGCTTTGTTCTGAATAATAGGTTGGGTAATTTTGCTCAGAAACTCAGACAGTGGTTTCACACTATCTCTGGAAAAAGATCCTTCTTTGCATATCATTAAGGAAGCTGTCTTTAAGAAGTTCTATGTGTCAGCATATATTTTATTATACAGAGATCTAATCTACATATGTTAGAAATATTAAGTTTACAGTAATGATCTAAAATGAATGATTGTTATAGGCATTCTACAAACAGAGACCTCTCCCCTATTTTCTTCTCTTACACACCTTAAGATAGGAGACTGACAAATTAGAGAATTTGTATTGAGAAAGTCTCTCCTGCACTGTCCCAAAATTTTCATTTTACAAAGGTAGAGAAGATATTTCTGCTTCTAGGAATATCCTCAGGAAATAATGACTCTATAGTATTAATAAAAATAATAACAACAAATACAACATATAAGGGATGCTACCGTGTATCAAGCCCTTATCATGTATCATATCAATTACTACTCAAACTTATGAAGAATTGTTATTTTCTTTTTTTTTAATATGAAGAGACTAGGTCTATATGAAGGTGACTGAGGGCCAGCAAGTAATAGATAGGAATAGGAATTTAAATTTTGGTCAAGTGTGGCTCCATAGCTTACAGTCTTTTTTTTTTTTTTTTTTAAGATTTTATTTATTTATTCATGACAGTCACAGAGAGAGAGAGAGAGGCAGAGACATAGGCAGAGGGAGAAGCAGGCTCCATGCACCAGGAGCCCGACGAGGGATTCGATCCCGGGTCTCCAGGATCGCGCCCTGGGCCAAAGGCAGGCGCCAAACCGCTGTGCCACCCAGGGATCCCTCTTTCTTCCTTTTTTAAAAGAAAACAAATTTCAGAGAAAATAAAATGCAATTTACATTATTTAATTAAAAATAATAATTAAGCACATTTTAGAGGCAAAACACTTCTCTAAAAACCTAGGTTATATAAATAGACAAAACAGTGTCTCTGCTTTTATCAGTTCTGTCTTCTACTGAGGGAAACAGAAAATAAAAAGTAACAATGATAAACCAATAAGCAACAGAGTATAAAATTATCTACTTAATTACTGAAGGCTCAAAGTATAAGGAAGAATAAAGCATAGATGAGAAAAAGTGGAACTGTGAGTACAAAGTTGAGTGTTGTTTGCAATATTACACTGAATAATGAGTAATATCTCACTCTTTGGGAAGATAATATTTGAGCAAAGACTTAAAGTAGATGAATTAGCCAGTGGATATCTGGGAGAAATACATTATATTGAATATACTATCCCTGTTGTTATGGCCAATGTCTCACCACAGGGAAGAAATAGGTGAGGATTGTTAGACTCTCACTTAATATAAATGTAGAAGGCTACCAAGAAGATGCAGAACTTTTTAGAGAAAGCTAAAAACCAGTCATGGGTTCCTTTTATTTCACCCACCATGTAGCCACATAATAGAAGTTTAAGGATTCAATGAGAAAGGCATTCTTGTAGAAAAGGTTATTGGCCTACAAGTAGAAAGAGCTGTGCAATTTCCTATTCTCTTCCTCTCATGGAGATATTTGCACCACCTCTAGCTTAAGGCAATTAAAAAAGTCAGGGCACCTGAGTGGCTCAGTCAGTTAAGCATCAGCCTTATGCTCAGATGATGATGCCAGGGGTCCTGGGATCTAGCTCCACATCGGGCTCCTTGCTCACTGGGGAGCCTGTTTCTCCCTCTCCTCCCTGGTTATGTTCTCTCTTACTATCTCTTTCTCTCTCTCTCAAATAAATATAATCTTAAAAAAAAGGAAGTCAAGAAATCCACTCATAGATGTCTACCATGATGGAAAACTAACAAGGACAATTACTATCTCTACCCCAAATAGAAAACTTGTATAACTGCTTCTTGGTGCTCTATGAACACAAAGTAGACAGAAAACTCTTAGGTAAATTTGGTCTGTATTCTCTATAATCTGAGCAGTCCAAATGAAGACTATAGCCTGATTCTTTCCTGAAAATGTCTAAAGGTAAATAGGCTAGTTTGAATAACCCCAAGTGTGAATCTGAATGAGAAAGACCTTCACTTCCAGAATCTAACAGGCAGTTTTGCTGAGTCCATCCGTCAGTCCATTCATTCTTCCATCTTTCCTTCCTTCCCTCCTCTAAACTAGATGGATGTCAAAAAACAGTCATGTTGGAATCATTTTTAAAGTTATCTATTTGGTGATATAATTCTAGGAGAAGATCTGAGTAGATGTATTTTGGCGTGGAACTGAAGGGGTATCATCTGACATCAGCCATCATATAGCATAACGCATGTCAGGGAATATTGCAATGCTGGAGTTCCCCAAAAGTGTAAAAGAGAAAGAAGATTATCTTCAGAGAAACCATCCAACCCCCCAATGAAAGAGTAACTCAGCATTTACATATTTGTTACACAGATAACACAACTTAAGAATTTTCCTGGTCCGGGCAGTCTGGGTGGCTCAGCGGTTTGGTGCCACCTTGGGCCTGGGCGTGATCCTGGAGACCTGGGATTGAGTCCCACATCGGGCTCCCTGCATGGAGCCTGCTTCTCCCTCTGCCTGTGTCTCTGCCCCTCTCTCTCTTTCTGTGTTTCTCATGAATAAATTTTTAAAAAATCTTAAAAAAAAAAAGAATTTTCTGGTCCTTTAATTATCTTCTTTCTCTTCACTCCGATCTCACAAAAAAAGTCAAGAGCAGCATAATAAGAGAGAAAGAAAAGCCTAACAAAAAAAAAGTGTCAGACTAAAAGAATCTCAGGTCAAGCCTGATCAGAGAATAGAAGAA
This sequence comes from Canis lupus familiaris, assembly GCF_011100685.1. Taxonomy (NCBI): domain Eukaryota; kingdom Metazoa; phylum Chordata; class Mammalia; order Carnivora; family Canidae; genus Canis; species Canis lupus. Next base: position 49,790,850 of record NC_049225.1, read on the forward strand.
AAAACAAAGCAAAACCCAATGGGAGATTGAAAGATGAATTTAGATGAGAGTTTAATACCTAAAATGAGATTATTTTAAACTCTAAAATAGAAAACTTAGAAGATTGGGGCACCTAGGTGGCTCAGTAGTTGAGCATCTGCCTTTGACTCAGGTAGTGATCCCAGGGTCCTGGGATCCAGTCCTATATCAGGCTTCCTGCGGGGAGCTTGCCTCTCCTTCTGCCTGTCTCTGTCTCTCTCTCTGTCACTCATGAATAAATAAATAAAATCTTAAAGAAAAAAAAAAAAGAAAATTTACATGATTTACTTTAGATATTTTCCAGGTATAGGGAAAAGAGATCAACAGATGAGGTTTGGAGAAAAATATCATTTCTAAACTATATCTACCTACGTGTACCATGATCAATAAATACATTATTGGGAAATTCAGGCAGATTTTAAGCATCATCAATAAAAGACATGAAATTAAAGATCTACAAAAATCCTTAGAAAAAATGAAAGATGAAATCAAAGCAACTATATTAAAGTAGAAATAATATTATTGCTTTGATATCTGGATATCTCTATCTTCGGTACATATATATATATTTTTTTTTTTTTTTAAGATTTTATTGTGATGCCTGGGTGGCTTAGCAGCTGAGCATCTGCCTTCAGCTCAGGGCATGATCCCCCGGTCCCTGGATCGAGTTCCATATCAGGCTCCCTGCATGGAGCCTGCTTTTCCCTTTCCCTCTGTCTCTGTCTCTGTCTCTGTCTCTGTCTCTGTCTCTCTCTCTCTCATAAATAAATAAAACCTTTAAAACAGGGAACCCTGGATGGCACAGCAGTTTAGCGCCTGCCTTTGGCCCAGGGAGCGATCCTGGGGACCTGGGATTGAATCCCACGTCGGGCTCCCAGTGCATGGAGCCTGCTTCTGTCTCTGCCTCTCTCTCTCTCTCTGTGACTATCATAAATAAATAAAAATTACAAAAATACTTTAAAACAATAAAATAAATTTTAAAAAATAAATAATATTTTATTTATTTATTTTAGAGAGTGAGGGCATGCACACACATAGCCAAGCAGGAGTTGGGGTAGGGGTGCAATGGGAGAGAGGGATGAACTCTGCACTGAGCATGGAGCCCTACATGGGGTTCAGTCTCATGATACTGAGATAAAGACCTGAGCCAAAATTGAGAGTTTGAGGCTTAACCAAATGAGCTACCCAGGTGCTCCTATTTGCAATATGTAAATATTTACAGTTGACATTTTTGATCACCTCAATCATATAAGCAACTGCTTGATTAACTTTGGTATGAAAATATCAAAGTGCATAAGCATTAATTTTAGAGGAATATGAAGTTATAACCAGAAATTGTAGCCTCATTTTTATCTGAGAATATTTGTATGCACATTCTTATTCTCTCTCTAGTCTCATGAGTTTGATAAGGAAGATAGTATTTTCTTTCCCATAACCTTAGGGAATAGATATGGAGAAATTAAAGCACTAGTTCAAGTGTCCTTGCATATTAGTTGAGAGCAGGATTAAGACTTCTCTAGTCACATTCCTAGGGCAATAATCCAAATTACACAAGTATAACCAGCCTTTTTCTTTCCAAAGGTAAGAAAATACTTGGATTGTTTTGAAATATAAAAGGCCTCTCCAGTTGACTTTACTGGGAGGGTTATTTGCTATTCATTTCTCCCATATTCTAGAGAATAAATATCCTTTAAAAGAAAATAAAAAGCCTTAAGTTATACATTAGTAGCTTAGAGTAAAAATAAAATTTAACTCCCAACCATATTAATCCTTATAGTATTATGATAAGAGTGCAAAAAATATGGTAATAATTCTATATCATTATAAAAATCATTGTATAACTCTATAGATAAAGTGCCATGTAAACGCTAAATATGTAGTGCTGATATTACACTCTCCACCCATTAATAAGGAAAACCATATGAATACCAAATAACATAATAGTGGGGAAAACAAGAATGCTTTTTAAGCAAAGATCCTTTATAATAATTGAAATCCTGCCATGAACTCAAGTTTGGTTGTAGAACCAGTCTATGTAGTGAGACAAAAATATATATCTGTTACCCGTTTAGCCACAAGTATGTGTATTTAAACTGTGAAAATTCTGTCTTGGAATGGCTAGGAAATTGTGACAATGACAAGAAGCCATAGCCCCTACTATTATATTTACAACAAAGATAAAGTCTTCAAAGTTAGACTTAATTTCAATTCGAAAAATTCTTGACATAGAAAATTTTCAAGTGTGTAGAACGGAGACGTCTATGACTAAATATTCTGTAATTCAATTATTTTGAGATTATTCTAAATGAAGTCTAAGATATCCAAAGAGACATTTATATAACTTTTTAATTAAAAGCCAATTCTTAAATTCCTGCCTATAATCTAAATGTTTTATCTAGAGGATGGTGGGCAGCTGGAGTCTGAGAAATACTGGGTGACAATATTTCTTTTCTTCTTTTTTTTTTCCAGGTAGATGTTTGTCTCAGGCTAGATTATTTGAAATGCTGTATCTACAACTAAACAATTAAGTATGCTGAGGAAATAATTTAGAGTAAAGTTGTATGTAGAGATTAATTCTGTTAATTATTGTGATATTGAATCACAATATCCCCTCTACATGTGGGATCATAGCCTGTTAAAGTTAAAACTATGAAAAAAATTGGTTATGGGATAAAAAAAAACTTTAGCAGCTCACAAGAAAAGTCTCCTGAAGCATTTCTGTTGAGGCAACAGATAAGAAAATATTTAGAAATCTTTAACTCAAATTTCTTTTTTTTTAAAATTCAGTGCTAGCACTTCAAAGTAAGGGTTAGACTGAGTATCAAAAAGTCAAATAAATCTCCAATCTGTCCTTGAAAAAAAATTCTTATGTTATAAAAATCTTATTCTAATAGAAATAAAAGTATATTTACTTTTAACACTTAATTCCTGTTTATTCTAAAATTTTTCTGTTTTATCTCTAATTCTTCTTGTTAAGGTATTTTTACTCTGAGATGGGATGTAGTTACATTGAAAGAGTTTATAAAATTGTGAAATTTGTTTTAAAACCTATATGTAGGGATCCCTGGGTGGCGCAGCGGTTTGGCGCCTGCCTTTGGCCCAGGGCGCAATCCTGGAGACCCGGGATCGAATCCCACATCGGGTTCCTGGTGCGTGGAGCCTGCTTCTCCCTCTGCCTATGTCTCTGCCTTTCTCTCTCTCTCTGTGACTATCATAAATAAATAAAAATTAAAAAATAAAAATAAAAAATAAAACCTATATGTAGGACAGTTGTGCATGGGGTGTATGTAGTTATGAATATAATTACACACGTTCATACATCTATGCATATTTATTTTTCAGCCAATATTTCCTTATACCTGAGTTGGGTTTATTAAAATTCTTTATAAGTATTCCTTATTCTTTGTGGTTTGTATAATATACCCAATGATTTAAAAAAAATTCTGTATGTGAAATCGACTCATGCTCAGTTGAATAATGAATTAGCAATAATCAATGCACTTGTAAATATTAAATATGGTGATAAATAAACTTTTGGAAATCAGCAAAGTAAGTAACACTTTTCTTCAATGTGTAGTCTAGAGTATGTTCCTGAATTCCAACTCAGACATAATGATGTCAGAATCTTTCAGTGTATGGTTCAGTAATCTCCATTTTAGCAAGTTTTCTATGTGACTCTTTTGATAGTACTATATACAAGATACAGGACAGTTTATATAACTTTGAGGTTCAGAAATTAATATTTCACATATAAGAAGAGGTATTAGCTAGTAACATCCTCATCTCAATGCTTTATATCCTTCCTCATTTTATTCTTGTATAAAAACAATAAATTTAATCAATTTAATAAAGGAAAGAAACTTACTCTGCAGTTATGTAAATGAAAAAGTCAATGAAATCTGTTTCTTTAGTTCCTCTTCAACTTTCCACTATTTACCCAAAATGCCTCCTTTAAATTGATTCCTAGGATCCCACATATTCCCAGATGTCCTTCTTTAGAATCAGCTTTAGACCTCAAAGCTTCTATTTCCATTCAGCCCTATTCAGCCACTCTAATGGCTTTTTTTTTTTTTATGGGATTGCAGCAAACTGAAACTCTGATCACATTCTCTGCACTAAATTGCAATGACTCCATTCTGTCTCATTTCTGAGAAAATGTGAAAATCCTACTGGAGAGTCTACATGACACATAGTTCCCATTATTCAGAGCTATTTACAAAGCTCATCTAGGCTATTATGCAAAGAATTGAAACATAAAATGTATCACTAAGCTTTACTTTTTATATAATATTGGGAAAAAAAGTTCAAGCTGTGGGAACAGAAAGACATCTTAAACATGATACTATTATGAATAATAATAAAACTACATATCTTTCCATTAAAATAAGGCCATTAGAAATAAATAATAATGTATTCATCCATTTAGTTCAAAAATTGTTTACTAAGATAGGTCTTTCCTTTCTACTCATGTCTATTTCCCTATGTCCTGTCTAGATTTCAATCCACAGGTTTCATAAATGCTAAGAATATGAGAATTATGTTCTACCCATAAGCAACTGTCAACTAACTTCTGAAACAAATTAAGTGCTACACATGTTAAACAGAAAAATATGTGTGAATTTTAAATTAAAAAAATGTTTTTCCAAGATCCCACTCAAATGTATTGCACATGAAACATTTCCAGTAAAAGCCTGTCTCCACTTCTAAGAAACCTACTTAATTTCATACTCTTAATGAAAATACATTCTATCTTAAAGTAAAGGAGAAAGATATAAAAAGTGCTGAAATAATTAAGCAGACCCTATCTCTGCTTAGAAACTTCAAAAAAAAAAGCTTTCACACTTGTTTTCCTGGGTCTCTTCTTAATCAAAAATCTGCATCTCCCATTACCAACCCTAGGGAATGGAGGACCAGAGAAGTTAACTAGAATTTTTAAAATAAAATAATAGTTAAACCCCTAATCCTTTTTATTTCCTTTTGTTACAATACTACATAAGAGTGTCAACTCCCATGAAAACCTTAGGGCAATGGTTTGATTTCATCTATAGCTATTTTTTTTCTCTTCTTTTTTTTTTTTCTTTTGAGGAGTGGGGGTTATGAGACTAATTCTTATAGAGCTTTATTTCAAAATGACAGTATAGAAGAAAGCAAGAAATGTAGTCAACCACTAACTTGCCTTTGGTCTTGGCTGGATATCCTGAGGGAATGTATGTGCGTGGTACCATTGGCTGTTTAGGTGTGTAGATAATAAACTGTAAGTGGGGAGGAATATTCCCCTGATACTTTTGGTGCAATGAAGTTCAAGAAAATTTAGGTGCAAAACACTTCAGAGCACACACTAGCTCAGGGTTTTGGGGAATTCATTCCCCCCATGTTTTCCATTTAGTGCAGCAAGGCTTTGAGACATCGATGCATAACTTCACAATTTTGCTTAACATTCACCTGGTTCAGCTTATTTTTCAATATTGCAGTAAGACCAACTCTTTTCTAGTCATATATCCTCTATGCATCATCAGCTACATTCTCTACCCCAAGCCCCCTCCCATCTTCAAGGAGGGGGTAGGAAAATCGTAATAGGGCTCCCAGAGGTCATTAGTGCTCCTTGACTCCGTTGGCCTTTGGTCTGTACTATAAGGATGTCCTGTGTAGAATTAGATATCCTATGGGGCTAGATAAGCTTTCCTTTCGGCCCTAACCAGGACTGCTGTCCCTGGTGCTGAACCATGTTTGCCCATCAGGGAATCTGCTGCCGGGTCAATGGGGCTCAATAGAGAATGCCCAGGTGCAGAAACAAGCAATACTTTGCTGTACAGAAACAGAACCCCTCCTCCACATACACACACATATGCACACAAATCTCCTATGTGTTTGCCAGGATCCCATTTGCAGTTTTCTCCTCCAGACCCCCACCCAAACGCCTCCAACATGGCCTCAAATCCCAGCAAGTACCAGCACAGCCCACCTCGACATCAAATTGCAGTATTATCAAAATGCTAATCCCCAAACACAAAGTCTTTATGACGTTAGCTTTTCAACTCTAAAACAAAACAAATAAAATCCAATAAATTAATAAATAAACGAAAGTGACCTTCCTCTTTCCTCCCTCTCTTTTCTGCCCTATATTTTCACAGTCCCCTAAATTATATCCCCATATCCTAGAATAGTGTTTAAAATCTGGGTGGTCTCCCTAGTTCCACATCCTTACCCCCTCCCCCACCTCTCCGGAACAAAACAACGCTGAAAACAGCACATCTTACCCGGGATAGAGCGATAGCAGGAGCAGAATCCACACCGTCATTTTCTGTGAAAATACAGGAGTCGAGTATTCTGAGCTTCCTGTGCTCCATATATTTGTCGAACTCATCTTTTTTTTTTTCCTCCTCTGCCTCTAGTCTCTCGGTTGCAGAAGAATCCCTCCCCTTTGTATTATTATTATGCTTATGATCTGATGGTGGCTCCCCCCACCTGCCTCTAGTAGGTCCGGTCACTGGAGAGCTGTGTTGCCACCAGCTCTGGAATTAATATTCAGGGGGCAGAAATAAGATCAGCACAAACGCTTGCAGATACCATCAAAGCGTCAGCTCTGGGAGCGGCTTCCAAGTCTGGGGGAATAATGTATTTGAGGCAGGGGGAGGGTACAGGGAGAGACGCACACCAAGACAAATAAGGGAAAGAGATGCGCGCACACTCTACACATACTCATGTCCCTCACACTCACACATACTCCTACTGGTCCTTCATTTTAGGTCTGTTTATTTGTTTGTTCTGTTTTGATTTTTTTTCTTCTAGAAGAGGAAGGCAGGACTAGGGCTGTGTGTGTGTGTGTGTGTGTGTTTAAAAGAAATTTTAAAAATCAAAGTGTCTCTGCACGATTAACTATCACGCAGATTAACTATGAGGTCAAAGTGGAAGTGATGCTTGCTGCTGCAGCACAAATTAACACATGCGTGGTGTCTTCCCAGTGCTTTTAAACTCCTTACTGCACACACAAGCATGGAAGGACTGACTTTCATGGGGGACAAGAGATGCCCTAACAAGCTGGTAAACTATATCACCATTGACAGAAGGCTTGTATCATTAGATCTGCCAAGAATCCTTATTAAAATCATGCAGTCTTACAAATCATGATTACACTGTAGGGGGAGGAGGGGCAGACAGTGTGGGGCGGGGGGTGGGGGGAACGGCTGTTTCTCTGTAAAGCATCCTGTAGGGAAACAGATTTGGTGAATTTTCAATTTGAATGAAGAGAGAAAACATTGATAGAATTAAAAGACGTGAAAAAATCCCATACTCCCCAGGATTTACTCCCTTTTCTGTTCCCATCCCCAGTGAAAATATAAAGACACAAACTACTTGAAGGTTGAAGAATATAACTGCATCAAGATAGCTGCTTGAGTAGAGAATATAAACCACAAAATAGTGGCTGCTTTTTTAAGACAGTTGGACAAAGAGAGGAGGTCAAGAGGACATTTAACAATATAAAAGATTGCTATATGGGGATTGACTTTTTTCACTCTGCTTGGTGACAATCTTGAAAATTTGTGGGGTAGATGAGTCGTGTTAGCATGCTTCCTTCTTGCTTAGAATGTTACCATGGATACTGATACATGGGAGATATCCTTCTGTACCATCCTAGTTCATCTGCCACAGAGGAAACCCCATTACTCATCATAAAAAGGAAAGTGAAAGACTGTTTCAAGTTTTCTGTAGGGTCTAGACCACAGCAAAGATGTTCATGGAGAGATGGTGAAGAGGACAAATCAAACCCCTTGCCGGTATAAAGCAGGGAGTCATTTCAAAACCTGTGTGTTTTCTCCAAAAAGAAAGTCTTCCAGGTAGTAACTTGAGTATGGAGTCAATGAAACATAGGAATAGAACATAAAATGAGTAGGTCCACACTCCATCTGCAACCCTAAAAACTGCCCAAGGAAAGCAGAATTACTAACAGCTCCTGCTAATGACAGAAATTGAGGACACTCTTTCCGACAATGAAGCAAAACAAGCCTAACAGACACACCTGGAATCCTGCATGCCTTTAGAAATCAGCCTTGTTTTATGGCGTTTGAATAAAATCCAATCAAAACAACAATATTCACAGGCAGTAATTGACTTCTTTCTATTGTGATTAAAATAGAGGGAGAACAAATGTAAATCCCTATCTTTGTAATTCTCTTGTTCCTTGCTGTGCTGTGAGGAACTTTGGTCCCCCCTTATATTTACATTTATTTACAAAAAGATGCTGGGTTGTTAATAGTGTATCTTTGTTTTTGGTGAAGATAATTCTATTGCATTGTTTTAGGCCAAGGCCAGATGCCTAACCAAACCAAACCAGTGAGATAAATGAAAGAAAAGGACTGTTTCTGAATTAGTAAAGTGGTGGAAAACTTACACACTGGAGTGGCTATAACCCATTGGAATGGAGATTCCACTGCTCTGTTCCAGTTAGAGTTGCCAAGGAAATGGGAATAAAATTATGAGAAATGTCCTAATTTTTAAAACACAAAGAAGGACACACCAAATACATGCAGAACATTAGGTTACAAATATTGTTTCATACCATATAAAAAATTGATGTGAAATTCTGCCTTCTACTATATAGGATATGTTCAATTTTGCAATGTAAGTTTTTGCCCCCAGGTTTAGTGATAAGCATATTAATCTGGGAGAATGAATGTTAACACTTTCCAAAGCAGTAATTCATATACTGACCCCTTATCAGTATTTTCATGATCTCTAGAGATTCTAATCTATTTTAATAATGGAATATCTCTCAGCAAATTAAGAAAATTAAGAGGAGATTTTACTTTTTTTATACTTTTTATAGTATTTGGGCACAATTTTACCTGCACTATTCTTGGTTAGACTTCAGTTTGCCTCTGCAGGTCTACTAACTGGTGGGTGCTCTGAAGAAGATTATTTTAATGTATTGTCTAAGATACATTTTGCAATACACATTAATGTCATTGGTAATTGTAAGACACCCATTAATTTTTTAAATTACCATTCAGTTACACTTATTCCTGCCCATTTTTAAGAAAATATGCTTATAATACCATAATAATACCATATTTAAATAACCATTATGTGGTAAGCATGCCTATCCTTTCATTGTAAATAATATATGTATTCATGTGCATACATTTATACAAAAATTTAAAAATTATTGTAAAATAGGAAAAAACTACTACCTACATCCTGTCATCCAAGCAAACCATTGTCAATATGCTGCAGATTCATTTTGTAGTTTATTTTTTTTCTGAATAAAATTTCATTTTCACTTTTAATTTGACATATTTTATTGTTATTATTATGCTCAAAAGTCAATTATGCGGTCAAAAGTTGGACCACTTTGGTTGTTGATAGCCAATCTCTTATCACTTGGGGAATTCAGACATATACTTAGGTTCTAGTTCTGGTAATGATGAAATTGGCTAGCCATCTTACAGATAATAATTATAAGTGGTGAACAAAACATGAAATAAATAATTGTGCAAAATCCTAGAAAGCTACAAAAAGCAAGTAGAAAGTGTTGAACATTTGACCACAGAAAGATGAAACCAAATTGGAGGAGATCTAAGATTATGTGGTTTTTCCACTGAAGGCAGTTTAAGGATAACCAAAGTTTCCTTATTTGCCATCAATTTGCATGGTGTTAGCACAGGAAGTCCCACATCCCAGGAAAACCCTCAATCCCAAAGGGACAGGATGGCTAAAAGTCAGAAGGCAGCAATCTTACTGTTTTGAGTTTTAAAAGGAGGGGTGTGGGGCTGCCAGAACCACTCAAATTGAAGGAAGGAATCACAGAAAAAAAGTTACAACCAAGAGAGGTAGGATTCCAAATATATATGCAAAATATATATACAAACTTACCTTAGATGTTTGTTTTTGGGTAAAAGGGGGAAAAGATGCCAAGAAGCGTGAAAAAGCAAAAATTGCAAGACTGAAAAAGCTGAGCCAGTATTTCAGCTGCCACTCACTGCAGAAGACACGGAGTTTGGAGTTTGAATCCACCAAGTTTAAGGATCATAATAAATACTTCATACTTACCCTAAAAACCCTGGAAGGACCACAACTCTTCTCTATTCTAGGACTAAGGACTTGCTCTAAACCTAAGGACAAAACTGAAACTAGCCTGAAAACAGCATAAACTAATTCTGTGCCAGATGAAAGTCATTTGCTAGTAACTTAATTCCTAATAAAACAAAAACAACATTCTCTAGAAGACAATTAAAAATCAGAATGCCAATAATATATAAATTGTATTGATACATGTTTAAATTATTTGATAAATGGCAAAAAAAAAGACACACAAAGTACAAGTAATAGAACACATTTTAAAGAAAATAGCATTCAGTGTAAACCAACAAAACCTGAGATGCAATTAACAAATAAGGGATATTCGGTCCACTATTTTAAGTAGTTCAGTCACTTAAAAGGAAGAACATGGTTATGACGTTTATGTGGTCAATACAGTAGGGACTCTCAGCAAAGAAATAGAAACTATTTTTAAAAATAGAAAATTCTAGAACTTTACAAACACTGCAAGGAGAAGTTTATGCATGAGTTTTAATAACAGATTGGCAATTTCAGGATAGTAGAAGAAATAAATAATCAGTAGACCTGAAGATAAATCAATAAAAATTATCTACCATAAAAATCACAGGAAAATGTTCAAAGAAAGTTAAAGGGTGATTAAAAACCTGTGTAACAATATCAAGCCTCCTTACAAAGTAGTGTGGAAGGAGAAGAAAGACAGAATAAAGCAGAAGCATATTTAAAGTAATAATGGCCAAAGAATTTCCCAAAATTGATAAAAAAAAATATTACATTGGCTCCAATAAGTTCAGTGGACTCCAAGCAGGGTAAACATGAAAACTCATGGAAACTTTATAGTCACACATCTAAAAACTAAAGATTAAATGAAAACTTTAAAAATATCCAGAAACAATGAAACACATTCATTGCTAGTGGCTAACAATGCAATGATGGTTGACTGATCAAAACAATTAGGGCCTGGAAACAGTGGGTGACATCTTTGAAGTTTTGAAAGAAAACGTACACATAGAATTCTAGATCTAGTAAATGGATCCTTCAAAATGGAAAAAAAAAAAAAGGTGTTCTATATGTTTACAAATTGAATTAAAATAAAATTTTAAAAATCTCTATAAAAATAAAATTAAATTTTAAAAACTTGAAAAATTTTTTTCAAATAAACAAAGGCTGAGAGAATTTGTCACCAGCAGAGCTGAGATAGAAATAAAGGAAATTCTTTAGGCTGAGGGAAAGTGATACCCTATGGAAACCTAGATATACACAAATGAAGAGCATGGAAAATCGTTAATATTTGGGGTAAAAAAGTTTTTATTGTGTTCGCTTTAAAGGAGACCTGACTTTTAAATGCATGTTATAGTAATTCATATTAGAGTTTATAGCCCATATATGTATAGTAGCATAAAGTATCCCAGAGTTGGGGTTAAGTTATACTGTTACAAATTCTTCTATTTCATCAAGTGACCTGTTAGCAACTGTAAATAGACTTTGATAAAGATGAATATGGCAATCCTTAAAGCATCACTGGAAATAATATAAGAGTATAGATAAAAATCATTAGAGAAATTAAAACCAAATACTAAAAAATAATTAATAAGGCAAAGGCAGCAGAAAATAACAGAATGGGGAGAAAATAATGAGACAAGGAGAATAAACATAGCAAAATAATGGCTGAAAATAGTTATGAATAAAAGAATTATTAGAAGAGATAAATAGCTATTTTTTTAAGATTTTTTATTTATTAGAGAGAAAAATGAGCTGAGGGGGAGGGGTTTGGGAAGGGGAACAAGCAGGCCCTGCTGAGCAGGGAGCCTGATATAGGGCTCCATCCCAGGACCCTGAGATCATGATCTGAGCTGATAGGCAGACAGTTAACTGGGCCACTCAGGATCCCCAAAGTGCTATTTATTATAATGACAAAAGGATTAATTCATCAAGAAGACAAAAAAAATTATAAAATTTTACACACCTGATAATAGAACTTAAAATAAAATGAAGCAAAAAAACTGACAGGAAAAGTCAGTACTTGACAGGAAAAATAGATATATCCCACAATCAGAGCTGGCAATATTAAAAAAGTCTTCTGACTTCTCATTTATAGAACACTATACTCAATAATTGCAGAGTAAATTAACAAATGTACATACTTTTCAACTGTTCAAAAATAACCCTCAATAAATTTTAAAATTTTGAAAGCTTAGAGTCTATATTCTCTTACTACAACAGAATTCAGTTGGAAATCAATAATAGGTAGAAAAGTTCCCAAAATTTTGAAAATTGAACAGTATCCTTCTAAATAATTCATAGATCAAAGTGGAAACACAATTGCCTCAAAACAAATGAAAATGCAACATCTTAAATTTGTTTTGTGGAGCTCAAGCAAAACCTGGAGGAAATTCATAACTGTCAGTATATAAAAGAGGAGAAAACTTAAAATCAATTATCTAAGCTTCTGGCTTTAGAAGCTAGAAAAAGAATAAATGAGTTCTACATATACAGACTCATTTGACTTTCAATAAAGATGAGGCATTTCAAAGGGGACAGCCTAATATTTTAAAACAATAATGTTGGAATATTATTGCTCCTAATAATGGTAAATTTTATTTTATTATTATTTTTTAAGCAGGCTCCATGCTCAACATAGGGCTTGAACTCATAACCTTGAAATTGAGTCATATGTTCTACTAACTGAGCCTGCCAGGTGGTCTCAAAATGGGTAATTTTTTTTTTTTAATTACCTTTGTCTTTTACTCCATCATACATGAAAAAGCTAAAACTTGGGGCACCTGGGTGGCTCAGTGGTTGAGGATCTGCTTTCCACTCAGGGCATGATCCTGAAGTCCCAGGATTGAGTTTCATATCAGGCTCCCTGCATGGAGCCTGCTTCTCCCTCTGCCTATGTCTCTGCCTCTCTGCCTCTCTCTCTTTCATGAATAAATAAATATTAAAAAAAAAAAAAAAAGCTAAAACTTATGGTTTTTAAAAAGAAAAACTATCTTCAGGACTTTGAGGTAGGCAAAAATTTCTTAGAGAATGTATAAAAATCATAAAGCATAAAATATGACATTGATAAGCTGGGACTTCAGAAAAATTAAAATTTCTATTCATCAAAAGATTGTACTAAAAATATTGAAAAGGCAAGTCACATACAGGAAAAAAGTATAACAATGAAAATATCCAACAAAGAACTTGTATCCAGCATACATAAAGATATTTTATATCTTATTAATAAAATGCAAATGACCTAATAAAACTGGTCAAAATACTTGAATAGGGGATCCCTGGGTGGCTCAGCGGTTTAGCGCCTGCCTTTGGCCCAGGGTGTGCATGATCCTGGGGTCCCGGGATCAAGGCCCTCATGAGGCTCCCTGTATTGAGCCTTGCTTCTCCCTCTGCTTGTGTCTCTGCCCACCCCCACCCCATGTCTCTCATGAATAAATAAATAAAATCATTAAAAAAATACTTGAATATATATCTAATGAAAAAATTGTATGTGTATCTAATAAGCATATGAAAAAGTTCTCTTTGTCAGAATGCATCAACAAAATATGAACTGAAACCACAATGATATCTTTTCTTATTAACAAAGCTGGAAATACCAAATTTTTTGAGGGTAGAGTGTAACTAAAATTCATACATTTTCTGATGAGAATGTAAAATGGTATAACCATTTGCAAAAGATTTTGGCAGTTTCTTACAACATTAAACATTCACTTACCATATGACCAAGTGATTCTATATCAAGGTATTTATCAAAGAAAAAAAAAATATGTGCCCCTACCAAAAGTTTGGTACAAAAATTCTGTAGAAGATTTATTACATTTGGAACACTTCAAATATCAGTAGGAGAATGGATAATCAGATTCCATGCCATATTTATAAAATGGAAAAATACATTATTTAGCAATAATCTTAAGAGTAATTTATACATGCACACATAGACACATACAAATATATATACACACAAATATATATATATACACATGCACACACATATATATATATACATTCAAGAGCATAATTTCAAAAATATTATGTTAACCAGAAGAAGCCAAGCCAAAATAAATAAATAAATAAAAGATTCAAGTTATATGATTTTCAGGGGCAGCAAAAGAAGTCTATGTGACTAAAATCAGAACATAGTTGGGGTGCCTGAGTGGCTCAGTCAGTTAAGCATCTACCTTTGGCTCAGGTCATGATGCCAGGGTCCTGAGATCAAGCCCCTGTGGGGCTCCCTACTGAGTGCTTCTCTCTCCCACTCTGCCTCTACCTCCCCCTCTGCTTTCCCCACCCCCATCTCCCTAATCCTTAACTCATGTGCACTCTCTCTCTCAAATAAATAAAATCTTAAAAAAAAAAAATCCAAATGGAGCTTACCTATAATAGGTTCTCACTGAGGTACAGGAGAGATTTCTGAGATGAATGAAATATTCTGTATCTAGATTAGGAAGGTTAATATACAGGCTTATCTACTGATAAAACTTACCAAATTTACACTTAAGACCTAATGATTACACTGTGTGTTAATTTTACTATAATTTTAAAACTTTTACTGATAAAATAAATAGTATGCTTATCAATAAGCATAATTGGATCAGGCACAGTGCTGTGTGACAAGCATTATTTGACCCTCCTTCAAAAACTACAAGGCAGGTACAATTACCATTGCAATTTTCCACATGGGAAGATTAAAGTTTAGGGAGGTTAAATTATTTGCCCAAGGTAACCCACAGAGTTATTATATAGTCCTCAGCAGAGGAGATTTTATTATTTTATTTATTTATTTTTTATTTTTTTAATAGATTTTTATTTATTTATTCATAAGAGACCAAGAGAGAAAGGGAGGGGGGTGGCAGAGACACTGGCAGAGGGAGAAGGAGTTTCCCTCCATGCAGGGAGCAAGATATGTACTCAATCCCGTGACTCCAGGATCATGCCCTGAGCTGAAGGCAGATGCTCAACCACTGAGTCACCCAGCTGTCCCATCAGAAAAGATTTTGATTTTGAATGCAGCAATCTGATTTAAGAAACCCCTTGAGCATGATTGTATGCAGTTTCTGAGTAACATGGTGGTAGTTAAAAAAAAAAAAGTTATTAACCATTTTCTCTAATCATGAGTTATAATTTGAAATTTTAGAGGCAACTTGATGTAATACAAAGAACATAGAGTCTAGAGTCAGGAATCTTGGGTCTGTAATGAACTCTGTGACTTTAGGAAAATTATATATCATTTCCCTAGGACTCATTTTTCCATCAATAACATGAGGGATGATACAGGTGATATAGATGGATCTTTTCAGTTCTAACATTCAGTAACCTGTAATTCCAACAGCATTTTAGGGGTACTGGCATGGAAAGAGTGTCTATAGTTCCTCCAAATAGGTTAACTCTTTTCATTACAGCTTGACATTAACAGGGGCAATGTCTATGTGACTGAACCACTGGCTTGGTTATCTCAATCTCAGCCTCCCTTCGGTCTCATGTGAAACCTCATTGCTCAGCATACTGGATGAGGCAGATTGGCAGGTGGACTCTACTTCCCCATAGTTGAATCTGGGCTGACCTTGAATTTGCTTTGTCTAGTAGGATGTACAGATATGTGAGTTCTGACGTCTGGCGTAAAAGGGTATCTCCACTTGTATCTTCATCTCTTAGGAATGCTCCTGCCATCATGTAAAACATCAGTTCTCCATGACAACAGGGCATTTACTTGCTTTAATTTCAGTGCCTTACCTCAGCACCTAAGAAGAGGGCTTGCTCTACAGTACATGTCCATTGAATATTTGCTAAAATCTAAAGAATTGAATCTTACAAAGTATCCTCCAGAAACAACTCAGTTTAGATTTGCAATAACATTGTATGAATGCCACATTGGCCATTCTTTTGAAATCACTGGGTATAATTTTTTTTAAATATCAAAACCATCATCTGAAAATTGCAGGCATCTCAACATTTACTTAGCATGGCACACAATGTAAGAACTTGATCAATGCTGTGAATTACCTTTTAATGATTCTCAGATGTTCCAGGCAATCATGACACAAGTAAAGCAGACTTTTCCCAGGCTAATGTCTCTCATTGCTAATGATGTGCCTCCCAGGGATTTTCTTTTAGATTCTGGAGTCACTGGAGTGTCATTTAGTATGACAATGTTAGTGGATGGGACTGGTGCTGTGGCATGAACTCCCCCCTACTGGCTCCAGAATCAAGTACCTCATACAAGACAATTTTAAACCATAGGGGAAAATAAGGATAAATGAAAATGACAGCAAATGATTATAATGATAATTTATGGCATTCTTTTTTTTTTAAAGATTTTATTTATTTATTCATGAGAGACATAGAGACAGAGAGAGAGGCAGAGACATAGGCAGAGGGAGAAGCAGGCTCCTCACAGGGAGCCTTATGTAAGACTCCAGACTGATCCCCAGACCCAGGATCATGTCCTGAGCCAAAGGCACACACTCAACTGCTGAGCCACCGACGCGTCCCTTTGGCAGTCTTTAAATGCTTTTAATTTCCTCTTTTTTTGTGTGTGTTCAATTGAAAGGTCAATCAACTTTTAAATGCTTGATTTCATTTTTAAAAATTTTAATTGTGATGGAAAACACAAATATGAATATAATTATTGAAACATCAGTTTATTTAACAGAGTTACCCCAGCAAAAATAAATGTGAAAACTTTGAAAAAATACCATATGGCTCTACCAAACAGTAAAAATTTCAGTTTAAAATCACTAGATTGCTTTATTGAGGAAATTAATTTCAGCACCTCAAATTAATACTCAAAGGAAAATATGGCTTCTTTAAAGTTACAGAATATATGTGAAAATTTCTACTGTCTTTGTCAAAGAGTGAGAGGTTCCAGCAAGAAAAATTAATCCATGTTTTAAGTCTATTAGAAATTTTACTAACATGCCTAGGGCACAACTGATAAAGTTGATTTTTTTTATATTTGTCTCAATCTGCAAATGAGCTAATAATAATACTGTTGTGTGGATTACATAAATTAATATATGTAATTATTTTACACAATCTATGGCTTATTTTGTAAACTCAATAATTCTTTTGTTATCATTATGCATTTTCCTATTATTTAACAACATTCATCAAAATTTATTATTATCTAATAATTACCAGGCCTCAGTCTAAGTATCATTCAAACAAAGTTACTATGTGCCCTTGTAAAGATTATAGTTTATTTTTTATTTATTTATTTATTTATTTATTTATTTTTTAAAAAATTTATTTATTTATTCATGAGACACACACAGAAAGAGAGAGAGAGAAAGAGAGGCAGAGACACAGGCAGAGGGAGAAGCAGGCTCCATGCAGGGAGCCTGATGCAGGACTCAATCCTGGGACTCCAGGATCATACCCTCGGCTGAAGGCAGGTGCTAAACTGCTGAGCCACTCAGGGACCCCCAAATATTACAGTTTAGCCACTTAACTTTCTATCATGCTCACTCTTAGCACACAAAACAAGCCCTTTCCTGCTCCTCCTGTTTCATAGCATCCAACTGCAAGGTAGAACAAATTCAGACTAAGACATAGGCTCTTATACAATCTTTCTCACAAAAATTCATTTCAAGTCTATGTACTCATTATTCTTTCTTCCACAGGAGATTCCAAGCATATCTCATAGCTTTTCCCAGCACTGTCAGCTAACAAAATGAGTAGGTATTTACCACGTATTAACATATACAATTCCACTTAATAGAAAACTCTAAACACTTTTCAATGTAGAACATTACTGCTGCAGTGAAAACACTTCAGGGTGGGAAATCTGAAAAGGGAAGGGGGAGACTACTTGACATTTCTGCTTTTTCTTTGTGTACCTCCCATGTGTCCCTAACACAGAAACACCCACATAAACACAGCAAACACACACAAACAAGTACACACCTTATAGCTATTTTGTTGTGTGTGTGTGTTTTTTTTTTTTTTTTTAATTTTAGCAAAGGATAGGAGGTGGAGATATCACTTGATATAGCAGAATCTGGTGCAACGGCCGTAGATATACAATTACTGTCTCTCTCTTATGAGGCACTTGTGAGGGTTCCTAAAGAGAAACCCTACAAAAGGCTGCCAGGAGTTTCCTGGGATACACAATACATCTGAGTGGTGGTGATGATTCCCTCAGTTTGTGCATTGTCAGGTCGATCTGTCTCTGTACCAATCAAAAATGTTTTATGTGGAATCTTTCAAGACAGCCCACAGTCAACCCCTTTTCCTGGGAGCCATATCTGACTCACTGAAAATACAATTTTGTTGCCAAGTTCTGAAAGTACAGCATGTTTCCAATGCACCCAGTCTCTTCCTCTGCTACCAGAAAGCTCTAGTCACAGTCTCTTGTCTTTAAACGGTTACAATTCTGAGTCATATACAGATCCCTCTGTCCCCTTAATTTAGCAAGGAACTCCTATCATTCTCTTTGACTGATTCTTTTGAACTCTAGTCCTGTGACCTAAAATGGAGGGAAGAATTCTTAATAGCTAAAAAGTGGAGTCAATCCCGGTGTGCATAAATAGTTAAACAGATAAGCAAAATATGGTGCCTATATATAATAGATTATTTTTCAACCTTAAGAAGGAAGGAAATTCTGGCATATGCCACAACATGGATGAGTCTTAAGGACATAGTGCTAAGTGAAATAAACCAGTCACAACAAGACAAAAAAAAAAGTGCATGATTCCACTTATATGAGATACTTAGGGTTGTCAAAATCATAGACACAGGAAGTGGAATGGTTGCTAGGTGCAGCAGTGAGGAGGAAATGGGGAGTTATTGTTTAATGGATATAGTGTCAGTTTTATAAGAAGAAATGCATTTTGGAGATGGATGATGGCAATGGTTACACAACATTATGACAGTAATTAGAGAGAATTCCTTTGATATTAACTCTTCAATTCATATTAGTAAAGCAACGACTTATTTATAAAGTTCATTCTGACTCGCTTGAGTCATTTTTCTAATAGAAAATTCTTTTGAACTTAATTCTCCAGACACCTAAGCAAATCAGTATGCTTTCAAGTTAGTTTATCAATTCATGCATTCATTCAACAGGTACTTTTAATTGTCAACTAAGGTGTCAGACACTGGGGCATCTGGGTCGTTCAGTAGGTTAAGCATCTGACTCTTGATTTCAGCTCAGGTCATGATCTCAGGGTGATGAGATAGAGCCCCACATCTGGCCCCATGCTGAGTGTAGAGCCTGCTTAAGACTCTCTCTCTCATTCTCTCCTTCTGCCCCTGCCCTCACCTCTCTCTCCCTCTCTAAAAAAATAAAATAAAATAAGGTGTCAGACACTGCACCAAGTGCTGGCAATATAAAGGTGACTAGGCCATGATTTTTGTCCTTCACCCATACACAGATTCATTAGGAGGACAGCCTGGGCACTTTCAGGGCACCATATGTACATTTTGGAAAAACAATTAAAGAAGATGAATATTTATATTTGTTGACATTCTAAGAAATTACACATGGTTGGTTTTAGGACTTTGATATTGAATGAATATCAACTAAAACTTTTTGAAATTACTGTAGTTCATCAATGTTCTATTTATAAAATTAGATACTTTAATACTTTTATTACCTTCTCCATATTTGCATTAATCACTATCAAATTAATTACTCAGTGAAAAAGTCATGTAATATAACATGGGGACTGAAATTGATCTTAGAAAATATTCAACCAGTACTTCTCTTTGTACAAAAAAGAGAAACAAGGCCCAGAGAGGCTTAATGACTGATCCAAAGTTACCCACTAATTAATAAGAGTCAAATATGAAATTCAGATTTTCAAACTGTGAAACCTCACATTCCTCCCACAAACCACAAATAAACAACTTTATAGTTTAAGACAAAGGTGGAGATTGTCACCATAAAATATTTATATTACTTCTTGAATATGCTGCAATACATGAAGTTCTTTTCTGTTTATTTTATCCAGTCTTCAAAGCATAATTTACTTTTCATTGTGTCTTGCCATTTAACTCTTCAATATAGAAGAAGGCCAGTGATTATTTATGACACTGGGGATGCAAAAGGAAGGAGTGCTTATTCCTGAAAGGCAAGTCAAGGGGACGTTCATTTAGGTAATTTCACTAGGTTATGAGTTTAATTTAATGATACAACTTAGAGTGAACCACAATGCTGATAACATTCTCAACTCCTACTCATCCTTTAAGATAATCTGATTTCTTTCTTGGAATCTTTTTTTTTTTTTTGGAATCTTGATTCTACCTAGGTAATTACCCAACTGACAACCAACTATTTTATTTTCATTATTTTTTTAAAAGTACATTGTATATCTAAGTCTACAGTAATGTAAGCAGTGATTATAAGTTTTATTTCTATTTGAGACAAATTTGTTCATTTCAACTAGGCTAGCATTAAGCTCTTACTATGAGCAAAGAAATATGAAAAACAAAATGTTCATTCCTTACAAAAATCTATGCTTTCAAACATTTTTCATTTTCCTTTAGACCATATTAACCTTGTCATCTCCAGATTATGGGGGAGGACCCATTTAGTCATTTATAATTTTATTTCAGACTTTGTACTTCAGTCTTTAAATGAATTAAAAATTCCCAGAAAATTCAAACTCCAGTGTGGTATGTAGCAGCTTAAAGTGACTGTTTTTGTTTTGTTTTATTTTGCTTTGAAGCATACTTAATTAATGAATACATAATTAAATTCAGAGCCACATTTTACTTATTTTATGAATAATTCTTGAGAAAAATGCCATGCTTCTTGAATTTTTAAAAAAGCTCAAGATTAATTTGTGTTGAGGCATTGGTTAAGTAACAAGAAAATAAAAGTAGCACAATTTACATTTATTGAAACATAAGACAATGTTAAAAATAAGGAAACATATGTTCCATTAAAACTATTAAAATATTTAGTGATATGGAAAATATTGGTGACATTTTGCTAAATAAGCAGACTAAAAAGGTATGTAATTATATGATTTTAATAAAATTATAAATTATTAGTAGTTGAGAAAGAGAGAGCGATGAATGGATGGTAGACAGATATGCAGAAGGAATATATTTTGGCTGCCAGAATTAACTGATTGGATATGGGCTGAAAATTCACTAACTATGCATTAATTATATTTTAATACCTATTATTTAAATTTCCAAACCTTAGTTTTCTCAGTGTAAAATGTAGGTAACACTTACCTACTTCACAAATCATTAGGAGTAAAATAAGATAATCCCAATCAAGTACTTAACATAATAGAAGCATATAATTAGCAATTTCATTGCTCATATGATATGAGCAATATCACTTATGGCTGATATTGCAATATAACTATATATTCTTATACATGATTTACTGTGTGAAAAATTTTACAGTAGACATTATAGTCTCACTATAAACATAAAACATTTAAATTCTTTTTTTTTTTTAAGATTTAATTTACTTATTCATGAGAGACACACAGGCAGAGAGGCAGAGACACGGGCAGAGGGAGAAGCAGGCGCCATGCAAGGAGCCCGATGTGGGACTCGATCCTGGGTCTCCAGGATCACGACCTGAACCAAAGACAGGTGCTCAACCACTGAGTCACCCAGGCATCCCAACATTTAAATTCTTAAATTTGATTTTTGTTTTAATAAACATTTATCAATCACCTATTATTATGTATAGGTTTGTGAGAAAGATATGGACATATACATATGCCATGATGCTCTGAAGTCACAGAGAATGATAATCACAGTGGGTAGAAAGTGCAAATAAGAGAGTGAGCACAAACTTCAGAGCCTGAGAGTCAAAGTTCAAAAATGAGAAAGTAAAAACCAGGTGTAACATTTTTTCCGATGTCTTCCAATGTTAAACATACTGTACACTCAAGAGGAAGCAGAGGATGACATAAATGAATTCTTTTTTTTTTTTTTTTAGAGTTTTAAAATTTTGTTTGAGAGAGAGAGTAAGTCAGAGGAGGGGCAGAGGGAAAAGGAAAAGCAGACTCCTTGCTGAGCAGGGAGGAAGGAGGGCTCCATCCCAGGACCCTGGGATCATAACCTGAGTCCAAGGCAGACAACAACTGACTGAGCCACCCAGGTACCCTGAATGAATTCTTTATTGCCTTATCTATCTTTATTTCCTATGTGCCACTAAGAGTATGAACATTCTACCAAGTCTGATGTGACATTATTGTTGAGTAAAATGAATTTCATGGGCTATTTTGGCATTTTCAAGATTATTTTAATTATTCTCATTTTTACCTAACATGCAGAATTGAGAACCTAATATCCTCACAATTAAGGAGAATAAAGTATAAAATATAGAGTATTGCTTTCAAATATAACTATGCATAGTTATTTGTTAAATAAATCTCAGTAACAGATAATTCAATCAAATCTCTTCACTTCACTAAAGATAATTTGAAGTCTGGAAATGCTAAGTGACTGTCTAATATAATATAATGAAAAGGCAGTAGAAGCAGGCCAACAGCATTCTAATCTTTCTCTGTTTTTCTCTATTAGAAAAGACACATTTCTCAGAGGGAGAAAAACTGGTCCTGTGTGTGTAAGATATATGCCTTTGTAAATCCACTCTGACCAGAGGATAAAGTCACAAGGTACAGAAGTGGTCACTGACATGTACCCTCACTATTAGCTGCCTCAGAAAAGGAATTAGTGTTTTATGTTAAGCACCAACTCTGCTTGTTCATATGTGGGATCTCCTTCAATCTTCACAACTTATTGAAATACGGAGTGATGTTTTGCCAATTTCATACATAAGAAAAACACAAAAATTTAAAGAAATTAAATTATATTCACAAAGTAACACAACTAATAAGTGTCCAAGCTTAGCTTGGGGACTAGATTTTCTTGATACCAGATGTCATGTCCCTATACCCTATTCCATGCTATTAGAAGAAACTTTTTCAGATCCTCTGCCACCTATGTCTGCCATGTCTCTCTTCTTCATTTCCACCTCCACCCTTTAAATTATGGCTCAAACTGTTTCTTTTAAAAAAACTTCAAGTTGGGATGGCTCAGTGGGTCAGGATCAGCCTGCCTTTGGCTTAGAGCTTGATCCTGGAGTCCCAGGATCAGGTCCAGAATCGGGCTCCCTCCATGCAGCCTGATTCTCCCTCTGCCCATGTCTCTGTCTCTCTGTGTTTCTCATAAGTAAATAAATAAAATCTTTTTTTAATAAATAAAATCTTAAAAAGAAACTTCAAAAGAAATCCTTGTATTTCTCATTTAATTCATGCACATCTACTATGCATTAAATAAATAGCCATTGTAAAACTGAATCATCAAGGTGTTTTTTATGCTCCTTATACTTTACTATATATGTCATCAGAAATTCTATACACTTTAGAGGGGCTCAGTTGGTTAAACATCAGACTCCTTTTTTCTTTTTTTTTTTTTTTAAGATTTATTTATTTATTCAGAGAGAGCAAAAGAGAGGCAGAGACACAGGCAGAGAGAGAAGTAGGCTGCACGCAGGGAGCCTGACATGGGACCCGATACGGGGTCTCCAGGATCACACCCCGGGCTGCAAGCGGTGCTAAACCGCTGAGCCACCGGGGCTGCCCAGCATCAGACTCTTGATTTTGGCTCAGGTCATGATCTCAGGGCCAAGACATCAAGCCTCCTGTCAGGCTCTGTGATAAGCGGGAATCTGCTTGAAATTCTCTTCTTTTCCCTCTACCTCTCCCCAACTCACTCTCTCTCTCTAAGAAATAAATAAAATATTTTAAAATAAATGTAATAAATACATGTTAGAAAAAATACTATTTGCAAAGCTTTCAGTCAAATATTTTAGTACTTATTGAGCACTACACAGTTTAATAGGGTATTAAGTTCTAAATCTCCAGCCCAGATAACTGAAAAGTTAGTGCACTTACAATCTTTCGAATTTTGAATTCTATTTTGTTTTTGAAAATTATGTTTCATTGCTTATGGACTGGTGCCCCCTTCAATGAAAAACCTAAACACTATTTGTATAACTACTTCCACACTGCCTTAAGTTATTTATTGCCCTACAAAGACATTAACAAATGGAAAAAGTTATGGTTAACTTCCTATACAGAAGTAAATAGGACAAGACCACTAGGGAAAGAGTATTTGCAAAGTGGAATAAATGAATCTGGATCCAGTTCTAATGATAGGTTTACACTCTGCAGGCCTTCCTCTATTTTTGGATCAATATACAAATAACTTTTCAAGTCTACCTAGTATCTATTTCTCCTCTCTTGCCTTCTTGTAATCTCTATATGCAATACAGACTCGAACTCATAACATCGATTAAGAGTTGCATGCTCTACCAACTGAGCCAGACAGGCACACTGTTTTCCTTTTGTTTATGCAAACAAGAGTGAGAAAAGTGGGGAAAAATATATAATAAATGTTTTCAATCTCCAAGAACTATTGGGAATATCTTAGAGGAAATCATATACATGAGTAAATTGTTGTACTTGGTGCATTGGCCTTCAGAGCTCTTCATCTCTTTCTCATTCATTAGATACAGCTATTAAAGATAGAATAATAAAGGAACCCTCTTAAATCCCAGTCACAATTTGAGAAATGATATCAGTCATCAGTAGGAAATTGAGGAGATTCTAGTGAACTGAATTTCTGGTTGTGGGGGGGGGGTCTGTAAAAAATTAATAATTCACTACCTTAGAAAATTCTGAGTATGCCAATGTTACATCTGAAAAAACTAAGTCTTTGTGCTTTTTTATAGTTTTCACTTTTTGCTGATTATAAAATGAATCCATGTTCCAGGTACAATATTTGGTGACAATAAAAATTATAAAGAAGAAAGTCAAAATTACAGAAATTCCCCTTTGAATAATAGCTGTTTGCTTTGGTCATCACATATGCTTTAATACCAGTTGTACAATTAGAAAATAGTTCATCAGGTTTTATCTTCCATGTTTTTGGGTTTTGTTTTTTTTTTTTAGTTCTCTTTTTTGAGGCATCAACATTATTTCCCAGTATGTGCCATTACAAATAACATTAATAAAAAAGTTTTGTGTGTAAACCTATCATTATATCTCTACTTAAGTTCTCTGTAATCATTTCTTGGCATCGAATTATTGAGTCAAAGCACACAAGTATTTTTTATAATTCTTGGTTCTTAATATTGCCAAAGTTCTGGAATTTGGTAGTAACCAGAATTTAAACATTGAATCTCCAGAGTACTAGCTCCATTCTTCAGCTTGTTTGACAACTCAAAGCTTAATGTTCTCATATTCTCTTTTTTCCTGAGATATCTCTCGACTTCACTTTGTGTTAACTGGTTTATTTAATACACACGAAGTGTATTAGCACTATATGATGAGCCATATGCTCTATGTGTCCTAAAGATACAGCAGTGAATAAAACAGGGGTGGTCTTTTCCTTCTTTGAGCTTATTTTATAGGTGAGAAGATAGATATTAAACAGGAAAACACATGCTAATAAATATGAACTAACCAGCTGTGGCATGTGCTATACAGAAACTAAGTATGTTGCAGTGAGAAGTAGCAGAGAGGAGAACAGTCCCATTAAGATGGGACTCAAGGAAGGCCTCACTGGGTCCTTAATAAATCTTGCCTTGTGATGCTTCATTTATTCTAATAAATAAGTGCCTTATGGCAACTTTCCCTTATCATTTATATCAAAATCCATGAGTAAATGGGTTAGATTTTACATGAAAAATCACAGGAAATTATTTTTATAGCTTTTGCCTCTTAAGACAAAATCCAAAAAGGTGGGAGTCATGAGAATAGAATACTTCATAATAAAAATGATCGAGGTATTTCTGGTTCCGGTGTGGGGACTTTCGTTCTTGGTGGTCAGTTGTTGCAGTTGGTGGGTAGTAACTGAGCCAAGATGCTGCAGAATCTGCTGGCTCTTCGCCAGATTGCCCAGAGGACCTAAGTACTGCTTCACTCAGGCAGTTTGAAAATAAAGTTCCAGAGAAACAAAAGCTATTTCAGGAGGATAATGGAATTCCAGTGCATCTAAAGGGTGAAGTAGCTGGTACCCTCCTGTATAGAGCCACTATGATGCTTACAGTTGGTGGAACAGCATATGCCATGTATCAGCTAGCTGTGGCTTCTTTTCCCAAGAAGCAGGATTAACTTCAATTCATCTCAGCAGGCAGTTGGTTCAGTTTCATTCAGCTCTCTATGGACCAGTAATCGATAAATTCAATATTTATTGACTTAATACTAACTGCCACCAATAAAGCAGTGTTTACCATGAAATAAAAATAAAAATGATCTATAGAAGAAATCAAAGTCCAACTATAGATTATGATTTTTTTAAGATTATTTTACTCAAAAGTGTTAATAAGATTCTTCTGCCAAGAGCTTATATAACTGACAAGTATTTCTTTCCAACAGAATGGGAAAATGATATAACCGTTAACAGAAGATAAATTACAAAAGGCCAATAAATACATGGGGGAAAAAAGATAACCATACTAGTAGCCAGGAGAAGTCATATTAAAACAACTACATGAGGGATATCTGGGTGGCTCAGCGGTTGAGCACCTGCCTTCGGCGCAGGGAGTGATCCTGGAGTCATATTTAACATTTTTTAAAAAGATTTTATTTATTTATTCATGAGAGACACAGAAGGAGAGAGAGGCAGAGACACAGGCAGAAGGAGAAGCAGGCTCCATACAGGGAGCCCGATGCAGGACTTGATTCCAGGTCTCCAGAATCATACCCTGGGCTGAAGGCGGGGCTAAACTGCTGAGCCACCGGGGCTCTCCGAATAAATAAAATCTTAAAACAAACAAACAAACAAACTATTGTACTAACCCTTGGATATGCCAGCTAGGAAGTATTTCACATTATCTCTATACCCAACATGGGGTTCAAACTCATGACCTCAAGATCAAGAGCTGCATGGTCTTCTGACTGAGCCAGCCAGGTGCCGCTGTCACAGAAATTTTATTTATTTTTTTATTTATTATGCATTTAATTAGTTATTATATGATCCCATTTTATGAAAGAGTTATGTATTGGTAAAGTTTTAAAATCATATTCTCAGGCATGAAGAGAAAATTGTGATGGAATTTTGAACAGTGTTCAACCTGAAAGAGATTTTAAAGATCATCTGTTAATAATCCTCCTATTATATGAAAGGGGAAACTGAGTTCCCATTCATGAAAGGGGTATGTAATTTGCCTCAATTTTCACAGGTAGAAAAGAATCCCAGCACCACCACATCTATATATGGATAAATTTGTGCCTGACGGTAAGATAAAAAAAATAGCATGGGAGTAATGTCAAACTGACTTTCCATAGAGAGTAAATAACAATAATATCTCAGGGCTTCAGAAGAGCCTTCTACATTAAGAGATACTCCTGATTTATTAGACAGCATGCCTGCATGCTTAAGGTATCATGTGCTAGAGTCAGAAACATTTTAATTGGAATTCTGAGTTTGTCATTTCAGATGTTTAATACTGGCTAGTTTACTTAACCTGTCTGAGATATGACTTCCTGTTCTATTAATGGGAATAAATATCAGAGTAGTCTGTAAGGACTGTTTCTAAGGCTTAGGAAACACAAACATGAAAATATTGGATTTATTATTCTACAGTTTTGTAGTGCCAAAGTTCACCAAATCTTTTTCAGAGGTATACTTTACCACCATAAATTTGCTTCCAGTTCTCAGTCTACAGAGCAATTTCAGCATAAGAGAAGGAATGAAGATAGATCATTTCTCTACATTTTTTTTGTACTTTAGATGATACTTTCATCTTAACATCTGATTATCCCATGCTCCAGTATACAAATAATCCATGTGGAAGTTGCAAGGGTCATTACCAAATATACTTTCAATAGAATTTTGCTCAATAGCTGACAGTACCACCAAACTTCATTTTCTGTGAACTTCAAAGCACAAATTTGGGCTGATTATTAATAAAATACAGAGGGGCCATTTTGAATGATAGTTTTCTAATTCTACAAAACTATAAATCTCATCCAATCAATGGGGCAGAAATTATGGAAACAGGAATTCAATTACTTTGTGTATTTGTTTAATTTCTTTAATCTATCTAGCCTCTGAATGCCATTTTGTCATATGTACTAGTAACAGGCAGGATTCCAACTTCCTTTATTGTAGACCAAAGGGCTATAACATCCTTCTTCTCATGCCTGAGGAAGCGGAGCACTAGCAATGGACTCCAGCTTATGCAGCACATGCTAGCACATTTGACCCAAAGTGAATGGCTGATTTAGAAATTAATCAAGACTGTAAATGTGGCTAGTATCAAGTATAGAGACTATTCTTGAGATATGACCCTGGTTTTTTCCCTGGTGCCTTATCTCCTTGATGTTCTGGAATAAAAGTATGACTAGAAAGAACACTGTCACAATATAGAATCCAACAATATAAATCTAGAATCAGCTCTTAAGGTTCATTTAAACCAACCTTTTCACATCCTTGTAACTTTATACATTATCTAAATATGTTGTGTCTTGCACATTTCTAATAATTATATAGAAATAAAAATAATAATTCTACATATGCACGTTGATAAAGATGTGGAAGAAATTGGTATGTGTGAAACAACTTTTCAAATTCAGAAAACCCAAAAGGAATTAACAACAGCATGACAGGTTATTTTTCTCCCAATTTCACACTTAAATAAAACATTGTTCCATATGGAGTGTTAACTTTTTATTCCATTCCATTCAGAACATTCACCTGACTTCTCTCACCTCTTGGTCTTATCTTTTATGAGGACTAAGAATCTAAAAACGGCCAAGTAGGATGTGGGTCATAGGATATTTGTAGAGAAACTTGAGTGAGACAAACTCCTATATTTAAAGTGAAAATTCGTTGGCCTGATTTAAAAGAAGGTGAACCTAGCCAGAGATCTCTGTTTTTATTTATTTAACTCTAGAGTTCAGACTAATGTTTCAGGGTTTTGATCAGGGTAGGAGTTGAATAGATAGAACAGGACGATGAGGAAATATTAAAGGCAAAGAAAGTCTTTAGTAGCACCTTATGGAATCAGTAAATAAAATCTATGCTTTTATAAAATATTTTTATAATATTTTATAGTGTATACTTTCACTTCAGTTTGCTTCTCTGCCCATTCTGCTAACCCATAATAGAAACTAATATTCTACTGGGATATCCTAAATTCTCTAATTTCTATACCTTCTTAGGAGAAGGTAGAGAATAGAAACATTTTCAGCAGTATTTCTCAAAGTCTATTAGACAAGGCAATAATCCCAAGGAATGATCCTCCAGAGGGGAAAAGACATCAGAATCAAAGTTGAGGAAAAGTGTGTATGAGGTCTCCACTTCAGGACAATCACACAGCTTAGTGTTGTACATCCTCTAAAATGTTCTGTAGTAAAGAAACCTATAACCTTTGGCAGTGCATTTCCCAAACTTATTTGCCCACAAAAGCCTATTTTGTAGAACTTATGTTAGGTAGAATCAACTTTATGGTAGTTGAGGAGCTGAACGTTGCCTAAATCTCCAGCCGTAGACTAGATAAAGAGTGTTGAATTCAACACAGGTAAGAGAAATCTGTGTGAGTTGACATACTGCTTTCTACTTTCCATACCTGTCCTTTGGAGCCTGACAGCTTTGACTTCCCTTGTGATGGACTATTGACTATGTAATAATAGTGATATATCATCCAACAATCAGGTTCCATTCAATTCATCAAAAATACTTCACAGCTCTTGAATGGAAAAAATGGTGTCTCCAATGGATAAAAGCATTGAGCTGGTTTCAGTGCCTTGCATGTGTATATTGTGTACATGTACACAAACATATGTACATCTATTTCAAAAGAAATACAGATTTAAATTTGACTAAGAACTTGGCTTCTGCAAGACTCAAAATGATATCAATTCTAGTTCTTATCAGTTAGCAATTTTAGTTCTCATCAGTTTTGTTTTGTTTTGTTTTGTTTTTTTAATGTTCTCTATGCCAGAACTAAGATCTAGGGATAGGCAGAGTTTGAGTCCACAGCTCAACCACACCACAAGAGACCAACAATTAATAAGATTAGCCAATTCCAGGGATCCAAAGTAATACTGTTAGTTGTCTTTTAAAATTTTGTTCTGAGGGATCCCTGGGTGGCGCAGCGGTTTGGCGCCTGCCTTTGGCCCAGGGCACGATCCTGGAGACCCAGGATCGAATCCCACATCGGGCTCCTGGTGCATGGAGCCTGCTTCTCCCTCTGCCTGTGTCTCTGCCTCTCTCTCCCTCTCTCTGTGTGACTATCATAAATAAATAAAAATTAAAAAAAAATTTTGTTCTGAGTCTTAATTTTTATTTAAGAAAAAAATACCTATTTTAAACAGAAATATTACAGTTTTCTACATTTACAGAATTACAGAATATGACATTCTTCATTAAATAATTTTTACATAATTTTTACATAAAATAATCAGTAGGTAATAAAAGAATACATATGTAATATATATAAGGGGTAAATAACAAAGATATGGCAATCCCTTCTGGGCACAATACTCATCTTAATTAAAATATTATTAGCATTAACCTGAAGTTCTCTATATACCCAATCCTTTTTCCATCTCTACATCCTCAGAGTAACACATATTGAATTTCTTCATTGTTTCTCTGCTTTCCTTTAGTGGCTTATGTTTATATCTCTAAAAGTTTTGTTTCATTTGAAATATATCTTAATGGAATTACAATACTACCTTTATTTTTCTCCTCAATTTACATCTTTGATTTATCCATGTTTTTTTAATCTAGCTATTTATTTATTTATTTACTTATTTATTTATAAAGATTTTATTTATTTATTCATGAGACACAGAGAGAGAGAGAGAGAGGCAGAGGCACAGGCAGAGAGAGAAGCAGGCTCCATGCAGGGAACCCAACGTGGGACTCGATCTCAGGACTCCAGGACCACACCCTGGGCCGAAGGCAGGCACTAAACTGCTGAGCCATCCAGGGATCCCCAATCTAGCTGTATATTTAAAGATTTTATTTATTTATTCATGAGAGATATAGAGAGAGGCAGAGACATAGGCAGAGGGGAAGCAGGGTCTCTGCAGGGAGCCTGATGCGGGACTCCATCCCAGGACCCTGGGATAAGGACCAGAGCCAAAGGCAGATGCTCAACCACTGAGCCACTCAGATACCCCAATAAATAAATAAATACATACATACATATTTTTTTTACTGTAGAACAGTCTACTATATTACTATTTCACAAATTTAAAAAACCCAACAAATTATTTACCTCATCTAATGTTGGTAGTTATTGAATTGTTTGCTCTTCTTTCAATTACAAACTATAAACATTCTTGAATATTTCTTCTGGTGCACATAAAGAAGGATTGACTGAATATATAGGGCATGTACTTGGGAATGAAAATACTGGACATGTGGTATAAGTAAACTCAGTTTTATCAGGTAATACTAAGTTTTCAAAATCATTATATAAATTCATTCTCCCACCAGCAATATATTCAATAGCTCAACAATGTACTAACATTTGATATTATCTATTTATGATTTTTTAAAAAGTATTAAGATTACCATTTTATAGTTTCTAATCAGTGATTAAGTGCATCATCTTTACCCCCCTTATTTAGAAAACATTTAAATTCATCATGACAAATTTCTCAAAAAGATTCATGCATAAATGAGGACGCAAGGGAGCTAACTTCCTATGAGATGAGTACATCCTCTGTTAATGTAATTAATGAGTATATCATATATAATGAGAGATGTATTCAATTATTTATCATTAAATTAAATTAAATTAAATTAAATTAAATTAATTAAAAGACAAAATGGGAAGTGAAAATATAGTGTTAACCAGCAGGTATACTTAATGTGTGGGGAAAACCATAATCCATCAATATTTCTTTGTATTTGCTTTAAAAACCTCTGCATCCAAATATATTTAAAACAATCTTTTAAAAAGGATACTTTTAAAATTTACTTATGTCTTTAGAGCCATAGATATGTTTTTAAATGAATGACAATTCAAGTATGGCTGATATACCTTATAATTCATGTATGTCAAGAGTATGCTTCCCTCCCCTCCCTTCCTTCCAGTAAAAAGATTGAGTGATTTAGGAAATGACAGATGTTATGCTAGGCCCTAATCTAAATACATGCTTATTTAAAAAAAGTTTTATATTCTATAACTATTTTTAAGCAATGTTTTAAAATGTCTGAACATATTTTATATCAGTTATTTTTATATCTTCTATATAGACAGGCAGTGGTAAAGGGAAGGCATGTACTATATTTGAAAATATGCTGAGCTGACCCTCAAATCATAATTTCTCAGTTGCATAACAAAAGACCTGTAGGTCTTATGTAAATCATTTCCCTTCTTAGCAACTCTATTTACCTCATGTACAAAAATAGAGGATTGACTTGCTGAAATTCATAAAATGTAGTATGAAAAGATAATCTTTCCCTGTTGAAGAAATTAAAGTTTCATTTTGTTATTATAAAACATAAAATGTACATTATGAGTCCATATTAATTTCAAGTGTAAACCTTTCAAGCGTATATGTAGAATTAGGATAAAAAAAATAATGCTTTCTGCCCAGTAGTAGCTGATACAGCTAGAAAATCTCAATTATGGGAGATGGACAAGTAGGCATTTAAAAAACTACCCTCATGATCCATTGGCTTAAAAGCAACAACAAAAAAAACCCTGAGCAACTTAAAATGAATGTACCTATCTCTCTACAAATGAATTACCATATATATATATATATATATATATATATATATATATATATATATATATAAAATCTGGGGATTTCAGATAATTGAATAAATTAGCTGAATTACTTGGGCAAATGAAGTCACACTTGATTCTTAGAGGATTCTCAGAGAAGTAAGCATCATTATTTAACATCATTACAAAGAGATAGCAAGTGGAGAAAAACAGGAAATCTTGTTTTTTCTTTCTAAAAAACCATCCCTAATGGATCTTACAAAGAATGTGCTAGAGAAACAGAGGATTGAACATCTGTGGAACAAAAATTCAGAAAGAGAGAATTGTTGTTCAGAGAAGATATGAAGGAGTTAACAAAAAAAAAATTGGTTACCAAATCTTGCCTTTAGCAATTGTTCATTGTATATGGCACCTGCCATATCTTGTCTATCAATTTTGAGCTTTGTTTTGGAAATATAGCTATTTCAATGCCATGTACACAAGCCATGGAGAATCAAGCTTTGGCCATGCTTGCACAAGTCCTAAGCACTAGTGAAGTGAAATTCTTTGCAATAAATCTACAGTAATATTTTGTCAAAGCTAACGCTAAATAATTAAAGGAAGCAAAGAGAGCAAGTGGTGCTATTCTCACCATAGAGATTTAGAGATTATATCACTTCAATAATTTAGAGATTATATCACTTCAATTAATAGGAAGCAAAAATGTGCTTTACCTTTTTGTTAATAAGAATATAAATATTATTTTATCACAGTTTGACCATGGCAAAATACAGTTACAGTTTATAATGTTATTTTAGAGCTTTAACAGGGATCTGATATTTTGTCCTTCAAACTAAGAATACCTAAAGACTTTCTTACCAATGACACATTACCTCATGCAAAGCAAGTTTCTAACTGCCTCTATATACAAAATTTTTATTTGATGTATCAAATGCTATCAGGAAACATTCCAAATAAAATTTAACTCTGAGTTTACCTTAGTGAAGTGAGCAGACAATAAATAGAGCAATGTATCACCATTGCAAGAAGAATTTTGTGTGTGCATGTGTTTAATTTTAGTCTGAAATCTTTCTTGTTATATTGTAAGGTAAATATTAGGGAAATATTTGGTTCATAAAGTCATTTAATTCAAGAAAACCAGTTAAACAGTGCCCAGATGACTATTGGGTATTCTGAAGACATTTCCCCCAGATATCTGCCAGGTTGGTTAATGCTTTGACTAACACAAGAGGGGGAATAAAAAAGAAGCTCACTACCATCTCATGAATTGGCATACCTCTTCCACTAATCAGGTCACTTTCCTTAATTGGAACCATATTCAACAAGGCTAACAATGGCAACAGAGGCTCTTTGAAATGGAGAGAAGATCAGTGGAAAAAATAATCACTTTTTCTTTGAAGTTATACTATCACAGGAGCCAATTACCTTTTCAAGAAAATATTCTTATCATAGAGCTGTATCTGTGATTTAAAAAAGACTATTAGCAATAATAGGAAGCATCTCCATTTGAGCAGCTCAATGACTCTTCCTCTGGAGCAATATTACAGAAATGGAGGGCAAATATGAATTCGAATTAACCAAACTTAAGACTTGACAAGTATGAAATTCAGGTTTTATTTATTTTATTTTATTTTTATTTTTATTTTTATTTGAAATTCAGGTTTTAAAATGTAGCAGGTGAGTTATGCATTTTACCAACTCCAATGTTACTTCAACTAGAAAGGTCTCTCAGACCAGGCTAACTAAATTTCATTCCATTTCTATCATATCTCATAATTTTCAGAGAACTTATCACTATTATAAATTAATTACTATTATTAATAATTTTTTCTTAAGCTTATTGTCAGTTTTCCTTAACTAGAAGATGATTTCCATAAGCTAAGGAATTTTATCTGTCTTGTTAATATCTAATGTCCAGGAGATATGCATTCAATAAGTATTTATTAAATGAGTTAACAAATGAGTGAATAAAATAATGAAAATCCACATCCATCTGGACATAAACAAAATGGTCTTGCTCTCTCTGAACTTATTATTGTTTAGCCAAAAAACTTATTGAGCTCTACATATAAAACAGTCAAATTAGTTCAAAGGCAAAATGGCAAGGCACTGAAATCCCCAGCCTTGAATCCAGAGAGACATGGGGTAAGAAGTGTTTGACACTAGCTCATTGCTTTGGACTAGCTCTTAGAATTGTGACAAATCACCTAACCATCTTGGGTCATAGTTTCATTTGTTACACAATGGAGGTAAAACTTTATAACATATTGGAAGATTTAAAACTGATAACCTATGCAAAGTGTTTGACATTGTATTAAATACTCAATAAATGGTAGCTCTTGGAATTTTTATTAGGAATCTGTGGAGTTCCTCCTGTACAAAGTGAGTTCATATGTCCATTGATCATCAATTACAACATATGTCAAATAGAATTTTCCTCGGTGTCCTTTAATCTTTAATTCTATATGTCAGAGTTTATATCTAGAATGGGAACATCAGTTATATGACATGTAAGGAGTTGACACTATACTTAGATTTTAAATACTTTCTTTTTAGAGGCAATGTAACCATTTTTTTGGAAATATTTCAGAGCTTTCTTCTGCATGAATGTACCTCAGGCAGTTTCAGCAAGGAATGTCTCTTTGTGCCAGTTTGATATCCTTTATTTTATATTGGATTGAGCTCACTGGAGGAAAATGATAAATCAAGGACATTTATTTGCAATAGGTTTGTGGTTTTACAAATGCAATGCTGGTAAAAATAAACCAAGTCATTTGTATTTAACATCCACAAACATCGCTTCAGAGTGGAGAAAAGGTTGAGAACTGAGTTAAGTCAGAATTTGAATGCCTACAAATGACCTTGACACTTAAGTATTGCATCTGATGAACTTCTGTAGGGTTTTTTCCCCCCAATTCTTTCTAGCTACTTAGAAAAAAATACTACTTATTTTCTTTGGGTTTGAAAAACACTTTCCTGAAAGAAAATAACTTCTATCCTAAGATATTTGAGGTTTAAACTAAATACTAAGTAACTTGCTTCTCAAGTTATATTATTTAAGCTCTCCAACACAACACTCCCAGGAAGCATCTTTTTTATGTACTCTAAAATATAAATACTCTTTTACAAAAAAGATCAAGAGAATGGAATAGCCTCGACCAATTGAATATCTCTTAATTATACATGCTAATGGACATGGGAAATAGTTCAGAGAATTTCAAACTTCAGGCAGGCTTCAAATTATTTATATATTGCTCTGATATAATTATATATTTCTCTGGTCAGAAAATACAATTTCTGCATATCAAATGTAAAATTACTCAAAGCAAATTAAAAAGCTTTAAGCGAAAAGACTCACTATTCACTTATACTTTCACTTTTTGAGGCAGGGAGATAATATAAATTATTTGGTTGAAGTGAAACAATATATAAGGATTCCCCCACTTCTTTCTTTTGCCTTCATTGCTACCCCATATTCTTTCTCAGCTTTATGCCTCACATCTTTGAAGTCAGCAGGGAAGTTTAGCATTGCAGCCTAAGTAATATTTATGTTTTCTCATAATTGAACTATAAGCTTCATATGGAAATAAGAATAAGAGAAGACAAAGATGGAGTATTTGTCATCAGGCCATCCCACTATTTTTTTAAAAAAATAAACTATAAAAACTGGTTAGAACATTTAAAATTCAATTGTCTGCTGTTTGGTATAGTCTGGACAGCAGGTGCCATCATTGAGAGGGATACATGGCTGTTGAACTCCATTTGTACCTTGGCTTTTCCCCTAAGAGAATATTGTAATAATAGTGGTTAGTAAACTACACCCCCTTTTCTTCCATTAAAGTATTTGACAATCCTTGTTCTAAAATATGGTGCTGGGAAAACAGGTTTCAAGCAGAGTGCAGTGGTCTCAGCAGGCAGAGGACACAGAGTTGGAGTTGAGGACTGCCCTCACAGCTAGGATTTGGGACACCTGGTCATACAAAGAAGGAAGTAGGGAAGGAGCTTCAGAATCCTATATAAACCACCCTTCTTAGCTTCTTTACCAACCTTAGGCTATGCATAGGAGGTCTAGAAGTGAGAATCACTCAGAGAGGCTGGAGAGCTGGACAAGTACTTCAGAGCTTACAGTATATTGGGAGACAGAACTTGAAGTCTGAGCCCAGCTACTGAGAAACTCCGGAATGGCATAGTCTAGGAATAAGGATCATGTCCTACTTTCTTTCTTTTTTTTTTGGATCATGTCCTACTTTTAAGGGAAAAAATGAAATACAGTCATCCCCACAAAGCCTCAAAGTTTAACACTGTCAAGTTAATCTGCCTATAATCTAATTGCCTGACAGATTTTAATTAAATACTCTTCAGAAGGTAATATTCATCAACCACGTATCTTCCATGGTGTCCAATGGAAGAAAGTGACAAGCAATCAAGAGGAAAAAAGATTCAATCATAGCAAAATCAGAGATAATTGAGATAGAGACTGTAGACAACATCATCAGTATAACTGTAATCATATGATAAAGACAACTGAGAAAAGGATGGAAAATGGAGGGAAAAAACCAGAATTTCAACAGATACAGAATGCATTTAAAAACATTCAATGGGGACACATGGGTGGCTCAGTTGGCTAAGTATCTACCTCATGCTCAGGTTATGATCCCA
The DNA here is from genome assembly GCF_011100685.1 of Canis lupus familiaris. Taxonomy (NCBI): domain Eukaryota; kingdom Metazoa; phylum Chordata; class Mammalia; order Carnivora; family Canidae; genus Canis; species Canis lupus. Next base: position 49,828,258 of record NC_049225.1, read on the forward strand.
GGGTCCTGGGATGGAGCCCCAAATCAGGGCTCCCTCCTCAGTGGGGAGTCTGCTTCTCTCTCTCTCCCCCACCCTCTTCTCATCTTCTCTAAAATATGCTCTCTCTCAAATAAATAAAATCTTTTAAAAAGCCATTAAATGTATATTCTAGGACTACGAGGTATAATATTTGAAACCAAGAATTCTTCAGGTGATTTTTAAGAACAAACTGGAGATAGAAGAAAATTGGATTTCTGAATTAAAAGACAATTTTTTTTAAAAGACAATTTTATAGAAAAAATCCAAACTGGAGTACAAAGAGAAAAAGATTTTTAAAGATAGTGCTAAGAAACAAGTAAAGTATGAATTGCATAACATCTTATAGTTAGTGTTCCTTTAAAAAGGGAAAAGTACTACTTGAGCATAAAAAATATGTTAAGAAATATTGTTCAATTATTTTCCTAATATGATGAAAAAAACCCAACCACAGATTTAAGAAATTCAGCAAATCCAATGCAGAATAAATACAAAGAAATAACAGCTAACTGCATGATAGTTAGAAAGTAGATATTTTAAATATAACCATATGAAAAGTATATAAACAAAGCAATAAGACTGAAGGCAAACTTTTTAACAAAATTGATGAAAGTACAAAGAGAATCTTTAAAAGGTTAAAATGAAAATACTGCCAACTCAAAATTCTGGTGCAGATAAAATATTTTTCAGTAATTAAAATGAGAGAAGTGAAGGTTTTAAGAGAAAAACCCTGATATTTGAATAAATTTTTGCCAGCAGGGTTAAGTACAAAAATTAGCCAAAGGACTTCTTCAGGTTAAAGGAAAATGATCCTAAATGGAAGAATAGAACTTTCAGGGAAAAAAATACTAGAAAGGTAAACATGATAAATAAATATAAATGAATATGAATATTAGCTATTTAATAAAAGAAAAATAATGCCTCATGAAAGGTATATTGAAAAATCACATTTAACACAAAGGATAAGAGGTGTTAAATGAAGATTAAGTGTTACAGGTTTCTTTTATTCATTGAGAAGTCATAATGAATGAATTCAATCAGTAATGATAAATCTAGGATGCACATTTTAATCTGTAGAGTAACCACTAAAAGAATAAAATAACAAAAGAAAGTGTTAGTGAAGAGCTAATAAAGGAATAACATTAACACTGATTTTTTTTTTCTCTTGGCTATGTTAACTACTGATGGGCCCATCAAAGGCATTGCTCTTACATATTCGTTTTATTTATAGCATTTCCTTTTGATTCCTTTTAGAGTTTCCATCTCTGATTCTATCATCCATCTGTTATTGCATATTGTCTACTCTTTCTTTTATATAAAAAGTATACATATAGGAAAGGAAGAAATAAAACTCCATTTGATAGTTGACATGAATGTCTATGTAGGAAATCTCAAATAATCTTCAAAAACTAAACAAAACAAAAACAAAAACGAAAAAACCAAAACTTCTGGAAGTTAAAATCATGTATATAAGATTGTAGGATATATGGCTAATGCACAAAAGTCAATTGTTTTTCTATATGCTCGCAATGAAGAGTGGAATTTTCAAATTACAAAGTCAATACCATTTGCAATAACAACAGCAAAAAATGCAATATTGAGTTATAAATCAAACAGTATATGTGGTAGACTATAAAACACATATAAAAGAAACCAGGGTTCTAAATCAATGGAGAATTATTCTGTTCATGGATTGGAATAAGTATTATTAAAATATCAATTTATCCCAACTTAATCTGTAGGCTATAAGATGTTATGCAATTCATACTTTACTAGTTTCTTAGCACTATCTTTAAAAATCTTTTTCTCTTTGTACTCCAGTTTGGATTTTTTTTCTATAAAATTGTCTTTTAATTCAGAAATCCAATTTTCTTCTATCTCCAGTTTGCTCTTAAAAATCACCTGAAGAATTCTTAGTTTCAAATATTATATCTCATAGTCCTAGAATATACATTTAATGGCTTTTTAAAAGATTTTTATTAAATAAATAAAATAAAATAAAATAAAATAAAATAAAATAAAACATAAGTTGGATCTTACTGCATTTAAGTTTCTGTTCTATTAAAGAAATTACTAATGAAATTAAAAGTCACATGCTGTGACAAAATATTTGAAAAATATATCTTATAACCTTGTATATAAAACCACTGGGAAAACTTACAACTCAAAAATTAAAAAATAACAATATTTAAAAAGATTTTATTTATTTGAGAGAAAGTATGCATGTGTGCACGAGCAGGAGGAGGGACAGAAAGAGAAGGGGAAGCAGACCACCCACTGAACAGGGAATCTGATAGGGGTCTTGATCCCAGGACCCTGGACCATGACCCGAGCTGAAGGCAGACACTTAACTGAGTGAGCCACCCAGGTGCCCACAACCAGATTTTTTAAATGGGAAGAAACACATCTGAACAGACAACTCTTCAAAGAGGATAGAAGGATGGCAAATGAATATATGAAAAGAGCTTCAACATCATTTGCCATTAAACAAATGCAAATTCAAATGAAGTCACCACAATGTACACTATAATGGATAAAATTTTAAAAACTGACAATAACCAATTGCTGATGAAGATTCAGAATTCTAGGATCTCTCATTCATCATTGATAGAGGTACAAAATGGTATAGCAACTTTGGATCAGTTTTCTTGTTTTGCAATGCTCATCATAATTTTATCACATGCTTCAAGTCACACCCATCATGCCCAAATGATTTGAAAACTTATGTGTACACAAAACCTGTATGTGAATAGTACATATATTCATAACTTTCAAAAAGTTGAAGCCAGCAAATTGCTTTTCAATAGTGAATGATAGTTACCTGGTACATTCATATAATGAAATACTATTTCTTAGTAAAAAGTAACAGAGTATTAAAAAAAAGAAAAAACAGAAAAAAAAAAAAAAGAGATCAGAATGGCAAACAACTTGTAGCCAAGAGCGATAAAGATTAAAAAAAGATCTACTGACCAAAACAAAAGCAAAAACAAAAACCTTGTTTAAAAAATTGGCCAAAGCTTCAAGCAGGCAATTCTCAAGATTATTAACTGATTAGCAAATAAAAAGTGAGCAATATAATTTATCAAAGAGATACAAATCATTAACACAATGTAATATATCCATGTACCTAACAAACAAATGTGGCTAACATTAAATAAGGATTATATCTAGTGTTGCCAAAGTGCTGCCTGTTACAATGCTAGTAAATTAGAATTGCCACTTAGAAAATCATTTGTCAGTTTCTAAGATAAACATATGCGTACTCTATGACCCAGCAAGTAGCTCCACATAGTATAAATTCAAAAATAGTACTTAGAGTTTTTAAAAGATATATACAACATGTTCTAGCAGGGGTTTTTTTTCCTACAAGTTTTAAAAAGATTATCCTTTTTATGGCTATGTAATATTCCATTTTATATAATATGTAGATATACATATATGTATGTAAATAAAATATACTATATATATAATCTCACATCATTCTTATCTGTTCATCTACCAACGAACACTTAGGTTGCTTCCATATCTCGACTATTACAAATAAGCTGCAAAACATAAGGATGCATATCTTTTTTTAATTAGAATTAGTATCTTTTTCTTTGGGTAAACACCCAGTGGTGGAATTATTGGATCATATAGTATTTCTAATTTTACTTTCTTGACAAGTCTCCATACTATTTTCACAGTGGCTATGAAATTTACATCCTATCAACAGTGCATAAGCATTCTGTTCTTTCCACATCCTTGCCAATACTTGTTATTTCTTATCTTTTTGGTTTTAGCCATTTTGACAGGTTTAAGGTATTATCTCATTGTGGCTTTGATTTGTATTTCTTTGATGATTAGACAAATGGGTAATAAAGATGCCATATACATAACACAACAGAACTTAATACAGCCATAAAATAGAATGGGATTGTGCCACTTATGACAACATGAATGGACCTAGAGGGTATTATGCTAAGGGAAATAAGTCAGACTAAGACAAATGCCATATAATTTCACTCAGATGTGGAATCAAATGAAACAAATGAATGAACAAACAAAAAGTAGAATCAGACTTATAAGTTCAGGAAACTGATGATCCGGAAGAGAGGAAGATCAAGAGATGGGCAAGATGGGTGAAGGGAAATGGGAGGTACAGGCTTCCAATTATGGAATAAATAAGTCATGAGAATAAGAGTCACAGCATAAGATATATAGTCAATAATATTATAATACCAGGGGATCCCTGGGTGGCTCAGCGGCTAAGGCCTTCCTTCGGCCCAGGGCCCAGGGCGTGATCTTTGAGTCCCGGGATCGAGGCCCACATCAGGCTCCATCCATGGAGCCCGCTTCTCCCTCTGCCTGTGTCTCTGCCCCACCTCCCCCCGTGTGTATCTCTCATGACTAAATAAATGAAATCTTTAAAATATATACTGTAATACTGTTAGATAGTAACAGATGGTACTATGCTTGTGGTGATCAGAGCATAAATCACAGGGAGATGAATCACTATGTGGTACACCTGAAACTAATGTAACATTGTGTGTCAACTGTATTTTTTTTAAGAAAACAGCTCAAATACCTATCAACAGTAAAATGGATACATATATTGTATTTATATATATATAATATATAACTTGTATATTCCACCTGAAAGTGAAAATATCAAAATATTAAAAATTTTTCTCTCTGAATGGTGAATTAGGAGTGATTTTTGAAAAATAAAATTTCTGTGTTTTTTCTGTTTCTTGAGCTTTTGGCAGTAAGCATGTATTACTTTTTTTAAAATTTTTATTTATTTATGATAGTCACACACAGAGAGAGAGAGAGAGGCAGAGACACAGGCAGAGGGAGAAGCAGGCTCCATGCACTGGGAGCCCGACGTGGGATTCGATCCCAGGTCTCCAGGATCGCGCCCTGGGCCAAAGGCAGGCGCCAAACCACTGCGCCACCCAGGGGTCCCGCATGTATTACTTTTTAAAATTTGGAACAGGGGACCCTGGTGACTATGTGCTGGAAAAACTCAGCAGCAGCATTCAGGTCAAGAAAACAAGAGCCAAGGGGAGCAGTAAAATCCAAGCCCGAATGGAACAGCAGCCCCCTCGTCCCCCGCAGCCATCACAGCCACCACCACCTCCACCAGCTATGCCATTCAGAGCTCCAGCAAAGCCTCCAGTTGGACCCAAAACTTCCCCCTTGAAAGCTAACCCCTCACCTGAACCCCAGCCGGATGACATCAAAGGAGAGCTGAGGGCCGAAGCTGACACTTTGAACAGAGGAGCGGCAGCAGCGGGAGCAGGTCCTCAGACTCCGAGCGCCCATCAGGAAGCGAAGACGACAGCTCGAGCAGCGGGGCTGGGGACAATGGCCCAGCGCCCCCTCGGCCGCCCGCGCCCGCACACCAGCAGCCCTGCACCAGCAGGCCGGCCGTGGCCAACGGAACCAGCCGGCCGCAAGGAAGCAACCAGCTCATGAACACGCTCAGAAATGACTGGCAGTTGAGCGAGTCCGGCAGTGACAGTGATGACTAGAGTCGGATCTTTCGAAATCAGCTCCTCGTGCACAGATGTGCTGCTGGACCAGGCTGCACCCGCGTGGAGCCCCTTGCTGAGAGGGACGCGCTATGGATCAGTGACTCTAGGAGGAGTTTGAAGCTCTGGAGGGCTCAGATATTCAAGTCTATAACTTAGTGGTGATGGGTGATTTTCTGGCGTAATTTTCGAATCTCATGTTGCAAAGCAGAACTATGGAAGAACTAAACAGAATTACATTTCTATTTGGCTAACACTATTCCTGAAAAACAGACCAATGTACCCCGGTCTAGGTTACTCAAAGGCCGTTATCTTTAGCAGACCAGTGATTCAGTTTTAAACCTCAGCAGCCACAGTTTGCCCCAGTGGTCTGCACCAGTGAAATGAAACCTGGTCTTTGAGGGGTAGGAGAGAGACGGAAACCTCAAACTGCAGCACAAAAGTATGTTAAAACCACTTTAAACTATTGAGACAAAGTGGTAAAGAAGTTTTGTCTGACCCAGTCTGATAAGCCTGTGTAGAAATGGACTTCAGGAGGGAGTCCAAGAGTGTCCTCCTGAGGGTACCCTAGAGCTCTGCTAGCTCAAGCCCCTCATTTACAAATAAGGAAAAAGAAGCCCAGGGCTGGCTTATGGTTGGTCTCCTACCCCCAGTCCAAGCTTTTCCTGCTGCTCCCTCCTTTGAATCTCAGTGGTTGGAACCAGAGATTCTCATGCAAGACGTTGATAGTTGTACATCAGAGCTTTTATTCGATTCCAAAAGACAAAAATGTTGGGTACTTCTGGCTCAAATTCTGATCCAAAAAGTCCCTAAAGTACATGAGTCTGGGTGAGCAGATTAAGCCAGCAGCCACTGTGTTAACACCTGAGATTCGGTCAGATTGGGGCTTTTAGTTCCATGTAGATCCATGCTACATGTGCTTCACTCGGTGCATTTTAGTAGGGGGAGGTAGGAGTGGAAGAGCGGTATAGTGAAGGAATCTTTCTGAACAAAAGAATCAGCAGCAGGTTTTCAAAAACCAGAATCCAGATAGGAAGCAGTTCTGCAATATGAAATGAGCACATTCTTGGAGAAGGCATTTCTGTTCATGCTTTTGTACCACTGTTTGTGCCTGACTCCCAGAACGATTTGTATTTTTGATACACAACTAGAAGAAAGTCACAAGATTGCCTTTTTGCAGTGTGCAGTTTCCAAATGAATGTTACAGGAAACTAGTCACTAGGAAATGTTCCACATTGAGTAAATGTGTGACAAATTGTCCCGTGATTAGTATGGAGTGGCCCATTTCTGTAATTTGAATGAATACAATTTGAATGTCCTGAGAAATTTCCATTTACTTTGGTTCAGTGGGTATCAAGAACGTTAAAAATGATTTTCCTTCCTTGGGTTCCTGCACTCAAAGATGGCCTCTGCTTCCCCAGCTAGCAGATGGAAGCCTCCTGGACCTGGAAAGGAATTAGAGGATTCATGGTGGGGGCTTTGGTGAGAGTTGCACCTTACAGAATCACCGGTTTGATGCACACAGTGGCTCCAGTGAGCTGGAGATTCGGGCCTGGCGCCATTATCCAGTGGCACACTCACCCCCCCACCAAGTATAGGTAATAGGGACACACTAGAACTCTGTGGTAGGTTCTCAGCCCATCCTGAGGTTTCCGTGGATTTAATGGTAGGTAGGAATTTATAATGAATTGGTAATTGTTTTATAATTCCTTGGTAATAACAGCTCAGGGAAGGTGAAGATCTTGATTGGGAGACTTGACTTGTTACTGGATGTGGGAATTGTTTCACTGATCTTAACTTGCTCAAGCTGGGGCAGGTTCCAGGAACTTGAACTAAAAAAAAAATCTATTTAAACCTCTCTCTTTTTTTTTCTCTCTCCTAAAGTCTTTTTTTTTTTTTTTTTTTTTTTTCTCTCCTAAAGTCTCGATTTATACAGATAAGCTGTGGTTTTTGGCATGTCGGGTCAAGAAGTTTGTTTCTATAGGAAGTGCTTGCATGTGGCACTGGGTTTGGTGAGTTGAGATCTGTGGGCTTCAGGCCTTTCCTCTGTCACCCATCCCATCTGACACTGCACGTTTGTCCTCTAGCCCGCTTCCAGTTTGTTCTCTGCACAAAGCCTTCAGTGGTCCCCTCTCCCCACCCTCTACCTTTACCCACCAGAACAAGGAATCTTTTCCTTTCAGAAATCAAGAATTTGGCCTCATAGATTACTTCTTATGAGTAAGCTTGTGCCAGCCTCCTTGGACTTGTTCTTTGTGCCTCCTCAGTCTCTCTCTCCCTTCTCCCCCATCAGGCCTCAGGCCCGACGCTCTGTAGGTGCCATCTTCGTGGACTCTGTCTGTTTCAGCCCACTGGAGTGCTTTGTGTACACACTGACCTTCCTCTTGCTTGCGCTCTGGTTGCTGTGAACTCCTTAAGAGCAGGGACTTGTCTGTCATTCTCATCGCTACTCCCTGGGGTGTCTACAGGAATAGACATTCAGATGCTTATAGCCTGGTGGGGAGGAGGCAGAGAAAACCAACCAGTGGAGTACAGAGGGTAGACCTGGAGAAAACATTCCAAGCATTTGGATACAGCTGAAAATGATCCATGCTGATTTTCATGCTTTTCAGTCTCTAACTGAATTGTTAAAATTGCCTTTTCTTCATCCTCTATGACTACCATCCCGTGAGTCATTAGGTAAGGTATAAAGACTTAAATCCGAGGTACCCAAGAAGCCATGGCAAGCCAGTAAAGATGTGATTTGGGGAAACTTAATACAAACTAGAGATTTGTGATGATGCCACTCATTAACTATTTTATTTCTATACCAGAATCATTCTTTTCTGTGTGTGGTATTAATATGTATGTGCTTCAGTGGTGGGAAAACTTGAAAATTCCAAAATCTTTGCTATCCTAATTGAGAGGCTGATTAAATAGGGTGTGTGTGTCTGTGTGTGTGTGTGTGTGTGCGTGTGATGTATTTATTACATTATTTTGAAAGATAATAGTCTGTTATGTGGGTGTATATTAGGTACAGCCAAATTGGATGTTTCCATTTGTCAAGGAAGGTAGGATTTCTGAAACTCAGGCCTTAACCAGTAGGTTGGAAGACAAGACCAATTGAAGCGTTATGAAATGTGTGTTTTTGTCGCTTCTGTCCTGTCTTGGGTTCATTGTCTTATTCTTTAATGACTTTTAAAATCTTGTGCCTAAAAGTTTATTTTGCATAATTATGAAGTAGATGTGCATGTTTACATTTATGTAAAATATTTGCTGTGTAAAGTTTTTTGGTTTATTCTCTTAAAGATCACTATATTTAAGTAAAAAAAAAAAAGGTCAGCAATACAAAAAAAAAAAAAAAAAAAAAACTCTTCACCTGGTCAGTTTCAGAAGACAACTTTCTGAAATAAGAAATGACACCCAGAAATGGAGACAATTACAAATTAGCATATACAATTCTGTTTAGCTTCAGGCAAAATTAAAGCCTGAAATAATTTTTACATAAATTCTTCAAGCTCTTGAGTACAGCCTCCAGCCCATTGAACCTCGAGGCATTAATGTCAGAATGTAGTCACCCTACATTAAGTTAGACTCATATTCATAGAGAACTACTAAAATTAGAATCTTTCCTTTGGAGATGCCGTAATGACAGTTTAAGTGAATTTTGCTCCCTCTTGAGAAAATGCTAGGAACAAGGTACCATCTGGTAGGTGTATGTACACATGTCAGTGCATAACTATTCATCATGTCCTTTTGAGGACAATAAAATGGCTGCAAAATCAAAAGTTCACATTTGGAACAGTGCATTTCACACATCTGTTAACTCTACACCAAGTGATATTCTTAATATTTTCTGGAATGAAAGACAAGAGATTGCAGAATATATTTCACAATATTCTACTTAATCACAATGGTAAATCTGCATAAAAATTATTTGTCTTAAAGTATTAAATGGAGTATCAATATGGGCGGCCATGCCTATTCCCAAATATGTTTAATAAACATTTTTTAAAGTAAGGTGATGAAGGGTAATACATGACTCTTAAAATTATTTTCTATAGAAAAATTTTAAAAATGATGATTTTTGCATAGAAATAATTTAGGTAGCATTTGACCACCCCTATTTCTCTGTATGTATGTATACATGTATGCGTGTGCATACGTACATATAGATATAGATATATATACCTCATCATTGATGTAGCAATATCTAATGTGGGAAACAAAGGCAGAAGAAAAACATTAAATTTCCTTACTGTCTACAGCCTACTGACAAGTCCTTGAAAGAGGCAGAGTGATCTTCCTCTAGGAACTCATCTACCTCCATGTTAATACTTTGCTGAGGGCAAAAGGCGACTTTAGCTTAACATTGTCCTGACCCCTCCAGGATCCTCTGAGTCTACTTTAACATATAAAAATTCCTTTAGAAGCTTCCTTTATCTCTACCCTCCAAGATAGGTGTTGGCAATTATCCCCCAAATATATGACTCACTGATACACCTCTGAATGGTCTCATGACTGAGTTTTTACTAAACAGCAATAGATGACCTTTTCCTAACAATAGCTGGCCCCCTCAAGGTCCTGGAAACCATGTTTCCATAATACTGGAAGCCTTGTGCTTGCTATCCCTAACCTCCTTCCAACTTGAAAATATAAAATGTGCCACTCTTCATGACCCCATTGCAGCTCTTTCTGCCCACAGGTCCTGACCCTGTGCTGAATAAAATCACCTTTTTGCACCAAAGATATCTTAAGAATTCTTTCTTGGCCATAGGCTCTGGACCCCAACACTTCAAATCACATCAATATCCTAATAAAATAATAGCAAATAAAAACAAACAACTGAAAATGAGTAACAAGGACGTTATGGGTATCACCAAAAGTGAAGGAAGTCAGTTAAATTTTGGAAATTAATGTAATCCACCAAATTAAGGGATTGGTCTAGAAAATTTTCTGATGTTAATAGATTCAGAAAGACAATTCGATAAAAAAGCATAAAAAGTACTGAATTTTAAGGAGCAAAGTAGGAAAGGCATGATAAAATTCATTTACATAATTCAGTATAGAGATTATCTCTAGGGATAGAAGGATGATTTAACTGAGGAAGGGCACAGATGACCTTCTAAGAAATATGATTTCAATATTATATTTCTTGATAGTGGTTTGGTGTATGTTAACTTCTAAATTAAATATGAATTATCTAATTACATATTCATTTTTGATACATTTTTATGTGATTAAAATATATTACAATAAAAAGAAAAATCAAAGTAGTAACATAGGTAACATTAAAAATAAAAAATATTATCAATATCTAGTCACTTATACAACTGTAGAAAACAGAGATAACCTAAATTGATATTAGAAATTCATGAGAATTCTTCTAATTTTACAGAGAAAAATTCAAACTTTTCACTTGGTTTGTGGTTTTGCAATATTTTGGTTTGCATCTTTTTCCTGAAAATTATTTTTAATTTTTTAACGCTTTATTTATTTATTTGAGAGAAAGAGAAAGACCGACTGTGAGTGGGGGAGTGATAGAGAAAGAAGAAGAGAGAGACTCCTTGAGCAGATTTCCCATTGAGTGTGGAGCTTGGACTCAGAGCTCTACTCTAAGACCTTGAGATCATGACTGGAGCTGAAATTAAGTCAGCTGCTTAACTGACAGAGACACCCAGGCTCCCCCAAGATGAATTTTGAAGAAAAAGACAAGCTAAGAACATTGTAGTATCACTTAATCATAAACAAAATAAATATCAAATAGTCATCCAGAAGAATAGTTTGCTATTAACCTGGCTATTCATTTTATGCTTCTTTTTGTTGTTCAAGATAAATGTAAAGGAAGGTTGTGATTATTATGTCTTAACAATGTGCTTTTATTTCAAATCTTATGGTTTTGCTCAAAGTGAAGGAAGAGAGAGAAAAGAAATTGGGATTTTAACACATGAATGAAAAATCAACCTATTTTAAAAGATTTTTTCCCCTTAAATTTTCAATCATTTGGGGATTTCCAGTTCAATCTTTTAAACTATGAAAAATGCTTTAGGTAATTTGGGTAAAACACTGACATTTGAAAATGATGTTTAAAAGGCTCTATAACTTGAAACTTTAAAAATGAACCATCAATTTTAGTGTTGCTGTTGTTTTAGAACTGCAATTAAACATGCCATATGTTAGCTAATCTGCAAATAATACATCTGTGTTCATTTGTGGAATTTCCCTCCTCCAGACTTCTATTCCAAGCTCTACTTAACTGAAGCAACATCCTGTGTTACAGTTACCACACTTTCCTTCTGTGGGCTGAAGATTTTGAAGTCCTCCACGTAGCCATGGGTAATCTGCATTTAGTATAGAAGGCTTAGATTTGTGGAGGGAAAGGGGGACAGGTGGGTGATACAATTTTTATCACCTTTTCATCAACAGTTAAACAACAGACTTTACTAAGTATCTATAACTCACTAAATAGCTGTTAGGAATAATAAGCTTACTGCGTAGTTTTACCTTCGAGAATTGTATCATATTATTGAAGAGATAATATACAGGTACCGCACACAATCACAAATTGTATGAAGTCACAGGTGCACGGGGAAAAGTATGTATTAGAAGAGAGAAGGGGGAAAATCGTACCTTTAGGGTACACCTTCACCCTTTCTGACAAATTACTAATTTTCAAGACCCCATTTAATATCACTTCCTCCATAAATGCTTCCCTGCCCTTCCCAGCTCTCCCTACCTAGCCCTCCTCTCACCCATAGACAGATGTAAATCATTTTTTCTCTGTGCTCTCATAGCACTTACCACAGATTTCTAGGACTTTCTTGTTTGAGCCTTTCCCTTCATCCTGTACTGAAAAGCAACTAAAATTTCAGCAAAACTGTTGCTTTTTTCCTTCCCCAAAGTGTAGGAAAGTATTGTCCCTTTTTAGGGTTCAGTGGTTGGGGTCTTGAAGAATCTAGAGAAGAGGAGGATGGGATGGGAGTACAAGAGGTCTTTGGATGAGTTCAGAAGAGAGTGTGTATCTTGATGCTTGGAGGTCAAAAAGGTGTATTAGAAAAAACGCTTTAGGCATCTATTAATCAGACCATTCCCTTCAGAACATGTGAAGAAAAAAGAAAATCCCTCTTTAATATTTGTTCGTAAATCATGCTACAATATAACAAACAATTCTTAGAGGCTAAATCATAGGGGTCATGGCTTCAGAACCATATAGCCATTTCATAGAACTGTAACACTTGAATATTACCCCTTTCATAGTACATTGAAATAATCCATTTAAATTTGTAGTGGGATAATATTTTGATATAATAACTGTTGGAGATATCTTTCGCTTTCTACTCCCTCCCAGCCCACCTCCTCACCCTGCTTTTTATGTAGCTATTCACATTAAAATAGATCAGAGTGATGAATCAAATGCATTGAAAAAAAGTTTAAAAAATACTCTTGAAAATATGGAAAGGATTTAACCTTGAAAGCAAAAGGTTTTAGTTTGTATGAGTTTGCTAATTTAGAATTCAAAAGGTTAAGTCCTAAAAAAGAGAAAGCTCATATCATAAAGAATATATTTGCAAGAAAATAAAGACAGATAAATCTGTCCTCACTCCTCAAGCCTAAGAATGACACTCAGTAAGGTTAGAGTTTTTTGTGGGATCCTGGACAAAAGTAATAGACATTCCAGGAGCATGCTGTCAAAGACTGATTGCCCAGGACAAAAGGGGGGGCTGTGCCATATCTTGAGACCTAAGTGAGTGCCATCTAACATCTGTATGGATAGTGTAGACCATCTAAGACCTAGTAACCAACATTAAGGGGCTCAGCAGAAAGGATGTGCAGTCTGCCAGGCCCTGTCCAAATTATTCCCTGCCAACAAGGTCCCTCCTTTTGTCATAGAGCAAAACACAAAAAACATCAATGCAAACAAAGAATAAACATCGCCTATCCCTTACTAAAAAAAAAAAAAAATTATGAAAAACAAAGTATAGAACTCCAGATACCTAGAAGACAGGTGACTGATGGTAGTTTGAGAGTAGGAACCTTCAGCTATACATATATATGGGACTGTAGGAATTACCTAAGATTGTTTCACATATTAGTGACTCTCAATCAGGGATAACTCAATCTCTTCCTCCTGGAGACATTTGACCATGTCTGGAGACATTTTGGTTGTCACAAACTGGCAGGAAGGAAAAGGTGGGGGTAGGGAGGATGTGCTATTAGCATCTAGTGAGTAGACTCCAGCAATGTTGCTAACTACCCTACAATACACACAACAGCCATCTTACAACAAAGAATTCTGTATTTCAGTACGGAGGTCATGAAAACCATGCCCTGGAATGTGACTTGTAGTAAACAAACTTTTGTTATGCCTACTCTGCATGAGAACATGATTTACTAGTGATGCAGTAGTTTTATTTTTGTCTAAAAATTAAGGTTAAGTGGAAGAGAATGTTCTCTGCAAACGGGAGAGAAAACTCTCACGGTGATGTTCTTTTTTCCTTCAACTCTGTGTTCAGCGATACTATATTAGTAACTTAAAATTGGTCATAGTGAAGTATTTACATAAAAGTTGGCAAACTAAATAAATTGGAGCTTTTTATTTTCACCCCCTGGGCTGGTTGTTGAATATTTGCCAGTATACATAGTATGATTACTGTTTTTCAAAGATTAGTTGCTAGTTTGGGTAATATAAGTAGAAGGAGGAAGCCCAGTTGGAGTTGTGTTTTTTTTTAAGATTTATTTATTTATTTATTTATTTATTTATTTATTTATTTATGATAGACAGAGAGGCAGAGACACAGGAGGAGGGAAAAGCATGCTGGTCCATGCTGGGACCCTGACGCGGGACTCGATCCCGAGACTCCAGGATCGGGCCCTGGGCCAAAGGCAGGCTCTAAACTGCTGAGCCACCCAGGGATGCCCCCAGTTGGAGTTTATGAAGAGTCCAAGTGAGAGATTGTTAGCCTTATTGGCCAGATATAGTGGAGTTGAAAAGAAGGGGACAGATTGAAGAGAACTAAAGAGATTTACTAGTGATTAATTGGGTTGAGACATCAGTTGCTTTGGGCCAGTGGGTGGATGATGATGCCATTTACTGAAATGGAAAACCCATGAGAGGAATAGGTTTGAAGTGAATAGTGGTGAGTTACCTCTTGCACATGTAAAGTTTGATCTGCCTCTGATATTAAGTTAAAACATCAATCAAGCAGATGGACACAGACATATGCTCATTAGTGTTAACATTATAAAGGACTAAGATTTACTGTTGTTAATATTACCGAATCCAAATATTCAAATAGAATTGGAATTAACTTCATTTAATGGCATGGGATTTGAGTTTTATTCCATCTTATTTCTCCTCCTCCACATCATACATACTCCTTGTTTATCAGATGTTGAACATCAATCTGGAAATCCCTATTCTAACTCCAAGGACTTCAGTTGCTTTTTAGTAAGTAAGTTTTATTTACACCTAGACATATGGGTAAATAGCTCTGTCCTTTCAGAAAATTCATTTATCAGAGCTACTTATACCTTCTGTCTTCTCCATGAAGATACTGGCAGTTTCCACTAAAGTCACTGTGAGTGGTGATAAGTGCCCAGCCACCATTGTCATGGACAGGTCACATGTCCATTGAAAACTAGATCAAGACTTAGAGCCCCTTCAGGTAAATATGATTTAGAAAACATGAAGAATCCTGGAGGTCAAGAAATATTGGCCATGGCACAAAAATCATGTTTGGTTGCTTTGAAAATTTTTTGTATTTGTTTTGTTTCACTTTAAAACTCTTTGTCTGGGAAAGACAGAGACAAAAAATAAATAAATAAAACTCTTTGTGGGGAGGGGGGAACCTAGTGTCATGATACAGACCACTTGCAAAGTGACTGCAAATATTTTGGGTAGTGAGACATGTGGTGTCTGATGCTGGCAGCAAGGGTGAGCAAACTAAGTTAGCAAGTATTTTATTTATGCCTAATATTGTCTTCATCTTTTTACATATTCTTTCAAGCCCCTAGCATTTTCCAGGAGTCAAGTAAATGAATTTTCTGCTTGCCAATGCCAGATGGCTAGTGTCTTATTTGTAGAATTAAAAATAATTTAAAAAATCATTTTGTAATTGTTTTGCCCCATCCTTGAACCCACAAGTCTTTCTAGGTCTTTCTTCCAGATGATGGATAAACAAATGCTAAAGTTTTATGTGTCCTTGTTTAACTCTAGGCCTCAATCCATCCTGCAATCAGACTTACAGCCTGAGTTTCCCATAAAAGTTAGTAAGCAATTGTCATAGATCTGGCCTTCTCCACTACTGCAGGGCAAGTGGTGAACTGAAAATAGGATTATTTCTCTCTTAGATGCATATCTTCTTTAATCAAGATATTCTAGAAGTTCAGAAAAGCTGAGTTTGAGTTCTATTTCTGCAAATAAGAAATTATATTGGTATCTATTTTGTGGAGTTTTGGAAAATATATATAAAGCTTGCAGTATATGGCATGTTATATAGGCCTGACCAATAATGTCTGTTAGCTGCTATAGATGAAATTGGCCATCTTATCTGTGAATCATATTTTTCATAGTCCTGAAAAATTGGTTATGTAACCTCTCCTCCACTCTACAAACTAATGGATATCATGTAAAGTAAGATTCCCATGGTAACATAAGTAGTAGGGGTGAGAGAAGATTCTAATTCAGTCTGTCCAACTTCAAAGTAATTGCTCTTTGCAATATGAAATTATATCTCATATTAGACCTGGCTTCCAAACTTCCATCTTATTACCATCAACACTTAATTTACCTATAATCACAAGTTCTTAAGTTTAATTACTTAACATGTCAAGGAAAAATACTAGTTATATAATACTTTGTTATTTTCATGTCTATTAGTAAGATAACATCTGTCCAGGTTAATAAATATGTGTTAAGTACCTAATATATTTAGCTCAGAAATAGTGAGTTATTTTGTATTAGCTCAGAAATACGGAAAATAAAAAATTCCTAAATTTCTCAAATTGAAGACTATGATAAACTCAAATATTGAATATTATGGCAAAAAGGATAATCAAGTTCAAGATTACTAGGATTATAAATTGGTAGAATAACTTTGGACAATAATTAGATGTTATCTACTATAATGGAAAATATTGCATATCTCTTCCTCTTTAGGTCTATAACCTAGATAATCTTTAACATGTATGGAAGGAGACTTATGTAAGGATATTTACTGCAATATTATTTGCAGCAAGAAAAAAAATGGTAACACTGAAGTTCAATGACAAGATGAATGGTAATTATGATATATCTATGTTCTGAAACAGTCTGCATTAGTTACAGAGATGAAAGATTTTTTTTTTTTTGAGATGAAAGATTTCTATCTACTTTTTCAGAAAGAATGTTAAGACTTCGTGGAGATAAGACTGTTTCAGAAAAAGTATGCTAACATTTCTTTAAAATGCAGAAGAGGAAATCATCTTGATAGATTAAATAAATTACCGAGGGTCAAGAAAATCCTTATATGCAAACTTTGGTCTATCTTGTACCTACAAACCATGCTCTTAGACCAGGAGGAATCAGAGTAATTAAAGATAAGACCTCAGAGATCTAGTTCACTGGCTTCTTTTACGTTTTCTGAAGAGCTTAGGAGGAATCATGTGTTTGCTAAGAGGGAACACCCATGGTTTTACTCTTCTTACTACCACCACTGCACACCTTTTTGCTTCAACTACAATAGCTACAAGTTTTTATTGATTTTAAGAGTTTGCTGGAAAAGAAATTATTTTTTAAAATAGTTTATTTGACAGAGAGAGAGAGAGGCACAAGTAGGAGGGAGGGGAGAGGGAAAAGGAGAGCAAGAAGCAGACTCCCTGCTGAGCGGGGAGCCTGATGTGGGGCTCCAACCCAGGACCCTGGGATTATGACTTAAACTCAAGGCAGATTCTTAACCAAGTGAGCCAGCCAGATGCCCCTGGAAAAGAATTTTAAAGAGTGTTCTATGCTAATACCCATGTGAATCAGAATACCTCAAATTAAAAATAAGAGAACTGAAGCTCAGAGAGGGAAACTAGATTGCCCACAGTCACAAAGCAGAGAATGAGAGTTCCAAGGCCACATGGCCTTCCAGTATGCCATGCTGCTTCTAAGCATTCTCAGATCCTAACCCAGGTGCCTCTCTGAACTAGAAGAAAAAGTCACTAACTGAAAAAGGGGTCATGCTGAAAAGCATGTTCGGGAGGCACCAAAGACCAAACCAATGGAGGTTAGGCCCAAAGAGGGAAAACTGAAGTTTCCAATGGAGAAGAAAGATGAGGAAACTTACTTCATATTTTTGCTTTCAATATACATTTTCAGAGGTTCTGTTTTTCTTCTGGAGCTGGAATAAATTTTCAAAGGGGACTAATTGCACTCTCTTAGGGGAAAAAAGTAATTGCTTCGCAGTTTAATTGAATGAGGATAGATTAGTTTCCGCCGATGGTTTGTCTTCTTTTAGTAAAGGAGACTCACTGAAAATGAGCAGCCGAGGAGCAGAGGAAATGGATTCATAGGGCCCTAGCTGATGGGTGCCCAGAATATAAACACTGGTCTCCTTTTCTGTGTTGAAATTTCAGGGCATATTTATCTTCTTTGTTTACCCTTCATCATTAGTTTCTGTGGCCTTCACATGTCACCAAGAAGCTCCGAGCTTGGAAATACTGTTTTACAATGTTGTATGGAAATACAGGGCTAGAAGTAGGACACAGGCTTTAAATAAATTTGGGAAAATCCCTTTTAACCCCATAGTATCTCCTTTTACCATTTATAATTAGAGCTAAAGAACGTAAGTTTATTCCAAGACTATTTATTGATTAGTATTTAGAAGTCATGCTTTTCTCTCACTTGAGATATTTCTTTCTGTGTGAAAGGAGAGCAGTTAATGTTAGCTATTGGCTTCTCCCTGCCTTTCACATACTCATTCTCTGGGAGGGAAAAGTGATCTCATAGGATTAGAATGATTGAGAAAAATAAACTGGGCATGTTCAGTTTAGCTCCTTTTTTTCATTGTAAACCAGGAATTTCATCTGATATTCCAGGGCTGTATTCTTTTGCATCAGGCTGTCCCAGACTGGAATTGCCTAAGAGAGAGAAGCAGACACTGCTAATTCTTGAATAATGTAGCTACATTACAGCCAATTATATAGATGATGCTTTGACCTTCATCTGCCACTCTTGTTCATTCTCTGTCTGTATCGTTCTCATCCTCTGGAATACATGTAGAAGAGATGTTGCCTCTCAAAGACCTTGACACTGCCAATGTGGCAGTTACTCTTCTAGATCTGGGGATGCAATAGTGATATTAACAGATAAGAACTGTTCAAATGGAGCTTGCATTCTAATGGAAGAAAAAATAAAAAGCACTAAACAAATATATTATTGTTTTAGGATAATTTAGGATAATGGTATGAGATAATAATTAACTGAGGGAGATCACTTCAGTTTGAGTGTTTAAGTAGCAAATGGACATTTGAACTGGGTCTAAAAAGAGAAAAATAGACAGGCATGCAAATATCTGGGGCAAAAACATTCCAGGCAGAAAGAAGAACAAATGAAAAAGACCTTGGCATGTTCAAGGAATTGCGGGGTGGGGGGTGGGGGTGGGAGGGGCGCTAACACAACTGAAGAAAGTGATAAGTGGGAGCAAATGTAGGGAAATTAGAACAAAGTGATAGGTAGAAACTTATTTGTTCAAATGAAAGAAATAATATATTATTTGATAGATTATTATAGGCATGCTACTTTTTAAGGTGGCCATAGGAAGAAAGAAATAAATAGGATCACTCCTTAAAGGAAATGTTTTAAAGTTTAAAAGTACAAAGAGTTTGATTACTGAAATTTAAATGACCATTTTTTTGGTTGTATTACCTATTATTTTATGCCTAACACCCCATTCTCCATTTTCATTTTTATATTTTCCTATGATCATGCACAAAAACAAGGAGCTTGTGACATGCTGTCACTTCACTGTCTCTCTCTCGCTTCTCTCTCTCTCTCTCTCTCTCTCTCTCTCTCTCACACACACACACACACACACAGTCTGAGCTAGATGCACTAGATGCAGTGGGTGGGAAAACCTACCGGAACTTTTAAAGAGATAAGCAACTGACAGCTGGAAGTCACATCTTGGTTGTTTTAGGTCTATCTCTGCCATCAGTTGTGGATCTGAACAAGCCCTCCTGATCTCAATTTCTTCTTTAATAAAGATCAAGAAATCTTCTCTCAGCCACCTGAAGGAAGAAAACCCTTTCAATTCTATCTCCAAAACATTTCTAAAATGATCACCCTCCTTTCATCCTTACATGAGCTACACAGAATCTATCTCATCTACCACCAACTTTATTTTTATACGATTTGCTTCTTCCTCCATCTTCTTTCACGATTTATGGAGGATTAATAATAATGCAACAAAGGAAGAAGAGTACACTGAGAAATGGTGTAGAGTGAGATTAGAGTACTCAACTCATTTATCTGAGGAATAGCAGAATGTTCCCATGAATTTATTCATTCTAGGAAAAGCAGGTTGAGAAAGGAAGGCAGAGTAAACACATTTAATTTTGCAGTAGTGATATCGAGGGAGAGTCAGGGCATTGAACTATTTAAAATAGCAGACCATACACAGATAGCATAAGAAATATATTGTGTACCCTACAGGATGCTAAGATTTAGAGGAAACTTCACACAGCATTCAAGTATTTAGCCTCTCTTTAAACTCTGGAAGATCCGGCATATTTGGTCTGTGTGTTTACATGGCAGCTATTATATATCACTATGTAGAAGTTGCCTCATCTGCAAAAGATTTGCATACTTGCAACTTGGTTCATCTCAACCCTGCTTACTCTAGGAATTTAGATGATCTCCCTTTCTCCTATAGGTAGTGACATTTAGTCTCTTGACTTAAGAGAATGCAGGTTGATGCTCCTAAAATAACAAGATAATTCCATTAGGAAGATATAGGGTTTTATATTCTTGCTCTTTACCTAACTTGCCCTGTGGGCTTGTACAAATCCCAGATATACTTCAATTTCCCCATCTGCAATAGGGAGATATTATTTACCTCACAAAACTGATGTGTAAATAAAGTGGTTAAAGTATTTGACAACACACTGAAAAGCAACTTAGAGCTTACTAGTTGAGTCATTGTTGAAGATTTTACAGAATTTTAGGAGCAGTGCTAGGGTTTTCTAGAGTAAGAACTGGTGATTTGGAATCCAATCTATCTTAAGCAATAAAATTGGCATTTATTTTGGAATGTTCCAGGCATTCATAAAATCTTTTGATAACATTTTAATTTTTCGCATTGGAGAACAAGCCCTTCCATAACAAAATCCATTGAATTTGGTTCTTATGGTACTGAATTCCCTTCTAGCTTAACGAGTAATTTTGCTGCTCAGACTTTACCAATTTTAAGCACTGCAACCCTCTCCCTCTGCCTTCCATCATACAGAGAGTGACTACTTTGTTTTGGTAAGTAGCCAAACCAGAACTATTGATATAGAGGACGCAATCCTGGGGTTTTGTTGAGATGATTAAAAGAATCTCTCATTCCTTGTACTTGAGGCAGTGAGGATGTATCTTCGGACTGCCAGAGGCCACCTAGTGGAGAGAGCTTGAAGGTACCTAACACAAGTCAAGCAAAGCAGGCTGAAAAATGGATACAGGAAAGAAAAGACTTCAGGATACATTCTTGGACTTTAGCTGGCTATATTTTGATTCTGTGAGTCAGAAGATGCCAACACCAATTTCACCAGTTTACAGTGAGGGCCTCCATGAACATGAAGTCAACATAGAAGAAAATGTAATAGAAAAAGAGAGAAACTGAGGACTGCAGAAATTATTTAATGTCCTGGATCCAGCCATGTCTGCCCTTTTGTTTATACAAGGCAGTAGGTTCATGTTTTTATTTCATCTAAGTTGAGTTCTATTTTATTACTTGCATCTGCAAGACTCTCTACAAATAGACTACAACATCAACACTTTACACTTTAATATTTAACCTTTAATTTTATAGTCCATTCTATTATTCATGAATGACTCCTGTGAATATGTCTTCTCTAATTCACCCAAGACTACAGACTATCCATGACTTATACCACTAAAGTATCTCCCAGTAGACCTTTATATATTATTATAAAATAGACACTAAATAGATAATGGTCGCTAATAAATATTTGTTAATGGATGTAGAACAGTGGATGATTGTTATTCATAAAAATATATTTCATGGATCAACTAGTAATACAAGGAGAAAGCTGCCCCTGGGATAGGGGTGGGAGATGGGGTGGGATTTAAATACATTCTAGATATACAAGTATTCAGAAGTCCAATTTAACTTCCTTCATATTTTCTTATAGTCAAGAAGCACTAACATGCATAATAATTGCCTAAGAATAATAATGATACTGATAATAGCTATCTAATGTTTTTTTTTTAATTTTATTTATGATAGTCACAGAGAGAGAGAGAGAGGTAGAGACGTAGGCAGAGGGAGAAGCAGGCTCCATGCACCGGGAGCCCAACATAGGATTCAATCCCGAGTCTCCAGGATCGCGCCCTGGGCCAAAGGCAGGCGCTAAACCACTGCACCACAAGGGTTTCCTAGCTATCTAATGTTAATTGAACACTTTCTATGTGCCAATATTGCTGGCCACATCAAATACATGATCTCATTTAAGCATGTAACAACCCTATGAAGTAGAGAACTTATTGTTCTCATTTTACAAGTGAGGAAGTTGGGGCTGATCATAATTAAAAGGTTTTCATAGTATCTTATAGAACTAGTACTGGGACTCAAACCCAAGTAGATTCCCAACACTGTGATTTGCATAAAGTCCATGAATATTTTATAAGAGAACAAGAATTCAACCAAAGAGTTTTACTTTATCAGGTAGGGAACATGTGCATGCAAGTTAAATCATTTCGTATATTCTCCACATTTGGTAAAAAAAAAAAATCTCTCCAGCATTTTTTGCCTTGCCTAGTAATAAACTAAAACTCAATTTTTATTTCTATAGATTTGCTAGGGAAAAAACCTAAGTAAAACAAGATCTTTCTATTTTGGCAAAAATTGAAAATATACAGTTTTCCACAAAACATGATCTTGTTTAAATTATTCAAAGTGTAACTTTTATTCATTTCTTTAGAACACCACATTGGCCTTATGTCCTTTACAGAACTTACACAGAGTGAGAGTTCATTACCTTCCTGATGAATTAGAAGCATCTGTGAGGCTGATAGATTGCTCATCTAGAAAGGACAAAGTGAAATACTATTAATTCTTTATTAAGGTAAAAGAAGCATCAACATTGCCAGAAAAAATTGATATACCTAGCCAGCTAACTGAAGGTTTACGATCACTTGATGTATTGAATGTCATTTTTTTTTTTTTAATTTTTTTTTTTAAATTTATTTATGATAGTCACACAGAGAGAGAGAGAGGCAGAGACACAGGCAGAGGGAGAAGCAGGCTCCATGCACCGGGAGCCTGACATGGGATTCGATCCTGGGTCTCCAGGATCGCGCCCCTGGCCAAAGGCAGGCGCTAAACCGCTGCGCCACCCAGGGTTCCCTGAATGTCATTTTTTATAGGAGATCTAATTTAGGCCTTTGTGTTTAGCTTTTTAGAAATAACATAAACTTTTCATTATTAACTACATATTCTTTTTTAGGGGAATTTAGTTTATTTATCTACTGTATTATGTTGCAGTTATTTGACCTTGAAGAATGAATAAAATATTAATATTTAAATAAAAAGTCAACTGGAAAATCACAAAAAGTGAAATACACATCTAAACACAGGACAATTTATTCTGAGATATATTAAGAATTAAATCTTATTTAATTTCTTTAAAGAACAGTTTGTTCTTAAAGCAGAAAGTAAAAAATGGCCTAAAACCTTTTTGAATCTTAAAAGGTCAAACTTGACTGTATGGAGCTATTTTTAGTCATGCTTTTAATATCTTTAGCAATCAAGAAGATAGGAAGTTTATGCTTCTATTTATATCTCAGATGATGCAAATACTAAAGTTGGTATTACATTTTTTATTACTATAATTACAATGTAATATGTATTAATAAAGTTACTTCTCTAACAAGTATTCATAATGAAAATGATTTCCAGAGCCCAAATAAGAGTCAAAAGTGAAAAATATTTGAAGGATCTATAATCTGTTTAGCTTATTATCGTAAATTTACTTTCCTGTTGTAATACCAAGGCAAAGAAATTCTTAACAAAGCTTAGACAGATTATGGATTCTTTAACTATAATTAAACCTATTTCATAGTCTAAGGTCTGAGTGACAGAGCTAGACTCTGGTACAATTTAAGATAGTCAACATTTTAGTAAGGATAAAAGCCATAGAAAATCTGATTAAAGAAGGCTTTTGAAACATTGATTTTAAAACTTTATAGGACATAAAGCAAATGCCAAAAGAAAAGGAGTCCTGCGAGTATAAGCTTTGGATAAAAGGATTAGGACTTATGTGCCATCTGTATTTCTGATTTGGTAGGTATATATGAATATGAAGAAAAACATTACTTCTTTACAAGGGATGTACAATACCAAGAGATCTGTGTGCTTTCAAAAAAGCCTGTGAGTATCTTGATGAGATAACTAGGCTATAGATTTGTTATCTTCATTGTGGATATAAGAAAACCTAATTCATAGAAGGACAAATGGGGAGCAGTATGGGTCAGATATCCAGGTTAAGATGTCTGAGAGCAGGCCTAGAAATTGTCCAGAAGCAAGCCAGAAAAGTCATGGAGTTCAACCTGTAAAAAGTGTTCCTATCTGAATCCTGCAGGGTTAAATTCTTTGATTTTCTAGGCTCAGTTTCTTTTAGTTAAAATATAACCTAAAAGAATTAAAAGCAATTTAAAGAAATAGATAAAAGTACTTGTTTGATTTTTTATTGATTGTTTAATTAATTTAGATATTAAGTCTAAATTCTCTAATATTAGACTCTTAAACTCAATTTATACAAAGTATACACAGTTTTAGAACTAAGTCAATTATCTAATAACTGCTAGTAGTGAATAATGCATACAAAAAAGGCTATTTTAAGTAAATAACATGCATTAAGTTATATAATCATCACCCTATGAAGTGCATACTATTATTGATCTAGTTTACCTATGTAGGTACAGTGAGATTGGGTTACTTGACCAAATACTCACTTCATGAGTGGCAAGAGTAAGCCTTGAACCTAGACATGTTCCAGAACCTGTGCTCTTAACCAGGACATTGCCCTGCCTCTTTCATAAGGGGAGGCACTTATTTTTAACATTTAAAAGAGTTGAATACATAGAAATTTAGCATCTTTTCAAGATGATTGTTGAAATTTCTGGCATTAAATGATTCATTACAAAAACCCAAACTGAGGTAGGAAATTCCACAGAGAATGCAAGAATATACTAAAACTATTCTGAGAAATCTATGAGGGGCTTCTTGTGTGTGTGTGTGTGTGTGTGTGTGTGTGTGTGTAAAATCTTCATTTAGGAAAAAAAAGTGAATTACCTACAAAAGTGTCTGACATATGGGCCCTTTGTGACACTGCATATATTGTAACTACCAGTGATGTAGATTTTGGAAGATGATGGGGATTTTGGAAGGTTTTGAGTGTGTTTTTTTCTTTTTTTTAATGTTACTGTTGACATTTAGAAATAAAATATCTTTGGAGAATTTCATTTGAAAAAGTTTTTCAATTGGTGATTAGATACAGAAATTCTGGCAAACAATGGAATACCCCTCCAAAATAAAAAGGAATGAACTACTGATATACGTAACAGGACAGATGAATTTCAAAAATATCATACTAAGTGAAGGAAAGTAGATAGAAAGACTGCATTACTTGCAGGACTCTATTTTTATGAAGGTACAGAAAAATTGAGGCTTTAGTAACAAATGCAGATCAGATTGGTGATTTACAGAGGCATGAGGTGGGGAAGAGGATAGACTGTAGAGGGGCAAGCAGACAACTTTTGGGGTTCTTAGTATTGTGAGAATTATATCATAGTTTCTCTCTCATACATACATTCATTGAAATAGTCACTTACACTAGTAAGTTTTAGTATAAATACATTCTACCACAATAATGATAGTTTTTAATACATTCAACCTTCAACTCAACTAACATTTTATTCAGGGAATTGACTGGATTTTGGAGACAAAAATGTGGGTTGATACCTCAATATATTAATATAATATTAATACTTTTCTATTTTGATAAGTGTTTAAGAAGGTACAAGGACTTGATTTTTTTTTTTTTGTTAGGCAAGTTCTAAAATTTTAGAGTATTATACGCTGAAGAAATACTTTTACCTCAAAACCATATTAAGAGTCATTAGACCTATTGTTATTTGGATGATAGCTATAGATTGTATAGGATAATAAGTATGGATAGAAAATGCCGGAATACAACTTACCTTTCTACCTAGCTGTATTTTCCATTCAACAAGATCAGATTCTCAGAAATTACATTCATCTTATAGATGAATATAAGTAATAGTTTTCGAACTATACATGGATTCCAAAATGTAATGTCTATTCTGAAATAAGACATTTACTAGAAACAGTCACTTTTGCTATTTGGTGATACATTATATATATTTATATTTATTAAATATATATTATATATATTATATTTATATATACATTATGCATCCATGGTGTATAGGAGTATTTGATTAAATGATTACGTTAAAATAATTTGTTTTTCAACTTATTGTCTGATAATAAGCACATAGAATGGAAGTTCTCACAATTTTATTTGTATTAGTGAATCTCGTTGCCATTTTTTCAGTAATGATTACAGAAGTTTTCTGATTTTGATAAGGAAGGTGGCAAGATAAATTTTTCATTTCCACTTTTGAAGTAATGCATTTTTATTAGCCTATTGCTAAAGTCAAGTAAATTACAGTTGATTTAGTTCAGCATGCCAGAAGTAGATAACTTCTTATTTTTGTATTTTTTTATGGATAAACTTTGTTTTACAATCAAACCAAAATTTTTCCTGTATATAAAAGAATAATGTTATAAGGTAACACATAGCTATTTTCTGCCATTTTTATATTCTGGTTCTTTTTGATAAATGTGGAAAATAAAAGGACATTTGGCTAAATATCCTATTTCACGTTCTAAGTTGCTTATCAAATATTTCTTTATAAACTAACAAACATGATTGTGTGTTTGTTTATAATTTTTTAAATTTTATTTATTTATTCATGAAAGACACACAGAGAGGGAGAGAAGCAGAGACACAGGCAGAGGGAGAAACAGGCTCCATGCAGGAAGCCCAACATGGGACTAGATCCCAGGTCTCCAGGATCATGCCCTGGGCTGAAGGTGGCGCTAAACCGCTGAGCCACCCAGGCTGCCCTGTTTGTGTGTGTTTAAAGAGTAGATTGTTCATGAATACTTTTCTTTCCTTAGGAAATTCTGGGTAGTACTAAAAGCTTTGGAACAAATTTATAACCTTAATATGATGCCATTGGGTGAGTTAAGCTGAAGATTACAAAGTCCTTTGCTTTCTGTCAGTTGACCTTGACACCACAGTGTCCTATTCAAAGCTTCATGAAATCTTAATTTATGTAAAGAAGGGTCCTAAACAGCAAATTTAAGTGAATTCTGAATAAGGTTTTAATGTTAGTTAATATTGTATATGTAGAATACAGATCTCCTAATTCTTATTTCAGGGAAGACTTATTTCTTAAGAACTTTTGACTTTATTGAAGCAAAGATTAAAAAACATTATTAAAACTTTGTTAGACAAAACAGGAGAACTAATGTTCTCAGTAAAAAAGATGTCATTATCTAGCTAACCAAAGGCTTATATTCACTAAATGTACTGAATTTTTTTTCTAATGTACAATTTCTGTATTTCAATTGCTTTTTATTAGTAAAATGAGCATTTCACTTATTAACACCTAAGTATACATTTTTTTTCTTTTTTTTTTTTTTTTTTACAGTAGTTAATTTTATTTGTTCAAGGCTCATATTGCAAGCATTAACCAATCATGGGCTTTGATTCTGTGAGCCCAGATTCACATATTTAGGAAGATAAAAGCAAACTGTGATCCATGAATATGGATGAAAAACTAAAGGCTCACAGTTAATTACATCATGGTTTTAAATTTCTACAGTCTAGAAGCCAGAAGTCACAGATCTTTTAGGTCTTTCTGGATATCCCACAAGGTATCTGCACTTTTCTTGAGCTGGGCAACCTCATCATCCTTCAGCTTCTGATTGATCACATTGGTTAAGCCCCGAGCGTTCAGGATACACGGAAGACTCAGGAAGACTTCCTTCTCAATACCATACATGCCCTTCACCATTGTTGACACTGGATGAATCCTGGAGAGATTTTTCAACATGGATTCAATGAGATCAGCCACACTTAATCCAATAGCCCAGTTGGTATATCCTTTTAGCTTGATGACTTCATAGGCACTTTCAACCACCATCTTATGCACTTCCTTCCAATTTTCACTGTCGTTGTCTATTCCCATTTCTGGATTCAGTTCCTGAAGAGAAACACCTGCCACATTCACTCCACTCCACACAGCCACACTTGAGTTGCCATGTTCTCCCAAAATCCATCCATGGCAGCTGCTGGGATGAATGCCAAGTTTTTTAGCCATAAAATAGCGAAATCTAGCAGAATCCAGATTACACCCACTTCCAATCACACGGTGCTTGGGTAGTCCACTTAGTTTCCAGGTAACATATGTAAGAATATCCACTGGGTTGGAAACCACAATTATGATACAATCAGGACTGTACTTGACTATCTGAAGAATAATGAATTTGAAGACATTAATATTCCTTTGCACCAGATTGAGGCGGCTGTCTCCCTCCTGCTGGCGGACTCCTGCAGTCACCACCACAATCTTAGAATTGGCAGTCACAGAGTAATCTTTATCTGCCACAATTTTAGGTGTCTGTAGAAATAAACTCCCATGCTGTAGATCCATCATTTCTCTGAGTTTATCTTCTAAAACATCCACAAGGGCAAGTTCATCAGCCAGAGACTTTCCCAGAATGCTGATGGCACATGCCATACCAACTTGTCCAACACCCTACTACAGTGATCTTATTGTTTGGGATTGCAGCTTCTTCTTCTGCAACTGGTGCAATCAGGTTTTCCTTAAGAGTTGCCATTGTGCCCCGAGACCAGCGGCTGTAAGGGTCGCACGAAGGAGACCAGGTTAGCCTTTTCTTTTTTTTCTTACACGGGTTGTTTTTCCTTCTGATCTATACTTATTTGGTAGCCTTGAAGAATAAAAGGTGCCCTAAATCTTATAAGATCAAATTTGATAGTAAGGAGTTAGTTTTAATAATCAAACAAAAGTTAAATAAGATCTCAGTTATGTATCTTAAAATGAGACATAATTTTAGAAAATAATTTGAAGTACAATGCACTTAACAGAAAAGTTATAGGTAGCTTTGACAAGTGAAACTATAATTCCCCTGATTACCAAATGTCCAAACAGTTTCATTAATCTATGAGCGCAATTAGAAGAGGATCTATGTGTGTATGCTTACATAGTCTATAGAAATAAAGCTTAAATGCCCCTTAAATACGAAATTCCATTCCTTGGATTTATTATGTTGCATTTATATTATTAGGTAATTTAACATATATTAAAATTTCCAATGTGACATTTTAACACTGGAATTCCATAGGATGCTAGTTCTTATCTCCCTAGCTTAGAGGGGGCAGGGGAGTTAACTTCCAGTGGAAAATTTCTCTATGGTAGAGAACATATTCTTTATTGCTCAGTATTGGTATATTTTACTAAATGTTCTAGATAAACATATAGTATTTATTCTGCATTCGATTAGTGTAACATTGGTTTTCATAAATCAAGTTTCTTCATCTATTCTTACTGATAACTTATTTGCTTTATTTCCTTCAAGTTACAGAAAGAAAAGAGTTATCTTCGGTTATGATTGTATATTGATCTATTTACCATTTCAGTTACAATGACTATGTATTATGTTAATAACACTTACCATGAGATGTATCTTACATTTTTTAAGTGTACAACAAAATATTATTAACAATAGACAAAGTGTTGTACAGATCTTTGGAACCTTTCATCTTTCATAATTTGGAATTTTCCATTGGTTAGCAATTCCCTACTTCCCACTCCCCCCAGTTCTTGCCAACCACCATTCTATGCAGCTTTAATGAGCTTGACTATTTTAGGCACCTTGAGTGTAAGTGAAATCATATAGTATTTGTCCTTGACTGGCATATTTCAGTTACCATAATGTCTTTAATGTTTGTCTATGTTTTTACTTTATGTTAAGGGTTTCTTCTTTTTATTTTTATTTATTTTTTACTTTAAAATTTTGTTTAGGGATTTCTTTTTAAAGGTTGAATAATATCCCATTGCACACATATACTATACTTAATTCATGTGTTGATGGACATTTAGGTTGTTTTCACATTTTGGCTGTTGTGAATTATGCTGCAGTGAACATTATAGTGCTATAGTGATCCCTGTTAATATCTCAATGCAAATATTTATAGAAATAGATTCTAAAATTCATATGGAACCACAAAGGGTGCTAAAAAAAACAAAATAATTAAAGAAAATACAAAGCTGGAATCCACATTTCTCTACTTCAAAATATATTCAACAATATGGTACCAGAATAAAAAGCAACACAACAGACCAATGGAACAGAATAGAGAGGCCAGAGATAAGTCAACAATTATGATCAACTGATCTTAAATAAAGGTGCTGAAATTACACCATGGTAAAAGGAAAGTCTTTTCAATAAACAGTGTCGTGACAACTGCAAAAGGTGCATACTAGAGGCAAAAAAAAATGAAACTGGAACTTTATCTTGTACCATACACCACAGTCAACTCAAAATGGATTAAAGGCAGATATAAGACCTGAAACTGTGTAACTCCTAGAAGACAACATAGGGGGAAGTTCCAGGAAATTGGTCTTGGCAATGATTTCATAGAGATGACAACAAAAACAAAAATAGATACATGGAACTATATTAAACTAAGAAGCTTCTACACTGCAAAGGTATCAACATCAGTGTGAAAATGCATCTTATGGAATGGGAGAAAATGTGTGCAAACTATATTTGGATAAGGGATTAATTTCTAAAATACATAAGAAACTCCTACAACAAAAGTGAACAAGAAAAGCCTTAACAATCCAAATTAAAAATGGGCTGAAGATTGGAATAGACATTTCTTCAAATAAGACCTACAAATAACCAGAAGTTATGTGAAATGATGCTCAATGCCACTGATCATCAGGGAAATGGAAATAAAACCCATAATGAAATATCACTTCACACCTGTTAGGATGGCTATTATCAAAAAACAAAAGACAGCAAGTATTGGCTAGAATGTGGATAAGTTGCAACTTTTGTACAGTGTTGGTGGAAGTGTAAAATGGTGCAGCCAATGTGGAAAACAGTATGGAGTTATGGAGTTTCCTCAACAAAAAAATAGAACTAGGATATGATCCAGCAATCCTACTTCTGAATATTTATCCAAAAAAAAATGAGATCAGGATCTTGAGGGATATTAGCACTTCAGTGTTACTGAAGAACTAATTAAATTTACTGTATATATCTTAAGACTACATGATTATGTGCATATAAATCTGGCATGGTTGTATTTGCCTGTGGAATTAATATCTTTTTTTTTCTAGTATGGAAAGTTCTTTATACTTATAAAATTTCTTAAATTCTAGTTCATCTGATGTTATAATAATTAAGCAACTCTCCAGCATTCAGTGCTTTAAAGATGACTTGATTTTCTTCTGCCTTCCACTCTTTCAAAATCCTGCTGTGGTCTGCTCCTTAGAATAATTTGTCCTTTCTTCTCCTACTCTATCTCTTTAAGATGGTCTCTAAGATTTCAAGAATTTTAATATGATATGCTCAAGTGTTGTTTTCTTTGGGTTTATTTTACTTAGGGTATCTAGAAACTCTTAACTATGTGAGTTTTAGCTCACCAGTTTTAGAAAATAGTAAGTCTTCAAATATTATCCAGAGCCATCCACTCTCCTTTTTCACTTATGGGTTTTCAATTTTAAAGTTTGTGGAATCTATGCTTATTTCAACATTAGAAAAGCACACGAGACATTTTCTTTATGTTCTAGAACATATTTACTTTCTTTCTTGTATTTTCCATCCTTTTCTTACTGAGCTTCAACTTTGACATTTTCTACAAGCCTATCTTCCAATCATTCTTTTTCTGACATGTAAATAACTATTAAAGTCATTAATTATATTTTAATTTCATTATACTTATTCTTCTAGCATCTCATTCTGACCCTTTTAGAAAGGTATACGATGTAGTGGCATGGGCAACAAAAGCCACTCATTTTCATAAAATGGAAAGTAAAAATATTTATGCTGTCAGCTCTAAAGATCCAGTTACTTAAACTGGATTTAGTCAATTTAAAATGACTTTATTATCAACACAATATATTTTCCTTGAACTCTAGGGATGAATCATAGGCTAGAATTTAACATAATTCTAATGGCTAAAAGGTGAACTTCTCTGACTAACATAAGCTGGGGGTGGAAGGGCAGGCAAGGATATTGTTTTTTTCTTTTCACTGCTGTGTTCCCAGCACGCAGAGGAGTGCCTGGTATAGAATATGTGCTTTTTATTGTTTGAGTTGAATAAATGAATTCCTGAATCAAATGGAGGTAAATGAGCAACCCAGTTTGTTTCATTTTTTCACCATCTTGTAGAATAAGAGTTCAAATTAATCTTTGTGAGCCGCTAATCTAATTAATACAAATAGCAACATTAAAAAAATATTATAAGGTATGTGTGGCCTTGATTTTGTAATTTTAATGAAATAAAATAGATTTTTTGATAAAGAATATTATCAGAGACAAAATGGCATTTCTTAGTATTAAAAAGGATCCATTCATATAGAAGACATAATGTTGAATATACACGTGTTTAATGAGATTTAAGCAATTATAAAACAATAAAAATTGACAAAAACATAGTAGAAAATAGAAAAATAGACAATCATGGAGATTTTAATAGCATTTCTCAGTATATGATAAAATGTATACACATCAAATATTCACAAGAATATTGAAGATTTGAAAAGTAACATCAACCAACTTCTGACATTTTAAAACACACCAAACAACTGTAGGATACATATGCCTTTCAAATACATAGGCAATATTCACCAATATAGACCATACAGTCAGCAATAAAACAAGTCTCAATGTATTTCAAGGGTAAGAATAAAACAGACCATATTTTCTTGCCAAAATGGATTTAAGTTAGAAATCATTAATAACTAATTAGCTTTCAAGGTCTCCGTGTATCTAGAAATCAAACAACGCACCACTAAATAATCTATGGTCATGTGAAGATATCACAATGGGCATTGACAGTTGTTTGTTTATGCCCTAGATATTACTAAAACCATGCTATTGAACTGCTGTCAGTGAGGAGCAATAGATGTTTTTTCCGGGTCTTTCATTATTAAACAAACCCCAGCAACCTCAGATATGCATTTACATTTTTAAAAAATATATCTAAAAAATTTTAAAAGGACTGAGATTAAAATGAGCATTGCAAAGATCTAGGAGATAATATAAATTGCAAAAGCATGAATGAAAAGGATGGCTGCCTGACTTGTAAATATCCTGGTCATCCCTACCTCAGTACCAACTGAAGGAGGTTTGCCTGACAGGGGTCTTTGACAGACACATTCCAGCTTCACAGTTTAGAACTACGCTGCACAGGATAAGCCTTACATATTGGTGGGCTCTCAGACTGATTTATAAGAAGAACACTGCATCACTAACAACATAAAATCTTCACAAAATGCATCGACATTAAATCCAGTAAGTGGATTCAAAATGTTTTTTTGGCAAAGAAACTTGTAGTTTGATTTGTATTACTGGAAAATAACAAGACTGTCCTATAGGCTAAAGACATTTCACACTGAGATTAATGTTTATTTATTGGCAGGATTAGTTTTCTTCCCTTCAATTAAATCAATAGATTTCATTTCTCTCTTATCTGCTTTGTTCACCTGGTCAGGTGTTTTGATATTCCAAGCCTCAGTCAAAGTACCACTTTTTTACAAACCCTATTCCTGATTTTGCACAGGCACAATTGATGGTTATTTCCCATAAGTTAAATAAACGCTTTCCACTCTATATCACTTCACTAGATACAGACACTGGCAGTTGTATTATCATTTAAACCTATCTACAACCCACATGACAGTATAGTGGTTTTAGCACACTCATTTTCCCAAGGAGGAAATGAAGCATATCTCCTCATTTCCAATGAGCAATAAATATTAGAGATGGGATTTTAGACCAGATGGACCAAGTCCAGAAAGGATGCTCTTGTCCACACTGCATGCACCATCTACTCAACTGTACGTTATAAAAATATGTGTACATACAGGGATGCCTGGGTAGCTCAGTCTGTTAAACATTTGCCTTTGGCTCAGGTCATGATCCCAGGATTCTGGGATTGAGCCCTGCCTCAGGTTCCCTACTCAGTGGAGAGTCTGCTTCTCCCTTTGCTTTTCCTCTTTGCTCATTCTCACTCTAATAAATAAATTGAATATTAAATATATATATATATACAGATATTATAACTTAGAAGATAAATCAAGCCATGAAAAAGGTATATATTGTAATACTGATTCTTCCTCCTACCACATCCATTTATCCAAAGATTCTCCAGGTCCTCTACATATTTGCCATCTGATTCTATAAATCTGTAATCCTTTGTGACCAAAACATCCTTTCTCACCTTGAGAGCCTCTTGCAATATCCATCTGATATTTTATTTCAGTCTTTCTCTCAGATGATCTATTATCTACACATTAGCAACAACGGATCTTTTAAAATGTAAACTGTTTTATATTACCCTAACTTAAAAATTGTCAATGGCTTTCCACTGGTCCTTGTGTAAGGTCTGATTCCGTTTCCTTTTCCAGCATCATCCCGTGCCACATTAATGCAATATTGTTCTAGAGTACTGGCCTTCTCTCTTTTCCTCAAAAATTCTAAGATTCCTGCCTTGCCTCATACTCTGACTGCTATTCTTTCAGCCTAAGACATGATCATGTTCAAACTGACCTACTTCTCCAACTCAGGGTCATATTCAAATCCACAAATGACTATCTCTTTTTCATCTTTCAAATTTAAACTTAGATACTATCTCTTCAAAGATGCTTTTATTGTTTTTCTGTATCAACTTCTGTGTACAGTTTCTCAAGCAAACATATTAAACAGGCCAGCATTTGGGAGGCATCCTCTTACTCACCTGGTAGCCAGTACACAAGCATAGGGGCCACCCCCCACATGCCACCCCCTCCACCTGGAGCTTAGTGGTCAACTCAAGATTTTCCTCACCGATAGCTTTTTCCCAAGCCCCATTTCTGTGGTCTCTTAAGCTGGCTCTGCAATTGTTGGTTATCAATCTCAGGAATTTCCTAGATGAAATCTAAAATTAACTTCTAAACACAGAGCAGAGAGAGACCAGAGAAAGAGGTAGACCACTCCAAATTGGTAGATGGCAGGTTTAATAAGCAAGGGAACTTACATATGAGATTTGTCTTGGGCAGCCACAGATAGATCTCCACATTTGCCTGCCGGAATCTTAAAGTTTATATAGAGATCTTAATGAATTTTAATTATGTAACCATTCCAGGTGATCTCAACAACACCTTACTCTTTCAAAGGTACTTCCTTAAAATGGCTTCAGCTGTGGGAACGGAGGGCTGAAGTACCCTCCCAGGACAGAGAGGGGAGGAGGAGCCCCCAGCTGCCTAGGTCCAGATCCGAGGTCAAATGAAAGTCACATCCTCTGGATCACAACATCCTCTTCCAATACAATAACACTCCTGGGCATTTATCCCAGAAAAATGAAAACTTACATGTACTCAAAAACTTGTGCAAGATTGTCTTAGTAGTTGTATATAATAGTAAAAACTTGAAAATAATACAAATACTTTCAATAGGTGAATATTTAAACAAACTCTGGTACATCCATTACTTGGAATACAACTCAGTAAGAAAAAAGAATAAATTATTTAATTTGTGCTGAGTGAAAAAAAGACAATCTCAAATATGATTTCCTTTATATAATGTTCTCAAAATTCCGAAATCGTATAGAAGAAAACAGAGTCGTGACCATAGTTTAGGAAGAGTGGAGAAAAGGGTTCGGTGTAACTGTGAAAGGATAGTAAGAGATCTTGGTGTAGCTGAAATACTTTTGTGTCTTGATTATGATGGTGGTTACACAAATTACACATATGATAATATTACATACAACTGTATACACACATTGTAGTTATGTCAAATTCCTGGCTTTAATATTATATTATATATTAGGGAAAATGGGTGATAGGCACACAGGACCTCTTGGTACTATTTTTCAACTTTCTGTATATCTATATTTATTTCAAAATAAAACATTAAAAAAGGAATTAAGGGGAGCATCTGAGAGGCTCAGTCAGTTGAGTGTCCAACTCTTGATATCAGCTTAGGTCATGATCTCAGGGTCCTGGAATGGAGCCCCACATCCAGCTCCATGCTCAACAGGGAATCTGCTTGAGATATTCTCTCTCCCTCTCTCTCTGCACCTTCCTCCACTTGTGTGTGTGCACACACATGCACACATTCTCTCTAAATACTTCTTAAAAAAAGAACTAAGGTACAGGTAGTAAATAAAAATGCTGAAATATTTACAATGCAAATTGACATTTGGGGGTAAAGGGCATGCTACTATGATTTGTGTAATCATCACAACTAAGACATCCAATGAGGATTTTTAGCAAAAACTTTCTAGCAAAATCAACAAAGAATTGCTTTTTCCAAAATTGGGGTTGTGGTGTCATATCTGCATGTAGTACTGGAGGTTTTGGGGTTTGAGTACAGTTATCTTCTCATGTGCATTTCATTTTAATAAATTTAAAAGGCCTACATTTTTCTCCCAGATGTTTGATTTTCTGTATATGCCCAGTCACTAAAGTGAGCAATATCTAACTAAAGATGTTCCATAATACAGCCTTATTAAATTCAAATTTAGTATCACAAGACCCATTTAAGTTAATGAGGACTGTGTAATGGTTACTAGGTAGCAAAAAGATTGGGGGAAGAAAAAGATGATAGAATAGGACACATTATCAGACAAGAAAAAAAAATGTAATTAAACTCTAGTATGCCAGGAAGTAGTTTAATACTATCTACCGTGTTTTTAGCTTCAAGTAAATTTTCAGTGATATGGAACAAAAATTTTAATATGCCATTTTTCTAGTTCAGTAGCTCTTCCATCTACACTTTTTTTTCCATCTACACTTTTAACCAAACATTCCCTGGACATTTGAAACTTGGATTTCCCAGTACTTGATATTCAATAATCACTCAGTCTTTAAATGGATAATCATATACTCATTCAGGACATCATGATTACTCCAAACAAAATTCAACATTCCTACAAAGCATCAGGAACAAAACTGTAAATAAGAAAGACTGGCTTCCACCATCGAGGGGCTTGTGGTCTACCGGGAAAAGAGAGATAAAAAATTGTGCTTTTTATAAAAGTTACAATGCAGTGTTAAAAGAACTATGATGGGGAAATAGAGGATACCACAGAAGCACATGGAAGGTCATTGGACTAAGGTTGGCAGTAGGAGAGTAGAGAAAGAGGTAAGTGGGCTGATATCAAAAGATACGTTTTCTATATGGAGAAAGTGGAGAAAATGTTTCAGGCTTCGAGAAGAGTATGCATGATGACCTAGAGGTAAAAACAAAAACAACAATAAACTGTCCATCAATGAATACTTACTGGAATGTTATAAAGAGAGGGGTGACGTCTGGTTGGTTTGGAGTTTAGAACAAATAATATCTTGAGCTTTAGCTGGAGAAGTTAAGGTCAGCAACATGGAGTGGCATCCGAAGGCTATGGTAGTAATACATAGCAGTGAGAATGGCAAGAATTACTTGACTTTGTGAGAAGTTAGACATGAATCAAAGACATTAAGAATGTTTAAATATGAATGAAGAGGCTTAAAAGTTGTCAATGGTGTCCCAGACGTTCAAAGATGATGTGTTATGGTATCTATTATGCCCTCTGCTTCAGTGGTCATAAGATTATTTGTGGAAAAAGAAGTAATATTAATCATATTTGGAAACAAACAAGTTAATAATTGTGTATGTGTATTTGAGTATGTGGGTACACACTCATACACATGGAGAAAGAGAAAGATAATTTTGTTGTTGACTCGATAGCATGTAGCTGGAAAATACAAAGCACAAATATGAGGACTATGGGAAGGTCTACAGAACAGCTTTGTTCTTATTTCTTCTTTCTAAATACATTTGTTTCCTCAATCCAAACTAGCAATAAGCCAGTGAATGTTCTCTGAGAACGTTCACTGACTATAGGTATGTGCACTCTGGACACAGAACAGAATGGAATTGCTAGAAAAGTTACTGTCCCAGGAGTAACCCTACACCAGTGAGGGGCCGAGTTGGTGAAAACATCAATCAGCTCCTACACTGTTCAGTGGGATAATTCTAATATGCACTCCACACAGCCTTTCAGAGCCTCATTTTCCCTTTTTTAGTCATCTTTGGATCATATCTCAAATAAATTGCTTGCAACTAAATCCTTGCATTAGGTTCTGTTTCCTTCTTACTGTAACTTTGTGTATATGTTGCCTAATATTTTCTGTCAATTTTAAAACAACAGATTTTCTTGAATTAGAAAAACAAACAAGTATGTGTAGAGAGGATGCCAGAGTTAGGGTAATTTACTAGGTTTCTTATTTTAGAAGTGCCCTGATCTGCTGTGTAGTGAAAGTACAGTAT
Organism: Canis lupus familiaris; assembly: GCF_011100685.1. Classification (NCBI taxonomy): domain Eukaryota; kingdom Metazoa; phylum Chordata; class Mammalia; order Carnivora; family Canidae; genus Canis; species Canis lupus. The sequence continues at coordinate 49,866,650 of NC_049225.1, forward strand.
CTTTAATAGGCAATATTTCTTTTGGTAGAGAATATTTGGTAGGTTGTTTGATTTTGTGATTCAATTTTGTTCTATAGGAGCTGTTTTTAATTCTAAATTTCTAGCAACATATATTTTTTGAGTGCTTTCATGTGTTTGTTCATAAACTGAGGAAACCCTGATGAAGTAAAGGGGTAGTTGTGGTAACTCAAGGTAAAGAGCCTAAGGTAAAGAGCCAGATGGACTTAAGACTCATCTATAAGTTAATTAAGACACTTACCAATGTATAATTTAATTCGAGCAAATGTCTAATAGAAAAATATTTCTATCATCTTAGGAGAGACAAGGCATTTACTTCTTCGTTTTTCCTTCCACTTTTAAGATTATAACAGCATGTATGCCCATTATGGGATTAGTAGAGCTGTGTGAGTTTTATATTCCAGGAGCCTGTGACTAACTTCATACTTACAAGAGTTGAACTCCTTGATGAGGCTTGTAATTCATCTTATTCTGCAGATTAATTTCCAGTACCTGTTTTATTCACTCCCTTTAACACAAACTTCTAAGATATGTTAGAAGCACTACCCTTTCAAAAAGGTCATTTATTGTTCTGACCATTTTGAGGCCCTTTCTGTTGATTGCCCTGTAGACTATGGTCGGATTCCGTGCTATCTTGGGTCTGTTATTATTTCCTCACTCTGGTGTGTCTTGTTCTCATAGGGAGTGCCTTCACCTGTCTTTCATTATCACTGGGCCCCACTCAACATGGGCTCTATGAGAGAAGGGTGTGCCAAGCTTAGGAGTTTGTCTTCCCACTTACACAGAAATTGAGCAGTATGAATCGGTTTCTTTTTTTCTATTTTTGTTTGAAATCTCTTCTTATGGATCTGTCTGTACCTGAAAAACAGATTTTAATGTAATTATATGCCATTATACTATGAACCTGAAAACCTACGCTTAGGAATTTTGAAACTTAGCTTAAGGAACATAAATATTTGTTCATAGTCAACTTGGGATGTTAAAAAATGAGACAATTTCACCGGAAACAACAACAACAACAATAAAATCAGATATCTCTTAGCATCAGAAATGAAAGCAATAGTAACAAGATAATTTTTTCAATTTCATTTGATTAGTAGAGTGGTAAAAAATAATTAGAGTGGTAGGAGAGGTCTGGGCAAAAAAAAAATCTTTGTGAACATTTTTGAATAATAAATAATGCCATTCGATGAAAGCCAGATTTCTCCCTTTACTAGCTGTATAATCCCGGCAAGTTACTGAACTGTCTGTTTGTTACATCATAAGTTATTTATAAATAAATTATATAAGTTCTAGCAAATCCTGAGAATGGTCCCAGTACATGGTAAGGGTTCAAAATATTGTAGTTATTATTATATAATATAAAAATCTGAAATTAATTGTTAGATTATTGAATTACACTTAAGTAAGAATTTGAGTGAAGTAATTTGCTTCCTTAATTGGCTACTCAGGTTTCTACCATTTCTTTTGCCTGTGATACTTCTAGCACCATCTCTTAGTGCTTCAGAAAAATGGACTTGGTTATTGAAGCCAATATTCTTGAAGAGACCTTTTGCATGTATCAACAGAACCAAAGGAATGTGTAGACTCTAAGATGTTATACATTAAAACAAAACAACTCCTCTCAAAGAAAAAAAAATCCACAAAGACTTTGCTGTTACATAGACAGGGAAAGCACAGAAAATGCATGTGTTCACTATGTTTTATAGCACTGTGAAAATGACTAGCTTCTGAGGCTTGCCAAGTTAAAGCCAGCTGGGCCAAATATTGCTGGAGCTCCTCCTAATGGAGGTAACTGAATGGAGGTTAAACTAAGTAACTAGTAAAAACTCATCACTTCCTATTTGCAGTTAGTGAAATGGTTAAAAGCAAGACCAACATTTCTTTTGTAATATGAGAGAGAACATTTCCAGTTCTAATGAGTGAGGAAAACTATCCAGTTAATCCTCTGGATATAGAAACACAATTGCTTTTAATAGAAAGGCAGCTGATTGAATGTCATCTTAAGATAATCACAGTAAAAAAATAAAATAAAGAGATAATCACAGTATTTTTCTCAACTGCCTAAGACATCCCATAGCAATTCATGCATAAAATATTCCTTTTCAAAGTTAAAATCTGTATTCAGAAATATACATTCAATTTAAACATAAAAGACTGTCCTGTTAAATGTGATGTGGAACTCATAATAAAACTTCAGGATTTCCTATCTTACTGCAGGTCAAATGCAGTATGCATGTTTCCACTTACTAACTCTGTAGAGGGGCAAACACAGTCTTAAGTTGAACTATTTCTCTTCTAGATTGGCATCAGGGATGTTATTTAAGATTAGTGAAATGGCATATCTAGATTTCCATCTTTATGGATAACGATTATTTATCCCCTTAATTCATTTAGATGCTTTTGTGTTTCTCCTTTTGAAAAAGAAAGTCATCTTTTTTTTTTTCTTTAAAGAAAGTCATCTTGAAATACTTTCTAAAAAAATTGTTTTGAAAAAAAATTGTTTTGGAGAGATAAAAAGAAGGGTGAACTACTACAATACTATGAAATATTCTTTAATGGCAGTTCCTGTTATAGGTTGATTCAGAGAATTGATTATACCTGAAGATTTCATTTTCATTTTAAGTAATCCATCTTATTTTCCCATTAAATTTCAGCCTAATTTCTGTTGTATTTAACTTTTTATGGAGCCTTAAAATAAAGAAAAAATCAATTTTAGGCATCTTATTGTGGAAATCAACAAATAGTACATTCCACTGATACCATTCTAATTGGACTTACTGGCTTCTTCTTGAACAGAAAGCCAGTTCTCAAAAAGGTTCAGCAAGAGAGCCAAAGAATCTCTTTAGTTTTCCCATTAGCTAAAACTAATGCCTACAAGTCCTTAATATACCCTTTCAAAAACAAAAACAAAACAAAACAAAACATGTATGAAGCCAAATTCTGCTACTGATAAGCTCTATCACTTGACCGAGTTATGTAGCATCTATGGGTGTTGGTTTTTCCATAAATATTATGGGGAAAATAATATACATGCTTAGATATTTTGAGGATTAGTCTCTCTCCTTTCTCTTGCTTGGAAGAAAGTCTGGTAAATATAAGTGCTTTAAAAGTGTTTGTTAAATATAATAAAAATATAACAATTAAATTAATTTAAATAAATGACTATAAAGCATCAAGTAGAAACTAAATAGAAACTAGGCATTGTTATCTTCAAAATCTAATTATATCTCTATTCTCCTGTCTGATCACTCCTGTCCTTAGATTCTTGTACTTTGTGCTAAACTACTTTTAGTTACTGTAAAATTTTAATTTTGTTCTCAATGCCTGGCCTTATTATTTGCTTCCAGAATCTGAACAACCTTCTCCTCTCTGTCTTTTCCTCCTTCCTTACTACTGCTCTTTAACATCATCATAAATCATAATCATTATCATTATCAATTACTTAGTTTTTAACTTAATGCTCACTTTCTCTGGGAAGCCTTCTTTAGGTCATTTTAGATCAATATGGCAGCCCTCACTCCATGTTTTCTATACTGACCCACCAGTTTGTCCTATAATTGATTGCCTGTTTGCTGGCCTGTCATTTCTCCTCAATTAAGCATATTTTATAAAAATGTTCCATCCCTGAGGCACCAATCACAATTTGACACATAGCACTTTTTTCTGTATGTGTATTAAGTAAATGGAATGCTTCTTTTATAATCTACTGAGAACAGGCTCCAGATCAGTGGCCTTTAAAAGATGGTCTGTGGAAATATTTTCTCAGCCAGTGAAAAAAAGTAAATAAGAAAATGTGGTCAGTTTTCATAAAGATAAGTGTAATTATTATTATTTTAAATTTCTGAGATGTGCTTTTCTTATTCTAATGATAAAAACTATTCCTTTAGGGCACCTGGGTGACCCAGTCCATTAAGCATCTGATTCTTGGTTTCAGCTCAGGTCATGATCTTGGGATCATGAGATCAAGCCCTGTGTCAGGCTCTACACTCAGCATAGAGTCTACTTGAGATTCTCTTCCTCTGCTTCTGCCCATCCTACTTATGTACTCTCTCTCTAAAAAAAATTAATAAATCTTTAAAAAAATTATTTCCTTAATTAAATGAAAGCAATAATAAATGGTTAGTTTATTTATATTCTCTTTACTTAGAAAATTAAAAAGCTGGCAACTTCTACTACTGGGATCTCTATTTTTTAAAATTTATTTAACTAATACATGAGATGCAAAATTCTAGTGGAAATAGAATGAGGCATAAAAATAAGGACATAAGTAGATGACACAGAAAAGTAAGCATGAAAGAGGCTCTAAAAAGGATAATGATATATGGTATCTTTTTTAAAAAAGATTTTATTTATTTATTCATGAGAGACACAGAGAGAGGCAGAGACATAGGCAGAGGGAGAAGCAGGCTCCCTATGGGGAGCCCAATGCGGGACCCCTGGGACCACTCTCTGAAGCGATGGCAGATGCTCAACCACTGAGCCACCCAGGTGTCCCTTTTTTTTATAATAATGCTTAGAATTAGTCATAATTTTTTTGTGATAGCCATGCATCTTGAGCTATCTATTGTAACCTAGGTGAATATTCTATTTGTTGCACCTGTCCCCAAACTGAGGTTTCATAGACTAGAAGTCATAGTGCTTCTGCATTTCAGTGAAGCATTTGACAGAGTTCTAAGAAATGTTATTGGACCAGGTATAGAAATATATCATAACTAATAATGTAGAGGGGTGGATCATAGCCTGAAAGTGATGAGATATGTCAATGTCAAGTTGTCATGTGATGGCACTTTCTTTGGCTCTGGCACATTCAAAATTTTATTAATGACTTGGATGAGGACACTGATAGCTTGCCAATCTAATTTTGAGGTGACAGATATTGTAAAGAAACAAAAATGATCAATTACAGTATCAGATACAAAGAAGTCCTTGAGAGGACAAATAATTGTCCATTTTAAGAAGAAAAATATTAAGTGACAATACAAATGTATGCTTTTTTGCCAAAAGGAAATTCACAAGAACAAGTTAGTTAGCCATTGAAATAAAGGTAGAAAAGACGTAGGAATTTGAATTCAATACAGGCCAATAGTAGAAAGTATTAAAATGTAGTTGTGATCTCCTTTGTAACAATAAATGGAAGGAGGAACACCTGGGTGGCTCAGTGGTTGAGCATCCTCCTCCAGCTCAGGTCATGATCCCTGGGTCCTGGGATCCAGTCCTGCATCAGGTTCCCCATGGGGAGCGGGATATACTCCCTGCCTGTGTCTCTGCCTCTTTCTATGGGTCTCTCGTGAGTAAATAAATAAAATCTTTAATAAAATAATAAATATAAAATAAAATAAAATAATAAATAATAATTCTTGTTTTGGCTAGTGGATATTACATTCCAAGATAGTTTGATAAAGGCAATGTACCTATAGATGGGCTACCAAATGTTGAAAAGAAGTGACCTGAAAAAAGAGACAGTTCAGAAGAATTGTATCTATGTCTTCAAATATTGATTTGTTATAACTTTATCATTCTGGGGAGTGTGTGTGTGTGTGTGTGTGTGTGTGTGTGTGTGTGTATAGAAATGTATCTATGGAGGAAAATGTTTTTTTATTTATTGTAAAAGTATTTCAGGTTATGTAATATCAAAGTAAATGATTATAAAGACAGTCTATTACAACCAGAGGAAAGTAATAATGAAGTCATCTTCCTACAGTTGAAGGTCAGGAAAAAATCATATTTTAATTCCTCCAAGGAGACTGTTGAGAAATGCAATTGCTGTTCAAACTTATTTAAATATTGTGAGCTGCAAAACATACATCCATTTAATAAAACTACATTTGATTTTTGCAGATAAATAATGTCATAAGTGAAGGTGTAAGCCATATTTAGAGGACAATAAGTCTGATTTGAATACCTTTTATACATTTCTGCCTCTGAAGATACATTTTAATCATAATAACTAAGGAGAGCAAACAGTAGAGAGCTTAGAAAGTGACGTTATAAAATATGTTTGCATTTGGTTAGTGTTGACCGGAAATTCAATCAGAGGACTAAAGGAGAAGGAGAAGTCTAAAACTCATATGTCACTCCAGATGACTTTTTTAACCCCAAATATTGCTTTTCCATCTTTTTCCTATTTACTGTAATAGGCCCATGGGACAAGATGAGTATACTGGTAAATCTGGAACTACGGTAGAAGGGGAATACCCTTTAACATGAATAAATTGACTTTCTTTCTCTATTTTTTTTTTACTACATTTCTTTTATTATGGATGTCTCACTTCATTGGTACAGCCTACAGGTAATGTGTCACCATGATAAATGCCACCTGCTTCTATCAGACAGTGCTGTCTGGTGAAATGAGGGCTCCATTACGAGCTGTAGTTCATTTCTGATTTTAACACAGATTGGTTGACTGACCTTGAATAAATTGGGTCATGTCAGCATATTGGAGCTTTTTGGCTGCATCCTTGCCTGCCTCATATATAATGAATGTATTGCATATGGTAGCCTTTCAATATGAATAATCAAAGTTATCACTAAAATAGTGACAATATTTCACTATTTTATAACCAGCATTGCTGATTTCCTAACTTCATCTCAATAGCTAGCTTCTTTATCAAGATTATAGGTATGTTTCTCTTTCTGTCTGTGATGTTATATATCTTCATTTAAATATTTTTGAATGTTTTTCTTTATTAATATATAATTGACAAATAATATTGTAGGATTGTAGAATACAGTGTGATGATCTGATTGCTATATATATATCAATATATGTCTCTACATAGATGTATATACGTACACACACTGGGAGGGTTTCTCCTATTGAGTTAATTAACACATCCATCATCTTACAAATTTACATTTTTCATATTTTTTAGTGAAAACATTTAGTTCTACTGTCTTAGCAAATTTCAATTATGCAGTATAGTGTTATGTATGTTATATATCTTCCATTGTCTTTGGTAGAAGTTATTTGGGATGTTCAGCTTAGAATTATTTTCTGAACATGATTACACCGGTAACTTGTTCAGATACTATAGTTGCTTGAAAGACTTAAGTACAAATATTTTAGCCAGATGGTATTCAACTTGACTTGTTTTTACACAACTTACCTATTATCATTTAAAAATATATATTTGAGATTGTCTCACATCAAGATCACATAGATATACTTCTTTTTTAATGATGATATATTCTTTAATTGTATTAATGTACCATAATTTATTTACTCAATTCCATATTGATAGATATTCAGAATTTTACAATATTTTGTAATCATAAACTATGCTGCAAAGAATATTCTTGTATAGATGTGTGTGTGTATATATATATATATATATATATATATATATACTTTAAAACATTAAGTGATTTTTAGACTGAACCTCTTAGAATCAATAAACCTGTAAAATGAAGAGGTTGAGAATGCTATAGTATAAGCATTTATTTTGACCAATATATATGTTGCCATTCCATGAAATTTGTGTTAGGAATAAAAATACTGCAATATTAAATATATTGAGGTCAGAGTGTACTATGTCTACTAGCTATTTATAAGACAGTAGGGGAAAAAAAAGTCTTCTACTTCTGGTTATTTTTATTTTCCCACGTCTTTGATCTTTCACCAAGTAAGAGATGAGCATTGATCAGTAGCACTGATTATATTGATATCTTACATTAAGGATGTATTTGATGAGATATGTACATATTCCTGATATCTTTTACAGGTGCCCAATTTTAGCAGTTGTATTGGAAGATAACCCTGAAGGTTGATGGTATTTAAATTACACTCTGCTACTTTTTCCTTTGAACAATTTGAAGGATAAGCCAATTGGAAGTTAAACAGCAATTTTACTTCATTAAATTTTTATAAAAAATACATATGATTTAACATAAATTGATGATAGAAAATGTTTTAACCTTATGTCTTTGCTTGGGGAGTGCAATTAAAATAGAAAATAATTTTCTTGCCATATTGATTCAACACTGCATTCTCCCATGCCCTCTTTTATTCACTTGATACCACACGTAGTTTATTTTAGATGATGTGATAACAATTCCTGAATGGTTTACATATGTGATAACAGTTTCTGAATCGTTTACCTATTCTGCATTTGGAAATTTTAATATGTTATTTTTCAATGTTCGTAATCAAGGATTAAAAATGTGAGTGATCCTTTTTTGATTAAGGTTATTCTTTAGTGTGAATCAGAGTAAACACAGGCATGGTTAAGTGTAATTAGATTTAGTTACCAAGGAGAATGTGTGAAAACAAATAAATGAACAGAAATACATTTAGATATGAAGTAGATATCCTGGAAATGCTGGTAGTATGTCACCTATTCTTCATGCATACAGGTTATAGTACCAACGAGCTAAAGAATTTCCATTGGCTGTCTTAAAATGGTAAAGAGACCATGCCAATATAGAAAGTTGCATTTTATTTTATTTTCATCATTGTTTCTTGGAAGACATTTTTCTGTACTGCCTTAAATGCAGTTAACTAGTTACTTCTACATTTTGAAAAAAAGAAATATATTACAGATATTATTGTACTATTATACAAATAATTCACTATTTGCCTGGCATTTTTATGTGGCTTTTGGAAAGTATAGCTTTTAAGTTTTATATTTATTCCTAACCTTTCAACTGCTTTATTCTTAAGTCTCTAGTTGAAAGCCACCACAAAAGGAGGACATTGTATGGATTTAGGAATTAATCTTAATTTTATTAAAGATAATGACCAAAAAAAAAGAAAAAAAAAGGTAATGACCATAATAAAAAATCTATATTTATTAAATATGCCCCTTGCTCCAAGAACAGTGCTAAGTGGTTTTATGAATGCCATTGGCCCACACGACAACACAAAAGGTATGGTAAGATTATTCCCTCAATTTTTCACTAAAGGAGCTTTGAGCTATCAGGATTAAGTAACTTAAAAAAGATCTTACCATTAATAAATGGCAGAGTCAGTCTTAAGCTCAAGTCTGCCTAGAGACTTGGATATAGTTATAAGTAGAAGAAATGTACAGGAATATGATGGAGCTTTTGTTTATAACAAATTATGGGATTGTGAGCACAGAAAGACACAGAGACTTTCAACAGCATTAGTTCATTCTTAAGCTATAAGGGGTTCTTGTTTTTTAAGTTGCCAAATATGACAGTATTTTAAATATATATGCATTTCTCAGTCTAGAATAAGTAAGATTGAACACAATATAAATTAGATGTGTAATTATATTTAATGATGTTTAATTATTTCTAATTCTCCATAAAAGAAAACTAGAGATCAAGTAAAATGTATAGCATGATGCTTTCTATTCAGCATGAATGGGGAATGAGAGATGTATGAAATGAAATATGAAGTTTTATTCCTGCTCTATTGACCTAGAACCTTTAAAGTCTCAGTTTATTAGGGAACATTTTAGCCAAATTATACCAATATTAATGGATTTTTACCAAAAGGTATATTCTGATATCAATGCAATTAAGCAAATCTAATTCTATGATCAATATTATGATACCTGTCAAGAGAAAGTTATTTTCTGACACATTTTAACAATGAAGAGTTACTTAATTTAGTGCAGTTTATTTTGAATCTTGCTAACTGTAGTTCTTATGGTTTTGTTTCTTTTCAGTTATTTGTATCATTATTCCAAAAATGAAATTGATAGGACAATAGTCTGATAAGGAAACAAACCACAGAGAAGTCATGTTGAAGTCATGTTTTGTCTGTAAAATTTATTCTTGTACCAATACAAATTTTACCAAATAGTTTTAGAAACTGTAAGTTTCTGTTGATTGTTTCTATAAAGTTAATTTTTACTGTGTCAGTTAGTGTAACTTCTAAATGGTATTGAATTTTTTTTTATTTATGTCAAATTTTAACTGCCTGCAGTCCTAGTAACTCCATTCTAGGTTGATGTTCGTATGTTGTTATGTGGCTTATGAACTGAATAAATGATTTATGATTTGTATTTATTTCTTAGCTAATTTACAAAATTTTGAGCAAATTATTTCATTATTTCAGTATGGAACTGTGATTCAAATGGATAGATTATTATCACTGTGATAGTATTTTTTAATATATTTCTGATCACTTTGAATTCTGTACTTGACATGTACATGCTATTTTCAAAATGAAAAGCAAATGAATGATGAGATCAAAATGCCTTCATAGTAAAGAATGTCCTTATGACCAAATTATTGTAGGTAGAAAGGCAATGTCAAAACCTGGCTTTACTGGAAAAATGCATGCTGAAATGTTCAAAGTGATTCACTTCTGTCTGAATCATGCTAGTATAGGTGATTTTACTTTCTTCCTTTTGATAATCTGCATCCTATATTTCTGTAATATACATACATTACTTTTTCAAATGAGGAAAAGAAATGAAACAAAAAGCAAGCAATCAAGTAGAGACAAATGATATATGTATGGACTTAGAAAATCCTTCTGGGTGTTTCAGAAATGGCAGTCAATATGTCACAATTGCAGAGGCGGATTCAAGTTTTGAAGGAATCAGTAGCTACAGTGCACAAAGTTCCCAAAAATAGGTCATTCTGGAGCCTGGGAGTCCAGTTAAGGAGACTATCAGGACATGGACAATGAGGAATAATAATTCCTTGAATTAAGCAGGCATGGGGATGGGGAAAACTTAGCAGACCAATGAACAACTAGAATGGTTGAAAGAGTTAACACTGTAGAAATAAGAAATAAGAAATGCCCAAATGGAATGTCTCCCAATTGTCTTTCAATGTCAAAAATAAACAAAAAATAAAATGAAAGAAATGGTCATGTGTCAAAAATTCTGTAGAATAAATTCTTAGTATCTTTAGATATTTGATTTTGCATTGGTACAATCAAATTTCTCAAGAGAAAGGTCTTCCAATACGCTACCTGTGGTGGGCTGGAGGTGGGAGCTGAATCATAATTTCTCATTTATTACTCTAAACTACATTCTTTTTTTTAAAAAAATTATTTATTTATTCATGAGAGACAGAGAAAGAAGCAGAGACATAGGCAGAGGGAGAAGTAGACTCCTCACAGGGAGCCCGATGCAGGAGTTGATTCCAAAACCCCGGGATCACACCCTGAGCCAAAGACAGATGCTCAACCACTGAGCCACATAGGTGTCCCTCTAAACTACATTCTTAGAAGTATGTTATGATCTATGATTTACTCAAAATGTATCTAATCTAAGGATCAGTAAGAGAAAGGTTGTGGAAAAAAGTGCTGAACCTGGAGCAAGAAGCCCTGGATTCCATCCTGGCCCTATTCACTGACTACTTGTGTAGCTATGAAACATTGGATCCTAATTGTGGTGTAAATTACAAAAATGAAGGAGGGCAAATGGTTCCAGGTTGACTTTTAAACATCTGTATTTTCTTCCGCTTTCATATTTTAGTGAATGTGCCTAAATCAAAAACTTGAGTGCAAATTACATACTCAGCAATGAAGACTAAATACTATAAACTAACATTTATTTAGTGAATATTATGTCCTAGTTTTCTATGTGTACCACTCTGCATGGGCTGCTGTAACAAAATACCATAGACAAGATGGTTTAACCCATGGTAACTATTTCTCATAGTGCTGGAGGCTGGGAAGTCCAAGATCAGGGTACCAGCATGGGGTCTGGATGAAGGCCCTACTCCTGACTGGTAGATGGTAGTCTTTTCCCTGTGTCCTCATGTGGTGGAGAGAGAGAGACAGAGACAGAGACAGAGACAGACAACAGCCTTGCTTTCATGATGTCATGTAAACCTAATTATCTCTCAAAGGTCTCACCCTCAAATACCACCACACATGGGGGATTAGGGCTTTAACATATAAGTTTTGGGAAGACGAAAACATTCAGTCCATAACACTCTGTGCTGTACATGTACTAGTTTATTAATTCTTATACCAAACCTGTGAGACTAAGAACTTTTAATATCTTCCTTTTAGAAGATGAGGAAATTGAGATACAGCAAAGGGTAGTAATTCACCCTAGGTCACCCAGCTAGGAAAATGGGTACTCAGAAATGCAAATTACAGAACTCACATTCTTAACCACATTGCAGTATACAATTATGATTAATTACATGCTGTAGCTACTCAGAAAAATAAGTTAAATCTCTATCTTTCACATTAAAGTTGTCTACAGTGTACTATTTTATTCTCTTCAACAATTGGCTAATTTCAGGGACTGGAATGTTCCTAGATATTGAATATGCCATGACTGTAAAATCTAATTCTTATACTAAGCTTTGTGTTTTTCTGAGATACAATAAAATTTTCCAAAAATAATATATGTTATATTAGAACATGTAGCTCAAAAATGATAAATATCACCTCTAATGTGACCATGGAGGGAAAACCAAACCAAACCAAACCACTGTAATTAATTGTGTGTTAAAAAATAAAGAAAATGACATCCTAGTAGCTAACAAGCATTTAAACTATTTATATTTTAGGAAATATCAACAAACATTTTTATTTTAAATCTATTTAGCAAATACTTGTTCTTGTTTCTGGCTGCATTCATTGTTTATTTTAGTGATGGATCTAAATGCTCTAAATCTCAGCTTCATGAGAGTCTATACTAGGAAACCTTTTGTTAAGAACAAATATTTTATTAGTTTCATTGCATTCTTTCTTTCTCTCCCTTTCTTTCTCTCTACCTCTGTCTCTCTTTCCCTTTCTCTCTCTTTTGCAAAGAACAATTTTTAATTTAGTTTTATTAATTCCCAGATCATTTGGTCTGACAACTCAATTTTCCTCTATGGAAAATGTTGAAATAACATAATTTTATCCACCATCCACTGATATCTGGAAAATGTTCAGAAATACTTTATGATATAATTATAAAATGCTCTTTTAAAACATTATAACCAATAATAGAATCTGGGCCGCTAGGTTAAGAACTTGATGATATCTGAGCAATGCGTAAAATAAACAGTTAAACTTATTTAAAAAAGCATCTTATCTTCAAATGCTTGAGGATAGGCTCGTCATCTTTAAACCAGACCAGAGTATAGAGGAATTAAGCAAAATCAGAAAGTTATCAAAAAATAATGAAAGCAAAATCTTAGTAAAAGAAATTATATTAAATATGGTGAAAGAACTAAACATTTACATTAATGTTTAATAATATAAATTCAGTTTTTGTATCCATATCTGGTAAAACTACAAGGATATGTATACGTGGATGAAAAATAAGTCTGTAAATGTGAAATATGTTTGAAAACAATGCTGAAAATAAGACTTGTTATTTTAGAGGTGGGACTATAAACATACTTGCTGCTGGGGCTCACAAATATGATGAGCAAATGAATTAGCCCCAGTGTAAGAAAAACTGTTAATTTCATAGGCCTGTCCTCTGTTTTCTTACTTTTTTTTTAAATTTTTATTTATTTATGATAGTCACACAGAGAGAGAGAGAGAGAGGCAGAGACACAGGCAGAGGGAGAAGCAGGCTCCATGCACCGGGAGCCTGATGTGGGACTCGATCCCGGGTCTCCAGGATCGCACCTTGGGCCAAAGGCAGGCCCTAAACCGCTGCGCCACCCAGGGATCCCCCTGTTTTCTTACTTTTTATAAAGACATGAAGAAATATGATTTTAAGATAAAACTCCAGTATCTTGAACTTGTTCAACTAGAGTAACATAAACATCTGTGACTCAACACATGATTTACAAAATGTGACATTATCCAATTTGCTTCAAATGTTTTTCAAAGAAAAAAGTGAAGATAAATGTTGAAAGAATTAAAATTCCCTGTGTAACTTTCCCAGATCAAATCAGGCATTGTTCTAAGACTTTACATATATTACATATATCAACTTATCTAATGTTAACATTTTTATGAAGTAGCTTTACTCATTATCCTCACTTTACAGATAAGGAATCAAAAGTTAATGATAATTAGATCAGAAGGATTTGAACCCAGGCTATTTGACTATAGGTCATTGTTCACATAGCTCTCTGGGGTTAGCATACCCCCAAATATATAAGAGATTGTCCACAGCGGTTTTATCAATGAACACTCTCACATCCCAAGTATAGAGATCCCATGATTCTCCACATCTTTGTCTACAGCTGGTATTTTCAGACATTTTAATTTTTGTAAATCTGATTCTAGTGTATTATTACATTTCCCCAAATCCTGGTAAAGTTGAACATCTTCTCATATGTGTATTAGCTATATAATGCTTCTCTAGTTTTTTCATCATTACATTTTAATGAACTATATTAAAGTATAGCTTAAAAACAATGAAAGTGTGCAGTTTCTACAAATTTTTTTTAATTTATTTTTTTATTGGTGTTCAATTTACTAACATACAGAATAACACCCAGTGCCCGTCACCCATTCACTCCCACCCCCCGCCCTCCTCCCCTTCTACCACCCCTAGTTCGTTTCCCAGAGTTAGCAGTCTTTACGTTCTGTCTCCCTTTCTGATATTTCCCACACATTTCTTCTCCCTTCCCTTATTTTCCCTTTCACTATTATTTATATTCCCCAAATGAATGAGAACATATAATGTTTGTCCTTCTCCGATTGACTTACTTCACTCAGCATAATACCCTCCAGTTCCATCCACGTTGAAGCAAATGGTGGGTATTTGTCATTTCTAATAGCTGAGTAATATTCCATTGTATACATACACCACATCTTCTTTATCCATTCATCTTTCGTTGGACACCGATGCTCCTTCCACAGTTTGGCTATCGTGGCCATTGCTGCTAGAAACATCGGGGTGCAGGTGTCCCGGCGTTTCATTGCATTTGTATCTTTGGGGTAAATCCCCAACAGTGCAATTGCTGGGTCGTAAGGCAGGTCTATTTTTAACTGTTTGAGGAACCTCCACACAGTTTTCCAGAGTGGCTGCACCAGTTCACATTCCCACCAACAGTGTAAGAGGGTTCCCTTTTCTCCGCATCCTCTCCAACATTTGTTGTTTCCTGCCTTGTTAATTTTCCCCATTCTCACTGGTGTGAGGTGGTATCTCATTGTAGTTTTGATTTGTATTTCCCTGATGGCAAGTGATGCAGAGCATTTTCTCATATGCATGTTGGCCATGTCTATGTCTTCCTCTGTGAGATTTCTGTTCATGTCTTTTGCCCATTTCATGATTGGATTGTTTGTTTCTTTGGTGTTGAGTTTAATAAGTTCTTTATAGATCTTGGAAACTAGCCCTTTATCTGATAGGTCATTTGCAAATATCTTCTCCCATTCTGTAGGTTGTCTTTGAGTTTTGTTGACTGTATCCTTTGCTGTGCAAAAGCTTCTTATCTTGATGAAGTCCCAATAGTTCATTTTTGCTTTTGTCAGTTTCTACAAATTATGCAATAATTTGCCTGTTTAATCTCAATAAAGCTCATTTTCCATTAATCTCTCACTTTCTTGGACCTAGGCAAATACTAACCTTCTTTCTGTCACTCTCAATTAGATTTTTTTTTTCTAGAAATTACAGACTACTTATCCATATTCACTTGTTGGACATTCGGGTTGTTTCTCTCTCTTTTGTTATCATTACAAATACAGTTTCTATAAATGTCATGTGCAAATTTTCACATGGACATGTTTTCATTTCTCTTGGCAAATGCCTGGGACAGCAAGTGCAAGATCATATGGTGAGTCCACATCCTTCAGTATTTTTAATTTTAGCGTCTTTGGTGGGTTTGTAGGGGTTGGTATTTGTTTTGGCTTGATTTTTTAAAAAAAGATTTGATTGACTGATTGATTGATTGATTGAGTTAGAGCACACATGGGCAGGGAGGCAGAGGGAGTCTCCAGCAGACTCCCTGCTGAGTGCAGAGCCCAACGTGTGGCTGGATCTCTCAACCCTGAGATCAGGACCTGCGAGGAAATCAAGAGTCACACACTTAACTGACTGAGCACACCTGTTGTGGTTTCAATATGCATTTCCCTGATGACTAATGATGTCGAGCATCATTTCAACTCAGGGAGACTACCATACTCCACTTAACAGGATCTTGCTGAAACATTAAGATATTGAACCTAGACAGAAAGCTGGTGTAATCACAGGGCTCACCTCATTTGCTTCCCTTTTTTCTCTGTGATCATGATCCTTCTTGTTTTTTAATGTTTGAATACTGTGGAGTTTTGTGTTATTCCAGTTTTTTAATTGTTTGCAATAAGAAAGTATGTTTGATCTTAGTTATCCCATTATAGCCAGAAGCTATTGTTCTTTTACAAAATAAATTTTATAAATATTATTTTTAAACAATTAGGAGTTAATGGAACTTAGTTTTGCTAATGAAAGTAGATTTAATTAAAACTATATAGAGTTTAGGAGTTACTAGGTTTTTCCATTATTTTATATTGTTTTCTTTCCTTCTGGATTCTGGATTACATTGATTAATAACTACTTTAGTAAAGTTAATTTGGTGGTAAACTCCCACATTCTTTATAAGTCTGAAAATGTCTATTTTTTCTCTCACTTTAAAATGATAATTAAATACGTGCTAAATTCTAGTTTGTTGGGGTGTTTTTTTCAGCGTTTTGAAGATAATAGTTGTTCTCTGTCTTCTTGTATTTATTTCTTCTGTTATCTTATTTGTCTTATCTTCTTAGGTTTTAATAGTTTTGTTAGCCTCAATAATCAGCCGATTGATAGCAGAGAGTAGAATGGCAACTTTTTATAATATATATTATAACATATATCTCAACATTAAAAAAAAAAGATAGTAGAGACTAAGAGGGGGAGAAAAGGAGAGGTTTACTACCAGCTTGATCAATGAGATTCTTTTAAATTTGAGGAGTTCATTTGAATTGCAACGGGGTGCCAAAACTGCCCTTACAATCATATTCCTTTAATCAAGAGTAAGCTTAGGTTGTGAGAATAGATCATTTTTCCCCCTTTGAGGTCAACTTGTTACAGATGGAACAGCATGGTACTGTGTTTATAGTGAAATGGGTTTTTGAGCTGTGCAGGAGCTGAGGTGGTAATACATGGCATGATTACATTTAATTTATATTTCAATTCTGACTCTCTTGAGCCCTAGCTCTGCTTTCTCATTTTCCTCTTTTCGTGACAGTCATGCATAGGGTGATGACTACAGATTTTCATCAGTAACTCCCAAATCCCTACTGGAGTCAGTATGCTACAGCAACTTTCTCTCTAGAATGTTTTCCTTTGTTTTGTTTTGGAACTTTGTTGATTTTCTTTTTCTTTTGGTCACCTCTCTCTGTTCCAGAAACATAAAATTATCTGTAATTTGGGCTGCTGTTACACTAACGTAACAAATAATTCATTAATTAATATCAGATTCTATTAAAACATTAACATCTGTATCTTCTAATTAATTGCTGTCAAAGTCCATGTGCAGAGTCAATTATTTCTTCCTCTCAGAAATGGGTAGGGGTGCCTGGGTGGCTCAGACAGTTAAGCGTCCAACTCTTGATTTCTGTTTGGGTTATGATCTCAGGGTCATGAGACTAGCTGCCAGCTGTGTGTTGGGCTCTATGCTGGATGAGGAGCATGCATAAGGCTCTCTTTCCCTCTGCCCCTCCCTCCAAGCCCCTCAATCCCGTGCATGTGCACACCTGTGCTCTCTCAGAAAGAAAGAAAGAAAGAAAGAAAGAAAGAAAGAAAGAAAGAAAGAAAGAAAGAAAGAAAGAAAAAAAAAAAGAAAAAAAAAAAAAGAAAAGAAAGAAAGAGGGATCCCTGGGTGGCGCAGCGGCTCAGCGCCTGTCTTTGGCTCAGGGCGCGATCCTGGAGACCCGGGATCGAATCCCATGTCGGGCTCCTGGTGCATGGAGCCTGCTTCTCCCTATGCCTATGTCTCTGCCTCTCGCTCTCTCTGTGTGACTATCATAAATAAATATAAAAAAAATTTTAAAAAAAGAAGAAAGAAAAATGGGAAAAGAACATTGCTGTGTTTATGCTGTTTAGTTTATGCTGTTTATGTTATGCTGTGTAGTTATGGAAGAGAGAGAAGCTGAAATTTGATCTTTTTACAAGCCACCACCATTAACAAATGTAAATTTTTAGAATATTTATCTCAATTTTTCTTTCTTTTTTTTTGTTTTTTTTTTAAGATTTTATTTATATATTGATGAGACACACACACACACAGAGAAAGAGAGAGAGAGAGAGAGAGAGAGAGAAAGCCAGAGACACAGGCAGAGGGAGAAGCAGGCTCCATGCAGGGAGCCCGATGTGGGATTTGATCCCGGGTCTCCAGGATCACACCCTGGGTTGCAGGTGGCGCTAAACCACTGTGCCATCAGGGCTGCCCTCAGACAAAGATTCTCATTTAAATGGAATGGTTATATTCTCCTTATGAACAAGTGTGCGTTTACTTATAATTGGGCAACAAACTATAAATGGTGGGATTAAAAATAATTATTGTAAATGATATGTAAAATGAAGAACAAATTGGAAAAAATGTAGATATTGTGATGCACAGAATGTATACAAATGCCAAAATTTACTAAGCACCTCCTAAGCCAGAGGGTTTGCATATAAGTCACATCAGTAGATATTTGCTGGGCTCCTGCTTTGTTCCTGGAAATGTGCTAGCTGCTATGATACATATAGCATCCTCTTGCCCTTTTCATTCTACAGGATTAATGTCTCTTGAACCAATTCTTTTCTCTCTATACCTCCTACTCTTCCTTTGTACAAATCTCCATCCATCCTCAGACCTGCTTACCTGCAGTCCCCAGGATGGTCCACCCCTATCCGTTCTTACAAGTTTCCTTGAATACAGACCTGTTTATTATTCTCCTGTATTAACTCTTCTGTATCACTGCACTGTCCTCAGTTTAGCATTCACATTTCCCATCATGATGTAGTAGGCATGTCTTGAGTTTTTTTGCCTTCTATTCTTTATAACTCCTTTTGCCAGCATAGCACCCCCCAACCATGCATATTTATGATGGAAGAAACTACCCTCCCATTTCACAGTATTCTGTTCACAGAACTGCCAACTACAGTGTCTCTTTAAGGAGTAAATACATGACCAAAGCTAGATCATAACCTTCCAAGAATTGAATCCACGTTGTGGCCAAAAGGACCTAAGGTAGTTGAAGCTGAGTTAAAGCAGTGACTGTGCTTTAAAGAAAATACTATGAATTCCTGCTACTGAGTTTCCTGAGAATCTCCTAATTCCTGTATTTCTTGGGATTTGGCTACTTAGCTCCCCCATCAATTATGTGATTTACCCAGTTCAATAAGTTCCCTTATTTTCTAAAACATTATCCACATATGGTTTAGATTGCTTTCAAGAGCATTTATTAATAGACCCCCTTCATGGACATTCAACACCATTTCTTGCAATGCTCCACCTTACATCTGAGACTGAATTCTCCATCCTCCATTAATTCATCAGCTTGTTTTTCCCATTGTTCTCACAAAGTGCCCCAGTTGTTTTTTATCTGACTAGATATTTACTCCCCATGCCTCCCTCCCCCCTTTTTTTTGTGGAAATGCTTATCTGTACTACTCTAGTTCCTACATATCTTCTAGAATTCAATTTGCATTTTCTCCAGAAACATTTATATCACAGATGCTTCTACTATATGCTCCTATACTCCATTTATCACTCTTTTCAGTTATTGCTTATCTGCTGTGAAAGAGGAAGTTCCATAAATGGAGAATCTGTGTCTATCTTCTTCATATTTTATTCATGGTGCCTAGGTCAGTGCCTACCACATAAAAGCAAATTAGCAAGTATTTGTTGAATAATGAGCAAAAGAATGAACATAAGAAAACTTATTTAATTCTACAAGACATTGTATAATCATGTTTCCCAATGAATATAAACAAGGTCCGGACAATGAGTTTTCTGGCTATTAAAAAAAGAGAAAGGGATTGAGAGAGAGAGAGAGTGAGAGAGATCTGTGATAGGTAGGTTACCAGGGATGGATGCAAGAAGGACATAAGAACATTTTGGCCCTAGCATTGCAACCTTTGCATTCAAAATGGTACATGTGGGATGTGTGGGTGGCTCAGCATTTGAGTGTCTGTCTTTGGCTCAGGACGTGATCCCAGCATCCATAATGGAGTCCCACATCGGACTCCCTGTGAGGAGCCTACTTCTCCCTCTGCCTATGTCTCTGCTCTGTGTGTCTCTCATGAATAAATAAGTAAATCCTAAACAAAAAAAAAAAAAAGAAAAAAGAAAAAAAAAGGTACTTGTGAAATCTGTCGCTTTTTGTGAGGTAGCATTTCAGCACCATGTAGATATGTTGACAAATAAGTTTTATCTCGCATGTAAGTTTGGTTTTTAGTAGGATAATGAGGCCTCATCCATTCTTGCTTGGCATGAATGAATATTGTGATTGATTAGTAATATCTGCCTTGGAAGAGGAATAAGAAAGTTTGAACAGGAGTGATAGGTATTTTCCATTCACATGCTGGTGTTATCCATTATCTTCCAGGTGCCTTTTTGAATTAAATGGTTCCAGGAATTTCCCAGCGAGATGTAGAAAATGTCAGTTTGAGAAATGTATTAAAGACTCATATAAAATGATAGAAACATAAAATTTTTAAGATGTGTCAAACATCTATTCATATTATAGGTTTAGAAGTCAATGGCTGGAGAGAAGAGGTCTTGCCCGTAAATGCCCACCAACTGGTTAGCAAGAAACTTACTTTTTCTATTTTCTGGTTTGGACTTTTCAGGCTACATAATTGAAATAAGGGAACTTATTGAACTGGGTAAATCACATAATTGATGGGGGAGCTATGTAGCCAAATCCCAAGAAATACAGGAATTAGGAGATTCCCAGGAAACTCAGTAGCAGGAAATCATGGCATTTTCTTTAAAGCACAGTCACTGCTTTAACTCAGCTTCAACTACCTTAGGTCCTTTTGGCCACAACGTGGATTCAATTCTTGAAAGGTTATGATTGATCTAGCTTCGGTCGTGTACTTACTCCTTAAAGAGACACTGTAGTTAGCAGTTCCGTGAACAGAATACTGTGAAATGGGAGGGTGGTTTCTCCCATCACAAATACGCATGGTTGGGTTTGTTTGTTTGTTTGTTTGTTTGTTTGTTGTCAAAGACTCTGAATTAATAAAAGTCACTTATTACTTGTGGTGACTTTACCAAATTACTTTAGTCCCTCCATTTTTAAATAAGAAAGATATAGTTAACCATTGGATCACACTATCCTATATGCAGGTATTAGCCAGTACTTGTCACATGATAAAAAATTAAGTGCTATTGGATATTCCTATTGTGACATTTTAGTTCTAACATAACATTCAAATGACTCAACTTCCAAATCTCTTAAAGAAATTTTGTGTCAGTTTTCAAGCCTTGATAAAATTAGCTGTATAAGGGAGTAGGCTCCCATGTCATAAATGACAACCCATTTCATTGTGACTTTTTTTATAAGACCTTTCCCCCTACTTCATATAGTTACAGGGATAAAGACAGTCTAGAAAACTGTGGGCAAGATGGGGATCATGGAAGAAAGTGAAGAGGAGAACTAGGGAACGGAGGGAAGTCTAGAGAAGGAAGAAACATGGAAGATAAACCAAGGTATCATGCATGGTATTTAAGCAAGGTTTTCTCTAATTCTTTCTTCTTTGTAATCTGGTGTTTCATTTTCAAGGTTAAGTTTTCCTTTTCTCCATATAAATTTTATGAATTATTACATTTTATTGACACAAGCAAAGGTGGTGACAGCAGCAAGCATAGCTTTGGAACTCTGCCCAACACTCTTAACTCAAAGTTATTATCATTAATAAAATAATGAGTGATAAGCAGAGCTAGAAAATACAATCTATGCACTGAGCTGATTGCTTATTCACATTATCTCAGTTAATCGCATACTTCTATGAGAACTGTCTTCATCTTTTTTTTTTAAGATTTTATTTATCTATTCATGAGACACACAGAGAGAGGCAGAGACATAGGCAGAAGGAGAAGCAGGCTCCCCATGGGGAGCCCAATGAGGGACCCCAGGACCTTGGCCTGAGCCAAATGCAGATGCTCAACCACTGAGCCACCTAGGTACCCCAAGAGCTGTCCATATTTTATGGATAAGGAAAATGAGGTTTATAACTATTAAGGTGCCCAAAGTCACAAAAGTAACAACCAACTACAAAAACACAAAACATGAGTGTTTCTCAAGTCCATGCATTTAGCTGTTCTAGCAAACTAAATGAAGCACTCACCTCTCTCCTTTTTCTCTTTGTGATTTTCACACAATAGATCACATCCTCCACCATCCCCACTCACATCAGTATGAACAAAAGGCAGATCCTTGGGAAATCCTCCAGTCCCATCTGTCCTAGCTGGGTGTGCTCCAGGTGAACTGTTTGGCGGGGCCTACTCTGAACTCTGTGAAGCCTCTGCACCTGCTGTTGCCTCAGCTTGGAAGACTTTCCTGGATCTTGTTAGCTCATCACTTCTAAATCTTGGAAACCTTGCTTTGACCTCACAAGCTCTGAGTGAATGAATCAGGGAAGTTCTTCAACGCCTCAACCCCTGTGGCTGCTCAGTCCACTGCAGCAAATCCAGGGCTTTTGTACTTACCTTAATCACATTATGCCTGATATAGTATTGAAACCATTGGCTAAATTTCCACTTTCTTCAAATAGATAATGAGGTGAGAACAGGAAATCAATTTCACTCATCCTTCTATGCTTAGTGCCTAGCACAGCAAATGGAACCTAATAGATGCTCCAAAAAGAGAATTGGATGATTTAATAATATAATATGTATTAATTATTAGCATACTATATATTAATATAATTCCTGAAAAATTCTATATGCTAAGCATTGTACTTATTTTTTTCCCTGCATTACCTCATTCGATTTTTCTAGTCAATCTGACATCTAAGTCATATTATTCTCACTCTAAATTAGGAAAACAAGACCTAGAGAGGATATGGAATTTATCCTTGTTCACACAGATAGTGCCAGAGGAAATTTGAGTTTTGATCTTTCTAAAGTAGAATCTATACTCATAAGCACTGCACTTTATTAGATCCCTTCATGAATGAAAATAAATCAAACATCAAGCACATGATTTTAGAACATGATCTTACAATGCAAGTTTCCATTATTGCTCTCCTAGTTAAAAATAAAATAGCTTAAACAGCCCGTTTTTCATTGTTCTCACAACACACTGCAGATGTCCCTGAATTGGCACCTTTGTCTTGTGTTCTCCCTCTGGTGATGGCTCTTTTGGTCTACTTTTGGTAGACCTTTTGGTCTGTTTATACGGACACTATCTGTTTGGGGTGGCTGAAGTCACATTCTTTCCTAATTTTCTGAACTCCAGCTGATACACCTGCCTCTGAATGGACAGTGCATTTTACCCCTTTCATTCATTCTTTTTCTTGTGTTTCAATGAAATTCTGCTGAGGTTAGGAGTACAGTCTCTGGAGTCAATCAGGGTTGAGGTTGTGGGTAATTCAACAGCATAACAGCTTTGCCTTTGGGGTAATGCTGACTTTAGATGTTAGATGCCTCCACTGTGGGTCAGTTGGCCAGTTAAGTCTCAGGATCCAGGGATAGGCAGAGAGAGTGGGGCTGTGAAAACTGGGCATGTCAAATGGAGCCTGGGTTCCTGGTGAAGAGAATAAGGAGAATAAGAAAGGGAAAACCTACCATTCAATGGAAGGAAATAAGACTTAGAAATTGATCTAAATCAAAAGTTCCACCATAGAGGTTGGAGAGGACTTTGGAGCAATTGAGGTATACCCTGTAAAGCAAATATTCCCAGGGAAGTTACATTTTTGGTTCTGGGAATTGTTCAAACAAATGCAGGAGATAATCCTCTCCATGGCAGGAAAAGGTTAAAACCACACACCCTATCTATAATATCTATAGAAATCTTTGACCTTCTGGTTTTCTCTGCCCTTTTCTGCTTCTTACAAACATGTTTATTTGTTGTTATAATTTTGTTTTGCTTTTCCATAAGTTTGCATTTGTTTTTTAATCTTATGGATAAAAAAAAAGAGGACATTTGACCTCTCCTTAAAAGTAGGCCTCCTTGCTCCTGAGGATATTTGTATCAAATGAAGAATAGCCAAATTGAACAGGTGGGACGAAATATTCACTCTTTCTCCTGTGTTATGTGAGGGTGCCCTGATCTCCAGGCCACCTGCATCCTTTAGCAGTCTTGATGAAAGAGCACAGGGCCTGGCAGTCTTGGAAGTTTTGTTCCCTGGTGCTGTCTGGACTGCCGTGGGCTGCTACCAGCCTTATGGTCTCCACACAATCTGTCATTTCTGCTTTGTCCCAATAACCTTTGGCAACAACAAAACAAAAAGGTACCTGAAAGTCAGGGATGCTGATATAGTGAATTTGCTCAGACCTTTACTTTAAAAAATGCAGGTGTCATTGGCACCGCAAGAAGTCATTAGCTGTCGAGAAGGTTCATTTAGAATCAAGATCACCTATGGGCTTGTTATAATTCTAGACCAAAAAAACCATGTGGCCACCATCGTTGTTTTGCATTTTACCCTCTTTTTACCAGGTTCTGCAAATTGGAGGAAATATGTGAGGAGATAATAACTCAGAATGTATGTATGTATGAGTGTGTGTCTGTTTGCATCTTTTTTCTTTTTTTTTTTTAATTTATTTTTTATTGGTGTTCAATTTACTAACATACAGAATAACCCCCAGTGCCCGTCACCCATTCCCTCCCACCCCCCGCCCTCCTCCCCTTCCACCACCCCTAGTTCGTTTCCCAGAGTCAGCAGTCTTTACGTTCTGTCTCCCTTTCTGATATTTCCCACACATTTCTTCTCCCTTCCCTTATATTCCCTTTCACTATTATTTATATTCCCCAAATGAATGAGAACATATAATGTTTGTCCTTCTCCGACTGGCTCACTTCACTCAGCATAATACCCTCCAGTTCCATCCACGTCGAAGCAAATGGTGGGTATTTGTCATTTCTAATAGCTGAGTAATATTCCATTGTATACATAAACCACATCTTCTTTATCCATTCATCTTTCGTTGGACACCGAGGCTCCAACAAATGTTGGAGAGGATGCGGAGAAAAGGGAACCCTCATACACTGTTGGTGGGAATGTGAACTGGTGCAGCCACTCTGGAAAACTGTGTGGAGGTTCCTCAAACAGTTAAAAATATACCTGCCCTACGACCCAGCAATTGCACTGTTGGGGATTTACCCCAAAGATACAAATGCAATGAAACGCCGGGACACCTGCACCTCGGTGTGCATCTTTTTTCTATTTATTTATATATGTATCAAGAGAGAGATACTTACATTGCATATCATTCACATATATACATAGTTATTATTTTCCCCCCAAAAAAGAGAGAAAAAGTTAAATACCTAGATTTATGAAGAAGGTACTATATCAGAGAGTCTGACGCTCAGTTTCCATTGAGATGTGCAGTGTTATAGGCTAGCGGCCGCTAAATGCCCACAAAGTCGAGAATGACATCAGTGAATGAAGCCAGGCATCTGTGCTGGGTGGTACAGAGCATACAAGAGGGTGGTGGGATTGTGAAGAACTGGAAGTTCTCTGTCTAATCTGGAAGGGGCATCAGACACTCACTTTTAGTTCACTGTTGCCTTGCAGGATGCAGGTTTATTGTTGGCAGATTTTCATATCTAATAAAACCGGAAAAAAAAGTGTATGTAAAATTTTTAAATTCTTTTTTTTAAAGATTTTATTTTATTTATTCATGAGATACACACAAATACACACACACACAGAGAGAGAGAGAGAGAGAGAGAGAGAGAGGCAGAGACACAGGTAGAGGGAGAAGCAGGCTCCATGCAGGGAGCCCGATGTGGGACTCGATCTTCGGTCTCCAGGATCACACCCTGGGCCGAAGGCAGCGCTAAACCGCTGAGCCACCCGGGCGCCCAAATTTTTAAATTCTTAAATTGTGAATGTGTATTTCTCCCATCTCAACCTCATCCTTACTCATTATTCAACTGGCCCTTTTTCATTTATATTGGCAGTCTTTCTTTACATGTCTAATTTTACAATAAACTCCAACCTGTACCTACTATTTTTCATATGTCCATTCTTTCCATATATTACTTGTTTAATAAAAAATGAATAAAACTAGAATATCAATATACATCCAAGCAAGAGATATATTGTTTAAATCTGTAAATTATTTAAAGACCTAATAATCTCATGGCTAGGTTTTCTAACTGTCCTTCCCTTTGGAAGAAATATGCTTTCTTTTCTTTCTTTCCTTTTTGTCTTTTTTTCTTTTCCTAAAATATGTGGTGTGTGATAATTATTTTTTTCCCTGAAGCAATTGATATCTATTTGTCAACCCTACATGTTCCCCACCCATGCTGGCTGTCTTATGAAAACCAATGTGGGATATATTGGTAGAATTGAAAGGACCTGAATTTTTAATTCAGACAAAGAAGCCTAACCAGTAGCATTTGAGTAACTGCAACAGCGTCTCATAAACTTAAAATTAATTCTGGCCTCTTATTTATAGTCTGCAATACCCACCAAGGTATGATCCCCGCATACCTATCCACCATCTCCTACAACTCCTACCCACAACACTTCAGAATATATTTTTTATTTATCCTCTAGAATTTTTACCAGCTTTTCCTAGCCATACAACCTTCTGTCTGGCATAGATTAACAATTTCTGGCTTTTCCTTGTCATTCATGTCTGAGAACATGTGTTGATCTCCCACAGAGACCAACTATAGGCATTATGTACACTGGTGAATGTTCGTTGTACTTATTATCTTAATGATTTCACTTTTTAAAACATTTATTTATTTATTTATTTGAGAGAGAGAGAGAGAGAGAGAGAGCAAGATGGGAGAGAGAAAGAGAGAGAGAGAAAGTGCACATACGTGCCCATGCATGAGTGGGGATGGGTGGGGCAGAGGGAGAGGGAGAAGCAGACTCCCCACTGAGCAGGGAGCCTGAGACATAGGGCTTAATCCCGGGACCCCTGGGATCATAACCTGAGCCGAAGGCAGATGCTTAACTGACTAAGCCAGCCAGATGCCCCAGTGATTTCACTTTTAAAAGCTACTTTCTTTTTATTAAAGGTTTATTTATTTATTCATGAAAGACACAGACAGAGAGAGAGAGAGAGAGAGATAGAGAGAGGCAGAGACGTAGGCAGAGGGAGAAGCAGGCTCCTTGCAGGGAGCCTGATGAAGGACTTGATCCCCAATCCCGGGATCATGACCTGAGCCAAAGGCAGGCGCCCAACCACTGAGCCACCCAGGTGTCCCTTAAAAGCTACTTTATTGAGGTATGACTGATATACAAAAAGCTGTACATATTTAATGTATACAACCTGATGAGTTTGGTGATAAGTATGTACCTGTTAAATCATTGTCACACTCAATGCCGTAAGCAATTTCATTATTCTGTGTGTAAATATCCAGTTAGGGTTTTTTTGTAAAGGAGAGAGGAAGGTTTGTGTTAGTTACATAAAACTTAACTATTTGCAAGACTATTTCAAATGTTTACTAAGACCTTTCCCTTTCTGAAAGAAAAAAAAGTACACTATATTTTTCTTGGCCATCGTGCCCTCTGCCTCTGCCCTCTGTAAACTGAGTTTTCATGAGGAGAATGACACAGTAGTTTGTACTGATGAGTGTAATATTTATATTCTTACAAGTACAGTTTGAGTAATTATTTTCTTGCTAAGACTATTGCTAGCATTGTGATTCTTACTTTTGACAGAACGTATAAAAGAATCATCAACCTCTATACGACTTGACAAGGAAGTGTAATTCAAATAAATAATCTTTTAATAGCTTGGCGGGCTTTAGGAGATAAGACCTGTGTTTTGACTAGAAACCCTTTTCTATGTGCTTTCAATGGGGCAGTAAAAGAATTTAGTAATATCCTAATGCCATCTAATAGAAAATACTGCTTATTGAGATATCATATTATTTTTTAAGCCATCAAAATCATTTCCAGATATCCATGATTGCTAAATATAATTTGGGCCACTATTTGCATATTAATTTTGTTGTAGTTACATGAAACTTGTTGACATTTACAATAGAAGGATCTTCTCCCTAAACAAATGCCTGCAATAAAGCTTTAGTTGTCTCAGTAACACTGATACTACAATTGTTTAGATAATAACATGCAAATAGGACATTTTAGAAATAGCATTGACTGGGAAGTTGGAATCATACTTCAGATACCATCTCTACCATAAACTGCAAATTGGGTAATTCATGTCTCTGTGCTTTAGTGACATTGTCTATGAAATGAGGCTATTGGCCAGAATGTAGCTTTCAAGTTTCACGTCTTGCATTTTCATTCTTAAAGTAAGTGGATCTAATTCCTGGTATTCAAATGTTTAAAAATAACCCATTAAAGTTTATATGTAATACTTTGGGGGGAGAGTTTCTTCTTCTTTTTCTTACAAGTTAGTGTTACTTCTATATGTTGACATTCTTATTCAGTACCATCCATGACATAGGATTTCAGTAAGTGAACGATTTTTTTTTAAATGAAGGATTTTTGGATGATGACTAAAATGATTTGATTTTTTTAAAAAAGGAGATGGTGTGAATGTTAGTTTGGTCAAATGATACTATCTCCCTCTCAGTGAGACACAGTTTAAAGAGAAAACAATGCTTTTATTTATATTGTACCTTTATTAGGTTTTTAAATTTATCGTAAATAAAGCTTGTATGCTTTTGGATTTAGGAGAATTATTTGATTTCAAATGGTGGCATATGGAAGAGCTATTTATACCATTAAATAGGTTACTATACAATTATATATTACTGTGATAAAATCTTATAAATATACTATGGTTCATAGTCAACAGTTGTCAATACTTCAAGACTCAGAATCCCTTGTGTAATAGGTAATTAGTAAGTTTCTTGAATTGGAAGCTTTAACTCTTCCTTGTTTTGATATATCTGTTCACTATCTAGATCACTGACACATGAGGAGGAGCTTAATGACGAATCTACTTAAAAAATGTTGCTTAGAGAAAACATGTCTTCTTCTAGGTCTAGGAAAATCCATTTATGTTCCGGGTATTACTTTCCTAGGGCAACTGTAACTAATTTCCACAAAGCGGATGGCTTAAAACAACAGAAATTCATTTTCTCAAAGTTTTAGAGGCCAAAGTTAAAAGATTAAGGTAATCAGCAGAGCCACATACCCTCTGAAGGCTTTAGAGAGAGAAGTCTTTCTTGTCTCTTCAAGCTTCTGGTAACTTCAAGAATTCCCTGTGGCTGCATCATTCTGTTCTCTGCCTCTGTCTTCACACGGCCTTCTCTTCTGTATATGCTATATCTTCTGTCTGTGTCAAATCCCCCTCCTCATGCTTTTCTTATAATGACATAAAAAGACTTGTCACTGAATCTAAGACCAGATAATCTAGAATGACCTCATTTTGAGATCTTTAATTATGTCTGCAAAGACTGTTTTTCCAAATCAGGTCATATTCACAGGTTCTAGAGGTTAGGATGTGGACATATCTTTTTGTAGGTCATCATTCAACCGATTACATTTCCCTATATGTATGTTCGTAGAAAATCTTCTTTATTGGTCCTGGGAATGAGGCCCATGTGAACTCTGCTCAGCGGGGAACATGCCTCTCTCTCCCACTCCTGCCCTTCCTTTCCTAATCCACACCCCCACCTGTGCTTGCTCTCTCCCATTCTCTCTCAAATAAATAAATGAAATCTTATAAAAAATCCTCTTTATTCTATTACCCTGCATGCCATGTTTGTGTTCTTAAATCAGAGTTGTTCCTAGGGCAACACCAGTGTCAAGCACAGTTCCTGTTACATGTCGACTCATAACACATACCTGCTTAATGAATGGATTTCTTGAATACCCATAGCTTTCAACACCTTGATTGGATTAAACATTCTTTTGGTATCATTTCAGTTAAATATCTCTCTTCTCTGTAAAGTTTAATGACTAAAGATTAAGACAGTACAGTGGGAAGTTCAACATAAAAGAACAAGTTTATATTTTTATTTCTTATTAAGATTCAAGAAATGTATACTATAGTCTTGAATCCACTGTTAGCAGGGAACTTACCCATTATGGTTTCCAAAATATTTTTTATTTATAAAATAAAGGAGCTAATGTAGATGATAAGTCCACTTAAACTCATTAAAAGTGACCTACTTCTGATTTTGTTTCTAATCCTGGTTTGGCATTTTACAGCTATAAAACAACTGGTGAGTTCTATAATCTTTCTAAGCCTCCGTTTTCACATCCGTAAAATGAGAATTGTTATTAGTGCATCACAGCAATATGAAAATTAAAAGAAATGGTGTATCAAAATAATATAGTGTAATCCCTGACACTAAGAAAGCAATTCATTATTGGGAACCAGTAATTAGTGATGACTATTCCTGTTATATAATACAATGGCTTATTTTTCTATGGGAGTTTTGTTTAGGATCCATGGAATACACAGATATGATCGAACATCAAGATTTAACTTTATCCTGGGGCACTGGCCAAAATTTGTTGAAAAGAAAAAGTCTCTGGCAGCCCAGGTGGCTCAGCGGTTTAGCGCCGCCTTCAGCCTGATCCTGGCGACCCTGGATCAAGTCCTACATCGGGCTCCCTGCATGGAGCCTGCTTCTCCCTCTGCCTGTGTCTCTGCCTCTCTCTCTCTCTCTCTCTCTCTCTCATTGTGTGTGTCTCTCATGAATAAATAAATAAAATCTTTTTTTTTAAAAAAAAGAAAAGAAAAAGTCTCTTTTCTTTGGGTCACATATCATTTTAATCTTATCTGAATAATCTCTTACTCAAGATTGTTTTTGAATGAAAAGTGTTCCTGAGAATACTTCTTTACTGGGTACTACCTAAGGCTTGAATTTAAAAAACAGTTTTGGCACATTATTTCTGTTTCTTCTATTTTTACAGTGGCCATGAAGGGAAGAAGCAGAACTTAATGTGGACAGCTGACCTCCAAATATGTGGATTCAGTTTCCACATGTCAACTAATCAACTCCCAATGGTAATCTGTGCAGAAATAGGACTGCTGAGGAACAGAGAATCACCAATATTAATAAAACCAAATTTAAATGTTTAACCTTTTAGTACCTGAATAACTTTTTTGTTTTTGTTTTTTTTTCTGAATAACTTCATTAAAGAGAAGTGCTCAATAGTATTTTGAAGAGACCCTTTATTGCACCCCTCATCCTGCACTCATTGTGATGCCTGAAATTCTAATTCTATTCAACAGTGTCATTTCATAACCTTCAATGTGGGGAAGATCTAGGCAGTCTTTCATTATTGTGTACATATTTGCTACCTTCTATAACTAGATCATTTTGAACATAGATTGTACTTCATCTTTCAAGATTATACCCTTTTATAATAATTATAATATCCACAGACATTTTTCTGCTCTCAGATCAGTTGCAAACTGCAGCTCATGGTCAAGTGAAGAGAGCTGAAAACAGCAGGAGCAAATGGCACTGAATGACTTAAAAACAGCTGTACTAGAATATAGAGAGAGGAATATAGTCTCGTTTGTAATGTCTGAAATTGAGTTTTCTCTTTAAAGGAAAATGCAATTTAATTTTCAAAAATATTTGAATTTTATTATGTAAGAAAAAAATCCTCTGTTTTAACATGTTCATTGAATTTTATTTCTTCATTTTACTTGTACTCACTTTTCCATTTGTGGGTGGAATTTATTATAGTTACTAGTTTTACATTGAATGAAACAAAATCTCTAAGATTTATTTCAATAAAATTTTGAATTCCTTGTCATTTACAGTAAAATGTATATACTTTCCGTAGTAAGGCCATCCTTTGTTGTTTAAATCCTCTTTTCCCTCCTCCTTACCCCCAAATATTGTTACTTTAGTTTTTTAAATAAAATTGTTGAACCCACAAACATAGGCTGTGAGTAATGTGGATATCACATGCAAATAATAAAATAATAATCCAAATTTGCTTTTGAGCTCCTCTAGTAACTATACCACCTCAAATATTTTTTTTTAATTTTTATTTATTTATGATAGTCACAGAGAGAGAGAGAGAGGCAGAGACATAGGCAGAGGGAGAAGCAGAGGGAGAAGCAGGCTCCATGCACTGGGAGCCCGATGTGGGATTCGATCCTGGGTCTCCAGGATCGCGCCCTGGGCCAAAGGCAGGCGCCAAACCGCTGTGCCACCCAGGGATCCCGTTAAAAGACTTTTTGTTTATTTATCTGAGAGAGAGAGAGAGAGAGAGAGAGAGACAGCATGAATAGGGGTAGGGTCAGAGGGAGAGAGAAGCAGACTCCCTGCTGAGTGGGGAGCCTGATGTGGTACTTGATCCCAGGACCCCAGGCTTAAAACCTGAGCTGAAGGCAGACGCTTAACCAATTGAGCCACCCAAGTGCCCCTCACTTCAGTTTATTTCCAAGTCTAGATTTGCCCTTTAGATTTACTTTTTTAATAATTTCTATCTCTTTATTGAGATTCTCTATTTAATGTATTGGTGTCATAATACTCTTATGACTTGAATATAGCTTTTTGATTCTTCAAACACACTGATTATACTGCTTTGAAGTCAGCCCACTCTGAATGCTTTATTTTCCTCACCTTCCTGTTAAATTTCCATTTCTGGTTCTTCTGGTCTTCTGTTTGCTTTTAGGGGGATTGTAATTTATGATTACCTTCAGTATTAGTCTTCCCATTCATTTGCTTATAAGATTGCTACTGTACTTTCTAATAGTATCCACAGGTATGGAACTTCTGCATACCTTGCCCTAAATTAAGTAAGGATCTCTTCAGGAGGGAAAGTGTTTGTTAACACAGCTTGTCCTTCACTGGTAGCATTATTGCAAAACTGTGGATAAAAAGATTCATGAGTGTAATTCCCCATGAAAATATAGCATACAAACATTCTTGCAAAAGTTTCATTCCTATTTTGTTTTGAATAAAGACTCCTTACTTTGTTGCATAGCTTTCATTGATTTCTAGAGCCCTGAAATTGTTGTTTTAGAGAACCTGTCAAGTTTTATTTTATCTTGGGTAGGTGTATTTGTTCAGGTCTTTACTCTGCCATTCTAGCATTGTTCACATTAATTATTATAATTCCTGTTTCCTGCATAAATAAGGCTCAGCAGGAGCTGCCCAATGGTCCCTGTCAATATTTAAAGTGAGATCTCTGACTTCAGGGGCTCTTTATGCTAAGGTGGATACCAAACTGCCCATATGAACACCCTAGTCATCTCTAGCTTCTTTCAGATGAACTTTCCTTTTGATATGAAATGACTAATTGCGTTGTTTGTAATGTTTTATAAGATTATTATTTTTTCAAATAAGCATAGACCATTAGTCAAGGAAATCCAGTGTAAATTTTTTTAAAAGATGAGTTTTGAAAGCATCAGTGTTATAATGAAGGCAATATTACTTACATAGTGTTTTAGGCAAATCAACAGTCTTATATAAATTTCTTTATAACTACACTGCTTAAGGTAAGAACCAAAAAAAATATTATCCACAATTATATTTTGATGGACTATTGATGAAATCATTCCATAATAAATGTGCCACATGTTACAGTTAGAGAAATACAGATAAATTACCAACCCAAACCAGAAAGAATCTTAATACTTTACAGCCCCATGCAGATATCGAACTTTTTTTTTAAGATTTTATTTCTTTATTCATGAGAGACACAGAGAGAGAGGCAGAGACATAGGCAGATGCGAAGCATGAGCCCTGCAGTGAGCCCGATGTGGGACTCCCAGGACCCAGGGATCACGACCTGAGTCAAAGGCAGATGCTCAACCACTGAGCCACCCAGGTGCCCCTTGAACTTCTCTTTAGACCACAAATGTTTTGTTGAAAAATAATGTGACTTTAGAACATGTAGAAAAACAGAATTGTTTCAAATACAGTTTTAAAGTTTTCTCACTAAATAATGAGGAACACCTTCTCTTTCTCTGTGAAATAATTCTTGCACCAAACACAATACAGCTGATTAATTAATGATTATCAAATAAATATATTAATCTGTATAGATTTTCTGAAAAAGACTTTCTCATCAGTTGAGTTAGCCGAAGTCAGCTGGCTCATATATTTAACGAATACAATAGTTTCAAAAGTAGAGTTAAAAAGCATTTTTAGTTTTTTTGTTTGTTTGTTTTTAACACTGGAATACATGCAATAATACATGGCCTCTTTCTCCACAGGGCACGAAATAGCTGCAGCTGAGGCTCAGGAGACAGTTTCTCACAGGCCTTAGCTCTTGCTTTCGTGTCATATTTGGTCTACATCATACACATATGTTATTTCTCTAGCAATAGACTTTGTGACTCTCTGAGTTAAGTGCTAATACATTACTATCATCTTTCAATGAAAGACCTGTCCCTTATCATCATCAGCCATTCCCAACAATCGGATGCCTCCTAAGTGAGTCATCTTTTAAAAACTCGCTCAGCTAACACTTTCATTTGAAGCTTACCCTTACACCACTTTCCAGGTTATAAATGCCCCATACCTTGTGCATTTATTGATAGATGTACATCTTGTTTAAAGTGTTGTAACTTCATGTTCACTTGGATTCTTTGTGAATTACAGCTTTCCAAGATCATCTTGTCATCTTCATTTCTATAATCTCAGTACCTACCACAGTAGCTGAGGGATTCTAAGAGGTCTCGTGTTAGATGGTAGTTCAATGGTTCACAATACATAGGGCCGGCATTATAACCCTGGGCCATTGACAAATAGTCCAGGACCACTTCAATTCTTCTTACAGTACAAGTTTTATCTTGGACAGGATTAGTTTCTACAGATATAACTATGTAACTTATGAAGAGTGCCAAGTTAGCCCTTAGCATCCTCTACCTACAGTATTTATATTATTATCTTTTCCTGATTCTCTTCCTCCTCTATCATAATTGCAATTTCCTTAAGGAAAAAAAGCCATGAAATATTTATGTCTACATCCCTATCATAGAGCACAATACTTAACACACAATAGAGACTTAGTGAATGTTATAAGAATTTAGTTTAATTAAATTAACATTTGGAGTTTATTTGACTGAAGTGTGGCTATAATGTAATGGAGTCAGATGCTTGTTCTTGTTGGTCACTAGAGTTGGAGATATTTTAAAAAACTCCAACAGAAGGTCTTAACAAACAGGTATAATGAAATTCAAACAGATGGTCAGCAATTATGCCAACTCCATTCTGATTTTGATTCCTAAGCTAATTACTGTGGTGAGCCCCGACATGGATATATTTTGATAGCCAAAATTACCATCGTTCACTACATTCGTTTTTTGTGAGAGCCAAGAAATCAATGAACGTGGATCCAGCTAGTTTATATGAACCATTTTATTTGGATTGAATATGAAATTTGGTTGGAGGATTTTAAAACGATTAATTTTGCTAAATCCTGAATCTTTTAAAAATTTTTTGAAGATTATTTGTAGAGACATAATTTGTTTTGTTTTTGCCTGGCCACCATCTGACATGGAAAGATTTTGCCTCATATAGTCTCGTCTGTAGAAACCAGGTACAGTTTAATGTCTGTCATAGAAATCATTTTTTTATTGTCTTTCAAATGATTACAAGTATTTTGTACTTTAATCTGACTTTGTGGTCAGTTTCTACAGACGAGACAGATTATATTCCTCAGATAGAAACACTGAGGAATATAATAGCTCCAGAGAAGCTTTTAAAATGACTATGCTCAGACTCCTCCCTCAAAACAAATGAGGTCTCTGCACAGTAGATCAGAAAGCAAATTTGCTGTTGACAAGATACTCTACTATCATTTCAGCATTTTGATTCTGTTCTATTTATGTTTTATAAATTTTGAGCTGAAGTTACCAGATACTGGGTGTTTAATAATTCCTCTTTTTAAAAGTGATTAATTTAAAAATCATAGCTTAGTCATACTTTTGATACAGCTTCAAAAATATTCTTGGTACTTTAGATCCTTGCTAGCACTTGGCACCTTATGGTGCTCCTACGTGAAAATGTTTAAAACAGATCAATGGTAGGTCCTATTGATAATATGAAAAGAGAGTCAAGCATTCCATTTGGTTATTGAATAATGTTAGCTTTATTATTATAATAGAATACAGTATGACATAAAATTAAGAGCTTTTGCTAAACTCTGTAAAGCAATACATGCATCTGCCATAAACAACCTCGATTCATGTTAGGTTTTATTGCCACTTCACTGCACTAAGGTGCAATAAACATTCAGTGTCATCTTTTAAAAAATGTTCCTGGGAGTAAACAGGAACTGTCCTCTATAAGAGTGTATCTTTATTTTCAAGGAAGACTTAACTAGTATTACATGGTTTAGCAAAGCACTGTAGAAAAGCTACATAGAATAATTGGTCTTTGATAAACTGTGCAATCAATTTATACAATAGAATACTATCACACATACTAACAAACTAAGAAATGATAGAAATGCAATCATTGCATAGCAAAAAGCAGACTAATAAGAAATATTCACATCTAGTGAGCAAAATACAGACCAAATGTTATCCATGAGGAGCCTGGAAGATAAAATGCTCTTTATAAACACATTAGGTTAACGCCGAAAAATAACAGATATAAACAGCAACACAGAAGTTAGAGCCATATTTTATTTTATTTTCTATACATGATATCTACACATGATACCAGAGGATGAAATGTCCTTGGTTCAGTCTTTATTGGCCTAGCTCATTGAATTTAGGCAGGACCAAATCAAACAATAAAGCACATTTAAAAAGAAAACCAGAGTTTGCTTAGGAAAACACAAACTGTGTTTTTTCCTACATCATTGGATAGCAGCTTTTTGAAAGAAACATTGCTCAAAACTTGGGTACGGATCCCAACAGACTTATTTGGCAATTATGCTGATAGGTTTATGCTGTAGTATTCTAAATGTGGTTAGACTATGACCTGTGGATTCTGGATGCTAATTTTAAACATCTCTGAAATTCTGTCAGACAAAAGGAGACTTCAAAAATACCTTCTGAATAAATATTCATCTCTAAAACATCTGGGAAGTAATGAAACAGACCAGAATTTTTATAGGGAGTATTAATGGACCTCTTGTTAAAGCCCTTACATAGTATACCTACAAATATATTGCTACAGTATAAATGAAATATAATAATGTTACTCAATAAAAGCTATTTCCTGTACATTCTTTCATGTGTTTTTATATTTAATGCTACATATGGTACAACACTTATTGAGATAGTTGGTATCAGCAATTATAGCAATAATATATTCTAGCTCCAACTAATGCTTTTCCATTTTCTTTCTATTTTACAAGAGCCTCAGATAGGGAAATGTGGCATGACTTGAGCAGAGAGCAACGGATTTACTACTGTACACCGGGCGATAGTTTGAAATTATAAGCTTTCTCTACATAAGCGGACTTTATACCCATCTGTTTAATTTCCATCTGATTCCCACAGGCTGTTCTGTTTTTAATTCAGGCTCTAAAGGTATTTCCATAGCACTTTACAACATTCTAACAGCTAAGAGCGGTGAGTCCTACACAATATTTTAAGAACATAACTTTAAAAAAGTAAAAAATGTACAATCTCATGCTGTATATTTACATATATAATTTATATATTCTATATTTGTTTACTAGTCATAAATTTCAATCTAAAGCTTTTAATGTACTGTTATATAAAATAATACATTCAACAATTCTAGAGCTTGCAAAATATGTTTGCCCCTCTAAGAACATCTTTTTATAATGAGAATCAAGTGATTATTGGACCCATGTGCTATCTGGATATAGACAGGGCAGCAAAGAAAGTATTTTTTAATTGTTTTATTTAATTTTTTTTTAGTTTTTAGTTTTTATTGAGTGTATGTCTCTTAAAATGATTCCTCATTGAATCTAGTGATAAAAGGTCAGATGATGGTGAAGTAGCCTATTTAAAGCATTTGTCTCTTTTGGACTAAATGTGCTTAACGGTAAGGAACTGCACGTTTGCGTATGCCATTTCCATGAATTTTAAAATAGCCTTTAACAACAGAGTAATGCATTAGCTATTTTTAAAAGGAGAAAAATTGGGGGTCTTCAGCTTTGGAAACAAAGTGTTAAAGCTATACATCAGTTTAAAAAACAAAACAAAATGTAAAGCACACTGAAGTTTGTGCAATAAAGACAATAGATTTTTAAAATTTCTTTCATTAAACATTTATAATTTATTCTTTGAAACACCTCCACATAAAAATATTTTTGACATATACAGTATCTTTTTTTAGAACATTTGGAAATATATATCTACAAATGACCTGGAGTTATAGAGTTAAGTTTTATTTTCCTTCTACTTTTCCCTACAGTCTGGACCTACTCACATACCTTTCCTCTCTCATTCTGTCTCCTTCTGTCGTGCTTTTTCTCTTTTGCTTCCTCTCAGAATCCTGTCTCTCAGCTATATGTTCTGCTTTGCTCTGGACTGCTGGACAGGGGTCTGTTGTTCTTCTATGAATTATGGAAATAAGGAAACCTTCAAATTCTTTAAGACAGAGGCAATAAAGCAGGTGGGAATCACTGCGTTGAGAACAGAAAGCAATTCCCAGTGCAGAGGACTGAACAACAGGATGTGAATAAAAGGACCTATTGATGTGGGGTGGGGGCTTTTAGCTGAGGCTCTCTGTTTAAATATGTAGCCCAATAGACCAAGTTAAAGATTCCAAATAGCAGCGGGAAAGCTATTCTTGACAGTCGGTCAATTTTGCTGACACTGTTAAAGGTTTTCTTGGGTTCTGGTGGTTTTGTTTCCGGCTTGACTTCTTTTGGTTCTATGGTTGCACTTTTAGCAATCGTGGCTAAGCCAGGGTCACCCCTGGCCAAATTAGGGGTGTAGCTGGTTGCTGTTGGAGCATAAGTGTTGTTTTTCTTAATGAGAGGATCTTTCACTTTCTTTGGCTGTAGAAGGAAAGAGTAAAAGCATTTCGTTCAGTAGACTGTGGTAAGGAAGTTTATACGTTGCTAAGTAAAGTGACCTTTACTTTGAAATCCAAATCTATGCTTTATTTAAATTGTAAGAAATATAATGTATGGCTGTATTATTGAGACAAATTAAAAATGCAGACACAAATGCCCAGTTATAAATTTGACAAGTTAGAGCATCTAACCATACAGTGATTATAGCTAACAATAAATATGTATCCTGGACTTGAATCTTGCTAAGACCAAATCTTAAATGTTCTCACCACAAAAAAGAAATGGTAACTATGTGACAGGATAGAGATGGTAATGGATGCTATGGTAGTAATCTCTTCACAACATATAAATATCATATCAACCACATTGTATATCTCAAACTCACACAATGTCATGTGTCACATATTTCAATAAAGCTGGAAAAGAAGGGCACAGTATTTTCCAGGATTTCCCATCAAGAGGTAATGTGATGTCAGTTTAGGAGTCTATCCTCAAGAAGCTTTGTAGCCTCAGCCTTTACCCTCTAGAAACATGTTACTGCCACATGAAGAAGCCTGGACTAGAGACTGGGAGACCAGAGACCAGCCAGTATCAGGCCCCAGATGAGTGAGAGGCCATTGTGGATGCTTCCCCCTGGTGGAGCCTCTAGTTTTCTGCAAGCATGTTAGTGAGCCATATCCTACTCATGGAAGTACCACCAGGTTGTTCCCAGACCCAAAGGCCTGGTGGTTACTTTAGGGCACTAAGTTTTGGAGTGGTTTGTTTTGCAGCAATAAGTTGCTGAGTCAACTGTTATTTGCTCCTTCTCCTCATGTTGCAAGTGGATTGATAAAGCAGAGTTTTTCAGGGTATCCTGAAGTCAATTTTTGTTCAA
The DNA here is from genome assembly GCF_011100685.1 of Canis lupus familiaris. Classification (NCBI taxonomy): domain Eukaryota; kingdom Metazoa; phylum Chordata; class Mammalia; order Carnivora; family Canidae; genus Canis; species Canis lupus. The sequence goes on from NC_049225.1 coordinate 49,906,367, forward strand.
CGTCAGCTGCTTGTCAGTGTTATCTGTGCAATGAGTCACAACTGCAGCATTTCTTGGGGTTTCTGTCATATGGAAATTTCTAAAAAATGAAGTGAATCATTGTTTACAACTATGTGGTCTGATACAATTGCCACCAGTCATTTGCAACTACTGAGGACTTCAAATGTGGCTAGTCTGAGATGTGTATAAGTATAAAATATGTATAGGATTCTGAAGGCCTACTATAAAAAAAGAGAAAAAAGTAATATATCTCCTTAATAGTGTTTTTTATTGTTTACATATTGTAAGTATAGTATTTTTGATATGTTGGTTAAAAGCATATTATTATCACTAAATTCTATACCTGAAATTAATATCATACTGTATGTTTACTAACTAGAAATTAAATAAAAACCTGAGAAAGAAAAAAAGAAAAAATCAGCTTCACTGGTTTGTACCTTTAAAACAAAGTTATTAGAAAATTTTAGATTACATATTGCTCACATATTTCTGCTGGACAGCACTAGCCTAGGAGGGTAGTTCTCATTCTTTTGTGCACACTACACCACTAGTTAAAATTTTTAAGAACAAATATGTCTTGGGCACAGCTATATTTTGAATTGGAATTCCTCAGAAGTAGAGCCTTGCTACTGATTACTGCAAAAGGGTATACAGAAATACTTATGAGCAGCTAAACTTGACCAACCAGGCTCAATGCTCTCTGAATAATTTGTATTTTTATTATTGAATCAGAATAAAATATTACTACCAGATCTGCTGCTTTTCACAAAGCACACTAGTCAGGAATTTTAACAGGTTAATTTCTTTATTATCCAGCCCTGTGATCTATCTGCTACCTTTTTCCCCCTCTCTGAATCCTTAAGAATTACATTAGGACAACAAAAAAAAAGCCCAGAATTTTTTCTTTCTGGTATTACATTTTTAAAAGTAAGGCCACTTATTCGAAGTGTACTCCTATCTTATAGTGAAGACAGATTTGGTTAAGTTTTATGAAGTTGACAGAAATTTGCATAATTATTTGTAAAAAATAAAGCAAGAAAAAATGATTCTTTCAAATGTCAAAATTATACAGGTCAAAAATAGATATGGTTTACTAAGTCACACAAAGACTAATACCATATGATTTCACTTATATGTGGAACTAAAAAACAAAACAAATGAATAAATAAACACAAAGCAGAAACAGATCCATAAATACAGACAGCAAATTGCTGGCTGCCAGAGGGGAGGGCATGGAGGTGGATGGGCAAAACGGGTGAAGGGGAGTGAGAAATACAGGCAGGCTTCTGGTTATGGAATTAGCACATCATGGGAGTAAAAGGCATAGCATGTGGAACAGAGTCAATGATATTGTAATAGCACTGTATGGTGACACATGTGGTGAGCACAGCATTAATGCATAGAGTTGTGGAATCACTATGTTGTACACCTGAAACGAATGTAACATTTTGTCTCAACTATACTGGAATAAAAAAAATAGATAGGATTTATTTCAATGCAATTAAACTGCCAAATTGAACTTGTATTAGTCCATTTTCCTTTAACAAATAAGACTTCTAACATTACAGACTACATGAAAAAGCATACATGTCCTTTAGATAAAATGGTATGTACTCCGTTGCTGAAGAGAGGCAGTAGGTTCCAATCTAACCAAAACTTGTTGAGTGACAGACATCCTGTTAGATAAATTGAAATGAATAATCTGCAGCAGGGATAATTCTTGGAGAAGAGTTTGTATTATTAATAAATTTCATTTCTCCCAGTGCCAAATTATGATAATATTCCAGTACTAAAGTTTCTCAAGTTAAGTGCCTTTATTTGCAAAATATGTTGAATAAAATATTGAGAAATATCTGGTTGGCTTATTTGGGAAAGAATACTTAATAATCTTCTTTAATCTTTGAGAATGTTGAGCTCCTCCATATTCTTTAAAAAAACTGATATTTCTTTCAGCAATTTACCATACGAGAATGCATCTTAAGCAGGCTCCTGAAGGCTCACTTGTTAATGTGATGCCTTACAAAAAAATTTTTTTTTCAAGTTACACCATGTCAGAGATTGAAAATTTAACTCTCCTGAAAACACTCACCTGGTCATAGAAAGCATATTTTATTCATACTCTCTGAATGTCAACATGAGACCTGGATCACACTGTGCTCACACTCCCTATAATAAGTAAATCAAACCAGTAAAGCCCTGGGGAAGGTTTTTAGAGGCATAATTTACAGAAAATATTATCTTTCTCATTAGGATGAGAGATATAGATGAATTATTGATAAATAATATATGTGTATGATAATGATAATGATAAATAATATATGATACAACTCTACCTAACATCTATATTTTTATACTGAATAACATGGACTGTAGATTAATAGAGATCAGAGTATTTTCTTTGAGACATGAATACAGGGTCTGACCTGTATCACCTTCATTAGATGTAAATACTCCAGAGATAAATATAAATTGAACGGTGAGTTCAATCATACCTCAACCTAAATTCTATGCTTTCCAGACCAAATTCATCTAACGAGTTACTAATAACTGATACTGATGAGAAAGAATCAGAAAGACACTGGCCTCTGGCAACAAAGAAAATATTAAGATAGAAAAGCAATTTTCCCCAATGTTGGCACATCACTTTCCACCTAAATATCAACCATGTTTAGATATCACCAATTCTGAAGCACTTTAGCAGACTATTTCAGTGATTCTAAGATATGCATTTAAAAATGTTCACATCTGGGGCAGCCCCGGTGGTGCAGCGGTTTGGCGCTGCCTGCAGCCTGGGGTGTGACCCTGGAGACCCGGGATCGAATCCCACATCGGGCTCCCCGCAGGGAGCCTGCTTCTCCCCTTGCCTGTGTCTCTACCTCTCTGCCTCTCTCTCTCTGTGTCTATGAATAAATAAATAAAATCTTTAAAATAAATAAATAAATAAATAAATAAATAAATAAATAAATAAATAATAAAAAATGTTCACATCTATGACTCTGGGCTATGTCTTATAATTGGTAGTTTTATATGATGTCTTATAATTGGTCCTATGATTAACCATTCTCCATGTATGGTTCTCTCCCCTTTGGGCTGTCCTTCTACTCTAGGACAAATGGAGACCATCAATGGCTAAAGTAAGCATCTGATAATCATTCTGTCCTCACTCTCTTACTCCTCTCTCCAACTGGTATGTGCAATCCCTTTGTCTTGTCTCTTCTCTCTATGGAACCTGAGCCAAGGTCCTGGTTTGCAAATTCAGATTTTTTTTTTTAAATACTTGGCAAGTATGTTTCAAGGCAAGTGAATTTTGAGAGCTTGGTTCCTGTTGGCTGCCATAGTGCGTTCTACACAGAACTTTCTTTTGCTTTTTACTTGTGTAGGAGATTATCAGGGTGTTAGCTGATTCATCCGTGCCTGAAGGGTATATCTAAAGGAGCTTTTACTTGGCAGCATATTTTCTTTCTTACTTTTGCATATATTAATGGCTCATCTTATAGTCAGTAACACACTATAAATTAGTTTAAATATGGTAGATGTTTCCACTGCAAAAGATTCTCTTTTTTAGTATGTCTGTAGAGCTATGAGGAAAACACCATTAAATTAATTTCTTTACTATAGACTTTCAGATTCTTAAATACCCTGTGACTCTGTGATATGCAGCATTATTCAAGTGTATTCAACCACAGAACTTTATTCTTTGAGACTATTTCATAAGACTAGTACTCCCAGGAATAGAATTTGGGAAAAAGCTGCTACAGAGTGATTCCTCCTAGATTATTTCTAGATGTTTTACAATCTCTGTGTCTCTGACTTTGACCTTCTTTCCATCATCCCAAGGCTCGCTTACATTTTGACATATTTTTCCTTCAAGCCACAGGAGTAGAAATATCCTCCACACATGTGCTTTAAAATACACTCTAAAATAGGTTCTAATTTAGGCAAGCAGTAATGAGCTTGACTTAATAATTTTCTACAATGAAGAATTTTTCTGTGACTTCCTTGTATGATCCTTAAAGCAAACCTCTAATTTGGAAAGGAAATATATTCCTTGTCCTTTACTTAACTGAAAATTGGTGAAAATGCATTTTGTAAACTCAATTCAATTGAGACATTAGATTAATAATATTTATGACCAAAGTGATTAGGCTCAGAAATCAACCAAAAGACAATGATTTTCAAGTTCAAATTATAATGGCATAACTTTATTTGCTCCCAATGTCAAGTTGATTAAAATTGTTCTCAGAGACCATAGGAAAGCAGTTTTGAGTAGGACTGTTTACCTTCATCTCTCCTTTATCTCTTTCACTCTACTCTGTATACTGGCCCACTTAAACAACCTCTCTCTTGAGCACTGCCAAAATTACCATAGCATACAGTCACTTACAATTTAAGAAACATAGAATCCTCATTACCTAGTCTCTGCATTCTTCATCCATCCCTTGAGGTCCAAACATGCCATCTCACAGGTTTAGTAAGACATACCGGTGATACATACCACAGGGGATATTAAAGTACTTACCTTTTCTGGAACCACGCTTTTGCCATCCCATGCATAACCTCTCTTGGTGAAATAATTGACTGTGGCAAACTCAATCAGAGCCGAGAAGACAAAGGCATAGCACACTGCAATGAACCAATCCATAGCAGTGGCATAAGCCACCTTAGGGAGGGAATTTCTGGCACTGATACTCAAAGTTGTCATGGTGAGCACAGTTGTTACTCCTGTAAAGAAAGAAATGAAGTAAGGTTCACACTATAAAATTTGATCACTGGAGGTCAGCCTACTTGTGCAAAGGGAAACCAGCAGGACCACAGATACACTGTGTTTTTTAGTTCATCCCATTTTGGTTTGGGATGGATGCGTTTGCATTTCACAGTGTGGTGGGATTGAGGGGGACCTCTTGGAGGGATAGATTGCTCTGCTATTGAGAAGCTGTGAATGTTGTGAGTTCCTTTAAATGGGCACATTGAATAGGGTATCCTGAGCAGGAAAGGAAATTATACTATCTCATTGTCCCCAACTATTTAAACAGAAAGCGTAGATCTTTACTGTCTCTGATAACACAAGAAATTGCTGGGTCCTCAGCTCTGTTTAATATTCTATCTGTATATACTAAATGTATAAACCAAGAAGCCCATAGCTTCTTGTTAATCAATAATTGATAGGTAATTGAATTATTTTAGGATAATATTTTGTTATATATTCTTCTGCTTTTATACTATCTTTTCCCCCTAATTCTGACACAGCTCCTTTTTTGAAAGAACTCCTGAAATGTGTTGCATGTCACTTGCTTGAGGCCACATGGCACAGAAATGGCAAAACAAAAATTTGAGCACAAGCTTCTCTGATTCAAATGTCCATAAGCTTTCCCTTTCTCTGTTAATGCTGCCTCATCTGGCCCTATTCTGCGAATCCATCCCCAGTGATTAAAGTTATCAATATTCAAAGCAGTTTTCAAGTCAGTTGCTTTTAGATTATTTAGATTATTAGTATATGTGTGCATTATAATAGAATATTGTAATATACCTTGTAAGCCATTTGAAAATATATTAATTAATTCACCCAATAGGCTGCATAGTATGGAAGAACTTCTAACCTCTTCCAGTGACTAGTCCCAACCTCACCATCTCCTAGCACTAATAGGTAAAAGCATTTTAAAGATGATAAATTATTGCTGTGGAAGATACCGTCATCTGATGTATCTAAAACTCTTATCTATAACTACCCTTTTTGATTAATTTTTAGAGAATCAGCAGTGTTACACAGCTGGTAGGTGGTTGATTTTTCTAAGCTGCTTTAAACCATCTAATAGTCCCTAGTTTCCCATGAATTTTTAAGGTAGATGATCTTTGTAACTATGTTAGGAAGTGATAAGATTAAGAAGAAACACAAAGACTTTTGTTAAATCATATTTTGGAAACATGGTCACAGATGTAGGGAATAGACTTAAACTTTGGCGGTGTTACAGAAAGGTCTGGGGCATTATCTGTATTATACAACCAACAAATGGTTTAAAGAAATATTGGCTGGTAAACAGCCCTTAAATTTACATATCAATATTAACTTGAGCAAAGAGCAAAGGTAATTAATGTTGGTATTTGGGGAACAGAACAACCCAGTTTCAAATCCCAGCTCTGTAATTGCTGAATGACCTTGGGAAAATTGCCTCACAATTCTGAACTTCTGTTGGTTTTTCAAAAAATTATTTCTTTGTAAATTAATTTTAATAAGTCTAACTCAGAGGGCTGAGTATTAAATAAAATGCTGTAATAAAGTGTTTAGCATTGAGCCTGATACCAAGAACAAAGTTAATGGCTATTATTATTGACAACTTCAGTCCTTGTTAATAAATCTCTGCTACGATGAATTCCTTTTTTTTTTTTTTTTTTTCAAATTTTGGTTCATGTAGGCAACTGTCAGAAGTAATTTGGGAATGAGTGTTCTTAAACTAAATATATCCATAAATTAAAAGTAAGAATAGCATAAAGGGAAGAGAGAGAGAGAGTGTGTGTGTGTGTGTGATATCTTACAATTCCTGCTATAAGTACAGGGAAAAGAACAAAAATGTGTTGAGCTCATCAACTGAGTTCCAAGAACTCAACCTGACAATTTACATATTTTATTCTTCTCACTTAATCTTTTAAACACTACTATTTTACTTTAATTGCCTTCTCAATTGAATCTTAGAAAAGTGAAGATTGAACCTAAAACTTGTATCTACCTGGCAGCAAAATTACATAATCACATTGCCTCTAAATGACAGAGCATGACCATCAAGAAGATGATGTTTGAAGACATAAGAGACTTCAGCTTTGTTGCATTCTGGATGCCTTATAATAAGCTGTTACTCTGTACAACTTTTTTTTTCTTTTTCCCTTGTGTATTTTTTCTTTAAGTATATATGACCCTCTCAGGCATCTAACGTAGCACAGAAGAATGTGCTGAGTTGAGACTAAAAACAATAGAAACATGTGCACTAAGTAAATGTTAAAAGGCCAAAGGCCTTGAGAAACTGTATTTGTGATTGTACTGAACGAAAAACATTAGAAATATATAACTTGAAACAAGGAAATATTTGCCACAATTGAGTTTACAGATATGTAGTTTATGTTCACCAAAAGGGCATGAGTTGGCTGAGATATCCGATTGTTGAAAATGTTAAGAGCAAGATTTTTAACTTATAAAACATTTCAAAATGCTTTAGATAATTTCCAAAAAGGAAAGGTAGGATTTTTTAGGGTAAGAAGAGAGGAAGAGTTAGCATTAAAAAAAAAAAAATCCTTTTCACTATAGTGCTATTATTCATTCCACAAAAATAAACATAAAACATAAAATGTGCTATTTTTTTCAATTTCCAGTGAATAAAATGTTCACACTGAATATGCATACAGAAACACGTATCTTGACAAGAGTTCAATCTTCAGTTCTAGTAAGTGTCTTCAACACTAGTAAATACTAACAAATGGTAATAAAAAAAAAGAGTTTGAAATGAACTACTTTTTTTGCTCTGCAACTGGGATCATTCTGGATCTTCATATACCTGTGTTCCTAGACTACTTGTGAGAGCAAAGATGTGGTTTCCAACCTGGAAGCACTTTGCTAAGTTCAGAAGAAAAAACTATTTTCTGGGCATTTGCAGCAAAGTCTTGCTTTTTTCCCTGAGATAACTGATTTTTCAGACCTTGGCTGTTATTAAAGAATGATACCATAGGGATCTCTGCACATGATAATCCTCAGTTTAGATTATAAACTTAAGCTTTTTATTCGGTAGTAAAGAGTCTTAAACATAGCGTGGGCCTAGTTGATATTTACATGCATCTATTTACATGCATTAAAAACAGCTTGCTATTTAAAGAAAGAGTTTTTAAAAATCACACCATAATGAAAATGAAATGGTAATTCTTTGAACCTTCTTTCTACTGGGCTAACTTCAGATTTTAACCCATGATTATTGTTTCATTCAATTTACAACATCACCAATATAACTTGTCCTCCAGACCCTTGCCTGCATGTCCTGATTGTCACTTACCAAAGACAGTCCTCGCTGGTACAGACTCTCTGTTGAGCCAGAACGAGACTTGGGAGAGAATGACTGTCATTATGCATGGCAGATATGTTTGAATAACAAAATAGCCAATCTTTCTCTTCAAGTGGAAATGAGTGGTCATAACAACATATTCTCCTAGAGGGTGAAACAGACAGTAAGGTGAGCAATTTGACCTTGAAAAGAAGTTATCTCCAGATTTTTCAAACAGCAGCAAAAACCTAGACTTAAGTCATCCTTTCTCTATGTGGCATTTGGTTCCTGAAGAGAAAACATTTATCCAGGAAAGAACGGAGACATTATAAAAATACCAAAAAGGGTTCGAGGATGAGACTGAGGTGCCAGAGATCTCATGGATATTGCTGCATCCTTATCCTGGTACATCACACATTTATGAGACATAGCTGAGCATCTATTTACAGATTGGCTTTAATGACCAAGAAGGCAATGTGCAAGATCCTGATGACACATACTAATGGATTAGAACAGACCAAATCCCCAGTTTACCACAGCGGAAGACATTCAGGCTATCTAATGAAGTAGCTTTGATGTCCAAGTTAGGGGAATTCCAGTTCTCACACCACACTTCCTTTTAGCAGCTCTGTGGCCCTGGGTAAGTTATTTAATTTAGCCTGATCTTTGGAATGAGGAGAGTGGGTTAGAACCTAGGGTTTCTCAAAATTTATTTTGAGGAATACCTTCATCAGAATCACTTGGGAAGGTTCTTCAGGTCCCACCTAGATACACAAACCACTCTCTAAGAGAGGCCAAGGAAAATCCACTTCAATATAGCTTTTGAACCTGTCCCAATTCCTAGCTTGGGTTAGGAAACAGTGGACTACCTGGGCACACTTCATGATCTTTGTATACATCAAAGTCTGATTTCATTTGGAGATCCAAAGTGATAGATATACAACCCGAATTATAGGAGTTTTCTTTTTTAAATTGATGTTATATTTCCTCAATTGTAAATCGTAGAAACTTTTAGCTTTATCCATTCTCAATATATATTTAGCCATCTGTGGGTGGGCAGGAGAGAAATGTGTATTCATACTAAGAAAACATCACTTTCTTTGGTATTCACCAAACTTTTTCCTTCCCTTCATCTAAAAAATTTCCCCACACAACCTGTGATTTATATCTCAGCCCATGGCCTGGCCATCTACTTTTAGCTACATATGGATAAAACTGTCCATGATCTCTAAATATCCCAACCTTCACTTTTCTGCAAAGTAATTGTAGAGGTTCCTGGTGTAGTTCTGCTTTCAGCTTTCTTCCTCATTTTTTCTTGACTCTAACCAGGAATTTCCCTTCTCACTCCTTGCCCTATTTGTATCTAGAGGGCTGCCAAATCAACAGCTCTAAGTGACACTGATTTCAAACCTGTACTCCCAAATATCTACTAGACATCTCAGAGATACTGATTTCTCATTGACATCACCAACTAAGTATGTTCAAAAACTGACATTCATTAACCTTTCTCATAAAAAAATAATGAATAGTGTAGAGCTGTGCTGCTTTACCACTTAAGAGTCCATCTCTAAATTCATGGTCCTCTCATCTGTCTGCTCACTCAGGCTAAAATCTTAGAATCAAACCTTGCATGTTAAGTCGGGCTTCTGAGGGAGAGAGAAAGGAATCAGTTGATCATCACAATTTTAATTTCTCCTTTGCAGTATCTCTGGCTATGCCTTATCTCATGGTCACTGCTCTTATCTCCTTTGTAGATCTATTAACTGCCTTGTTTATTTCCAGTCACTTCCTCACTCCAGTTTCCCTAAATTTCGATGTCAGAGTAATCTTTTTAAAGCATACATAAAATCTTAAAATACCTTAATGCATTCCCATTATCTGCATTAAAGTTTCAAACCTCAGCACTATTGACATTTCAGGCCAGTTAATTGTTTGTTGTGGGGGCTGTCCCACATATTGTTGGATTTTTTACTTGACCTCTATCCATCAGATGCCACTAACAAACACTCTGTCCTTCCCCAGTGTGACCACAATGTCTTCAGTGTTACCTACTGACAAGTAAACTCTGTTACCTGGATTTAAGACTCTCCATGTCATAGCTGTAATATGCATTTCAGTATCATGTCTCATGTCTCACCACACATTTTCACATCTCAGTATCTTGACCTACAAAATTCTCTACTTGAAATCTATTATTAGTGACTATTTTGTTCATCTATGAATTGGGCTCAGTCCATGGTGGAATAGGAAGAAATGTCACATAGAAGCAAGTTTATTAGCCTTGGAAACAAATGGATTTGGGTTTAAAACTTATATGTGCTATTTTCTTTCTGGATAGCCTTGGGTAATTCACTTTATAGTCTCTGATCCTCAGTTTCCTAATCTGTAAAATAGTGAGAAGTATATTGTGGGGAGAATAAAGAATAAGGGCTCTATTTAAGATCATGCTGTATAGGAGTTTTAAAATAAATTTTAGTTCCTTTCTCCATTTTCTTCTCTTTTCCCTCCATTCAGAACTGGTAAAAGTATTGGTAAAAGAAAATGCATTGACTCTTTATAAGAGGAAATCATTCACACTCTCAAGTGTGTTTTCATTGCTAATTGTTAATAATGATAACAACTGTCATTTATTGATCGCTGGTAAGTAACTTCAAATTTATTTATACCTTCTGTTTACAGTTATAATACAATCTCATACTTCTTATCTTAGCTAATTTACATGCTTTATCCGTCTCATCAAACTGAAAGCTAATTGAGAAGAGGGATAGTTCTTTGAATATAGCATGTGTTTTACATATTTTAAGTATTCAACATCTGTGTGTGGTGAAAAGGGAGGCACTGAGGTTTAAGGACACTCACACAAATTAACATCCATGATACTCTGTCTTTGGGAGGGTATATACAATGTTTACTAATTTCTTTTCAGTTTCTATAGATACCTTGGGTGATGACTCCAAGGTCATCTGAAAGAAATAAGTGATTTAAATTTGAGAAAAATGTAGAAAGCCAATTTTCCCAGCATTATGAAAAGATACTCCTGTGGGGACATGGCCATGTTACATTTCACCCTCTCAGGAGTATGCATTATTATTTCTAACCATTCATTCAACTGTGGTTTACAAAATGTCATCAGCTCAAAGAAAAAATTCCATCTTTCATATAATGTCAGAAAGATGAGTGTCTATACATATTCCATTATCATCTTTTGTTGTTCACAATGTGACATTTGAGGAAGATTCTGCAAAGAATATGATTTTGGAGGAGCTATTATTCGACATTTTGTTTGTTATATAAACCACTTCCTCACTAACAAATTAGAGAGAGAATAAGAGGACTTCAAATCTATTGAAATCATTTTCCTAAATTAAACAAAATCTAAGAAGTTTTGGCACAAAACATTTAAGTAAGGAAAAGAAAAGACAGCAAAATCGGAATCATGTTGTAATAGATTAAAGATAAAAGAAAAACACAACAACAACAAAATCAATCTCCTATTGAATAGAAAGAGTATCTCTAGACATCAAGTGCTCATGCACTAAGCATGTCAAATTCTTTTTCTCTAATTCAACAGTCTAGAATTGTAATTCAAATATCCTTGCATATCATGTAACCCTCAGGGAAGCTTGTAAATTAGATGTGACAATATTTCTGATACATTACCATACAAAATTAAGGAGAGAGAAAGAAAAGAAGCAGGGATATAATTGTATAAAGCAGCTTCAAGGATTTGTTTAGAACTGGCTTCCATTTACTTGAAGAGTAAATACTTTGTTTAACTTTATTTGACTTCAGTTTCCTCATTTGTTCAATTAAAATGATAGTGCTTTATTTAACTATTTCCTAGGATGCTGGGAGGATAAAATGAAATGATAGATATGAAAGTTATTTTTAAAAATTGAGTCACATGGAGATTGACAGTGTGAAGACAGAAACAATAGAAGTATATTTTCTTCAGCTCTAAAAAGCAACCATTCACTTCAACAAAGTTGTAGTGAATTAGGCCTCTGTAAACCTGTCACTTTACTTTCAAGTGTGCTTCTAGGCTTTGTGTTTTCTAAGGCTATATGTTTCCTAAGTTTCTATGCTACTTTTTAAATAGGAATAAGGAATCAAAAATTATCATTGAGGGAGGAATTGGTATTTTAATATCTGCATCAAAGAGTTATGGAATAAAAAATTAAAAATATGATTAGAGTTCTAGTCCACTTAGACTCTCTAGACCCATCCCTTCATCTGAAATATGAATAGTTTGATCAGGTGACCATAGAGATCTTTTTGCCCTACTTCCAACCCCCAGTTTTTATATTTCATGGCTACAATGATTTCTCTGAAGATCATGTGCTAAGCTTCATAAATGGGAGCCTTGAGGCTCCTTGGATGAATGTTAATCACCACTCTTGTCTCTACTCAGGGAAAATGGGTGCTTTCCTCATTCATTTTGACCCTGCAGTGTCATCCTTAAATCAACTCATCCAGAGAAGACTATCTTTAAGAAAGAGGATCTTACAATTTCTCTTGGTTATTTGTCTAAGGATAAAAGTCATTCATAAAGAAGAAACATTCTTATTCAGCAAAGCTAACCTAAATTTCCTTAGATCAAATCTGTCTATTGATTTAGGTAAATATGAAGGTTTTATAGTCATCACCATGTACTTTAAAAAGGCATTACATATTATTATATTCTTATTGTTTTCTGGCCATATTATTATTATTATGCCTGATGACTAATTTAATTATTATAATTTTTGTAGAAGTCATATTTACATGCTCTTTCATCACCATTGTAATTTTTGCTGGGCACTCCTTAAAGAATTACTTAGGAAACATAATGTGGTGTAGTAGAATGAGATAGGTGGCCATTTCTGGTGTCCAGTTCCAAACTGCCTTTCCTGATACTTCAAGCAGAAATGACTTCTTCTTTATGCCATGTGGCTCCCTTGCACTAGCTCTGTTATTATTATTAATAGTAATATCTAATATTTATTACATAATTTGTACATGTTAGACACTCTGCTAATAAGCAGGTTGCATGCATGTTTCTTATTTAAATCTCACAGTGGCTCATGAAATAGATTCTTTTATCATCCCCAAATAGTACAAGAGAAAGATGAACAGAGAGATGTCTTGCCAAAGGTCAGAGAGTTAATAAGTAGTAAAACCAGCATTTAAACCTTCACAGTATAATTCCAGAGTCCACACTTTTAAATCCATGCTATACCACATTATTGCATTTCACACATGTCTATGTAGCCTGTTACTAGTTATATGGTTGAGAACACTCGGCAGCTAGATTACCCAGGTTCAAATTCTAGCTCTGCCTCTGCCTATCTGTATGATCTAGGAAAAACAGTTAAATCTCTCTGGCTTCAATTATGTTCCACCTGTAAAATGGATATAATAACATTAATACCTATATCCTGGGATTGTTGTATTATTAGAACAATGCCAAGTGTATGTTAGCTACTTATATCAATCAACTATGAGCTTATTGAAGGCAGAAATTATGTGTCCTTCATCTATCTTTCCTAGGCCCAATTGCAATGTCAAACACAGTAAGTGAGCAAATGGTTGAGAGAATTAGTGAATAAATGAATGAATAACTTCATTCTGGATTTGCCAACTGACTGGACTCATCCTTCTATGTGCCTGTAAAGGTTTTTCTCTGCCAGGTGAGTAGGTGTATTCAAACTAAATCTCTAACTTATTGTTTTCCTCCAAATCTATGGTAGACACCAGGAAGGATACTGGGGTTCTAATGTGTTTACACTGAATTTAAAAATCCAAGCATTGGATTAAATCTCATATTCCCTCCTGCTATGTCACCGAAGTGATCTAGAGGTATTTGACTTGAAGGAGATCACTGGTAGGTAGTACATATGAATGTGTGTTTACATGTGAGTTGGCTTAGGCAAGTAGGGCAACCCCTTCAAAGAGGTGATCTGAATCGCTTCTCTCCCCACAGAGAATTTTCAGGTAGAAGTAGATGGTTTTTATCTAATCATTCTTCATGTGGTGGTCTTTCCTGCTATCAGTCCTACTGTTCTGACAGAAACAAGGAGGTAAAGTACTTGATGCTTATTTACCTTAATATTTTCAGGGTTCCACATGGATATGTGAAACATGGGATTGAAGACCTTAAAAAGATCTTTGTTTCTTCCCATAGCAATCTACCAAAGTGGATTTTTGATGAGCTAAAGTAGACCCAGAGGGAGTATAGTTCAGTGTTTTATTTTGATATTGAAAATGTACACCAACCTGAGCTCCTACATCTGAGAATTTGCTCACTATTTTCCTTACCTCCCTTTCCCCCCACCAATATTCATTTATGGGAATGATAAGAGAAAGCTCTTATTTGTACAGGTAATGCTTGCTGCTTTAGCACAGAATGAGTACTTTCAACAGATCCAACTTATGAGGTCCAGACAGTTTGATGATAGTGGGTTAGGCCACTGCCTCTCATCCCGTAGCCCCATTTATGCCTGTATATCATTTATGAATAACTAGAATTTATGTAGGCTACATCCTGATGAAACCAGAGAAGTCTCCAAGTTCATCAGACTTAGCCACTCACCTTGCAGACATGGAAACTGGTCATAAAGAGGGATGCAGTGACATGCCAAGGTCACTAGCACTAGAACTAGAGTAGAGCCACTTCTTCCTCTGAGTAACCCTTGGGATTTGTATATAGTTCTAGTATTGAATGTATGCCACTGTGCTTGTGTTACTGTCGTTCTAATGGTAATGGAGAATTTCTTGAGGGAAAGATTATTTTCAATCTTCTGGACCTAAAACAGTGATTATTTGGTTCCCAACAAGTACAGATTAACAACATGAGAGGCAACCCCTGAAGCAATCCCTCCTTGATTATCCTAGGCTGGATACGTTTATTGTTTTATTCATTAATTCACAATATTTATTTAGTGCCTCTTCTGTTTCAGCTACTATAGTAAATAATAGGGATACAGAAGACAGATATGGTCTCTGGCCTCACAAAAATGTTAATCACAGCACTTAACACCCATTTTGATAAATATAGTTCATGTGTTTGTCTTCCCTTAGACTTCAGATTCCACGACAGCAAGCTCTCTGCCTTGTCTGTCATTGACTGTACAGTGCCTACCACAATATCCAGCATATAATAGCATTTATTTTTGAAAGTGAACGCTTCTCATTTTCCTATGTTTTCCCATAAAACTTGTGAGGTAGAAAATTTTTCAGATTTTCCATGTTCTGGGATATCTTTAAGACTATAGCAATAACTACTACATGCCATTTTGCATGCTTACTATATGTAATATTCTACTTAGTGTATTATATTATCTTTAGTGAAAAAGTATAAAATCTCCACTTTTTAGAAGAGACAGTTTCCAATTGTAATCAGAAAAATGACTTTCCCAAAGTCACTAGACTTCTATGTGGCAGGACCAGGACTTGATTGCACATCTTTCTCACTACAGAGCCTAAAATCTTCCCACTATTCCACATGCATTTTTAATGTGGACAAAGCTGAGGAAAAATCTTCTCCATTTTTCAAAACAAGAAACATAAATATTTGAACTTTCAGAGTAGCCATAGTTGTG
The DNA here is from genome assembly GCF_011100685.1 of Canis lupus familiaris. Lineage (NCBI taxonomy): Eukaryota > Metazoa > Chordata > Mammalia > Carnivora > Canidae > Canis > Canis lupus. The sequence continues at coordinate 49,921,965 of NC_049225.1, forward strand.
ATAAAATAAGCAAAAGGCAGAGCCCATTAAGCAAGGATTTTCCAATAATCAGAATAAGATATATTGACCTATTACTTGGACTTTTTAGAATTATTGGGGTTCTGACATAAAACCTGAAATCTAAGGAAGAGAATTTTCTGAAAAAAATAGCACTTCTACCCTTATTTATTACCAAATTGTATTTTTTTTAGAAATTACCAAAGTTAGTGAACTAATTTATTATTATTATTTTTTTAATTCATGAGAGACAGAGAAAGAGGCAGAGACACAGGCAGAAGGAGAAGCAGGTTCTATGCAGGGAGCCCAATGTGAGACTCAGGACTCGATCCTGGGATCCCAGGCCTACACCCTGAGCTGAAGACAGATGCCCAACTGCCGAGCCACGCAGGCATCCCTAATCTAAATTTTTTAAGACAGCTATAAAAACTGCTGACTTCTGTTAAGGCTTTAATGATTGAACATAATTAAAATTATTGAGATTGCAGAAGGGTTAAAATTCAACTTTTTATAATTTTCTAGCCCAATGATCACATTCCATTTGGTTGCAAAATGGATATTTACATAACTAAACTCTTATTTCTTGAAACAACTTCAAAAGTCTAAAATTTGGGGTCCAGCTGCTTAATAGCACTTGCTCCAGTTCTTAGTATTACATTGGTAAAACAGTTATAATACTAAGAAGAATGGCACCCCACTTTTTTCTAATGCCAAAGTGGAATGAATGGTCAGTAATGTAATGATGTTTCTGTAGGATTTAACTGTGGAAGATCCATAGCTGAGATACAAATGGATTTGTAGAAGGAATTAGTGTTTGGTATCTTATGTATAATGATCACTGCTACAAATTCACCAAGATTCACTGAATCATTGCAATAAGTCAGGCCTAGATGATATTAATAGCTAACATTTATTAAGAATTTTTTATATGTGCCAGAAACTATCATAAGTATTCTTCACGGATTTAATTTATTTCTTCCAACAACCCTGCAAGGTGACCGCAATCAACAAGTAAGGTGGAAGTGTAAGAATTTAATACATACATTCTCCTCCAAAAGTTCACATTTATAAATACTCAGCTACCCTGATCTCATAGAACTGGTACCTTATTTTGCAAACAAAGAAACAGAGGCCAAAAGACATTAAATGATGAATCCAAGGGCATAAATCTATAGAGTTTACACTAATTCCTAGCTTATCTGGTTTCAAGGTTAGTGAAATTTTCTCTCTATCTGTGTTATTGAAGAACTTACTGAATTCTCACATTGTCACAAAAACTGTTTATATTTCTTCTGACATATCTGGAATAATCAAGTGGCACTAACCTGTACTAGACTGAACAATTCCAGAGTCTACTGTTTGTCCAAGAAGATCATACTGATTTAGGCGTGACCCATCTTCTGCTACAACAACTGAGCGTGCTGGCTCTCTGGTCCACTCATAAACAACTTCTGCTCTAGTATACGCATCTGAAAGGAAAGAAAGGAAAATGGTCCATGGGTCATGCTACTGCAAGTCTCCTAATTAGCTGATGAGTCCTACCAGTTTCATATTTTCAGTTGCATGGCCAGGACAGGCAGGACCAAAAGCAGAGCCCATATCCCTTAATTTAGGAAAACTGAAACACATTTTCCTGATTTGTTCTGTCATCTGTTCACTCTTACAACAAATGGTTATTAAGCATCTACAAAAGACAAAGTACCTTGCTGAAAAAATACATAACAAACAAGTTTCCCTGATGTTGTGGAACATGCATGGCAGTAATGGGGACAGAAATAGACAAGCTAATAAACATATAATTTCAAGTAGCGTTAAATGAAACAATGCCGTACACAATAGGTGAGGGGGTAGAGAATGAAAGACATGGACGTATTTTAGGAAAAGACTCAGAGAGGGTCACTGAGGAAATGACCATTTTATGCATGACAGAAATGAGAGTAGGCTATATAAGTCTTGGGGAAGAATCTGCTGGATAGGTGAACAAATTTTTTTTTTCCTCTGGCCCTGATAAAAGCTTTATATGTTATAGGAAGAACAGGAATACTGATATGACTAAATCTGAACTACATGAGAAATGAAATAAGGTTAGAGGCAGTAGCATGGGTTCAGATTATGTTGGGTCAGGGGAAGGTCATGATAAATGTGAAAAGTAACACTGGAAATTTTACTGAGCATCCATTTTTAAAAGAAGTCTGACTTTACTTCCTTTTAAATTAATTCTCCTTTCTATGGTATTTACTATTGTGACAATATGCTGATGAGATACACCATTTAGCTCATTACACTTCTCAATCATTTTCATTTACCATGTCACTTTTCACCCAGCCATCTTTCTACATGAGAAGTGAGGTCATAATCCTGATCTGTAATTCTGAAAGGTTGGGAGAAGAGGTGTAGAGAATGAGTGAGAAGGTGAGGAAGAAGGGATTCTATAGCTTTTCTGGTTTCTAGTCACAGAATACCATTATACATGGGGTGGAATGATAGTATATACTCTCCTTTGTTTAGATGTAGAGTGATATTAAAAATAAAGAGAACAGCACATTAGTAAAAGCAGAAAGTTTCCAGGGTTATATCAGGCAGATATGATAGCAAAAGCTTCCTTTACTGTGAAAGCTTTACTCCTTGGCCAACTTCTGCATTAGGCACAGTAGATAGTGTCCAGGGTCTGCAATACTTCTAGGTGACCAAACAATGTTTTAATTTCATTTAAAATAAAAAAAAGTGAGCATAACCCAACTTGAATTCTATTCATCTTTATACCAACATAGTCATAAAATATAAAAGTTAAAAATATAAAATTAGAAACTAAAATATATATTTTAATATACATTTTTTTAAGGAATTGTTCACAAACGGAAGTTCCTAGAGCTTGTTAATATCATAATGTGTCCCTGTTTCACCCAACACTTGCCCCAACGTAACCAAACTTGAGAGTTTTGTTTAATTCTTTATCCAAGCTGAAATATTATGAGATGTGAAGTTATGGTTGCATTTTTACACCCATGTGAAGCTTCCATAAGAAAGATGAGAGCCATGCCTCTCATTCTCTGAACCAAAGCTTCTTCTTGCCTCTGGGATGAATTTTGCAGAAAAGTGTAGCCAGTCTTCTCCTGATTTTACAGTGTCTGGTCTATTCCAGCATCACTTTTGGACCAACATACAATCAGGTTATTTTTGTAATCAAATTTCTCCAGAAGTTTGAGAGAATATACTAGGAATTAACTTAGTGGTTATTACTTCTTTCATAAACATGTAAGATTGATAAATGAATGGTTTTAGAATTTGTTCTTATTGAATTTTACTTTTTAATCATGGCTGCCCTCATTGACTTTTTTTCATGGCAATAATCTTTTATGTATGTATGTATGTATGTATGTATGTATTTATAGCTTTATTAAGGTATAATTGACAAATAAAATTATAAGACATTTAAAGTGTACAACATAATTTGATACACATATATAGTGAAATAATTCCTATTATTTGTTAAGTTATGTGTCAAGTTAACACATCTCATTGACTTAAAATTTTGAATCATTTCAGCATTGCATTTGTTAAGGAGAAGAAATGCATTTATTAGCATCTAAAACATGATTTATTTTTAAAAATCCCCCAAAGAAGTGCAGAGCATAGTAGCTTGAGAAGAACCATATTGCTTACAATTTGCAGGTACCATATTCAGTAAAATATTTTTCCAATCATTATAAATTTTTCTTTTTTAATGGAAGGGTCTTGCCTAAGAAGACAGCCAAAGTTTATGGTAACATAGAATCACTGATTATTAACATGGAAGGATTTCAGAGGTCATATAATTTGTCTCATTTTACAGATGATAAACTGAACCACAGAAACGAGACATATTTAAGGGTTTAAATATTTAGATAGCTATTTAGTGGGGAAACTGAGGTAAGAGCATAGAATGATATTCATTCTACTCTACTGCTATTAATAAGGATTTTCTAGGCAAAAACTGTATATTATATTCTCAAAATCCAAGCAGGGATACTTAATGGTCAAGTATTTAGGGATGAAACCAATTCTAGACTTTGTGTCATTTTGTAACAATTAAAACACTCTTGCTATTGTATTGCACTATCATTAACAACAGTGCCTGGACTCTACCTTTTCCTGCCTCATCATGTGTTGCCAAAGGGCTGCTAATACAGTTTTAGAGGAAAAAACTTGTTACCATCCACTTTTCACTACATATAATTCAATGTCTCATACTTGTAATGTCTTAGAAACTCCATCGGGTATAAAATCTACAATAAACACGAAACTATTGTGAAAGGGGAGATTACTCATTGTTCACGTCTCTTAGTGGAAATCTCCCAAAATGCAGAGCAGATCTACATGATTAAATAGGTAAGGGGATTAAGAAGTGCACTTGTGAAGAGCACCAGGTGTTTTATGGATGACTACATTGTACACCTGAAAATCATATTACACTGTATGCTAACTAGAATTTATTTATTTATTTTAAAGAATTTATTTATTTATTTGAGACACAGCATGCATACCGTGCACACTTGAGCTAGAGAGGAGCAAAGGGAGAGGGAGAAGCAGACTCCCTGCTGAGCAGAGAGTCCAACTTGGGGCTCAATTCCAGGACCCTGAAATTATGACCTGAGCTGAAGGCACAAGCTTAATGGACTGAGCCACCCAAGTGCCCCAACTACCTAACTGGAACTTAAACAAAAACTTAAAAAAAAAGTTGGTGTTTTAAGATGTAGAAGACATATCTAAGGTATATCACAATAGGTGATATACCTTATTTCTTCATTTCAGTATCTAGAAAGTACTTTTTATGAAAACCTCCTTCATCTGAGACTATTCAGCATAAAGAAAATAAGGTTAAAAAGAGTCTTCAGGTACTTAGTCAAAATGTTGAGCTCAGATTTCAAATAAATCAGCAGATTACCAAAGAAAAAAATTAACAAGAAGACAGAAAGTTTTGGTTGGGCTTATGAAAGAATTTGTGGTGAAATAACTCTGGGAACATAGACTTGGTATCAGAAGAGTATCTGTTAATACAGACTATCACTTCACTTTTATGGGCCTTTATCTTTCCATTTGTATGAAGCAGGCGCACTAAATAATTTCTAAAGTTATTTATTACTCAAAATTCATTTAAATTTCTACTTATCACTCTCTCCTTATTTATAAGGCACTATGCTTGATAATCAGTAGGGAAACCATCACTTATCAGTCCTTACAAGGTCTAACACTCTCCTAGATCTTATTGTCAGAATATCATTTGAATCTCTTAGAATCAAAGTCTTATTTGTATTTTCTTCAAAAAGCAATTAAAAGATGTCAATTGAATCATGTATGTTGTCTTCTGGTTATCTGGCCTTATGAAGAGGGCTCTATCACCAATAAGCAAAAAGTGTGATATAACACTGACAATCAGGGTCTAATGGAAAGTAGTAAGGAAAACATCTGCTTTTCTTAGGTTAGTTCTTATCAACATATGGATGAGGTTGCCTCATAAACATTTATTACAGTGTTTTACTAAATTATTACAAAATCCTGTAGCTTCTCTCTTGTTTATTTTCTTCTGTGATATTTTGGCAAGATGTTTGCTCAAAAACTGGGTCAAAGCATTTTTAGCCCACGTTTGCCTCAGTTTCTTAATTTAAGAAGTGTGCTAATTAGGCCAGGTCAGAGAACTAACTATACAATAAATCAACCCCCACTGCTTCCTCTCAAGCCAATGGCAGGCAATGGTAATTATTCATGGTGCTCTCCCACTGAGCTCAGATGCTTACTTTTTAATATCAAGCCTCCTCTGTTTGTTTAATTCCCCACAGGTCTTAAATCCTGTTTTCTGAGGCTTCTCTGAGATTTAAACATTAAAGGGCATTTAAAACCTGATTATTGTATATTTAATAAATATTTATTGAGTGTACATTATAGTAGGCTCTGTGCTAGGAAATGCTGAACAAAATAGGTTGTGCTCTAAATGGAGTTTACCGTCTCCAGACAATAAAAAGTCAACCAACAAATAAAACTAGTAATTATTGTGTGATACATCTAAATTAAACATGTATTATAATCAAGGCACTATATGTAAATTTAGATAAGGTCATTAGGGAAGGCCTACGAGATGACATTTATGCTGAGAAGTGGAAAAGTAAAAGAAGCCAATTACAGGAAGAATGAAGGGAAGAGTGACCCAAGTAGAGAAAAGAGCATGTATAAAGGCTCTGAGGTGGAAAACAGATTTTTATTTAACTTCAGTTTTCTTATATGAGACACTATTTACTTTCTAATCATTATCCATTTCCTCCTTCCTGAAATACCTCCAATTTTCTTCAGACTGACAATGTGCCTAGTTAAGAATATTTCTTCCCAGTTTCATTTGCAGTCAGCATTGGCAATGGGACACATCTTTGATTATTAATGAGATGTGAGTAAATGCCTTCTAGGATTTTAGGGAAAGCTTTTATCTTTTTGATACAGGTGCTAGTTCCTTCTTCTTTGTCCACAATTCTTTATTTTGAAAGCAGATGCAACGGCTGGAGTTGCAGCAGCCATTTTGTGATCAGGAAGATCTAGGGGCATTTTAGAACATCATCCTTGTTAAGATGCTGACTAACCAACAATCAACCAACAATCACCATCATTCATCTTGTATAGAAAATATAAACGCTTCTTTTCAGCTAATTATACTCACTGCTTGAAAGCTATTCCTGACTAGTATGTTAGACAAGTAATTCGTTGTCCAAAACAAGGTTATAAATGAAGATAAAAGGGGGCACTATTAGTAGTTACACCAGGATAATCAGCATAAATAAGTACTGCCTCAGGCAAAGTATAACGCACAATCTTCCCAAGTATAAGATTATTTTGTGGATGAGATGAACTAATACATATAAAATATTTAATATACTGTCTCGCATATAAGTAACACATAATACATAATATTATTGTTAAAAATGGAAGTGGTAATCAGGAGAAAACATAGTAGTCCATAATATAGAATATACGTTCAATTGGGAAAAGAGTGGGGAGGAGGGAGTTATCACCAAAGGCCTGTTTGGCTGACAATTTTTGAAGTAGTTTGTCCTTGGGTTTCAGTATAGAATTAGATTTATAAATAAACTTGTCTCTCCATGACTAGTGCTGCTAGGAGCCTGAAGGCCCTTTGCTATTTTCTTTGCTTGCTATCTTCCTACACTACCACTATTTTTTTCTATGAATCATATCTTCACCAAAATAGTTACTTAGACTGTCTGTCTAGTGGGAACAGAGAGCTGGTTAGGTAGTCCAGGAGTTGACTCAGTCCTTATAAGTACCTCTTCTACAGGAAACCAGTAATACATTGCTCTCACACCCTTTATATATGCATACTAGTCAAAAGCAGAAGGGTAGAGAAAGACCAGAGCTGACTCTGCTGGCCACTCTTCTCTTGGCTCCTCTTATGTGTATCTATCTGCATATTTTCGAACAGCAGAAGCCCAGAGGGTTATCACAAAGTTTTCTAGGATACCTGCAAAAGCATTAATATGCACATGGAATTCATGGGATATCCTAACAAGTCGAGAACTTTTCTAAAGATTGTGATTAGGGTAAATTCTCATCAGGGAATATTTTTTTAGGTGTAGGCTTCATTATTAAGAAACAATTATCATCCACTGTTGCCACCTACCAATATTTCCATCTGATAAACAACCTGAAATATTCTTAAGGTCAAACAAATGTCAGCAATGATACGAAATAAGCACAATGATCTCCATTTATTGGCAGGGAGATATTATCTATGGGGTAAAAACATCTGTACTCTGCTTGTTTTTCTATGAATAAAGCTTTAACAAAAGTAGAATTTTTCCACTAATTAATTAAATCCATTCTTTCTTATTGAGGAGATAGGGAATAATCTCATTCTGAAATAACATTTTAAAATGGAATAAAAGATTATTACTTATACAAAGTATTTTTTAAAAGATTTTATTTATTTATTTGAGAGAGAAGGGAAGAGAGAGCATTGGGGGGGAAGGGCAGAGGGAATAGCAGAATCCCTCCTGAGCAGGAAGCCTGGCCCAGGCTCTATCCCAGGACCTAGAGATAAAAACCTGAGCTGAGGGACACCTAGGGGACTCACGGCTGAGCGTCTGTCTTCAGCTCAGGACATGATCCTGGAGTCTCAGGATCGAGTCTCCCATCAGGCTCCCTATATGGAGCCTGCTTCTCCCTCTGCCTGTCTCTGCCTCTCTCTCTCTGTGTCCCTCATGAATAAATAAATAAAATCTTAAAAAAAAAAAAAAAACCTAAGCTGAAGGCAGATGCTTAACACACTAAGCCATCCAGACATTCCTAGAAAGTGTTTGCAGCAAATCACTAAACTTTCTTCATGCTTTTTATCTGTCCCCCAACAGACTTTAATAATTGGAGGTTTCTTGCTTAAATACTTAGGTCTCTCAGGGATGCCTGGGTGGCTCAGTCAGTTAAGCATCCGACTATTAATTGTGCCTCAGGTCATGATCTCAGGGTCATGAGATTCAGCTCCACATAGGGCTCTGCACTCAGCACAGAATCTGCTTGTCCTTCTCTGTCTGCTCCTCCCCCTGTGCACGCTCTTTCTCTCTCATAAATAAATAAATAAATAAATAAATAAATAAATAAATAAATCTTTAAAACTATTAAATAGAGAGGTCTCTTATAAGAATAAAGAAAAATTAAAATTACAAATTTACTCACAGCTTCCAAATTTTAGTGGGCAGGCATGGGCATCCATAGGAAAGTCCTCCAAATGCATTGGACACTCAGCTCTCACCGTCAGCCTTACCAATTAAGAAGACAGAGGACATAAACAAGAGCCCTATAGATAAAATACTTGGCTGATAAACCTGACTAGGTTGTCACTAACTCTAACAAATACATTAAGAAAAGCAAGAGAGGCAGGCTCAAACTTCAGCATGATACTGAGCTGTTAATGTTAACCAAAAGATCTAAAAGGAATTATTTACAACAATGACTAGATTCTATCCATTTATTTGTTTTGATAAAATAGGTGACACCAGATTTTGTATGATGGACAAGCATGTTTAATGTTTTCCAAGACAAGCATCATTACCTAATTCACCTAGACTCAGAAAATCTTTTGAGACTATAATTAGATGTAAGCAAATACTTGGATAAAGACTTGGCAGAGAAGAAGACATGGACAGCTAGGAAGAGAGGAGAATGTCTCCTCTCCTCAGTGCAGCTCTCCCCATCCCCTTCTCTAAAACAGCACCAGACAGCATAAAACAAAAAAAAAGGAGTAGGTTAAGGAGAGTTTGTGGGTGATCCCACTATAATCCAACCATTTTGTTTTATATAGAAACCTGCTGCCTAATTGAAGCCAGGATTTTGCTGTGCTTCTTTCTAGTCCCTATCTTCATTTCTATTTACATTTGAAAAATGGTAAAGAAAATAATTCGCTGAAATACATTTGATTTTGTTTGGTGGACTTAGGAATTTATACCAAATTCATCATACAGTTTTTATAAAATATATTTATCCATATTATTAAGTAGCTGAAGAAATGGGGTAGGAATGTCTTTATAGCCAGTAAACTCATTAAGTGATTCCAATGCTGATTAAAGCAAATATGACATGTGTAAATTAATGACCAAACTTACATTTTAAAATTCAAATTTTAAGGAAAGTGATGATATATTAGCAAAGGAGGTGGTAAGTTTAGGAGATCGGCAATAACAGGCTAGTTATTGACGAAGAACACTGTGCATATCAGAAAGTATGAATTGCTAAACTTCACAGTAGATGCAAATCCTGCCCCAGAAAATTGATAGCTGAGAAGAATAAATACTGAACTTAGGCTCAAAAACAGGCGTAGGAAAGGAAAAAAAAAAATGGGCATAGGGTGTTTTACAAGGGGCAAATACTTCAGGTTTCAATTATAAATAGATTTTACCCGGATGATCTGGAAAGGTCTCACTCAACATAGACATGTTGAGTGTCTATGTTAGACATAGACACTCAACACAGAGGACATGTCTGTCCACTGATCCTCTATTTTTTTCTCTCTCTTTTTTATTTTTGCATGTGATTTGTCACTCTTTTAATTCTATTAGATGTTTACTAGTTGAGTCCAACACCTAAAGTAGCTCCTGAAGCGCTTTTTCTTTCTTTTTCATTTGGATATTTTTGTATAAAAAGGTAGAAATTCTGGCAGCTCTCTTCAAAAGCAAAGCATCCCTCTATTCCCACACTAAACAAAATCCACCGAGTCTAGGATTTTGCCTCCATTATCTTTTCATGCCAAAGGAATAATTGGACAGTCTGAATTACCAAGTACTGTCCAGATCTATAAAAACAACATTCTAACAAGTCACTTGGGTATGAAATAACTGCTTCCCTTAAGAATAAGTTCTGTACAATTTTAAATTTCTTCAAATTAGGAATATTTTAAACATTTTTTTCTTTAAAAGTATTCACAACTTTTTTTGATTTGTGTTTCCTTCATTGAACTGTAAATGAATGAAAATATCTAGCTGCTAGGTTTTCCAATAATCTCAAAATGGAAGAAGTGTTTATAAAGCAGATATATATATGTATATATATTATATTTTTTTCTTCAATTTAAGCAAAATTAAGAATATTTATATTCTCTAATAATATCTAACTAATAACATCATTATAAATTCGTATACTTCTCTAAATGTATACTTTCACATGAATCTATGGTTTTTAAGATGAACTGTTCTAATTTCGGGGGATTTTTTCCTCCTTTTTATGTAGAAACATTGTCAGATATATATCTTGAGACAGCGTCTAGAAATTTAATCTAGACCTTATTGGGATGCAGAAATATTTTAGGTTAGTAGTAGGGGGAAGAAATTCCTCATACTGAACTAGCACAGGTTGGATAGATACTTGAGATATATTACTTAATATACATTATAAATTCCCCTCCCATTTTGTCTAATCATTTTACTTAATGCTTTCATACTTCTATAATACTTCAGTCAGTTTATTTTTCATACTGGAGCAATTATTAAGGTTGAAAAACAAGGTAAACAGAAAGCCAGATATTTCACCATGCCCTATCAACTTCATAAGCACATATATATGGTGACAAAAAAGTATAAAAAGAATCACAAATGGAAACACAGTCATCCTTACCTCATGGTGTACAACAAGGTACCATCCTCTGTGATCCTCAGGAGTTTGTTTGGCATGGTCATGTTGTGTGCCACAGACTTCTTTCCATTGTGAAAGAAGGTATCCGGAGTCCAGATTTTACTTGCCATTAGGTTATTTAACCGGAGAACTGTCATGGGTCCTTTAAATTTTAATCTTTCATCCTTCCAGCTTTGACGGAAAAATACATCTATTGTATATTCCTAGGTAATTTTGGAAAATGGCAGAGAGTTCACTGAGCTGTATTTTGCAATGCAAATGGCTTACACAGACAATGCATAATTTTTGTAATTTTAAAAGCAAAATAGGAGGTAGGTGATGTTTTTAGAAGTAAACTGTGGTGGTCTGTACGTATTGGTGTCAGGTGAATCACTGGTCGGCATAATCATTTTTTAAAATATCTAAAATGTCTGAAATATTTCTTGGTCAGAAAAATTCCACAATTATCTCTTCAGATATATGAAAATAAAATCATGCTCTAATCCCTACACCTCTACTACACCAGCACTCAAAAAAATAGGATACAGTACAAATAAAAACAAAACTCATGTTAGAGGTTACCACAGATAGGAAGATGTTTAAATTACATAATGACAGCTACAAAGGTAAATCATAGCATCTTGGGGGGCCCTTCCATAGTCTGAAAACCTCACAGTCAGTTTCAAATCATCATGATTCTAATATTAGCATGACAGTCCCATCTCCTTTATGGCTAAGTAAAAAAAAAATTTTACAGATAATGTATATGGACTTTCAGTTTTCCACAACAAAGAAGATTATGAAAATAATCTGTTTCACCGTCAATTGGGATCTTTGCCAAAAAAAAAAAAATTTCAAAATATTCGAGTGTGTGTGTGTGTGTGTGTGTGTGTTTGAGTATATGTGTATATAAGACACATGAGAAATGTGTGAAGCTCATCATCATTCACAGCCAGGGAATCTATTTATTTGAATAAACACAGAATTCCTTATGGCAATACCCAGAGACAAACATCTGCTAATCTGAAAACAAGCAATGTGACTTACCAGCTCCTAAAATTGAAAAGGGTAATATCCATCTTCCTTGCAGCACTTGCTACACTGACACTAAATTTGGAACTTAATGGTTTGAAATAAAGATTCCCACATTCTCCATTAATCTTAGCATGCTCCAAACTGGAAGGAAGACTAACTTGAAAACATCATGCTACATTTTCTTAATCCCCTAAACCCTGATGCATTAGAAAGCTGTTCTTTTTTTTTTTTTTAATCTTATACATATCATCTTGAACATGCGGAATAAATAATGTCTGTGTCTAGGCATTTTGTGCATGAATTTAACTACCTGTCTTTTTCTCAGGCTTTAAGTAAGATTGGGTAAAGATTGAGGAAAAGTTTATCCTTTCTGCCACAAGTTTGGTATTACTGAGCCCTTCTGATCAAGTAACTAATAGTTATTACTGGATAGTTTACAGTGCACCAGGCATAGCACTAAATGTTGACTGAGAGAGCAACAAGGAAGTGTAACATGAGGCCAGTTTATTTTTGTGGGCAAGAGAAACTACCTTGTCTGTTGCTTAGGTTTTTCCATATCTGGAAGTGTGAGGTGAAATGGCACTGAGATACATGACGTAAGAATTTACTCACCAAGAAACAGTTTTTAAGCATCTTTTAATTTAGCAGAGGGAGAAACTGTTTAGACTTGGATGCTGTAAGGAAAACTTATGGAGTAGGATGGGCATACAATGGTTGTTTCCATGAGGAGAGAGATGGAGAGGGAGCCTATGGACTACACTGGGAAGTGATACAGACGAGCAGTGCTTGCCAGAGAAGCAAATGGATGGATTTACCCTGAGCTGTGTATGTTCTTTTCTCTGGACGACAGGCTTATGAGATAGGGATATGATAATAAGGATATTTCTATTACTCAGGAATCAGCCACATGAGCTCTATTTTCTGTCCAACTGAACTACTTTAGCTTGTCAAACAGTAGCGGGAACAGTCACTTATAAATCAAGATGCCAAGTATGCCGAACTGACCATATTCTTATGAATCCAAAAATTTTATTTTGTTCATTTGTTTGCTTGCTCTAAGATTTTTGAAAATGAAATAAATGTTAAATATTTTAAAAACCTAAAATAGATTTATTACCAAATCTGTGATACAATATATCCAAAGTCAATGATTCCAAAAATTATGTCAACACTTGCCAAACTCCTCATGTTTACGTATTTGTCATGTTTACAACCAGCTTTACTTACCTGTGCTAATGGCAGACATTGAAATCCCCAAATTCACTTATGATATTCTCCCTTCAAATATTGTACTGGCCACACAAGCATGCACACACACACTGCAAAAGTAACTGGATAAGCTTTCGTATCCATGTTCCCTTCAGCTAGAAGTGGAAATGAAAACTGAAATAAAAACACTTGATAGTGATCAGATCCTGTCTAACCAAGAGTGTAAATATTTGGTCTCCCATTTTATTAGAACAGCCCCTGCAACACTGCCATGGTAGCAGCAGGCAGCTCTCAGCATGACCTCACCCTCGGGGTCCTAGTTCACTAGACCAGATAGGCCAGAACTGCTTCTACAGAAAGCTGGAATAAGAAGGAGGATGGATAGCAGAGCTGGAGCATAATGGTTAGGGATATAAGTTCTCAACCTGCTAACTGCTAACTTTGTCTGTCTGCCAAATGTGTGACTTTAGGTCATTTTCTTATCTTTCTAAATTCCAGTTTCCAATCTATAAAGCAGGGATCATGCAGTACTGATTTCATCTGTACTGCATATCTCTCTATTGTGAGAAATGAGTTAACAATGCAAGTGAAAAGCTTGCAAGAATGTCTGAAACATAGGCAGTTCTCAGTAAACATTAGAAGTTGTCTCCCAATTTTTTTTTTTTTTATCAACACCAATTTATATCAGATTTCGATGTAGGTGGGAATGAGAAATGTGTTCTTTGGACGGTAGCAGCATAGGAAACCTCAGGAAAGTGAGGTGGTCATAACCAAGCAAAGCAAAATCAGAGGCAAAAAGAAAAGTCTCTACAGAAGACTGTCTGAATAAAGTTCAGAAGTGAAGAAACTGTTCAAGGTTCAGCGTTCCAGCCCCTACCATTCTAGTGAGAAGTTTCTCCGTGTTACCCTGTTCAATAGAGTAGGTTGCTGGAGAATGTGAGTCTTACTCTGAATACTGGGACAAAACATCCATTATGTTCCTAAGCAAATATTGTATTGAAGTGTTCCCACTTGCACCATCTATTACCATCTGTGTGTGCTTTGACTTTATACATTTTAAGCACCATGGAGAACATGGCTCTGTGACTGTGCTGCCTGGATATTTGTGTCAGAACCTAGTGCCCTGGGAATGTGCTGTTTGATTGCCAATTAATGGCTTTTAGAATAAAGTTAAAGAGTTGTCCTAATTTTGTTTTCTATTCCAGATGAAGTCAGATGCCTTGGGAGCTATGGAACCTCTAGGGACACACAGCCTGAGTTCAAGTTGCTACCTAGCTAGGTCACTTTCCTCCTCTGGAAAATGCGGAAGATAATAATGCCGAGGTAAAATGCATAGTACGAGCACTAGATGAAATATGATCTATAAACCTCTTAGCATGGTGCTTGACATATTGGAAGCATTCTTATGGTTATCTGTATTAGATATTCTATTAGTTCTCACTTTAAAAATGACAAATATTTTCTTGTCTTGAAAAACAGCTTTGTCATTGGCCTTCTAATTTTGATAGACTCCAAATCATACTGCCCTGTATGCATAATTCTCCCACAATGTGGTTTAAAGGAGTAATCTTCTCAAATGAATTGGCCAGGTGTAATTTATGCTAGCCACTTGGCATGTCCGTTGTAAACCTAGTTAATTTGGTTCTCTGACAGAACAATTCAAGCATTATTTCATTCAAGAGTTTTAGGCAATAGGGAGTATTGTTCCTTCTTCCTATCTGATATTTGATCAAAAGCCATTTATGAAAAATAATTCACAATAACAATAGGGTTAGTGGTGTATCAAAAACCCTAACATACACCTTTGGTACAAGACAAAAAAAAAAAAAATCAGTGGTTCCTTAAATGACAATCTAAACCTATAACTCAAAGGTATGCCAAATATTTTCCAGAGAAAATATGCCTTTATTTGAGTGCTGCCCTGTAACAACTCCTATTGAGCATCTACTCTTTGTGAGGCATTATGAAGGATGCCAGAGATAGAGAATATTCATTTTAAATTATGATAATAATAATAATGAGGAGGAATACCATTATCAGTGTGTGATGTCTGTAATGCTTCATCCCCTCTCGATGTTTCCATTGATGAGAAGAGAGCTTCACCAGTGCAAAACTTCTGAATGCTCTCCAACCCCTCATACTCCTCTATTTAGGGAGGGGAGGAGGGAAGAATAATTTCATTTGATGGGTAAATTTGGAAGCAGAAACCAGTCTTGCCTATCTCAGCCTCTTCCTGCTGCCCAAAAGACACAAATTCTGCTGTCTCTCCATGCTAGAAGTTTTATATGGACAGGCCCTGCCCTAACAGAGGGAGGCCTGTTGACTGGGTGGGTTAATCTGATCTGATGTTTACTCTCTGGAAACTCACTTGTCTGCAGATACAAACCACTTTCTGCAGTACCATTATTAGTAGTAATAAAAATGATATTCTTACTTTCCAAATGCCTTACTCTACTGTCTTATTTCTCAAAAGGTTTGGAACTCAAGAAAGAGGGTATTATTTATTGAGTCCCATATGACTTTCTGTTTTTAAAGACAATATCGACTCCTAAACCTATCACTAAATAAGTGGTAATTCAATACTTACTGTAAGCCAGCAATGCACTGATACTGTGAAGGATGTGAAACAAGTGTGTCTTTACATTTTTTGGCACCACTTTAGGAAAATAAGACATTTATATAAGAGAAATAAGTGTACAAGGTTGTGTTATCAATCAGGCCAAAAGCTGAGTTGTTATTTTACAATCATTAAATGTGACTAGAATGCAGAAAGGAAAACTTAATCTGTTATTGGATTAATAAAAAAAAATGTTTTCATTAAGCTTTTGGGTCTTGATTTGGGCCTTTGTGGAAATGTAGGATTTAGATGGGTGGGAAATAGAGGGAATTTTCCATGAAGATTACACAGCATGAGACAGAGGTTCGGAGGCAAAAAGTATTTATTGAGCACTATCTAGAGACACCTAATTTACATAGCTCATTTAGAATTCCTATCTTACAAGGAGAGCCTATTACAATATTATACCCGTTTTAGAGACTTTGATCCTTACATTTAAGTGATTTGCCCAAGGTCATGTTATTGGTAGTGTTGAGATGTGAATTCAGCCAGCCTGGATCCTAGACAATTTCAGCTCACCCCCAAGTGGTATGGCCTCACAGAAAGCAGTACTTAAGCAAATGACTAAAGTAAATAAATAGTATTAGGAACAAGTAAGGATGAGTGGTAACATCATCTGGGGACTGTATGGAATACACGGAGAAGAGTTTAAATTTGAACTTAAATCTGACTGGGATCTATTAAATGTTCTTAATTAGAAAAGTAGTGTGAGAGAATAATTTTGTAAGATGGAGTGTCAACATGGGAGAATCACAAGAGGTCCTCAGAGAGTGATCAGTTTAGCAAAAAATAATGTATAACACAATATTTCAAGAAAGGGTTCTACAGATCAACTGCTGTAATAAATTGCCAAAGGAATACATTCATAATTATGGCTAATTTTTATATCTATTTCTTGCATAATGATAATGGTTAACATTCATTGAATCTTCCTATATGCTAAGAACTTTTAAATGATTTTCATGTATGAATTCATTTAATACTTGTGATAACCTCATGGGTATTATCATCACTCCCATCTTACACATGAAGAAACTGAGGCAAAGAGATATTAAGGAACTTCCCCAACAATACACCCTTATGAGCTCAAAAGCTGGGATTATCAACCCAGGCAGCGTTCTGGTTCAAAAATCTGTATTCTTACCTACCACTCTCTTATGCTCTGCTGACTCTAATTTGCATAGTCGGTACATTCATAACTTGTGTTAAGATTTAAAATATCTAATCATCCTCAGCCAGTATTTCCCAGTGTTTGACTCACAGACCACTAGCTCTACAGAATGTCAATAGGTATCACATAAAAGGTTTTGCACAAATATGATTGGAAAACACTAGATTAAATGCAGTTAAACAGGTTTCCTTATTTCAGAATTTGGCAGAGCTTTTACTCTGCTGAAGTGGGTACACTTGTGAATTTCCGCACTTTGGCAATGTTGGTCCAAATTGATATTTTCTGTAATTTTTATTGTCAATCACTTGAACTATTATGATGTCAGAGGACTTTTATGTAAAGATGGTGTCAACAAAAAGACCTTTCAAAAATAATATTCAATAAATATATCTTTGAAATATTTTATAATGATGTGTCTTCATGGCTTCTATGATTTTCTGATTATATAGGAGCTTGGCTGTTATGAGTTCACAAATATTACATAATATCTTCAGAGCTCTACTCTTTTACCAATTCCAATCAGATAGAAGAGAAATTCATGTTAATTTATTGGACTAGGAAAAGAAAGAATAGGTATATATTAATTTTATTTTCATTCTTGGTAATAATTTAATGAATGTCTTTTGGAATGAAGTTGAACATTTCCCACCGGTGTGTTTTATTTTAACCATTTCTCTGTCTAGTTCTGGTCAAGTATTCATTCATCTTTTATACTCACTTCCCCTGTTTAGCCAAGAATAATTCAGAAATCATGATGCTCATGGCTATTCTATAAAAAGTGCTGGCTATCTAGAGACCTAACATCTTTGAATCAACATGGCCTCCTAAATAAAAATGTAAGGCAAATCAACTATTTGGCTTACAGAACATAAATCAAGGCAAAACAATCATTTCAGAGATGGAAAAAAAGATGATTGCAGTGGTTGATATCATAAATAGGTTTGGTCTGGAAAGCAAGTGGGTATTTTCTATTATATAAATATTAATATTGGTATATATTACATAGTATACACACAGAAAGATACAAAGATATTGCCATGCTATTTCAACTTACTCTCTAAATACTGGGTCTGTATTTTTCTTTCAAAAGTTAAAATGAGAAAACACACCAAGAAAACCAAAAATGCAGTGTCACTTACCATATCATGGTCTGAAACAGGTCCGAAACTGGTGACGAAGATGTCAGTCTTCACTTCAGTTACACGCTCTGATGAAGCAGGAAATTGGGACAGTGAATGTCTATCAACAGCCCTTATTAGATCTCACACCACATACTCACACCCAAATGGGAAATTTATTGGCTTTGATTAGCTATTTCTAAAATTGGTCCACTGTGTAGTCCTGATAATTTACTGCTTACACATGAAATTTCACAGTTAATATTTTTCAATGGAGAATGGAGCCCAAATATGTCACTTTGGGAGGCAGACTTTATGGAGAAGTCAGCTGCTGCTTAATGAATTCTTCAAGAATGAACACACTTTCCTAAATGATACCAAGCCATTTCACATTGTAATAAAAAAATGTTAGCATATGAGTGTGATTTAAGCTTAAATATTCTTACAGAGCTCACCAGATCCTCCAGGTATTTAGGATACTCTTGGGAAGTATATAGTATACTGAAACAAGCTTTATTAACTCTTTAAGGACTCAAGGGTATGTTTGGTAAATGATTGCTTTCTGGCACTAAATCATAACCGAATTATCCAAATTACTCCCTGAGAAAAATCTGACAACCTATATAAAGACTTTCAATTTTGAGGACAAGAATAAATATATTAGGGCACAGAAAGAGTTCATTTAATAGATTCCATTTCAAGTTCAATGTGATTTTATTTTATTAGTCTCTGAGGCATATATATCAACCAATGAAACATATTCCTTGTAGTTGGGTGACAACTCAACACAGACATTTTCAAGGAAATTCAGTCATCCCCCCCCCCAAAAAAAAAGAGAGAAAAATGTTGCTCTCATAAAAGGACACAATCTGCTTAGAAGTGAGAATAAAAAAGATGGCCCTGTAATTTTAAACTGTAGCTCTGAGAAATAACGGTCCAGTGTCTTAAGCAATTCATTTTATTTATTGGGACATTTATATCTCTGAGGTAGGACATTAAAAAGGTGATGTAATATATGCAATAATAAATTCTTTTGAAAATGAAGAATTTTATCTCTCGGGAATTCACTTATAAACAGTTAACACCTTCGGTATGAATTTCTCTCAAGAAGGTCATGTTATACACTATATATAATGTGTAACACAAATGTTAATAGAATTTGGTGGTAGAGATAATCCATTCAATAACCAATATACCATTTTTTGGCTTATTTTCCCTTTCTTTTCTTTTTTTCCTTCCTTCCTCCTTTTTTCTTTCTTTCTTTTTTTCTTTCTTTCTTTCAACAATTTCTTTGGCTCCAACAATTCTTAAATGAGCCCCTTGACATAATTACCTGGGATTTACTCTTTAAAAACTTCAAAATGGAGGATATAGCTTAAGACAAAGAAAATAGAGCTGTGTTTTTAAAACTCACTTCCTTCCAAAGTCAGTGTTAATATTCTACAGCAACTGTATAGCTTGAAAGGAGCCATTAGCAATGTCTCAGCTGGAGTAACAATTGGCCTCTTCTGGCGATCCCCATCCTCTCCCCTTTGGGAGTCATTTTCCCAGTACATACATTTCTCTCTCTCCCTCTCTCCTGAACTCTCTTTCCATATGTATTCTTTACTTGACTAATTCTTCTTAGTTACACAAATCTGTTATTTCTTAAGACTTAATCTAGAGTTCACATTTTATTAGAATGACGGGACTTTCAATTAAAACAATAATAAAAAGAAAATGCATGCCATCTATTTCAAAAAGCTAGAATTTCTTTTATTAATTGAGCTTATTTTTATCCTTTCTCTTTCAGTATTTTCCTTTCTAGTTCAAGCAAAGGAGCCATCACACTTGGACTTTCTTTGATATGATAAAATATGCGATTATTGCCATGAAAAAAGAAGAAGAAGAAACACATCACATAATAGAGAATTGGGCATATTTCCATCCTAATTTCTAGTGTCCCAAGTATGCTCCTTATTGGAAATAATTTTATTTCTTATTATTAAGAAATAAATATAGATTAATAAGAAATAATATAGATTAATTATTGCAATAATATAGATTAATTTATTGCAATTAAAAGCACCCTAAATTATGTGTTCAGAGAGAATTAATATCTATATTTTCTTTCTACATAAGTCTTGAAAGAGTTGGATCCTCCTGTTATTTTATTCACTTTTCGAAGTCATTGACTCACCTAATCTTGTTTCCAAGGTTGAAGTTTGATTCTCTGCAGATTATAACTATGGCAGACTTATGGTGAATATCCTATAGATCTGAGTGACATCTACAGAACTAGAATTATTCTATCATTTTTATTTTTGTTCAGGGATCTACTATTAAGTGAATGTTCATTTGGGAGATATGTATAAGTTCTTGTCTGCACACTTGTAAGTCTTGGCAGTGTGGGACAGCTTTCCTGAACTCTTTTATCACCATTTTCTATTTCTTGAGTGTGGGGAGGACATAACATCTGCCCTTCAAGGTAATTCACCAAGGTAGCTAGCTTTACAAAAATTGGCTTTCCAGATGTTTTAGGAACAATCAATCTGTTTTTCTAGCATGATAAAGTGCTCAAAGAAGTGAGATACCCACTTTCCAAATTTATGGGCTATTTCCCTCTGCTGTTTTAAGATTGTTAGTAAATGATGATGCTATATAACTAACAAATTATAAAGACTAAAAAGCCTATTTATAAAGATGACTGTACCAATAAAATAGAATGTAAAACATGCTTAAGTTCATATACATTTATTGCCACACATAATTGTTAGTGTGCTATATAGAAAGATTAGGCATAAATGCAAAGCAGTTCACACAAATGGCTATAATCACACTTTAAAAATCTATTTCTTGAATCCTTTATCTGTCCTTGCCCCTAAGTATATTTACCGTACCAGTTCATCATCTCCAAGTGCTTCATCTTATTTTCTACTAGGTATCTCCCTCTAATAGTTCCCAAAAGTCACCATTGTAATATCCCAAGGACCTCACCCGAGTCCTTCAGATGACCTTCTCATCATGCACTCTAATCATACAAGATGTCCTTAAAGAGTTTCTGATTTTTGTTCTCTGTTCACCCTGTTTCTCCTCTAAGGTTAAGGTGGCAAAATTTCCAAGTCCCTAAACTAAAGATCGCCTGGTGTGGGGGATACGAGGGTGCAAGAGCACTGAAGGGACCACTCAACTACTGAATGGAAGAGGTGGGCCATGGTACCAAGAAGAGGAAGGAGTGCAGTGCAATGAGATTTAGGAAAACATCTGGAACTTGGGATAAGAAAATTAAAGAAAGGGAGTAACACTTTCTGTATTTTTCTCTCTAATATATTTTCCTTGCCACATATCCAAACAGTTTTCTTTGATTTGTCATCAGCTATTTGTGAGTGGCCAGTTTCCATTGCTGAAAAACTCTGCTTATTATGTATGCCTTTGGAAGATTCATCATGAAAATTAGCATGCCAATGTCTCTAAGAAAACATATTTTAAATAAATGTAATCAACCCTGTTTACCCCTGAATTTCCCAAACTTACCTGGGAATGCCACTCTAAAATATTACAACAGCTTATTGTAATTATAAGATTAATGTAATATATGTTTATTAAAAAATTGTTTTAACTTCATAGTATGTTTGGAAATTTCCAAAAAAATAAAAAAAATAAAAAAAAATTAAACCCTGTTGAATACCATCATTCACATAAATCCACCGCTAATATCTTGATGTATTCCTTTCCTTCTTTTATTTTTTTCTATTCAAATAATTCTCAAACCACATTCTTATTCAGTTGAGTACAATTTCAGTGACAAGAAATAGGTTCCTTTGGCCAAAAGCGTGTCTTTCACTACAGCTCACCAGCAATTTCCTTAGTGATACGTGAAGTCATCCTGCTTTAGACAGAAGATTTATAACTCAGAATGCAAAGGTTCAAGACAGAGTACTGTTATGAATGTATTTTAGTCAAATTGTAAAAAGTGACATGGTTAACTTGCTCTTTCAGCAAAGAAATGATGATTTGAAATCAAGGCCTCTTTAGATCCAGGACCAGGCTTAAGCAGAAGATGTGCTCATACCTATGTACTTTGGCTGATATCTAGGAGAATTCTTCAGGAATCTTCTTTTTACAATTCTGGGAAAATTTAGTCATCTTTTCCCCCCTCCTTTCTAATTTGAAATTCCCATAACCTCATGAAGGAGAAAAGTTTATGGATACATATACAAATTTTAGGAACTTATTTGTTATTTAAGGAACATTAGAACATTAAAATCTAAATCATGTGCTCTAGCACTGGACATTAGGGTGTTATTAGAAATATCTAGAAAGTACTCAAGGCCTTTCTATGGATCACATGAAAGGTGAAGATACTTTTATGTCAAAATATTCTGTTTAAGAGCACACAACATGAGTCAGGAACTTTTAATGAAGTTCAGCTGGAATGATTTTATAGCTAGCCAAAGTTAAACATGAATGAACTCTTTCTGTAACTAGGAAATTGTCTGAAAATGGAAATCAATAAAATAACTCAGTTGGAGGAAATGTTCAAAGGGAAAATTAATTGGAAAGTAATTTTTAAAGTATTTTCTTCACAATAATCCTTCCCTGTCCATTGTAAAAAAAATCAACGGTCTTTAAAATTTGTATAAATTTATATACATGTTTGAGTACCAGAGGGATAAACATGGAATAGTTGTGTAAAGTGAGATTATAATGATGGTGATGATTATTGTTATAAAGATTTGGGATATCTTAAAATAGTACATCAATGTAAATAAAATTTTTGATGATAAATAAACCAATTAAAATCAATCTTTAAAGAAGCATATCCTTCAAATATATACTTTATATACATATATAGATGCTTTATGTGCTTTATATGATTTATATATATTTATATGTTTTCTATATATACACACAAATGTATATGTATACATACTATATTATATACTCTATAGCTGCTAGACAGTAGTAAATCTGTTTTTATCAGAGATTTCTTACAATGTTGATATCCTGCTGATAAGTATTGAAATAACAGATGTTTTGAAGTGATAATTCAAAATGATGATTAGTGCTTGAGGCAGAAATGAGAAAAGCAGTACAGTATAGTAAGTAGTAAGCATATTGGATTAAAAGTCTAAACACTCAGATTTTAACTCTGATTCTCCTAGAAAACAAGCTGTGTGATTTTAGGTACAATCCTTTAATCTTCCTGAGCCTGTTTTCTTGCCTTTTTAGTGAAGAAATAATACCCATAGAGTGACAACATCACACTGGAGTAAGGGTGGAATAAGGTTTGATGCCGAAAATACTTTGAGATATATTTGTTGGGTATATTAATTTAACCAACAAATGTTAATTATTGAGTGTTTTTTATGTGCCAGACAGGCACTGTTTTAAGTAATAGTAATACACTGGTGAACAAAAGTGCAAATGTTCTTATTCTGTAGCACATCTTATAGTCTTAGGGAAAGTTATTTTAGATAGAATAGAAACATGAATAGGATAGATAAATAGAAAGATGATAAATTAGAAACAGATTGGTAAATGATAGGAAAGACAGATATAATTACATATATAGTCATTTACAACACATACACAAATTATACTAATGAATTTCAGGTCACTATAAATGCTCTGGAAAAATGTCTTTTTTCTGACTGAGACCTCAATGAGAAAAATTCAGGGATGACCTCAAAGGGAAAGATAATTAAAAGAGGAGAGGAGGGATCCCTGGGTGGCGCAGCGGTTTGGCGCCTGCCTTTGGCCCAGGGCACGATCCTAGAGACCCGGGATCGAATCCCACGTCGGGCTCCCGGTGCATGGAGCCTGCTTCTCCCTCTACCTATGTCTGCCTCTCTCTCTGTGTGTGACTATCATAAATAAATAAAAATTTAAAAAAAATTTAAAAGAGGAGAGGAAAGAACAAGATCTGAGGTAAGAACAAATGTGTGATGTTTAAGAAACGGAAAGTCCAGGGGCGCCTGGGTGGCTCAGTCAGTGAAGCATCTGCCTCTGGCCCAGGTCATGATCCCAGGGTCCTCAGATGGAGCCCTGCATCAGGCTCCCTGCTGAGCCAAGAGTCTGTTTCTTCCTCTCCTTCTGCTCCTCTGCCCACTTGTGCATGTTCTCTCTCTCTCTCTCTCTCTCCTCTCTCTCCTCTCTCTCCTCTCTCTCTCTCTCTCTCAAATAAATAAAATCTTTTAAAAATAAAGGAATGGAAAGTCCAATAATGTATCTGGGGTCTGGTGATGCTGATAATCATGGTACAAGATGACACTCTGGATGCAAGTGGGGCCACACCTAAAGAACTTTGTGCATTTCACTAAGCAGTTGACCTTTATTCTAATGCAATAAGAAACCTCTGGGTAATGAAGTGAAATGATGTTACTTGCAGTTTAAGATGATAGCTGATGCTGTGTGAATAATGCATTATAAGAGTGTAATAAAAAAAATGGAAGAGGGAATCAACAGTGAAGAATTATAAGTGGTGTTTTATTAGGAATGCCTATCACAACAATTTATTTAATATGGTATTGACCATTTCTTCACTGGAATTGCTGTCTACTGAGGAACTCAGAGTGATATTCACTAGGCCCTGTTCTGTGGATTTATAATTTAGAAAGGAGGTTTATTGCCTCCTTTAAGTTACTTTGTATCTATTAATTCACAGAGGCAGTCACTATATAGAGACTAAGCGGACTAACATTACTCATCATAATAAAGTATATCTTAAAACCTCACTTGGAAATGGTCCTGCTTGGAAATTGAAAATGTTCTGGGTTCCCTACATAACCATCAGTGTGTACTTCTGAATTGGACAATGTTTCCGCTCCCTGCCAATCTGCCTGGGGCAACATTTTTTGCTCCCTGTCCTTCACTTACATTCCCCAAATTCTTTAAAGTAGTTGGCAATTTGCCCTAGCTGATATATAAAGCAACTTAATTGTGGTAGTGTTCAGCTACTAAATCTGGATATGGGGTAAAAACCCACTTTTTGAGATATCTAATCAATCACTGATTCTTTTGTGTTTTCAGATTCCAAGTACTCAAATGATAAAAGCATCTACCAGGAAAAAAAAAAAAAGGTAAATTTTACTGTGGCAGAGATTAATCTCATTTCCATTGAGAATTTCCATCCGTCCCTCTTTATATTATAGCCAGATTTTTATTGGGAGGGGGACCCTGTAGAAAAGAATATAATGGCTGTGTTAGAGGAATGTGGTCTATGTAAGTCTTGATCAAAACTGTATAACCTGTAATAGCTTTGAGGCATCATACTTCCTGTTTCCATTATAGCATTTTAGTTACATGAGACTAATACTATAGCAATCTTAGGAGGAATATGGCATCGACTTAGAATTGTGTTTCTCCTAAGTTTTCCAAAATGGTAGAGTTTCTCATCTCAGAAACACTACAACATTATTTTTCAAGTAAGGAGTTCAGATTCTATCTGGAAAACAACAACAAAAATCATCTACAGAAAACATTTTAAAAAATATTCTACATTGGTTCTAGAATCAAGACAAGAAATGAGGGGCACCTGGGTGGTTCAGTCAGTTAAGTGTCTTCCTTTTGCTCAGGTCATGATCCCAGGGTGCTGGGATTGAGCCCCACATTGGGCTCCCTGCTCAGCCAGGAGCCTGATTCTCCCTCTCCCACTGCCTACC
This sequence comes from Canis lupus familiaris, assembly GCF_011100685.1. Classification (NCBI taxonomy): domain Eukaryota; kingdom Metazoa; phylum Chordata; class Mammalia; order Carnivora; family Canidae; genus Canis; species Canis lupus. Next base: position 49,947,888 of record NC_049225.1, read on the forward strand.
ACTCTGCCTACTTGTGCTCTCTTTCTCTCTCTCTCATTCAAATAAATAAGATCTTTTTTTTTTTTTTAAGATGGGAAATGGAAACTATAAAAAGTTCAAAAGTAACTGCACAGAAAATAAACTGCAGTGTTTACTGATAATTTGGTCTTTATAACTTGAGCATAGTCTCTGTGGCTACATTTTACTTCAGGAACTTCTTGGCACTGATCAGTAGATGATTTATATAGAACAGGAAAAAATGAGAGTAGAAAGTTTCTAAACATGCTACGACATTCCTCTGGGTATCTGGGTTGGATTCATTAGGCAAGCTGGCTTCAGGGGCTGACTGGAGATCTCAGCCAGTAAACATTAAAAGGTGTTCTCTGTTTATTTTAACAATTCCTCTTGGGTCTTTGGTAACTGCTTTTTCCCAAAGTCCAGCTGAACTATGGAATGTCTAAGTATAATATTTCTGTGGAAATGGATTACATGATGCCAAAGTCTGAGTATATGTTCCACACCTTGTATCAAAAGCACCAGATAAGGTTACAGCAAATTCAGAAAGAAGGATTCTCAAGACAAATTTCAAAAGCTAATATTAAAAGCCATGATCTGGTAAAGTAAATATAACACCACCACCACCCACCAACAGAAAATATTGGATGAACCTAACCTTTTAAAATTTTGGACATTGTTAGTAATTTAGAATCTTTTTATTCTATTCAAAGCCATCACATTGTCCTCTCAATATCTTATCCTCTGAATTTTTAATATTCTAGCTGTTTAATAGAAATATCAAATGTGTGTGTTCAAATCAGTTGAACATGAATAAAATGGTTGCCTCTGATCTTAACATCACCCAGGATACAAATAAAAATAATAAAACAATAAAAATAAATTAATTATGAATTAATAAAAATTTTTAAAATTACATGAATATCGAATACTTTATAATCTTGAGATAGAACAAAGTTTTATTTTGAAAAATAATTAAAAGATACTGTTTACTCTATTTCCTAGTCACCTAAACTTTACAAAGTTACAAAAAATTTTACAAAAGTTAATCTGCTTTTTTTCCAGAGCACTCAGTTTTCTACCTTTACTTATTTTGACGTTAAAAAAAACAAACAAAACCCATAATCAAAAATCCCAAGCTAACTCTCAAAGGAGTCAACACCACTTAGCCAGTCTCATGCATATCCAACCCAGTCACCTTGCTTAGCTGGAGATGTTTACAACTTAAAGCTGAGATCTCTTGCAATAATTGGCCTAAGGGAGGTCTAAAAAGTGTTATATAGTTTAAAAAGTCCAAAATTGGGAAAATCAGGAAGATAAGGAGAAAGTTTGCTTTGAAGTATAAACTGTTGGTTAACATTTTATGTTAGTGCTAAAATACCTTGAGAGAAAACCACCATTATACTCCAGTTACAAATATTCACCTGATATGTGCATTTAAGTAAAATATGACACAAACAAATAAAAACCTTAAATCTATATAACTTATAGGAAAAAAATCATACCTAAATATCTATTAAAGATATATTAGGGATAAACAAAGTCCATTATCTACCTACATTCCTATCTACTCATTTACTTGTCTACTTCTCCTCCCATCCACCTGGGTTTGTCACATGATGAGTATGCATTCACTCTCCTTTACCATCTTCATCTCTATGGTTTGATGATAAAATCTTTGAGAAGCATTCATCATCCTATCTATTATTTATTGAGATTAAGTCTAAGGCAACATTTAGAAATTATAATAATATTTCCAGAAAGTACCATTAGCAGGGAGGGAGAGAGTAAAAAGTTCTGTAGTCCCCTGAAAATGTGGTTCAACCAAGATCTCATTTCTTTGGCACTATCCTATTTGGTTTCCATTTAAGAATGGCTTTACTGTAATCAGTTTTCCAAGGAGTGAAATAAAATTGTTTATAGAAGAAAATGTCTTTTGTAAGCAAGATGCTTAAGAAGAAGCCTGTGAACAGGAGGAATGGCAAGCCCTCAGCCTGATGGTATGTTCCAGACAATAAACTGTACACATCAATCCGACTTACCCTGGGATTTCGTCATATTATCAATAAAATGTAGCCTGTATATAAGGCTAAGAAAAAGGAATGTCACTGGAAGGGCATTACTTATCCTTAAAAACCTGAAATCTCCCTTCAGAATTAAGTTTGGAATCTGTGTTTACGGGTTGCTTTTTTTGCCCACCTAGAGTGCAGGGGCTATCAGTTTGATGGTGGCCAAAATTTGACCTCAATGGTTGCAGTTCAGGAGCTGTATCATTTAACTTTTCAGTAAGTTGGAGAAAATTTAGGCTTCTTTAGTATATTTTAATCACAGTCAATATGCAGAAACCTTCAGAAAACGAATTGTCTCAGAATGTGCTTGGTTTGGTCCTGATTTAAAATGAGAAGAGGAATCCTGATTAATCAAGAACAGACACCTGAGCCTACTCATCTTTAGACCACAGATCCCGCCCCTTCACCGTTTTCTGTGTGTTGCTCTCCTTCACTTTTTCTATCCCTCTCACTTCCCTCTCCTTATTTTCACTGCTCCCCTTTTGCTCATCTTTCTTCTCTAACTTTTTCTTTCCTATCCTGCCATTCTTTCTGGCTTTTACCTTTTTCCATCCCCCAACCACTTTATTCTTCTGTACTGGCCAGGTTTTAAACAAGAGCCGAGCCTTTTAAAAAAAAAAAAAAGAGCCGAGCCTTCTGAAAACATTCTTTAGTACCTGGTTGCAAGGAAGAAGAGGGCTCTATACCTTGCTCTAAAAAAAAAAAAAAAAAAAAAAAATTTAAATGAGAATGAATTCCACAATATTTCTGATGATTTTGTTTTGTATTTTCTGGCCACTGATTATTTCAATTCAAGTCTATTTAAAGGTTTCTTCATTACCTTTGTATTTAAAATACGAACATGGCCAAATCATTGTTCTCTTTCGTTCCTGAATAGAGTATATTACATCATTAGAATTCCACACATTGTATTCCTTCGTATCTTTTCTATCTCAAAAAAGAAAAAAAAAAAAAAAAAAAAAGAAAAAAGTCTCTTCCCCGAATTTATGTTATCTTTTCATTTTTATCTTCTCAGGATTCCTCTCTAGGCTCTGAAAAGTTAGGTACACTTTTTAAATAGTGTAACAATATCTGCAAACTGGTTTCTATCATCTAGATGAACCAAGTTATATATGTTGTTTCTTAAGTTATTGTACCAAGGGTGTGTATCTCCAAAGAGTATTGCTATATCTTCAGGTGGCAGTGCGTTTTTCTGAAAAACAGGTCATGATGAATTTGCACATAGTCTCTTCCATTTGTCTCAGTTTATCACATTTCTATACCTTCTGAGAACATTCAGAATAAAATATCCCTGCATTCTTCAGAATGTTACTGTTTTTATAAAATTAGACATTTGTCATAATAGAGAAGAGAGTGAGCCCATTTCTCTTGCAAGAGAAGATTATTATATCAGTGGTTATGAAGCTACTAAGAAGAACCTTTTTCCTCTTATAAACTAATGATAATCTTTCAAGTGTTTGCTCTACATGGGCTTTTCATCTATGAAAATGGGTGGGGGCAGCCTGGGTGGCTCAGCGGTTTAGCGCCGCCTTCAGCCCAGAGCCTGATCCTGAAGACCCAGGATTGAGTTCCACGCCAGGCTCCCTGCATGGAGCCTGCTTGTCCATCTGCCTGTGTCTCTGCCTCTCTCTCTGTCTCTCATGAATAAATAAATAAAATCTTTAAAATAAAAAAAAAAGAAAATGGATGGATAAAAACACAAATGGATCATGTAACAACAACAAAACAAAGGTGCATTTCTGCCATGGAGATCTACTAAAATGTATGTCATACTTAGCAGAAATCTATAGTAAAGAAATGAAATGAAATAATTACAGAGAGATATTTATTCAATAATTTCAGTTTATACATCTGGAAAGCATGGTGGTAATATTTTTCTAATTCTGTAGCTGACTGTGTTTTTGAAAATATCTAAAAACTAATATTTTAAGGTATAGTTTTTTAAAGATGGAGAGATGTTCTCAAAATGCTTGTAAAAATATTGATGACTCTGGAGATACATGTAATAAACACATGCTAGCCCTTTAGGGCTAAAAGATACATTCCAAAAAAATTAACCGAAATTAAGTTAGTATTAAAACTTCCTCAGAACTCTCAAATTTATCGGATTTAATCATAGCATATTCCAGGATGACACATAAAATAGTAACAGACGTAAATATTTGAGCTACTTTTTTTTTTTTTAATTTTTATTTATTTATGATAGTCACACAGGGAGAGAGAGAGGCAGAGACACAGGCAGAGGGAGAAGCAGGCTCCATGCACCAGGAGCCCGACGTGGGATTCGATCCGGGGTCTCCAGGATCGCGCCCTGGGCCAAAGGCAGGAGCCAGACCGCTGCGCCACCCAGGGATCCCTGAGCTACTTTTTAATTTATTTTGTCTATCATATCCTCAAAATCACTGTTTCCAGGAATCATGAATATCAGAAAAGTCATCTTTAGTAAAGATTAAAGCACATCCACTCTTTTAAATTTTCTTGAGTACTTGAATTCTTGATTATCACAGCACACTATATCCATTTCAATTAAAAAGAATACACTCTGACTAAATTTGGCCAACTACTATTTCTGTTCTTTAGATACATGCCTATTTCTCTTACTTAGGGGGATTAAATAGATATGAAAAGTAGATTCTACCAAAATAGTAATGTTGCAGTTTGAATCAATGTTGATTCTGTTAACAGATCTAGCATTATCTCAATTCTTGAAAATTAGCCTTTCAACTCCTTTTTAGTCTAATTATATATCCTCAAGTTCTGTGGCTCTCCAGGACCCAGGTGTGTATATGAGAAGGAGGTAAAATACTTCCTGTTTACACTATATTTGATTAAAAAGTCAACATACATATGTATTTAAGAATTATTACATATAAGTAAATGTAAAGGACCAGTCAAACCCAATACTTATACTCCAAACAACAATACAACCATATAGCTGATCATTAAAGGTGTGTGCATGTGTGAGTGTGTGTGTTTAAAATTCTTTAACAAAATGAAAATTATGCATAGAGCTTAAAGAGCTCTATGTAAAATAATTAAATGCATTGCCCATTAGTACTTTAGAAAGTCTCACTTTTAAAAAGTTGTATCACTATCTTGTTTCTTCTTTTTGTACATTCCTTCCTTACTTGCAGTCTTTGCAATTTATTTCGAATTCTATGAATTAAGAATAATTTTTCTTAAGCCAATTTAGAAGTTTAGATGTACACAAACGTTATTGCAATATATCACATACATAATTATGCACTCCATTTTATGACCAATACATTCTGTTTCTTAAGATTTTTTTTTTTCTTAGAATGTAGTGAAGGAACACTAGGTGGAATTCAAACCCAAAGGAATTTGTATAGTATGTCCAAGAATGAATGTTTGAAATTGACAAGAAAGGACACCTGGTAAGGCCTCTGACATATATTTGAGTTGTGTCTTTGACAAAGCAGTTCCTCTTAAACCTCTGAGACGCTAATGGTGTTTGGCAGCCTCAAAACAGACCCACGGAAAAAAAAAAATAGACCCATGATCCACGTCATGTGATTACACTACCCAAAATATTTTTCAAAAAAAGACTAAATCCATGCTACTATTCAGTTTTAAAAACAAAATCTTGTTTCTTAAGCTTCTTATTTTTTGTATTTATTTGCTATTGAAGAAGAGATGACTTTCTTAATTTTGCAATTTAATTGCAATTTAAATATTGCTATTTAGTTATTTAGTTTAGTTTCTAACAAATGCTTCAGAGAAGATGCATCATTAGCTGTAGCTGGGAATCATAGATTCTCACCTTGGTTTCCTGTGAGACTTTAAACAATAATTTATTTCCTTGCTTCCCTTGTTTTAGTCTGAAATCAATATTCTGTTTTGGCTTCATTAATCTCTGTTTAACTAAATAAGATCAGTTGATTATCTTATTCAAACTTTATTCAAATAAGTGAGTAATGTCTAGCACTATTTATTCTCACTGTTATAAATACTGTATTAGTAAGTGCTTTTTTCTTCCTAAGTAGAAACCCATAGTGTAACTAATTAATTGGTATACAAAGAAAAATATATTTTTACTACAGAAAATTAGGGTTTAAGTTCAAGTTCATTGTTAAAAAAAATTACCATATATCTCATTCACCTTTTATCCCAGAGTTGGTGCTAATTTAATGCAAAATAGTGCATCAGTATGTAATATTCTAAACATTAAAATAAATGTTTAGAACATTCGGCTCAGAGATAATCTGTTTGAATTCAATGCAAACATAGCAATGCCAAATGAAGTAGATGTAGTCTTTGGGCTGGAAGGAAAAATATTAACTTCATTTTTTCTCTGGATAACCAAATCATGGCACAGAAAACATTATGACTGCCAAGTAAATGTAACATTTTTAATGTAATTATGAGAAGTTTATATCTGCCTTTTACTTCATGTAGGTATGTGCACAGAAATACCATAATAAGTTGAATTAACATTGGTCAATCTATTAAAAATAGGATTGGTTCCTTAAACTACATGCTGCCATTCTTATTACTTAACCATTTAGAAGGAAAACAAGGCTTCATTAGTAAAGATTTAATACTGTTCTCTAAAATAAAAACACAATTATGCGACTCACCTCCCAATCCTGGTCTTAGACGATTGTCATAACCATCTAGGAGTCGGTCCAAAATCCTGGTGAAGACAGTGGTATTGTCTTTAAGTTCATCTTGTAATGAGGGTTGTCCATAGCTAAAGAAAATATAATGGCAGGTGATAATCTAAATTATAAATTTCTATTAAAATCATTTTCCAAATAAAGCCTTCCCTAGATTTTCCTACTTTCTTTTCTATTGAATCTTAATTTGAAAATTCCTTCTGATAAAGTAAAAAAAAAAAGTCATATTTTAATTTTTACCATTTTCTCCTATTTGTTCTCATAAGTGATAAACTATTCTAATATTTCTAACTATGGAAGGAAAATTACAGGAAATGAGTTCTGTCTCCTTATGTGTATAAATCTCAGCATGTATACAATGCTATAATGCATGTTTCCTCTGAGCAAGCAAGAATGTTAATGCATGCTAGGGAAAAAAAGCCTGGTAAACTTCTTCCCAAATAGAAAAAAAAAGGGGTTTATGAGCTATCAAATTAATAGTTTTGCTTTCATTTAACATGTAGCATCATGCTTTTACCTACCAATGTACTCTTCCTTCATCTACTTTATATGTATTTGCCCTTTTGATATTTTTTCAGGATGTTTAGATGAGAAAAATAGTTAAAACTTTTTTCTTAGGATAATTATAGTTTCAAATCAGTGTGTAATTTCCATTCCCCTTAAGGTTTATGAACCGATTTTTACAATGTGTCTATTCAAGCCTTTAATTAATCAAATTTTCATCATTCCTATCTTTGAAATAAAAGATACCTTGAAAAAGAGATGTTCCAGTATTCTTAATTTATGGTTTACTAAATTGTAGTGTAGGATTAGTATTTTGTTTAAGAAAACATAGCAATTTGTGAGCAGAGCTGGAACTACAAGGCCGTTTTCTTCAACTTTTAGTAAGACTTTAATTCTATTCTTCTATAATGGAGTAAATTGTGTCTACTTAAGTCCTCCTACTTGCAAGTATAGTTTTAACCCTTACCATTACTATTCTTTGAGTTTTAACCACATAGTGACCACAGTTCAAATATTGCATATTTCTTAAATCAATCACATTATCATTTATGGTCGTTGAATCATATTTTATGTAATGATTAGGATGACACTTCTAAAATCCTTTGAGAGAAGAGTTTTTTTAATCTCTAAGTGGATCACACTCACTGATATATTTCAATGATAACTCCGACCTTGAATAAAAAAGAAATGAATACAGAGTGTAAACTAAGAAACGCCACAAAAATATCACTTTTATACTCTCTACTTAATATGCTTTTGGCTTCAGTCATTTGTGTTTATATTACTGATCAATGTAAAAAAATAATAACATCTGAAACCAGGATTCACTTATTTGCCAGGAACAAGAAATATAATGAAAGTATCATTGCAAAAACAAACACCATTTTTAAATTTTATCTTGGCAAAATTTAATGGCCATATTTCTGATAAAATTTCATTTAATAATTAAAGTTATTATAACTAAAAGCTCTTTATGATATTAAGCATATGAAATACACTTCTATGAAACAATTTTCTATTCTCCTAAGTTCGACATTAATACCATACCGATTGAGAGCTTACTCTCCTTTGGGAAAACTAAACATCTCACTAGTTTTTGAAATCAAATTTTCACTGAGCTCTGTGTCTTCCAGGATGTTTCATTAGCAATACTAATAAAGTAAAAATAGTTGTCTGAATGCAATTATTTATAAAAACTAGTCACAAAACAAACTGCCATGCCTGCATCTTTCAAGGATATTGGAAGGTCATCTTGATAAAGGTGGAAAAGAAATGCTAGTACACTTTAAGTTGTGAGGACGGCCTGATCAAGTAGTCTAAGGAAGAAAGCAGTAAAATAAGAAGGGGTAAAGATGAGATGGGGTGAGTGACAGAGCACAATTCGATTGTGGATACGATTTTTAGAATATGTAGTTACTAATTACCTTTTCCTGCATTTTCCGTGTGTTTAAGCTTATACCAAATTCAGGAAAAGCTTTCATCCCTGTTTTTAGCTTCTAAATGTCATTTCCACCAATTGCATGCATTGGAATATAAATGCCAAAAGAGACTTTTCCCTCCCTCCCTCCCAGAAAACTAGTTCTGCTATCCCAACTGGAATAGTAATCTTTATTTCCTGTGATTTTCTAATGAGGTTATTCTTCATCTCCACTTCTAATTTATTATGTCCAGTTGTAACTGTCAGAGAATAACCCCGGGATAAAGATCAAGGTTGTTTATTGCTCTTAAACACTTATGCCAGTGTAAGGTTTCCTAAACTGAATATATAATTTGAAAAGAAATGTCAGTTACAGTACCTGATTTTGATTCCATATGAACCACTATATAATAAAACACTGTGCACTAACTCCATCTACAGGTCATTACAATAGTAACACTTCATATAATTTTTCAAAAGCAATGGAGAACATTTAACTCCTCAGATTAAGAGTACCTGGCAATAGTGAGTCCCCTCTTCATCTGGTAGTCATTATTTACCACACCCAATAGCAAAAACTAAAAAGACAACTTCTCAATTAAAATAAATCCTCCTAAGTTCATTTCTTTCTAGACTATTCTTTCTTTCCACCTTAACTTGTTAAGAGTTCACTTTCCATTACATTTTGAAGAACCTTAGTTTTTATAATGTCTAAGACTTTCTTAAGGGCCATAGGAGTAGATCATGCAAGAAGCATAAGAGCAGATAAAAAAGAATCTGAAATATTTGGTTATTTATACCATTTTTACTATAATATGTTTATATGTTTGATTTGACCATTAGCACATTTTTTAATATGCTTAAGCATTTTATTAAATTTTTCTCATAACTTCTCTCCACAGTAGTCACACTTAAATAGAGAAGTTTGATTTTATGTAATGTTCTTAAGTATTTCTTCAGTATATTCTACCTCTATTGATTATACAAATAATGGTTTCAAAACACAATGTGCACACGCGTTTATAGAGACTTAGGACTTTCAGACTATAAGTATTATTTTAAACTTTCCACTTTTACGCAGTCACAAGCTACTCTATGATCTTTACAGTTGCCTAGAAATGTTCTTGCTGGAAAATCAACTCACAGTACGCAGACATTAATTGGGGTAACTTTCTCTATGAATTAGGAAACCACATATTTTGTTCAGTTACAACTGAACAGTGAAAAGTTCAATTTAAGACTTAAATGTTGAATTAATATATTCCTTTAACAAAAGCGTGCTAAGTGTATTCTAATCATCATGCAAATAAGACGGCTATTTTTTTCATACTGCTCTTCTTTATTCTTAGTTGGGATTTTATTGCTGTTAAGTTTTTTGAATTCCCTTAGTCATGAATTCATCCAAAGACAATTTTCTTCCCCCTGAAAGAATAAATGAAAAGTTACAGAAATTCTCATGCAGATTTAAAATAAAGTGCCCCCACCTTCTTCCAATCAATGTGCTCAGAAGGAGGGTCCAGGCCCAAAGATAGTCAGAGAGACCCAGACTTTTCTTCATCGCGGGCTTGTGCAGCTGAAAAGTAGAACAAGTAGAGATCAATGTCTCTTGCAAGAAACATCAGGTTATAACCACTAGGGCTGACTGAGGCAGTTCGGATGAATGCTTTGAAGTCAGGAAATGACCTCACTGGGATATGACACCTCATTGGAAGCAATGGAAACCTGGACCATCCATTCTCCACTTTCCCTTCCATTTCTCCATTCAGCAATATATCAGTATCTTAATTTCTCCTGTAAAAGAATACAAGTTGAAATGCTTTCAGGTGACAGTATTGCGCAACAAAAAACCCGTGAGTTTTTTTCCTCTAGGTTGTATATTTCCAATATAGTTTGAATTACACTCTTCTTGTTTATCATCTGAAAATCTTGACCTTTCTGACTGGAGTTTCCATGCCTGAACTGTGCATTGAAATTTTTAAGCCGGTGTCTATAATGGGGTGAACGTGTTTTGGAGCTGAGATGGGGTAGGTCAATATGCTTCGATGACTAAATTCATTTTTGAATTCTGGATTTTCCTTGATTTCAGAAGCAACTGTATTTATCTTAAAAAAAAAAAAAAGGCATAGGAAACACACTGTTGAATGCCGAAGTCGTGCTTATATTCTCTGTGATTGCTTTGTTAAACGTGCTCATTAATGCTTCTGTGGGGCTAAAGGACACACTTTATAGTCAAGCCATGTGCTGATCTCTCTCATACACACACGCCACACTCACGTAAACGCATGCAAACATGCCCACACGTCTTTTAAGCCCTCTTAAATTCTGCCAGGTTGCTGCTAGAAGGAAGATGTTTCATCTCAGACAGATGGAAGCTGGAGTGCTTTGCTTTGCATGAATACGGGAATCTTTTTTCCCTCTTAGGTAAAGTGCAATCAATCACCATCTGATTGTCAAATTTTAGACTTGATAGTGGGATGAGGAAGGAAAGGAAGAGTATGGAAAGCTTAGAGAATTTCACAAAATTATCATCTATTTGTGGGAACAATTTTTAAAGATCGGTGCACTACCTGGTTACGGAGAAGATATGGCAACACTTTTTAAATGTGCTATGATTAATGGCAATCATAGCATGAGAAATGCTGAAGGTATTTATTTATTAGGACTTTTCTGAATCTATACTCCTTAGTACAGTGATTAATGGATTGCATGTCTTTTAAAGCATGTTTTTCATTATCCACTCTATGGTTTAATGTGGTATGCCTTTAAGTACATCTACACAAATGCTTTCCACACTCCTGGGGATCATTTATATCAGTAAAAACCACTACAGACAGACATGTAAGCAATGAAACATAATTAATGTGTTTAGAGTGAAATGGTCTAGATCTAGAGATAAGAGCTGTGAGCTTCATAGTTTTTACTTAATTTAGTCACTGGTTTTGGCATGAATGACCAGAGATATCAGACAAATATCAGTATGTTAAAAGATTGCATCTAAATCGCACAGTTAGAATTCACCCTTGCATTAATCTTCAGCATCTGTTATGAAGGAAAAACAACTTCTCTTACCCTATTAATAAGTATCGGTCTTTATAAAAAAAAAAAAAGAGGGGGTGATTCTTGAGGGGTAAATGGAATAAAACAAATTCCCCGAGGCAAGGTACTAAAGCTTTTTGTCCTCCTCTGGCATTTTAAAGAGGAAAACAAACCTATCATGGCACTTGAGTTGTTGAGTAAGAAAGTTTCTTGCAAATACAAACCTAATAGTTTAAAAGAAATGCTAAGCTGCCTCCTTACCCTCTTCCACCTTCAACCTTCCCCCATCAGACACACACCCTTCAAACACCCGTATCCCATGCCACCCATATCAAATGAGAAGTTGAGTTTTTCACGTTCAGAATCAGAGAGACCCCTACACCAGAGGGCATTTTAGCAGCGTCCACTGGAAATGAGAAAAGAGGCATTTCTGCAGCCAGAATGTGAGAGCGCCTTCCCTCGAAGGGAACAGAGACGGGGCTTCCGTCCCAGCATCTTAACTTTAGACGATGCCCCCCAAAGCCCCTCCCCAGCTCATCCCAGCTCCCTCTTGGAAAAAAAAAAAAAAATCAAAACAACATGTCACCACCCACCCCGCGGAATAAATTCATATCTGCCTAAGAAAGGGGGAAAGAAAGGAAGAGATAAGGGGGGGTGGGGGTGGATAACGCTTCTATATCGCTGCGGTTTTCACCCTGAAAGAAAAACATTCGTTGTTTCTACCTGCTGTGGGATCAGGCTCTTGTCCTGTTCCCTCTTCCCCCTTTTTTCCCCTCTAGCCTTCCCATCTCTCCGGCTGGGAAAAGCCACGTTCAAGCTGTGTGTGCAGCGGTCCGCAGCCGCACTTACCTCGGGCCCCCTCTGGGCACAGGATCGCTCAAGACCCGGGAAAAGTGTGCGAGCGAGCGCGGACCGCGGAGAGCCGGGAGCAGCGCGGGGCGCGGGGCGCGGGGCGCTGGGCGCGGGGCGGGCGCGCCGGAGCCGGGGGCGGCCTCGCTCTCCCCTCGCTCACTCGGTCTGAGCCATCATGGACTCTGCGTGCTCCTCTGCTGAAGATCTCACACCCAAATTTGCTTCCCGGTATCCGATCTGCAGCTATACAACAAAAGATTTCTCTTTACCAAGACAGTAGTAATACGTCCCAGGGCAAACCGGATGTGAAATAGGCGGTGACTTCATGCCAGAGAGATTTTATTTTAGAAAGGAAGGTGGTACCAGCCTCTGGATCTGGAGACCAATCCGCCCATTTTTTATATGCAGCACAATTTAACTTGCACCGCTCTGGCCCTAATCCCCTTCTCTCTGGCTGCAGACTCAAATCCTTCTACAATCTGCTGCAAGCTTTGCTTTGCTTTTTTTTTTTTTTTTTTTTTTTTTTTGGTGGGGAGTATAAATGGGGGAGGAAAGGGGAGAAAGGGTTAGAGACATAAGGACTCCACTCAGACCCTTTTCACACTTTCAATTCATGAGCACTATTTTAAGGTGTGCCCCATTAAACAACAACAACAACAACAACAACAACAAAATAACAACTGATCAGTATAACTAGTGCAGCTTTGATCAAACATTCAACCACTGCATGCATATGAATGGATGCAGGGAGCTGCAAGGTTGCACATGTGGAGAGCCACGTCCTCTCGCCTGCCTCCCTCCCTCGCACGCACTCCCACACACACGTCTGAGTCCCTGTGTCTTGCAGAGTCACGAATGGTGAGGGATGGCGGGCAACAGTTCTGGCCAGTAGGGAACTGGCCGCCAGGTGTCCAGGCTTTCGCACTTTCGCAGGTTGTGAGCGCTTTCCACCCCACCTTCGTCTGTATCTTAGAGGACAGCAAGAAGCGCGCTCCGGAGCCGGGTTTTTAATCTCTGGAGGCAACTGTTTGTCTGTTTATGTGATTAAAGGAGAAAACACGGTCCCCTTTAAATCAGAATCGTGCTGGGTTCCCAGGACGAGGAGTATTTAACTTTAAATAAATCACCCAGATCATTTCTAGGTTTGAGAGTCATATCTCCATTTCCGGAATCATTCCCTTGACTCCAACTCCATCATCCTCCGGATTAGGAAAATGGGAGAGGGGGAGGAGAGAAGATTAACAAAAAGATTTTTAGAAGTCAGGCCCAAACCATCCTCTGCCTCCCCCCCCCCCCGCCCTCCCCCCCCCCGCCCTCTTCCATTACCCTCCCCAGTGGCTCTCCACCCACGAATAATTATACACTTAGGGAAGGAGGGTGTGTTTCAACATCAATCTAACTCAATTTCTAAGGAGCCAGGGGCGACTGTAGTTCTCCCTTCGGATTTTGTGAATGGGTGTTTGCAGCACAGAGGAGATGGGTGCCTTCTGAAACGACCTGAAGCCCTGGAAACTGTCCCTTCAGCACTTGCGCCAGACAACGTAGGAGGCGCTGAAAAGATAGGGTGCCTCCATGTAATGCTTCTGGTGAGTAAGGTCTGAACTTTGATGAGCTCCCTAGTCATTTTGCTCTAGAAGACTTCCAGCAGAGGAAACGTTGTGGGTAGGGGCGGAGCTTGGCAAAGTGAAGAAAAAAACCTAAATGGCCAGTCTATACCACTCACTGGTGTTTGATTCTACAAGCCTTCCTTGACCTTGTGCTGTAATGCAATCAGCTTACTTGGTTAAAACATAACAGGTGATTGAGATGATCAGGAATATAAAATTGAAGACCACTTTCAGAATCGGGCTTGATTATCATGAGTTTTGAAGGGAAATGTTACTGGGAAAATGATTTTAGGAGTAAATATTCAAGGAAGAGAGATTTGAAGATCATCTTATGTTGCCTACTCTGCTCAGATAGGACAAAGGTCAATGATTCCCACTGAGGATCATCATAGCTTCCCTATATGACATTACTCAATTTTTATTTATTTATGTACTTATCCATTAATTCACTTATTTATTGAGTAGTTCTGAGAACAAAACTTACTTTATTAAGGTTTTATAACCCTGGCTTAACAATTAGAAAATATTGTTTTCTTACCTGACAATATAAAATGCAATTCCATAATTTTGTTTTCATTCAACAAAGACTGATAGTTCTAGAAATGTGATCTTTTCATCTTTTTTTTTTTTTTTTTTTTTGTCTCCTGATAAAATTGTCACAGCTTCTTCTACTCTGCTCTGCCAATGGGAGTAACTTTATATCCTATATACCTAATGCTATACAATCAAACCACTCTACTGATTATGTTTTTTTTTTTCAATCACAGTTACCGAAATGTTATTATTTGCACAATAATCTCTGAAAACAATGCCAATCACATCTTTCTTCAGATTAAAAGTGTTATGTGACTATCCAGCAGGACACAATTGCATGGCATTTCCATACATTTAAAACAATAAATATTTACAAATAATCACTGGGTTTATTTTAAAACTAGAGTGCATATATGGAAATAGAAATGTCTATGCTATGATTCTCCATTTAAGAAAACAATGCAGTTTTTACTAGATGATATTTGTATGATTGGTTTTTGGACATATATGTTTTTAATAAATGATTTTAATAAATAAATTGTGGTCGTTTAGAACACTGATAATTTGACTACTCCAAAAACAGCAACTGCAACTAAATTATCAGTTTGTTTATTATTTTCCATCAAGGTATCATTAACCAAGGAATAAATATAAGAAATAATATAAGAGATTAATGGTAAGGAAATAATTACTTTATATTTTCTCTTTATATTGAATCTTTTAGATAATTGGTGACAGACTTGTTTTTTTCTTCCACCTAGGGGAATAAATCCCTTCAGAGTATGTGTGCATCTGATTGAAGTAAGTTCTTGAGATAGTAGTAACCATGATATTTAATATTCTTAAAGTGTTTACTTGGTGCCAAGTAATGTGCTAATAAATTTGTATAAGCCATTCAATTTAATTCACAAAACATGTCTGAGAGATAGTCTTAATATACCTGTTTTACACATCATTCAATTATGAATTAAGAGTGAGAGATTTGCCAAAGGTCACATAGGCAGTGAATGTTCATGCTAGAATGCAAACCCAGATCTTCTGACTTCAAAGCTTAATTTTTTAACCCCCCTTCTATATTACTTTAATTCTTTAATTACCATATAGTTGTAGGCTCATGTTAAAATCTGTTTTATTCATCTTACATCCATGTTGAACAATCTTCATATCAGTTACATAAAACTTACCTCTGAACATTTTTAAAAATATTTGTTCAAGACAAGATTCTTTCTTTTGCTGGTCTAGTGCATCAAACTGCAACGCAGTATCAAGCTTACTTTAGTGTTTCAGAGGTTTCTGCAATTTCCCTCTTGTCTTATGAGGCTACTCCCTCAGAGGACCTCCAAACCATCACTGGTTCTGGGCAGAAGGGATTTGAGGTCAAACCTAGGACCACAGATCCTGGGGAGGCCTAATAGCTCTATTTCCAGTGTTGCAGTCTGGTACATTTTGCTTTTTCTGTCAATTTTAAATGGCAGGAAGCCCTGACCTAATTGAAGAAGTGGTACTGATTCTTTTCAACAGAAATGTTTTTACTTTCTCCAACTAAATGTAAACCAAATGAGGAAAAAAAATAGCAAGAATGTTCTCATCGATTCAGTGTGGGTTTTTATCATTTACAAAATATAGGGTGAGGGAGAAGAGGCAAATAAAAATAATGAAATATCCAATAAGCTTCAATTGAAATCTAAAATAAAGTGTTTTTTTTAAATGTCTGTGCATGGTTTAGATATGTACTGAAAGTGCATTTTAACATGTATGAAACATGGTTATCAATCTGCAATAATAAATATATAGTTCTAGTTAAACATGATGCCACCTACATTTATGTATATATACTTAGATATTAATATGGAATTTGTACACTCACTAAACTAGTCCTCCTTTTCTAATTTCTTTATATATAATACAGACCATCTTGCTAATGAATTATATGAACACATCCAGAGGCCTATCCCTTCTATTATAATTGTTATCAAAATAATAGCTCAGTGGGAGAAAGAACTGCTATTTAAGTAATAGTGTACTTTTTGTACACTATTTGTACACCTAGACACCTTTGTCATCTGGGTTACTTAGACCAATTCTTTTTCCCGTGCTGGAAGGCTAGTTTGACATCTTAGCATAGTGAGAGACAGGTTATGTATAATAAAAACAATCTAAATTTTCTCATATTTGAGTCATAAATGTTTGGTACTCTAAAGGGATTTAGCGATTGTCTGCCCCAATCAATTTAACAGATCACAAAGATTATGTAATTCTCCCAGTGATCTTTGTAGAAGTAGAACTCAGGTTAGCATGGCACAGTGATTATTGTACATGGATATATTTCTGAAGCCATTGGTATCTAACAGCTTCATGACCACTGGTTTATTGATGAACTTTTCTGAACCTCATTTTCTGAAGTTTTAAAATAAAGTAATATTAGGGGCAGCTGGATGGTGCAGTAGGTAATGCGATCAACTCTCGATTTTGGCTCAGGTCCTGATCTCGGGGCTGTGAGATCAAGCCTGGCATGGAACCCCATGCTCAGCGCAGAGTCTGCTTCAGATTCCCATTCCTTCTCGTTCTGTGCTTCCTGCTCATGCTTATTCTCTCTCTAAAATAAATAAATAAACAAACAAACAAACAAATAAATCTTTTAAAAAATAAATAACACTATAAATAAAAATAAACAAGTGATATTATAAATAAAAATAAATAAGCAATATTACATATAAAAAATAAAAAGTAATATTATAAATAAAATAAATAACATTATAAATTAAAAAAATAAGTAATATTACGTCATTAGCTGACTGTCGCATGATACAGGAAAACAATTGTGAATCCCATAGTCCTCTAGCATACACCTAGTAGGTATCCAATGAATGCCACTTTCCTTCTCTTTCTCTTATCTCAATACAAATTCATTGTTTTTCAAACACTATAGTACATTCTGTACAGCATATTCATGTAACTCACAATTATTATTCTATTGTCCACATTACACATTAGATTTAACCAAAACATAGAATTCCCAGTTATTAGACAAGATGCCACAGCAAGCTAGCTTACATGCTGGGCTTAATCCTAGGCCCATATGCTTATTTTGTTGTTTTGTTTTTTTTTAAAGAGTCATTTATTTATTCATGACAGACAGAGAGAGAGAGAGAGAGAGAGGCAGAGGCACAGGGAGAGGAAGAAGCAGGCTCCATGCAGCGAGCCTGATGCGGGACTTGATCTTGGGACTCCAGGATCACACTCTGAGCTGAAGGCAGGCAATTTAACTGCTCAGCCACCCAGGTGTCCCTATATGCTTATTTTGAAGGTGTTCTGAGAAAAAGAATACTTCTCACTATACCTGCCTTAGGCATTGAGGATTTTGCATAGACCCTAAACCAGGAAGATTTGAAGAGAATGCTCCTAGATAGAAGCAACCACAGCTTCTGCAGTCAGCCACAGACACCCTACCCCACTCCCACCCAATGTATATTTTACAGCATTTTCCTGTAAGAAAAACTCAACCAATACCCTTTAGGAATAAAACATATATATGAGAGCCAGACTCTTTTTAATTGTCACGCAAGGAGGACATTGTCCAATTTTCTTTTGTGGCAGTTTTCAGTTTTCCAGCAACTTAGATGTAACCCAGATTCATCCATTTTCTTTCTTTTTTTTTAAATTTTATTTATTTATTCATGAGAGACACACACAGAGAGACAGGGACATAGGCAGAGGGAGAAGCAGGCTTCCTGCAGGGAGCCCGATGTGGGACTTGATCCCAGGACCCCAGGATCACAATCTGAGCCAAAGGCACACACTCAAACATTGAGCCACCCAGGTGCCCCAAGATTCAGTCATTTTCTTTTAGTCTTTTCACAGATGTCAAATCTATCAACCCAAGCAGGAAAATGCAGATTTATTCAGAGTTCAGAGGAATGATAATAAGCTGATAGTTGAAATAAATTATTTATTTTCAAATATCAAATATCAATAATTTTTGAAACTTTCAGAAGATTTTAGACTCTGTAGATTCTTTTAGCAATGTGAAGATCGCAATGCAAGTCAGGAGGGAGGTAAGAAACTGAGCATAGTCTATTAAAATGCCACAACTCTAAGTCAGATTTTTAAAAATGATATATTCTATATGACTTGAATTGAGGAAACATGCATTCTCTAATTTTATGGCAAAATTAAGCCATTCAGGATGTGTTTTCTTTGGTAAACTTCAAGTGTGTATATGTATACATAGTCTCTGAGTAAACTCCTTTAATAAGGAGTATATTTGCCCTTATTTTTCTTTGTTAAGGTGAATATAATGAATAGATATTCAGTCAATATCAGTTAAGTGTCTAGCATGCAGAAGGGAAAAATAAAGATCTGCGTTAGGGAATCAATTTAGAAAGATTACTTACCAGAAATACTAAAAAAACAGTAGGCATATTGGTACCAAGAAATTGCATTTAGCTTATGCAGAATCTAATGACATGATGAGGATACACCTAGTTTAGAATATTTGAAGATTTTAATGTGGCCTCATCCTGTTGGGCAGCTGCATTTACATATTTGAAATCATAAAACACAAAAAGTGACACAAACATTAAAACAGCATTTAAAAAATCATTCATCATATTCTGAATGGCCATAGGATTTATGGAAAGGATATGAAATGAAAGGATTTACTATAACAAAGATCAAGAATTAAAACACTAATGCCCCATCTGTTCAGTAGCTCCCAATTCTTGATGTTTACAATAATTGCGTTCTGTGGAGTGAAATGAAAATGAGTTTATAGATATGGGTGCATTTTTTATTGTGGTTGTTCATAAATATATCTCAAATTATCTAATGTCCTTGTGTTAAATGTAGAATATAGAACCAATTAGATTTTTTTTCTTACCATAACCTACAACTAAACAATCTTAACCTAACCCCTTTCCAAGTTCGCTTATAATAACATTCACCATGCTTTCTCTTGGAGAAAACTCTACAACTTCCATTTTAGTTTTATACATGATCTTGAGGAGGGGTAGGGGGGGAACAAAGAGTTTTAAAGATGAATGACAATTGCTTTTGAATAATTTCATTTATGAAACAATCAGCCCATGTAAATCTCAGGAATGTAGACTGTCCCCCATGAGAACTGGAGATTTAACTCAGAAAGCATTGCTCTGGATAGAGATATAATATCAAAAACCATATAGACCATTATCAACATAAAGGATCAAGATGACAACTAAAGTTAGATTTACTTGTTCTACTCTTCATCAGCTTTTAAGATGACAGCACATAATTGCCTTTGAAAGATGTAAAATGTGATTCTGAAAGCAATGGAGTGGGCTTACCATTTGTCACTACTCACATTCAGTGTTAGAATTTCAACATAAAATAGACCATTCTTAAATTTCATTTAAGATGAGAGAATGAATTCTAAAATGCCAATCCCCACCCTCCCCAAAAGAGATTATCTCCTATTTAGTAGCTTAAAGTATACCAGAAACTGTGTTTATTTTTCCTCACATAATCTTTGCCATTGCATTCTTGTAATAATGCTGTTTATAGACAGAAAACCTAGGTTCAAAAGAAGAGTGGACTTTCCTAGACTCACTTGGCTCATAATTCAGAGCCCTGATTTGAAATTGATGAAAACATTGATTTTGTGGCTTCCAAAAATTCATAATTATAAGGTAACTGAAGGTAAGTCCCTTCTTCGTAGGCTGGGAGTAAAACTGTCATGAGAGACTGATGAAAATATTTCTGATCACAGATTTGCAATTTGTGAAGAAATGTAATCATATGAATTAAAGTTTTAAAAATGTTTAGTACAGGGAAGCAGAATAACATATTTAAGAAAGTGGAATTTGGAAAAAAAAAAAGAAAGTGGAATTTGGAGTCAGACCTTTTCTTTCTCTGTCAGTTACTGTTCAGCCACTTCTCTAAATTTGCTTCTTTTTTTGTAGTAGAGGATTAATAATTTCATTTTACATGAATATTCATAATAGTTATAAAGTAGGTAATATTAAATCAAATTATTAAATTGTTGAAAAATTAAGATATTTTCAACAATTTGGTAGCTATGGTTATTACTAACACAATCTTTATTCTGTAACAATCTGTGATAACATGTAACTTTCCCTAGAACATTTCTTAGCTTCTCAAATATTGATATTAAGTTTTTATACATGACAACCAATTAAGTTAAGGCTTTGCAGTTGGACCAACTCACTCAGCCAAAATTTGTTAAATATCAGATTGACCATTTGATTTTTTTCATCATATAGTTATTGCCTGAAGCAAGAAAGCAATGGCTTTTACAAGGAAAGTGAATTCATTATTTCAGAGAAATTCGACCCAGCAGGTGGTAGAACATAAGACATAAAATGCTTAAGGCAGAAGCAACTGCAAGACTCAACCATGATCCCACAACAGGAGGTGAAAAATTCTCTCTATCCAACTTCTGCTCAACTATTTTGCCAATAAGATGATGTAGGTTTAGTCAACATATAGGATGGCTTAATATTAAAATCAGATAAAAAGGAGTAAGAAATAAATGGGATGACAATTAGTGAACAAATTAGAAGTTAGGGAAAAATTACCACTCTTATCATGTCTTACTCATTTTTTTTAACAATTAGAGTAGATAGATACTCCTGAAGGAGCAAGCAGTTCAGAAATTCTAGAAGGGAACACTGAAAGATAAGTCATCTATTGTGGATTTGGCAACTTTTGAAATTAAAAAGTAAATTTTACTAGACCAAGAAAGGATCAGGGAAAATGTTGCAGAGATTCATTTTTTATACCATGCTTTTGTTTTTATTTATTTGTATGGGAATATTTTATTTTATCGGGGAGGTTCATTCCTGTAACAGACCATTTGAGTCATAACAGTGTTTTAGAATTCAAATTAAACACAATTTTCAACCAGTATTGAATTGAAAATCATGCAGAGCATTTTGTTTGTTTTACAATTCTTTCTATAAGCTAATTTCGGTTAAAAGTATGTTTTTTTTAAACTGCCAAAGTGAAATAAAAGCAGAACTTAGAAAAAGCTTTTGAAAAGCAGCTTCAGGAGCCTGCTATTCTGTTCTTTAATTTCATTATTAGTTCTGTGAACCATGTTAAAATATTATAGTTACTCTTTGGGTGACCTTGAGATACTTGATACCTCTAGGAAAACTAGCTATTTCAGGGATTGAACTGTCCTAAGTTAGTCTGACAGCCATATGTTTAAATCATGATTTCAGTGCCTGGAGAAATTTTTGTCAGGCTCCCAAGCAAGTCAGCGAATTCAGGAGAATTGCCTTTTGGCTTTGGAAGAACATAGTTGGGGAAGGTCAGTCAAGGTTCAGAAGCCTTTGTCACAGGCTTAAGGAAGATGCAAATACAAAGCCTGTTCTCAGACAGAACAGCATCTATCTCCCATTTATACTTTCATGGAACGCCCTATATTACCAAAAAAGAAAAAAAAAATCCATTACAAAATGTGGCCACCTCTCCTTACACTTTTTGTTTGATTTAGTTGTGAGTAAAATATAAGAACAAAAGTAAATAAAAAACAAATAGAAGAAGGGCTAATATTTTCCATAAGAAGAGCTTGTGAATCACCAGAAAAATGTAAAAGAAAACCCAAGTATTTTAGGACTAAATCTGTTTAAACTGTACAAGTAGTTCCTCTCCTGTAATGTATGGGAACAGGTAGAGAAAGTGTTCGCAATATTTGAAACTATAACTCCCTATTTAATCATTCTTTCCCTTTGAAAATCATGCTAACTCTAAAGTTGCTAAACTTCTTTCTCTTTTGAAGCACAATAAGACATAAAGAGAAGTATAGTTCTCAGAGGTCAGCACATCAAATACCACACAAAAATGAAATTTTATACAGGAATCTTAACAACAAAAAAAAAGAATCTTAACAAAAAGACTCCTGGGCAATAATAAGTAGTTATTTGTTCGTGCCATTTTTATTGAAAGAGGACTCAGGAACCATCCTTTGTATAGATCCTTATTTTCATCTAGTTTTCAAATTCAAAACTAAATCTGAGATTTCCTCATTTAGCAGAACAGTATATTAGACTCACCTGCTCAGGTCTACTACTTTCACTTTCTCATACCCATTTGCAAAATTCATGTCCATTATTATTACTGCCTTTGAATTTCCAGAATTTATTTCATACAAAATCTTTACAAATGTACTGAATAATCTAATCAGATTAGTTTTAGGGTTGTTTAAATCAATTCAAAAGTTCCTCTGAGGAGTAAATAGGTACAAAATCATCAAAAAAAATTTTTGGAAAAAAAAATCTTGGCATAGGGATCGTTCTACCAGATATAAAAATGTACATGAAGAAACTATAGTAAATAAACTAAATAGTTCTGGCTCAGATGCAGATGGAAGCTTAATGTAGGATTATCTGTAAATGGCCCTAAAATTAGAGGCATCTTAAATGTCCAAAAATAGGGGAGAAATTGAATAAATTTTAGTATATTCTTACCACAAAATTATATGTAGTACTTTAAAAAGTGAAGTAAATTTTGACCCAATCACATAAAATGATACTTGCAAGTGTATTGCTACATCAAAAAAGCAAACATATAAATAGTATGATTATTGTTTTGCAAAATACATATAATAAGAAGATAAAATAAAGGTCTGAAATGGTACACATTTCAGATAATAGAGCTGTCAACAACTATCATACCTTTTTATTTTATCCTTTCCATATATAATTTTTTTTGGTAGATATACCTTTTGTAAAATTTTTTATAAAACAATAACAAAATGAAAAAAAGAAAGGTATATGATTTAGCTTCCTGGACACAGAAGAAATAAAGCAGTGACTCTACTGTTCACTTAAAGCCCCAGAAGTCTGACTCTAGGTTTGTTGTTGTAATTATCACCTAGGAAGAGCTGGATTCTCAAAATTGCTGAGGTTTCATTCACTTGTCTTAGAGGTTGAAGAGGAAGTGGCAGCACAGTGCTAGAAATTCACACTCACTTTCTTCATCTCCCTAATTATATAGTGATCCAGGTGAAAAACTTCCCTTCAGAAATAAGATACTTAGTTCACAATCGTAGGCACTACTCCAAATTAAATGTTTATAGGCTTACTGTAAACTCAACAATAAATGATAAAAAAAGATAAAGGCTGTCAATCAACTAAACAGACATGCTTGAGTATAAAAGACTCCGTGGTGCATGCTATAAATCCCGGATCATTTTACAATATTACCAGTTTGGAGACTTGGAGATTTACAGCCACTTGGGTTTTTTTTTTTTTTTTTTTTGGTTTGGTTTCAGGCAGAATTCATTTTGTGCCTGCTGGATACCCTAGGGACCATATGTTTAAAAACGTTAGCATCACATTGTTGGGAACTAGAGCTCTTCACCTAGCTCTCTGCCTAGAGACCTTGGAACTCTTCACTAGTCACATAATTCTCACAGTTCTATTGTTAAATGAATCACTTCCTATCCCTTATGTTGAAACATGTGTAAGTTTGGCTGTGTGGTTTTGCACAACAGTTATGTAAGCAGATATCTCCAAACCCCTTAGTTAAGCATGCTCTTTTCTTTCATTTGAAAGATTCTCTCCCTACTCCCTGCCCCTGCCCCCGGCCACACACATAGCCTTAGCAAGAAGAGCAAGTTTTAAATAGTAAATTTAAATGACTTTTTTTGTTTCACTCCTAAAAAAAAGTAGTATCATAAGTTAGTGTTTATGGAAACATTAAAGAAACAGCCTCATGGTCAAGAGAGAAGTATAATTCTGCTTTGCATGTTTGGACAAAGAAAGAAAATCAATTCTCCCATATATGAATAGCACTGGACTTTGGGCATCTATTTTCTATGGATTGAAAACCTATCTTTCTTTCTTTTTTAAAAAGATTTATTAATTTAATTAGAGAGAGAGATACAGAGAAGGGAAGGGCAGAGGGAGAGGGAGAGAATCCTCAAGCAGACTCCACACTGAGCATGGAGACTGGTGTGGGGTCTCGTCCCAGGACCCTGAGATCATGAACTCAGCTGAAACCAAGAGTTGGGACATTCAACCACCCAGACACCCCCAAAACCTAACTTTCTATCTAAAGGATGATCAGTTATTAAAATATTTCTAAGTTTAAAACTCCTATCATTACATTGACTATTAAGCTGTGGTAGATGAGATTAGCATTTATTTCTCACTTAGCTAAAATAAGTGTGCATTTCAGAAGAGTAGATAAGCAAAGATAAATTTGACAGTCCTGTAGGGTGGGCATGCATCAGTCTCCAGATTGGTTGTTAACAGAAGGATTTCCTTTTTTCTCTTGAGATCAAATGATATTAGATGTTGGCAGTAGGAGCTAACTAAGTGTCCAGTCTTGGATGAACATAAAGATGGCAGAGATGTTCTGTTCAAAACTCAATGAAATAAAGGCCCAAGAGGAGTACAACAGAGCAGTTTCAGGGAAACATGGGTCAAGCCCCAGCTCAGCTAATTACTGAACTGAGACAAGTTACTTAATTTTTTTGTATTTCTGATTTTTCACCTGAAAATTAGGAATAAGAGGCCTTTTTTTTCCCTAAGAGTCCTAAATTAGGTAACTTAAAGGGCTTAGCATAGTACATGGAACATGAGAAATGCTCAACATGAGAAATGCTCAATGAACATTTTTTAATGTGACTGACATTATTTGTACTCATTAACATATCATCACTATAAAACCACCTTTCTGATACTCAGTTCCTAAATTTATGGATTGAGATTAATATTTCTTCTTCACAGTGAGGTTAGAAATCAATAAAGTAAACTGTACTATAGATACTATTACTGGAAACTCTGACATTATAATGTTTTTATTTAGGGAATACTACTATGTCACTATCATTGAGAATTCACAAAATAGCCATGTAAATGCCACACATCAGGGAACACATTCCCTCTTAATTCACTGTACAATTAGGATATAATGGATGAATTCAAGATTCCTAGAAAAAGTGATGCCAATGTATATTAGCATGAGCAATCATATCTTTAGATAATCTTATCTTAAATACTGTACTTTAGAATAACAGAGGTTTAAAAAATGCAGGTTATAGGAACACTGATGTTAAATCAATCAGAATGCACAATTACTTCTCCTTGGTTCCATGACTCTATGCATAGGTAAAAATATGTTGATGCTGCAGTTTGCAAATTGTATAAGCCCTAGTCCTCTTCCCTGTATCTTTTTGAATATGAAATTCTATGTGTCTTATTGCAATAATTAAGCAAGAAAATTGTTTCCCATTATATCAGCCCATATATCCCTTATGCATAAGGCAAAGAGCTTACTAAACATTTGCAAAAACTTGACAGCTTAGGTAGTGATGGCTAGGATTCTACTGGACTAAAAACTTCCCTCCCCTAATCCTGACCCTACAAATATAGACTGACTGTATTCCAAGCTATGATAGGTACTTTTACAACTCCAAAGTATTGCAGCCAGGCTGATTAGGGATAGTCTGGTTACTAAAATTCCAGTATTAGTGATGAACGTGATGTAGTTCCTCTCACTGCAATCATGCTTTAACTTCTCCACTGAATTTAATATTTCTAAGTGCTTCAGAAGACATCCAACCCTCCATTCTCATTGGAAAGTGTGAGTTGACTACTTTGTCTAACATACTTAGTGAGATAGCTCCAAGAAGCAGTGGCAACCACTTCAGCTATTAAGGAGGCTGTCCTCACGGGAGTAAGATGGGATAGGGAATGCTGGTTTTGGAGCTGGAAAATCTGGATTTCCTTATTCACTAACATTAGACTATAGGTTACCTGAAAGCCAAGAATATTCAGAGTAAACAAATAGTTTGGATAAGATATATATATAAGGTAGAATCTAGAAGAGCAAAATAGACATTGGGTTGAATTGTGCATAATGGTTAGAGGGACTTATTGGGAGGCAATTCTCTATTGTTTTCCAGCATTTCTGCATGTTATAAGCAGAGAAAATGATTGCTTTGTTCCAGATTATTTTTTCAAGGATGTTTTTGTAGCAAACAGTCCTAGACGGTAAAGGTAACATTGCCCTAGAGCAAAGGGCAGGGAGTGTTTCTCATAATAAGAGATGTGGGCTCCTAAGGTGCCTGACTGGCTCAGTTGTTAGAGCATGCAACTCTTGATCTCATGGTCATGAGTTCAAGGTCCATGTTGAGCATGGACTCAATTCAGAATAAGTGAAATCAAATCAAATCAAATCTTAGAGAAAGAGAAAGAGAAATGTGGGCGACACTTGGGTGTCTCAGCTGGTTAAATGTCTGCCTTCAGCTCAGGTCATGATCCCAGGGTCCTGGGATGGAGCCCAGTATTGGGCTCCCTGCTCAGGGAGGAGTCTCTTCTCCCTCTCCCTCTGCCTCGGCCCTCAACTTGCTCTCTCTCAAGTAAATACATAAAATATTTTTAAAAAGAGAGATGTGGGTTCCCTAAGTTCCAGGCTCCTCTCCTGTGATGCGCCACGCTCCGTATGCAGGTGCCATCTGGCCCTCTTCATGTTGTCCTGTGGAAACTGGGGTATGGAGGACTGATGCAAACATTATGCTGCTGGTTGTGCTTTGAATAATAAAGCCCTTTGTCTTTGACCCAGGTGTCTTATGTCTTCTGCATGCATCCAAAAAACTGCAGCAGAATAAAGTGTTAGCTTGCAAGTAGGGTAAAGTATTAGACATGTCATAGTTCTTGACAGAATATAGAGAAATAAAGGAATACAGCATATAAAAGAAATCTAGAAGGGTAAAAGAGCAAACACTAGTCTGCAATTCCCTTCCTTCATGTTTAATAAAGGTTCACTTAGCATTAATTCATTTATTCATAAATTGAGCACCTTCCAATGGGCAGGTATTATTCTAGGACCAGGAATACAGTACTGACTATGACTGACAATGCCTCTTCTCTCTTGCTGCATGACTAATTACCAGAGACAAATAAAAATAGGTGAACAAATACATTTTAAAATTTCAGATGGTCATAAAAGTTCTAAAGCCAAGTAAAAAGGATAGAGGTATCCTTTTAAGGATTAGAGTTTAGTGATTCATCAGTTGCATATAACACCCAGAGCTCATTACATTAAGTAATGCTACCCCATCCCCCCTACCCCCACCGAAGGGAAGGCCTTCCTGAAGTGATAACATTTGGTATATGGTCTGTCATTTAGAATTTGAAGAAAGAACAGTCCAAGAGGATAGAGAAAAGGGGAGGGAGAGAAAGAAAGTGAGGAGAGAAAAAGGAGAAAGAGAGACAGAGAGCATGAGTAGAGATGAGGAAGCTTGAATAAGAGAAATAAAAGCAGTATTGCTGGAACATGAGTAATGAATGAGAGGAAAAGTGATACTGGATGATTTTAGCAATTTGCAGGAGCCAGATCATATTGTAAATTATAGACGGCAGTAAGCAATCAGATGAGATAGATGCTGTTTTTTTGCCTTTATGAAGTTAAATTGGCTCACTTTCTTCATTAGTTTTAAAAAGATAACAAAGTTTACTGATGTTATGAGTATTCAGAAAAAAAGGAATATATTTGTGCTGTGTAAGGCAGGTGTTTGGATTGACAGAAAAAAATGGAAATAAAGGCTTTTGCCTAAAAACTTCTGGAGAACAGAGCTAAAGTATAGTTTCAATTAACTACTATTATTAATATTAAAAAACTAATACTTCTATTACTACTAAAAATAACAATATAAAGATAAGGAGAAGGATGAGGGAGACAAGAAAAATAGCAAATTATAAAGATAGTCATTGTTAAGAATTATGCTCAATGCTTTACAAACTTTTTTTTTTAACTTCAAAATTATGGTGCAAAATGCTTTACTGCTCCTTTCAAAAATGGAAATTCAAGCTCAGAAAGGAAGAAATCTTTGCCTGAGATTTTCCGGCTAGCCTATGCCTGGGCCAGGATTTGAACCTTGGAACTATCTGGCTCCAGAGCCAGGAACTTTGCAAAATATGCAGCCTGTATTCTAATGTAGCATCTCTATGCTGAAGATGTTCTTTCTTTATAAAGCAGGCAGCTTTGTCATCAGTTGATAGAGAATTGTAGTATCCCAGAGATTGTTAGGTTTAGTGATGGAACAAAATGATTGGTTGTTTTTATCTGCATTGTTTGAAAAGTCTGGCTTTATACAGAGGCTGAAATACAGCACATAACATTTTTTTTTTCCAGTGGATGCCATAGCAGACAACAGATGTGCAAAGTCTATACAATAAGATGAGCAAAAATGCCTAAATCGATCATCTAGCATGAGACTATAGCTGACCCATGCTTTATTCCAGGTGCTTCTAGACTTTGGTCCTTTGGAAGAAAAACGATGAGTTTCTGGAATATATCTCTAAAGAGAAAGGATTATTATCATCCTACAGAAAATGTTTCATAAATGCATAAAGTCAAAGGTAAGGGAACAGGAAAAAATATCTGAACTAAAAAGACAGGTTTTGATCTAATAGAATAATAGAGTATAAATCCAAAGATATCTGGAATTTACTTCTTAGGTAATTAGTAACTAATAACATGTTATAGTAGGGGGAAATGTCTGAAACAGATTGTCTAGATGAGTGTTTTCAAAACTGTTGCAAAGAATGCATGTTTCTAGAAATACCAACATTTTATTAAATTAAGATTCCATTGTTTGGAAAGCCTCTAGCAAAATTTATCCAAATTTATTTTTCTTCATAACAGAAAGAACTCTTAGTTTTATTTGGGGTTGAAGGTAGAAGCCAATGGTTTGGTGAGCTCACTACTGGTGATTTTAAAACATGAGACTGGAAATTTAAAGCAAGAAAGAGAAAAACAAGCTGCCAGATGGTCAGTTATTGAACTCAACCAAGCTCTCTAAAACAAAGGAATACCGGGAGAGGTGTCCTGGCTGTTTCTCTAGTCCCATGGCTGGCAATGTGTTTATTGGAGATAGCCGTCTTTGAAGTGGATTCTCCTTTGAAATGGATGTCTCAGCAATCAAAGCTTAAGTCAGGTTGCATCACAAAAAGAAAAGCCAACTGTCGAAGCTTACACTACAAAAATTTTATAGATGAAACTTACTCTGTGGCACTGCCTCATCAACCCTGGTGTACCTACATCTTAAGTCTTTTTGGGGGGTGAAAATATAAACCCTCATGTGTTTAAACAATTGTGACTAGACCTCTGTTACTTACCAGCACTTGGGAACAATTCTTGATACACACAAATATTGTACTTCTCATTACAGGTTTACAGGCACATTTACTCATTAGAGACTGAAAATTAATGTTATAGATAATACATTCATAAATAAAACAACTATTAAGAAATTACCATTGTGCCAGACACTGCAAAATGCTGAGGATGTGGGAAACTAAAAGACAGAGTGATTGACTCTGAGTATGTCATGGCAATCTTTTCAAAAGAAGCTCACATAAGTTTTGAAGTATGAAAAGAAGTTTTCTAAATAGAGAAGAAATGGAAATACAAGACTGGTAGGAAATGTGATAAATAAAAAGAGACCTCAGTATGTCCCGAGAACTTCAGCATCTTTGATAACAACTGAGAAACAGAAGTACATTGGTCTTTTGGGTGGCTACATGGTTCTATGGCAGAATTACATATTTGGAGAGGCAGGCAAAAGCCAAACTACGCAAGGCTTTTTACTACGGCACTTAAGCATTATACCCCAGGCAATGTGGCACTATTAAGCAATTTTAGACAAGGAGAAACAAAATCAGTTTTGTGTTCTTGAGTGTCCACTCTGGCCTTACTGTGAAGAATGGATAAGGGAGGCTGACTGGAAAGTGGCCAAGGTGGGGCATGAAACCAGATATAAGAAAGCCAAATTGGAGTCTACTCAAGAGGACATCAACCACCATAGTAGTAACTTTCTGATTGACTAGCAAAAGGCTACTAGTATTTATTCATGGAACAATGCTATTCCACAAAACTACCAACAGTCATATCACTCCTTTATCTCATAAAGAAATCCTGACTCCTCACCAATAGAAAGCTTATGTCTAAAAAAATGGATTCCATGAATTAAATTTTTTTAAAAGTCCCATTTTCCAATTTATTAAAAGAATAACTTTTTTTGAGAGAGACAGAGAGAGCACATGGGAAGGAGGGGCAGAGAGAGGGAGAAAGATTCTCTTTCCATACCCAGTGCGGAGCCTGATGCAAGGCTTGATCTCACAACCCCGAGATCATGACCTGAGCTGAAGTCAAGAGTTGGGCACTTGGGGTGCCTGGGTGGCTTAGTTGGTTAAACAGCTGCTCTGGGTTTAGGTCATGATCCCAGGGTCCTGGGATTAAATCCCACATCGGGTTCCCTGCTCCCCCTACTTGCATTCTCTCACTCTCTCTCTCTCTGTCAAAAAAATAAATTAAAATGAAAAAAAAAAAAAAAAAAGAAGAGCTGGACACTTAATTAACTGAGCCATCCAGGTGCCCCAGGAACAACTTTTATTTAAAGAGCACAAAAGTAAAAAAAAAAAAAAAAAAAAAAAAAATAAAGAGCACAAAAGTGCAGATATGTCTTTGATCTACTCTGATTCTTCCACTAACACTCAGCTCCATGCTGAATATGGTTTTGATTTCTTTGCCACTTTGCAGATATCTCACTATCCCAGGGTAAGAAAACACAGTCCGCTCATCTCTTCATATCTGTAGTCAAGGAGGTTTCCATTTTCCCAGGGCCCACCATTTCTGGCTCTGAGAAGATCTGAGAAATTGTCCACTGTGCTGTTCAGCACTACACTTGCTTGGAGCATTGTGACTAAAGCCAGTATCATTTTCACTCTTAGTATCAATAGTAAGAGCCAATGACTGCACCATCAATAAAAACCTGCATAGTCCTGATTTCAGAGTCATTTCTATGGGAGACAATAACACCTTTAGGATTCTTTAGCATCCCTAAAATGAAAACAACTACAACGAGGATGCCTGGGTGGCTCAGTTAATTAAGCATCGATCTCTGGTTCAGGTCATGATGCCAGAGTCCTGGGATTAAGCCCCACATTGGGCTCCCTGCTCAGCAGGGAGTCTGCTTCTCCCTTCCCTAGTCCCCCTGCTTATGCTCTCTCTTTCAAATAAATAAATAAATAAAATCTTTTTTAAAAAACCCAACAGAACAAAAATTACAACACTGCATATCCAACTTCATGATTTCTTGTAAACAACCTCTACCACACCAAATCCTGAAGAGACTCTGAGCTTTTGAACAATCCCACGTCTAAAGTATAGAGTATTTACTTTGTCCTTTGTGGAAGAGCTGTAAAATATTTCTGAATGAGATTCATAGATTACCGTCTTTTGTAATCTATGTTGGAGGTTGGTTACCTTCTTTATTGTGGCTTTGCTGTCATTTCTATCTCATCCACAACTCTTATCACTTCCATGCTGCTATCCAGATTTCAGGGAGGAACTGGTCAGTGTGTGAAGAATTAGAACTCAAGTTCTTCCATGCTGCTTTTGCCCACCATATATATTCCTTTACAAAGACTCCTGATTCTGATTTCATTCCTTTAGGAATTTTTTTTTCTTTCAAACACATGAAATCAATCATCTTTTATTTATTTATTTATTTATTTATTTATTTATTTATTTATTTATTTATTTATTTATTTTATTTATGATAGTCACACAGAGAGAGAGAGAGAGAGGCAGAGACACAGGCAGAGGGAGAAACAGGCTCCATGCACCGGGAGCCCGACGTGGGATTCGACCCAGGGTCTCCCGGATCGCGCCCTGGGCCAAAGGCAGGCGCCAAACCGCTGCGCCACCCAGGGATCCCGAAATCAATCATCTCATGAAAAGAATGTATCCAAGAAACTTAAAAGGATTTTTGACAGAAAGCATCACTACCCCATCAGATAATGTCAGAGGCTGAGTATCCAGATTGAGGGGCGGGGGGAATTGTGTGACTGTGTTGCATATCCAGTATGCTTAATAAATATTTTACTTAGAAAGCAATGATTAGATAAACTAGAAATACATTACATGAAAGCAGCCTACTTATAGAAAAGTATAAAAGCATATTTTTGTTAATTTTTATTTGGACTTCACCTAGTTCCCAAAGAAAAGTAGGAGTAGCTAATGGTATACACTACTTTTGCTTTATTAATTGTTCTACTGAAAGTTTTGCTGATGTCCTTGAGGACAAATTTGAAGGAAAGGACATTGTTACACATAGTACTTCATCCTTTACTCAAATTAAATTCAACTTTTTTATTTCTGTAAAAGCAATATATTCAATGAAATGAAAAGGCAGTATAGTTTGAGAATTAGGAAGAGAGTCATGTGGCTCAGTCTTTGTTTTTCACAAATGGAGAGGAAAACATTGAAATAAAAATCATGGTAGTGAAACTTTAAAGTGCTTACAGAGCAAATCTTTTCAAGAATTATAGGCATGTCCTCATGTCTAGAAAACATCCTGACTACAGCCCTATAAAATTAGTAAGAATCATGAAATCTCACAGATCCTGAGAACAGTTTATAGTATGATTATTCTTAAAGAGCATTTAATCCAATGCTTGAACATCACAATAAGGAAACAAACATTCCAGAGCACTAAAGTGACTTTTGCAATGTCACATAGTAGTAATAGGGGCTATCTGGAGCTTTTTGAAACCTACTTCTAAATTATTACTGTGTGGTATGCTCCCAGGCAATTTATTCTATGGGGAAAGCCTTGGGCTAGGACACAGGTTTTCTCCCTTCCACAAAGTAGATAAACGTGTGTGTGATTTAGGACACATCAACTTCCTGAATTTTTGTTAGAAGGTACAATCCTAATTTTTGAAAATCTAACAAAAAACACCTAAAGTAACAGCATCTGAGCCAGTGTCAGAGATCACAGACTGAAAGGTCCCTTGTTTAGAAACTAAATGTAGACATAATTCAAATCAGATTTTCAAAACTAGGGAGAATACTTTATGTAATTCTCTTAAGGAAGGGAAACAGAACCCTTATTTTAAATAATAAAAAAGGTCTTTATTATATTCAGTTGAGGCTCCACCAGTTAAAAGATTAAAGAAACTTCCTTAGGTTTCTGGAAATAACTTACTAACCCAGTTTCATAAGATCCCATCACACCACAGCAGGATGCATGTTTGAGAGCTCTTCGATATAAAAGTTTAGACTAGGGAAAAAGAAGAACCATCAAGTGGAGGAAAAGTATTCTATTTTTTTGGAGTTTTACCTTTAGTAATTAAATTAATCAAATAGATATTTTTCACTTTCCTTCCATAAAATACACATTTAAAGGCTATTCAAATATAAATTGCTCTCAAAATCATGCTAATTGACTCTCTGATAATTCAAGAGATGACTTCCTGATGAAGAAAATAATGATGAGCTCTCAAGGGAATGTAAGGAAGTTTGATTTTTAAGAGTAGTCCCACTTAAATTTTTTTCAAGTTATAAATAGGAAGAAACACTTTAGAATGGAAGCTTGAGAAAGGTTCCTGAAAGGGATAGTAATGGTGATAATTCATTGTCTCTAAACATCAGGGTAAAAAGGAGGGAAACCTCCAAATTACAACTTTTTTAAGTTGAGTAAGAGGACAAACTGTCAGATAATAGGATGAAGCCACGTGTCTCACTTAGCTTCACAGTTAAGGTTTTCTCAAAATGTAAACACTTTGTAATTGTTCATATTCCATTATTGTATGTGAAAGAGAAAGACCATTTTCCACCTCTGTGCTGCAAAAGAGAAGCTTAAAATTTATAGAGCAGAGAAACAGAAATGTCCCTGGCATCTAGAAGCCTGGTAGTGTCATTGGTTGCCCCAACTGCCTTCTTTGCTACAGAACCTCCATTTGTTTGGATATTCACTCTCACGTGGTTCAGAAAAAAAAGAAGAGGACAATAATTATGATAGGTCTCAAACCCCTTGGTTGTGATTGATTAGGTATGAATTTGTGACCCAATCCTGACCAAAGGGATAGACAGGTAAATCTATCAATGTGGCTTTACAAAAAAGCAAACAAATGAAATGATGAAAGATTGGAAATATCTCTCTTTTTCACTAGCTACGGCCATATGTCAAGATGATAACACAAAACTGCTATAAACATCTCATAATCAGAAGTAAAAACATTTCCAACTCACCAAAGGTAACAGAGGACTAATGTACTGAGCACCTGGGTCCATGATGATATTTCTGACTTGCAAAACCATTTCTGGAATCAACCTTCAGCTAAGCACTGAGAGCCAATTTTCCATGGGTCTCTGGCATTTCAGCACATCTTGCAAGCAGCGGTACTGACTGCCTTTGCTTGTGACTACACTTTCAAGGATGTTTGTATAATGAAGAGGCTTGTAAGATAGAGATAGTGTCTGCTCCAGTAATAGAGCCAGTTTGTTTACTTTTTGGTATGATAAAGTTAATGTTTACCTTCAAGACAAAGAGTAGGCAAGCCTATTAAAAAAAGATTAACTTTAGAGTTCTTCTCCGGTAATGCAACCAACTTTATAGGCAGGGATTTCCTGGCTCTTTTAATTTCCATGTGGAAATGGGACTCACGGAATCAGCAAAAATTGATACTCTGGCTGTTGTTACTGTTGTGAGTAATAAAGCCTTTGTTTCTGACCCAGAGCTTTGTGTTCATGCGCACTCATGCAACTGTTACAGGCTAATTATTTTAGCTCATAGGTAAAGTAATATTTCAGACCATTCACAGTGATTGACACTAAAATTCCTATTATGTGAGGTAATATATATCCCCATAATTAATCTCCTTTTAATGGGATATTCTACTATTTATGGCTAAAATCATCCACTGAGATATTGTCACAAAACTGTATATTTTTGGAAGAGAAGAGCAAAATATTCTCTAGGTATATGCTTCATATTCTCGTAAAGTCAGTGGCGTGATATGGTGAAATTTGAAGAACTGGATGCTTCTGAGATTATAGGAAACTATTTGATCCTTTAGCCTAAGTGTCCTTTTTTGTTAAATGGTGACAGTAAATATGCGCTACCTACATATATGCTCTCATATAAGGACCATGCTTTTTAGAAAATATAGTTGTTTTTACTGAATTTTAAAAAATCATACAATTTTACATGCATATTCTCTAGATACAAATCTAGAACTGTTGATATAATTAGTACCACAATACAACATTTTTATTATAACACCAGGGTTTATAAATGGCAGATGTCTTAAATTCTATAATAAACACCTTTAATTTAACATAATTTGGGGGTGGTGTGTAGAACTGCAAAGAAATATTTCAGGCACAAGTATAGAATCATTTCTTTTTTTTTTAAGATGTATTTATTTATTTTAGAGAGAGAGAAACAGTATGAGTTGGGGGAATGTCAGAGGGAGAGGATCTTAAGCAGAGTATGCACTGAGCATGGAGCCCAACATGGCACTCTGTCCAACAGTCCCAAGATCATGACTGAGCCAAAACCAAGAGTCAGATGCTTGACTGACTGAGCTACCCAGGAGCCCCTAGAATCATTTAGATAACTCAATTTTAAATATGTAACCCATGGAGCAACCAGAAAGAGTTGTTTCTTCCTTCTTTTCCTTTCTCTTTTCATGTGGGTGCAGTATAGGATTTCTTTAATGAATCTTTTGTGAAGTACCTATCAGTGGACAGAGATGTTGTTAAAAATTCTTTACCAGTTTTTCTTTCCTTCCTCTTCCCTTTGTAGAGGAGAACATATGGCAAATGGATGGTCAGGGATGCTGAGCAGACTAGAAAATGTGATAACCAATAATGGGAGTAATGAGATGACAGAAAAGATGGCTGGCATGGCTACAGTTCAGTTACGTTGAGCAAATAAGTAAACATATTGAGAAAGAAGCCTCTGGATGCAAGAGAAGGTATTAATTATCAAAGAAAGGTAAAATGATGGAAAGAAACATGAGATGTTGTACTAAAATTAAAGATTTTGGTATAGACTTATGATTTTGTAACATATATACGCCATTATATGTACAGTAGTTGTAGTTGTAGTTGTATTCACATACATATACTTCCAGCTCTGCCCACTAATAAGGCATATATACTCTTGTAACAATAAGTACAGTGAGTTCTAAGATAATGGTTTTCTAAATGCTGACCTCACTAAAAGGAACCAGGGCTTCTTAAAGTATTAACTTTTCCTAGGACTAGGACAGGGAGAGTAGGAGATGAGCTTTGTATATCGTATTGTGCCTGAAATTAAGGTAATGCTCAATGAATGTTGAAGACATCTCTAAAGCACATAGGAGCCAGTTTGAATGGGATGATTTTGGTATCAAAATAAGTAGCAATAACAATGGGTTGCAATCCATTGAATAAGTTAAGAATCCATGATATTATACTGATAATAAGTGAGTGAATAAATGAATAGAATTATGGGTTCTATTACATATTCTATTATAGATGGATTTTATTTATATAAATGTATATTCTATTAGAGTTATATACAAAAATATATGTAGAGATACAATTGTTCCTTACAACAGAATGCCAAAAATTTTTGAAGGAATAATGGAAATAGAGAATTGCCATTTGCCAACTATCAGAGACCATGGTTAATTAAGTAGATGCTGTCAATAGATACAAAAGGTATTTGGTGGTGGTTTGATGAGGAATGGACTTAGGAATTATTTTGAAATATTTCCCTACATTACTCTAGTAAGTTAAACTGGGGAAATGGTGACTGTAAAGTAGAAAAACTGGCAAAGGCCAATATTACCCACTGTTTCAGTTAAAGTCACCAGAGAAAAGATTGTTTCACAAGTGTCTCATGAGGTCATGCACCTAGAAGTGTGCAACATTTGGCAGGAATTCTTGCCAAAAGTGCATGAGCTTAGTTAGGAAGGAAAATTAACACATGGACCCAGGTTGAAGGTCATGCTATATAGAATGGAAGGCCTGATCCCTTTAAACTTGTCAAAGACAAAAAAGACAGCAAAACACTGAGGGACTGAATCAGGATGGAAGAATCAGAAAAGACCTAACAATTAAAAGTCACATGGTGTCCTGGATAGGAACCAGAATCAGAACCAGAATGGGAAAGTTGTTACTGTTGGGGCAACTGACAAAATCTGAATGGCAATTTGGGCTTAAATGGTCTTATTGTACTAATTTTAAATTCCTGATTTGGAAGGTTATATGATTGTTATTCAAGAAAGTATGCTTGTTTGGAGAACAGAAACATTGTATCATTTGGAGTGAGGGGACACTATGTCCACATCTTACTCTTGAAACTTCAGAAAGAGATAAAAGATAATGGCTACAAATTCATATACAGAGAGAGATCAATTGAGAGACAAAACAAATTTGGCAAAATTTAACAACTGGAAGATCTAGTAGATACATACATACTAATATTGAAGCATACATAACTATTAGGAAAAATGGAATTATTTCCATTAAAATTAAGGTGGGTATGAATATATCATTTATTAGTCTAACAAATATTGGGATTCTGCATTGTTTGCCCCATTATTTTGGGTGCAAGATTTACAGAGGGAACAAGAAAAACAATCCAGACTCCAGGAATTCATATAACCATGGAGGTCTGTCATTTATGCTATTTTTAGATATTCCAGTGGCCTTGTGGAAGGAGGTGAGGAAATGTGAGCAGAAAATTATAATATTCAACAGAATAATAAATATATCCACTGAAGCCTATACTTTTTAACAAATGTACTAATTTCTGGGATCTTGAATCTAGAAGGTATGTCATTTCCATTATTGTTACCAGTGTTATGAATAGAGATTGCTTTTTTTTTTTAAATTTTTTCAAGGACCTTTGCAAGTATGATCTTGTTTGTCAGGGTTGAAAGCAGTCTAGTAGTACGCTGCCTCCTCAAATAATAAATACTGTATTTCTTTCCTTCCATCTCTCCACTTCAAAGGTCAGCAGCATTCTGAATAAAAGAGTAAAGACCAAAAACCCCTATAAATTGTGGTGGAGGCCCTCAGTGGAAACATTATTTTTAAAGTGCTTAAATCAAAACCATAAAGAAGGTGATTACTATAATATATTGACACATTTCTTCCAAATTCTATTTTTTTAGACAATAAAACTTCTATTGATTTTAATTTATTCTTTGTTTTGTTCTGTATCTAAGTATAGACTTCCAAAACCACAAAAATTATTAAAATTCTTAAGAATGTTTGCAATCTCACTAAGGATCTATGTTTTATTTCCCTTTGGTTAAGTGGCAATACTTTTTGCCACTGGAGTTTGACAAATGATTAATAAGAATTATCCTGGTTTCCTTATTGCATATTGTGAATTTACTTTATTTCTACGTTAATAGTAGTTATTCAGAACATCTGCATATATGAAAAGCAGATTTCAACCTAGAACATATTTGTTTAATGGCTGAACTATCTCAAACCCAATGCTACTATACACATGAAGCATAAAACAAATGAAAAGTAATCCCTCAACTGGAAACTCATTTTGGTAATAGTAAAAATCTAGTCAAGAAATTCATTAATATATTCATAAATAAGGGGTCAAGAAAATTTAGAAAAAAGTGTGACTCTCTAATTAAGGAAGTACCAGGGATAGCTTTCTGGGGAAGAGAACAAACCAAGGTTTTAAAAATAAATAGAAGTTTATTAGACCAAAAACTGAAAGTACCAAAGACATAGAAGTATAGGACAAATAATAGAATCTGATGAATATATTTGCTACTGCCTCAGCACAGAATATGTATACCTGTAAAATGGTTGAGCAGGATTGCTTGTAAATCTGAGAATGGAGAGGAATATAGGGGCCAGATCATGAAGAACTTTAAATGCCTGTATTTTATCATGTAAAATAAAAGAAAATGGGGGAGCTAATAAAGAACATTAGATGGAAGAATCACATAGTTCCAGAAAAAAAATTAAAGAAAATCACACTTAACAATTTTATAATATACAGGAATAAAATACATATTAACAATAGAAATTATATGTCATTGTTACACACTGAATATTTTGCATATGAAATTATATCTAGTTCAATATTCCATTCATATTAGAGTTGCCATCTGAATGGTAGGATCCCATTCCATGTGAGGCTGCTCATGCTGCTTCAGAGTGCAAGCAGCTGGACAGGAAAACAGAGATATATTTGGTGTTGAGAGACTTGGGATGTAATCATTAACTTCAGTGGCACTATGTGCCTAGTGCTGTGTAAAATCCTTTTTCCCCATCCTATAAATCCAAAGGCAGCATGTGGGGTGTGAAAGTATATGTGCATGCATGTATATTTTGCCTATTCCTAGTTCATTCGCACAATAGCTAGAGTGACTATTTAAAAACTCGAATCAGTTCATCTTACTCCTCTAGTATAAAACTTTCAGTAGATTCCTACTGTACTTGGAATAAAATGTGAATTCCTTTACATAACCTATAGCACCATGCAGTATCTATATCTTGCCTACTTCTCAAACACTCTCCTTGTCATTCACAAATTTCCGACCATGCTGGCTGTTTTTCAGTCTGTAGACTAAACCGTGCTCTTCCCTAAAATATGGGGGTTTGAATTTACTGATTCTTTTGCACAAGATGTCCTCCCTTCTAGTGACTGTTCTATGCTTCATTTTAGAGATTAAAAGCCACTTGACTCTGAAAGGCAAATCCATATGCTTCAAACTGATATTACATAATGTTGCTTTTCATGGCCATGGTGACATTAAATGTTGGAAACAGGATGGAAACAATTGGCACAATTGGATGTCCACAGGGCTTGGAACCAAATCCATAGTTAAGATTCCAGTTGTACAATTTACGAGCTGTAACTGTTTGGATAAATTCCTTAACAATCTCCTAGCTTCATTCATTCAATTTTGCATTCACAAATTCATTCATTTGTTCATGCAGGCCCTGTTCTAGACGGTGCAGATTAAGCAGCGACCAAGACAGATAATACCTCTGCATTTTTTAAGCTTCCACTGATGATGGACAGACAGACAGACTGCAGACAGACTGCAGACAATGATACATGATATGACTCAAGCAGTGTCTTTTTTCTACAACTTGACCAATAAAGTCTTTCTTAGGAAGATTTTAACAAAGTGACAAATGTTATATAGTTAAATTAGAAGACTGTCAGCAAGCACCAATCCAGAAACAATACTGGAGTGCTTCAGGATTAAAATTTATAGATAATGAGACCATTTTACAAGGTTGCTGTTCTAGGAATTAAGTGAAGTGTAAGATATGCAGCATAGTGTGTGAAACCTGATCAGTACCAATAAATGTTAGTTTCCCTCCTTGTATTCCCTGGGATTAGTGAGGACTAAGAAAAAGACAAAATCACACTGATGTTGGCCAACACTGTTATTTCTTGCAAACTTATATGCTTCCTCTCAGAAAAAAGTTCTTTCTTTCCAAATTCTTGATAATATTTCTAATAGGATATTGATAGGTATTTCTAACAACAAGAATTTCCCAGTAATATAAAGTAAAAAAAAAAAGGACAGATTTAATTCTAATTAATTTTAGTATGAGTCTGTGATCCATCATTTGCTAGTTATGTGATTTTTGTTTAAAACACCTCATCTTTTTGAGGTATAATTTTCTTACCTATAATAGACTTTCAATCATAAAGTTAACATGTGCCTATAATGTTACAGCCTGCTTAAGTATGTTACATGTGCTAACATATATTCTTCATAACCACTTCCTGATGTATTCACATGATTACTAATACCACTGTACAGATGAGGAATCTGAGGTACAGATAAGTAACTTGTCCAAAGTCACATCACATGAGTATAAGAATATTTGAAAAAGAATATTTGAAACTAGTCTACATATGATGAGTGAAATATTAATGCTTGTCATTATAAGCTATTGAGATTTTGTGACTGTTCATTATAACACAGCTGTTGTGCTGTCAAGTTTTAATAGACTTGTATGTTATAACTCTAGAGAGCTACTGTATAAGCATTCTCAAACATATTTTATTTAACATGTTCAATGTAACAATTACTATGTATAGGCAATGTTCCAGAAACTTTATAATTATTAATTAATTCTCATGTCAACACAAAGAGAAAAGTACCACTTACTATGGTATTTATGGACAATGGTACTATGTAATATATTTCCACTTAATAGCTAAGGGAACTTAATAGCTAAGTCACAGAACAATCAACCTGCCCAAGTTCACATAGCTATGATGTGGAAGAGGCTTTTTTAAAATTTATTTTTATTTTTTTTATTGGAGTTCAATTTGCCAACATATAGCATAACACCCAGTGCTCATCCCATCAAGTGCCCACCTCAGTGCCCATCACCCAGTTACCCCCACCCCCCTGCCCACCTCCCTTTCTACCACCCCTTGTTTGTTTCCCAGAGTTAGGAGTCTTTCAGGTTCTGTCTCCCTTTCTGATATTTCCCACTCATTTTTTTTGTCTTTTCCTGGAAGAGGCTTTTAAATGAGGGAACTTGATTATGTGCTCCTGATCACTGTGCTATGATGACTTTCATGTATTTGATAGCATGCTCCACAAACCTTATACTAATTCTTTGCAGAATTCATGTGGCTAATTTCTGAATGTTGGAAATATGGTTCTCTTCAGTAAAGAAGGATCTCAGACAAAGTGTCTGAGATCTGGAGGACTACCATGAGCTTTGTAGGTGCTGGTTAGGCTATTAATTCTTCCCTTGAATAAGAAGGATGTCATGTAGTATTTTTCTTATTATTCAACAATAATCTTTATCTTCCTTCTTTTAAGTGTTGTGTAGTCAAAACATTTGGATGACTAAAAATTTAAATGATGTTACCTAATGTTTTTGTCATAATTTAAATATAGCTCTCAAGTCTTGTTCCTGAAATTATTTCACTAGCATTTGTAAATGTATGTTGCATTAAGGTGCAGAAAGTGAATGTCTCTTACCTTTCTTACTTTGAAAGTTCAGAGTTATTGGATTGCTTTAAAAACATTATCTATTGGCAAATTATGTGTATTAGCGTGGTACCACATGAGTGAGAAAACTTCAAATTTTGCATAATGCTGACCAAATAATACAAAACTCTCTGCAATTTATATGTACATATATTTTTAGCTTTCATAAGTATATCACTGTGACATAACAATACAAAGTATGTATTTTAGAAATAGTCTGAATTCTGATTTTCTCCCTTAGGGTCTTCCTATAGCTTCCAACCACTTGTTGAAACTAGTATCATAGTATCATAGGATTAATGCCTTGAAAAGTATTGTCAGTATTTCATCCCATGTCACTACACAAAAAACATTTAAAAAGAGAAAAATGTTTGCCCTCATGTTGTACCTTCTAGTGTCTCTTCACATGATCCTTCTTTAATGGGCATTTGAGAATATTTTAGAGAAAGAAGAATAAGCGTCACTCTGAATATGTCAACATCTTTAAAATTTTTTAAACCACAGTCGACTGTAAGTTTCTCCAATTATGATAATTGTTGTCTTTGCATAAAGGTCAGTGGAAGGTTGTTCTTGAAAGTGGTAAGGAACATTCTTACACTCCAGGCTTTTATATTTTTATAGTTTTTATATTTATATAGTTTAACCATACCATTTACTTATTAAGGATCACGTGAGCTTCTTCACCCATTCCATCCCACTCTTCCTAGAAACACTTGGTGCACATGCTAGCATTATAGTAGTTTTCTTAAAAAGAACTTTATTTTTTTGGTTCACAGCAGATTTGAGAGGAAGGTACAGAGATTTCTCAAATATCCCCTACTCCCACATAGGCACAATCTTCCCCTATTTTCAACATTCTCCACCAGAGTGGTACATTTGTTACAATTGTTGAACCTACATTGACACATCATTATCAATCAAAGTTCATATGTAGCATTTTCAGATGGGTCTTTTTTTCCCTCTTAATAGTATGCATTT
This sequence comes from Canis lupus familiaris, assembly GCF_011100685.1. NCBI lineage: Eukaryota > Metazoa > Chordata > Mammalia > Carnivora > Canidae > Canis > Canis lupus. Next base: position 49,991,328 of record NC_049225.1, read on the forward strand.
AAATTTCCTCCGAGTCTTTTAATGGCTGATAGCTCATATCTCTTTAGCACTGAATAATGTTCCATTGTCTGGATGCGCCAAGTTTATTCATCCATTTACTTGCTATGAGACATCTTGGTTGCTTCCAAGTTTTGGTAATTATGAATGAAGCTGCTGTAAACATTCATGTGCAGAATTTTATGTGGATGTAAGTTTTCACCTCTTCTGGGTAAGTACCCAGGAGCATGATTGCTGGATCCTATGATAAGAGATTTAGTTTTGCAACCTACCATCAAACTGTCTTCCAAAGTGGCTGTGCCATTTTATATTCCCACTCTTTACAGTGTCTTTTGCAGAGCTGAAAATTTTAATTTTAATAAAGTCCAACTTACTATTTTTTCATATATCATGCCTTTGGTGTGATATCTAAAAAGTCACTGCCATACCCAAGGCCATCTATGTTTTCTTCTATGTTATCTTCTAGGAGTTTTATACTTTTGTGCTTTCAAATTCTATCTGTTATCCGGCAGCCCCGGTGGCGTAGCGGTTTGGCGCCGCCTGCAGCCTGGGATGTGATCCTGAGGACGTGGGATTGAGTCCCACATCAGGTTCCCTGCATGGAGCCTGCTTCTCCCTCTGCCTCTCTGTCTCTATGAATAAATAAGTAAAATCTTCAAAAAAAATTAGATCTGTTATCAACTTTGAGGTAATTTTCATAAAGAGTGTAAGGTTCGTGTCTGTGTTCTTTTTTTTTTTTTTTTCATGTAGGTTCCAAGTTATCTCAGCACCATTTTTTTTTTTTTTTTTTTTTTTTTTTTTTTTTTTTTTTTTTTTCTCAGCACCATTTTTTGAAAAGATTAACTTTTCTCCACTGTTTTGCTTGTTCCTTTGTCAAAGATCGGTTAACTATATTTATGTAGATCTGTTTCTGGGTTCTATATTCTGTTTTATTGATCTATTCTTTTGCCAATATTATGCTGTCTTGATTACTGCTGATTTATAGTTAAGTCATGAGGTTGGGGAATGTCAGTTCTCCAACTTTGTTCTTTAATATTGTGTTGGCTATTCTAGGTCTTTTGCCTCTTTTCATGAACTTTAGAATAAGTTTGTCGAGATCTACAAAATAACTTACTGAGATTTTCATTGGGATTGCATTGGTCCATGCTACTATTATGATTAATAAATTTTTTAGTTTTCTAAGTACTATTTCTATACTGAAGTGTTAAACAAACATCTTTAGGTTTTGTTTTAATCTATACCTAAGGACAGGAGTGCCATCTGCTGAATCACTGCTCACCTTTCCTATCTTCCCTAGGTTAAGATGTGAAGACATCAAACCCCTAGATTAAGATGTGAAGACTTCATGTGATACTTAAGGGTCCCATAAGCCTCAAAGGCATAATGGGTTGCTGGCACATTTTAGTGTACAAATAAGTCACTAAATTTGTCATCTTTAATTAATGTTTCATTAAATTGTAAGTTTTTAATTATTTAATTATTTTGTGCCTTTTTTTAATTTTTTTTTTTTTTTTTTTTTTTTTTTTTTTTACAAGGCATCCTCAGGAACTTTCTATCTGGTTCTAAATTACATAGAGGGAAATAAAAAAATCTACCAAGGAGTGTTTTCAGAAATCACTTGTTTAAGTTTCATTGTTGTTTTGCCTATTTTAAAATTATGGTTGTTTTTCTAAATGGATGCAACACATACTAAACCTAACATAGTGAAAATTTAAGTAATTGAAACATGGAAAAATTAAAATGATAATCTTACTGTTCAAGTATGTCTGCCATTAATATTTTATTTCTCATTCTCTCAACTTTGTATTTAATAGAAAAATAAATATGACACATAGAAATTAATAGTTTTCCTCTTCATTAATGTCATAAAATAATGAACACTTTTGGAAATCCATATTCAAGGTAATAAACAGTGTGTTAATCTGGCACTACAGTTAATTCAATGTCCCTTAAATGAGATGGATTTACATGTGAGGCAGGCAGCAATTTAACAAAAGATTTTATTTACTTAATCTTTTTATAATGCTTCTGGATTTCAAGCATGCTTTCACCAGAACTAGAATCTTTTAAAAATTTAGTTACTATCATTTATATTCCAGATTGATAACTTTTTTCAGGTATGTAAATTGATTTGATTAGTAAGCCCTGCCCTTTAATATTTTTCAAATGGCATTTTCAATTCAGTTTAACAGGTAAGTTTTAACTGCTTGCCAAGGAAGATGCACATTATTAAGTATGGAACATTGTCCTTTTTTGTATGCTTATTACATTGTGAATAAGGCAAGATACACAGACACAGACACACAGACACACAGGCACATACAAAGTAGTGACATAATATGACATTGCTTAGACTTGGTGAAAATAAATAAGTCAAACAGAAATCTGATTGTTCCCTCCATCTATAGAAATACATGCTATGTGCTTCTGAGATCAGAAATGGGAATTTTCTTGTCTGGAGTCAGTGATAATGTCTAAAGAAGAGCCATTATCCACATGGTTTCCAGGCCTGAAGTACTATACTTCACATTGTATACTCATGTGGAATAATGAGAGACAGAAAAAGTAATTTTGCAGTATGTAGACTGATTACTTAAAGAGCAAGCTGAAACTGGATTTAGAGAGAAATTGATGAAAATGAAGGAAGAATGCCAGGTGCATATAGTAAAGCACCCCCTATATGTCCTGCCTCACACTCTGCACCTTCTCTTCAGTGTATGTGGTCAACAATATTTGTTGAATGATTAATGAGTCAGGTTTAACATTTTCTTGATGACTAGGAAGAAAAGCTGGCATTATCAATGGATATTATTTACATTGAGCTGATGAAGTTTTACTCTAAAATACATGTGCCTATAAAATATGAATACTCTCAGCTCCTGGTAACATGGGTAAATGTAAATTCAAGATTCAAAGGCTATTTATCTGCAGGCTGTTGAATGTGGACTTTTGAATTGAAAAGGTGATTTAAATGATGTTTAATTTTATGATTATTTTTCCAGTTTTAAGTAAATCATACTTAAATGACATGTTTTTTTTCCTAATGAAGCTACTATGCAGAGAGGAAAGTGAGGATAAAATCAGAAATGGGACCCAAATCAAGGAGGTATACATTCTAACTTATGCCCTCCTGAGGAAACTTTCTCAGCTTTATTCTTATCACAGGAGACTTAAAGGATTTAAAGAAATTCCTAATTTCGTTGGAAATAGTTTCTCACAATCTCTAAATAAATTAGTCCCCTTCAGTATTGCTCAGATATGCTATTTCTGCGATGGTCACATTTTTTAAAGCATAAGAAGAAACTAAGAAAATACAGAATCATAAGTTTAAATTCATTTAGTTAAGGAAAACTGCTTGTAGATTGTTTAAACGGTCTTCTTTCCTGAAGCAGATTTTTAACATACAATCTTATCTAAGTTTTCCGTATTTTATCACACAGCAATTCCAAGACTACTTTAATTATCAAGAGATTGATAGAAAGATGTGTCATTTAAAAGTAAAAAAAGATTCTAGGATGAAAATAATATTTGACAGTAAGAAACAGTTAATAAATGAGGTCAGAATTCTGCATTACATTTAGCTAGCTCTGTAAGTTTGGTCACATCCCCTTCTTTTCTCCGAACCTGTTTCCTGATCATTAAAACAAAGATACAGAAATAGAAGTGATCTATAAAATCTCTTCTACCTTTCATGTCCAAGTACTTTGCTTAAACCAAATAATCTACCCGACTTTGGAAAAAAAAATTCCCATCACTTGCAGTTTTCTGCCACCCACCTTCCCACTCTGCAGTCCTTGGGTCAGAATTCGCTAGCACAGCCCATGGATCACCCCTGTGTAAAGGCACACATAGTCCCCTTATGTGATAAGTTGTTTCCATGATGGCCAAGACTTATGGATACTTATGACCACTTGTGCACCTCACAGTGATAGGGTCCTAGTAGAGAGGACAATAATGTGAAGCACCACCCAGCTCCCAAGTGTCAGGGTATCACCACACACTACCGGGATTGTCAAATTGTTATCTCCCATAGATTGTAGGTTGCTTGAGGACTGAGACCATGTTTTATTCTTCTTGAGAAACACAAAGCCTAGTTCGGTGTTTTGTACATACTGAATGAATAAATGAAGGATGAATTAAATGTGTTACCCTTTATTGAGCAATTAATTCCTAGTTAGGTTTAACGTGGAAAACAAACTCATCGATCAGGTTTGATTGCTAGTGTCTCTTTGAAAACAGATCCTATGAAGCTAGATTCTCTGCCAGTGAATACAGGTGTATAAACACAGGTAGGAGGGAAGGGGCTAAAGGAAAAAAAAAAGTCATGAAATCTGAAACTACAATGTTGTTACTTTTTTCAGGATGTAATTTGTTTTTCTCTTTTCGGTTTCAGGTGTTTTGAGTTAGTGAATGAAACTAAGTAAAACTCTGATATTTTCTTTTGGATCTTTTTAAAATGTAAAGAAGAAAAATCCTCTTTTGTTATTGGGAAAACATTTTGAGAGCCAAAATATAACTTGCAAAACTGAAATTTTAAAAGATTTCAGGAACTGATGCCCAAATCAATGATAAATTATTCATTTTAAAATTCATGCAGCCTATTTAATTTTTAAATCATTGTCTAAATATGTAATTATAATATAAGTATTTAGACAAAAATCCTCATTGTCACTTTTATTAGAGTCTCTGTTTATGTGCAGTTTACTAAATCTAAGCATGTAGTTAAATTCATCCATGAAAAATTTTCTGCATTAACAGCATTCACTCAACATATTTGTATATATTCCTTTTTAAAAATTTTACGTATTTATTTATTCATGAGAGACACACATAGAGAGAGGTAGAGACATAGGCAGGGGGAGAAGTAGGCTTTCTGCTGGGAGCCTGATGCAGGACTTGATCTGGATCACAGGATCATGCCTTGAGCTGAAGGCAGACACTCAACCACTGAGCCACCCAGGCATCCCTGTATATATTCCTATTATGTGTAAGACAGTGTCCTAGGTGCTGGTTAGTAAAAGTGAAAAAGTAGCCCAAAGCACTTTCATCCTAGTGGAAAGAGATCACATAAACAATATAAAAATTCTATACTTGGTTAAAAGGTATTAAGAGGTAAAGAGAAAAATAAAGCAAAAAAGGAGTATAGGAAATATGGATATGAAGGTGACATTTTAAGTAGAGGGACCATAGAAGATTCACTGAGCAGATGATAGCTGAGCAACATCTTGAAGTAAGTGAGGGAGAAAGTCCTGTGGTGCTTTGAAGAAATGTTCCAGACAGAAGGAACAGCAGGGGCAAAGTTACAACACACAATGCCCATGTGTTGAAGATGCTAAGGTGCCTTATGAAAAATGAGTGACTTAAAAAATAATTTTAAGAATTATTTACAAATAAAAAATCTTCAGAAAGGATGAATACCCACCATTTGCTTAGACGTGGATGGAACTGGAGGGTATTATACTGAGTGAAGTAAGTCAGTCGGAGAAGGACAATCATCACATGGTTTCACTCTTATGAGGAATATAAGAAATAGTAAAAGGCATTATAAGGCAAAGGAGGAGAACTGAGTGGGGGAAATTAGAGAGGGAGACAAACCATGAGAGACTCCTAACTCTGGGAAATGAATAAAGGGTTGAGGAAGGTGAGGTGGACTGGGGGGTTGGAGTAACTGGGTGATGGGCACCGAGGAGGGTACTTGATGGATGAGCACTGGGTGTTATACTATATGTTGGCAAATTGAACTTCAATAAAAACAAATTAAAAAAAAAGGAAAAAGTCTTTCTCTTAAAGTTCTCACACATGGCCAAATATAAAATAAATAAGTCATGTGTCTATTCCTATATTTTATATCAGAATATTGCAGGAACAGAAAACAGGTACTTTCTAATCATAATCATAGCTGGGATTATGCCCATAGAGCAGACCTTCAATACAAAGGCTTATAAATCAGATCAAGGACTAAGAAGTTTTTTTGCCTCAACTTTCCTCTCCCTCTGTCTATAGAGTGTAAAATAATGTGTCTGCATTAACCTATATAGAATAGAACCGATCCACAGAAAACACATGTGATTCTGTATTTTTTTTCCTGACATTGCTCCAAAGATAGTGTTCCTGCTTGAAAAATAAAGCAGATCGTTATGATGCCATCTGTATAATACAAGCAAGCAAAAATGCTATTAGAATGAGTTGCTGAGATAACTTAGCCAAGGCACCGCATCCACAGTTTCCCTGTCCATTGCACAACTAAGTAATGCTAGATCTTTCTTTCTTCTTTCTGCCTCTTCTCATTATAATGGTCCTGTACACAATAAATTATTGATGTGGAATCCATATGATTAAACATACCCAAAGGGACTACCAGATCACTCTGCTCTGGTAAGTCCAAAGTTGCAGCCCCCTCACAGGCTCTCAGTGGACTCCACTTTTGTGTTGCCTGTAGACTGCACTCCCTCACTTTTGCTTGGCTCTCTCAGGTAGACATCTAAAATCCCCGAAAATTCATTCAGAATGTAATGATGAAGAAGACCTTCAAAGAGTATCTCTCCTAAGGGAAGAAGTCTGAAAGATAGAGTCTACTTTCTAGTCAGCTGTCAGAAAGGCTGACTTTCTCCCCTGGTCTGTTATTTTCTGTCACCTGGGCATTCTCTAAAACAAGCCAGGCTCCTGGATAAAAGGAACAAAAAGTATTAACACAGCCCACTGTTCTTTCTTATGGTTTATTAACAGAAACACTTAAACATAGGAGCAGAGGATGTCAGTGTCTGCTAGGAAAGACACAGATAAGATATTTATCCATAAATAAGTATATGGGTTCACAATATGATGTGATGGCATAAAAACATTTAAAAATGAACTTTGGAAAAACTTAGATTGACAAGAGAAAATTTGCAAGGTATAAGAGTAAAGAAAACATGCTATAATGTGGTATGTTTTTATAAACATGTGTACTCATGCATCTGCATACAAATACTTATATAGGAGTATATAAATATATAGACAAATATACATGTATAAAAGAAATAAAATATTATCTTTAGTGGTAAAATTATACGTAACTTTTGGAGTATTTTTATATTGTTCTGCATTTTCCAAATGTATATAGTTCATTGGCAGATGAACTATATAAATATTCCACACAAAAAAACAAACATTTAAACAAGAAAAGCCTGTTGGAACTAATAAGTAAATCAGTGAAGTTGTAGGATACAAAATTAACACACAAAAGTCAGTTGTGTTTCTGTACACTAACAACAAATGTGAAAAGAAAACTAAGGAAATTATTCATTTACATTAATTAGCATCAAAAAGAGCAAAAAACTTGGGAATGAATTTAACCAAGGAGGTGAAAGACTTGAGCACTGAAAACTACAAAACAATGATGAAGGCAATTAAACACACACACACACACACACACACACACGCACACAAACCAAAACAAAACAAAAAAATAGAAGGACATCCCTTGTTCATGGACTGGAAGAATTAGTATTTTTTTTTTTTTTAGTTTCCACATTCCCCAAAGTGACTTGTAGATTCAGTGCACTCCTTCATCAAAATCTTAATGGCACTTTTTTTTTCAGAAATAGAAAAAAATTCTAAATTTCATATAGAATCACAAAAGACCTTGAATTGCTAAGGCAATTTTAATCAAGAAGAATAAAGTTAGAGGTATCATACACCCTAGTTTCAAAAGATATTACAAAGCTACAGTAATTAAAGCAGTATAGTTATGGCATAAAAACAAACATATAGAATTCTTTTTTTTTTTTTTAACATATAGAATTCTAAACATATAGACCAGAAAAAACCTGCAGTTAGCTGATCTTTGAAAAGGATGCCAAGTACACACAATAGAAAAAAGATATTCCCTTCAATGTGGTGTTGGGAAAACAGGATATCCATACGCAAAAGATTGAGACTAGATCCTTACCTCACAGCATATACAAAATGAACTCAAAATGTGTTAAAGATTAAATATAAAATCTGATAGAATAAAGCTCTTCGAAGAAAACTTAGGGAAAAACTCCTTGATTCTGGATTGGGTAATGATTTCTTGACTATGACATCAAAAGCATAGGCAACAAAAGCAAAAATAGACAAGTGGGATTACATAAAAATAAACGGTTCTGTGAAGCAAAGAAAACAACAAAATGAAAAAGCAACCTACAGAATGGGAAAAAATATTTGCAGACCATATATTGCAAAAGGAATTAATATGGAAACTATAAATATGGGACTCCTCAATACCATAACAAAAAACAAATAACCCCATTAAAAATGAGAAAAGGATCTAAACAGATATTTATCTAAAGAAGACACACAAATGGCCAAAAGATTAATCACTAATCATCATGGAAATACAAATTAAAACCACAATGAGATACCACTTCACACCTATTAGGATGAATATTTTCAGAAAAACAAAACAAACACAAAGGCTATTAAGTGTTGCTAAGGATGTGGAGAAAAAAGAATCTTCATACACTCTTGCTAGGAATGTAAGTTGGTAGAGCCATTATGGAAAATAATATGGAAGTTCTTCAAAATATTAAAAATAGAATTACCTTTTGATCCTAGAAATCCCAATTCTGGGTACATATCTAAAGGAATTAGGATCTTGAAGAGATATCTGCATCCTCTCTTCATTGTAGCATAATCAAAACAACAAGATATATAAACCTAGATGTCCATAGTGGGTGAATGGATAAGAAAAATGTCCTATATACATACAGTGGAATATTATTAAGCCTTAAAAGAAAAGGAACTCATACCATTTATGACAACATGGGTGGATTTGGAGGATATGGTGCTAAGTGAAATAAGCCAGACAAAGAAAGACAACTGCTGCATAATCTCATTTATATATGGAATTTAAAGAGTCAAACTCAAAGAAGTATAGAATAGAATTAATAGATCTAAGAGTATAGATCTTATTTTAAGCATTCTATCTACAAAAGGAAAAATAGGGGGATGCCTAGAGGAAACTTTTGGAAGTGATGGATTAAGTTTATGGCATTGATCCTGATAATGTTTTCACAGGTGTATATTTATCTTCAAACACATCAAGTTGTAGAAATTAAATATTTACAGCTTTTTGTATGTTAATCATATCTCACTAGAACAGTTAAGATTGTAGTATTCACAATTTAAATTTTATAATCAGGGAAAATGATCTTTCCTTTTCTTTTCTTTCTTTTAAATGATCTTTTCAAATGATATATTGTGTTATCATCTGCATTATTGTTTTGCTTTTGTCCTCAACAAAGAGCAAAATGTGTATGTTAAATAAGAACATCTCTTAAAAGGCATAAATTCCTCATGGGGGAGAAAAAAATCTTAACATCAAATAGTTTCTGTCCAGTCTCTGTGGCACCAACTACAGAGATGCACAAGTTGCTAAGATCAAGGAGCATGTGACCGCTATTGTGTGTGGACTTGTCCCCAAGGGGGTATTTCAGAGGACTCTCAGCCTGGTGAATATGGCACACAGATGTCCTGTTTTCTTAGACTGTTGCAACATTTAAATGTATTTGGCAGCCTAAGCACATAGTTTCTTTCTGAAGGAGGTTTTCTGTTGAAGGTTATGCTGTGCATTCCACTAAAACATAAATCTGTTGGCTGTTTGTTAAGCCTCTTGTACAATGAAATCAAAGCAATCGTCATAGGATATGGCTCACTGGAAAATGTAAACTGGCTTCTCCACCCCAAAGAGAAATGGATTACGTTATACAGGAGGTTTTGCACACATTCTCTACACACATCATCTCTCTTCATAAGGGAAAGCTTTACTGCAACACCTTCATTGCATCTGCCAACTCCCTCTTTTCTCCTGAAAGCACAAATTCCCATTCCACATCAAAGAATGACTAATGCCTCTCAGTGCCCAGAATGTGTTTGTAATAATTGATATTTCATCCTCTGGTGCCAGGCTGCATGAATAAAGTGCTTTATGTTGAAGGCTCAGGAATGTCCTTTTATCTCTTTGGTATTGTAGGGAGGAAAACTTATTTTTTTCCCTTCTAGGTTCTTTGGCTTGCCTAATGATTAAATTGACATAAGACAGATAACAGGAGAAAGTAAATTTAATTTCATGTGTACCTGAGTCCCATAAAGACACAAGAAGCTTACTGACAGGTAATTGAGGTTTATTTGCCATTCTGAACTAAAGAGAAGGGGGTGAGAGGGTCTAAGACTTCAAAGGGGAGGAAGGCAATTCATAAACAAATGTTTACCTCAGGCAGAGATGACTTTCTTATGTTAAAAAAAAAAAAAAAAGGAAAAACAAAAAAGGCAACAAAAAAACAGGATTTAGGTGTTTGTCATGTTTGTTTCTACCTTAAAGAAACATGCATATATTTTAATCTGACCAACCCTGAGACTCTTCCAGGTTTCTCAATCTCAAGGCCTCAACTCTGTACCAGGGCCAACAGTTTCAACGGAGGTTCTCAGAAGTAAAACCATTTGGTCAGACGAGATAGGGCGCGTTCAGGGTGGTATAGCTGTAGACAATGTTTCTAGCAGCAATGTCCACAATAGCCAAACTGTGGAAGAAGCCTCGGTGTCCATCGAAAGATGAGTGGATAAAGAAGATGTGGTTTATGTATACAATGGAATATTACTCAGCCATTAGAAACGACAAAAACCCACCATTTGCTTCAACGTGTATGGAACTGGAGGGTATTATGTTGAGTGAAATGAGTCAATTGGAGAAGGACAAACATTATATGTTCTCATTCATTTGGGGAATATAAATAATACTGAAAGGGAATAGAAGGGAAGGGAGAAGAAATGGGTGGGAAATGTCAGAAAGGGAGACAGAACATAAAGACTCCTAACTCTGGGAAACGAACTAGGGGTGGTGGAAGGGGAGGAGGGTGGGGGGTGGGGGTGAATGAGTGACGGGCACTGAGGGGGGCACTTGACGGGATGGGCGCTGGGTGTTATTCTGTATGTTGGCAAATTGAACACCAATAAAAAATAAATTTATTATTTTAAAAAACCCATTTGGTCATATGGATTATTTAACTTAAGCACAGCTGAATATCAACAATGAAATATCTGAAAAAGAAATGGTTGTATATATAGTCAACTAGTATTTGATAGGGGAGCCAAGGATATTTAATGGGGAAAGGACAAGCTCTTCAAAAAACAGTAATGGGAAATTGGATAAGCATTTGCAAAATGATGAAATTGAACCCCTATTTTACACCACTTACAAAAATTAATTCAAAATGCATTAATGGGGGCACCTGGGTGGCTCGGTCTTTGGTTCAGGTCATGATTCCTGGGATCATGCTCCCCAACTGCTTCCCCCTCTGCCTATGTCTCTGCCTCTCATTCTATGTCTCTCCTGAATAAATAAATAAAATCTTAAAAAGAAAACCCAAAATGCATTAAAGACTTAAAGACCTGAAAATGTAAAACCTCTAGCATAAAACGAGGAAAAAGCTCCCAGACATTGGTTTTGGCAATGATCACCTGAATACATCACAAAAAACACAAGCAACAAAAGCAAAAGTCAACGTGGGACTATGTGAAACTAAAAATCTTCTGCACACGAAAAGAAACAATCAATACAATGAAAAGGCAACCTACAAAATGCAGAAAATATCAGTAAGTGGTCTAACTGATAATGGGTTAATACCCAAAATAGATAAGTAACTCATACAACTTAACAAAAACCAAAAAATCCCAAACAACTGAAAATGAGCAGAGAACCTGAATAGACATTTTTCCAAAGAAGAAATACAAATGTTCAATAGGCATATGAAAAGGTTCTCAACACAACTAATCATCAGGGAAATGAGATCAAAACTATAATGAGATATCACCTCACACCTTTCAGAAGGACAATTATCAAAAAGTTTAAAAAATAACAATTTTTGGCTAGAGTGTAGAGAAAAGGGCACTACTGGTAGGAATGTAAATTGGTACAACCATTAAGGAAAACATTATAAAGATTCCTCAAAAAATTAAAAATAGAACTGCCATATGATTTAGTAATCCTACAACTGGATATATATTTAAAAAAGATGAAATCAGGATATCTGCCCTCCCATGTTCACTGCAGCATTATTCCTAACAGCCCACATATGAAAACAACCTAAGTGACCATCTACAGATAAATAGATGAAGATATGTTTAACTCTCTATATTCAGTCATGAGAAGGAAGGAAATCTTGCCACTTGTTGACATGGATGGAACCTGAGGGCATTATATTAAGTCAGAGAATGACACAATATTGTATAATCTCACTTATATGTGGAATTTTAAAAAGCCAAATTCACAGAAACAGAGAGAAAAATGGTAGTTGCCAAGGGTTGGGTGGTGAGTAGGGGAAATGGGGACATGCTGGTCAAAGGGAGCAACCTTTCAGTTTTAAGTTGAATAAGTTCTGGGGAAGAGTAGGGTCCCCAAGTCAATTCTCCCATCAACTTACCTAGATAACTTTTAAATCATCTTGAAAACCTACGAATTTGGCCTGAGATTTAAAGAGAGAACAGCTGGAATGCTACAGAGAGAAGAGTTCAGGCTTCTAACAAGGTAGGAATATGGAAAATAAATAAATAAATAAATAAAGAATCCGGTGCGGGAGGGCCCCCGCGAGGAGCCGGGCGAAGGCCAGCAGGCGAGAGCCTCCAGGACAGGAAAGCCCAGCCCCGGAGAGGCAGGAGCTTTAACAATCTTCCCAGAGGGAAAGGCGCTCTCAGGGAACTCAGGCAGAATCCTAGGAGGGGCAGTGGAGCCTCCAGGTTCCCGGGGTCACTAACAGAAAGTGCGCCGGTGGGAGAGCACCCCACACACTGCGCGGAGCTAGGAAAAGGGCTGGAGCAGGCGCCTGGTGGGGCCTCAGGAGCAGCTCAGGCTGTGGCTCTGCGCAGAGGGGGCTGTGCAGCCCGGGAGCACGATTCCAGCGGCGCAGCCCTGGAGCCCAGGGCGCCGAGGGACACAGCCCAGGATCCTGCGCTCCCCTCAGGACAGGCGGAGGCTAGGAAGGCACAGGACAGCAAGGATGCTCCTGCTGCTGGCGCCCCAGAGCTGTGCAAATCAGCGCCCCCCCCGCCCCTGGAGCATCCAGGCCAGTGCGGATTGAGATACTGTGGTAGTTACTGCGGGAGCTGACACCAGGGCTGGAGAGCTAGCCACCACCAGTGTTGTTTCTCCTGGTGTCACCCTGTGCCTGGTACGGAGTGGAGCTGCCAGGGAACAGGGGCCTCACAGGGTAAACAGCTCCCACTGAGCCGTGCACCTGGCAAGGGGTGGGGCAGCTCCCCCAGGTGCACATACCTGAGAATCAGCATAGCAGGCCCCTTCCCCAGAAGACCAGCTGGAAGGACAGGGGAAGAGCAAGTTCTTGACCGAGCAGCGCTGGAAAAATCCAAGGGAAGTCGAGGGATTTACAGTATATAAAACCAGAGGATACCCCTCTTTGTTTCGTTTTTGTTTTTGTTTTTCATTCTTTGTTTTTTTGTTGTTGTTGTTGGTTTTTCCCTTTTTTCCCCTCTTTTCTTTTTCTTCTTTTTTCCAGTATAACTTGTTTTTAGCCACTGCACGGAGCAATGACTAGAAAGAAGAGCTCACCACAAAAGAAAGAATCAGAAACAGTACTCTCTCCCACAGAATTACAGATTTGGATTACAATCTGATGTCAGAAAGCCAATTCAGAAGCATAATTATAAAGTTACTGGTGGATCTGGAAAAAAGGATAAAGGATTCAAGAGACTTTATGACTGCAGAATTTAGATATAATCAGTCCGAAATTAAAAATCAATTAAATGAGATGCAATCCAGACTGGAGGTCCTAACGATGAGGGTTAACGAGGTAGAAGAATGAATGAGTGACATAGAAGACAGTTGATGGCAAGGAACAAAGCAGAGGAAAAAAGAGAAAAACAATTAAAAGATCATGAGGAAAGGTTTAAGGGATATAAATGACAGCCTCAGAAGGAAAAGTCTATATTTAATTAGGGTTCCAGAGGGCGCTGAAAGGGACTGAGGACCAGAAAGTGTATTTGAACAAATCATAGCTGAGAACTTCCCTAACTTGGGGAAGGAAACAGGCATTCAGATCCAGGAGATAGAGCGATCCCCCCTAAAATCAATAAAAACTGTTCAACACCTCGACATTTAATAGTGAAACTAACAAATCCCAAAGATAAAGAGAAAATCCTTAAAGCAACAAGAGACAAGATTCCCTAACTTATATGGGGAGAAATATTAGGGTAACAGCAGACCTCTCCAAAGACACCTGGCAGGTCAGAAAGGGCTGGCAGGATGTATTCAGGGGCCTAAATGAGAAGAGCATGCAGCCAAGAATACACTATCCAGCAAGGCTCTCATTCAAAATAGAAGGAGAGATAAAGAACTTCCTAGATAGGCAGAAATTGAAAGAATATGTGACCAGCAAACCAGCTCTGCAAGAAATATTAAGGGGACTCTGTAAAAGAAAGAGGAAGCCCAAAAAAATAAGCCACAAAAACAGGGAGTGAATAGGTATTATGATGACACTAAATTCATATCTTTCAATAGTAACTCTGAAGGTAAATGGGCTTAATGACCCCATCAAGAGAGGCTGGGTTTCAGACTGGATAAAAAAGCAAGACCCATCTATTTGCTGTCTACAAGAGACTCATTTTAGACCTAAGGACACCTCCAGCCTGAAGATGAAAGGTTGGAGAACCATTTACCATTCAAATGATCCTCAAAAGAAAGCAGGAATAGCAATCCTCATTTCAGATAAACTAAAGTTTATCCCAAAGACTGTAGTAAGAGATGAAGAGTGAAACTACATCTTACTTAAAGGATCTATCCAACAAGAGGACCTAACAATCATGAATATTTATGCCCCTAATGTGGGAGCTGCCAAGTATATCAATCAATTAATAATCAAAGTTAAGACATACTTAGATAATAATACACTTATACTGGGAGACTTCAATATGGTACTTTCTCCAAATGACAGATATTCTAAGCACAACATCTCCAAAGAAACAAGAGATTTATTTATTTATTTATTTATTTGTTTATTTATTTATTTATTTTTAAGATTTAATTTATTTATTCATGAGAGACACACAGAGAAAGAGGCAGAGACATAGGCAGAGGGAGAAGCAGGCTCCATGCAGGGACCCCAAGTGAGACTCGATCCCGGGTCTCCAGGATCAGGCCCTGGGCTGAAGGTGGTGCTAAAACCACTGAGCCACTCGGGCTGCCTGAAACAAGAGCTTTAAATGATACACTGGACCAGATGGATTTCACAGATATTTAAAGAACTTTACATCCAAACGCAACTGAATACACATTCTTCTTAAGTGGACATGGAACGTTCTCCAGAATAGACCACATACTGGGTCACAAATCAGGTCTTAAGTGATACCAAAGATTGGGATTGTCCCTGCATATTTTCAGACCATAATGCTTTGAGACTAGAGCTCAATCACAAGAAGAAATTTGGAAAAAAAAGTAAAAATAAAATTAACAATTAAAAAAAAACGAAATTTGGAAGAAATTCAAAAATGTGGAGGTTAAAGACCATCCTGCTAAAAGATGAAAGGGTTAACCAGGAAATTAGAGAAGAATTAAGAAGATTCATGGACACTAATGAGAATGAAGATAAAACCATTCAAAATCTTTGGGATATAGCAAAAGCAGTCCTGAGAGGGAAATACATCACAATACAAGCGTCTCTCAAAAAACTGAAAAGTATTCAAATACATAAGCTAACCTTACACCTAAAGGAACTGGGGAAAGAACAGCAAATAAAACTTACACCCAGCAGAAGAGAGTTAATAAAGATTCGAGCAGAACTCAATGAAATAGACCAGAAGAACTGTGGAACAGATTAACAAAACCAGGAGTTGGTTCTTTGAAAGAATTAAAGATAGATAAACCATTAGCCAGCCATATTAAAATAAAAAAGGCTCAAATTAATAAAATCATGAATGAAAAAGGAGAGATCACCACCAATACCAAGGAAATACAAACGATTTTAAAATCATATAATGAGCAGCTATATGCCAATAAGTTAGGCAATCTAGAAGAAATGGATGCATTTCTGGAAAACCACTAACTGCCAAAACTGAAACGGAAGAAATAGAAAACCTGAACAGGCTAATAACCAGGGAGAACATTGAAGCAGTCATCAAAAACCTCCCAAGACACAAAAGTCCTGGGCCAGATGTCTTCCCAGGGGAATTCTACCAAATGTTTAAAGAAGAAACTGTATCTATTCTACTAAACCTGTTCTGAAAGATAGAAAGAGATGGAATACTTCCAAACTTGTTCTATGAGGTCAGCATCACCTTAATTCCAAAACCAGACAAGGACCCCACCAAAAAGGAGAATTATAGACCAATATCCCTGATGAACACAGATGCAAAAATTCTCAACAGGATACTAGCCAATAGGATCCAACAATACATTAAGAAGATTATTCACTATGACCGGGTGGGATTTATCCCCATGATGCAAGGCTGGTTCAACACTCATAAAGCAATCAATGATAGATCAAATTAACAAGAAAAAAAAAAAAAGAACGAACCATATGATCCTCTCAATAGATGCAAAGAAAGCATTTGACAAAATACAGCATCCATTCCTGATCAAAACTCTTCAGAGTATAGGGATAGAGGGAACATTCCTCAGCATCTTAAAAGCCATCTACAAAAGCCCACAGCAAATATCATTCTCAATGGGGAAACACTAGGAGCCTTTCCCCTAAGATCAGGAACAAGATAAGGATGTCCACTCTCACCACTGCTAGTCAACATAGTACCGGAAGTCCTAGCCTCAGCAATCAGGCAACAAAAAGAAATAAAAGGCATTCAAATTGGGAAAGAGGAAGTCAAACTCTCCCTCTTTGCAGATGACATGATACTGTACATAGAAAACCCAAAAGACTCCACCCCAAGATTGCTAGAACTCATAGAGCAATTTGGCAGTGTGGCAGGATACAAAATCAATGCCCAGAAATCAGTGGCATTTCTATACACTAACAATGAGACTGAAGAAAGAGAAATTAAGCAGTAAATCTCATTTACAATTGCACTAAAAAGCATAAGATACCTAGGAATAAACCTAACCAAAGAGGTAAAGGATCTATATCCTAAAAACTACACAAGACTTCTGAAAGAAATTAAGGAAGACACAAAGAGATGGAAAAATATTCCATGCTCATGGATTGGCAGAATTAATATTGTGAAAATGTCAATGCTACCCAGGGAAATTTACATATTTAATGCAATCCCTATCAAAATATCATGGACTTTCTTTGGAGAGTTGGAACAAATCATCTTAATATTTGTGTGGAATCAGAAAAGACCCCAAATAGCCAGGAGAATACTAAAAAAGAAAACCAGAGCCGGAGGCATCACAATGCCAGATTTCAGGTTGTACTACAAAGCTGTGATCCTCAAGACAGTGTGGTACTGGCACAAAAACAGACACATAGGTCACTGGAACAGAATAGAGAATCCAGAAATGGGCCCTCAACTCTATGGTCAACTAATATTCGACAAAGCAGGAAAAACCATCCACTGGAAAAAGGACAGTCTCTTCAATAAATGGTGCTAGGAAAATTGGACAGCCACGTGCAGAAGAATGAAACTTTACCAGTCTCTTACACCATACACAAAGATAAACTGATCTTTGGGAGTGATCTTTCACTCTTTCACTCTTTCACTCTTTCATTCTTTCATCCATGAAAGATCTAAATGTGAGACAAGATTCCATCAAAATCCTAGAGGAGAACACAGGCAACACCCTTTTTGAACTTGGCCACAGCAACTTCTTGCAAGATACATCTATGAAGGCGAGGGAAACAAAAGCAAAAATGAATTATTGGGACTCAATCAAGATAAAAAGCTTCTGCACAGCAAAAGAAACAGTCAACAAAACTAAAAGACAGCCCTACATAATGGGAGAAGATATTTGCAAATGACATATCAGATAAAGGGCTAGTATCCAAGATCTATAAAGAACTTATTAAACTTAACAGCAAAGAAACAAACAATCCAATCATGAAATGGGCAAAAGACATGAACAGAAATTTCACAGAGCTAGACACAGACATCGCCAACAAGCACAAGAAAAAATGCTCCACATCACTTGCCCTCAGGGAAATACAAATCAAAACCACAATGAGATACCACTTCACACCAGTGAGAATGGGGCAAATTAACAAGGCAGGAAACAACAAATGTTGGAGAGGGTGTGGAGAAAGGGGAACCTTCTTGCACTGTTGGTGGGAATGTGAACTGGTGCAGCCACTCTGGAAAACTGTGTGGAGGTTCCTCAAAAAGTTTAGAATAGAGCTACCCTATGACCCAGCAATTGTACTGCTAGGGATTTACCCCAAAGATACAGATGCAGTGAAATTCCAGGACACCTGCACCCCGATGTTTCTAGCAGCAATGTCCACAATAGCCAAACTGTGGAAGGAGCCTCGGTGTCCATCGAAAGATCAATGGATAAAGAAGCTGTGGTCTATGAATACAATGGAATATTACTCAGCCATTAGAAACAACAAATACCCACCATTTGCTTCAATGTGGATGGAACTGGATGGTATTATGCTGAGTGAAGTAAGTCAATTGGAGAAGGACAATCATTATATGGTCTCATTCATTTGGGGAATATCAAAAAATAGTGAAAGGGAATAAAGGGGAAAGGAGAGAAAATCAATGGGAAATATCAGAGAGGGTGACAGAACATGAGAGACTGCTAACTCTGGGAAACGAACAAGGGGTGGTGGAAAGGGAGGTGGGCAGGGGGTTGGGGTGACTGGGTTCGGGCACTGAGGGGGGCACGTGATGGGATGAGCATTGGGTAATATCCTTTTTGTTGGCAAATTGAACTCCAATAAAGTGAAAGGATTAAAAAAAACAGTTGAATAAGTTCTGGAAATCCATTGTACAGCATGGTAACCATAATTAACAACATTGTAGTATATACTTGAAAATTGCTAGGATAATAGATCTTAAATATTTTCACCACACACACACACACACACAAAGGTATGTGAGATGACCTACAACTGACCCTATGTTAATCATTTCACAGTATGATACATGTATTGTCATCATCTGTATGCCTGAAATGTATAAAATGTTATATATCAACTGCATCTCTTAATAAAACACAAAAAAAAATACATGGTTGAAACCAGTTTTCTTGAGTTCTGTGTTTGATATTTGTTTCTATCCAGGTTCTAGGATTAATACTGTATGTGGTGGAAGCTTGTCCTCTGGCTCACAGGTGTCCTTCCACACCACAATGGCCCTGCTGCCAACTCAGGTCTTATGTAGTGTTATTCCATCTTCAGAAGTCTAACTTCCTTAAAGCCTTAAATCTGTACTCCCAATCTTTTCTCCCAGGTTACTCATCTGGGCCTGAGTCCAATTTAATTTACTAATCTAGCCATGTATCTTATGCCATGAAATCTAATTTTTGAGTTCCAAGGCTCTATGAAAGGACATTGATTATACACAAAGTTGAAATAGGAAGAATAGCTAGAGACCGGCTGTCAGAAAAGAGACAGGCATTAAGCTGCAGTTATAGCAGATGATTTGAAAAACGATGGCCAACATTGTGTGCCAGGAAATGTCCTCTTCGAGTGGCAGAAAATGGCAATGGGAAGAGTTTGAGAACAGTTACTACACAGATATTAGGACTGGTTTAATTCATCACAAAATTCAAGAATTAGATATATAATTATTCAAGTATTTTTTTTTGGAATAAAACATCTTAATCACTTTTCTATAGTTCACACATTTGTGACATATGAAAGGAACAGTGACGGTGCTTACAGACCTGCAGATTTTGGCAAAAAGCCTGATTGTTTTCATCAATCTAGATTTTATATAATTTTAGTGGATAAAGCTAGTGTTACTTGAAATACCTCTTAGAAGTAATTTTAAATATTAATAGTATTTATTTTTAATTCCTCTTAGTATAATCACTGACATTAGCTTTGGGCTTTAAAATTCATTCACTCATTTTTAAAAAACTCACTGCAGAAAACAAGTATTTGTTAGTTGCTTATTATTTGGCAGATTTATGCTACTCCCTGGTGATATAAAAGTGAATCAAAAAAATAAAATAAAATAAAATAAAATAAAATAAAATAAAATAAAATAAAATAAAATAAAAAAGTGAATCAAATTGGTGAGGTTTCTTCTCTCAGTATCCTAACAGTCAAATAGGGGAAACAGATCTTCATCAAGTAATCACAGAAAAACTATACTTGAAACATTTGTTAAGTCCAATGAATACGAATAATTAACATTGGTTGAGGGCTTCTTCTGTGTCAGACATTGGTGTAAATACTTTAACAGTATTAGCTCATTTAATTCTTACCACCACTCTAAGTGGTATATCTAGTATTATCTCCATCTTACAAGTGAAGTCAGAAGGCCAGAGATAGTAAATCATGCAGCATCTCAGAACACAAAATACCAAGTAACAGATATAGGAGCTTGATCTTAGAGCTTATCTTATACCATCATACTCTTACTTCCTCTCATGTTTAAAAAAAAAAAAAAAAAAAAAAAAAAGTTTGCTTTGACAATGCATGAGTCAGCTTTCACTATATTATGCTGAAATAACAAATACACCCCCCAAGTCTCTGTGGCTTATAACAATAAAGGCTGATTTATTTATTGCTCATGTTAATGTCCCTTGTGGGTCAGCTGCAACTCTGTTCCATGTCCTTTTCTTTTTGGAATCCAGAGAAAAGAAAATCTTCTGTCTTAGCTGTAAGACTCAAAACCTTTGTAGACATGACATCACTTCCACTTACATGTTACTGTACAAAGCTAGCCTTATTATAAAATTGGGTATCAATAGGGGAAGGAAATGTCCTCCTTTTACAAGAAGAGATACCAAGGAAAGGTCCTACTTGGGTATGTTGAGAAAGCAGGGGATATTTTTAACAAATAGCATAGCCTACAAAAGATATGTAAAAGAAACCTTTAATCTAGTCAGGGAGTCAAAGAAAGTTTGAGGTACTACTGTATTAGTGTTCCAATGGGTGAAATGTGATTACCTAAAAGCTATGGTCCACAGAGAACATTCCATGCAGTAGAAATGGCAGGTACAAATATCTTAAGATGCAAGTAAACACAGCCTTTTAGAAAATTGAAAGAAATAAGGTTGAAGTAAAGCCAGTATAGACAGGGGAGACTGTCCTGAGATGGGTATGGAGAAGTAAGCAAGGGCAAGATTATACAAACCCTTCTAGGCCTCATGAAGGATTTACACATTTCTCTTGATAGGAACCCACTAAAATATTTTAAATAAGGGAATGTTTTTCCTAGTGATTTTGGCTGATTTATAAAAGAATCATTCTAGGTGAGCTTCACTAACCTAAAGATGTCTCCATCTCTCAGAGCTTTCTAATGCTACTGTTTTAATTTTAAGAAGGGAAAGTAGAACTAGCTTTTCTATTGTTACCCCTAGCAGAGTTCACTATCAGATCCATTAAAATACAGTGATTCAGAACAGAGTCAGTAACTTCCTCCCTTCTCTCAGAAAGCAATTTCTATCCTGTCAAATTCTCCCCAGTCACAGGCATCTGCTTGTGTTCCCCTCTTGTCTTCCTGAGGAGCTGAAAAGGGAGCCAATGGTGGTGACATGGCATATCTGCACACGAGGCCCGTTTCCCTTTTAGTAAGGAGTAGAACTCAGCTGGGAATTGTAGTAGTTTAGGATAGGAACTATGTGCAAATTACTTCTTAAGTAGAGCATTCAATTCAGAAAAGGTGCATGCAGCATGTGCTTCAGATGTTTTTAGAAGAAATAAATGCCACCACCACAGTATCACAGTATCCACCGTTATATTCTGATGTGAACTCAGGTCTGTCTCAGGCATTCCTTGGAGAACTGTGTCATCCTCTGAGGAATGTGTGGCCCATCCTAAGCTATATTCCTGCTACTGGTAATATAGGTTTGTTTTATTTGTCTCCTCAGCCACTAACATTAACTTCCAGATGCTGCTCAGTTAAGAGGAAAACAAATGAGCAAAAGGAAAAGCACTCATTGTTATGTTTCAGTACTTCAATTACCTGGGGAAAACTATCAGTCAATATTTGTATCAGCTGTAGAGAGCACGTTGTATTTGTTAGAATAAAGCCAGGTTCTACAACGATAAAGCATCAAAATTCCAAATTCCACTCCACATTAACTGATCATAGATGCAAGTGAGCACTTCTAAGTGATCACTCAGGAAACCAACATCCTTCCATATTGTGAGTCTACTATACTTGAAGTCCTCTCATTAATCACTAGATAAGGAGAAAAAAAAATGGAGGAATTCTCAGTGCACGTATTTTTATGAAGCAAGTATGGAAGGGAGCATGTTTGCTTCTGCTCACACTCCACATGCCATGAGCTACAACCCAGCCATATGGACACACTGAACTAATGGAACAGCTGGGAAATAAAGTACAGCTGTAAGTACAGGAAATAGAAGAAACAGATTTGGAGAACAGCTAAGTACTCTCTACCACATACATTACATCTTTACTTAATCTTAAAATCTGGAAATGAAATGGTAAATTTTATGTTACATATATTTTACCAGCACCACAACAGGAAATATTGGGGGAATAGGGTCTTCAGAAACAGTAAATTTCTGGTTCATTAAATTTTACTAAAAAATATCCTTTGGGTGGTCCTGCTCTTATTGTTGAAAGTGAGATTAAATTAACTTATTTTCCTGTCTTATTTTGCATAACACGGTTTGTAATTTTTGGCATCCAGATTGAGGGTCCAGAGGATGATTTTAAAAATCATTTAAAATAATACTAATTATAAGTGGTTTTATGATGTTTTTTTTCCTCAACATCCATTATTTTATTTTTACAACAAATATTTATTGATTGCCCATTATATTTAGAAACTAATGAGACAATGGGTACATAGAAGTAAACGAACAGAGAAGTCTCTAACCTGACCTTATGGAGTTTATATTCCTATAGAGGTAGAAGAATATTACACAAGGAAAAAAAGCCAGTTTATTAACAACTATATGATATTTTTTACAAAGCACATAGCCTGTCATGAGAATGTAGAGCTAGAAAAACAGCTGTAGTCTGTGTAACCAGCAGAAGTTAGCTGCAAGAAGAGGGAAAGTGGTGGAAGGGCATTTCAGGCACTGCTCCTACAAAGGCTCTAGTTGGGAAGGGGTGTAGCAACAACAGAACAACAGTGTGAAGGAGAGGGAAAGGGATAGGGGGTAATAATGGGTAATTAGGTAGGCAAGATTAAGCATTGACTTAACTCTAAAGGACTTTGGATTTGCCTCTGAGTGTAGAGTAGAGCCATTAAAATTCTGGAACATGGTATCAGTTACAATTCAGAAAGAAGACACCAGTAGTTCTTTTTGTTTTGTTTTTGTTTTTAAAGTTTTTATTTAAAATTTAATTAACATGCAGTGTATTATTAGTTTCATATCCTTTAATTCAAACTTAATAAAGACCAAACTGACCCAACCAACCTGGCTCTGCATTATACTCACAGATCCTCCACCCACTAATAAACTCACTAAAAAATTCAGCTCCCATTTCCCCAAAATCCACATCTAATTGATGGATAAACATCATTGACTTTACCTCTTAAATACCTCCAAGTCTCTTCACTGATCTCCAAGACTTCAGCATTATCAATCTCTGTTCGTCTTTCCCTGGGTTGTTCTAACAACCTCTAATTTGTTCTGCCCTTCAGTGGTTTGTTCTTACTCTCAGGATAAATTCCAAACTAAAAAAAAAAAAAAAAAAAAAAAAAAAAATTAAATAAATAAATAAATTCCAAACTATATGAAATAGCAGAGATGAGACACTTTTCCAGCTGGTCAAATCTCTCCTTTCTTTTCTCCAGCTACAGGCTTAGCCAGTTTGTGTTTATTTCATAATAAGAATTTCAGTATTAATCACAGAATAACGTTATTTTCCCTAAGAAGCCTGCTTGGCTTGTTTTTCTGTGGCACATCTAGCCATTTCTTCCTCTTGGAATCCACAGCTCTGTGTGTATTCCTCTTCTGTAAATTAATTTAAAAATGTGGAGAGTTGTATTGATTGCTGGTCTATTTGATGCTATTAAAATTTTTAAAGAATTTTGCTATGCAGCTTGCTCTATGCTCTATTACAAATCTGAAAGCAATTCCAAAATAAGGAATATTCCCAATTGATTCTAGAATTCATATTTCAACGTTAACAACTCACTCTTCCATTATTTAGAAATCTTGTCTTTGAACTTCATAGAAAGAGTCTACCAGATAAAGTCATTAGCCTCATGTTAAGGATAATTGATAAGAATTAACTGATAACTTCTTATATAATTACTAAAAGTAAAAATAAACTTTTACAAATGTGATTTGGCAATATATTTAGATAGCCTTTAAAAAATTCATGCAACTTATCTAGTAATTTTATTTCTGGGAATCTATCTTAAGGACCTCATCAGAGTGCATAGAGATATTTATGTAAAAGGATATTTACCACAATGTTATTGGGTATACAAGTCTGATTGCAGTGAATTGGGGGTAAATAAAGATGATGAATTTCTAAAATGGATTATATAGTCACTTAAATTAGTGGTATTAGGAGAATAAGGAATATATATAAGCAACCAGAAATGTGAGATTTATAAAAATACAAAAAGTAAGATCCCATTCCTTTTTAAAAAATGTATATAGTACATAGTATTGAAAACATATGCATGAAAATAGACTGGAGAAAAATGTACCAGAATACATATAATAATTCATCGTGATGAGATAACCATGAATTTTCTTTAACCATTGATTGATTTTATAATTTGAAAAAACAGCCAATAAGTACATGTTATCACTAGTTGTATTTTGTACCTGCCCACTTTCCCATGATTTCTTCTCAGAAATTTGTAACTGTTGACACCCTACTGAAAGGTCAGCATGCTACATAACCCTGAGCCACAGATTGCCCTAGATTTAGCCCTATATATTGGGGGGTTAGTTACTGTCTGAATAGAAAACAGAAACTTGACAAGCAAGATATTCCACTTGGAATTTTTAAAAAAGATGAATTTATCTATTTGAGAGACAGAGAGAGAGAGCACATGCACAAGCAGGGGGAGGGGCAGAAAGAGAGAGAAAAGCACTCTCCATTGAGCTCAGAGCTCAACCCAGGGCTTGATTCCAAGACCTCAAGATATGACCTGAGCTGAAATTAAGAGCCAGAGGCTTATCCAACTGAGCCACCCAGGTGCCCCTTCATTTGACATTTTAAGAATACAATATTGAAGGTTTTAGCATTTGGAACCAAAGTACAAGTGTTATAATAAAGAAAGGGGCCAATGGAAACCAAAGAAAGTAAAAGAAAACTGCTGTGATGATGTATTAAGAGCACAAAGAGGGAGAAGTAATGATTTGACATTAAGAGAGAGATTGACTAGGCAAGACTAGCAAGGCTGGACTGCCCACCATTCAGCTCCTGAGCTGACTCTGTTTCTTAAAGTTTTCCTGTTTCTGTGATCCCTGGCTATATAGTGATCTCTGTACTTCAATGCCCATGAATATGAGACATACTATGTCTCATTATAATAAATTCCCTTTCCCTCCTTCCTTGAGGTTACTTTGTTACTGTTCCTTGCACCCAGAATAACTCTAAATAAAATAAGCCTTTTCCAGTTCATGTAGGCAGGATACAGAACTACGATTCATTAAAAGATCTAATGATTCCCCATTTTACTGACTTCACCTACTGTTATTTAATTTCACTTGTCACATAGAACTTTAGCCTTGCCTTATAGCATTTAGGATATTTGACCTTGCAATACAACTGTTTCTATACCATAACCTCCAATAGAGGGCAAGGTCCATGCCTTTGCTTTTTAAAATTTTATTAATTTTATTTATTTCATCCACAAAGATGTGTTGTGTTAATTGTAGCCATTCTGACTGGTGTGATGTGGTATCTCCTTGTGGTTTTGTATTTCCCTGATGCCAAGTGATGTTGAGCATTTTGTTCTGTGTCTATTAGCCTTTTGTATGTCCTCTTTGGAGAAATGTATGTTTATGTCTTCTGCCAATTCCTTTTTTTTTTTTTTTTAAGATTTTATTTATTTACGAGAGATACGGAGAGATAGAGAGGCAGAGACACAGGCAGAAGGAAAAACAGGCTCTATGCAGGAGGACCGATGTGGGATTCAATCCCGGGACTCCAGGATCATGCCCTGAGCTGAAAGCAGACGCTTAACTGCTGAGCCTCCCAGGCATCCCTTCCGCCCATTCTTTGATTGGATTATTTGTTCTTTGGGTCTTGAGTTTGATAAGCTCCGTATACATTTTGGATACTAGTGCTTTATCTGATAAGACATTTGCAACTATCTTCTCCCATTCTGTAGGTTGCCTTTTGATTTTGTTGACTGTTTCCTTTGCTGTGTAAAAGCTTTTTATCTTGATGAGGTTCCAACAGTTCATTTTTGGCTTTGGAGATGTGTCTAGCAAGAAGTTGCTGTAGCTGAGGTTGCTGCCTGTGTTCTCTCCAGGATTTTGATGGATTCCTGTCTCACATTTAGGTCTTTCATCCATTTTCTGGATGAAAGTTTGGGAGTTTATTTTTGTGTATAGCGTAAGAAAATGATCTAGTTTCATTCTGCACGTGGCTGTCCAATTTTCCAAACACCATTTGTAGAAGAGGCTGTCTTCTTTCCATTAGATATTCTTTTCTGCTTTGTCGAAGATTAGCTGACTGCAGAGTTGAGGGTCCATTTCTGGGTTCTCTCTTCTGTTCCATTAATCTATGTGCCTATTTTTGTGTCAGTACCACACTGTCTTGATGACTACAGCTTTGTAATATATCTTGAAGTCCAGAATTGTGATGATTATGATGCCACCTACTTTGGTTTTCTTTTTCAACATTCCTTTGACTATTAAAGGTCTTTCTGGTTCCATACAAATTTTAGGATTATTTGTTCCAGCTCTGTGAAAAAAATGTTGATGGTATTTTGATAGGGACTGCATTGAATGTACATATTTCTCTAAGAGGCATAGACATTTTAACAATATTTATTCTATTAACCCATGAGCATGGAATGTTTTTCCATTCCTTTGTGTCTTCCTCAATTTATTTCATGACTGTTCTATAGTTTTCAGAGTACAGATTCTTTGTCTCTTTGGTTAGGTTTATTCCTAGGTAGCTTATGGGTTCTGATACAATTGTAAATGAGATCGATTCCTTAAGAGAAGTTAAGAAATGCAACCAATTTCTGTGCATTGATTTTATATCCTGCCACTTTGCTGAATTCCTATATAAGTTACAGCAATTTTGGGGTGGAGTCTTTTTGGGTTTTCCACATACAGTATCATGTCATTTGTGAAGAGTGACAGTTTGACTTTTTCTTTACTGATTTGAATGGCTTTTATTTCTTTTTGTTGTCTTATTGCTGAGGCTAGGGACTTCTGGTACTTTGTTGAACAACAGTGGTGAGAGTAGACATCTCTGTCATGTTCCTGACCTTAGGGTCAAAGCTCTTAGTTTTCCCCATTGAGAATGATATTTGCTATGGATGCTTTGTATATGGCTTTTATGATATTGATGTATGTTCCCTCTATCCTTACCCTGTGAAGAGTTTTAATCAAGAAAAGATGCTGTACTTTATCAAATGCTTTTTCTTCATCTATTGAGAAGATCATATGGTTCTTGTCTTTTCTTTTCTTAATGCACTGTGTCACAATGATTGATTTGAGGATGTTGAACCATCCTTGCAGCCCAGGAATAAATCCCACTGGGTCATCGTGAATAATTCTTTCAACGTACTGTTAAGATCCTACTGGCTAGTATCTTGGTGAGAATTTTGGCATCCATGTTTATCAGGGATATTGGCTTGTAATTCTCCTTTTTGGTGGGTCTTTGTCTGGTTTGGGGATCAAGATAATGCCAGCCTCACAGAAAGAGTTTGGAAAATTTCCTTCCATTTCTATTTTTTGAAACAGCTTCAGAAGAATAGGTATTAATTCTTCTTTAAATGTTGGGTAGAATTCTCCTGGGAAGCTATCCAGCCCTGGACTCTTGTTTGTTGTGAGATTTTTTATTACTGCTTCAATTTCCTTGCTGGATATGGGTCTGTTCAGGTTTTCTATTTCTTCCTGTTTCAGTTTTGGTAGTTTATACATTTCTAGGAATGCATCCATTTCTTCCAGATTGCCTAATTTATTGGCATATAGTTGCTCTTAATATGTTCCTATAATTATATTTCTTCAGTGTTCACTTTGATGTCTCCTCTTTCATTCATGATTTTATTTGGGCCTTTTTTTTTTTCTTTTCTTTTTGATAAATCTGGCCTGTGGTTTATTGATCTTATTAATTTTTTTCAAAGAACCAGCTCCTAGTTTCAATGTTTCATTGATCTGTTCTACCATTCTTTTGGCTTTTATTTCATTGATTTCTGCTCTAATTTTTACTAATTCTCTTCTGCTGAGTTTAGGCTTTATTTGCTGTTCTCTACCCAGGTCCTTTAGCTGTAAGGTTAGGTTGTGACTTTGAGTTCTTTCTTGTTTCTTGAGAAAGGCTTGTATTGCTATATACTTCCTTCTTAGGTCTGCTTTTGCTGTATCAGCTGTGAAAACAGGTGGTGTTTTCATTTTAATTTGTTTCCATGAATTTTAAAAAATTTTCTCTAACTTCCTGGTTTATTCATTCATTTTTTTTTTTTAATAGGATGCTCCTTAAGCTCCATGCATTTGAGTTCCTTCCAAACTTCCTCTTGTGATTGAGTTCAAGTTTCAAAGGATTATGGTGGGAATAATCTCCATCTTTTGGTATGGGCTGAGACCTGATTTGTGACTCAGTATGTGATCTCTTCTGGAGAATGTTCATGTGCACTTGAGAAGAATGTGTATTCTCTTGCTTTAGGATGGAGTGCTCTGAATATATCTATGAAGGTCATCTGGTCCAGTGTGTCATTAAAAGCCTTTGTTTTCTTATTGATCTTCTGCTTAGATGATCTGCCTATTACTGTGAATGGGGTGTTAAAGTCCTCAACTATTATTGTAGTATCATCAGTGTTTCTTTAATTTTGTTATTAATTAGTTTATATAATTGGTTCCTCCCATGTTAAAGGCATAAATATTCACAATTGTTAGATCTTCTTGTTGGATAGACCCTTGAATTATGATATAGTGTCCTTCCTCATCTCTTATTACAGTCTTTGGTTTAAAATCTAATTTGTCTTGTATAAAGATTGCTACTTTCTATGGATGTCTGTTACCATGATAAATCATTTCCCAGCCCTCACTTGCAATCTGGAGGTGTTGTTGGGTCTAAAATGAATCTCTTGTAGACAGCATATTGACAGATCTTGATTTTTTTTTCTTTTTATCCAATCTGATATCCTGTTTCTTTTGATTAGAGCATTTAGCCCACTTACATTCAGAGTAACTATTGAAAGATAAGAATTTAGTGCCATTGTATTACCTATAAAGTCACTGATTCTGTATATTGTCTATTCCTTTCTGGTCTATGTTACTTTTGAGGATCTTTCCTCACTTAAAGGATTCCTTTAATATTTCTTGCAGGGGTGGTTTAGAATCACAAATTCTTTTAGTTTCTGTTTGTCCTGGAAGCTCTTTATCTCTCCTTCTATTCTGAATGACAGCCTCGCTAGGTAAAGAATTGACTGCATATTTTTCTCATTTAGCACCCTGAATATATAATATCATGCTAGACCTTTCTGGCCTGCCAGGTCTCTGTGGATAGATCTGCTGCCAGTCTTATGTTTCTACCCTTGTAGATTATGCTGTCTCATGTTGGTTTTAGAATTTTCTCTTTGTCTCTGAAATTTGCAAGCTCCACTATTATATGTTAAGGTGTTGACCTATTTTTATTGATTTTGAGGGGAGGGTTCTCTGTGCCTCCTGGACTTGAATACATGTTTCCTTCTTTAGATTAAGGAAGTTCTCAGCTACAATTTGCTCCATTTTACCTTCTGCAGCACCTTCTTTCCTCTTCTTCTGGGGCCCCAGTTATTTTAATATTGTTTCACTATATGGTATCAGTTATCTTGTGAATTCTATTTCTATTCTATTCACTATAATAATATTGTTTCACTACATGCAAAATTTACAGGACCAAAATTTACCAGGACCATTTTAATATTGTTTCACTTTATGGTATCAGTTATCTTGTGAATTCTCCCCTTGTGATTCAGTAGTTGTTTATCTCTTTCTCAGTTTCTTTATTCTCCCTCATTTTTCTTCTACTTCATTTATTCTCTCTTCTACCTCATTTATCCTAGCAGTTAGAACCTCCGTTTTTTTTTTATTGCATCTCATTAACAGAATTTTTTATTTCAACCTGATTAGATTTTTGTTATTTTCTTTCTCCAGGAAGGGATTCTCTAGTGTCTTCTATGCTTTTTTCAAGCCCAGCTTATATTTTTATTATCATTATTTCAAAATAATGATCCAGTCATTACCAGTCATTACCAGTCTGCCCCATTTCACGACCTGAGCATCTTTCAGAGAAGGATGTCCTTCATCAGCACAGATTTCTAAAAGTTCCAATTTTGCGCTCTACTGCTATATCACTCTCTGGTATCTGGCTTATAGAGGCTCTCTACCCCCACGGTTTATCTTCTAATACATCACCTCAGATTCACTTCTTTGCACTTTCTACCTTCCAAAAAGTGATCCATTTTCGATTTGTAGGGTTGTAGCAATTCTTTTCTTAGAGCTCTGGTTGTGTTCACAGGTGTTCAGAATGATTCATTAGCTATCTAGGTGAATTCCAGGGGCCAGATGAAACTAGGATCCTCTACTCCTCTGCCAACTTACTCCCTCCTAATCATTACTCTTTTAGTTGGGAAAGCTAGATAGTATTCATATGTTTCAAAGCCATTTCTATCATATTTTATCTAAAATAAATTACTGGGAAGAAATTCTGGTCTCAATTGGGTCTTTGTGACTTTTGAATAAAGTATTTTGCCATTCTCATTTTCCTCTTCATTACTGCTGAAGAATTTGCATTTTGCTGTTCATGAGAACTAGAAACATGCTGTATGAAATGTCACTAACTACTATTTGGGTGCTACATGCAAAATTTACAGGACCAAGCATACAGTTCTGGTACCAAAGTAGTTTCACATTAATGTTTTATAAAATGTAGATAGTTTAGGATTGTGGTTTTTTTGTTTGTTTGTTTGGTTGGTTAGTTGGCTTCAGCTTTATGAAAAGGGTTATTTAAAAGCTTCTTCAGGCACCTGGATGAGTCAGTTGGTTAAGCACCTGACTTTGGCTCAGGTCATGATCCCAGGGTCCTGGGATTGAGCCCCACTTTGGGATCCTTGCTCAGTGGAGAGCCTGCTCTCCCTCTCTCTCTATTCCTGCTGCTCCCCCTGCTTGTGTTCTCTCTCTGTGTCAAATAAATAAATAAAATCTTTAAAAAATAAGTAAAAAATAACAGCTTCTCATTTGGGCCTTACCCAAATTTAGGAAACACAGTTGATAAATTTGGGAAGTGATTCATACCACTAGGTTGCTGATTAAATACTGTAGTACATTTGTATTCTTACCTATTATAAAGCAATTAAAAAGAATGGAGCTGTATGATGGCATGAAAGATGTTCAAGATATGTATATCTATATCTACAGATCTATAGAACTCTTATTTCCAGAGAGAGAAAACTAATTGTATGTACCTAGTGAACATTGTAAATTGCCTCTTTTCCATCTGTATGTTCTTCTTACCAGAATCCAAATTGTCTTCAGGAATTTACATTCTTCTGTGTGTCTCCATGGTTGGTGGCCCTACTTAAGATTCTCTAAAACCTTCTTCCTTGACAGTAATTGGTTTAAGAATGTGATCCAATATAGCCCTATGTCCTATGAGAAGGAGTTGCTGGGGATCTTGTAGTAAATTTCTTCTTCCCTTTTTGGGATTGTTTCTGAAAGCACTTCTGTCTTTCTTAAAATGTTGCTATATGTGGATATAAGACCCAAAACTGCTGAAGTCATTGCACTTGAAGCTCAATGCACAGAGGAGGCATAGTTCAATAAGAAATTCAAGGAAACATGGTCAGAAGTACTGGGTTAGGTGAACCTTGAAGCCTACATTTATCTATACTTTCAGTAAGGTAAGCCAATAAGTGTCCTTAGTTACAAGCTAATTTCTTTTGTCTAGCCTGTTGTACTTAAAACCATCTTGAGGTTTTGCATGTTTATGTGTATGGATGAGATTCTCAATTCATTGAAAAAATGGGAAGAATACATATCAATTAAGAAAGGTAAATAATGGAGGGGTGCCTGAGTGGTGCAGTCAGTTTAGTGGTGACTCTTGGTTTCAGCTCAGGTTGATATCTTAGGGTCATGATCTCAGGATCATGGGATCAAGCCCCATGTTGGGCTCCACACTCAGTGGGGAGTCTGCTTAAAGATTATCTCTCCCTTTGCTCCTCCCCCTTACATTCTCCCTCTCTCTAAAATAAATACATATTTTTTTTTAAAAGAAAGGAAAATAATAGAAAAAGTGGGTTTGGGAGAAGGGAAAGAGGTCCTCTACTTTTTATCTATACACTTTATGGACATAAATGAATATTTAATAATATTGAATTTAAAACATCAAATAAAATAGATATATTAAGAATAATTTATCTTCATTAGTATGCTGTCACTGTTCCCTTAGAAAATCACACTACCATCTTCTGATTTCTAATAAAATTAATGATGAAGTGATCAGAATTCATTAATGCATACTTGAATACTTTAAGTTTTAAATGTTGGGAGCATGGTATATTTGAAAGGAGACAAGAGCCAAAGTCAGGAGATTTGAATTTCTCTCCTCTTCTGGCCACTAATTTAGGTACCTGGCTTCACATAAGCATAGAACTAAATGAGCCTGGTTTCCACCATCTACAGAGTGAGAAGAATGAACTCAAACATCTATTCAAAAGATTTTCCACTCTTCCCTGATTTTTTTGGCCCTAGCTTATATTGACAAATGAAATACTTTTAGCTAAAGGCAAGGAAAGAGACCAGATGAATTGATAGGTTTATTTCCAGTGATACCAGAATTGCTATATCTTGTGGCAGATAAGGGGTGATGAGAAAAAGCACATAGAAACACCATTTATTTCATTAATTTATTTATTCTCAGGTTAATGCTCTGCAGTAGTCATTAAAATAAAGACTGCAAAGAAGTTGGGATGCTTTATCTATAAATTAATTTATTGCCTTATAGTTTTATAATTTCATCTCTATAATGATATTTTCTTTCATCAGGTCAAAATGTATTCACTTTACTCAATACTAGAAAAACAATCTGATTAAAAAATGAGCAGAGGACTTAAATGACATTTTTCCAAAGAAAACTCACAGATGGACAACAGGTATATAAAAAGATACTCAACATCACTCATCATCAGGGAAATACAAATTAAAACCACAATGAGATATCACCTCACACCCGGTGGAATGGCTAAAATCAAAGACTAAGTGTTGGTGAGGATGTGAAGAAAAGGGAACCCTCGTGCATTGTAGGTAGGAATGTAAGCTGGTGAAGACACTGTGGAAAATAGTATATAGGTTCCTCAAAACATTAAAAATAGAAATATCATATGATCCAATAATTCCTCTATTGGGTATTTACCCAGAGAAGACAAAACACTAACTCCAAAAAAATATATGCACCTGTATGATTATTTTAACATTGTTTACAACAACCAGAACACGGATGCAACTTAAGTGTCCATCAATAGATGGATGAAGAAAATGTGATATATTTGTGTACGTATGTATGTATGTCTCTATATATATGTGTGTGTGTGTGTGTATGTGTATGTGTATATAGATCTATGTACACATACATACAATGGAATATCACAAGGATGAGATCATACCATTTAAGGCAACATGGATAGAGCTGGAGGGTATTATGCTAAGTGAAAGAAGTCAGACGAGAAAGACAAATATCCTATGATTCCATTCATAAATTAAATCTTAAAAAAGTGAATAAACAAAAAGCAGAATCAGGACTATAAATAGAACAAACTAATGGTTGTCAGAAGAAAGGGGTTTGGAGGTTTGGCAACATGAGTGAAGAGGAGGGGGAGATATAGGCCTACAGTTATGAAATAAGTCATGGAAATAAAAGCAGAGCATAAGGAAAATAGTCGATGGTATTGTAAAAGCAATGTAATGGGACAGATGGTAGCTACACTTGTGGTCAGCACAGCATAATGTATAAGCTTGTTAAATCACTAAGTTGTACACCTGTCATTAATGTAACATTGTGGGTCAAATATACTCAAATTAAAAAAAAATTAACACAATAAAGGCTATCTCTTCTGACTATAAAAAATATACTCACTTTATTCTTAAGCATTAACCCCCTCCATTTTCCCTTTTATATGTCTTTTTTTTTCCTATTTTATTACATGTCCTTGAATAAAAGAGTGGGTCTTGAGAATGACAAAATGAATCCTTTGGCAATCATCATAGTTGTTCAGTTACATTTTTATCATGCTCTTACTCAGAACAAGTTTAGTAAAGGGAAATTTATGTTAGCAAAAATTAACATATTCCAACTATATTTTCTACTCCCCTGTCATTTTTTCCTAAACAAATAAATGCATTTATATTTGATTAATTATCCAAATAATGTCTGACTATAATGTAATTCGTTGTTGGCTATTTATTCTTTTATGAAAGAATAATTGGTGCTAATGATTTCTTACAAGATGATATTTTATAATCTTCAAATATGGTTTAGTATACTTTTTCTTAGGAATTGAAAATTCTTGAGAAGTAGTTCCAGGGAAATAAAGTCTCCAATGTATAGATGATGAAGTGAAAATCTTAAGATGCTAATTATTTTTCCTAATTAGTTAACTAATTATATGGCAAGTCAGCCCAGATTTATAGTAAAATGAGATTCACTGCATATTCTGCTTCTTTTTTCCCCATCTTTTTGGCCTCATGTTTTCTAAAGCACCATTCAATTTATTTTCTGGCAAAAAAAATTAGGAAATTAGAATATGTACAGATATTTGAGAATATGAGTAAAATGTATTTCAGGTGAGAAAATACAACTATTTCAGTTTACAATACACCTGTATTCACAATTAACACTTGTTTCTCATTGTAGTGGTGCTGTCAGACCCGTAGGATGATAGGAACACAATATACTATCTGGACTCCAACAAAGTTCTCAAATAATGCACAACTGTCACATGCACTGGTGAGAGCGATGTCATTGACACTAGGAAATGATCTGAAGTTCTTTCATGTGCCATTACAACCTGGTTAACAGAGAACACATGTAGGGCAGGGGAGGGCTGCACCCAATAGGAAGAGCAAATCACCCATGTCCTCAAATATCCCATATGGTGCCCACCTGCCACTGATCCCAAAAGATTAGTGTAAAGATTCTGTCAAGAATTTGCCTTATTATCAAGTTGCCTGGCATGTGGTGAAGGAGGACTGCACTATTCTCAACTTATTTTGAGACACTTATCTGAATGCAGATAACAAAGAACCACCAATGTCACCGAATCAAGAATTGCTAAAAGGGGCAGCCCTGGTGGCCCAGCGGTTTAGGGCTGCCTTCAGCCCAGGGTGTGATCCTGGAGACCCTGGATGGAGTCCCACCTCAGGCTCCCTGCATGGAGCCTGCTTCCCCCTCTGCCTATCTCTCTCTCTCTCTCAATCTGTGTGTGTGTGTGTGTGTGTGTCTCATGAATAAATACATAAAATCTTAAAAAAAAAAAAAAAGAATTGCTAAAGGATTTCATCCTCAGGAAGCTGTGATTTGAGTCTACCTAAGGTCTTTCTGATGCAAATTAACTAGATTGATAACTCCTGGCTGTCATTGCTACTAGAAGCAAATAAGAACGCAGTCAGGACTCACAAAGTAGTTATAAGATTTAAGGACCCTTCTGTGTGCTACTTTATTTTCTAAGCTGGTGAAAACAGCTACCTGACTTTTGTGACAGGTAACTAAGTTTTCTGCTAGACTTTCTGTTCAATGGAAACTTCATTTAACCAGATGCCTATTCTCAGCATTGTTTAAGGCATTCTCTCTATGCTTATACAGATTCTTGATCTTTTTGCTTTCTTGGTTTTGATGAGTGTCAGTGGGGGGTAGACATTTAAACTATGTATTCTGTGTAGAGGAAATTCTTAAATAGTAATGCTATGTGCAGTGCTAATTCTTTTGAAAGGTTAAAAAAAACCCTCAATGTGCCTTATATAACATGATCTATTTATATTCTGTCACTAAGGAGAGTCAGCTGCATTTATGTTTGGGGTGAATAGAACAATTTATTTGTATCTTCTCAACCAACTGATCACTACCAGTTTACCCAACTCACTGACAACACTGTTAGGTCACAAGAAGTTATGAGAAGCATTAAAACATTTGGAACTGAGTTATGTAGCATACAAATATTTAACATAAAAATTCCAGGAACAGAGAAATGTAAGCACCAGAGTTTCTGTATCTTCTTCCAGTATCAGTTAAAATATTAAGTTCTGTCAGAGGATATTATGCATGACAACAGTTTCTAAGAGACTCTTGCATTCTCAGTCCCAAATTGGATGCTTTCAAAATTGCTTCAGTATTTCCAGCACCTGGTAGTGTGACTACTGACACCCACGTGAGTTCTTTTAACCAATAGGAAGCTCTTTGACTATAAAGCAAAGTATTGAATTGTGACCGCAATAGAAAATTCAGGAAGGGGGAGATAACTATTTTCGATTGTGTAGCTTCTGAAGCCAAAATCTGACTATGATTTCCTAAGACTATTAATCATACCTCCTTCATTTATGTG
Source organism: Canis lupus familiaris (assembly GCF_011100685.1). Lineage (NCBI taxonomy): Eukaryota > Metazoa > Chordata > Mammalia > Carnivora > Canidae > Canis > Canis lupus. Next base: position 50,028,124 of record NC_049225.1, read on the forward strand.
TGGAAACCAGCATGATGCATCAAATGTCACTATATTTACATCCCTCTCTTCTCTAGGCCTCTCAGTGCTTGGATCTGCTCTTACTACGTGTTTGATGTTTATCATATACTTTCTTCTGCTTTAAGATTCCTTATAATAGAGAACTTGTTGAATGGTGCATTATATAGAGCACATTACATGCTATGTTTCCATAAATCATTACAGCAACCTTATGCAATAGAGACTATTGTTATACCCATTCACAGAGGTGGAAACTGAAGTTTGAAAAGTTAAGTAACTTGCTGAAAGTGATGCAGCATGTAAGTTATAGAAGATTTGAGTCCTGACTACCTGCCTTCAGTTTCCACATTCTTACTCTCCTTCCTTCTTCCCTCAATTTTCTCCCTCTCCTCCCCAACATGACTGCAAAACCAAGGTGCTAGGAGTCAGAAACAAGAACAAAGTGAAGCTACTATCTACATAATGGAAGTCATTGACAAGATTAAAAATAAATTATTTCAGAATTGGACTTTATTTCCATGCTTTCTATCTTTTTTTCTCTTTCCTAAATCTTATAGATAGGAAGACGCCACTAATGTATACATGGACCACACAGTTCTCCTCCACCTGGCTGCAAAGACCCTGGAAAACCTAGCATGCTGAAAGGCACTGCAAGGCTTCCCATATTAGTCAAACATTCATTACACAAAGGGGCACTCTTTGAAGATTTGCTATTAAATGCTTTAAGTCCCTTTTTGTGTCATTTCATATCTCACTAATGGGTTTCAGTTTAATTCGGTTTTATTTATTCTTTGCTTATTTTATTACAGTAAAAAGGTGCCATTTAAAACCTCACAAATTACATACCTCTTTCTATTTCTGTTGGGTAGGAGTTTTTTGGTAAACCTTACAAAGCAAAGTGTAATGAAAAAAGGCCTGTGATTCAAGAAACTAATACAAAGAAAAAAGTGCTTTGAGAATGTAAACATAAACAAATGAAGATTAAATCGGCAGAGTGTATTGTCATAACCACACATTTTTAAGACATCAAATTACATATAATTTTAAATTCTTCAAATTAGGGGCACCTGGGTGACTCAGTGGTTGAGTGTCTGCCTTTGTCTCAGTTTGTGATCCCAGGGTCCTGGGATCAAGTCCTGCATCAGGCTACCCAGAGGGAGCTTATTTCTCCCTCTGCCTATGTCCCTGGCTCCCTCTCTCCGTCTCTCATGAATAAATAAAATCTTTTAAAAAATAAAAAAAAATAGATTCTTCAAATTTTTATTTAAGGACGGCAAATAGTTTTAAACGTACTATATTTTTCCAACAGAATGATGCTCAGGTTGGTGTTTTTCTTAATCTCATCTTTTGTATTATTTAGACAATATTTGTATTATTTGTAATATTTGTATTATTAAGACACAATAAATGTTTTTATAATACCTATTTCCATCTCTACCAGTTAAATTAAGAAATAAAATAAAATAGATAAGAACTGGGTATCGTAAAATTATTTAAATCAGAAAACTTACATTTAACCCAGAAATTTTATCAAACTAAAATGATAGGCTAAAATGAATATATTTACCTTTAAAATAATCTAAAATATAAGAAATTTTTAAAGTTGCAAATATAAAAAACTGGCTGTAAACTTTTTCATAATTTCAAAGCTCATGTAGTCTTAAGACTTTCTCTACAGTATAAACATTATTTGAACTGCAATGAGCCCAATAAGGAAATTGTACAAAAAGGGGTGTGAAGAGTCAGGATATAGAGTATTTGCATAAATTTGCATCACTTACACATCCAGAAAAATTTCACTCACCAGCCAAATTTAGTTGAACAGATGAGAGCATTTTGATTCAAGCTCCAATTTCTAACTGCAACATTTGCTTTGGAGAGCCATGTATCCTTTTCTTATAAGGGTTTTTGCTGCTTTTGCACACATATCACAATCTACTGCACAAATTTTGGGGAAGGTATTTGTTTAATGCCTATTTTCTTCTTTTGCAATAGTAAATACCGCAAGGGCAAAACCATTGCCAAGTCTCCCTCTGTATCTCCCGGTGCTCTTTAGTGCTGAACATATAGTAGATGTTCAATAAATATTTTTAAAAATGAACAAATGAGTACATTGGACATCTCATTAAACTTCTCAGAAGGAAAAAGCAGATCATATACTGGCCTAATTTCAATCCTTTTATTCCAATGCTATGCTGGTTTTTTGATGATTCTGGCTCATTCTGATGACTAGGAATAATAACATGATTTGAAGTAATCTGAACTGAGCAAGGGAATTAGAGGTAGAGAAATACAGAGCATAGCTTTGGCTCAGAATAGATTTTGAAACTGTTTAGACAAAGCTTAAGTTTGATAAGTTAATATTGGAGTTTTTATTGGTACTGTAAAAATGTTTTGAACTGTGCTAAAGTTTAGATTTCAGGTTTGAGGATGGTTATTTTTTAGTTAATTTGAATTAAGTTTCCTAGTAATAACTACACTCTAGCATGGTTCTTAGAGCAAACCCATATGTGTGTGTGTGTGTGTATATATATATTTGTATATATGTATACACATACAAATGTACCATTCTGGGGCTCCATGCCTATCTTCTCTGGAGTCTGATATTGTCATAATAATGTAGGAGGGCACTTGGGTCACTCAATCTATTAATGTCAAACTCTTTATTTCAGCTCAAGTCATGATCAGGGTTGTGAGATAGAGCCCCGCACTGGGCTCTGCCTTGGTCATGGAACCTACTTGAGATTCTGTCTCTCCCTCTCCCTCTATCTCCACTTGCCTTCTAATTAAAAAAATAAAAAGACTGGAGCACTTTGAGGGACGTGGGTGGCATAGTCAGCTAGTTGTTAAGTGTCTGACTCTTGGTTTCAGTTCAGGTGGTGATCTTAGGATTGTGAGATGAAGCTGCATGTGGGGCTCTGTACTCAGTGCAGAGTCTGCTTTAGTCTCTCTCTCACTCTCCCTCTCCCCTCCTTCTCCTGCTCTCTTCCTCTGATAAATAAATCCTTTAAAAATTAATAATGGGGGAGACAGAATTGGGGGGCCTCTGTACACATGGAGTTACTGCTGCATACATCCTTTATATACTACATGAAGACAGAGATGTTTAATTCAATGACCTAGGTTTCTTTTACACTTTAAAATTCTGAAAAAAAATCTGTATAGCCTATACTCAACAGTTTAAAAGGTACACATCTACATTAAAGTATGACAAATAATGTCTATATATCCAAGATTTAAATATATACCAACTTCCAGATATAAACAATATTGTAAATGCTGCACTGGTTTAAAAAAATAAAAGAAAAAAAAATAAAAAAAAATAAAAGATTTATTCTATCTAGTTATATAATTTACTTCTTCCCAAGCTGTTTTATTAACTAAGTTAATTTCTGATTTACAGAATCAATGAAATATCTCTGTATTAATTTCTAATGCCTAATTTCACTTAGTATTCCTGAGACAAAACTTAGAATTGCCTCACTGGGCAATCTCCATTCTTTACCACCATCTTCAGCCCTATCTAAATGAAGACTAATTTGCACGTCTCTTCCTTTAGAAGTGAGCAAAGAGAATAATGAACAATAATTAAGTAATGAGTTCAATTAATTAATACATAAGTTTTAGTTGTTCATTTCTTTTGTTTTACTGTTTTCTTCCAAAGTCCTCTTTTCAGAGCTCTGGAGACTGGCCAATTTCCTATTTTTTCTTTTACATCTCTTCTCATTCAAACATGCAAATGTGTTATTGTGTTGCTTACTTTTAAGCATTTTGCCATTTTTCAAACTGAGCCTGGACTCAGCCATAAATATATGCTTCAGCATATGTGAATCCCAGGAACCACCTTGGGTCACTACCACCCACTGTGACCTCACTCCTTCTGAACTCACAGTGTGTGAACAACTTGTAACACTCACTTGGCAATTAATCATGCCTGCCTTGTGACATTTCTGATGATGTATATTTAACATCACATGGTTATATAATTTGTCAGTGTATCCACACCCAGCCACCTCAATTGAACTGCAAGCTCCTTGAGGCAGATTCAATGCCTGTCCTACAGAATGCATTGTAAACAAGGAAAACATGTGCTGATTATTGGATTGACTATATGCATTTAGTTATGAAGGAAGTCAAGTAGCATGAACAATGAAAAGTTAAAAATGTCTTCCCCTAATCAGATCTCCCTGGTTATATTAGTGTTTAGGAAGCAATTGTGACAGTTCTCAATAAAGAATCCATAGATGTTTTTACCTTTGAAAAGTCAAGACCAAGAATGAGGTATGAAATACCATAGGATGAATATTATGCTTTATTTCTTTAGATGACTTGATACATATTGAGTCCAAATCTTTCTTTTTTTATTTTTAAAAAAGATTTTATTTATTTATTTATTCATGAGAGACACAGAGAAGCAGAGACATAGGCAGATGGAGAAGCAGGCTCCATACAGGAAGCCTGATGCAGGACTTCATCCCAGGACCCTGGGATCATGACCTGAGCCAAAGGCAGACGCTCAACCACTGAGCCACCCAGGTACACTGAGTCCAAATCTTTCTACACTAAGATGCTATCTCCTAGAAATGGTGCCTGGTTAAGTTAAGAGTGTGAATGCAATAATGGGACCAAAGTCAAATAAATTTGAGAAAAATTAGCATAAATAACATTAAACAGATTTTTACCCAGTCAGAATTCACAGAGCTTTTTAATATTCTCATACTTCTCAAGGTATAAGACAGAGAATACAGTATACCTCTTTACCCAAATTTGTGTAAGCACAGATTTCTTTTTAAAGCATCTTACAATATATGTGTGCCATAGTAGTCACTTTTAGAAACCCTGAGGTAGAAATTTCAGGCACATCTTATACGATTCATAGTGCCTAAAAATGGGTTATCAACTTCAGGGGACAATTTCTTATTTGGGGGGCAAAAGTCCAATATTAACTTGATTTTGGTTGTTCACTCTTTTAGTCCTTTAAGGTCTGCAGCAGATCCATCAGTCTCTCCTATGTGGCCATTTCCTCCCACTGTGTTATGAGGTTGATGCATTTTGATATTATGTTATTGCTTTTCTAAAATTAATCTCATTTAACCAAGTGGATTTTAAGAATCTATATCTTTTCTTTTTCTTCCACTGCACTATGATATCCTCTGCAGACTGTGTAAGCATGTCTGCTTGTATTGAATAGCAAGCAAGGTTAAAGAGAGCAGATCCATACCAAAGTCCTACTCTACAGCCATTAGCTGTATGATCTAACTTGTTACTTCCCCTTCTAGATCTCAGCTTCATTCTCTGAGTAAAGATCAGAAAGTATAAAAATTAGAAGTCTTAGTAAACTATAAAATGCTTTGCACATGCAAGGCATTTTTGGTCATCTTACAATTAATTTCTTATATTTATTCATATTTCGGTTAATGAGAAATGGGATGCCTGGATGGCTTAGTGGTTGAGCATATCTTCCTTTGGCTCAAGGCATGATCCCAAGGTCCTGGGATTAAGTCCCGCATCCAGCTTCCTGTAGGGAACCTACTTCTCCCTCTGCCTGTGTCTCTGCCTCTCTCTCTGTCTCTCATGCATAAATAAAATCTTAAAAAGAAAAACCTGCTTAATGAGAAACTACTAATAGTTAAGTCTGGAGTGTCAAACAGGAGGTGGTAAAAAGCATAAGGGAAACTTCTACATTATACCTCTGTGAGCTTTTACAAATTTTATTATTTTATTCTAAATCTATTTTTCCAAATATATATTTATATATATATTTATATGTATATTTGGAAATATATATAATATAAACTCAAACCAAGCACCATCATAATATCTGTTATTTCAGGTGACACAAGGCTAAAACTATAACTTAAACAAATGTGGAACTTGCAAGTGCAGGACTAAATATTGATCAAAATGTTAATAGCCTATTCAATTCTTTACAACTCTAGACTAAAAAGAGTGAGCTAGTGCCATATTCAAAGGGAAATGCACAAATGATGCCAAAGCATAGTTCTCATCTTTGTACATCTTTGATGGGAGAAGGCAATGTCCTCTCCATTTCCTTTTATGGATTTGACAAAAACATTAATCATAGCTTTTGTTTGTACTATGAGAGCATCATTTTTTAAAGGAACCTCTTGTGTTTCTCACATTCAGATGCTAATCAATTATGTCCTCCTTTGCCTTTGGATAAAAATCAAACAAAACATCCATTAGCAAATTATCTTCATTAGACTCTGGGGAAATGTTGAATAACACTTTTAGAGACTCACAGTGCTCCCAGGGGAGACAGTCGTTAAAGCAGCACTGATGGTGGAATTAATATTAGCAAAAATTTACTCTTACTACTGAAGATTTTAAGGACAAATGGTATTTTCATTTCCTGAGACAGTTTTCTTTTCTCAGATTAGTAATAGACTTTTTCTACGTAAAAAGAAATACTTTTGTAGAACTGAAGAAATCAAGTCTGCCTTACAGCTTATGTCAAAAAATTGGTTTATATTTTGTCAATGTTAATAAGAAAATTACCAAATAGATTTTCTTCTAAAATTATAAACATCTATATGTATAATAAATTAATAAATAATGTAAATATCTGTAACTCTGGATGGACTTCTTTGCAGCACCAGAATCAGGTGTTTATCACAAAGTCTAGAATATGTATTTTTTTTAAGATTTACTGCATTTTTAGAGATTTTTTAAAAGATTTTTTTATTTATCTTAGAGAGAGAGAGAGAGAAAGTAAGCAAGCAAGCAAGCATGGTGGGGAAGTGTAAAGGGAGAGAGAATCTCAAGCAGACTCTGAGCTGAGCACAGAGCCCAATGCAGGGCTTCATCTCATGATCCTGAGATCATGACCTGAGCTGAAACCAAGATACTTAATCGATTGAGCCACCCAGACACCTGTATACTTACTCTATTTTAATAATAATTTACTTCTTCAAGTGCCTTTGGCTTTCAACTGCCCTCACATTTTTCATTTCTATGCATTTCAAAAGATGTTTGGTATTGAAGTGATGTAAGCTTTATTAGAATTAGAGAAGTGTTTTTCAATATAAATAAAGTGACACTCTTACAAGAATTTGTCCAGGCTGGGGCCTTCAGAAACACTAATTGTTCAAAGAGCTACAGATTTCTTATCCTTTAAGGAAAGTCATTCCAAAGCCCTTCTCATCTTAGTTCAGGCTTATAACTAAACAATCACAATCCTACTGTAATAAAGATCTTTAATTCCTGACTGTTCTCTTTCATATCCACCCTATCCCCTCTTTTCTCCACCTCACATCTATTCTATATCCAATGCTTAAGCTGCTTCATTTATGTCACCAGTATCCTCCCAAATTTTCCATGTTCTACCTCCCCCCAACTTACCATAGGATGAAGCTAACATTTAAAACATTTAAAGCTCCTCTAGATTGTGACTTTCCTGACTTCACTACCATTTTCTCCTATTCCTGGTCTACACCAGGGCTGCCAAACTCACGCTATACTTTTCTGATTTCATCCCTTTGCTCCATGTGCCTTTTATCCTGCCTCTTTAATCCCTACCACTCTACATATGTCCATATTTCTAGGAAGAGATGTTGGGCATTTTGAATATCACATTACTGAGAGCTGTATTTTGTTGTTTTCTTTACAGATTAATGCACTTCATTTGGCTGGAAGTAAGTTACTTGCAGAACATCTGACTCCTTTTAAAACTTGTTTTTATGGTTTTTTTGAACAGATCTGTTGTAGTCTTACAGCTAGTTTAGCGTTCCTACAAAATCTTGTGCCCTTTGCCGGATGGCCTGAGTGTTCAAAAAAGACTTCCTCTCTCATTTCTTGGAAAAATCCTCTGAGCTTTGAGTAAACTAAAAGAGTGTTTTAGTTTACAATTCCCCAGTTATTTTTTTCTCACTCTTGTAGAGTTTCATTCAAGGTACATCCATTTTAGTATTCAATCACAGACACACGGCAACCCCTTTGTGGATTTATGATGTTGTTTTCTCTGTTTAGTTCTCTCCTTTCTGGTGCTCTGACCACAAATATCAGCTGCCTCAGGCTTCTCAAACTCCAATCTCTGTCTACTCAACTGAATAATTTGCTTGGTTTCCTTATTCCTATACTCTAGTCCAGAAAGTACTCCCAGAAAGCCAAGGTAATTGTATGTAGGTTCACCTCACTTTTTTCTCTTTCTTCTAATGGCTCATAGTCCCATAGAGCATATTGACCAATGTCTGTAGCAGGTGATTCGCTTTTTCATTTCCCATTATGGAATATCACATCTGGTTCCAGTTATTCCATCATGACTAGAAATGCCATACCTAACTTTAAATAACATCTAGAGTCTCAATTATTTGTTTGGTTTGGGGAGGTGGTATAATTTTCTATTTTTATTTTATTCACTGATAAAAGTGAACTGTCAGAGACTATCATGTTTACCAAAAAACTCACTTTTTCCCTGATATACTTGCAGTAAAACGTGGCCATGTGATTGTCTTCTGTCCAATAGACTATGAATGAAAGTGATGATAGACACTTTGGAACTTGTCCCATTAAATACAACCCAGTAGTCCTTTACCCATTCCCTGTCTATGTTTATTGGATGAATGCAGAATGCTCCAAGGACTTGTAAAATGGGTTCACAAAATGGAAGGCTGACTATGAAGCATATCCACATTGGATGATTAATAATAAATTTACTATATAACTCCCTCATCTTTTGGGGTTGTCTGTTTCAGCAGTTTGTCTACTTTGACTGAATGAGTAACAATAACATTAGAACATATTATTATTTTGTGCCAATGCAATTAAATAAAATTAGAAAATATATTTAAATAGATATACTAGATAAGCGTCATTAATGACAAATATTATTATTATTATTATTATTCTTACTAATCCTACTATATATCTTACTATTTTAGTAAGATAATGATATTTTAAATTAACATCAACATGCTAGATATTTTATAAATACACAAAAATACACTCAGTTTTCTAATTGTACACAGTCAACAAATGTACATAAGTTTTAAGATCTTGAGTTATCCTGTAACATTTTAAATTGCTTTTGAATAGGAAATTTGTTCAGTAAGTGGGAACTATTCAAAATGGGGCTTTTAAGCATGGCATTTATAGGTTCATCAAAATCATCTTATCCTTTGCTGTGCCTAATATAAGATATATTCTGCCTTTAGGTACTTGGGTCTGAATGGGCTCTCAGACTTAATATTTGTACTCAATATGGTCAGAACAGTCATCTAGAAAACAAAGTTGAGAATTCTGTGCTCATAAAGAAACTACTGAAAGTAAGTAAGAATCAACTCTGATGGTCTATGAGCAGAGAGGAATAATTATTTCTTCTTATAACTCCAGGCTTTCTCCTTGAGGCGTATTTTCTATTATTAGCAATTAAGTAGACTTTAGAATGTCACTTGAATTTTCCATCTCAGCACTGCACTTGGATGATTAAGCAGCCAAAAGAGTTAGTAATGATCTAAAGTTGATTTTAATAACAGCTGTGTTTTAGGCAAATCAGGGTCAGGTGGGTGTTAAAGAGGGTGGAAGTTACCTTAACCTGCAGATTAAACAGGTTGTAAAATATGATCTCATACACAAGGTGCAGGCTGCCACTGCACATCATGCTATGCTCCTAAGTCCCATCTGATTCATTACAGTTTCCCCAACAAGTGAACATCTTGAACACACTGCAAAAATCCTGGCTGACAAAATCACCTCCTGTTTGTGCTATGGTAAAAATCATGCATTTACCAGCCAGATTATCAAACTAATTAGTTGTTAGTGATGCTTCCAATGTTGGCACTTTATTTATTAGTGATTCCCTGTATTTAGCTTAAGTAAGAATTTAAGAAACTGTCAGAAAAGTATTTGTTTATGTCTTAGAAAAATCTGTTCATGTTAACCAGCTTGGATAACAAGTTTTAATTTTTCATATCTTAGGGAAAAAATAAACATTTTTCTATTAACTAAAAGAATAGTTTTCCAACATTGGTGCCCCCTGGTAAATATTGGAAAACTGCCATGTCTCTCAAGAGTCACTGAAATGGAAACAGGGGAAGAGAAGGTCACAAACAGTCATTTGGGATAATTTAATAACACTTTATTTCACAGGATGCTTAGAAAGTACATATAATAATAATGATGCACTGGAGATCATGTGTCTTTATATTTAAACAGAACAGTGAAATATGTACATATTTATGTAATATGTAGAGCCTTTTACATGTATGTTATATATACATGTATATTTGTGCATATGCATTATAATAAAATATATAAGACTATTACTATGGATCTCACTTAGAGGGCTCAGCAAAATTATCTAGTCTAAAATGTTCTGCAATTGTCCTAAGTCCACCTGTCTGTCTGTCTGTCTCTCTTTCTCTCAAATTCTGTAGAAACTGAGCACATCAATGGCCTAACAGCTTGAGGGTTATAGTCTTTCCTCCCAGGTGTTGTTAGTCTTATCTACCATAGAATTATATATATGTATATATATATATATATATATATTTCAGATTCAAGAGCTTTCAATTTGATAAGATTTTATTTTTCTTTACTAAAGTTTCAGCAACTTCTTACCATGTGCCATCATTTTTCTAAGTGCTGGAGAAAAAATGGCAAAGAAAAACAGTCAGTCCCTGCTGTCATGGAAGATGCAGGCCAGTAGAAAAATAGATGGGTTCAAAAAATGCATACGAATACTTAAAATTGATAAGTGCTATGAATGGCTGATATTTGATCATGTGAGAGTATAGAATAGTCAAATTTTCCTGAATAAAGTAAGCCAGAAAACACCTTTCCCAGAAATTAATGATTAATGATTGACTTGAAATCTATACAAAATAAGGAATAAGGCAAAAAGTAGATGAGAAGTTTTCCAGAGAACATCCATGTGCAGTTTACTTTACTGAGAGGAAACTGATGTTCTTGACAGGGATTAAAAACTATCTTTACAAATAATAAAGCTTAAGTCTAAATATGGAAAGCAAAAAGTAAGGAAAACCCCAACTCATCTCAAAGTATGCTTTTTTTTTTTTTTTTTTTTTTTAAAGTCAATATGGTCAGTTTTAAAGATGAAGTTAAATTTGGGAGGCAATGTTTCTTCTGGTAGTATGCATTTTATTTGTTTTACATCCATTTGATTTCAACTGTTCTTTTTGATGACAATGATAAAAATGCTAGTTAATAAAGGTAGCAAATCAGGTAAAACTTAGAAAAATTTTCGTTGTTAAACATTGATGCTCCTGTATTAATGCTCAGCGGGATTCTATAGGACTTGTATAGGGGATTGGATTTTAAGCATTTACTTTGCTCACAAGATTGTTTTTGGCAAGTTTCAGGTCATCCATAATCCAAGATGTAATATTGGAAGAGAAATCCACAAGTTGACTTTAAAGTCACTTGGAATAATTAACCTTCAGAAAAGTTTTTGACATTGATCCTATATGATAGTTGCTACCTGCAGAGAAGTCAACAGGGCTTGCCACTAAGAAGCACCTACTCCAACACAGCAAAGTCCAATGATCTGTTCCCATAAATGCTTCACTGGGTTTGTGCTACCTTACATAGCACTTTGAGGTGGCTGAATGAAGGACACTGAATAATAAAATTTACTTTATTCAATGGTTCAATTAATTTATGAATTAATCCAAGAAATGAATGAACTCCTTATTTTAATGTTTAATATTCACATTGAACATTTTTTCACTTCTCAAAGAAGTGAAAAATCCGTAAAAAAATTTCTTTTGCTATTAAGCCATAGATTGTCTGTAGAATCGGAAATACTCTGGACAAAATTTTAATTGGTGACTTTAAGCTGGTGGGCAAGAATTATTTGAGGATTGCTGGCAGCATCTTTCACATCATTTGATGCCCATGGGTTACAATGACAGAAGAATTTCTTGTTCCAAGAGTAGCAAACTAGATTTGTTGCCAAGATCCCAGATGGCCCATACTTTTTTACAGTCAAAACTTTGCTTGGCAAAGAAACTTTTGATCAATTCAAAGATCTTCAATTGCCTTTGCAGTTTCCAAAAGGAGTTTACAAAAATAGGGAGTTTTTAATGTTGTTAGCATGCACACAATAAAGGAAAATCAAATGTTGGTTACACTGGGCAAAATCAGTACTTTCTTTGTTGAATGATGAAAGAAAATGGTGTCATTTCAATTTTACTATGCCCTGTGTCAAGTCTTAGAGAGAATGTCAGCAGACACATAATGGATGTTATAATTTATTAGAGGTTTGTTGCAATTTTCTTCCTCTGCTCTAAGCCACAAACTATATTAATTCATACACATTAGTCCACTAAAGTTCCACCTGCCAGAGGTCCTACTCTGACAAAGCAATAAGCAGTGCAGTGTAATTAAAGTCAAAGCTTTTCTGTTGGGGCAAATCCAGACTTTAGTACATTTCCAGCAATTCCAGACTGAGATGTTATCACTTCAAAAAGGATCCACGTTATCTAAAATATTTCTCAGCACGGAAAAGGTAGACTGCTCCTTCACCTTTTATTACTTTAGGCTCCTGTTATTAGGTGACCTGCTATAGAATAAGCTCCATAACTTCCATTCTTATGTGTTTTTATTAATTATAGTTCTCTAGAGAAACAGATTCTTATAGAATATATATACACACACTCCTTTCCAGATCTGAAGGCCTGAGAACCAAGACTGCTGAGGAAAGAAGACTGATGTCTTAGCTCACACAGTCAGCAGAAAGTGAATTCAACCTTTCTTTACTTTTTTGTTCTATTCAGGGTCTCAACAGATTGGATGATGCCCAACCAGATTGGGAAGGGCAATCTGCTTTACTCAGTCTACCAATTCAAATGCTAATCTCTTTTTGGAAGCACCTTCACAAAATAATATTCAACCAGATATGTGGGCATCCTGTGACCCAGTCAAGTTGACATATAAAATTGACTATCATAGTATTCTTTTACATTCAAAAAGCAAAGTAAAATTAAGTACATGCAAGTAATCATACCTTGCTTCCTGTCAGTTTTTACATTAAGTAAGACCCAAAGCATTAAAAATAAGATATAATCATAATGGCAAAGTGGCTTTCTTTAAATCCCATCAGGGCATGAGAACCCATATCATGTAAATAATGACAATTGTGCATTATATGAGTATGCTTCCATGCTGTTCTCCACATGTTTAATCAGAAGAGAAATCATAATGACATGAGTTCACATAATCATTAGTATTTCATAAAGAAAATACACAAAGTAACAGAAAAGGAAAGAAAGCAGGAAAAAATCACTCCTGCATTAGTACTCCATGAAATCCATTTATGTTGATGCAGTTGAAATGTTAAGATCAAACTCCCATCCTTCCAGAGAAACAGATATCATCAGCTTGAAATTTTAAAAAGTCCCTTAAGATAAATTAATATAATCAATGATATATTCTGAATGTAGTACTTATTTCCCTATGGTATTTATAATTACTTCTCCTCTGGATATTCTGCTAACTTTTTAAGCCTTAATTGGCTAAACATGTTTGTGAAGTGCCTTATTATCAAACTCATTATTATTGTTGTCAAAGATGTGCCAAGCATTGTCCTAATTGCTATGTCAATCTCAATTTATATATACTTTTACATCTATATATACATTCACTGAAAGAAAAGGCAGATACTGTTATCTTCATTTAGAATTCTAAGGCCTCATCACTCAAAAGCCTTAGAGCCTTTCACCCTAACAGAGTTATTCACTTTCATAAGAATGTATATATTATGAATTATGGATAAATTTGTATTTTTTCATTGACATAGTTTCAGAGATTACAAATTTTTGTTTCTAAATAATTTTCTATTTATAGCATCTAATATCTCAAACATAATTTCCTTCTTATACTGACCCCTTTACATAAACTAATCATTGTTTTGTCACTTAATTAGGAAAATATTGAAGTAACCCAGATAATTCAATTTACCAGAAAATTCGCTGAATTTTTTGTTAGCTGGGAGTTTTAGAAGTCAAAGTACTAAAACAGAAAAATAATTTTAATTTTAAAATTTTTGATAAAATTTCCAATAAGTGTAATAGTAAGTTGCAATTTTACATTACAATAGTAAGGTGAATTATTACATCAACCATAGTTACCATCTATGGTTTACTATGTCTAATTACTGTATTCACATATGTTATACATTATGCATATATAATTTGTATATATATGCATATATAAAATTTCATATATTCATTATATATAAATAATATACATAATAAATATACATATAGTATGCATACATTATGTAATATACATATACATATGTATAATAAACATAATATAAAATGTATATATACATAATAACATACATACCTTAATATCTTCTCAACCATCTATGAGGTAGACATCCTTTTTCAATTTATAGATGAGAGAATGAAAGAACTTAGGCTTATAAATGTTATATAATATGTCCAAGATTATAGAAGTAATGAGCAAGTGGGTATTTGAAGCTGGATAAGACTGATTCAAAATTAGATACCTTCCTTACATATCACGCTACACTGTACTTTTGGTCCATGAAAAATATCTCTATTAATTAAAGGCCATATTCCTATCACAAAAAGTTATAGCCTAACAATGCTGTAATAAACATTTTCTTCAAAATTTAAGGATTTGATGGTGTCTCATTCTCAACAAATTTAAAGATTAGTCCCTATCTAACACATAGTTGTTTCTTTTGGATTGTTGTTGTTTGCCTTTGCTTTAAATTCTAAAAGAGAGAAAAAATAATTCTAACAGATTTTCATCTCTTCACTCAATAGGCAATTATTTAGGATTTATTACTTTCTTACCTAGACCCAAATCATTCAATGATGAACATTATGTACAAGTTCCCAGCCTCATAGAATTTATCATCTGAAGACAAACTATAAATATATTACAGTAGTATTTTCTTGTGTTGTGTCTTAATTTCCAAAAATGTGAATGTTGATAAAAAATGAATTTAATATTTCTACAAATTTAACTGTGTTAATCAGAAATTTACTGAGTTTGTCAGAGTCCACCTATTCATCAAAAATAAATTCTTTGGGATCCCTGGGTGACTCAGTGGTTTAGCGCCTGCCTGCTTCTCCCTCTACCTGTGTCTCTGCCTCTCTCTCTCTCTCTCTCTGTGTGTCTCTCGTGAATAAATAAATAAAATCTTAAAAAAAATTCTTAAATACTTTAACAAGTTCATCCTGATATTCTTAGTAATAGAGTTAGCTAGCAAATAAGCCCCTCTCAAAGTTAACATAAGTCATAGGTGACTGATTTTAAATTCCACTCACAATCATCTTTGCTTATATTATTATTCTTAAAAAGAAAAACCATTTATTAGTTTAGGTATCATATGCCTAATATTCTATTTTTTATAAAGTAAAAAGAATAAAATTTCATTTCTATTAGTTAATTATAATTGATGTTTATGTAGAGGGCATGTTTCTGTCTGCAAGTTTACCCCCAAAATACTCAACTACATTCACTAAAATATTCAGTGAAGTTGATGCTTTTTTCCCCCAGATCTTAGCATGAATGATTTGGCAAACAAATGATTACACACCCATGACTATGTAAAATGCTAAGCTGCTCTGTCAAATTCCTGCTAAATTTATAACCTGGAGCGTTCACGTGATTTTCAGAGAAACTCAACTTCAGTGCTGTATCTTAGGCATTAAAAAGAAGGCTTTGTGGCTTATAAAATGATAGGAGGTAAATTCAAAAATACTTCTTTTAAGGTTTATTTCCACTTTCTTTGATTTTTAGTTACTAAAAAACCATAAAGTTACCTGATCAACAACATAAATATATAGTTAACATTATAGTATGTTTAACCCAGGTGTTAAATAATGAACTTAGCATTGACTGATTTGTAGTCAAGCTAACACGGGTCTCCTGACTTAATGTTGTACCTTTTTGAACCAGGGCTCATGTTGAGTTCAAATTTATTTTCAAAATTGTTGACATACTTTATTTGAAAAGCCATGACAGATAATGAAATAATTTCAAGTTATTCTGAAAATATGTTTTATTTGTAGGTCACTTTTGTTTTAGAAGATAAATGTATTACTTTTAATATCTCAAAATTGGATGATAGATAAGGGACAAACAAAATCAACCTTCAAGAACTATTTGCCTGTTAAAAAAAAAAAAGAACTATTTGCCTTTTTGCTATGTTGATAATAGACATTTCCAACTGCCTTTCTACTCATTCCAAGCATAGTTTCAGAATACAAGGCAGGATAGTACTGGAGGCTATACCAGTTCATCTTGCTGACATAACAGCTGAAACTTCTTTGAACATTTTTAAATAGATGATAGTTCTGAAACATCCTGCATGTTTGTCTTCTTTAATAGAGTCAACCTTTAGCAGGCAAATTTATGGGGAAGCCACAATTTATATTGGTCTTGCATCTTGTAGGTTTTCTCCAGCAAAACCTAGAATCAGGGTCCTAAATTTGGAGATGGTATTAGAAATCTTAAATCTTCATCTCTATGAAGAATCATGTCCTTTGATTTATGTGAGATTCAGTCAAACCACAAAAATGTGTTCTCCTTTTCAACACAAAACAACTCATATTTGTAGATCCATACTTTCTCTCCCTTTAGCATTTGCTTCTCTAAATTGAATGCATTCAGGTTCTTTGAGGTTCCTCATAGAATGTTCATTCTAGAGTTTTCATTCTTTTGGATGCTCTAATCTGAACACATTTGAAACTATTACTATCCTTTTAATTCGAGAGCTCCAAATATCCTGTACATCACTTTCTCAGGAACTATTTAGTAGGCTGTTAGTTAGAAAAAAAGTGAAACTATTATTACACTCAGGGAATTTTTGTCTTCAGCTACTCAAAATATATTTCCAATCACTTCCCACTTCACAAAGAGTCCCATTAAAAATATATATTTTTTTCTGCAAAGCCCCATGTAAATATGCATTTTGTCTGCTCATTTCTTTCCTCTTCCTTCTCTCTCCCCTTTTTTTTTCTCTCTTCTGTCTTTCTCTTCTCTCTCTCCTCTCTTTTTTCTCTCATTTTCTTTTTGCTACTCTTAGAGCTTGCATCCCGGTTTAATGTTTTTGTTTGTTTTTGTTTTTAAATGATGCATACCCTTCTCATAGCTACCCATAATTTCTGACCCTTCTGAGCTGGTGAATATCCTGAAGTTAACTTTCTCCCTCTGTGTCCTTTAGGGAACTCAACTATTTCCACAGGGCCAAGTGTTTATATATATATATATATATATATTTTCCCCAATCACTCTTTTTTCAAGAATGAATGATTAACCTCAATCACTCATTCTTGAAAAACATATATTTTTCCCCAATCACTCTTTTTTCAAGAATGAATGATTAACCTCAATCACTCATTCTTGAAAAACAAGCCCTTCTCCTTGGCATTTCTGTATGACCAAACTCACTCCATGTAATCAGAGGAAACTAGGCAGAGAATCCTGTATTATTCTGAGGTATTCACAAAAAGTTTAATGTTAAATCAATTTCCCATTGTGCAGGCAAGTCAGAACAGTTTTGAATGTTTTCCCGTTCTACATGCCCCCTTAATATTTTATAGATACCCAGATATCTAAAATAGCTCTTGGTGTGTGTGTGTGTGTGTGTGTGTGTGTGTGTAACAGATTTTTTTTTTCGTTAGTAGAACTAAGTGGTTTCCAAACAGCAGACTGTGACCCACAAGTGGTGATTACAGCAACTTAATGGATCCTAAACAAATTTTAAATGAAGTAGAAAAGAAATGAAAGAAAATATGTGAGTACAGAATACATACTGCAGGTAAGTACAGATGTATATGTAAGTATGTCTGTGTTGTGATATCAAATGGATTTTAATAGTGTATCACAATGAGAAAAATATTTGAAAGCCACTGATTTTGGTAATTTCTTTGGAACATCCTTACTAATTTTGTTTGTCTCATTTCTATGTTTTTTTGTAGTTCTTTAGGGACCTATATTATCCTCTGTAGTTTCAAAGTTAGACAATTTGGAAATTAAAGAGCAAGATGCTGAAATGATCAGCAAACATCTGGAGACATTCTGTCTAGAATATTCTAAAGTATATGCAATTCCAGAAAATATGGATTCCATAGTCCTCTATTTTCTGATACAAATCTTTTATAAATTTGTTTCACAATGTACTCCTATGAGATAATTATAAGATATCACATTGCTCATTTCTGTATAGAATTGACTTCATAAGAACAATACATTCATCCAAGTTCCCAACTGTTCTACCTTTCTCTCTTCAAACTAACTAGGACCTACCAGAGACCACTACTCTAAGGAGGGACCTATGAAGTAATGGTTTCACTTAAGAATAGCCTTGTATGGTGGCAGATGGTAGCTACACTTATGGTGAGCACAGCATAACATATAAACTTGCAAATCACTATGTTGTATACCTGAAACTAATATAACATTGTGTGTCAACTATACTCAAACAAACAAACAAATGAATGTGTTGCCCTGAGCTGTCTTTACATACTCAGAGGAAGCTCAACACTTCTCCTTCCACGGACACTCCTTCCACGGACAACACTCTAAGAATCTCCATACTCTGGAATGGTTCTTACCTCCTATCCAGAGAGAGGACGAGGTTTTCTTTCACTAATGTCTGAGGCTTGTCTTCTAGATTTTCATTTTTCTGCTGCAGAAATGACCTCTTCTCAAGATATTTGACAATGAAAAACTTCATTGCTTTTAAAAAAACCTCATTCCTGTCAATAGCCATACACAGAATTTTCTGACATTAGCACTTCTATTGGGCTTATTATTTAATCAGACTTAAATAATATTACGTATGGGACATAAAGAGTATAATTTAGGGAGACCAAAACAAGCTAATTTCAGTTTTTAAGCTTGCAAACATTTGAGGGTTTCTTAATCACTGTAGTTCACCCAATGACAGTCCACTAATATAGAATTCATGAGTTCTCTTGAGTAGTTAGCCTGATGTTTTCCTTCTATCAACTGACGAAAATAGGATTTGAGTCCTTTCTCTTTTCTTCTTAATAAATTTGGTCAGGAGTTTATCAATTTTATTAATTATTTCAAAGAACCAGCTCCTGGCTTCATTGATCTGTTCTGCTGTTTTTTGTTTGTTTGTTTGTTTGTTTCTATATCATTTATTTTTGCTCTAATCTTTATTATTTCCCTTCTTCTTTTGGTTCTATGCTTCATTTGTTGTTATTTTTCCAGCCCCTTTAGATGAAAGGTTAGGTTGCATATTTCAGGTTTTTCTTGCTTCTTGAGATACGCAACACATTTCTAACATTAGAGAAGAAAAGAAAAAGGACTCAAATAAATGAAATAATGAATGAGAAAGGAGAAATCATAACTAACACCGTAGAAATAGAAATGCTTATAAGAGAATATTATGAAAAATTATATGCTGACAAACTGCGCAATCTATAAAAAATGGATAAACTACTAGAAACATATAAAATACCAAACTGAAGCAGGGAAAAAAATAGAAAACTTGAACAGACTGATAGCAGATAAATTGAATCAGTAATCAAAAATCTCCCAACGAAAACAGTTCAGGGACAGATGGCTTCCCAGGGGAATTCTACCAAACATTTAAAGAATAGTTAATACCTATTCTTCTCAAATTATTCCAAAAAATAGAAACATAAGGAAAACTTCCAAACTCATTCTACAAGGCCAACATTACCTTGTTTCCAAAACCAAGCAAACACCCTACTAAAAAGAACTACAAGTCAATATCCTTGATGAACATGGATGCAAAAATTCTCAACAAAATACTAGCAAATAAAATCTAGCAGTATATTAAAAGAATAATTCACCATGACCAAGTGGGATTTATTCCTGGGTTGCAAAGGTGGTTCAATATTTGCAAATCAATCAACATGATATGCCATATTAATAAAAAGATAAGAACCATATGATCCTCTCAATAGATGCAGAAGAAGCATTTGACAAAGTATAGTATCTATTCTTGACAAAGAAGGTAGGAACAGAGGGAACATACCTCAATATCATAAAGGACATACACAGAAAACTCCACAGACTACAACATCTTTAATGTGGAAAAACAGAACTTTTCTTCTATGGTCAGGACCAGAAGGCACCCACTGTTATTTAATGTAGTACTGGAAGTCCTAGACTCAGTAATCAGAAACAAGAAGAAATAAAAGGTATCCAAATTGACAAGGAAGAAGTCAAACTTTTACCCTTTATTGATAGTAGCATAACACCCTATGTAAAAACCCCAAAGATTCCACACACACACATGCAAAAATTTCTAAAATTGATACACAAATTCAGTGAAGTTACAGGATACAAAAATCAACATACAGAAATCTGTTGCATTTCTATACACCAATAATGAAGCAGCAGAAAGAGAAATCAAGGAATTAATCCTATTTACAATTACCAAAACCATAAGATACCGAGGAATAAACTTAACCAAAGAGGCAAAAGATTGTATGTTGAAAAATAGACTTATGAAAGAAGTTGAAGAAGACGCAAAGAAATGGAAAAACATTCCATGCTCCATGGCCTGGTTGGGTAAGTGTCCGACTGTTTTTTGTTTTTTTTTTAAGATTTTATTTATTTATTCATGAGAGACACACAGAGAGAAAGAGACACAGAGAGAGGGAGAAGCAGGCTCCCCAAAGGGAGCCTGATGCAGGACTTGATCCCCAAAGTGTCTGACTCTTGGTTTCAGTTCAGGTCATTATCTCAGGGTCATGAGATTGAACCTCATGTCAGGACCTGCACTCAGTAGGGAGTCTGTTTGAAATTCTCTCTCTCCCTCTTCCTCTGCCCTCCACCCCTCACTGTCTCTCTAAAATAAATAAGTCTTTTTAAAAAACTAAACAACAACAACAAAAACATTCCATGCTCATGGATTGGAAGAACAACTGTTGCTAAAATGTCTATACTACCCACAGCAATCTATGCATTTATTGTAATCCCTATGGGAATATCACTAGCATTTTTCGCAGATCTAGAACAAATAATCCTAAAATTTGCATGGAATCACAAAAGACTCCAAATAGTAAAGTGCTTTTGAAAAGGAAAAGGGAAGCTGGAAGCATGCATCACAATTCTGGACTTTGAGTTATATTACAAAGCTGCAGTCATCAACAAGTAAGATACTGGCACAAAAACAGACACATATATCAATGGAACAGAATAGAAACCCCAGAAATGGACATACAACTGTATGGTCAGCTAATCTTTCAATAAAGCAGGAAAGAATATCCAATGGAAAAGAAGTCTTTTCAACAAAGGTGTTGGGAACACTATATAGCAACATTTAGAAGAATGAAACTGGACCACTTTCTTACACCATACACAAAAATAAATTCAAAATGGATGAAAAAGCGAAATGTGAGATAGGAAATAATCAAAATTCTAGAGAACACAGACAGCAACCTCTGGCATCTGCCAAAGCAATTTCTTACTAGACATGTCTCCTTAGGCAAGGGGAGACAAAGACAAAAATGGATTATTGGGACTTCATCAAGATAAAAATCTTCTGAACAGTGAAACAAACAATAAACAAAACTAAAAGATGCATCTGATAAGAGGCTAGTATCCAAAATGTATAAAGAATTTCTCAAACTCAACATCCAAAGAAACAAATAATTCAGTTAGAAAATGGGTAGAAGGGAAATGCAAATCAAAACTACAATGAGACATGTGTTCACACCACTTAGAATGTCTAAAATCATCAACTCAGGAAACAACAGATGTTGGTAAGGGTGTGCAGAAAGGGGAACCCTCCTACACTGTTGATGGGGTGCAAACTAGTGTAGTCACTATGGAAAAGGGTAAGGAGTTTCCTCAAAAAGTTAAAAATAGAACTACCCTATGACCTACCAATTGTACTACTAGGATTTACCCACAGTATACAAAAAATACTAATTTGGAGGGATATATGCACCCCAATGTTTAGAGCAGGATTATCGGGGCACTTGGGTGGTTGAGTGTCTGCCTTTGACTTGGGTTGTAATTCCAAGGCCCTGGGATCAAGTCCCACATCGGGCTCCCCGCAGGGAGCCTGCTTCTCCTTCTGCCTGTGTCTCTGCCTCTCTCTCTTTGTCTCTCATGAATAAAAAAAATCTTAAAAAAAGAACAGAATTATCAAAAATAGCTAAATTATCAAGAGAGCCCAGATATCCATTGAGAAGTGAATGGATAAAGAAGATGTGGAATACATATACAAGAATACTACTCTGTCATAAAAAGAATGAAATCTCACCATTTACAACAACATGGATGCAATTAGAGACTGTTATGCTAAGCAAAATCAGTCAGAGAAAGACAAATACCATATGATCTCATTCATATGTGGAATTTAAGAAACAAAACATATAAGTATATAGGGGAAAAGAGAGAGACAGAGGCAAACCATAATACAGACTCTTAACTATAGAGTTAAACTGAGTAAGGATGGCATTTGTGATGAGCACTGGGTGTTGTATGAAAGTGATGAGTCACTAAATTCTACACCTGAAACTAATATTAACATACACAGCATGTTAACTAACTGGAATTTAAATAAAACTTACTTGAAAGAAAGAAAAGAAATGTATTGCAAGAGAAAGGTAGTCTGATAAAACTTTTTTCTTAGCCTATTTTATTTCCATCACATAAAATTTGTATTTAGTTGTTCAGGCACATTTATAGGGATTGGCTACTTGACAACATCTTTAAATGATACTGAAGAATATCAAACTTTTAATTTTAAATATTTTTTTTTTTTTGGCAGATGTAACATTTTTAATACCCAACTTCCTTAACATAAGGTAAAACAAACAGTCTTAGGCAGGCAACCACTGTCAAGTTTTTAAACATCCATGGTAATTGCACAGGTATGGATCACATTCAACATTTAGTATATGATCGAATAATCAAAAAGAAGTAACAAACAAAGTTAAGAGCCAAAACTTCTTTGAAAAGCTTCCAATGTTAATTTACTTCTGGATAAGTGGTAAGAGCCATCAGTATAAAACTATTTTAATTTTTAGTCTCTGTCCTTAAAACTGCCTAAAAGTTCTTATTAGAACACAGAAAAACTAAATTTGAGCACATCTGTAATCTTAACAACTTATGTGTCTTATTAGGATCTTTTAATGGAATGTTTTGAAACCAATCATAATTCACTTGCGAGGATTAATCAGAAAAAGAGAATAAATTTTTGAATGGCATGTCATAATGACCTAGACAGAAATAATTATCAACTAGTAATAACTAACACATGCACAGACTGAGAAATGAAATTCTCTGCTATATTATAAAGTATTTTGTAAGACATGAGAAATATTTCTATCAATAACATTCATCGCCCCACAAATTCAACTTTAAACAAGACAACAGTTCTTTCTCTCCAGATTTTTATGTTTATCAGTGCAAAGTAAAACAAAGCAATCTCAGTAGAAATGGCTTATTACAAGGTAATTCTAGAAAGGCTTATTCCTCCAAATATACTAAAAGATGTCCAAATCATTAGAATGATCAACTTCAATGGCTTCTTCTGGGTCCAATTTTGTCTCCCCGTGGCCTTCCTGCGGCTCGTCCAGAGAGGCCAGGGCCTCATTCGTATCACTCGCGAAAGTTTCTCGTGATGTATCATCATCTTCTTGAAAATTTAGATTTTTAATAGCTTGTTTCATCTTTTTTCCCAACACTTGTGTTCTCCGCTTTCTAGCAGCCTTTTTATTTTCATACTCCTTTTGATTTTCAATGTAGAAAATGTCCTTAATTTGTTCCTCGCTAATACTAGGAGTATTTTTCAGGAGATTCAGGAAAACTCCACCTGGTGTTCTTCTTCGACTACCATTCATTATAAAAAGGCCACCATTTTGTTCAACTTCAGCAGTTTCCATCAGAAGTTCAATCGCCTTTTTGTTCCCAATTATCCTCACTACTCGTGCTATCAGATCTTTCTTTGGTTCCTGCAACCTGAAAGAAATTTCATCAGCCACTTTCTCTTGCGCATCATCCTCTGTGATCTCATAGCGGCCTTTATAGTTCATTTCTAGTCTGTCCCCTAGTCTGTCTTTGACAGGTCGTTTCCGTTTGAGATGACCTTGCCCATTTTCCTCTTCCTTTGATCCCATTTTTTTGCCACCATGCATATATTCATCCAGCTCTTTGTATGTTCTTGAGATTCCCTCTTAAGTTTCTTAGCAAGCAAATAATTGTAAGTCTCAGATTGTCTGCTTTTGTCAATAGTACCCTCCATTCCCAAGATACCAAGTTCAGTAGCCACTGCATCTTGATTCTGTTCTTGTAGCACAGCACCCCATATATTGTTAACTTTCTTTCCTCCAGGAACAAGAGGTTTCTGGCTGCTCTGGCCAAACTGAAAAGGCTCTGGCTTTGGAGGAGGGTTAAAACATTTCTGTCGCTTGCGCTTCCAAAGGGAGCTATCATCATCTGAATCAGAAAAACTCTCTTCACTTGAATCCACGCTTTTAACAGTTCGATAATGGGATACCGGTACACATGGTGTTGCAGTACCCTGGAAGGGTCTCACGGTGCTGTCCCCACCTAGTGTTTTCGGCACCTGCAGCGGCCGGTCGCTCGGTGCGACCGTCGTGTCGGAGTCCGAGTCGGAAAGCTGCCCATCTTCCATGTCGCCGGCGTCCTGCACCATCTTCCCGCGGCGTGGCGCCAATTTTAAATATTTTTAAACGGTAAAAATGGCCAGGGAATACATCTAAAATGAATTACCTAGGATTTTGGTCTTGATTTTTCACAACCCAGTAAATCAATGAAATAGCTGTTAAGATTTACAAAGAAGTTATGGATCTAATCAACTACAAATTATCTGTGTTGTAAAGAATCAAAGAAATAACATGGGTTAATGGAACCCCCAGGAAATCCAAAAGCCACATTTTAGCCAACAAATTCATGTCAACTGCTAAGAGGTAGCCAGGATGATTGATTCAATATTGATTTCCTTTTCCTTACTCTAAAAATGGTATAGATGTTCGAGAATATATAGAAGGAAAAAATCCAAAAAGACCTTTCATGACAATATGCATGTATATATACACACATGCACTTGATACACACATTTTTGTGGGAGTAGGTTCTTGTACTTTAAATTGGCTATCGTATATAAATAAGTACACTCTCAGCATGAAAGTTTGGCAATGGTATTAAAATTTTAGCATGTTTCACACTTTCTTTCAACCAGTAAATCTATATCTAGAATATATGTTAAAGAAATCATCATGGTGTGGGTGAAAATCTAGCAACAACAACAACAAAATTACAGCATCTGTACCTTCCATGAACACAGAACATATATCAGTTTTGTTTATCATTGTAGTTCCAAAACCTTATAGGGTAACTGAAAAACATTCAGCTGACAGTTCAACATAGATTTTATGTTACATATATATACATATATATGAACAGAAAAATGACATCAAAAGAATCAGATTTATTCAGAATCAATGGTATTAAATATTGAAGATATTAGAGAATAAAAGAGCCAAAATAAAAATCATGGATAAAATGTAGCAGAAACTTTTTCAAACAAAAATGGCACATTGCAACATATGTCTAATAGAATTTCTAAAAAGAGACAACAGATTATAAGCTAAAGTCAATATTTAAGAGGATAATAATTATAATTACCCAAAATTGATGGAAAACAAGAGAGGAGAATTATTAAGAACCAATCCACACAAAGACACAATGTAGTGAAACTTCAGAACCACAAAAGCAAATAATATAATTGTTGAAGAATCAGAAAGAGAAAAGAATGAATAATTTCTTCAGTGTTAAAAAATGGAAAGAAAATACATATATAAAAAAGGTGACATACAATTTTACATATAATACATTTGAAAATTTACACAACAAATACCAAAACTAAAGAAGGAAAAAAAATGAATAAACTAACCATTGAACAATGTGAATCCATAGCTGAAAATCAACCCATGATATCAATAATACCAGATCTAACTAGATTTACAGAAAATTCTTCCAAATTTCAAAAGAAAGAATAATTTGTATCTCAAACTAAATATTAGGGAGAATAGGAAAATGGAAAATATTTCCAAATCGTTTTATGAGGCAGGAATAAAACCGATGCCAAAGTAAGGCAAGAATGGTATGAAGAATAAAGTTATATTCATTCTTATCTGTAACATCAACACATAATTCCTAGAGTAAAAAAAAATTTAATTATATGATTATCTCAGTAGATGCAGAAAACAATCATTTTATAAAATTCAAACCAGTCATCATAACCATTCTTTTAAAACTAAGAACTGAGGACATTTTTAATCTGATCAAGGGTTCATCAGATACTTCTTGCCCTCATACCCTTCAGCCTCCTTTAACTTTGTCAACTACTGAACTATCTAGGTTTTTGAAGATCTAACTTGATAACAACTCTTCTCATCTTCAATTAATATTTCTTATCTTCTGTCCCGAGTTTCTCTGATGTCACGGGTTAAACATTTATGAGAACCTACCTAGCCCTAACATATCTGAATTTGGGGATTGCTGAATCATAGGGTGATTCTATCTTTAATTTTCTGAGGAATCACCATAGTGTTTTTCACAGTGGCTGCATAAATTTACATTCCTACCAGCAGTGCACAAGGGTTCCCTTTGCTCCTCATCCTCACCAGCATTTGTTGTCTATTGCCATTTGGACACCAGCCATTCTAAGAGCTATAAAGTGTCATCTCATTGTGGTTTTGATTTGCATTTCCCTGATGATTAGTGATGTTGAGCAACTTTTCATATACCTTTTGGTCACTTGTGTGCCTTCTTTGGAATAATGTCTATTCATTTCCTTTGCCATTTTTAAACTAGATTATTTTGGAGGGTTTTTTTTGTTGTTGTTGTTGTTGTTTTTTACTATTGAGTTGTAGGAGTAATTCATATACGTTAGATATTAACACCTTATCAGATATATAGCTTGTGAATATATAGCTTTATCCCACTGTGTATGTTGCCTTTTCAATATATTGTTTGCTTTGGGGTGCAGAAACTCTATGTTTATGTTGTCCCACTTATTTTACCTTTTGTTACCTATGCTTTGTGTGGCTTATCCAAGAAATCATTGATGAGACCAATGTCAAAGATCCTTTTCCTTACATATTTTTTTCTAGTTTTATGGTTTTAGGTCTTATATTTGAGCCATTTATCCATTCTAATTTAATTTTTGTGAGTGGCATAAGGGTCCAGTTTTATTGGTTCACATGTGGATAACCAGTTCTCCCCATTGTGTGTTCTTAGCAATACTATCAAAAACTAGTTGTGTGGGTTTATGTCTGAACTTTCTATTTTGTTCCATTGGTGCATGTCTTTATTTTTTTAAATGTCAATGCTATACTGTTTTGATTACTATAGCTTTGTAATATACCTTAAAATCCAGAAGTGTGATGCCTCCAGTTTTGTTCTTTCTCAGGACCGCTTTGGCTATTTAGGGTCCTTTGTAGTTCCATACAAATGTTGGAATAATTTTCTTTCTATTCCCATGAAAAATGACATTGGGATTTTCATAGGTATTGCACTGAATCTACAGATTAATTTGAGTACTATGGATATTTTCACAAAATAAACTCCAATCGAGGAACACAGGATATCTTTCACTTATTTTGTATTCTTCAATCTCTTTCATCAGTGTCTTATAGTTTTCATTGTACAGGTCTTTCAAGCCCTTGGTTAAATTTATACCTAAGCATTTTATTGTTTTTGATAGTGTAAATGACTTAAATACTGTTTTCAATATTGTAAATACTGCTTTCTTACTTTCTTTTTCAGATAGTTTCTTATTACTGTATAAAAATGCAACTAAGTTCTGTATACTGAAACTTTACTGAGTTCCTTTATTAGTTGTTAGCTTATTCATTATTTACTAATCCATATTTATAACTTTTTTTTAGTGGAGTTTTAGTTTTCTGTATATAAGATCAATGACAATTTTATTGGGTAATGTATTCTTATTTGGATTTTTTTTCTTTGAGCACTCTGAATATATATCATTACATTGTCTTGTGGCCTGCAAGGCTTCTGCTGAGAAATTAGCTTATGGCCTTATTGGGATTCTCTTATATGTGATGAGTCCTTTTTCTCTCTTGTTTTTTTGTTTTTTTTTTTTTCAAAATTCTTCCCTTGTCTTTGATTTTTGAGAGCTTGATTATAATGTATCTTTGTGAAGATCTCTTTGGCTTATATAGCAACAGCTCCAACTCTGGGAATTAAAAGCAATGGGGCAACCTCAGGCAACTCCATCATCTGGGATCAGCATTGATACACATTGTAGAAGACACTGGTCTTCTGCAAATCTCTATTTAGGTGGGATATGTTGGGATATTGGGATTCTCCTACTCTTTCTTCTGTATGGTAAAATTTGTCTGGGAGATCCTTGTGCTGAGATGCTCTGAACTGGGAGATGGTGTGAACAGGTGAAATGCTTCTGGTACTTTTCTATGAGGTCATCCTCAGTCTTTGAGCTCTTCAGGATTTTTTGTTGCTTCTTCTTTATAGACCAAAGTTTTCTATGAGCTATTTTTCTTAATTTGTAGTTTTTTATTTATTGTATTTGTTGCTTTTGCAGAAAAGTTGAACAAAAGGACTTCCTAAACTGCTGTTTTTATTACCTCCTAATCCTCCATTTACTTTGAGAAATTTTTGAAAATTAGAAATAAGATTGTGTATAAATAGGTAAAAAAGTGAATCAAAATTTGTAGAAGAATTTCAAAGCCCAAAGCCAAATTCTATAAAAAGGAGGAAACCATAATGCATCCAACTCAGTGATCATTTAAGTAACACCTTCAGAATAGTCAGGTTTAACAAGCAATTTCCCCTACTAGGATAAACACAAAGAAGCATTTTTCATTACCCACAGGCTAAAGTAGTGGGTTGAAAACTGTGTCTGCATCCGTTTGGTTGTACTCTATGCCTTTTGACCCAGAGGAATGATGCAGAACCACAATACCTATGATTAAAACCATCAGAGCACACCTCCCAATAATACATTCTGTTCTCAATCACCAGAGATGGGCTTTGGGAACAGAAACTAAAACCAGATGCAGGAGAAGTGGAATCTCAAATAAAAAGGTGACAATATCAGCAGAAATAAAAATTAATTTTCAGGGGAGAAAATAAAAATAGGAACAGGAGATATCTGATTCACAAAAGAACAAGGAAGGTTTGAAAAAAGTGTTGCTAGAGCAAAACAACAACAGAAAATTTGAGAAGACATGTAGTTTCAATGAAATAAGAGGATACTGAAGCAGTAAAATAAAAGTGAATATTATTTGTATTATGTCATTAGTTGCTTATTTATTACTTGTTACTTTAAAATGCAGTTAGATATAGTAACATTAAAATATGTTAATTAAAGTAAAAACTCAATAGATAGACTACAGCCCATTGGTTATAAAGAGAATTCGTGATCTTGAAGACTGAGTCCAGGAAATCTTTCAGGGAAAAAGAAAATCATCAAATAAATAGGAATCTGAAAAGTAACAGAAACTTAAGAATGCTTGAGTCTAAAAGTTTCAACATCATCTGGTATACCAGAAGGAAAGGCCAAGAATAAAGAGGAGGATAAGATTATTGGTTGCTTTCTCCATTTCAACTCCAAAGAGACTATAGCAGCTAAACAAAACAAAATGACAACAGGAAGAAAGAGGAAAGAAAGAAGGAAGGAAGGAAGGAAGGAAGGAAGGAAGGAAGGAAGGAAGGAAGGAAGGAAGGAAGGAAGGAAGGAAGAAGGAAGAAAGAAAAAGAGAAAGAAAACAAAAGAAAAAAAGAAAAGAAAGAAAAGAAAAGAAAAGAAAAAAGAAAGAAAGAAAGAAAGAAAGAAAACAAACCTAAACCAAAAATGAAAAAAAAAAAAAAAAACAACATTGAGTGCCTTTCTGCTTCTGGATGCCGCCGAGTAAGCATCCTTAAAGTCTCCCCTCCCACTGCCATCATGTCTAAGTCAGAGTCTCCCAAAGAGCCTGAGCAGTTGTAGAAGCTCTTCATTGGAGGTTTGAGCTTTGAAACAACTGATGAGAGTCTGAGGAGCCATTTTGAGCAATGGGGAACACTTACAGACTACGTGGTAATGAGAGATCCAAACACCAAGTGCTCCAGGCTTTGGAGCAATGGGGGAGGTGGATGCAGCCATGAATTCAAGGCCACACAAGGTGGATGGAAGAGTTGTGGAACCAAAGACGGCTGTCTCAAGAGAAGATTCTCAAACACCTGGTGCCCAATTAACTGTGAAAAAGATTTTTGTTTGTGGCATTAAGGAAGACACTGAAGAATATCATCTAAGAAATTATTTTGAACAGTATGGGAAAATTGAAGTGATCAAGATCATAACTGGCCGAGGCAGTAGCAAAAAGAGAGTTTTTTTTTTTTTTTAATAAAAAGAGGTTTTGCTTTTGTGACATTTGATGACCATGACTCTGTAGACAAGATTGTCATTCAAAAATACCATACTGCAAATGGCCACAACTGTGAAGTAAGGAAAGCCCTATCGAAGCAAGAGATGGCTAGTACTTCGTCCAACCAAAGAGGCTGAAGTGGTTCTGGAAACTTTGGTGGTGGTCATGGAGGTGGTTTTGGTGGGAATGACAACTTTGGTCATGGAGGGAACTTCAGTGGTTGAGGTGGCTTCGGTGGCAGTTGAGGTGATGGTGGATATGGCGGCAGTGGAGATGGCTATAACGGATTTGGTAATGATGGAAGCAACTTTGGAGGTCGCGGAAGTTATAACGATTTTGGCAATTACAATAATCAATCCTCAAATTTTGGACCCATGAAAGGAGGACATTTTGGAGGCAGAAGCTCTGGCCCCTATGGCGGTGGAGATCAATACTTTGCCAAACCAGGAAACCAAGGAGGCTATGGTGGTTCCAGCAGCAGCAGCTATGGCAGTGGCAGAAGGTTTTAGTTACTGCCAGGAAACAAAGCTTAGCAGGAGAGGAGAGCCAGATAAGTGATAGGGAAGCTACAGGTTACAACAGATTTGTGAACTCAGCCAAGCACAGTGATGGCAGGCCTACCTGCTATAAAGAAGACATGTTTTAGACAATACTCATGTGTATGGGCAAAAAACTTGAGGACTATATTTGTGACTAATTGTATAACAGGTTATTTTAGTTTCTGTTCTGTGGAAAGTGTAAAGCATTCCAACAAAGGGTTTTAATGTAGATTTTTTTTTTTTTGCACCCATGCTGTTGATTGCTAAATGTAAAAGTCTGATCATGATGCTGAATAAATGTGTCTTTAAAAAAAGAAAGAAAGAAAGAAAAAACATTGAGCTATGGATCTACAGAGCTTAAGAAAAGAATGAAAATCATGGAGGAAGTTGTGCTCCAATAGAAAAGGACCATCAATTGGAACACAGGAAATCAGAGAATCAACTGTTGAGTGAGGCCTTTCTTTTAATTTTTTAAATTATGTAAAGATACACAAAGCTAGAAAAAAGTTTATAAGCCGCTTTGTTTTTCAAATTTTAACTATTTTGTTTCATAAACTGTCCACATACAGTTTTAGAATTTTTTCTAGAAAAGAAAAATCCTTTCTTTTTATTCTTATACTATAGTATAAATCTTGAATTGATAAACATTTTCTTTCATTACAGTGCCATTACCACACATAACAAAATAATTATAGTTCTTTTGGTATCATTAAATAGCCAGTCCATATTCAAATTACTATACTGTCACAAAACTTTGAATCACTTTTTAAAAATCAGGTTCTAAACAATTTCAACATTGCATTTGAATGTCATATCGCAAAATTTAATTTTTGTTTTGAGGTCGTTATAAATTCATAGCCAATTATACAAAATAATACAGAGAGAAGTGGGTGAGTCAAAAGGGCAACATGGGTGATCTTTATGGTGATGAAAATGTTCTGTATCGGGATCCCTGGGTGGCGCAGCGGTTTGGCGCCTGCCTTTAGCCCAGGGTGCGATCCTGGAGACCCGGGATCGAATCTCACGTCGGGCTCCCAGTGCATGGAGCCTGCTTCTCCCTCTGCCTGTGTCTCTGCCTCTCTCTCTCTGTGACTATCATAAAAAAAAAAAAATGTTCTGTATCTTGATTGTATCTAATGTCAGAATTCTGGTTGTGATACTACAGATTTGCAAAATGTTCCCAGTTGTGGAAACTTTATTATTTGGCGTAACTGAAAGTGCTCTCTATTATTTTTTCAAGATTGCTTTAGCTATTTTAATTCATTTACACACAGGGAACTTGACTTTGACATTCCTGAGCTATTGAAAAAATGCCAGGATCTAACTTTTTTTAGACCTATTACATGGAAAAAATATTCCAATTAACACAGGAAAAATAACCCAACTAACAAAGATTTCTGTAATTCACAGAAAGTACAAAGTCTAAATGAACATGAGTTCATATGGCTGAAGATTTTATTCCTCATTCCAAAGAACAATCTCCCCCACCTCCCTGCCACAGTGGAAGGAACCTATAGCAGACCCCTCAAGGAGTTTGTTGAAGCCTGTTTGAATAAGGAGCCAAGCTTTAGATCCACTGCTAAGGAGTTACTGAAGCACAAGTTTATAATACCTAATGCAAAGAAAGCATCCTATTTGACTGAGCTCATCAACAGGTACAATAGATGGAAGGTTGAGCAGATCCACGAAGACCCTGGCTCTGAAGACTCAGACACAGAAACAGATGCAGACAGCCAAGCATCCAGAGGCAGCAACTCTGGGGACTGGATTTTCACTATCCAAGAGAAAGATCCAAAGAGTCCTGAGAATGGAGCTCTTCAGTTAAGACTTATAAAATAATAGGATGAAAGGCATTCCAAATAGTCCTTTCTCTCAGTGTTTATCTACAATTATTTCTCCTTTGTTTGCAGAGCTGAAGGAGAAGACCCAGGCATATGGAGATAACTTGGGGTCCATAGAAGAACTGTGAGGGGCCATCTATCTGGCAGAAGAGGCCTGCCCCAGGATCTCAGACATCATGGTGACCCAGCTGATGCAGTGGCTGCAGAGATATTCTCTAAGTGGTGGAGGAACTTCATCCCACTGAAATTTCTTTGGCATTTGGGGTTTTTTCTTTTCTTTCTTCTTCATCCTCCTCCCCTGAAAAAGTCAATGAGAGAGAGCCTTTGCTGACCTTGCTGCAGTTGTGTGCCATCCAGGGGACCCCCCCCAACCCCCAGCCATGGGTGCCCACTGTCCAGAAACACACAGGCCCTTCTTCACTAGCTTTACCAGACACAGCCACTCAGTAGGGTGGGAAAGGTCAGCTCCTGCAAGCAATCATTTTCTTTTCTTGTTTTTTTTTTCTTGTTTTTTTTTTTAATTTTAGGCATACTGATATATAACCTGAGAAAAATTGTCAGCAAAGTAATTATGGTGTTGGGAAAACAACAGGTTAAATACATCAGACGACATGAGGATAGAAAAATAGACCTACAAATATACGAGAACTTGACACACAACAAAGATAAGATAAAAAAATCAGTTCTGGAACAAGATGGCACAGATTCACTTTTCCCAAATCTTTCCCTCTAAATACAATTCAATACTCAGGAAATAATTCAATCATAAAAGAACTCTTAATGATGAACTGAAGAAAGTGGACCTGCCAGAAACAACTGGCTTGAAGAATGATACTAGAGTGAGTTTCCCATATATTCTTGACTGGGCACCAGAGTCCTGCAACCCAGAACTACCATAAGGCATATAAAGCAAGCAAGCAAGAAAGCAAAACAAAAACAAAAACAAAAACAAAAACAAAAAAAAACAAGGCGGCTCTGATTTCTCGATGCAAAGGATCAGTAAAGGGGAAGCCCAGATGGGACTTAATGAAGAGATCTATACCCAGTAGCAGTGGTTGGCCTGATCTGCTTGCAGTAACAGCACTAGCAGAACCCAAATGAACTGTTTTATCCCATGTCCAACATCTGCCAGCAGGAAGAATTCTGATCTTCTTATAGTTGTGACACCAGCAGAACTCAGAGACAATCACATATCCTTCCCCATACCTGCTGACAGGTGTTCACTTGATCTGTCTACAGGAATGGCAATAATAGAATCTATACTAGCTAACTTATATTCTGTCCCACACAGAAGAACAAATCGGACTAGGAAAGCATGGCAAGGGCTTAGGAAACTAAATCATCATTGGAACTCTGGCCCACTAAAGCAGACTGAAACTTACACACTAAATCTAAAGAAGGTGGATTCTTGTTAAAATACAAGATTTAAATAGAATAAGAAGCCTCTTAAAATAATATCCAAAATGTCTAGGATGTAAGTGAAAACCATTTTTCATGGCAGCAAGCAAAAAAGCAACGACTTAAATAATAAATGACAATCAGTAAGTGCCAATAAAGAAATGAACCAGATACTGAAACTACTCAGTAATGATTTTTTTAAAATTCATCACAAAATTGGCCCAACACAACTTTCAAATTGCTTTAAAACAAATACAAAAACTTCAACAAAGAAATAGATGATATTTAAAATGCTCAAATACAGACTGTAGACATAAGAAACATTAAAATAAAAATAACTTGCTCAATGCAAACTTAATTAAAAAATACAATAACCAAAATAAGAAGTGGATGGGCTTCATAGTAAAGCAGAGATGACAATGAGAGGATTGGTGAACCTAAAGATAGATCAATAGAATTTACTTCATCTAAGCAAAGAGAGAAAATAGACTGGACAAAAAATGAACAGAGACTTGGGACTCTGAGAATAACTAAAGAGTTAATATACGTATCATTGGAGTCCCAGAAGAAGAGGAGAAAGGATATATGGCTGAAACATTACTCAAAAAAATAAAAGCTGAATCTTCCTAGATTTAGGGCAAGACACAAGCCTATAATGAAATAAGCTGAAAGAATACTAAATAAGATAAACCCAAAGAAATACATGCCAAGACACACCATAAAATTAAACTTTTGGAAGCTAAAATCAAAGAAAAAACCTTAAAAGCAACTGGATAGAAATGATATTATTACCTAAAGGGGAAATTAATTCAACTGAGATAGCCAGTTTCTTCTGTGAAATCATGGAGGGCAGAGAAGGAATACATATTTTTCATGTGCTATAAACAACAACAAAAAAATACTCAATAACTTCTAACTACAAAGAAACTATCCTTTTTACAAATGAAGAGGTAATCAAGACATTCTTAGGTTTTAAAAAACAAAACAAGAACAACAACAAAGAACTGTCTGCTAGCAAAACTACTCTTAAGGAATGACATAAAGAGGCTATTTTTTTTAAGATTTTATTTATTCATGAAACAGAGAGAGAGAGAGAGAGAGAGAGAGAGAGGCAGAGACACAGGCAAGGGAGAAGCAGGCTTCATGCAGGGAGCCTGATGTGGGACTCGATCCAGGGTCTCCAGGATCACACCCTAGGCTGCAGGAGGTGCTAACCGCTGCACCACTGGGGCTGCCCTAAAGAGGCTATTTAAACAAAAAGAAGATGATAACAGAAGACTTGGAACTTCAAAAAATAAACAATGGAATGGGCTAAAAAAAGGGTAAACCAAATAGATTAATCTTCTCCTAATGCTCTTAAGTCATATGTGATGGTTGAAACAAGAATTATAACACAATCTGTTATATTCAACATATGTAGAAGAAATTCATAAAACAACAATATTTTAAAAGTGAGAGTATAGGGACTTACATGAAAGTAAGGTCAGTAGTAATAGTTTGTGATAAATTACTTATGGATATTAAAATGACTAACATACCTATATATTTTATTCAAAAATAGTGTAAGTAAGATGGAATCCTCAAAACATGAAAATTATTCAAAGGCAAGAAAAGCAGAAGAATGAGAAATAGAAGATCTGAACATAAAATAAATAATAAAATGATATGCTGAAAACCTAACATATTAGTAATGATATTAAATGCAAGCACTCTAAATATATCAATTAAAAGTGAGATTGGTAGAGGGGAATTAAAAGAAAAGT
Organism: Canis lupus familiaris; assembly: GCF_011100685.1. Lineage (NCBI taxonomy): Eukaryota > Metazoa > Chordata > Mammalia > Carnivora > Canidae > Canis > Canis lupus. The sequence continues at coordinate 50,064,060 of NC_049225.1, forward strand.
ATGACCTAAGTAAATCATCTATAAGCAATCTACAAGAAAATCACTTCAATTACCATGAAATAGGTAGGATGGAAGCAAAATAAATGGAAAATATATATCATTGTGATGTTAATTTTAAAACCTATGATTAGTTATGCTATTAGCAGATGGAATAGACATCAGAGAAAATGAAATAACGAGGGGCAAAAAGGGATATGATATAATCATACATGGAACAATCTACCAAGGAGGCTAAATATTTATGCAATGAATAGCAGAGTTTCAAAATGCCTGAAAAAAGAAACTGATAGAGCTGAATGGAAAAAATATAGATTTATACAACTATAATTAGGGAGGTTAATACTACTCTTACAATGATTGACAAAAGTCCTACAGAGTAAAATCTGCAAATATATAAAGTAACTGAAAAACAGCATCAAACCACAGAATGTAATTGACAATTATAGAGCATTCCACACAACAATATCAGAATATATATCATTTTCATTGCCCATAGAACATGTCCAAGTGGGACTTATTTCAGATATGCAAGGCTAGTTCAATATCTGAAAAATCAATCATTGCAATCCATCACATCAACAATAAAGAAGTCTTATATCCATTTTTATAGGAAAATCATTTCACAAAATTCAACCACCATTTATGATTTAAAAAATAACCCATAGCATACTAGTCAGAGAATAATTTCCTCAACATGATAAAGAGCATCTACAAAAGACCATGCTATTAACATCATTCTTCACAATGAAAGATTCAATGTTTTCCACTTAAGATTTTTAAAAAGGCAAAAAATTTACAATTATACCACTGATAAAGTGTTGAAAGGCTGTAAGACAACCTAGAATTCTGTACCCAGCAAAATTATCTTTAAAGCTGGATGAGAAATAAAGACTATCTCAGACAAACAAAATCAGGGATTCATAGCCACCAGATCTTCTCTGAAAAAAATAAAAATAAACAATTTAAAGGAGTTATTCAGTGAAAAGACAATTGATATAGGGCAGAAACTGGGATCTACATAAAGGGGAAAAAGGTGTCTGAGAAATAATAAATGAAGGCAAAATCTTTCATTTTTATTATTTAATTCATCTAAAAGACCACTTTTCATTTAAAATATTTATAGTAAAAAGGTATTGGGCAATTATAGCATATTGATAAGTGAAACAATTGATAGCAATACCACAAGGGATGGGAGGGAAGAATTGGAAATTCTGTTGTATGTACTTACACTACATGTGAAGTATAGCATCAGTTGAAGATTAACTTAAATAACATGACAATATATATACTGTAAAATAAAAGAGACACTCAAAAAGTAAAAAAAAAAGATATGCTAACAGATGAGACACAATAGAATATCAATATAAAAATGCTCAATTAAAACTAAAAAGGAAGATAAGTAGGGCAGAGAGCAAAAATATAAGCAGTGAATTGAAGAACAGTTACAGATTTGGTAGATATTATGGTTATATCAATAATAACTTTAAATGAGAAAGACAATATTGGATGAATTAAAAGATTATCAAAAAAAAGAGATTTAACTATCTACTATACAAAAGAAACCCACTTTAAATATAAAGATACACACGAAGATGAAAAAGAGATGAAGAAAGTTACACCATGCAAACATTAATGAAAAGAAAGGTGTAGTAGCTATATTAACTTCAGACACAGCAAACTTTAGAACTAGAAAGAAAATAAATAACAGAGTGGAAATCAATGAGATTAAAAACAGGAAAGGAATAGAGAAAAATCAACAAAACAAAACTTGGCTCTCATGCGAGGTCAATAACCATCTAACCAGGCTAACCAAGAGAAAAGGAAATAAGACACACAATTCACTAATATTAAAAATGAAGAAAAGAGTATAATTTTTGATCGTATGGTAAAATTCCATGAAAGACACTGAAGTGCTACAACTCACACAAGGGGTAATATATAACTCGAGTAACCCTATATCTATTAAATAAATTGAATCAATAGTTAATATGACATATTATTGGAATGAATAAAAAATGCATTTGCAACACCATCAACAAAAGCAATATTCAGGCAAAACTCAAACAAAATGTCTTTATCCTCTTCATACATTTACCCATCTTTCTACCCACTCATCCCTTCATTAACAAAGTGTTTCCAGAAATTTATAGGCAATATGTTTTTGGGAATGAACTAAAACATCACACAAATAAAAAATCATATTGATAAATATAATAGGGGAAACAGATGGAGAACTGCCACAAAAGTCCTTTCTTAGAAAGCAAAAGAAAGGACACTTAGAAAGTGACATTGAAGCTTTGAAGTAAGAGTGGGTGAGATAGTCACAAGAAGAGGGAGATGAAATACAATTCAAGGAAAAGTAACAGGCATCTAGAAAAATCCTCAAAAGGGAACAAACTTATGCCAGCGAACTGAAAAAAGCAGCGTGGACAGCAGAGATGTTGGCACAAAAAAGTTGGAAAGGTGAGCAGAGGCTAATCCTGAAGCCCACATGAAGATTTTTGTTGTTGTTGTTAAAGATTGTATTTATTTGAGAGAGAGAGAAAGAGCAAGTGGGTGGGAGTGAGAGGGCAGAGGGAGAAGGAGAGGGAGAGAGAAGCAGACTCCCCACTGAGTAGGGAGCCTGGTACGGGGCTCTATTACCCAGGACACTGGGATCATGACCTGAGCTGAAGGCAGATGCTTTAACTGACTGAGCCACCCAGGCACCCTGAAGCCCACATTAAGATTTAAAAATTTTTGTCCTTAGTAATGTGGATCACCTGTGTGACTGTTTTTATTGTAATAATGCAACTAAATTCAAGCTATTCATTAGAAAACAGGAGTTAATCATACACTAACAAGGTGTATCAGAGGAACCAAAGGCAAGATTTTAACAGCCCCAAGAAGAATCATGGAAGAGCTGATAGGATTCCACTAGAAATCTCCACATTTTTTGCTTTCTTTTCTAACTAATCCTTTTGGCTTCTCAGGCCCATGGGCTTATCTTTCCTTATAAAATGCAGATAAGTGGGGGAAGGGCAGGATTGCCAATCTTCCAAGCATAATCTGATATCCACTATACCATACTGCTTCCCCACCCCATATGCCCCAGATTTACTCTCTTTGCTCTACATTTATTTGTGTTATATAATGTAGAGTGGTTTGGCCTCTAGTCTTTTTCTATCTATTTCTTTAAAGCTCAATTATGCCTCATCTATACACAGAAAATCTTCCCATGCTCTCTTAGCCTAGATAAATTACTCTGGTTTCCTTACTTTCAAAAACATGTTTTCTTAAATATCTTGGTATTTTATTAAATTTTGCCTTCACCTATTTTAAGATAAACATCTTTTTAAAAATTTGTATCTTGCTCAAAAGAATTCTAGATATGGTATTATACCTGTATGCATAATTCCATATATGCCTCCCCTTGTGCCACACGCATAGTGAATGTAATAAAACAAAACACAGGGATGCCTGGGTGGTTCAATGGTTGAATATCTGCCTTTGGCTCAGGGCATGATCCCAGGGTCCTTGGGATCGAGTCCCACATCGGGCTCCCTGCAGGGAGCCTGCTTCTCCCTCTGCCTATGTCTCTGCCTCTCTCTGTGTGTCTCTCATGAATAGATAAATAAAATCTTTAAAAAAATTAAAATAAAACACATAGTGAATGCTCAACACATATTTGCATACCAAAATAAATAATAAAGCTAGATGCATAAAACTATTATTTATAAAATATATTTTAGGGACACCTGGGAGGCTCAGTCAAACAACTGCCTTTGGCTCAGGTCATGATCCCAGGGTCCTAGGATTGAGCCCCACATTGGATTCCCTGCTCAGTGGAGAACCTGCTTCTCCCTCTCCTCCTTGCTTGTGCTCTCTCTCAGTATCTCTATTATCTCAGTCTCTCAAATAAATTAATAAAATCTTTAAATATATATACATTTAAAATATATTAATATATATTTAAAAACATATATTTAAATGTTATGATGTATCAGGGCTTATAAAATACTTACATTGTACCAATTTAAATTTAGCTGTAAGATAGATTTACTTTACTCCATCTAGCCCACAAGATAAGGAAGTATCATATTGCTAGTCATTCAGACAAGGGTATTCTCAGTGAGGAGGGAACCCCTTCCCATATTCCTAAAGATCTTCATTTGTCACCTGGAATACTGCATTAGCCTACACTCTGGAACTTGCCTGGCCTTGCTTCTCTTTTAATCAGTCTTCAAAAGTGCTGCCTAAGGAGTCCTTCTGGTGCATAAATCCAAAGGCTCACTGACCTCGTTTAAATTCTTTAATAGATTCTCTCTACCATTAGTATAAAATCCATACTAGTAAGACACTCAAGGTCCAATATGACCAAGCATCTTTCCACCTATTTCCATTGAGTTGTCTACTACCAATCCTCCAGAGATGTACTAGACATCTACGTTTTCTCTCACCCACACCATCCTGATTGAACCTTACTCACTCTTCAGGCCTTAGCTGAGGAATCTTCGTCTTACAGTCATCGAGATAAGGAACTGATGTTTTCACCTTTCAGTCACCAACAATCATCTTGTGATGAATCATGAGTCCTGGAGACCAGGGATAGAGTCTCTGAATTCTTTTTAATTTGTTCTTAGCACATGTCTTGGTGTTTAGTGGATTCTCAGATAGTGTACATTAACTAAATGGAGGGAAAACACTGGTACCCAAAGATGAGGCTTTAAAAGCTCTAATTACTAGGGTGCCTGGGTTGCACACTTGGTTAAGCATCCAACTCTTGGTTTCAGTTCAAGTTGTGATGATCTCAGGGTCGAAGATGGAGCCCCACCTCGGGCTTCACACTAGGTGTGACATCTGTTTAAGAATCTCTCTCTCCCTCTTCCTCTGTCCCTCCTGCTCTTGTTCTTTCTCTATAAAATAAATAAGTCAATCTTAAAAAAAAAAAAAAGTTCAAATTGCTTAAATGGTCAGAGGAGTGATTTCTGCATTTTGTGCCAAAAAACTCCCTGGATTTTATTTTGGATTGAGTTAATATGTCTAGAATAGAAAAGATTTAGACTATTTAAAAGCATCTTAATTAGAAGTCCCTGAAAGTATCTAAAAGCAGATTTCTTTTTAATAAGCAGGCCTTGCATAACCTCAGTGACCACACCATCTGTTGAGCATTTTTGTAACATCACTGAGAGTGAATTGCATGTTCTAAGTTTGGCCCATCACTGTTCTGTGTGGTAAAAGGCATGGCATTTTTAGCATGTTCAAATTGCAAGTAATTTAGCATTTCGGAAAGTTACTTTGGTGATTTGAGTCATATTCAGGCAGTAATTATGATTTGTTTGAAAATGGACTATAATGCGTGATTATTGTATCATATACATTGAAATGCATTTATTGACTTTCTAAGTTTTGAGTACAGTAATTACCCTGAAATGAAGCAAAGCCAATTTTACTTGTTTTTATCAACTTTAAAATGTGCAAGTTAATGAGAGTTACACACTGACAATTTTTATTGTTTTACTTGCTCTGTTGTGAATGTTAGCATCCCTAAATCAATATATTGTCCTTTTGATCTGTTAGCCATCAGAGGAATAGGTTAGGTTTTATAGTCTTATTTTTTTTCATATAGGTGGTACTCCAGATCTTGAGGATAAGTCAAAATGGAAGGGTTTTATTTCCTACAGAGTCTTTTATGATTGCTCAGGAATAACGCTCTTCCTATTCCCATTTCCCCATCATCCCCATGTGAATAGAATAGCAGGCTTACAATCAATCGTGAAAATAGCTCAGGATATTTACATCCTCAGTAATGTGTAAGTCTTTGATTCATTCACTTGTTCTTTCATTTATGTATATTTAGTAATCATTTATTATTATATGGTAGATGCCATTATAGGCATGGAAAAAAATCTCAATAGAGAGAAAGGCATGCTCTCTGCCCTCAGAGAGCATACAATGTGGTATAGGAAAAATGTATGTAGATGGACTAAGTAAGACACTAATATGTGCTGCGACCCAAGAAATAAAGAACATTCGATGAATGTATAGGAAAGACAGGAAATCCAGTTTGGGGAGTGGGAAAAACTTCCTGACCAGAAAGAGTGCTAACTTGACTGAGAGCTAAATAACAGAGGAGGAAGCTCCCTGCCTAAATAATGCAAGACACTGATATGTAAGATCAGCTCTGAATCCTGAAAAGAAAAGCAATCTGGACCATGTGGTCTACAAAGTACCAGAACAGTCATGACTGTTCCGAAACAAACATCACTACATTCCACCTTTACTGGAAATTGCTGTATTTATTGTTAAATGAGTCAGTAGCAGGTCTCATTGTAAAGGGATAACCTTGTTGTACTTTTGCTCTCCTTTGAGAAAAATGCAGAGTTCTGTCAGCTTTTCCCTGTTTAATCATGTGTTAAATCTCAAGAGCTCCTTTTAGGACTTTTTTTTTTTTTTTCTTTAAATGAGTCCCTTAACAAGTCTCGATGCCAAAATCACAGATCCTCACCTGAATATACTTCCGAAGGTTTGGTGCTATGCACGAGTCTTCATTAGGAAAGTGACAGAGTCTTGATTGTTATTTAATTTAGAGAAAATGATACCTCATGTCTGGGCATGCTAGTTTGTGGATTTAAAAATAAATGTGAGATCTCAGAGTCAGGTGGACTTAGCTCAGGCTGTGGAATTCTGAATAGGGAAAATGATTCAGTGATTAGGACAATTTAGGGGACTATTTTTATTCATTCTTTAATTTTGCATTTTTAAAGGATCCTCATATTATTTGCAAAGTCACCACAAGAAGTGTTTCGTATATGAGACTTTCATAACACACATCTATTTCTACATTGAATTAAAAGTGCATATAATTGATCTGTAATTAGAACTCTGTAGGATCTTGGGCAGTAAATTCCCTTCTTTCAAAGGGCTTCTGTTTTACGATCTATAAAACAAGGAAGCTGATTTAGATAACAAATGGCAAACACCTGAGAAACACTGCAATTTCCATATTCTATACCCATAGTAGGTACCACTAATCAACCACAGCACTCTTCCCTACAGAATCACTCAGCACAATGACCTAGGCAACTGTGAATCAGAGCTAGAACAGAAAATAAAATATATTTACCATGCTTTGGCCAGATCTCTTCGGCCTCTTATGCAACCAACAGTCCTCAAATAGGATAATTCTATGGAGTGTTGTACTGGTTTTATTTTTCTTTATTTTATTTTGTTTTTTGAAGATTTATTTATTCTTAGAGTGAGATTGTGCACAAGTGGGAGGCACAAAGGGAAAGGGAGAGAGAATCTCAAGCTGACTCTCCACTGAGTGTGGAGACCAAAGCAAGCTTACTCTTAAGAACCCTGAGATCAGGGCAGCCTGGGTGGCTCAGTGGTTTAGCGCCGCCTTCAGCCCAGGGCTCCCTGGGAGACTCGGGGTGGAGTCCCACATCGGGCTCCCTGCATGGAGCCTGTGTCTCTGCCTCTCTCTCTCTGTGTCTCTCATGAATAAATAAATAAAATTAAAAAAAAAAAAAAAAGATCCTGAGCTGAAATCAAGACTTAAGTGCTTAACCCACTGAGCCACCCAGGCACCCCACTAAGTACCATACTGGTTTTAATTCTTAATGTTACTTTTATGCAAAGAATAGATGCACATTAAAAAAAAAAAACAAGCTCAAATAAGCAAAATAGTAAAAGAATAATCACTCTAAATTCCACACCTCCAGATAGCTCTCATTAATATCTTGAGAATTTTTATTTTTTAGTACTATACCAAGTGCTAAATTTTCTTAAGAATGCTTTAGTTGGAACTATTTTTTATTCTAAAAATGTTTGGCCCCCAGATGAACAAGGTTTCTTTATTTTGAACACCTGTGGATTAAATTGATCATTTTCAAGACATTTTGATGATATTTTTTATGTGAGATCTCAGTTTTACTGGCCAGTTCTTGTCTTTTCTTTAGGAAAGCAAATTCTCATGTGACTACTTAATGTCTCTATAACTAGGGGCCAAATGGCTCCTTATGTGGAGGATCCTTATTTCATGGTTTTAAAAGCCCTCACATCTCAGCAGGTCCTGCCAGCCCGCTGGAGCCAAACTGTTTTACTCATTCTTGATTGGCACCTTCTTTATTCTCCTTATGACAGAAGGATAATCTGTCTAAAACTTGTAAGGAATACAAGCCTGTATGTTAGGTCAGAGTGAATGCAGTAAAAGGGGATATAGAGGAAAGATAACTTCTTACTAATAGTATGTTTAAGAAACGAAGACACTAGAGACTCTTGTAGTTTTTAAACATAATACAACTTTATAATTTGCAAATTTCAGCGAAATAAAGTGTTCTATTACAGTGTTTCTCTAGCAACCTTGTTATTTACCCATAGCTCAATTTCAGTATATATATCCACCTTAAGTATATATATTAATATAATATACATATTTTGCTATACAGTGAATATATACTTTCAGTGTATATATACATACATATATACTCAATAAATATATATACTTAATATATATAACACATACTTGTATATATTTTATCTATTTATATAAATACAAATAAAATTATACTTAATATATACTTAAGTATATCTTTATGCATATCATACATATATACATATACTTATAAGACACCATTTAGTTTTCATATATTGAAAATTCAGTAATTATATAACTAAGAAATTAGGGCATTATACCCAGTCTTTCTCACATCCTTAAAAGTATGCTCCAGCAATTCTCTTCTTGCCTACATTATTTTTCACCCTCTAGTGGATCATCGCCATCAGCAAATAAGAAGATATTATTATTCTCATTAAAAAAATCATTAAGCTCAATAATAAGAAAGCATACTACTCAATAAAAAGTCTGGGTGAGGGATCCCTGGGTGGCGCAGCGGTTTGGCGCCTGCCTTTGGCCCAGGGCACGATCCTGGAGACCCAGGATCGAATCCCACGTCAGGCTCCCGGTGCATGGAGCCTGCTTCTCCCTCTGCCTATGTCTCTGCCTCTCTCTCTCTCTCCCTGTGTGACTATCATAAATAAATAAAAATTAAAAAAAAAAATCTGGGTGAAAAATCTGAATAGACATTTCACCAAAGAAGATATATAAATGCTTAAGTATACAGAAAGATGCTCCACATCATATGTCATTTGGCGAATGCAATAAAAATAAAAATGGAATACTATAATTAATACCTAGTAGAATGGCCCAAATCTAGAATAGTGACAACACAATATTGGTGAGAACATGGAGCAACAGGAACTCTCTTATGCATTACTAGTGGGAATGTAAAATAGTGAAGCCACTTGGGAAGACATTTTGGTGGTTTCTTAATAAAACTGTTGAACATAATTTTACCATAAAAATCTAGCAATTACATTCCTTGGTATTTATTCAAATGAGTTTGCAATGGACTGGATGTTTGAGTTCCCACAAACCTGTATGCTGAAACCCTAATGCCAATGTGAAGGTATTTGGAAGTATGACCTTTAGGAAGTAATTAGGTCTTGAAGGTAGTGCCCTCAGGAATGAGATTAGTGCTCTTATAAGAGGCCAGAGCTAGCTAGCTAGCTTTCTTTCCACAAAGTGAGGATACAAGAATTCAGCAGCCTCCCCTAAAAATCGTCTATACTTTACCTATTCATCATCCCTCCTTCTACCCTATACCCTGGCAACCACAGATCTTTTTACTGTTGCCATGATTTTGCCTTATCCAGAATGTCACACAGTTTGAATCCTATAGTACATAGGCTTTTCAGGTTGGCTTCTTTCACTTAGTCATATGCATTTAAGCTTCCTCCATGTCTTTTTGCAGCTTGATAGCTCATTTCCTTTTAGTACTGAATAATATTCCATTGTCTGGATGTACCACATTATCCATTCACTACTGAAGGACATCTTGATTGCTTCCAAGTTTTGGCAATTATGAATAATGCTGCTATAAACATCTGTGTGCAGATTTTTGTGTGAATATAAGTTTTCAACTACTTTGGGTAAATACCAAGAAGCACGATTGCTGGATCTTATGGCAAGAGTATGTTTAGTTTAGTAATAAAACACCAAACTGTCTTCTAAAGTGGCTATACCATTTTGTATTCCTACCAGAATAAGAGCTTCTACTGCATCACATCCTTGCCAGCATTTGGTGTTTTCTGTCAGTGTTCTGGATTTTGGTTATCGTAATAGGTGTACAGTGGTAACTCACTTCTTTAAAATTGACATTTCCTTGATGACATGATGAGGAACATCATTTCATATGCTTATTTTCCATCTGCATAACTTCTTTGGTGAAGTGTCATTTATAAAAAACATTTTTAAGCAGGTTATTTTCTGATTTTTGAGTTTTAAGAGATCTTTATATATTTTAGATGACAATCCTATATCAGATATGTCTGTTGTCAATATTTTTTCCAGTCTGTGGCTTGTCTTTTTATTCTCTTGCTAGTGTATTCAGAGAAAAACCTTTTAATTTTAATGTTATCAATTCTTTCTTTCATGATTGGGCCTTTGGTGTTGCATCTAAAGAATTATGACCAAACACTATGTCATCTAGATTTTCTTCTGTGGATGTCCCAATATTCTGAATGGGGTGGAATAAAAATTAAAACAACTTTTAGTTTTGATGTGTGTGTGTGTGTGGATAGATAGATATCTGGATCAGTCATTCTGGGCCCTTTTAAATGACTTAGCACTTGAAAAGCCTGAAAAAAACTAAAGCAGTAGAGAATCACCTCATACAGATGGCAAGATACTGACAACTAAACGGGAAGGTATCAGAACAAGGTTTAATAGAAATCCTTGAAAAAAGTAAGCCAACAAACAGAAAAGAAAACCACAGTTAAATTCAACAGAAGAAAAGTCATGGACTCTGAGGAAGAGGATGATTATTGAAATTTAAGATGTTTAGAGACTAGAACTTAATGGAACAGTTCTAGAACAGATAGTACTGGGCAGAAGTGAAGATCTGATTATTTACTTTGTTTAGTGTCTATATGCCTTTAAAAAAAAACAAACTTGTTATGCAAACTAAGAAAATATTTATACAGTCCTCTATTATATTTTCAGAATAAATATCTTGCATTCTCTTACTTCATTTATGTTAATGCATTTTTGAGGAATTGGGAAGGAACTACCCTTTTTTATAAGTAAAAAATTGACTTTTTTGGTACAAAAATGTTATTTGTACAATAATTATGCATAATGATATTGATCTCAGAGCATGAATGGCCATTGATTTTTTTTATATAGTATTAGGAATAGTTTTGCTTTAAGATGCCCACACTTTTTTTCAACCAAGCTCTTCTTTGGAAGCATGACTAAAAAGTTGTAAGACAAACTTCATAAGTTAAAAGTTTAATTGAAGTCCATGGAATGGGATGAATCAATCTAGAAAAGACTGATCTGTACAACCTCCTTACAGAAATTGAAGTGGCAATTTACAGGAATTTTTGTATATTGCTCCATAAATATTTGAGTATTTTATTGATAATCTGTATTAACTATTTTCAAGGAAGGGAAACCAAACTGTGGTAAGCACTTAATAACCCTTGCTCCTAATTCTTAAGATTCTTATCCTATACTAATGTTTTCTTTCCTAATCTATATACAAAACAACCCAAAAAGAGTCAAAATAGTAGACAAGCCATACTTACCTCACTGAGAGAAGCAAATATAGTCCTTTATAGATGAAGATAATGGCATTGAGGTTTTCTTACTAGTGCAAATGTTTATAATTACACCTATAATGAAGTTTAACCTCCTAAGTAGATTTGTTACATTTATAAGTTTTATCCTACCTGCACATAATTTCCTATGTTAAAGATTTCACAGATACATCCAGAATACATAATACAGCACAGCAAATGATAAAATGTATCTTAAGTTCAGGAGTAGAGCTGCTATTAGTCTTCTATGACAGTAAAGCATAGCTGTATTTGCTGGACTGTGTTTGAACTCCAGCGCTTGCCATAGTATCATTCACATACACACTCATTAGATAAGTGAATGTATAGCAGAAAATAACATTTTAGTGATTATGAATGCTGGTGACTATAGCAGTGATCTAGATTCTAGATTCTGCAGAATTCTTTTTTTTTTTTTTTTAGGATTTATTTATTTATTTGAGAGGGAGAGATAGAGGAGCATGGGGGGGTGGTGGGAGGAGAGAGGGGAGAGGGAGGGGACTGAGTGAGGAGCCTGACATGGAGCTCCATCTCAAGATCCTGCAATCACAACATAGGTGAAACCAAGAGTCTGAAGATTACCACACTGTGGCACTCAGGTGCTCCTAGATTCTGCAGATTTCTTAATCCAAATTACAAAAAAAAAAAAAAAAAAAAAAAAAAAGAACGCTTCTGATAATACAAATGGTAAACACCTTTACATAACAGAAAACCTGTTCCATGTTTAAGAGCAAAGCAATAAATATTACTCATCACTATATCTCGCACAGTATTTTGTATATTGTAGATGTGGGATTCATGCTTGTGGATTGATGGATATATCAGGCTTCTATAGAGACAAGCTATTTAAAAAGCATCTATTTATGATTGCCTGTCCACTGGCTACTACTTTAATGCACTATTCTTAGGGAACTATTCATATAAAGTTCAGTTAAACCCTTTCTTTTGAATAGGAATTTTTTTATGTAGAGGAATAATACTTTTCCCACCTCACCACACCTCCCTCCCCACTGCAGCCAAGTAGCCAATGAATAGGAGGAAATGGATGTGACTTAGCGAAAGTATACATGCAATTTGTGAGTATGTCTGAGCGGCTGGTTGGAAATAAGAACTATACAAGTCAACCAATCCTGCGGCCAACATGTCATTTTAGGTTTCATAGAATAGGAGGTGAGATGGTGCACCTCTGTATTGGATTAAAACTTGTGCGACCAATTGTTTTCGCTCACAGGTTAAAAAAAAAAAAAAAAAAAAAAAAAAGAGGGTGCCTCCTGGCTGAGAAAGATGGAGCACAAGATGCCCTTCCCCGGACAGCAGCCCCGCTGACCCCCAGCCTGCGTCCAGATGCCAGAGTGTCAGGCTGATGCTTCGGGACAAGCAAAGGGGCGTCTCCCAAACAAAGTCAGGGAGCCCCTCCAGCAGCCCCTTCTGCGTTGGGCCCCGTCAGGGCTGAGTCCAAACAGGAGAGCTCTTCCCTAAGACTGTTATTAAACCAACGTGGGAGGCCTGGACACATTTTTGCTTTTGTTTTTGTTTTTGTTTTTCTGTTTTTTTTTTTTGTTTTGTTTTTTTTTTACACCAGTTCAAACAAGTTTTTAATAAAGCATATAATTTTACAGTAAGGCATACATGCAATCTTTCTAGAACTTAATAAACAGCCATTTCAAGTTATTACTGGTAGATGCTCAGGTATCATGACTGCAAAAGGCAGGAATGGGTATGCATGGCCAGGCAGTAATGGGCTCTTGGTTTATTTTCCTTTAACGTGTTCACGGTGGAATATGTTAACATATTGCCTCACTGTTTTCAAAGCTAGATGTTTGAAGGGCTCGTGTCTGAGGGTCAGGTCTTAAAAAGGAGGGGAATGAGGGGGGCTGGCTGTGAAGTGGAAACCCTCCGCTCCCCGTTGTGAGCTCCCTCCTGCCTGGAGGTCGCCCTGCTGAGGCGGGTTTTCTGGTGGGACCGTGGCCCCGCGGCTCCTACCTGCTCTCAGGGGGGCCTTCCCTCCTTCCCCCAGGCTTGGCTGGTGGCAAGCTGGGTTTTGTTTGCTCGTGAGCAGTTGTTCCACGCGTCTGCAGCTTCCAGGGGTTCCCGGGAGGAGGCGCGTGCAGGGTCCTCACCGTCTTGAAGAGAAAGCAGCAGCGTGAGACGCAGTGAGAGGAGCAAAGGCACAGTACACAAGGGCCACGAAAGGACCTGGCTGGGGGGGGGGGGGGGGGGGGGGGAGTGTCTTTAGCTTAAGAAGAGACAGCTTAAAAAAGAGTAACGCTTTTAAAATGTAAGGTCAAAACCCAAACGAAACAACAACAAAATAAAAGGTAAATTCATTTTATTTTGTTTAAAACTACCCGGTGGATTCCTATCTTATTCAGAGAAAGATGGAACCTTAAAATAATGGCTGGTAAAGATGTAGGAAGAGTGGATTTTACCTGCCTAACGATACTGAGCAAAGTCGGGAGACATTTTTGGTTGCCATCATGAGGGATGAGTGTGCTCCTGGAATCTGGTGGACAGAGGCCGTGATGCCGCTAAGCATCCTACAGAGTACAGGGCAGCTTCTCACAACAAAGAATCATCCAGCTCAAGGTGCTGAGGTTGAGAAAGACCTAAAAAGATCTCAAGACCCTTCTCAACAAGCTCCGTCACTTCTTTCTCATCTCCTCCAATTGTCTGTATTTGCTGTGCCCCAACCATAAAGGCTTCCCTGCTCTTCCTTTTGTGTTTCTTCCTCAAAAGGCCTGTACTATTTTCCTTCTTTAGAAGCCACTTCCCTTAATGGGACGCCTGGGTGGCTCAGTGTTTGAGCATCTGCCTTCGCCTCAGGGTGTGATCCTGGTGTCCTGGGATTGAAGTCCCACATTTGGCTCCTTGAGAGGAGTCTGCTTCTCTCTCTGTCTATGTCTCTGCCTCTTTCTCTGTGTCTCTTGTGAATAAGTGAATAAAATATTAAAAAAAAAAAAAGTAAAAACCACATCCCTCCAATAGCATGGTCTATGTCCTCATCTCCTTCAGGTTTTTGGTCTCAGTAAACATTTCTTGAACTCTCTGCTTCAAATTTTCACCACCACTGTCCACATGGCCTATGCTCTTTCACTTCTCTATATTGCATTCATTTATCGTATTGTCTACCTCTTCCCACTGTCACGTAAACCTAAAAAGGGTAGGAATTGTATCTATTTTGTTCCTTTCTGTATCCTTATTTCTGGGAATTGTGTTTTTGAATGAATGAATAAAAGGATGAGCTGTACAAAATTTCTCATGTAAAGTGTTCTATATGCACGAACAGAGAAAAATCTGGGACCAACTGACAGGGCCTATAGGAAAACAAATTTCAATTCAATAAGAACAATCTATTAAGATACCAAAAAAATTAATAGAGAGCTCTATGTTGCAGAGTTCTTTATGTTCAAGCAATGACAAAATAATCACTGAACGAGGATACATAGATAGAATTCAAACATTGGCTCTTCAAATTTCTGACAAACTATAAGGTGGTAATATGCATAAGCTTTGGACTCAGACATATCTAGGCTCGGCTTCAGTTCTACTACCCTACATATTGACTGTGAGCCCTTGCGCAGATTATTGAATCTCTCATTGCATTGCTTTTTATATAAAATCAGGATAATAATAATATATTCTCCAAAAGATTGATTACAGGAGGAAATAAGATATTCTGTGTGAAGTACTAACACATAACTAAATGCATATATGTGTTTATAATAATAATGATTAAAAATAAATAATAGTACTTATTAGCATTAATATATTTTTTTCCAGAGTATATAACTGTGTCTCATTTATTTTAAGTATTTCAGATTTGTTATCTTTACCTAAATACCCACTATATTTTCCCTAGAATCTTCCTAAGGACAGAAGCTTAAATAATCCTTAGAATTAGAGGTATAGAATTATTATAGGTATAGAATTATTATATTACTCTTCTGTCAATCGAGGTCCTCTCTCAAAATACTTAGGATAAGTTCTCAGTCTCAATACTGACATGCCTATTACATTTTAAATGTTTAGAAATTTTATTTGTAGAATAAAAGTAAGAATTTTATTTGTAGAAATTTTCCTATAGCTCTTCTTGACCTCTGGTAGATTCACAAATCTACCATGGGACACTACTATATTTTGGTCACTGGGCAACATAAATTTTTGTGTAAATGGTAAAGATGATTATAGAGCAGGATAAAGAGGGTGAAAATCTTGGTACAAGTAAAAGTAAAACTTTAGAGGTATTATCTAAAATTGGTGCCAAAGACAAGATTGTATACAAAATGTAAAATTCAAAAATGTGCTCCTCAGTATATAAGAAAATGGCATCATGGAAGAAAATTCTACTCAATGATAAAGAGACCAATACTAGTGGGTGTGTTTATTTATCCTATATATGATATGGTTATGTAATGATTCTTGGTGACATGTTAATGTCATTTTGATGGTTAATTTTATATGTCAACTAAAGGTTACTCACATAACTGGTAAAACATTATTTCTAAGGGCTAAGGTTACTCACATAACTGGTAAAACATTATTTCTTCTTGTGCTTGTGAGAGTGTTTCCAGAAGAAATTAGTATTTGAATCAGTAGACTGAATAAAGAAGATTACCCTTGCCAATGCAGGTAGTGCTCATCCAATATTTTGGGAGGCCTGAATAAGCTAAAAGGTAAGGAAGAGTGAATTTGCTCTACACCTGAGCTGAGACATTCATACTTTCTTGCCCTTGGACATTAGTCCTCCTGGTTTTAGGGCTTTGACACTCAGACCAGGACATATACCATGAACTCCCCTGGTTCTCAGGCCTTTGGACTTGGACTGAATTATGCCACTGGCTGTGCAGAAAGCAGACTGTGGGACTTATTGGCTTCCAAAATAATGTGAGCCAATTTCTGTAATAAATCTCCTCTTATGTACATCTATATATCCTATTGGTTCTGTCTTCCTGGTGAACCCTGACTAATACACAAGTGTATGCTAGCTCAGGCTGCCACGAGAAAATGCCACAGGCTGGGTGGCTTAAACAACAGAAATTTATTTCCTTACGGTTCCACAGGCCAGAAGTCTCAGTTCAATCAGCAGGATTGGTTTCTGTTGAGAGCCGTCTAACTGGCTTGTTGATGACCACCTTCTTTCTGTATCCTCACATGGCCTTTCCTAGGTGTGCATGCCCAGAGAGAGAGAGAGAGGGAGTGGAGCAGGTTGGAGGTGGGGGAAGAGAAGCAGAGAGGGAGGGAGAGAGAGATCTTCCTCATTTTATGAGCCATATTTTATGATCCATTAGGATCATTTAAACTTAATTACCTCCCTTTGGCCTTACAATTGGGGGAGACACAATTCAGTTCACAGCATCCCTTCAGGTGTGTGCCCCCAAAATATGCCATTTAAAAGTATGCCATCCACAGGCTCAAAATGTTTGAGAATTAGACCCTAAGGATCTCAGGATGCTCAGCATGTTAATAATTACAATGCATTCACCCCTCCAATAATTCCATTAAATTTCATGCCTCAATTATATGTTTCAACAAATTCTATGATTTTGTCCTTTCATCTAGTAATTGACAAATGTTGGAGCATTAGCCTAAAAAATACACTTCTGACTTTTATTCCATAGGTCACCCTCTCCTAGTGTCCAGTTTTTATAGTATTGTAATGTACCTGGTAAAAACTTCATAAGTACTTAACTACCTGTGGCTCAGAGTATCCCTACTGATGATTGTAAGCTAGAAATTTAAAGCAGGGTGACTGTGTTGAGAATCTTTTACTGTCTCAATTCCTATCGCTATACTTTCAGGATTTTCTGATGACTATATTTTAGTCACCTGAATCCAACTTTTTTTTCTCCCCTGCTGACAAAGGAAAAGAGAATGAATGAGGGACATAGGGAGAGAAGAGGGAAAAGGAGAGAGGGAAGAAGGAGAAGGACGGAGAGAGTAAGAGAGGGAGAGACAGAGACAGGAGAGAGAAATAGAGAACAGTTTAAAAGAGGAAGTGATTTCATTGGTCACTTCTTACAATGGGTATATGGGCTGGAGTGATCTTGAAATGACAGAGTGAATTCCCTCTTTTCTCATTCACTACCAAATACTTGGAAGATATCATGTGACATGGGATTCTAGGATTCACAGATAGATAATTTTCATTACATGACCTTTATAGTATAATAACTGAACATATTGTATATTTTATTTTACATGGACATTTTAAAGAATTACAACCTATTTCTGACAACATGTAATTCTGACTTACCTCTTGGCTTTGAAAGCAAATCTCATATCCTACGTTTCTATTGCATACATCGTAATCTCAGGAAAGTCAACTGTGTAACATATTCTATCATAGATACAGGACAATTTTTTAAAAATTGAAGTAGCTACATAGTGACAAAGGCATTATCATTAAGAATTGGTATTTCTCAAAAGAATAGTAACTATCTGTAGTCTCTTCTATGGTAGCATAAATGTTGATTTTAAAAAATAACAGCTCTCTATAATTTAGCCCTCCTTACATTATGATGCCTCACAAAAAAAGCTTTTCAAATATCTTTTCTTTCCTTTGGTTGAAAGAGCCTTTGGAATGATACAATGTCTTACTAGAATTTTTACAAAATGACAAGCAATGGTTTCTGGGGTTGCAATAGTATGCTATATGTACAAGTAAAATTAGAAAGGTAAATCTTCCTGTATTTAATTACATTATTATGATAGAGGCATTACCTGAGTTTCATATCTTTTTAACTTCAGGCATTATATATGGAGGCTATATAGAGCACAAATCTGCAAATATCATCAAATAGTATTTTCAAAGATGCCTGAATTATTGGAACCAATCACTCTGATCTCATGTTGGGTTTTTTTGTTTTGTTTTGTTTTTCTTTTCTTTCCCACTTAATTGTTGGCTGAGAGAAGTGGTTCTTAATAGTATGACTATAGTCATGTTTATTCAAATAATGAAAAATAAGGTTATCCATAGGAAAGAACAACTTTGTATCCTGAATTGCAGTTTTCTTATGGAGGAAATTAAATATTCACTTTGTCTCCATGTGGAGAGATTTTGTGGTAGGAATAGACACTGTAATTTGTCTGCGGTACAAATATTCCTATATAGATCACACTCACTCAGGAAATGCCCAGAATCTAAATTACAATAAAACTATTTTAGGCAAGAAGGATTAAAAACCCAAACTGTTTAAATCATCAGGGTACTCAGAGAATATAAATGTGTGTGTGTGTGTGTGTGCGTGTGTGTGTGTGTGTATCTCAATCAGGGATTTAAAACATACACCCTAATATACTAATATACTTGAGGATAAATATATTGTATACTTTGGTAATAAGGCTAAAAAGAAGAAGAAGAAGGCATGATGAGAAAAGAAGAAGCATGATGAAGACAAAATCACCATTTCACATATAAATGAAATGTAGCTATATCCAGATTAACATTTTGGTGATTATAAAGCTTTCATTTTGATTGGTTTTCCAAGCTGTCAAGTAAAGCACACTCATACGTTATACTTATTGAATGTCATTACCTGAATATTAACAATGAGACTACCTTTAAGAGATACGAACTGATAGAAATTCTGAGTGTCCCTCCTTTTCTACTCTTCTGCGTTTACTTGAAGATTTGGGTCAATACAATGTTCACTCAATTATTAAGGTTAACTTAAAAAATAAAAGGTGAAAAGTTTTTTTTTTCCTTTACTTCTTTTAAGAAAAATTCTAGACCACAATGAAAAATTCACCCCAGGAATTGCAGTATCTCTTAGGCCAAAGAGAATGTTAATTTAAGTCATTATTTTGAAATAGAAGATAACAGTTTCTTAGGCAATATTACCAATATTGTCTAATGAGACTAATTCTATCAAGCCCCTGTATATATGAGCCTTAGCTACACTATATCTCCCAGGAAGAGAAAATAAGAATTTTGTATGTCTCTAGGATAAAGAGAAGATGAAGATGGGAACATTGTACCTATTCATAACCTAACAGACTTTCCCCCCTGCCAATTCCCTTATTTTCAACCATCCTTTACTGCTTCAACATTTCTTTCAGTATTTGCTTCAATTTTAAGATCTTCTCCAAACCTCACAGCATATACTCTTAATATGTAAATAAGTCAAAAACATTATCAACTATTTGAGAAAAGTTTTTCATCTTATTCAGACACAATTTCCAGTCAGATCTTCAATTTGACCTTAAAAAACAATACCCTATCTCCTGTATGTCTAAATGAAAGAGCTGTGAAATACTGCCTTCAGCTATTATAGTTTGTTGGAACCATATTCTCATATTTTATGTATTTGATTTTTATGTGAATTTTATCCAGATTTGGTATCAATTGTAATGTCATGAGGTGAAATGCTATAAAATTAACTAAAATCTAAGACCCACAGATTTCAGTTCTATACAATGCATGGCAACTGACTCACTATGGAAACCAAAAAATTGACCACTTGTGCCTTCTATTTTCTCATCCACAAAGTGAAAATAATGGTATTTTCTCATGGGGATTTTATTGAGATTCCAAGAGACTCAGCTCAGAAAGTAGATTTCAAGTGCTTTGAAATGTATAAAACGTGAAGACAGTAATAAAATATTATCAAAAAAAAAAAAAAAAAAGGGATCCCTGGGTGGTGCAGCGGTTTGGCGCCTGCCTTTGGCCCAGGGCGCGATCCTGGAGACCCGGGATCGAATCCCATGTCGGGCTCCCGGTGCATGGAGCCTGCTTCTCCCTCTGCCTGTGTCTCTGCCTCTCTCTCTCTCTCTCTCTCTCTCTCTGTGTGACTATCATAAAAAAATATATATATATTATCAATAAAATGGTGAGAATAAGTGAAATTTATAGAATGAGAAGCCCGACAAATAGAGATCTTTGTTATTTTGCTTCTGCGATTGAAGTTAAAAAAATTATCATTTTTTCTTACACTTTAACAACTGGTACATGCACATTAAGATTTATGTCAAAAGGAAGACCTTTAAATTTGTTTGAAATATGTACATTTTAATATAGGTTTTCCAACCCATGAACATGAACATCTTTCCATTTATTAATGTATTCTTTAATTTCAGTATATCAATATATTGTAGTATATATTCCAGTATAGCTCTTTGATCTCTTTGGTTAAGTCGCTTCTTAAGTATTTTATTCCTTTTGACACTATTATAGTGCGATTATTTTCTTAATTTCCTTTTCACACTTTGTTTTTAGTGTATAGAAATGCAACTGATTTTTGTATATTGATTATGTATCCTTCAACTTTGCAACCTAAATATCAATCAATAGATGAATGGATTAAAAAATGTGATGTCTACACACACACACACACACACGCACAATGTAATATTATTCAACTTTAAATGGAAGAGGGAAATCCTACTATTTGCAACAACATGGATGGGCTTGGAAAACATTGTGCTAAATAAAATAAATCAATCAATCACTAAAGGACACACTTCCTGACTTCAGTTTTATGTGGTATCTGAAAGAGTCAAACTTACAGAAGTAAAACATAGAATAGTTGCCAGGGCACAAGAGGAGGGGGAAATAGGGAGTTGTTCAATGGGCATAACACAGTTATAAAAGTTGAATAAATTCCAGAGATCTGCTGTAGAATACAGTGCCTATAGTTAGCAGTTCAGTATTGTGTACTTAAAAACTGTTGAGGGTAGGTCTCATATTAAGTGTTCTTACAACAATAAGAAAGGAGGGAAGGAAGGAAGGAAGGAAGGAAGGAAGGAAGGAAGGAAGGAAGGAAGGAAGGAAGGAAGGGAGGGCGGGTTAGAAGGTGGGAAGGAAGAGGGAAAAAGAAAAGGAACAGTAGTAAACTTTTGGATGTGATGGATATATATATAACCTTGATTGTGGTGATGGTATCACAGATATATGTAATGTCCAAATTCATAAAATTCTATATATTAAATGTGTGCAGTTTTTTGTATATAAATTATACCTCATACAGCTGCAATTTTTTTAAATAAAATTAGAGTACACACACAGACACATAGGCATAGACACATTCACTAATATACTAAAGAACATACAGTAGATATGTTGAGATGTTGAACTATGCAAAAATAAATAAGAAACTCAGTATTACAAAGTATTGATGTTACAGTTCAACACTCCTTTTAAGTAATTTGAGAATTGAAATTTAAAACAGAAGGAAAAGTAAACTAAATTGAAAGGAGACTTTTAACAAATCTTGCAAGAGAGTCGTTTTATTATTAATCCATATTCCCATGAAAGTAAATAAGTCAAATTAGGTAAACAGGAAGTTTACAGACATGACTGCTTGAAAGAAATATTCTATACAACATTATTTAGGTTTGCTTGCCTCATGCATTAATTTAAAATGTTAGTCTTTAAGATTAACTCTTTTAAAGTTATTTGAACTAAGTTTATCATCTAAGTAATTGACCTCATAGGTAAATACTTGATTGATTTAAAAGGGAAATAGAGTGAGCACCACTGCAGTTTCATCAGTCTGGAATTTATGCTAAAACAAAAAAGGAAATAGTCTTGGCATTTAACAAATGGAGGAACATTTTCATATATTGATTTATACTACTAAAAGCAGTTCAAACATTTATTTCCTAGAGGTGGCATCATAGTAAATACGAAATATGGACTTTGGTTTTTTACATCATCTGTAGAAGAAATAATTGATATCACTGATTTGTTGAGCTCAAAGCAGCTGGTTAGTCACATTAATTATAACCTGAAGGCTTTTACTTTTACCATAAGTATATTCTCTACTTTCTTACCAAAGCCCAGGATGGTTTTACTTTATTGTGTGTAGATTCATGAATGACAACCTCTTGTAATTCTCATTATGGACATAATTCTGATCAGGAGTGATCACTTGAGCAATCTGCACGCCTTAATTGTGTGCCTAAAATAAGCACTTTGGTTGGCATACGTGTCACACTATTAATATAAATGCCATTTGTTTTCAGATATCAGAAAGATTGCTTCAGGAGCCATCTCTCTCCTGTATTGAAAGGAAGATATATCCTGATGCTTCTGAGTGCCCAAACACCAAATGGCCAGAGAAAACCATTGAACAAAAATAGAAAGTCAAGGAACTCAAGTCAAGAGTACACCAAACGGTAGTGTTATATATGTGAATCACTTTACTACTCTGGCTTTCATTTTTTCATATGAAATAGATGTTGGAAAAATTGCTATGATTCCCTCCTACCTTACTATTCTATAATACATGTCTGAAACTTTCCTGAGTCCTTTGAGATGCAGCTGCCAAACAGTGGAATTTCAGTTCCTCAAGGGTTGTTCTCACCATGTATTCACTAAAATTTGCCTCTTTTAATCCTTTCCGTAGCTTCTGAAAAGAGTGTGCCTCAAGCATTGAGTGGCTTTTCTGTTTTCATCAAAGAGCCAATAAAATTGAAATTTAAGTCAAGAAAGAGTAAAATTGGAGATAATTGTGGTGAAATCATGCTAATAATTTTGAGTACTCAGGTTTTTTCATAAATTACTCTCCATCATGATCCAATTAATCATCATAATATCTCCTTGAGGGAGTTAAGTAGCTAATATTACTAGGTGAATTAAGACGCCCATTTTTATTTTAAGAGGTATCATTCCCAGCTTATTTTTAACACCAGTTATCTCTTTACCTAGAGTAGGTAGGCTGAAGTATACCAGTAATGCCACATATACTCTTTTCATGTGATCAAAAATAGATTATCTTACAGATTTATTTCATGAATTTGATGGTATTTCAAAAGAAGTAATTATGTGCCACTGTGTGTGAATTTTAAGTTCCTCTGATTTTTCCAAATAAGACTTTAATAACTAAATTGAATCCACAGGCTTCATGAACTTATCAGCTCTTCCATTAATTTGTTGTGTGTTCTTGCCCAAATTCTTAAACATGTTTGTTCCCCACTGTTAGAAGTTAATAACTTAATTGGTCTGTTAATGTTTATATTTCTTTGATATGGTGTACAAATTCAAAATAATATTATTGTCATTATGTCTGATAGCAATATTTATCCTTTAAAATGAAAACTGCCAAACAATGATAGTTTTTATTTTTTATATTTTATTTTTTATTTTTTTACTGGAGTTCAATTTGCCAACATATAGCATAACACCTAGTGCTCATCCCATCAAGTGCCCCCCTCAGTGCCTGTCACCCAGTCACCCCCACCCCTGCCCACCTCCCTTTCTACCACTCCTTGTTCATTTCCCAGAGTTAGGAGTCTCTCATGGTCTGTCTCCCTCTCTGATATTTCCCACTCATTTTTTCTCCTTTCCCCTTTATTCCCTTTCACTATTTTTTATATTCCCTAAATGAATGAGACCATATAATATTTGTCCTTCTCCGATTGACTTATTTCACTCAGCATAATACCCTCCAGTTCCATCCATGTCGAAGCAAATGGTGGGTATTTGTCGTTTCTAATGGCTGAGGAATATTCCATTGTATACATAAACCACATCTTCTTTACCCATTTATCTTTTGATGGACACTGAGGTTCCTTCCACAGTTTGGCTATTGTGGACATTGCTGCTATAAACATCTGGATGCAGGTGTCCTGGCGTTTCACTGCATCTGTATCTTTGGGGTAAATCCCCAGCAGTGCAATTGCTGGGTCATAGGGCAGATCTATTTTTAACTCTTTGAGGAACCTCCACACAGTTTTCCAGAGTGGCTGCACCAGTTCACATTCCCACCAACAGTGCAAGAGGGTTCCCCTTTCTCCACATCCTCTCCAACATTTGTTGTTTCCTGCTTTGTTCATTTTCCCCATTCTCACTGGTATGAGGTGGTATCTCATTGTGGTTTTGATTTGTATTTTCCTGATGGCAAGTGATGTGGAGCATTTTCTCATGTGCTTCTTGGCCATGTCTATGTCTTCCTCTGTGATATCTCTCTTCATGTCTTTTGCCCATTTCATGATTGGATTGTTTGTTTCTTTGCTGTTGAGTTTAATAAGTTCTTTATAGATCTTGGAAACTAGCCCTTTATCTGATAGGTCATTTGCAAATATCTTCTCCCATTCTGTAGGTTGTCTTTTAGTTTTGTTGACTGTTTCTTTTGATGTGCAAAAGCTTCTTATCTTGATGAAGTCCCAATAGTTCATTTTTGCTTTTGTTTCTCTTGCCTTCATGGATGTATCTTGCAAGAAGTTACTGTGGCCTAGTTCCAAAAAGGGTGTTGCCTGTGTTCTCCTCTAGGATTTTGATGGAATCTTGTCTCACATTTAGATTTTCCATCCATTTTCAGTTTATCTTTGTGTCTGGTATAAGAGAATGGTCCAGTTTCATTCTTCTGCATGTGGATGTCCAATTTTCCCAGCACCATTTATTGAAGAGACTGTCCTTTTCCAGTTGATAGTCTTTTCTCCTTTGTCAAATATTAGTTGACCATAAAGTTGAGGGTCCACTTCTGGATTCTCTATATTGTTTCATTGATCTATGTGTCTGTTTTTGTGCCAGTACCATACTGTCTTGATGACCACAGCTTTGTAGTACAACCTGACCACAGCTTTGTAGTACAATCTGGCATTGTGATGCCCCCAGCTATGGTTTTCTTTTTTAAAATTCCCCTGGCTATTTGGGGACTTTTCTGATTCCACACAAATATTAAGATGATTTGTTCCAACTCTCTGAAGAAAGTCCATGGTATTTTGATAGGGATTGCATTAAATGTGTAAATTGCCCTGGGTAGCATTGACATTTTCATAATATTAATTCTTCCAATCCATGAGTATGGAATATTTTTCCATCTCTTTGTGTCTTCTTTAATTTCTTTCGGAAGTGTTCTGTAGTTTTTAGGATATAGATCCTTTACCTCTTTGGTTAGGTTTATTCCTAGGTATCTTATGTGTTGGGTGCACTTGTAAATGGAATTAACTCCTTAATTTCTCCTTCTTCAGCCTCATTGTTAGTGTATAGAAATTCCACTGATTTCTGGGCATTGATTTTGTATCCTGCCACACTGCTGAATTGCTGCATGAGTTCTAGCAATCTTGAGGTAGAGTCTTTTGGGTTTTCTCTGTACAGTATCATGTCATCTGTAAACAGGGAGAGTTTTACTTCTTCTTTGCCAATTTGAATGCCTTTTATTTCTTTTTGTTGCCTGATTGCTGAGGCTAGGACTTCTAGTACTATGTTGCCTAGCAGTGGTGAGAGTGGACATCCCTGTCTTGTTCCTGATCTTAGGGGAAAGGCTCCCAGTGTTTCCCCATTGAGAAAGATATTTGCTGTGGGATTTTTGTAGATGGCTTTTAAGATGCTGAGGAATGTTCCCTCTATCCCTACACTCTGAAGAGTTTTGATCGGGAATGGATGTTGTGTTTTGTCAAATGCTTTCTCTGCATCTATTGAGAGGATCATATGGTTCTTGTTTTTTCTCTTGCTGATATGATCAATCACATTGATTGCTTTACGAGTGTCAAACCAGCCTTGCATCCCAGGGATAAATCCCAGTTGGTCATGATGAATAATCTTCTTAATGTATTGTTGGATCCTATTAGCTAGTATCTTGTTAAGAATTTTTGCATCTAGGTTTATCAGGTATATGGGTCTATAATTCTCCTTTTTGGTTCGGTCTTTGTCTGATTTTGGAATTAAGGTGATGCAGGCCTCATAGAACAAGTTTGGAAGTATTCCATCTCTTTCTATCTTTTTGAACAGCTTTAGTAGACTAGGTATGGTTTCTTCTTTAAACATGTGGTAGAATTCCCCTGGGAAGCCATCCTGGCCCTGGACTTTTGTGTCTTGGGAGGTTTTTGTTGACTGCTTCAATTTCCTCCCTGGTTATTGGCCTGTTCAGGTTTTCTATTTCTTCCTGTTCCAGTTTTGGTGGTTTGTGGTTTTCCAGAAATGCGTCCATTTCTTCTAGGTTGCCTAATTTATTGGTGTATAGCTGCTCATAATATGTTTTTAAAATCGTTTCTATTTCCTTGGTGTTGGTGGTGATATCTCCTTTCTCATTCACGATTTTATTAGTTTGAGTCTTTTCTCTCTTCTTTTTAATAAGGCTGGTTAATAGTTTATCTTATTAATTCTTTCAAAGAACCAACTCCTGGTTTTGTTAATCTGTTCCACATTTCTTCTGGTCTTTCATTGAGTTCTGCTCGAATCTTTATTAACTCTCTTCTTCTGCTGGGTGTAGGATCTATCTGCTGTTTTTTCTCCAGCTCCTTTAGGCACAAGGTTAACTTTTGTATTTGAATTCTTTCCAGTTTTTGGATGGATGCTTGTATTGCGATGTATTTCCCTTTCCGGACTGCTTTTGCTGTATCCCAAAGCTTTTGAATGGTTGTATCTTCATTCTCATTAGTTTCCATGAATCTTTTTAATTCTTCTCTAATTTCCTGGTTCACCCTTTCATCTTTTAGCAGGATGGTCCTTAACCTCCACGTGTTTGAAATCCTTCCAAACTTCTTCTTGTGATTTAGTTCTAATTTCAAAGCATTATGGTCTGAAAATATGCAGGGGACGATCCCAATCTTTTGGTATCGGTTAAGAGCTGATTTGTGACCCAGTATGTGGTCTATTCTGGAGAAAGTTCCATGTGCACTTGAGAAGAATGTGTATTCAGTTGCATTTGGATATAAAGTTCTGTAGATATCTGTGAAATCCATCTGGTCCAGTGCATTATTTAAAGCTCTTGTTTCTTTGGAAATGTTGTGCTTAAAATACTTGTCAATCGTAGAAAACACTACATTCAGGTCACCAAGTATAAGTGTATTATTATCTAAGTATGTCTTAACTTTGGTTATTGATTGATTGATATACTTGGCAGCTCCCATATTTGGGGCATAAATATTGATGATTGTTAGGTCCTCTTGTTGGATAGATCCTTTAAGTATGATATAGTGTCCCTCTTCATCTCTTACTACCGTCTTCAGGATAAACTTTAGTTTATCTGATATAATGATGGCTACCCCTGCTTTCTTTTGAGGGCCATTTGAATGGTAAATGGTTCTCCAACCTTTTATTTTAAGGCTGGAGGTGTCCTTATGTCTAAAATGAGTCTCTCGTAAACAGCAAATAGATGGGTCTTGCTTTTTTGTCCAGTCTGAAGCCCTGTGCCTTTTGATGGGGTCATTAAGCCCATTCATGTTCAGAGTTACTATTGAAAGATGTGAATTTAGTGTCATCATGATACCTATTCAGTCCCTGTTTTTGTGGATTGTTCCCTTGGACTTCCTCTATTACAGAATCCTCCTTAGTATTTCTTGCAGAGCTGGGTTCGTGGTCACATATTCTTTCAGTTTCTGCCTATCTTGGAAACTCTTTATTTCTCCTTCTATTCTGAATGAGAGGCTTGCTGGATAAAGGATTCTTGGCTGCATGTTCTTCTCATTTAGGATCCTGAATATATCCTTCCAGCCCTTTCTGTCCTGCCCGGTCTCTGTGGAGAGGTCTGCTGTTAAACTAGTATTTCTCCCCATGAAAGTTAGAAATTTCTTGTCTCTAGCTGCTTTAAGGATCTTCTCTTTACCTTTGGAATTTGCAAGCTTCACTATTAAATGTCGAGGTGTTGAGCGTTTTTTTTTTTTTTATTTTAGGGGGGATCTCTCTATTTCCTGGATCTGAATGCCTGTTTCCCTTCCCAGATTAGGAAAGTTTTCAGCTATGATTTGTTCAAATAAATATTCTGGACCTCTGTCTCTTTTGGTGCCCTCGGGAATCCCAATTGAACGTAGATTTTTCCTTTTGAGTCTGTCACTTATTTCCCTTAACCTATCCTCATGATCTTTTAATTGTTTTTCTCTTTTTTTCCTCAGTTTCCCTCTTTGCCATCAACTTGTCTTCTATGTCACCCACTCGTTCTTCTACCTCATTAACCCTCCTCGTTAGGACCTCTAGTTTGGATTGGATCTCATTTAATTGCTTTTTAATTTCTTCCTGATTAGATCTAAATTCTGCAGTCATGAAGTCTCTTGAGTCCCTTATGCTTTTTTCTAGAGCCACCAGTAGCTTTATAATTGTGGTTCTGAATTGAGTTTCTGACATTGAATTGTGATCCAAATTTTGTAACTCTGTAGGAGAGAGTACTGTTTCTGATTCTTTCTTTTGAGGTGAGTTTTTCCTTCTAGTCATTTTGCCCAGTGCAGAGTGGCCAGAAACAAGTTGTACTGGGAAAAGCAGAAAAAGAGAGAAGAGAAAAAAGAGAAAAAAAAAAAAAAGGGTGGGGGGAAGCAAATAGAAAACAAAAAACAAGGGGGAGTATCCTCTGATTCTCTATAATGTAAATCCCTTGACTTCCCCTGGAACTTTCCAGTGCTGCTTGGTCAATAACTTGCTTTTCCCCTGTCCTTCCAGATGGTCTTCTGGGGGAGGGGTCTGCTCTGCTGATTCTCAGGTGTGTGCACTTGGGAGAGATGCTCATCCCCCTGCCTGGTGCACCGGTCAGTGAAAGTTGTTTATCCTATTTATTCTGTGAGGCCACTGTGAGGCTCAGTGGGGGTTGTTTATCCTGTGAGGCTCCAGGAGGAACAACCCCACTGGCGGCGGCCAGGTCCCCAGCTCTGGAGTCAGCTCCTGCAGTAACTACCGCAGCTCCCAGTCTGCAGGGGCCTGGATGCTCGGGGGCCGGGCCCCGATCTGTACAGCTCTGGGGGCGCCGGTGGCAGGAGTGTCCTCGCTGTCCTGTGTCCTCCCGGCCTCCGCCTGTCCCGGGGGGAGCACCGGATCCTGGCCTGTGTCCCCCAACACCCTGGGCTCCAGGGCCTGCGCTGCTGGAATCGCACTCCCGGGCCGCGCAGCCCCCTCTCTGTGGAGCCTCCGCCCGAGCCCCTCCGAGCTGCTGCCGGGTCCAGCCGTGTGCGCTGCAGCCCTTTAGGGAGCTTGGCCGCGGGGTGTGGGGCTCTCCCCGGGGCACAGATGCTCTGTTAGTGCCCCCGGGAGCCTGACTGCATCCCCGCCCTCCTGGGGTCCTGCTCCAACTCCCTGCAAGCGCCTTTTCTCCAGGAAGATTGGTGAAGTTCCTGCTTCTCCAGTAGCCCCAGGACAGGGGCTTTCTTGTCCTGGGGACGCTCGCCCTGGCCTTAGCCCGGATCCTCGGGAGGCCCCTCCCCCTTGGATGCTTTTTATTTGTTTGTTTTTTCCTCCCCGTCTTCCTACCTTGATAGAAGCGCATCTGTGGCATTCTAGCTGTTCTCTCTTTAAATCTCAGGCTGAATTCATAGGTTTTCAGGATGATTTGAAAGTTATCTAGGTAATTTGGTGGGTACAGGTGACTTGGGGACCCTACTCTTCTGCCATCTTGCCGACCAACTGTTTTAAACCCCAATGCTCTAAAACTTCTTCAACTTTGTATAAATTTGTGTATAAAGTGGCATTCATATGTATGCATAGGGTATATACAAAGCATACATCTAACTAAGCCTTTTTATTTTTCATTTAACAAGTGAATCATGGTTAAAGTAGAAATAAAATTAGGAAATTTCTCAAAGTATTTGGTATTTACAGAATTATAGAATTGGACATGATCCTAGAAATAATGACTCCTGTCCCCACATTTCCTATACTGTATTGACACTGTGCAGAAGAGTGATTTAGGGGAGAGTATTTGGAGATAAACACCAGACTTTGACTACTGGATACCACTAAATAGCTCTATAGACTTGGCCAAAACCTAGACCTTAATTTTTTGCAGTTTTATAACTGAATTATTGATTTCTAATTCATTGAACTTTTAGCTAAGTAAAGTGAAGTATTCAAAACTCCGGAAATAGTGAAAATAAAAGGAAGGACAGAGAGTGAGAAGATTTAAAATGAGGTTTCTTTGTCCAATGAACTACTAGGTGAATTCTTCCTTTAGCTGTTTTAGAATTCTCTTGGATTCAATTTTCTGATGCCCTTTGCTTTGGATAACACCACGGAAAAAGAATACACTAGCATCGACCTCTGGATATTTCTATTTTGCCTTCATATCTCTTAGCTTCTATTGCAGCAGTTTCTACTGAGAAACAAAATGAACAAGTTTGGGGAGTGAGCCAATTTGGCAAAGATCACTCTTCTCTTCCCGTGTTACTTAATGCCCCTAGCAGAGCATGGCA
Source organism: Canis lupus familiaris (assembly GCF_011100685.1). Classification (NCBI taxonomy): domain Eukaryota; kingdom Metazoa; phylum Chordata; class Mammalia; order Carnivora; family Canidae; genus Canis; species Canis lupus. The sequence goes on from NC_049225.1 coordinate 50,094,774, forward strand.
CTCACTCACCCTTGTCTTCTTCATTACTGCCATATTGTGTTACAAATATCTCTATTAGCACTACTTTCCCTAGATTCTAATTATCTGTCAATGTTTTTTCTCTTTTCTCTAGACTGAGTTCCTTGAGGGTATAGGGTACGTACTACTTTTCTTTTTTTTAATTTCAGTACTGCTCTGACAAACGGTGAGGTCGAATGCCATTCAGTCTGAATGAATGAAGTTTATGTGTTAGATCAATAATGGGAAATACATTCAGAAAAAGAGAAAATATAGAAAACCATGTATAGATTTAAAGTAGAAATCAATCTCTGTGGAATAGAGACTTTAATTATATAATTTATGGTTACCATATACACTAAATTTAAGTGAATTCTATATAGTTCTACCTTTGTGAGCCTTCTTTTAAGCCTGATGGCCACACTTGATATGAATTAAATATGTGTAGGATAAATGAAGAATGAATAAATGAACAACTACTTTAATATTGATTATTCTATGGATATTTTAGTTTTAAAATTGTAGCCTTTATCCTAATAGCTAGTCACAGTATGCTATGGTTGATTGATCTCTGCATATGTACCTGTAGAGGGATCTCTACATTAAAATATTAAATGTCATGATTATAGTGAAGCAATTTGGGTATCCTTATTTTACAAATGAGTACATTGGACCATGGAGTGAAACTGATGATACTGAATCCATAGGTGATTATGTAAATAAACTGGTGTTTCTCTCTTTCTCCAAATGACTTTTAGATAATCGGCTAATGAATGTCACAACAGTCTGGTCAAAACATATTTTTGCTTATGATAGTGAGAAAAGAGCCAGCAGTTGGACAATTGCTAGAAAGTTAAAAGTGTAGGAATAATGCATATACTAGATAATTGAATTGTCTGAATGGGAATGGCAAGAGCACTCCACCCTCTTCTATTGTATTTTTTTTTAATTTTTTAAAAGATTTTTTATTATTTATTTAGATACACAGAGAGGAGAGACAGACAGAGAGAGAGAGAGGCAGTAACACAGGCAGAGGGAGAAGCAGACTCCATGCAGGGAGCCTGATGTGGGACTGATCCCGAGTCTCCAGGATCACACCCTGGGCTGAAGGCAGCACTAAACTGCTGAGCCACCTGGGCTGCCCTCTTCTATTGTATTTTAAATATTGCCTCTCGGTGTCTAGGATAGCTCATAAACAGGGAAACAGAGAGCATGGTTCCCTGAAGAGAACTAGTTAAGAGGCTACTGGCACAAACTTGCTAACATATGCAAATGTCTTATATAAGCATGTGCTTCTCAGTATTCTAAGCTCTTTCTCATAAACTAGCTTATAATATGTAGGGTAGCAGAGAGAAGCAACAAAGTACCCTGGTTCAGATGCAAGACAGACCTGGATGCAGATTCTGAATTTGCTTTTCTTTGCTGACTGTGAGCAAGTTAGATGACTTTCCTTGTCCGTAAAACGTGGGGGAATAAAACAGATTTTTATAAAAACAAACTATTTTGTATATTATATGACGTATAATAACCCTTTCTGTGAGGCAAGGCTGGCAGGTTAGGTCCATTTGAGATGGGAAAAAGAAACAAACTACCTTGGAGCAGTAAATGACATTGATTCAAAAATTTATGGAGCATCCGTAAGATACTGGATACTGTGCCACACACGAAGTAAATAAAGAGAAATAGATTCCAAATAGCCTTCAGTTGTCTCAAACTATCAGTGGACTCCTAAGTCATAACTCTGTAGTCAGCTAATAGCAACTAACATTTTTTTTCAACACTTACCTTATGTCAGATGCTGTCTTATTCATTTAATCTTCAGAACAACCTTATAAGCTAAGAACTGTTATTAATACCAGTTTTTAGATGAGAAAACCGAGGTTGTGAGATTTTAAGTAATTTGCCTAAGATGGCATATTTAAAGTGTTTAGCTGTATCAGATAGCCTTTACAGTCCATGTTCCCTGCTGTGAGATACTGCCTCTTATGTGTGGTTTCTATTCTTATATATCTGCTTAGGAAAAAAAAAAAAAAGGACATTAACATCTGATCAAGATGTCACAAGGATGTATTTGTGCATACTTGCTCACTTCAAAGGCACAGAAATAATAGACTTAAAAATAGTCAATTAGCCATATTCAAAAAATATAACTCTCCATGTATCAGCAATCCCTTAGTGATAAGTTGGTATTCAAGTCATATGGTGGAAATCATGTTTAATCACTTGAATATTCTTGCAGAAACTAGGGCCACCTGGTAAAACAGCAGAATCTATAGCTGCTTATAGCCAGGGGCAGGGGCCATGCTCCTCATCAATCAGCTGTGGAATAGCATCAAACCAGAAATGAGCTGATTGCCTGTGGCCCAGAAATAAAGCAGAAGCACCTATGCAAGTATATGAAACTTATCTGTACTACTTGAAGAGGTATTACAAAGTTTTGCAGAAGACAAAAATGGATTGTAGATCTTGCCTTACCATGAGATATTGTGCAATTAACATCACTTGTGTGAGCCTGTTTTCTCATTTGTAAAATGTTCATAAATTGAATATGCTTCATTGAATTGTTACAAAGATTAAACCAAATAATATATCTAAATACTTACACAAATGCTAGATTCTTACTTAAAAAACATGTAATTAGTAATATTAAGACCAAATCATTTTTACTTTGACTGTTTTTGATAGAAATACTTTGAAACATTTGATCCCACTCTCATAGCATTTTACATGGAGGTCATTGAAAATTCATTATACAATTATTATAAAATAATAGAAATTTATGTTGTTAAAGGATTTTGGAAATCATCTCAAACAAATCTCCTCATTATAAAGATGTAGAAATGAAGGCCCAGAGAAGCTCACTGCTCACCTAACCTAGTGCAGGAATCTGTTCCAATGCACTGTTGACTTTAAGGCATTATGGCTTCACTACTTTATTCTTTAGAAGGAGGGCTATGTGCCCCGAATGCACAATGAGCCCACAATTTTGAAGCTAATTTTCATATTCTTTTGCCTCACTGATTTTTATGTGCTGTCATTTCTACTTTTGATTTGCCTGATTCTTTAGCTCCTCCTATTTTTTCATATTTTACCCTTCTCATCCACTTTGGAGTAAGAAACAAATTAGAGTGAACTAGGTTTAAAATAGGAGTTAATAGGCTTTGAGTGAAGGTAGAGTGACTGCTGTGAGTAAAACACTTGACTTTCAATATCTATATTTTGGTTTATTTACTTTGTGGATGGTAGTTGAGGGGAATTCTGAGCTAAGCAACAGGTTATCACATTTTTTAAAGATTTATTTATTTATTCATTTTAGAGAAAGAGCACAGGGAGGAGGGGCAGAGGAGAGGTTAGAGAGAATTTCAAGCAGACTCTCCACTGAGTGGGGAGCCCAACCTGGGGCTTCATCTCACAACCCTGAGATCATGACCTGGGCCAAAACCAAGAGTCAGATGCTTAACCAACTGAGCCACCTGGGAGCCCCACATCAGGTTATCAATTTTATGAAAAAATTAAAATCCCTAGAAAAGTGAACTATAGATAAAAGTGAGGCATTGTTACATTCACATTTGGAAAAATGTAAAACTCAGGAGTTGATAATTAATTAATAAACTATCACCACCAACAAAAATAATCCAAGAATAGTAATTAAATTATGAGATTTTAATGTGCTCATTAGAATTCAAACGTAGAAGTTAAACAGAGAAGGTTGTCTGTCAATTCATTTTATAATAATTGAGAAACAAACAAATTAATTATAGAAATGTAGGAAAAGTCTATTTGCATATTATCTTTATGACTGTACATAAAGCATCTAGTCTAGAAGGATTTCCATTCAAAGGGACATTAAATTAGAGTAGTCCTGATCTACAGGTCTTCCCCAATATTTACTCACATGCTCATGAACACACACAGAAAGATGAATGTAGTTCAGATTCTGGAGGATATAAGACAATAATTGCCTTTAGTGTTTCTGGGGCAGAAAGCATTAGACTGCCAAAATCTGGGTTAAGGACATTTTTATGGCATAACACGTAATCAAATAACCAAACTTTATGGGAAGTTCTTTGAAATGTTCATGTAGCTAGCACCTCACATCACTCAAACTTCTACAGCAGTTTGTGGTTTCTTTTGTTTTTGGTGTGATAATACACATTTTATTTTTGTATCAACTAATCTTTGTTTAAAAAGTGAGTTTATGATTATGGATTTCATAGATTTCTTATTATGGTGCCTTATATATACTAGACACTGTTCTAAGCAATTCACATACATAAATTCATTTGATGATAACATATGGAAATAGGTTTTCACCAGTAAAAGCTTTCTGACAAATCCCTCTTCCCCACCAGCTCATTTGGCTCCACCATCAGCTCATTATGGCTCCTGAAACCCAACCATTAGGACGTATTTTAAAGAGCTTAAACCGGATATCAGAAAAGTTTAGGTTCAAGTCTGTGTTCATGTTTAAGCTACTATCTCTTGGTTGCAAATTCACACTTCTATGTAACATTGGTGCTAAACTATACAGCTTTTATTTCTCCCTTTAAGATGCTTCCTACCCAGTCTGGGAATAGGAAGCCCTCTAGGGAGATGAGAAGAAAAAAGAAAAAAAAAAAAAAAGGAGAAAGGACTTGCTTAGTCTGTTCTAAGCATGTTCTTATATAAGGACTGTCCTGAGAATGGCCCTCCACTTTGGCAACAGCACTTGGTTCAGCCCCTAGGTTTTTGTTGCATTCCCAGGACTAGCCCCATCATGACCAAGGTATTGACCCCTTTAAAAGTCTGGGTGCCAGCTCCTTGGGAATCTTACTCAGGATGCTATTCCCAGCTCCCCCCTTTTTTTTCCCCTAACTTTAAGGATAGTAGGTGTTTCTCTATCTGAACTGCACTTGATACCAGGAGATGCTGAAGTTTATTTGGTCATGCCATGTCCTTTAATAAAGTACTGCTCTCCTTTCCAATAGGAAGTGTCATAATAGTAATTCTTAATATGAAGTCACATCACAATTAATTAAAAGCATCACTCTTGTTGATTGTAATGAAATAATCCTGAGAATCAAGTGCCTTTAATTCTTAATTTTTAAAGCAGTTCTGATGGCTCTAAGAACTGTGGGTAGTTAGTCCTCTTCTGACTTCACTGGAGAATCAACAGGCAGAAAAGTATAAGCTCGGGGCTTTTAATTCTCAGTTCAAGTAATAGAGAACAAAGGAGATCCTATGGCAGTCTCAAAAGAATCTCTTATTTCTTGTAGCTACAGGGCTGGCTTCTCTTTAAAAGTAGATGCATATTTTAATTGTACTGATTATAGAATTACAATGTAAATCAAAATCTTACATTGGCCATGTCTCTTATGAGAAAATTAGGACATTAATTGGGAAGGAAAGTGAGGCTAAAATGTATGGTGATATCTGAGTGGACTTGAACAATGCTGAGAATCTTAGAACTCTTAAGATTTTATACGACATTTTAAAAAAGATTTTTATTTATTTATTTGAGAGATGCACACGCACATACAAGTTGGGGAGAGGGGCAGACAGGGATAGAAAGGGGCAAGCAGACTCTGCTAAGCATGGAGCCTCATGTGGGGTTCCATGAGGGGCTAGATCTCAGCATCCTGAAATGATGACCTGAGATGAAATCAAGAGTCAGGTACCAACCAACTGAGCCACCCACACGTCCCACTAAGACTTTCTTAGCAATGGAAGCAACCCACCTTCCTGGATGTGAGATGATCCTGCTCTTGTATTAAGACCCTTCAGTAATTCAACCAGGTAAAGAATTGCAAATAAACCAGTTGACAGGCTGACTGAGAGAAAAGGGTAATAGAAGAAGGAAGTCATTTATATCAACTACAATCATGTAACTAATATAGATATGGGGACCATAGAAGCCATGCATATTTTATTCCTTGCTTACTATTACTTTCATAAAAATATATAGCTCTGTCTTTGCATAAAGATCCCATGGGTATTTAAACAAATTGATATTTGTATATATTAAATACTTTCTTTTGATCTCCTTTCTTCTATACCCTTGCTGTTTTATAGAAAGAGGTTTTCATTATAGACAGGCTTACAATTGAATCTTTGGGAAATAGATTATTCAAGGGGGACTGTGATTATATTAGAAGATTAAATGTCATCATTCAAAAATGGATGCTGTGATTCTTGCCTAGAAATGGATATGATGGCTGTTTGGATTTTGTGTATCTCCTTTTTGGACAAATGCTGAGAGCATTTTATTTGTATGAAGGATAATTGCATCTTATTGCTGTGAGACAGTATACATATACACAGAAATGAATGTATGATATCCACTAACTGACATGGTGAAGTATATCAGTTATTAATCATTTATCTGTCACCTCCAAATCCAACTTTCCATACCCTATTTTATGATGTTGGGGCTGGGACCCTTTAATGTTCATTTCTTCTCTGCCACTGTCAGGTTATTCTAGTATAAAGCACTGAAGGAAGAGTAGAGAGCAGAGGGAAAGGAAAAGGAACATTCTCCTTTTTATTAATTTGCTTTGCCCTTTAACGTTACCCTTCACCTTTGTGAAAACAGTTGATTCCAGTCTCCAGTGTTTTGCACTCCCAGAACCAGCCGCATTGTGCTTTCTCAAGGTGTCCATTTCAGTCAAGCAGCACCTCTTCCTTTCGAGTCTGATCCCAAATGTGCAAGTGTTCTCTTGCACACAGCTGAGATCCTAGCAGCATGTGGACAGACCACAGAAGTCTGAGACCCAGCCCAGAGGTGCCCCTCCTCTGATTATCTGTGATTCCACCATCAGCTATGTGGAACCCTGACTTTGGAGGTCTGATTCCCAGTTCTGGGGCTTCCTTCTCTGAGCTGCTTAGCTACTCTCACCATCCAGGTGATAGCATCTTTTCAAATGACTGAGTCCAGCTCTGTAAGTACTCTTACCCAACTTTCTAGGCTCGGCAAAAGAGCCTACCAGTTCTGTTTTGGTGTCTGCTCCTATAGTTACTATCTCTGCATTGCTCATTTATCAGCTCCTTCTATATTAAATTCACTTTATTAAAATACATAAAATCTAGTTTCTGTTTTACACAGTCCAAATTTGTGTTGGCTGGGATAAGTCATGTCACCATTCAGATTCAAATCTTTACCTGTTTAATTGGTGGATGGTTATAGAAGGGATAGTATAAATAATACTAAGATGGTGTTTCCCAATTTTTTTCTGGTGAATACTAATCCCAAAATTTCCTCCAAGCAAAATAATACTTATGGTCATGGGGATTTGGGAAATGTTAAATACTATAGCAAACAGTGAGAGAATCATGGTGCACATAAGCATAATAAATGCTCTGAGCAGTCCAGCAGAAAATATTTATTTTACTCTGATTCAACATCTCTTCCCAAATTATTTGACTAGGAAAACTATTTTGTTTACAGTTAATCTCTATTACCACTCCATGACATACATTGAAAAATAGTATTCTCTAGAATCCTTAGCAATTCAGAAATGTTATAATTTTATTATTTTTTTCAAGATTCTTTTATCAAGGAGAAATCTAATACCAATAAATTGGTTTTACTTATCTATTTCAGCTCTAAGCATAAATATTGACTGAAAGTAATGTTCTTTGCAGTGAAATGTAGAATGAATGTTGAAAGGGGGGCAGGAAGGATATCAGAACACCATGAAAATTGTTACAGGAAACAAAAGACAAGATGAGAGAATTCTGAAGGGGATTAAAACGAGTTGCATTGGGTTCTATGAGGATGTATATGGTTATGATTAAGTGAACAAGCTATAGATTCACACTGCGTGGGTGTGACTCTCAGCTATACTACCTGAGTGCCATTTGCTTTTGGAAAAAAATGAGTTATCCTCTCTGTACCCTGGTTTCTCATCTTTAAATGGAAGATGATAATAGTATATACTTTACCGGTTTGTGAGGAAGATTAAATGTAATATAGCATACAAGATGGTAACACTTGCCTAGTGTTTAATGTACTCCCTAAAACAGAAGCAGGCCCAGTATAGTTAGACTAACTTAATTTACATAGAAAAGAGTAGTAACGAAACAAGCATAAATTGTTTAAAAGAAGAGGACCTCTAAAGGGCATCTGATCAATCCCTTTCATCCTATAGCTGAGAATACAAGGAATTCTCCCAAAGACTAAGAGATTTGGTCAGGTAGCTAATACAGACATTGGATGGAGCTCTCATTCTCCTCACCCTTAACAGGGAGCTATTTTAGTTACCCTCTAATTTGTTGGGCTGTAGAATTTTCGCATTTTTTCTGGATTAAGTCAAGAGTAGTGATCTCAAAATATTTCTTTCTGAGTTCATTGCTCAGGGTAATCTCAGTGATGTTTAAGGCCCAACAACAACTAACGAAGGTTTATCAATTTGGACAAATCATCCTGCATGCTTTTTCCTACCTTAGTTCCTGTTTCCCTAAGACTATTATTCTCTGTGGGAGAAACATGGCTAGAGTCAGCATCAGGAAGAGCTGGGATAGCAGAAAGAGAGACAAGTAGTCTCATTCATGTTTTTTTTTTCTGCTTTATTCAGGTATAATTGACAAATAAAATTGCAAGGTATTTAGAATGTACAATGTGATGATTTGATATATGAATACATTAGGAAATGATCCCCTCCATTGAGTTAGTCAATTAACATATCCATTAACTTACATATTTACCTTTTAGGTGTTTTTTTTTTCCCCCTGAGAACATTTAAGTTCTCTCTTATTGACTTTTTTTTTTTTTAAGATTTTATTTATTTATTCATGAGAGACACACACAGAGAGAGGCAGAAGCATAGACAGAGGGAGAAGCAGACTTCTCTCAGGGAGCCCGATGTGGGACTCCATCCTGGGACCAGGAGCACGCCCTGAGCCAAAGGCAGATGCTCAACTGCTGAGCCACGCAGGTGTCCCTGTTACTGACTGTCAATCATACAATAGAGAGTTATACTATAGTTACCATGTTATATATTACTTAGACTGTATTCATCTTATAACTGAAAGTGTATTGAGTGAGCAGGAAGGAGACGAAAGATTGACTCTGAATACAAACATGACTCTATTTTTTTAAAGATTTTATTTATTTATTCATGAGAGACACACAGAGAGATAGGCAGAGATATAGGCAGAGGCAGAGGCAGGCTCCCTGCAGGGAGACTGATGTGGGACTCGATCCCAGGACCCGGGATCATGACCTGAGCCGAAGGCAGATGCTCAACTGCTGAGCCACCCAGGTGCTTTGTTTAGAGCCAGATGACTGATCCTGCCTGTGCCGCACCTTCTACTTCTTAGAATCACCAGGGACACTAACACTGGGTAGAGGTAGTCTCTTCATTTCTTCATACTTAAGGAAAGTCTTCTCTCTAGCTTTATCTAACAGATACGGAGAACCATGTTTATTATTGTTTTATTTAGTGGTATACTCAAGTGAAAAATATGAGATATAGCCACAGTCATAACAAGGCTCCATTATAGTCTTATTTTTTTCTACAATTTCATGGAATTATGATGAGCATATTATTTTGAAAGGAGAGCCTAATGAGATAAAACAGCACTGTATTGCAGTCCAACTAAAGCTATGTACATATGCATACTTTATTATTTATTTTTATTGAGGTAAAACAGCACAGCAAGGTTAAAAACAAATGGCTAAGCTCAATACAGGCTGTACAAAGATGCTGAAAACAATATTACTGGCATAAAGGTCTCCAACATGCTGGTATTAACCTATTGATAAATATTTAGACTATTTATATTTTGCTCTCTTTGACAACTAAGCCAAAATAAATGTATTTTAAGGCCACCTTTGGATGTGTCAGCATGTCTTAGTTTATCTTCTTTGTGGTAAAGGCTATTCACAGTGACAATTAAAATATTGAACACTGAAGGGCAAAGATTGGCAAATTCATCTTGAGTACATCTTATTCTCTTAAAATTTTTTCTCTAACATACAAAAAAGTCATATTTTCCAACAACTTTCAACTTCTAGTTCTGAGGAGTAACATTATTGCTTTTTGGCCCATACATGCTTACTCAAAGCTATGTGTTACAGATTTTCAATGTTTCAGAAAAGCATCTATACAAGTCTTAATACTACAAAATAAGAACTTACAGAATACAAGTTGTCTTGGCTGCAAGCTATTCAACACTGCTGCTCACTTCCATTGTGTCTTTGGAAAGGTAAACTACCCAGTATACAAGGTTAAATCCTGCAAATGCAACTGGGAAGAGAATCCGAGAATACTGGTCTATTTTACTGGTGCCTCCAAAGGCTGGAGAGAGTGGTGGGGGTGTGACAGGTGTTGATTGCAAGATGGGAGCTCTTGTGAGGACTTTGCTGGCCTCAGGGGATGGAACTATTGGCAAAGTCAGAGAGGTGATTCTTTTCTTCAGATGATACTTGGAATCAGGATGCTGTAAGGAAACGACATAAATATTCAGCTTAAATCAAAGACTAGAGATCCCTTAGTCACTTTTTCACCATTAACAGATGTTATTATAGATCTTGGAAACTAGCCCTTTATCTGATATGTCATTTGCAAATATCTTCTCCCATTCTGTAGGTTGTCTTTGAGTTTTGTTGACTGGAGGGTATTATGCTGAGTGAAGTAAGTCAGTCAGAGAAGGACAAACATTATATGTTCTCATTCATTTGGGGAATATAAATAATAGTGAAAGGGAAAATAAGGGAAGGGAGAAGAAATGTGTGGGAAATATCAGAAAGGGAGACAGAACATAAAGACTGCTAACTCTGGGAAACGAACTAGGGGTGGTAGAAGGGCGGGGGGTGGGAGTGAATGGGTGACGGGCACTGGGTGTTATTCTGTATGTTAGTAAATTGAACACCAATAAAAAAATAAATTAAAAAAAAAAAAAAAAAAAAAAAAAAAAAAAACAGATGTTATTATATTATAATATCACATATTATTATATATTTAAGATAAAATATTAGCAAATGCTTGTTTAAATATTGACAAAATTTTTTTCAAGATTTTATTTATTTGACAGAGAGAGAGAGAGTGAGAACACAAGCAGGTGGAGCAGCAGGCAGAAGCAGGCTTCCTGCTGAGAAGAGAGCCTGATGGGGAGCTCAATTCCAGGACCCTGAGATTGTGACCTGAGCCAAAGGCAGACGCTTAACCAACTGAGCCACCCAGGCACCCCAATATTAGCAAATTCTTAATAGTATTTGATGGTGCTACTCTTCCAAGAAAGTGGTAAAACAAATTTAAAAAAATGATTTGCTTCATCCAACATCCTATAATTTAATACATCAGCAATTGATGCCAAGCATATTCCACATTCTAGAAACTGTAATGACCATTAGGCTATTAGGAAGAACTACACTGGTCAATTTCAATGCTTATTTCATCATCCCCACGTTTTCCTGGTGGTGCATAAGCCTATAGAACAATGAATGTAGGCAACAAAGGCAATTTCAATTTTGAATATATGGACAATTAGTTAATATAAGAAAATCTAGCAGTTCAGTTAGTTGATATCATCCTTTTCACCTCTATCCTCATCTTCACATGTTCATAAATTTGAACCAGCTGAGAAAACAGCAACAAAAAATATTAAAGTGCTTGTGTATGTGAAAAGGCAGAGACAAAGTATCAGTACCCATAAACTGAGTGGAATGACTATTCATCCCTTGATATATACTGCTTTTTAAGCTCATAAGTTCTATGTTGAGAGCTTTCTGCTTCCCATTCAGAACTTCTCCACTGGTCCTCCATCTTAAATCACCAAAAAATGATTTCATTTACTGACTTCAGAATTGTTATACATTCTTTTTTTATCATTAGAAATCATAAGACAACCATTTTTAGTCCTGAAAGGAATATTTAGCACATTAATTGTCAGTTGAGAAGGCTAAGTCCAGAGGGTGGAGCTGGAAAGGCCTCGCTCCTAGTCACACAATTAGTAATAAACTACACTGGTCAATTTCAATGTTTATTGCATCATCCACACGTTTTCTTGTCTTTAAAGTACTGGGTCTAGTTCAGAAACTCTAATTCTGTTTGCTTTAGACTCCTTTCATACCATTGGAGGCCAGGGGACCTTCCTCTGATTTATATATTTTCTTATGTATATCCTGCAATAGTCACTCTCCTTGTGGCCAGGTTGTCCTTGCTGGTTTCTGCCTTCAAACACTTGCTGTACATGATCTCTGCTCTTGTAACACTGCCTTGTTTTCTCCCTGGCAGCAAAATCACCACTTTGATGCCTGGCAGGGTATGTTACTCATGTGAGCAGACTCCCGTGGTTTTAGCCAGCAACCCTACAGCAACAGGATGAGGCAGTCGCCTCCCCTGTGCGGGTTGAGCCACAGGACCAGAATGACCTGCCGATGTGGTGACATTTGGAGTGCAAGAAATAATGAATCCAAGAACCTCTTCTCTCTATAGTCCTCTTCTGAATTTTGCCGTGTGATTTGTCATAGAATTTACTGAGTACCTAAATAATAATAGTCATCATTGAGAGTTAAAGCCCAGTGTGCTTTTAGAGGCCATGGGAAAATCTCTTCACCAAAAGCAAAAATGAATCTCTGTAGTCATGTCAGATTTCTCATGACCATGGTGAATTTCAAGGAAAGAATATCTTTATTTGTTATGTATTCACCCAGTATTGTGCTAAGGACTCTTTACAGAATTAAATAAATCATAGGTTTTGACGTTAGAATATAATAACTTAAATAGTAGAGGACTTTGTCTGCAAATCTTAGACAGGAAATAAATAACACCTTCCATTAAAATCATGTGACAGCTGAGGACTACTGTGCCCATGGTCACCAGCCAGTATGTGGATAGGACCAGAACAGTGGTATTTTGGTCTCAGTGCAAATAGAGAATAAACATAGCACCTTCTTTTCAGAGTTTCTATCATATATCTCAGACTCTAATTTGAATTTTTAGCCATTTACTATGTTATTGAAATATTCTCCCACTGAAAGAGCAAAATATGTTACTATTTCATTTTCTAGAAAGTGTTATCCTCCTCCCAGATACATGGAACACTGAAATACTTTAGTAAAATTTCTAAGGATCATGATGGAGGAAAATGAGAGCAAGCCTTTAGAGCAGATTCTCTTTCTAAACTCATCTTGATTTTTAATAGCACACATTGCCCGTGTTTATTTCCCTTTTTAAGAAAAAAGAGGGAAGACATGAAAAAGGTCATTGAGGCAAAAAATGATTATAAAACATAATTTACCATGAAAATGTAAAGCATTGTTTTATCTCCCCCTCTTTAAAGCTATGGGAGAAAATAGTTATTTGTCAATCTTTTGGCATTGTCACAATGTCACACATAAAGTAAGAATTACCAAATGACATTCAAAACACATGAAAAATTTAATGGCATTAGCCAGGAAGATCCCCTACAACAGGATTCCCCATTTCCTCATCTACTTCCCCAAACAATCTTTATGGAGGGTTAAGAGTTAGGAAGACAATAAAGTGAAAAAGCCTTAGATTGCAATTCCATATATACTAATTTTCTGCTATATGAAGTTCCCTTCTTTAAAGCTAGGGACAATTACTACTTTCTCTGTAAGTTTTCCTTTTCCTTAAAAATTTGAGAAAGCAAATGTAATGTATATATTTACAGATAAGATAGATGGATAGATATTAGATATACAAAATATGTATCATAGATATATTAGAGAATACTTTTCTGCCTACTTAGCTGTTATAATTTACTTAGCTGTTAATCATACTCTTCCTTGTAAATATGATTTCAGTTGTGCCTTATATCCTTTCCTGACATAAAATCTCCTTATTGGTAGAGGGCGTATTATTTCCAAGTATAAGTGCTTCACGATACCTCACCAGTGCACAGAACGTAATATGTGCTTGATAAGCATATGCTGAATCAGCAAACGAATGAAAATCTAAACATTTCCAGGATTTCTTAGAGTGATCAGGCAAGGAAAAGAAAACAAAAAGTTTTATGATTATTTTACATTATATTTTAGTGTATCATTTCATATTACAAGTACCAAATCTAAATGCTTATAATTGACAAGTACTACACAGCCCTTAGCATGCATTATTTTGCCTATTCCTGGAAAAAAACTATAATGTAATTATTATTTTCATTTTAGAGATGAGCAAATGAAGGCTGAAGTGGGAAACTCACACAAGGTAATCACTGCCTGAAGTGATTAATCACTCTCAGATGCTTAAGATCACATTCTTAATAATTTTTATGATTTCTTCCCATCAGCTCTAAGGTTCAGGGCATGGTTTCTCAAAAACAAAACCATTGATACTTTGGGTAAGATATTTCTATGTTGTGAAAGATTATCCTGCACATCATGGGATATTGAGAAGTATCACTGGGTTCTTCTACCCACAAGATGTCTGTAGCATCTCCCTCCTCAACATTATGACAACCAGATATATCTCCAGACATTGCCAAATATTCTCTGGGGAAAAAAGTCACCTGTTACTGAGTATCACTGGCTTGTTGGAGTTACAGCTATCTCACTGTCCAGCAGTGCTTGGGGGTATTTCTAGCAGGCAGGAAATATGATATGCTCAAGGAAATGCAAGAGGCCGGGCTAACCCACATGCTAGATAATCAGCTCCTGCATAACTGGGAATTGGCAGTACAGGAAACTGGACTCCAATTTAGAAGAATCACATTGAATTTCTGAAGTGAAAAGAAAGCCAATTTTACAAGCCATTCAAGATACAGGTTTGCTTCAGACCCCGCCTGTTCTATTGTAAGCCCAGCAGCTTCAGCTGATGGTAAAATAGGTTTTTGTCAGAGTCCAGATGAGGGCTCAGCTTGGGGCTGTCACTGTTTTGAGTGGAACACCTGTGGTTTTGAATTTTTCCAGGGCTTCCCTGCTGCTGAATGCCATCCTGCTTTGGGTATTTATAGAGCACTGCTTTGTTTTAAGTAATGCCATATTGCAAAGGTACTTTGAGTCAAACTGGACTTTATGACAATCAATTATTTGATGTAAAGATAAGACATTTGGGAAGTACTTAAAGCAATTTTGATACAGCATTCAGTGAATCTAATATGTTAAAGAGGAAGGGGCAATGGGTTATCTCTCAAAAGAGATATTCTAGCCATGGCTGCATTATCCAAGGGACAAACAAAACATCTGCTTTTTGGACCAGCAGACGGGAGCATCAAATATAAGAGAAATTTGAAAACATTTAGTACTTAATTTTTTTTTAGAAAACTATTATGTGAATTATTATGGAGAAAATAAGAATTTCAAATCAAATTTTCTTGCATCTAAGTAATAGCTTGTAGAATTGGGACAGAGATGATTCCAGAATTTCTACAAAGAAGCAGCTTATTGGCAGCAATCTGGTGGGTCAGTGGTGTAAGGTACATGTCTGGAAATCATACTGGAATGTTTGGAGGGTAAAGAAGGGAATATTGGATGGGGATTTGATAGAAGGTATAGAGAAAGAACTAACTACCTACACCCCTCATCTAATCCACCCTGACCTCTCTATAACTTACGCAATAGCACAACCATGGTGAAGGGACCCAGAGTCTCTGATGGGCTTAGTTTAACCCTTAGTTCTACAGAGTAATGATAATATTCAAAGAAATCCAGGAAATATTTGGAACATGGGAAGTAAATCCTTTAGTATTCTGTGCTTCATATCTCTCTACATAGGTGGAAGGCAATATGATAATGACCCAGCAGATTATCCCAATCTTGAAAGGGAATAAAGAAAGAATATAATATGTCTTATTTCCCCTCTCTATTCTCAAGTTGCTAGCAACTGGCTTGGTGTTTCTAGAACAGGGCCAGGCTCATCCTTCTGTTCTCAGCTGAGGCAACGCTTCCTCCAGAATGATAATCCCTCCAGACTGTGTTAGGTACTCTTGCATGGCTCTTCTTTAGCCACTATACATCTCTATCCAGAGTCTTTATCACAGTGAATTGTCATGGTTCATTGGTTTGTCTTTCTTCCTGTTCAGCAAAAAGCTTGTGAGGGAAGAAGCGATACTGATGTCACTCACTAACATATTCCCAGCATTCTACAAAGGATATGGAACATTTAACAAGCACTTACGGTATGAGTAATTCAGTGAATATGTAGGTACTCAATAAATGGGTGCCAGATGAAAAAAAAAAAAAAAAAAAAGA
Source organism: Canis lupus familiaris (assembly GCF_011100685.1). Classification (NCBI taxonomy): domain Eukaryota; kingdom Metazoa; phylum Chordata; class Mammalia; order Carnivora; family Canidae; genus Canis; species Canis lupus. Next base: position 50,110,906 of record NC_049225.1, read on the forward strand.
ACAAATAATGTAATCAGCATAAATATATTTATTGTCATGACTAATGAAATTTTGGCCAATTTTGTTTGTAGATAATTTGCCAAGAACATCATACCTCCTATGAAAAAGAAAAGCCACATTGAATGTATCAATAGGTGGGGAAATTCATTCTTAGGGACATAGTAATGAGGGCTTAGACCTTTAAAATAACAAGGAAACTATTAGGCAGCCCCGGTGGTGCAGCGGTTTAGCGCCGCCTGCGGCCCCAGGGTATGATCCTGGAGACCCAGGATTGAGTCCCACATCGGGTTCCCTGCATGGAGCCTGCTTCTCCCTCTGCCTGTGTCTCTGCCTCTGTGTGTGTGTGTGTGTCTCTATGAATAAATAAATAAAAATCTTAAAAAAAAAAAAAGATGTTGAGAAATTTAAAAATAAAATAACAAGGAAACTATCAAACATCCAAAAAGTGATGTAGGTCCAAACTTGATCTAACATGCAGAATAAGCATACCCTAGACACATAATAATTTATGAAACATGAGGATAAGAGTAACTCTCTAATGTCAATACTGCATACCAGATAAAAAGCAATAAGGAAAGGTACCATATAAGCAGGAAAGAAGCTGTGTGGATAATTTCTTCTCAAAATCTAAAAAAAAAAACAAAAAAACAAACAAAACAAAAACAAACAAACAAACCAAAACCCAAACCCTAGTATCTAGTTCTAAATGCCTTAAAACCAGAAAATTATTAGTCTACCAAGCATTTCTGAGGATTTAGTTTTAGATATCTCTTTGGGTTTGAGTGCTAGATTTAAAACTCCTGAACTTCTTTGCCGTTATTATATCAAATTTCAAGGTCAAAATCAAAGTGATAAACTCTTTCCCATGTTCATTCTAAATAGTTTCTTATGAAAAGCAATGAGGACATTAAAATATAACTTAGAATCACATAAAACATCTAAGCACTTAATTTTATTTCAACCTAACCACACTGGTTTCCTTTTTCAATGTCCAACTTACTCAAATGACGTTATTTTGATTACAACTGAATAGGCGTTTTTAAATGTCATGGTATTTGAAAGAAAAAAATGGCCTAGCAATCATAATATACCATTGCGTTGTATAAATTGCAAATGTGTAATTTATGTTTGTTCCTCTACATTATATAAGGCAAATTGCCAAGGTTTGACATGAATAAATAAAATGTAAATGTTCCATGTAATCATCTATATTTATTTTTGATACCTACAAGGCTTGTATTGTTAGGTTTGCTTATTTTGGTTTTTATTTTTATTTTTATGCTTTGACCTAGCCTTTCAGAAACAAAATCCTGCTTTTCATTGCCTTAAAATGTTTTAAGTGAAGCCAGGTTTAGAAATAAAACTTTTCATAAGAAAAAGTCAGCTCACAAGAAAAAAGTACTTAGAGATGATTTAAATGCATATTTTTATCCAGCTTCCCAAAGGACCTGCTCATTATATGTTACTATTTTAGAATTGTAGAAGATAGCTTATATGAAGACCTGAGATCTTAAATTCCATCTTATTAATAAATTATACCTTTAAAATAATAGACAAAGGAAATGCTAACTCTATGCTTTCTCCGAGGATTTGAAATCAGATTCCTTTCAGTAATACATATTTCAAAAGAACTGAAGTTGAAGTAAGGAAGTTGGTCTTTCCTTTTAATCTCAACATCAGATCAATGAACATATTCAAAATCATTTGAGTTATTTTTTATCTTATTTTTCATGAATTTCTCTTTTCATTTTTACTGCATTTCTGAAAGGAAAGTGTTAAACTGAATTATGATAAATATGAATTATTCTTTATTTATAGATGCATGGTAAGATAATATGTGATCATTGGGCAATATGTTGATCATGTACCTATTAAATACAGATAGCTTATAGCATAATCACTTGTTACTACAAACATAAACTAATTCTTAAAATATTTTTTAAAAAATTATTTTCAAGAGTTTTAGACTGAGTCTTAAGGCTAGCATACTTTTACTATAAAATGTATATTTTTGTGGACTTTCAAAACATATATATAAATACAATAGATCAAAAAAATTTGGTCAAGGGAAGAATTTTAGGAACGACCTCATATTCTGAAAATGTTTTATCTTGTGGTGTGCACTCTTTTATACATCAGCCTTTGTGGAATTGTTGGAGATGGGATAGGATAGCCTCTGCCTCTGTAAATCTGTGTATATCGTGACATCTGGAATTGAACCCTAGTTTTTCTAGCAACTAGTAACTAACATTTTACCTCTCTATTTTTGATTCATAAGCAGAGGTAATTGGTCTGGATCACTGGATAGCAAACTTGGTTTCTTTTGTTGTTGTTGTTTTTAATGAGAACTAATTTAAGAAAAAAAAACTTTATGCACTATGGGAACAGCCTTATCTTATTCCTTGGAGAAAATATAGATACTCAAACAAATTTCTTAGTATATCAAAAGAGAAGTTTCAACAAGAAGCTATCATCTTTTTAACCAATAAATGCCTGGGTATTTGAGAGTAAAACACACATAGCTTTGCAATTTTTATCATTAAAGTTAAACTAGGATTAGCTGAACTTCATGTGGTTCTGTGATTTGGAAAAGGTCACAAGAATTGATTATAAAGACATTTTTAATTCAAAGTGTCGGGAGTACTCAATTTTACAAAACAAGATTTTCTTCTTTTCAAGAACTACTATTTGAAATTTGCATTGACATAAAAATGTATATTTGTCAATCATTCCTATAATCCATTAAAAAATGTCTGCAGCTGAACTATGAAAATTTACTGTTGTGAAAATTTACTCATATGTGAAATTGAAATTTGGGGGCATATTTATGACCCTTGAATTATTAAAGCCATCATTTGTTTGTTTTTCAAAAAATCCTTTGAAAACTAGAGCTTAGCCACAGCAAATCTAAATTGAATTTTATAGGTATTCATCACTTATTATAAGTCTTTGAATAAAAACACTTTAGGATACATGTGTTTAATATACAAATGTGAACATGAGAATGTTTTCATTTCAGTCAAAAACCTGGCTTATGACTCAGCATTCATAGAACCTAATATTTACATCTTGCCTTGAAATAAAGCAGCAAGCAGATTTCTAACAAAAATTGTCCATTCTATAGGAGTCCCTGTTTATTTCCCTCAGACTCTGAAGCCTCATTAGGAACTTTTTTTTTCACCTTATTCTCCCTAGTTGGTATAAGTAAACCTGCTCAAAGGAAATATCTAAAGGCTGAGAAGAATTTTCTCATCTCTTCTGAGAGCTTGGAATCCACTAGTACCAGTGAGGATGATAAAAGAAGAATGCAAGAAGTTAAGAGCAAAGATAAATGAAAGATTGTTGCTTTTTTTTCCCTACAAAATTGGAACAGAAGTTGGCCTTGGAACCAGAATTAAGTAACTTATGTTCACATAATAGTATTTTTTGGACTATTTAGTTGTTTGTGATCACTGTTAGGCTGCCTTTTCCTATAGTGATGAGAAACATTAGAAAAGTAAACAATTACCAATACAATCTCAGCTTCCAAGGGTTCAGTTGCTTTTGATATTGTAACTGGGGGTGAGGCTGCATTCTGTGCCCTCCTTTTGGCCTTCTGTGTCTGAAGATTGGTAAAATAGTTGACAGCCGCAAATTCAATAAGAGCGGAGAAGACGAAAGCAAAGCAAACAGCTATAAACCAATCCATGGCAGTTGCATATGACACTTTTGGCAAGGAGTGCCGGGCACTGATGCTTAATGTGGTCATGGTTAAAACAGTGGTGATCCCTACAATGAAAAAGAATGAGAAATGCAGCATTAGCATTTGGAATCCAATAACAACAAATGAGAATGTGTCAATGGATTAAACACTCTGCAAATATAATTTTTGTTATTGTTTTATAATTATTCACAATTCTTATCATAGGTTTTATCGTTTTGTATCCTTCGATATTTAGTGCGGTGATGTGTACACCGTAGTTGTTCAAGAAATATTTTCTGATTTGATTTAGCCTAACTATTGTAAAGTTTAACTCACAAATAATTCTAATCGTTTACTTATTAAGAAAACTTACAACAAATTATTATCACATCAGTACTAAAACCTTGAATTCTTGGTCAATTTGAATAGCTGATAATACCTATCATCATATTTAAGAAGTCTATCTGGTATGAATAGTAAACGTAATATTAGGTTCTTCAATTTAAAAAAAATTCTAGCTTGGTTTTAAGGTAAAATATTTACTCATGAGAAAATAATTTCATCAGTCACTAGCAGTTTAATGTCTTATATAATAGTTGGAGAATATATGTAATTTGAAGATGGTCAACATCATTATATAGGTATTCTTTTATAATTTGCAGGATGAGATCTATTTTAATATAGTAAATTAAAAAGTCAAAATTCCTCTACGATTTCAATTTGACTCAGATCTTCCCTGTGAACCTCTCTAATTGTATAATCATTAAAACCCCCCAAAATTGGATTTTGTTATTGATGATATTTTCTGTTACAGCTCTTTTTCTAATGTCATTTTTTCCATCAAAACTAATAGCAATTCTACATATCATAAATGCAACTCAATATTTAGTTCGAAACGTGGGAAATTGGTCATATGTAACTATTTTTAGACCTAGAAAAATGGCACTTTCTTTTAGTTCAACCTAATAAAAGCAAGACATAATTTATATTTGGGGTTCAATATCTTAGCCTTTCTTTTTATGGATTTATATATTGGTTTTTACTTTTCTGCTTTTCCTTAGTTATGAAAAAGCAAATTGAGATTTTAAAAAAGAAAAAAAAATACTCCTAAATAGTCACAGGAATCCAGCCAGAATTCTTGCCAAGACAAATTTTTTGTGGATGTACCACATAGCTTGGGATAATATAAGAGCCATTTTATATCATACTCATGATAGGAGTCTATTTTCTTTGTGAATTAAAAAAGTGCACTAGTGTGAAGATTCCCCTAAAATATACAAGCAGTAAGAGCTATAGGATGAATGGAGATATAGAAAAGAGTGAAGCATACCAAAGACAGTTCTTGCCGGGACAGACTCCTTATTAATCCAGAAGGACACCTGGGAAAGAATGACTGTCATAATGCAAGGAGTGTATATCTGTATCATGAAGTAGCCCATCTTCCTTTGCAAGTGGAAATAAACTGTCATTATTACGTATTCACCTGTTGGAAAACACGTATATCAATATTATTGCTGTTGACAGTGTGCAAAAAGAAAGCAACTGGAAATAAATCGTGCAGATCTTTATATTAACATGGGCTGGAAGAAAACTAGTAAAGGCATATTTCACTGTATGACAAAGATACTTGATCAAGCAGAGGATAAATACATCAGGTCATTGTTTCCAGTTGGTTTCTTTGTGTTATATACACACAAAACTACTTATTTCAAGGTTACACAAATCTTTATATGCACATAGTTGCAAAATCAATTTTAAAGAAAACTACTCATCACTTCAAAACAGCAAGCATAGCTGAGGATGGCTAATGCAGAGAAGAAAGAACTAGATATTTTGAAAATGTGCACTGGAGTCACCTTGCTGGATTATATTCTGGAACTGGTCTAATTCTTACCTGTGTTAGATTTAATTGTTTCACTAGATACTGTTTGTCCAATCAGATCATACTGGAGGAGACTTGAAGATTCTTCTGGGACTTCGACTGAGTAAAGTGGTCCTTTCTTCCATGTATATATGATTTCACTTTTGGGGTAAGCATCTGAATTTTTTAAACAAATGAAATATAGCAGTGAATCTGACTAGTTGTGTTTTTTTTCAAAGCATATTTCGTCCATATAAAAAAGGTATGACCATAAACTTTCTTTAATGTTTTTCTTTAATCTGAGTGATTTACACCTCTGACTATTTACAAGATTGACAGACAGGATTAAATAAATCTATTCCTGGAGTCACATTGAGACTATCATGTAATATTTCTCTTTTGTTTCCTGATCTCTGACTACAATCAAATAATTATATATATTTGATTATAGTCAGAATATATATATTCTACCCTTATTTATTTATTTACATTTATTTATTTCCTTCAGAGAAATAGAGAAGGGGGTGGGAAGAGGAGCAGAAGGAGAGGGAGAAAAGCAGACAACCGCCCTACTAATGTGGGGCTCTATCCCAGGACCCTGAGATCATGATCTGAGCTGAAAACCAGAGTTGAACATTTAATAAATTAAGCCACACAGGTGTCCCAATAATTATACATTTTGAATGCATTATTTGACTCTCAGAAGCTTTTTGTAACTTACAACTCCCAAACTTGAGTGGACAAGCATGCCCATCCATAGGAAAGTTAACCAGCCTCATAGGACAGTCAGCATTGATGGTAAGCCTAGGGACATTGAAATAAATGGTTCTGAGTTAGTATACTAGACAAATCATTTGGGTTAGAGGAAGTTGAATTGGGGAAGTCTCACCTCATGGTATATAAAATGGTTCCATTCTGCATTATTCTGAAGAGTTTATTAGGGGTTGTCATATTGTGTGCAATTGATTTTTTGCCATTCCTGAAAAAAGTGTCAGGTGTCCAGATTTTACTGACCATCAGGTTATTCAAACTCAAAATCTCAGTTGGTCCCCCAAACTTTAACCTCTCATCAGTCCAAGTCTGGCGGAAGAAAACGTCCATTGTATACTCCTAAGAGAAAATAAAATATTCATGCAAGCTGGGGAGATAATTTATTAAGAATAATTCATTCACCAGCTTATATATCCAATCCTAAAACTTAAGAAATAAAGCAATTTTTCATGATAATAACCTATCAGAGAAACTATGATTTCAGTAAACTATTTTTCTCAAACTTACAATTTGCAATATTATTGTAAAAGATAGTGCTGTGTTGCACAAACCTTCTTCCTGTACCTTGGCTCTCTTCAACAATCTTCCTCTTTCCTATCAGTCATCCACCTTTCTATCTATTGACCTATTAATTTCCCCTCCATTAATTTAGAAGAAAAATATGAAAAGATTTACAGTCCTAGTATTGTACTGGCCTTCCTGCCATCACTTAAGTCTAACCATTCCCCTCAATGCCTTGTTCACTTTCAGAGGTGTTGCTGAGCACCATGGTACTATTTAGTAAACTTTTAAGGATAGATAAACTTCACTGGATAAGTATACTCTAGCTGCACATCACAATTATTTTATATTGTTTTCAGAGAATATAAAAGCAAATGTTACCATGATTACCCAGAGCATCATAATTACAATTCTGAGTTTTAATTTGTGGCTTTTATTAAATAACATTAGAAATCTTAAGAATTATGGTAAGAGCCATTGCAAAAGACAATGATAAATAATACCTTGTAAGTATATCAAAATATTGCTAACAATTGCTTTGCCTACTTTATGTGTTCCTGTATGAGACTTATTACTACTAGTTGTGATTAGATTTTCAAAATATAATTTGACACACAGTGTATCCATATAATAAAGAGCCAGGCTATCTCAAGTCTCCACTGTACAAATATTCTTTAAAAATGACACACATGCATAAAATGAAGTGCCAAGTGTTCCCCAGACTTCCATAATATAGTATAGTATAGCTGTGGTTATTTATACTTGAGGTTAGTCAGTACTCAGTGAAAAATATGATAGTAAAATAATTGAAGATTCTGGATACTGCTGACTCTCCTTTCTTTCAAGTCTTAATACATTTATCTCTTAAAGTCCTCCTTCCTCTTCTTCACTTCCTTGGGTTTTTTTTTTTTTTCCTTACTTTTCCCCTAACTTCTCCTTTCCCTTCCTCTGATATGCCTTCATTTTTTTTTCTCCCTTCTTGCTTCTTTCTTTTCTTGTCAACTTAAAAAGCAGAATATAAAAAAGTCTTCAATAACCATTTATCCAGAGCTACACTTCTCTAATAAACTTTAATGATTGAACTATTTAAAGTTATGTTTATTTCAATTTTAGTTTTTATATTTTACTTTTAGGGAGGAAATGGTACCTGAGAACTGTGAAAAAATACCGTGATACACTTCGTTCTAGAAGACTAGTTCAGATTTTCATTGCCACTTACTATAAATACTCTCTTACGAATCCTACAGCCATCTGTACCTGGAACAGAGTTCCCAGAACACCTACTGGTCCATTTGCAACACAAAAGGTACAATGCACTAGCTTTTTCAAATGATGCCCTTCCTTATTTTAATAAAATATACTAAAAATAATGTGTTACAGAAAATAGCTATATTTTAAGTTTCACAGATACCCTCAATATACTCTTACATGATGTATCATCTTTGTTGGTTTTCCTTTTTTCTATTCTAAAAATTTACCAGTACTTCATTAAGATAGAGAAAATCTTATCTTTGTAGAAAAGAATTGATGCATGATATGTGGTCAAAAGAGAACATATAATCTTAGAAAGTGCCTCAGGTCAAAGTGTTCAAGCAGAGCCCTTAGTGAAATGTGAAGGGGGTTAAGCCAGTAATCTACATTAATGACCATGCCCTCCCAGCATGGGCACACATATTGCATTAGGATGCTGGAGCCAAGCTTGGTAACAATGTCCAAGATTGTTAGTTCTAGGACTCTATTCTCAAGCCAATCAGTAAAATTACCCTCCTCACTCAGGGCTCGCTTACCATCTCCACGTCTGACACAGGCCCAAAACTGGTCACATAAATGTCTGTTTTGACTTCAGTAACAGCACCTGAAATTAGCCCAGAAGAATAAGAATAATTATCATCACTGATTTTAAGGGGACTGTTCGTAATGACCCTCCCACAAAGTCCTTTGTCATGGTCAGAATCTGCAATCCATCCTTAAGTAATCCAGTAGCAAGAGCCCTTGGGTTTTTCAACTCTGAAAACTCATACCAGTCGCATTACTGTAAAAATTTTCTGGTCAATTTGGAAAATTGAAGGAATGAAGGGAAAGTAAGTGTTCTTATAAAAATTATAACAATAACTAGCACATCTTGATAGCTTTAATAGGACGAACACTTAGAAAAGTGCTTTACATGGAGAATCTCATTCTATGCTCACACAAATCTATGAGGCAAGTACTGTTCATATACCCACACTACAGCTGAGGAAGCTGAGGCTTAGAGGGTTCAAATAACATGCATAGAAGGTCACAGGCAGAAGGAGGGACAGAGACTGGATGGGAACACATGGCATTTCCCAGTACCCCTGCACCCTACCACTCCGCTATCCTTATGAAGCCTCTGGGTCTTGGAACAGCAGGAAGGGGGAAGGAGAGTACAGATGTTTGGTCTAGTAAGGATGCTTCCTCTCACCTCCAAATCCTGGCCGCAGCCGATTGTCATAGCCTTCAAGCAAGTTGTCCAGGATCCGACTGATGTTTTTGGAGTAGAAGTTTCCTTCATCTTCAAGTTTCCCTAGGGTATTTTCTACCCTGTGAGGAGATAATCAATGAACCCCACTCCCAGCCTCAAAGAGAATGGTCTGTTCAATCTTCCCTCATCTACCCCACCACAAATACATGCCACACCATCCAGGCTTCTTCTATGATTTGGTTTAGAAGTTACCCAGTGAGTGTGTGCTTTCACTTTCCTCTGCACTAAAAGGAAGAATCAGAAAAAATCTTACTCACCATAGAATAATATATAACAAGGGCAGAGGCGACGCCATCCTGCAGTGCACTGCAACGTCCAGTTCACCCTCCTCCTAGGTTCTCCTCCCTCTTAACAAGCTCCCCTTTGCCAATCAACTAGAGTAATCATCCAGACCCCTCATATCTCTTTTCCCTGTTTGCATCCAGCCAGTAATCTGTAGATGAAGAGGTTGCCAGCAAAACTTTGAAGGTTCCCTTTACTCTCTTGTTCTTGCTTCTGTCTTCTCGTGTGGAAAAAGGTGGCTTGTGGTCTTAGACTACATCCTGATGGACACTCAGCCTCCTCTGGTAGACTCAATTGGGAAATGAGAGTCTGAAGAGACAGTGTATGGTCGGAGAGCAGTGACAATAATCGAATAAGGCACTAGGGGAGATTAGAAGGAAGATATCCACAGCTAGTTTTGGCATGGAATTAGCAGGGCCCTGTGAGAAAATCTGGAAAGCAGTGGCATCTTGCTGATTGAGATTATGTTCCAAAGGGCTCAGCATTTATTATTTCTCTGGTTCACAGAAGGATTCCTACACAGCTCTTATTGCTCAAAAAGTCTAAAGTCTAACAATATTGAGATCTTTTTGGATTCTTTTTCTGATTTATTTTTTTCCCTCTTTCTAATTTCATTAGCATTATTGCATCAGACATACCTTTCCTCTGCACTTAAAAATTGTCCCTTATTATTCTTTGAAAAGCATTTACATACACTAAAACAACACCTGGCTGTCTTGCTATTGAATTGATGTTTTTTGTTTGTTTGTTTAAGTACATTGCTGATCCTTTCTAAGATATTACATCTCAAGCTAAGACGTAAATGGGTCCTACCACTATCTTTAGAAACTTGGCCAGTTTCATGGATGCTGCCTCTAAGAGACAATGTCCAGAAATAGCTGACTAAGGTTCCCCAAGTAGAAATACTGTAAGAATCGAGGATCCATGGACATGGTTCATGATGCTGTTGCTGAACTAGCTCACGAGGCTTGCCACAGGTCAAAAGCAAAATATTTGAACCCAAGAAATAGCATTCTCTGCCTAGTTTGGTAGATGGAAGTTGGAATAAAGGAAGTCACTTTAAGTTTTAAAATTTTGATCTTTAAATAAATAATTTAAAATAGCAATAAGGAAAAGCATTGTGAATATCTCTCTCTATAGATAAATATGCTATCTATCTAATTTTTAAGATTTTATTTATTTATTCATGAGAGACAGAGAGAGAAAGGCAGAGACACAGGCAGAGGGAGAAGCAGGCTTCCTGCAGGGCACCTGATGTGGGGACTCAATCCCCAGGACTTCGGGATCACATCCTGAGCCGAGGGCAGATGGTCAACCACTGAGACACCAGGGCCTCCCTCTATTTATCTATAAATTCAGGAACATAAGAAAGAAGCAAGTGTCTCACATGACCATCCCTCTGCCATATCTACACAATATTCACCCAGTTCACAGTCTGTATCTTCAGAATCTAAATTCTACAAAGGTAATGGTTACTACTGCAGACATATAGCACAGTCTTAAGAGTCATTTCTGAGGACATGACATCAATTATTTGAGGAACATTTCAATAAGTTGGCTATGACTTAAAGAAACAATAGAAAAAGGGAAAACTGCAAGATTTCTGTGAAGTAGTTTTTTAAGATTACAGAATCTCACCGTTACATGGAATTTTCTGGTTATTCATCAAAACCCCCAGTTCCTTCCAATATTCCTGGTAAGTGGTATTCAGCATCTGTTTTCTTACATTGTTTTACTTGTGTGAATCCGAAACCTGCACCCTTGTCCTAGCTCTCACCTTTGAAACCATACACAATAATTTGTTGGGAAAAAAACCACATGGTAGCTATTTAAACAAATATATATCTAAATATATCTATGTATCCATCATGTCCTCTCAAATTTAAGCTAAACATTCCTAGAATCTTCCCTTGTTCATTACGGGACCTGGTTTCCATATCTCTTTTTATTCTTTTCACTCTAAACTTACTCTTACTGATGACTACAACACATTTCAACTTCCAATGATTGTACAGTTACAGTCGAAACCCTATCGGTATATATGATGCTATGAAATAATTCTCTGTTCATGTTTACTACAACTTACTATTTTTATTCAAGCATAGGATTTGTATTGATCCCTGTAAACTTGCATAATTTTTTTCTATCAATATGTTTATCATCCATCTCTGATTTCTATCATCAGAGAGAAAACTTAGATGTTTAAGACCGGATTTTTTTCATATAGTAAAAAAAAAAATTATAGGTGAGATTGTACATGTATATACCTACGCCTATAGAATGGGAATGATTTTCTCATTAAAATTACTTATTTAAAAGAAACAAATAGTAATTAAGTCACCTTTGTCTCTAAAGAGACTACTCCTTGTACCATCACCAACAACAAGGTTTCTGTGTATAAAATAATTTATACTGACTCAAGGATGATTAGAGAAAATTATTGTACAGAAAAAGCAAACTTGGCACCAAACACTAAGTACTACTTTCCATGATATAAAAAGCTATTAATGTTTTCATGTATAGAAAGGGCTAGAACCAAAAGATTCTGGTATTCATGTTAAGTACTGTCCACCTTGTAGGAGCATGAAACATTTTCTCCTGTCTCTTAGAAACTATTATGGAGAACAAGTCAGTCTAAAAATAATAAATGAAATTTAAGACTATATCAGTGAAAATTAACATAATGCTAATAGTAACTAACAGATATTTAACATTTACCATGGGCCTAGAGCTGTGTTATGAACTCCATATATTCCAACTCATTCATTGCTAACACAAAAATCTGTGAAGTATCTATAATTGAGTCCATTTTGTAAATCAGCAAGAATGTAACTTGCCTAATCTCACGGCTAAAAAAAGGGCAGAATCAGAATTCAGAACTAAGTATAAGCTAAGGCCATTGGACAAAACACAGTGAAAAATAAGTTTCCATTTTACTAAAGAAATAATTTCCAACTGTGGTATTTATTCAAAGATGGAACAAGTACCATAAAGGTAAATGAGTTACCTGTTAATAAAGTATAGCATGGAAAACCATGGGTAGGTTTCATGCATGTATGTTTCAGGAGGAAATTACATAACCCCTAAGAATATTCAGTAGGAGATGGAGGTTATTTGGGGTCATCATGAGGAAGAGCTGTTTGGTAGAGATCTCAAGTGAATATTTGGATTCATAGATTCTGCTATGGAGTTTCTCTGGAGTGTGGTGAGAAAGGGGATTTAAAGAGGTTCTTTGTGGTAAAGTGTATCTTGGAGGTACACTGGAAGAGAAGGATGGAGAGGTACTACTAGGTTGTACTAAAGGAAGAAGAAAAAGTGGTAGAATATGTAATAATAGTTAATATTTATTGAACACTTACTATGTCAATCATGTACATTGATATTATCTCTAATTTGTAGAACTGGCTTGCAAGCTAGCAATTTTCATCTTATTTTACAAAAGGATAAAGTGAGGCTCAGAAAATGTATGTAACTACCCTAATGTCCCAGAGCTAGTTATTATCTCTGATTCCAAAGTTTACACTTTTATATTTGATGCTTACATATGATATCTCTGACTCTGTTTTCTAAAGTTGGGGCTCTTAAGCTCTCTGGGCCAACAATATTTTTTATATTGTTAAGGGATACCTGACCTCTCTGTGGGCACTGTAGAAAATTCCCATGCAATACTGTTTGGGAATCCAGTGCAATAAGAATAAAATTGCTCTGGGAGACAAAGGACAATAAAGGGATAATCCTCTGGTCACCAGCTTTAAATTGTTCTGGCTTGGTTACCAATAGAATGTTCAACACATTATAGGGCATGGAAATACAGTCAGGCAAAATCAATTTCAAATTTTAAAATACAAATATGGAGGGACCAAAAGTCACGTCCAAAAGATTACAGGTCTATGAATTCATGACTTATGCCTGTTCAACCAGTATCACTTCAATTTAATGTTTATTTATTAAGTGCCTGATGACAAGCCCTTGATGCTGAGGATATAAACATTTTACAAAATAATGCTCACTCTAGAATGTTCATATTCTAGATGTTAATATCAACATAATAGAACTGATAAGATACTGGGTGCTAAAGGTATATAGTTAATTATTAACCATGTGCTATGGGAACAGAGTAAAAAGGCAACTGTGGTGGAAGGGGTGCCAGTGATTATTTCATGAAAGGCACAGCATTTGAAATGAGCTTGAGAAGTTGAATAAACTTTTGGTAGATTAGAAAAGGCCATTTCAAGCTGTATGATGAACTCAGACATGTGGCAATTCATGATATGTTTATATCTTTTTTTTTTTTTTAACATTTTTATTTATTTATGATAGTCAGAGAGAGAGAGAGAGAGAGGCAGAGACACAGGCAGAGGGAGAAGCAGGCTCCATGCACCGGGAGCCCGACGTGGGATTCGATCCCGGGTCTCCAGGATCGCGCCCTGGGCCAAAGGCAGGCACTAAACCGCTGCGCCACCCAGGGATCCCCATGATATGTTTATAAATAGCAAATAACTCTGAGAAACTAGAAAATAGGAGACTAAGAATATAATGAATAAAAAGACTGGAAGATAGACCTAGTTCAATATAGAGAGATTTCATGGTCCTCAGTGGAGGATTTGAGAAAAGCCATGGCCATGTGCTAGTAGGCTATGATGGAGTTGTTTAAGGAATTCGTAATAGCACTTTTTCTTTGAGAATTGGCCTTTCATAGGGGCAGGTATTTAATTTGTCATGCTTGTACTGCTTGATTCTGTATCAAGTCTCTGTTGATTATACCACTTTGGTATCAGGTAACGGGTTTATTAGCATGCAAATAACTTAGGCAAATTATTTATTATCTCTAGGTATCATCTTCAACATGTATAAAATGAAATTACAGGGTCTTGGTGAGGATTAAATTAAAAATACATTAAGGCCTTTATTACAGGAAATTGCTCATAGTAAACAAGAAAAAAAATACCCATCAACAAACATCACTTCCAACATCATCACCCATAATCATCATTGTTGTTATCATTCTTGGTCAAGCCAATTTTTTTCTCCAGCATTTAGAGATGAAGCAAAAAAAAGTGTGTGTGTGTGTGTGTGTGTGTGTGTGTGTGTGTGTATTTACTAAGGCTGCCAGTGTTAGAGGAAAGCATGTTTGGCCAAATTCATGCTACGTCAGAGAAATATCTATGGATACAGAGGAACCAGAAATGGAGCAGTTTTATAGAAAGAAGCAGAGACAAATCACCGCAACGAAAAATCTGAGAGAGCAGCTGCCCAGATATCTGATGGCCTCCCTGATTCCTTCATAATCTAGGTGTCATATCTGCCCTGAGTTCCCCCTGAAAGCACTGTATCCTTTTTATAGATTATGTTAGATTATGTTTGTTTATTTTTGCTCCAGGTAACTGGGTTACTGTCACTAGCTCCTAAAGGGTCTTTTAGAGCTCAGAAGCAGCTGATGATCATACAGTACATCGCCTGGATGGACTGACTGCATGACCCACTGGAGAGCAAACCTAGGCAAAGTGGAATCATGAGTGTATTTCCTGGGCCTTCTGGAAAGGAGGGTACTAATTGGCAAATACCTAGTGATCTTGCTGCTTAATGAATTTCCCACACCTCCATGGAGTAGAGTAAGCATTTTAGTAAACTGCATGAACTCTCTCAGGCCACTAGGGGACTACTGAGCATTGTCTTCTGGCAGTGCTACCCAGGCCCCAGAATCTGTTTGCCTATTTATCAGGTGCTTGGAGTATAGGGAAAAGGAGGACAGAATTTTGGGTTCAAGCCCAGTGATGAGCTCTAGGGAAATGCTATAGAAGAGCAAGCAGAATGGAAGTCTATTAACATGGATTCTGTTGGACTTGGATAAAATGTAAATTTCAAACCTACAACCTTGTAAAGGGATATTCTCAGAGCAAGTGATAAAAATAAACATTTGAAAGTGCCACAGTAAGTTTAGAGAAGTTAATGAGAATAATTTTGTCCTCCATGTTGTTATATTAAGTGACTTTATGTTTCTTCTTAGAATAAAATACAAGAGGATTGCCATTTATATGAGTGATTTAATCTGAGAGGAAAAAATGAAGGGGTGGGGAGACTCTTCTGAGAAGAAGCTAAGAGGTATTTGATGCACAGTTTGGAGCTAATGATTCAGCAGTGGCTGAATGACATTGTACACACACACACACACACACACACACACACACATAATGCTGATAAATGCTCTCTAATAAACCCAGACCATCAAAGAAACAAATTATTTTAAAATAGACTTTTAACAAGCTTTGGTGAGAGAATACTAGAAGTAGAGTATCTGATATGTCAGAATTAAAAGATCTATATAGCTCTGTGAACTTGCTGTGAGCATATTGTTGTTGCTGCTTGTTTTGTTATTATGGCACTATATCAGTAAGGAATATGTTAGATGTAACACAGAAAATCCAACTTGCAGTTGTGTAAACAAAAGTAGGGAAAAGGGTGGAGGTAGGCAGTACCTGGCTTTGGTAGCTAAGTAATGCCAGAGTGGACTAGGCTGCATTTCATGGTTGCCATATGGCTACCTCAGTTTGTCATCATATCTGCAGTTAACAGAAGAAATAAGGAATAGAGTCACCAGGCCTAGTCTAGCTACAGAGGAAGTGGAGAAACTTCCAAGATATCTTTGTTTTCTGATTTAAGAAATGAATAAACACAGATAAATGTTCAGATGAATCCTACAAAAATCTTTCAATACTTGCTAGGACACTCCTGATTACAATAGCAGGGATTTTCTTTTTTAGTTTTTTCATCCTTTATAACATAAGCAGCCAATAAAGATGTGGATTAGGAATGGAAGTTAAATGTGCCGTCTGTCACAGGCAGGGAATTGCCTCTAGGTAGATTAATTACAGCAAGAAACCCCTTACTCTGGTATGGTTTAGGGAGTAGAGTATAGGCTACAATTCTGTTGCCACTGGCACACTCAGCTTTTGGGCCAGGCATAATCTGCACAAATACATGTAGAAGTCTCGTGAGAGGCTTATGAAAATTTTGCAACATCCTTTCTTAATATCTTTCTTAATATATTTCTCAATAATTTAAAGATATTCTGCTGAACTCCATTGTCATCTAATATAGACAATAGAGCCACTATCCATAGGCTAATAGAACAGGAGACCTGACATTCAATTAAAGCACTTAGACCATCAAAGTCCTAAATGGTTGAAGCACATTAGTTTAGCTCCTATCAGAATAAGACCTGGGTTCCTGAACTGCATTTTGAAGTTATAAACTGATAGTATTTAAGTTTCCTACAGGAAAGAATCAAAAGACGTTACACCTGGTACTTTAATTAGTACCCATTATATTAAGTCCTACCTGGAAAATTTTTCATAAAATTAAATAATAGGAAAATCTTTGTCTTGATGAGAAACTAAAATAATATTCTTCTTTCCACAAACTATATAACTGACCATGTTTCTCCTTTTGATCTTGCTGCCTGGATACTCAAAGTCAGAACTGAATTATAGCGGGCTTTTGTTTGTGTTAATCTTCTTTTATTTTTGTACTTGTTTTCCTATTACTATTCTATACTTTGTGTTTGTTTTTTTTCTGAAAGGCTCCTCAAAACTTCTGGAGAAAAATAATATAAATAAGCTCTAGGAAGTGAAACAGTAATTGGTAATTTTTGGGGACTACTCATTCATTTGGATCAATTATATCACATTACCTATTGATTATCTGGTATAGTGTTTGAACTAAAATCTAGGATTAAATAAAGTAATATCAAATTCAAACGAAGAAGACATTAACCACAAGAGGATAGTTGGAACCAGAAGATTCAGCAGAATCAGACACAGAACTGGAGATAATGTATTTTTACAAAAAAGAGGTAATTACTTTGGAACTGCTGTCAATTTATACTTTGAAACTAGGGTAGCTAAAGATCATATTCTTGTTTTTAAGGTAAGAAGGAAATACTGTTTTATTTATGTGATAAAAAAATACCCTTTTTTTCTTTAGGTTCACAGCAAAATTAAGAGGAAAGCACTGAAATTTCCTATATCCCCTACTCCCACACATTCATAGTCTCCCTCATTATTAATATCTCCCATCAGAATGGTACGTTTGTTACAGCTGATAAAGCTACACTGGCACATCATTATCATCCAAAGTCCAGAGTTTACATTTTAGTTCACTCTTGGTGTTGTATATTCTTTGGGTTCTGACAAATGTAGAATGACATTTATCCATCATTTAGTATCTTGTAGAGTATTTTCACAGTCCTAAAAATCCTCTGTGTCCACCTATGCAACTTTCCCTCAGCCTAACTCCTGGAATACACTGATATTTTTAAGGTCCACATAATTTTGCCTCTTCTAGAATATCCTATAGGTGGAATTATATAGTATCTAGACTTTCAGATTGGCTTCTTTCACTTAGAGAGATATGCATGTAAGTGTCCTCCACACCTTTTTATGACTTGACACCTTGTTTTTAGCTTTGAATAATAGTCCATTGTTTGGATATACTACAGTGCATTTATCCATTCACCTACTGAAGGACATCTTCTTGTTTCCAGATTTGGGGAAATGTAAATAAAGCTGCTAGCAACACCTGTGTGCAGGTTTTTGTGGCAGCATTACATTTGGGAGGAAATCACCAAACTATTTTCCAAAGTGGCTGTACTATTTTCGATTCCTACCAGCAGTGAATGAGAGTTTCTGCTGCTCCACATTCTCACTAACATTTGATGTTGTCAGTGTTCTGGATTTCGGCCATTCTTATAAGTGGTATCACATTGTTGTTTTCATTTTATTTCCCTAAGGACATATTATGTGGAGCATCTTTTCAGATGCTTATTTTCCATCTGTGTAATACTTATCATATCTGATGAGGTGTCCATTAAGGTCTTTTGCCCACTTGTTAATCAAGTTGTTTGTTTCTTATTTTTGAATTTTAAAAAGTTTTTATAAATTTTGCATAATTTTCTTGTCAGACATGTCTGGCAAGTATTTTCTCCCTGTCTGTGGCTTTTCTTCTTCTCTGAACAATGTCTTTGTGGGGCAGAATTTTTAATTTTAATGAAATACAGCTTATCAACTATTTATTTTATGGATTGTATCTAAGAAGTTATCACCATACTCAAGGTCATGCAGGTTTTCTCCTATCTTCTAGTTTTGTGTATAACATCCATTTTGAATTAATTTTTTGCGAGTGCTGTAAGGTCTTGGACTAGATTAATTTTCTTACATGTGGATGTCTAGTTGTCCTACCACCATTTGTTGACAAGACTGTATTTGCTCCACTGTATTGCTTTTGCTCTTTTCTCAAATATCAGTGGATTATATTTATGGGAGTCTATTCCAAGCTCTATATCCTCATCCACTAATCTGTATATTCTTTCACTAATGCCACACAGTCTTGATTACTATAGATTAATAGTAAGTTTTGAAGTTGGATAACATCAGTTCTCCAACTTTGTTTTTCCATTTGATCTTTAATTATCTGGAATATGGTTTTGTGATTGGGAATTACTAAGGATTTGTTTTCTTGTTCCAATTATAGTGTAATTGTTCTAATAGCAAATGTGAAAGAGTCTATACTTTCTTCACAGATTTGTAATATCCTCTTTACAATACAATTTTCCATTTTTTGCTAGGAGATATATTTGGGCTCTCAGTTATGTTCTATTGACTTATTTGCTTAGATGCACGCCATTGTTTTTCACTATTTTCCTTAAATACTATGTGTAATGGACTTTATGGTATGTTTCCTCTAGGTAAATCTCCTTTTAATAATGAAGGACTTATTTCTCTACCTGCTGGGAGTGCTGTGAGCCTTTTTCCAAATTTCCTCAGCTGAAGAGTCTTGTACTAAGCGTGAATCTTTATAGAAGTAGGCAACCTTCAATAGATACAAATATTTAGGCCCCCACCCCAGCACTTGAGATTAAAGTATAGGGCCATCTCAGTTTCAGAACTCCCATGGGCTTGTACAGGGTCCTGGTTGAGATTGCAAATTTTCTAGTCCAATCCTTTCCTTTCCACAGGTGGTAATCCCAAAAACACTCCCTAAGAAACTGCCTACATGCTATCCACTATCTCATACTCTACCATTCAGGGAATTAAGCCTGTGACTCATTGCAGATTTCATTGGCAACCTGTCATTTTCTGGCCTCTTGCACAACCTTCTTTTATTAAATTATTTGACAAGAGAGGGTGCGTGTGCACATGCACAAGCAGAAGGAGTGGGAGAAGCAGGCTCTTCACTGAGCAAGGAGCCCAATGTGGGGCTTGATCCCAGGACCCTGGGATCATTACCTGAGCCGAAGGCAGACACTTAACTGACTGAGCCACCAGGGCATCCCTCTTTATATGTTTTTATATCTTATATTTCTCAGTGGCAGCTTACTATTCTTGAGAAGATCTGTGGATATGCCATGACAAGGAATTAAACCATATATGCAATTTTTAAAATATCACTAAAGATTATTTTGAAAGAATCTATTATGGAAATATACTCACTGTGCAGTTTTGTTTTTTCAAAATTTCAACAAGCATTTAGATTTAGTATGTACTAGGCTTTACAAGTGATTCCAGAGATTCAAAGAAAAAAGCTGGGTACTATCATCATGAAGCTCATTACCCACCCACCTTTTGGTTTCTCTTTTTAACCACTATGCCAATATTTCTTTTGATTTTCATGTATTTGAAATGCTATGGTTAAAATACTCCTTTTTTGTAGTCAGTAATTTGCCTGGCAAATAGTCAGTGGTAGTTATATGCCAAATACTGAAGTGGTTTTTAAGGAGGAAACAAGAAAAGCAATACACAGGATTTGTCTCAAGAGAAAACTTAACAAACATGCAATGACTGTTGCAAACAGGGATATTCAGAAGAGCAGAAGTCAGTGGGTATTTAGATTAGGGAGACTTGAAGGCTCAACTTTATTCCATGTATCAATGGATTATCTGTTTTTCAATTAAATGTCTTTTGTAGACTACTCTTATTCCATATTTGCTTGGAAAATATTTTGAAATCTTAATTTCTGTTTTATTTCTTCCCTTTATGTTGACCTTTATTTCCCTCCTTTAAGCAGTTGGCAAGGTTTGTCCTTTTTTTTTTTTTTTTTTTTTTTTTGCTTCAGAAGAGTTTGTCACAGGAAAGAAAGCATTGAATACACTTTAGTTCCTAAATTTTGGGTCCAGAAAGCCCTATAGCAGTAGCCATACACAAGGTGGTTTAGAAAAGCATTAAAAAAGAAAGCTTTCATTCAGATTACAAGTAGATTCCCTCAGTCTTGGGGAGTAGAGAAACATGGACATGTGCATCTGGGAAAAATAGGATTGCTATGCCATGCTTCCCAGCTACAATACCTCTGAAAGGCAAGGAATCAGGGTAGAAATGGTGGCATCGGAGATCAGGCAAATGGGACTACAAGCAGATGTTTGTCTCCCGGGAATAACTCAGAAGCCATGAAGAACCACTAGATCTCATAGGGCCATGCAATCAGAGACAATGGGCTTTCACTGTCAACTCTGTGAGCTGATGTTTGAGAATAGATATCCTATCCTCAACCCACATCTTGGCACTGAATGAATAAAATCTTATTGTGGTAGCATCAGGAGGGAAGAGGTTTGTTTCATTTTTCACATACCAGAATTGTCAACAGAGATTTACGTGTCTCTAAGTGAACACATAATGGAATATATGCATGTGTATATTCATATACACACATATATTTTATATATTTATATATATAAATAATTGAGAAGGGAAGCAATAAACTGAAGCTTATTTATTCATATGTTTATGTATCTCTAAGTGGACATACATTTGTCTAAAACAAATGTATAATATTATGGTCTCCTGTTTATTTTTTGCCTTTTGTTCAAATATTGTTTCTTTTACTGTCTTATAATCCTTCTTTAGGACTCTGTGGAGGGTCAAGATGAGAAAAGGATTTATGGAGAAAATAGGAGCTGGAACAGAGAAATAGAGCAAAGAACTAGTTTTCTTCTCAAAAAACCATTTTTGGTCTCAATCTTTAGCTGCAAAATGGTATTTCATATGCAGTGATTGTGGGGGGATAACTAATCATTCACAGACTTGATGCCTAATTTCATTCATTTTCTAGTCTTTTCTGCTGAGTCATATCCCTCAGAGATTTCTGCATTTATAATCCAAAGAATGGATCTATTATGATGAATATTACTTGTTAATCCTTTTACCTTGCAACTCATACTCAAGGTTGCAACTTAAAATACCAATTTCAGGGATCCCTGGGTGGCGCAGTGGTTTGGCGCCTGCCTTTGGCCCAGGGCGCGATCCTGGAGACCCGGGATCGAATCCCACGTCGGGCTCCCGGTGCATGGAGCCTGCTTCTCCCTCTACCTGTGTCTCTGCCCCTCTCTCTCTCTCTGTGACTATCATAAATAAATAAAAATTAAAAAAAAAATACCAATTTCACCACTAAATCTACCTTTTTCCAATTTCCTCCTTCAAATTTTTGATTTTTCAGTTATATTCTTGCAGCACATAGCACTTCTATTGTGCACTTATCATAATAATAGTTAAATTTGGTTTATATAATTTTTTTGAAAAGGATCGCCATTCTCCCACTAAGAATGTAAACTGTATTTAAAGAGTTACTCCTTCCTCAAAAAAATAAATAAATAAAAATAAAGAGTTACTCCTAAAAATAAAATAAAATAAAAAATAAAAAAATAAAAATAAAAAAAGAGTTACTCCTATAGCAACTAGTACAATGTTTGACACATAACAGGTATTTAATAAATATTGAGTGAACATATGAATAAATGAGCTTCAGTTTATTGCTTCCCTTCTCAATTATTTATATATATAAATATATGTAAAATATATGTGTGAATATGAATATACACATGCATATATTCTATAAAAAGATGACATTTTAATAAGTATAATTTTACAATGGATAGAAAAAAGAACTTATGTAGTAACACTTCATATAAGAATAATGTAGATTGAAAAATTGCAAGTGGAATGAAGGATTTTTATATTCTTTTCTATAGTCCCTGCTGTTGGATTGGGCTTGCTTAATATTCCAATACCATACGTGCAGGGAGATCTACATAACCAGATAAGAACCATGGTGTGTTAGCAATTCCAGGTTGCTATTTAGTTATACTTCTGGAGTGCTCATGTATTTGCACATCTGAGGGATGTTTGTGGGACTCCATATTAGCTTTTTATGCAAAAAAATTATTGAGAAAAATTTAATTATGTACCTCCAACACTCACAGTGTGCTGGGTAGCAGAATCTGAATATCAGAAAACATTGTCAAGGAGGAGCATGAATATGGTGAAAGAAAAATGCAATCCCAAAGTGTCCAAAACAACCCATTAAACATTACTTGTAATTTGTCATATCACATCAATCAGTTGCATTTGAAGGTCTTAGAAACAAAAATCCCTTAAGATTTGTAAATGATGAAAGATGGTCTCACTTTAGACTATAGTACTTTATTGCTCAAGAGTGGTGCCTTCATTTTAGCTGCTAATATATCTATTCTAGAAGTGAAACCCAGTAACAGGCAATTCATTCCTGTATAATGTGTGCAGGATCAGAAACTCCATAAACACATTACTGAGTACAGAGTCCTAGTAAATGTAAAATAAACGTTAAACTAACTTTGGTTGTTTTTGTTTTATTTCTATTTCTGATCCACAAGACTAGGAAACAACTTTTATTTATTTTTAAATATTTTATTTATTTATTCATGAGAGACACAGATATATATAGAGAGAGGCAGAGACACAGATAGAGGAGAAGCAGGCTCCATGCAGGAAGCCCGATGTGGGACTCATCCTAGGACTCCAGGATCATGCCCTGGGCCAAAGGCAGACGCCAAACCTCTGAGCCACCTAGGGATCC
Source organism: Canis lupus familiaris (assembly GCF_011100685.1). Classification (NCBI taxonomy): domain Eukaryota; kingdom Metazoa; phylum Chordata; class Mammalia; order Carnivora; family Canidae; genus Canis; species Canis lupus. The sequence goes on from NC_049225.1 coordinate 50,134,384, forward strand.
CCCTAGGAAACAACTTTTAAAAAACATTCATTTTGCCTTTAAGCTTTGCTATATTTTGTTTAAATCTTACTTTTATTTTTTGCTTATATCAAGGAAATAGCATAATAATAGGACATAATTTAAGTATTTAATCGAAAATAGAGTAATGGGCTGTACAAATGTGTACTTGGTTGCAAATCATGTTCCTCAAGCATTCTAGTGAGTGCCAATATGTGAGTGATTAGAATATAAGAGAATATGGATATTATTAAGAAAGCTAGATATTTTATCAGCATTTTATTTTTATGTTTTCTACAATAGAAAGGTAGATATAATGTATACCTATTTCTAATGTTCTTCATTTGGGGGTTATTTATTAAGGACATCACATTGGGTGTTACAATATCACATTACCTGAAACATGCTTATTTTATTTAGTGTGGATACTTGTTTCTAGGTAAGTATGTAGATAAATCAGCCATATGACACTCCTGTGTACTCTGAAAACTTCCCAGAAAGCTATAGGCAATGTTACATTAGGCTGGAAACAAATCACATCTCAAGCATTCTTATTAATTTACTGTCTTACTTGGTACCCACTGAGTATCCATTGATAGATCAGAAACTCAGTAGAAGAAATGATGATGCTCCTAGAATTTGCATGAAGGTGGAAAGGAGGGAGTTGGAGAATAGGAAAAGAGAAAGTTCTATACTGGGGCAAAAAGACCTATCTATATTTCATTACTTATTTGATTAATAAGCATCCTCTAGAGAAATAGAACCAACAACATATAAAGAAATTTATTATAGTGAATTTGCTCACATGGTTGTCAAGGCTGAGTAGTCCAACAGTTTTTAGTCAAAAGCTGGAGAATCAGGAGAGCTGGTAAGTTCTGGTCTGAGTTCAAAGACCTGAAAACCAAGAGAGCCAATGGTATAAGTTTCAGAACAAATGCAAGAAAAAACTAATTCTCAGCTCAAAGACAGTCAGACAGAGAAAGAATTCTTCATTATTCTGCCATTTTGTTCTATTCATATCCTTAATAAATCAGATGATGCTATCCATATTGGGGAGAGCAATATGCTTTACCCAATCTACTGATGCAAATGCTGATCTCATATAGAAACACCTTCATAGACATACTCAAAGGCAATGTTTAACTAAATATCTAAACATCCCATGACCTACTCAAGTTGATATATAAATTGACTTTTACACCTCTTTTTATTCCTAATATCTTTCATTTTTAGAATGCCTGGGTTTAAAATTGCTCCACTACTTTCAAGTTGTACATACTCTGTGCATTCATTTTCTCTCATCTGTGTAAGAGGTAATAATACCTAGGATTGTGGTAAGGTTTAAGTGAAATAATACATTTAAATTGCTTGGTACAATGCAGGCCTCATCAGCAAGCATTCAATGAGTAATACCTGCTCTTAGCATTATTAACATTATTATAAATAACAAAACTTTGCATCTGCAGTCTACTATCTTGGTTTTCAAGAGAGCCAGGATGTACAATTCTATCATGGGCCTATAGGGAAGACAGTTAGAAATATTAGACAAACAGTATGACTGGCTGCCACAGTGAGGGAATCATGTGGAGAAGGTCAAATATCAGTTACATAGAAAAATGACAAGAAATATAAAGTCAGTTACTCTCCTTTGAGTCACTTGGCCTTATTCACTTAGAAACATGCACAATTTCCACCTGGACCAAAACTTCTATCATAATGATGGGATATTTTGCTGTTCATGTAACTGGCTCATCCTGGATCTATTTTACTTCAACAATGTTCTCATTGAGTTTCCTTCAGCCATCTATTTTCAGCAACACATCTCAAAACCTTCAGGACCTTGAAAAGCCCTACCTCAGAAATATATAACAATATTTACTCTCTAAACACCAGCCTCATCAGTCCAAATTTCTCATCATCTCACTCTCATTGCTTCTTCTCCTTATTCTCAGAGATCTCCAATCTTTTGATCTGTCTGATTCCCTCAACCTATACACCTCTTATTAGTATCTCCTCCCTACTCTATCCTATCCTATTGGAACTAGAAGCTTGATTGTCTTGTTTCTCACCAGTAATACCAATTGGTAGGCATCTTATCTAACTTATCTAATAGCATGTTTGTTCAGAGCAGGAAAACACCTCTGCTCTGAACACCAAACATCTCAGATTGCTGTTTACTGTTGGAAGGAAATTTTTAACCATCATTATAAACATGCAAAATCCATAGTGTCCAAAATTACAATGGTTCTCTGTGCATACATCATTTATTTGACTTATTTTCCATCAATCTGAGCCCTCATATTCTCTAATGCCTATTCTAAGGCTTTGTCTGAGCCAGTGAGGCCCATCTTCTCTCTGTACTCAAATAACTCTACAGGAAGTATTTTGTTAGTAAAGATTCAGGAGATTTTATTGAACACATGATGCCCTCTAGGACTGAAAAAAAAAATTCAAGGAGATTATATAAATTTCAATGTCATAATCATTTTCCAATTCTTCCACTTCTCTTCTAATAAAATCTGCCTAAGGACATCCTTAAAGCATTATTGAGTTAAATTCATTTTTATGTGTATAGATTTTAAATTTTATAACTTAAGAAATAAGAGTACCACCAATAATTATTATTTTTAATCCTGACAGCTCTTGTGACTTTTAAAAGGTATATGAAATTATTTCAATTATTTTTACTACTTTAGTGCTTCTGTTTTTCTTGAATTTATGCAGATGTTTAATTTACTATTGGGGAATACAAAACTCTCATGCAATAGGGGAGGGAGTGTAATGAAAAACATTAAGAAATTTCACTTCAATTCTTTGTACTGGGAAATCTTTTCTCCTTCCTTAATATTGTAAATAACTCATGAATAGATTTCTTATTGTAAATAACTCATGAATAGAATAGATAAATAGCTATGCCTCCAAAATGAGGTTATAATAATGGTTATTATATCAGATGGAGAAATGGGGCAATGTGGTCTTTTTATACCTTTCCCATCTTACCTTATCTTTACCGAAGACTGTAAATGTGTCTGGGAAATGATCTTTGTTCCTGTAACAGGGATATTTTAACTCAATGGGTTGTAAATGAATAAAAGAAAGTGATTTTTTAGATGTGTGTCCATTGAAAGTCCTCCATGTCAGAGATTCTTTAAAGACTGGGTCAATGAGAACAGATTAAAATTTTTCTGATCAGTTCATTTTCAGTCTTATTTTAATCTTAGACCTCCATATTTTTTCAATAACAGGCTTAATATATATAATTCAATTCACATAGTATAAAATTCACCCTTAAAATAATACAGTTCAATAGTTTTTAGTGTGTCACAAGGTTGTGTAATCACCACCAGTATCTCATTCCAGAAGACTTTTCACACCAAAAATAAACTCTATACTCATTAGCATTCAATCCTATTTTCCCCTCTCTTAAGTGCCTGGTAACTACTAGTCTACTTTTACTTGTAGGAATTTGCCTATTCTGATCAGATCATAGAGATGGAACCATATAAAATATGGCCAGCTGAACTGGTTTCATTCACTTAGTATAATGCTTTCAAGGTTCATCCATGTTGTAGCATTTATCAAAAGTACTTAATTCTTCTTTATATTTGGAATAGTTTTAGATTTACAGAAAAAATTCTGAAAGTATATAATAAAGCATGATCTAATATACCCTGCAACCAGCTTCCCTTATTATTAGCATCTTACATTAGTATGATACATTTGTTGAAATTAATGAACCAATGCTGTTATATAATTATTAACTAAAATCTATACTTTATTTCCCTAGTTTATACCTAATGACATTTTTCTGCTTCATAGTCCCATCCAGTATATCACATTACACTTAGTCACCATGATTTTTGAGGCTCCTCTTGGCTGTTACTGTTGCTCAGAATTTCCTTGTTCTCAATTCCTTATACCATTTTGAAGAGTACTTTTCAAATATTTTGCAGAATATCTCTACTAGGAATATGTCTAATGTTTTATTATTATTAGATTGGTGATATAGGCTTGCAGGAGTAAGACTCTAAAAATAAAGTGCCATTTTCATCTCACATCAAAGGTACTTACTATCAACAGGATTCATTATTGTTGATGTCAACTTTGAAAATGTGACTGAAATAGGGTTTGTCATATTCTTCTACTGTAAAGTTATTCTTTTCCCTGCCTTTCCATGCTGTACTTTTTGGAAGGTAGTCACTATGTTCAGATGACATTTAAAATATAAATCATTATGATCCATGCGCTTGAAGACAGAGTATCTACATAAATTATTTGTAATTTTTCTGCATAGAATAGTCTTTTCTCTCATTTAGTTAATTATTCAAACTTTATACCAGAACTTCATTCATTTTATTTCTGAATAATATTCCATTTAATGTGTATACCTCATTTTGTTTATTCATTCATCAATAAGTGTACATTTGGATTATTTCTGGGAGGGATTTGGTCTATTATAAGTAGTGCGATGAATATTTTTATAGAAGTTTTTGTGTGGATGTGCATTTTCAATTCCCTTGTGTACATACCCAGAAATGAAATTGCTGGATTGTACAGCAGGTCAATGTTTAACATATTAAGGAACTGCTAAACTCATTTCCTCAGTATCTTTACCATTTTATAACCCCTGTCACCAGAAGTATATGTGGGTTCCAATTTTCCAACATCCTTTCCAATACTTTTTATTTTCTGTCTGTTTTATGTCAGCCATCCCTTTGGGTATTAAGTGTCAGTTTACTTTGGTTTTGATCCTCATTTAAGTAATGATTAATGATTTTGAGCATCTTGTCATATGCTTATTAGCCATTTATGTACCTTCTTTGGAAAATGTTTATTCAGATCTTTCCACTAATTTTTGCTTGTCTTTTTATTGTTGAGGTTAAGAGTTCTTTATTTATTTTGGATACAATTCCCTTATCTGAACATAATTTTGAAACATATTTCTCATTCCATGGGTTGCTTTTTCGCTTTCTTAGAGGTGTCTATTGAGGCACAATTTTTTTTTTAATTTTGATGAAATCCAATTTACTTTTTTTGTTGTTGTTGTTATTTATGCTTTTGGTGTCATAGCCAAAAAAGCAAATTGCTTAATCCAAGGAAGTGAAAATTTATTCTGATGCTTTCTCCTAAGACTTTCCTAGATTTCATTTTTATATGTATGTCTATATTCAATTTTGAGTTACTTTTTATAGATTGTGTGAGATAGATATCCTTTACATGTGGATATCCAGTTGTCTCGGGACCATTTGTTGAGAAGACAGTGTTTTTCCATTAAATGATCTTAGAACCTCTTTCAAAATTAACTGACCATAAATGCAACATCTTATTCATAGACTCTTAATTTTATTCTATTGATTTGTATGACTAGCCTTAAACTAGTAGCACACTGTCTTGATATGAAATTGGGAAGAGTTTTACAACATTGTTCTTTTTTTAAAACTTTGTTTTAGCTATTCTGTGTCCCTTGCATATCCACATGAATTTTATAATTACCTTGTCAACTTACACAACATAGCAAGGATTTTGATAGATATTGCATAAAATTTGAAGATAAATTTAGGGACAATTATCATCTTTGGAGGACTTGGTGCTGTACATGAACTATCTTTCCATTTATTAAGTTTCCTTTGTTCCTTAAGATAGTATTGCGTACTTTTCAGTACACAAGTCCTTTGCTCTTTTGCTAAATTTATTTCAAAATATTTTATTCTTTTGATGTTATTGTAAATAAAATTGCTTTAACTATAATTATATATATTTTATTTTATTGCTAGTTTATAGAAATACAATAGATTTGTGAGTACTAATTTTATATTTCAATACCTTACTGAACTTGCTTATCAGTTCCAAAAAGTTCTTATGGAGTCCACAGGATTTTTTACATAAAAATCCTTAGCATCTTTGAATAGACATATAGTATAACTTATTTTTTCCCAATAACAATATCTAACTTTGTGCCTTCATAAACAGAACTATCTGTTGGAGGAGGAAGTTCATCTTCTGTGGTGAAGAGTGGATATCTTACTAGACATGGTCTATGAAACCAAAACTGAGTCCTGCTTAATGTAAAATGAATTAGTTGAATAGAGAAAGTGTCAATTGGAGGAGAAAATGAAGGCCATGAAGAAATGATTAGAAGATTAGGAAGAAAATCAACCAAGGAAGTAGATTATAGATGAGATTTTCTTAGACAAACTGATAAATCTTGCTCCAGGGAGAGTGTAGAAAGTGAAACTCATAATTTTGGATTCTTGAGTAATCCAAATATAATACAGAATAAAGGCAGAAACAAATTTTTGAGGTAAGAATAACGAGGGATGCATCTCTTATGTAGATACCAGGCACACAGATATACAGAACCTGAGTGAAAGATTCCCAGGAATGTTTGTGGGTTGTGTAATGTCTGTGAATTATATATATATATATCTTAAATTTCTCTACCATGGGATTGGGGCAGTTGGGAGGAAGTAGCTGGAGTTCACTACAAAGGAAAGACTTACCTGATAAATTGATATTTTTGGTGAGGAATTCATTCATTCTTTGCCCTCAGCAAAACTTTCAAATACTGCAGCACTATGGCTTTTCATATTTCTGCCCATGTTGTTTCCACTTTTGAAAAAACAGTCCTCATATCTTCAATCTTCTCTAATGACTTCAGCTATAGAAGTGCAAGATATAGCTTCTCATAACTGATTCTGTACTTTTTAAATATTTTACTGTTATATTCATTAAATTAAAAAGACTCAACACAAGCACCATCTCTTCCAGGATGCCATCTGGATCAGAGAACCCTTATTTATAATCTAACTAAAGTAAACTAGAAGTCTAAAAATTGAAGAAAGATGTATTCAGTCTTGCACTGCTGGGCAGACTGAATTTGAAAATCATGTTCTACAGGTAAAGAGGATCTGGTAAAACCTAGGCTTTCAGCTGAGGCCCTAATTTGCTACCCTCTAGATGCACAGGTTATCCCCTAGGATTAAAAGCAAATCAGACAAAACATTCTTAACAAAACCTTAAACCCTAATTTGGGCTGTGCACTATCTGCTTGGCAGGAAAATATATTAAATTAATTTTAAAAGAAGATAACATCAGCCAGAGCCATTTATTTTTCATATTTAATATGGAACACTCATTTTTAAATTAGAAGATATGCCCCAAAATGAGCAAATAAACTATAAGTACAATAAGTAATAGAAATAGACTTACATTGGTTCAGATATTACAGTTATCAGAGAGAAACATTGTAATATGTTTACTATATGATTAGTATTTTCAATAAAATACAGAAACATCAGAAATTTTCAGCAGAGAACTTTTTAAAAGATGAGTCATTGCCAAGAGCTGAAAATTGCAACAATTGAAATTCAGAATTGAACATACAGTTTTAAGATGTAGTAAAAGAAAGGATAAGTGAACTGGAAAATAAATTACTAGAAAAATACCCAGATATGAAAATATTTTAAGATACAAGAGACTATAAAATATGTATATGTGTATTTGTGTATGTATGTGTATAAAGTGAAAGTTTTTTGACATACGAATATTTAGAGGCTTAAGAAAGAGGAGAAAGAGAACAGAAAAGAAGCAATATTGGAAGAAATAACAGCTTTGATTCTTTCAAAATTGATGAACACATCAATCTATAGACTCATGAGAACTTATAAACCCCAAACACATTAAATACAGAAACAAGGCAAAACAAAATTTATCCTGGCACATAATAGTAAAATTGTTAAAAGCCAAAGGTAAAAGAAAAATCATCAACACTTGCCCAAGTCCTCTCATCCCTTTCTGAGTTTTTCTAATTGTGATTTATATTTTTCCTTCACATCCTTCACTGTTTCTAAGTATCTGTTAGCTTATTTTAACATGATGGGTTACTGATTTGATCTGGACTTCATGAACATAGCCTTCTACAAGGACATTATTTTGCTCCTTATGATTTTTTTCTTATGATAATTTGTACTAGATCTTATCTTGATACTCTTCTGTATTTTGTCTTTATGTGAAACTAACATTCCTAAACTTTTAGAATGAAGTGGAATTTAGGAAAGCAGCTCTACCTTCAAAGAGATTCCTCTTTTGTTATTATTATGTAAAGTTCAAAAACAAGGAAGCTTGCATTCTGGGATTTTTTTTTTTTTTTTTTTTTGTCTACTCTTTCACAAACTTTGCTTTGTAAGTTCTGTTTCCTTTCTTTTTCTTGTGCTATCCTGCTCAATTTTTATTTCACCTTGAATACTTTCTCATCATGGGCTGTATTCTAGAAGGGAACCCTCGTGGTCAGTTTGAGAAATCATAACAGAAAGACTACTTTAAGGGCAGCTCATTTAGCCCTTACTGGAATTCCTTGTACTCATTCACTAGTAAGAACATAATTCCACCCATGTTAGTTGCTGTCTTCAAAATAATCCCCTTACTTTGCAGTAAATATCAACTGGTTATTTGAGGTTATCCTTTTCTAGGATCCTCAGATGATACCCTATTCCTTTATCCTTATTTCTCTAGTGCTGATGCAATAGCATCAGGGTTTTAGGATTTTTGATGCTTTTTCTGTATCCACTTAGCATTTTAGTGTTCATGGAGAGAGTTTGTCTCCAAGGTTTGTTGTAAATATTGATTATGAGCTTTTGGGTTCGTTATATAATTGCTCTACCTGCTTTTATAGATATAAGAGGTGACCACCACCTATGTTTCTGAAATCCTCAACCTCATTTATGAGACAAGTTTGATATCATAATCTGGCAAAGATATTATAAGTAAGATCATAGGACAAATATCTCAAGAATCTAAGTGCAAAAACTTGAAGTATCAGCAAATCAATTCCAGCAATATGTAAAAAAGATCATAAGAAGTTGGGATTTATTCCATCAATACGAGGTTGTCTAAACATTTAAAAAAATGTTGCCAGTCACCATATTAACAAAATAAAGTAGGAAAATCACAATGTCATCTGAAAAAAGCATCTGATAATAATCATTACCCATGTAACAATTAAAAGAAAAACCCTGTTAGCTAAGTAGGACAAAAAAAAAAAAAAAAAACCTTTCTTAAAGTTTTCACAAAACATGATATTATGTTTAGTTGTAAAATACTGAAAATTATCTCCTGAGATAAAAAATAAGACAATGATGTTCATTAGCACCAATTCTGTTCAATGGTATACTAGAAAATCAAGCTAGTAGATAAGCCCCAGTCCACCCTAAAAAGGAAAGATGTAACGATTGGAAAGTAAGAAATAGGGCAGCCCCGGTGGCTCAGCGGTTTAGCGCCGCCTTCAGCCCAGGGTGTGATCCTGGAGACCCAGGATTGAGTCCCACATCAGGCTCCCTGCATGGAGCCTGCTTCTCCCTCTGCCTGTGTCTCTGCTTCTCTCTCCTCTCTGTGTATTCTCATGAATAAATAAATAAAATCTTAAAAAAAAGGAAAGTAAGAAATAAAATTGTCATTATTCATACATGAATGTGTATATTGAAAAATATAAAAAGATCACTAATAAACTGTAATTAATGATTTAAAAGGGGTTGTGAATACAAGTTAAATGTATAAAATAAACTAATCTATATCTAATACTGCAGTGATCTGAAAATAGTAAAATTTTACAAAGCAATGGGTCTATCAAAGTATCAAATTAAATAGGAATAAACCTTAAAATTATGTAAAAGATCTCTACACAGAAATTTAACAAAACATTTATGTGGAAGTCAAAGGAGATCTAAACAAATGAAAGATTATATTAAGTTTAGTGATTATAAAACTCATTATGATAGGGGATCCCTGGGTGGCGCAGCGGTTTGGCGCCTGCCTTTGGCCCAGGGCGCGATCCTGGAGACCCCGGATCGAATCCCACATCGGGCTCCCGGTGCATGGAGCCTGCTTCTCCCTCTGCCTATGTCTCTGCCTCTCTCCCTCTCTCTCTCTCTCTCTCTGTGACTATCATAAATAAAATAAAATAAATTAAAAAAAAACTCATTATGATAGAGATATCAAATCTCTCTAACTTGATCTATAGATTCATGCAATAACTTAAAATTCAAGCATTTTCACAAGCAGATTTAAAAATTTACTTGAAAATGCAAGCAAAGGCAGCCCCGCTGGCTCAGAGGTTTAGCGCCGCCTTCAGCCCAGGGAGTGATCCTGGAGACCAGGGATCGAGTCCCATGTGGGGCTCCCTGCATGGAGCCTGCTTCTACCTCTGCCTGTCTCTGCCTCTCTCTCTCTCTCTCTCTCTCTCTCATAAATAAATAAAATCTTAAAATAAAGAAAAGAAAATGCAAGCAAAAAAGCCAAAAGAATTTTGAAGAGTAAAATTAGAGGATTTTTATTATCATATATCAAACTTATTTCAAATCTGTAATTTACAGACACGGAGATACACAAACATACTACTGAAACAAAATAGTAAGCTCAGATTTAGACCTATCATACATGTGGATACTTGATTTATCTATCATAAAGTCACCACAGCAATGCTGAAAAGATGGTCTTTCTGATAAATGATCTTAAATAAATTAAAAATTAGTTAAAAATAAATTTTTATTTGAACCTCAATAAGTTCCAGATAGTTCATATATCTACATGATAAAAGTAAATCAGTCAAGTTTCTTAAAGATGACTAGGCTAACTGAGCCTATTTCCTGATAAGGGCAAGCTAGATTACAGGAAAAGTAAATTAGATCAGATTCTAATCATCATTCCAACCATGTCTTCTTCCATCTATGACCTGTAAGTCCTGTAAATAAATTATTATACTGTAAACTATTTCTGCAGAGTTCTTATTCCTCTTTAGTCCAGTCACGTTACAGACTAGAATGTAATGAGGAAATATTTTAAGTAAAATATATTTTTATCACAATGCTGTATTAATAATTATCGGTGTTTGGGCCCATTTAAGAGTCAGAGATAATGCCTGCTATCTCAAAAATATACATATAAAATTCATTTCTCACATCATCACATGCTAATCATTAGGTGCATCTTATAAGTGATTAATCATTAGGTGCGTCCTATAAGTGAATGCTAGCTTAATTAATGAGGAAATGTACTTTTTTTGTCTTTAATTGGCTTACAGTATAGTTGGGGAAAAATATATATAATTTTAAACTGTGTAGGTGCTTTTTTACAGCTTCATATTTAATACTGTAGTTAAAAAAAAAGAATAAAAAGACAATGCACAGACTGGAAAAAATATTTGCAAAATCAATTTGATAATGAACTTGTACCCAAAGTGTGCAAAGACATCATTAAACTATAAGAAAACAAATAAAATTTAAAAATCAATAAAAGATCTGAATACTAAAGACAATATATATGTTAAATATATAATAGGTTATATATATTTGAATGATAAGTAAGCATATGAAAAAATGTTGGGTCTATTTGTCATCAGGGAAATTAAAATTAAAATAACAATGAGACAGTACTACACCTACATTAGAATGTCTAAACTCCATAAAATTGACAATAATAAGTTGTTGGTGACAAGGTGCAGCAACAGGAATTTTTCACTCACTGCTAGCTGAAAATGCCAGACATTCAACAGTTTTCTTTTTAATAAAGCAAAACATACAACCCAACTGATCAAAAATTTATAGCCATAACTTGTCTATAGTAGACAAATCTTTTTTTCACAATTGTCAAAAAAAAATGGAAACAACCAAGAAGTTCTTGAATAAGAGAAAACATAAACAACTTAGTGGTATATCCATTTAATGAAATACTATTTATCAATTAAAAAGAATAAGCTATTAAAGATACTCAAAGATACCAACGAATCCTAAGTGCATATTGCTAAGTGAAAGAAGCATGTCATAAAAAGCTACATAGTATATTATTTCATTATTTTAATATTCTGGAAAAGGTAAAACTATGGAAATGGTAAATAAATCAGTGGTTGTCGGAGTTTCTTGGAAAAGTGAAAGAATGTGGAAAGAATGATACTTTAACTCTGTGGTCTTCCACCCTAAAACACAAAATGACAGTCTAGTCATCAGAAAAAAATAGAAGGTAAATTTCAATTGAGGGACATTCTACAAAATACTAATCATTACTCCTCAAAACTATTTAGGTCATAAAAAAGAAAACCAAAATTTCCAAAAAGGAGAAATTTGGTTTGGTTATATGGGAACTCTCTCATACCTTCACAACTTTTCTGTAAATATATATGTATTCTAAATTTAATTTTTCTTTTAAAGAAAAGCAATGCTTTGTGTAAAAAAAGTTTATATGTATTGAGTAAGTGCACAAGAGACTTTTTTTACAATGATAAAACTATTCTGTATGATACTGTAATGGTGGATGCATGACATTATGCATTTGCAAACCCATAGAAATGTAGAGCCCAAAGAGTGGGGCTTAACATATATAAATTAAATTATTTAAGAATTTGATGGATCTCAGAATGGAATGAAAATTATGAAAAAAGTCAAACTGTATTATAAATATATGAAACAGCCTCATTGAAGGGCCTGGCCAAAATGTTGCTGACCTAACATTGGAAATGAGTGGAATCTAAAAGGCTAAAGCAGAAGGAAATATACATAAGCACTGTACTCTAGTTCATAAATTTTTTAAGTTTTTCTCTACGGAAATATTATTAATTTGTAAGCCACTGTACATGTGTACTGGAATTGAGCATTTAATTCAATAGATGGTGAATTAAGGAAACCAGGTTTCTTACTGTTGGAATGGGAGATTATACACAAGAAAGGAAAGAAGGCTAGGGATAATCCACATAATGGTTCAGAGTTGGAGACACTCACATTACCTCATGTTTAGCTCAATATAAATACAGAGGGTAAATATTATATATAATGAGCACATGTAGTGTCTACATCTTTTGCCATTGTCATTCTCTAATAAAAGGGCCTGAACTGGGGATCTCTGGGTGGCGCAGCGGTTTCGCGCCTGCCTTTGGCCCAGGGCGCGATCCTGGAGACCCGGGATCGAGTCCCACATCGGGCTCCCGGTGCATGGAGCCTGCTTCTCCCTCTGCCTATGTCTCTGCCTCTCTCTCTCTGTGTGTGTGACTATCATAAATAAATAAAAATTAAAAAAAAAAAAAAAGGGCCTGAACTTTTTGGAGAAAGGGCTGATTCTAGGACAAGGAGGAAATACACAGGATGAGCCTGGAGCATTTTGTAACTAAAGAAAGAAGAAAGGACTCTAAAACACAAACACAATGATGGAAGTATTTCAAAGGGACACATAAGCCAACTGAAAGATTATCCAATGATCAACTGGAACATTGTGAGCAACAAAATAACCTAGTATTGGAATATAATTCTAGGAATAAAATAAATATTCACTAGTTCATGCTAATATAAATAAATGAATAATCGAATAAATAAATGGGGGAGAATGAACAAATTTCCCATGCAGAAAATTCCAAATAATTTTCATAGGTACTCCACCTTCAGGAAAATGGAACACTCCACACACACACACACACACACACACGGATGTTTCTTATTTTGTATTTGTACCAAAAGAACAGCCAGAGTCCAAATGTGGATATTCTTCCTTAAACTGGGTCATAGGGTAAAGGAATACAAGTTGTGATAATAATCTATATATACCATAGAAGAATCAGGAAGAGATGATGAAATCAAGGAATACCATATTAGTATATTTGGAAAATGGCTTCCAAAATATTAAAATAAAGTTCCTCATTTATCCTCTGTTGAAATAATCTGGATTCTTTCTATGGAAATTAACAGAACTCAACTCAAACTGAAGCAACAAAGGAGAATTTATTTACTCAGGGAACTGCAAAGCTCAGAAATAGCTGCTAACTTCAGAATGGACAGAACTAGGAGTTCAAAAATGTTTTTAATATCTGTGTCTCTCTGTATCTCTGTATAGTCAATCCATGATTTATCCTGGCTGGCTTTATTCTCAGATTTCCACCTCACAGCAGCTCCAGACTTATATTCTTCCAGAGCAGCAGCGTCTCTAGAAAATATGGTTACCCCTTCCAAATAAGTAAAAAAGAAAAAAAAATTCCAAGTTGAATCTTATTAGACCAGCTGGGTTCTTCATTTACCATTCTTATAATGTGCAGTGGGATATTCCAGAACAGAATGATGTCGTTATCTCTACTTAATCCTCATGGACTGACAGTGAAGTGGTGACTTGATGGAAATGGCCCTTGGATGATTGAATAAGGGCCTTTTTTTTTTTTTTAATGTGTAATTTCAAGTTCTACATCTTGGATAACTGAATATATGTAAAAACAGTAAAAATAAATAAATGTAAAAATAGAAACAGGGGTAAGTTTAAGGCAAGATTAGTATAATATATTCAGTTTTGAATAATTTGACTTTCAAGTGGCATGGAGATACCTGGGATTGTTTATGAACAAATACTAGGAAATGAAGAACTTTCTGTTTATATTTTATATTTTGATTTTATATACTATTTGGAGTTTTATGTACATATAATATATTTTTTTAGTTGGCTACAAGAATCCAAGAGCAGAGTAGTGTAGAGTAGATCAGATGTTTCAATGTGTAAGTAACTGCTGCAAATGACAAATGTAACATGGTATTTTATCATTCTGTGAGCTTAAATAAATAAAAATGCTTTAATAAAGATTTAAATAAATGGCTAAAATCGATCTTTATTTTGTTAGGGAAATAAGGTTTTCAATAACAAAATGAGTGAGGTAGGATATATAAAACATGTACAAACTTAAGAATTTCATTTAAGGTTGGCATAAACTTAATCAGAGGTGGCTGCTATTTCTCCTCTGTTCCCCAAATGACTTTCCCTTCTCCCTGAACAAGTAAAAACTCCCACAGTTGCCAGGAAGAAAAGAAAAGCTATGAATACAAAATTTCCAAAAAAAAAAAAAAAAAACCCTGTTTGGCCCTAAATAAAGGTAGCAAAAGTGACTATATTCAGTTATGCCTCATAAAGTTCCTTTCACACAACTAAATGACTATATGTTTTTATATTCTCTGTAAACAGGACATAAAATGGCATTATGGTTCAATGAGTTCCAAACCATATATATATAGTTGTTTGAGTACTTTGACTGCAGGTGACAAAGATTATATCAGACAAAGCAAAACAAAACATGTATGTGTATTGGGAGATCATAGATCAGTCTCAAAATCAAACAGATTATTTGTTATAGGCTCAATTGTTCCCCCCCCCCAAGTATATTTATTAAAATCCCAACCCCTAGTACTTCAGAATAGTAACAGTATTTAGAGATAGTACCTTTAAAGAGGCAATTAAACTAAAGTGAGGTCTTATGGGTGGGCTCTAATCCAATATGACTGATGTCTTGATAAGAAAAGGAGATTAGGACACAGACATGCACAAAGGAAAGACCATGTGAAAACACAGAGGGAAGGCCATCTACAAATCACTGAGGGAAGTCTCAGAAGAAACCAACTCTGCTGACACCTTGATCTTGGACTTACAGACTCCAAAACCATGGAAAATAAATTTATATTGCTTAAACCTCCCAATCTGTGGTACTTTGCTATGGCAGCCCTAACAAATACATTACTGAACATTAAGTCTCAGAAAGAATGCAAATAAGGTTATTTCCAGGAATTGCTATAAAATCTAATGAATAGTTATCTCACAATTGCAGCCCTTATATTAAATAAGTGTAAACTCTGTCCACCCTTACATAAACTCAAAGTATAAATTCCCAAAAGAAAGAAGCTGATTTGCTAGGATTGAGTAACATGCTTACCTGTTGGCCAAACCAAATAATATGTTGATTTATAGTTGCACCAAAATTGCATGAAAAGAGAGAAATGGAATATGAATAAAATAATAAATAATTTCTACCACTACTATTAACATCTTTCAGAATATCACCTTCTTCACAGAGGATGGCCAAGTAGAATCTCAAAGTCCAAGAACAGGGAAAATACTAGAATATTCTGTGACCAGACAGAAACTCTACATGCCTGGAGAGTGATGAGAGAGGGGAGTAGTAGGCTATAAGATCAGAGAGGCCATATATTTAGAAATGGTTTCATAAGTCACAAAAAAATGTTAGATTTAATTCTCAGTGCAATGAGAAACCATTGCAGTTTTATTCAGGGAAGTTACATTATTATTTTTTTTTTAGTAGTTCTAAATGATACATCTAATTCTTATGATAGGAATATACCAGGGCAAGTGTATAGTGAGAAACAAAGTAATATATCTGATTAAGAGGATTATTACATTATAAATGAAGGAGGTACTTACTTAAAGCAGCAGTAGAAGGGTTGGTAAGGGGTGGTTAGATTCAGAATATATTTTGAAGACAAAGCTAAGAGAATTTGCTGATCAATTGAATATCAAGGAGGAGGAAAAGGGGAACCATAATTCTTGGTTCTTTGATCTGTATAATTAAATGTTATATATATAATTAACTGAAAGAGAGGATTTAGGGAGGCACAGTTGGGAAGAAAGGGATGCTTGGTAAGAAATGAAGAGGTCAGTGTTGACGAAGCTAATTTAAGATGCTTATTCTCTAGTAGAGAAAAATCTTCAACTGGGTTAAATGCTGAGGAAATAAGACAGGTTGAAAAGTTAAAGTTAGTTAGAAAGCCACTATTGATGTTGACAAAAGTAATTTCTGAGTGGTAGTAGACACAGTGAAGATTTAGAAAAGGCAAATGTAAAGGGTTTTCCCAAAGGAGGTGCAATGATATGCAAAGAGAGCTGAATAGTGATATGGGGAAAGGGTTATATATTTCAAATGGGGGACATTATGTCATATTTTATGCTGATGAAGTGCTTCAGCAGAGACAGTGGATTAATAATGCAATGGGGGTGAGGACATGATTTCAGAAGCAAAATCTTTGAGCAGATGAAATGGTTTTGGATTTCATGTCCATATGTTGAGATTGGCCTTAGAAGAAGCAGAAGCAGTTTGATCACAATTACAAAAGTAGAAGCAATATGTTTTGTTACAGCTCCAGCAGATCGATACATTAAGTGGTGGGAAGATGAAGTAGTGCTTGTCTAATTGTTTCTTTTTTCTCAGTGAAAGAAGTACCATAGTAAACTAAGCACTGGGGGATGAGACAGAGGAAAACCATAAGGTAAAGTTATGAAATAGTCATTGCATAAACGGGACAGCACATTTACCAGGAAATTCAATGGAATTGCTAGGGAGTGCAGAGTCCCCACTTGTAATCTGTGGTCATAAATTTAAAGCACAATTGATTAGTTTTCCTTCTGCTATAGTCACCTCTTCACAAACAAGAATTCAATATAGACAGGTGGGTTTAACCAGGGTTGAGAATTTACCTGGAGAGTTTGATGGAGAAAGAATGCCCAGGGAGTAAGGAGTCAGTGTAAATGAGATTGAAATGCTGGCAGCAAGAGGCAAATGAGGTAAACAAAGAAGGAAGCTACCAAAATTGCTTGTTAACAAAGCCAATTAAAAGAACTACTATATCATGAGGAATACATCTATAAAAGCCTAATGCTACAAGTTGCTTCCATCAGAAATGTACAACTGGTTGATCAAGTGAGGCAAGAGAAGCAGGAGCATAGGTTTCTTTATACTGACTATAACCAAGTCCTTGAGAGGGTAGCAGAAGTTCCCAACTCACCTGCTTACTCCCAAGACCATCAACAGCATCCCTGTGAACTTACTCTTTGTCCAAAGAGTAATCATAATGTCTGCAAGAATGGAGAATGTTTATAATCTATCTGCAATAATGTAAACATTTAGCCTTTTTTCCTATTCTCTTTCCATTTCTTCCCAAAGTCTCCCCTGATATTATCCTCTATCATCTTGAATTCATGAACTCAACATATTCTTTATACTAAATAAATAACTAATGCATTTTCATCTCCAGATATGACAAATTCATGTTTTGCTTAATAATTCTTAATATTGTCACAGATATATTAACTCTACTGATGTATTTTGTATTGTTATTTCCTCATTTATGTGGTAGGCTCATTCATATAGATGGCTCATAGTAAAAGGAATTTTAGAATTAGAGAATCAGAAGGCATCTTAGAGGGTTTTTTTTTTTAATAGCAATCACTTTATATACATGCTAGGTACCCAGTATTATGTTATGCTGCATTAGCTCTTTATAGTGCATGGCAAATATAATTATTCCCATTTTACTAGTAGAGCCACATTTATAGAGGTGCAGCAACTTGCCCAAAATCATATCCTTTCACACATCTGAAAGTTAGGTTTCACTCTCAGATCTACATGTCCGAAAGTTTGGGCTCATATCTTAACAGCTATGCAATACCTTATATTGCCTATATTTATATATAGGAATTTATATACCTATATTTATATATATGTATTGCAAATACCGTCCCTAAATAATATGTACTTCATTCCCACATAAGTAAAATTGAAACTAAAATTAAGAACAGACTTGCCTAAGCTCTCACAGTTAATTGACAATGGTGCTCAGGTTATCATCCAACTTCTTGAAATTTAGGGAAGTTTTATTTAGTAATGGGCTATATTTTTAAAATTGCATAAATTATTCCTATTTGTTTAATTTTTTAAATTATTATTATATTGAGTATTGTCATTTATTTTAAATATACTGTCTATGGTGAAGAACTGCACTGAAAACAAAATTCTAGGGTTGAATAGACCAAAAAACTCAAAACCATAAGGTTTGAAGATCAAAAAAAGTCTGTCCTGATCAACCAATTAGTTTTTTTTTCTCACCATAACAAATATACACTAGGTTATAAAAATATCTTTATTATTCAAAGCACTGAAAAAATTTGTTTTTGTGAGTTTAATACTTTGTAGTCTGTAAATGCTTTCTTCCATTGAAATAATTTAATATCAAGTTGCAATGCCACATAATCATTGCAATGCACTGTAATACAACAGATAGGAATTTAATGAATTAAGTGAATAAAAAATTATCAAGGCAAATAACCAAATTCTTTTATTGTCTACAATCATTCTTAAGAGAAATTCTTATCATTTTCTTTATACTATGTCTTCAAAATGAGAGCTTTGAGTGGATAACATTCTTATTTTTTAGAATTACAATTGTAAAACTTATAAAAATGGAAAATGATGTTAAGAAAATATGAATTAGCCTTAGCTCTGTTTGTAAAGTCATCGATTTATAATTGAATATTTCATAGCAACAAAATACATGTTCATTTATAGTAACAGCTTTAAGGGAGACTAAAATATAAGTGATCTTATCTAGCCTATTAAAATAAGATTTTAAAAGAACCTTACAGAGGAAAATATTAAACAATGGTTGTATCTTATCAAACTTCTTTTTTTTATTTATTTTTTTATTTATTTATGATAGGCACGCAGTGAGAGAGAGAGAGAGGCAGAGACACAGGCAGAGGGAGAAGCAGGCTCCATGCACCGGGAGCCCAACGTGGGATTCGATCCTGGGTCTCCAGGATCGCACCCTGGGCCAAAGGCAGGCGCCAAACCGCTGCGCCACCCAGGGATCCCTCTTATCAAACTTCTAAATCAAGACTTTTCTTTTGCATTAGTGCAAAATAAGGATAAGTAAAATATAATTATATTTATATAAATTAATGAAAAGCAATTAAAAATATTCTTGGCATAAAAATTGATAAAAAACAAAAATTGATAAAGTTTTGCTGCATGATATATACATCATGTGTTTAATATTTAAATATATTTAATATATTTAAAACCATAAAATTGTTTAAAACAACAAGATTATTCATTAAGTGGTTTGATTTTTGACTATAAATTTAATCTTTTTTCTAAAAATTTATTTTGCTCTCTACTTAAGAAAATAGAGGACGACAAGGGGGGGCGGATTATGATGATAATCCTTTTTAAAATTCATTGTTAGAAGCTCTTTTAACTAGAAAATTTTAAATGTAAATTCTTCCA
The DNA here is from genome assembly GCF_011100685.1 of Canis lupus familiaris. NCBI lineage: Eukaryota > Metazoa > Chordata > Mammalia > Carnivora > Canidae > Canis > Canis lupus. Next base: position 50,154,239 of record NC_049225.1, read on the forward strand.
GCTTCTCATTAATCACTTTGCAGATATGATATCTCAGTGTGAAAAAAAAATTAAGCAAATTCCTCAGACCATTTAGCTATACTATTTTCCATGAAAAGTGCTCAGGCAGCTTGAAGTGAGATTCAGTTCTTTGACATAAATATTTCATTTTTGTTTTGTTTTGTTTTTTAAAGATTTTATTTATTTATTCAGGAGAGATGTAGAGAAAGAGGCAGAGACACAGGCAGAGAGAAAAGCAGGCTCCACACAGGGAGCTGGATGTGGGACTTGATCCTGGGACTCCAGGATCAGCCCTGAACCAAAGGCAGACGCTCAACGCTCCACCCAGGCATCCCAACATAAATATTTCAAATAACTAAAGTTCAAAGTTTATTGTTTCTAACATCTATCATTAAACAATAAAATAGGAAAGAAATACATTTCCATTTTGGATGTGAATTAGTGATCCATATGTTGGAAAGATGATTTACTCTAGGCCAGATGAAAATTTCTGTTGCACATTTAGAATAGAAGCAATTTATCTGATCTCTGAACTATATAGGTCATGTCCCATGTCCAACTGTAGTTGAGTCATTTACTCAAGTCATTATTTTTTTTAAACAATACATTTTCCTTCACTATACCAGAGATCTTTTGGCTCCCTTTTTAATTAAATGAATCTGTTGCACTTCCTTGGCTCACTTTCTCCCCACCTTCTTCTCTCCTAATTGTATATAATATCTTGGCATATTGGTGTTGTATATAATATTATACACAATATATAATTGTATATAATGCCCTGGCATGGCAGTAGCATTGCAAATGAGTGTCCAGTATTACAGATTGTTAGTGGCAGAGAGATCAAATTTTTGTCTCTTCTTTCTCTTCTTTCCCTGCTCCTTCTTGACCTCCCTCTTCCTCTTGCATTTCCCTCCTTCTTGACCTCCCTCTTCCTCTTGCATTTCTTTTTTGCTACTACATTTTTCCAACTTAGGGCTCTTAAGCCTTTGAAAGCCTAATAAAACTGCTACTGTGCCTACATTCTTACTTTGTATTCTATAGTGCCTAACTATCATGGGTGTTTGTTCCATTCTATTATACTCCATAATGTAAACAAATATTCCCTCTTTGTCTGTTAAAATAATGATAAATAAATTCTCAGGCCAAAGGCTAACAAGAAAAATAAATTAAATCAGGTTTTTTTTTTTTTTTTTAGTTGATTACTTTCTAGAACTTAATTCCAACCATATAATTGATGTTTGGTTGGAAGAAAAGAGGAAGAGAACATGGGCTGTGGATAGTTCTTCCATTTGCTATCAGGCTACACCTTATATGTTCTAGAAAACAGAGGAGGGAAAAAGATTATCTTCTGTTTTTATACCTACCCTACTAGAGGCATGTACTCCCTTACAAATCAGTGCTTCAGTTGTGAGAACTCAGTGCAGATTATCTCCCTCCCAGAGGTGGAATAATTTTTTTCTCTGTTTTATTTGCAAAATGTATTATAACAAAGTGTTCTTCCAGAATTCTATAATGAGCATCCCTAGTATCCATGTACTTTAAATTGTATTCAAATGCATATGTTTCTCAAACCAGTGTAACATTTTTTTTTTCTGGGCTGTTCAAAACTCTTCTCACTACTCATAACACCAAGTACATTTTTAACTGGTAGCAATTAAATAGTTTGTACCTGTAACATTGAAAAGCTTTTAGGGATTGGTTACAATGAATTAACTCAGGTATATCAGCCTGAAGTATTCTGGCGTTATAGTTCTTCATTCTATTTGGACAGAAATCAAATTTGAAGAAAAGAAACACTTTGGGTCTGGCAGAGAGGTGAGTGATACTTTTGAAATAGCTACAAATCCCATTTTCCTTTCAAGTTCTTTTTCCTTTCAAGTACTTTTGAGGAAGATTCTTGCCAATATCTCAAGGAAGCTGCTTGCCTCAAAAGAGAGCCCCAGGAAAGGAAAGTGGTGTGAGAGGGGGAGAGTGTAAAAGGATGGAAAGCAGGCATTTCTGCAATCTAACTTGGTTTATCTTCAATCTACTTTTGAATTTGTTTTGGCTAGAAAACTTCCTTCTTTTGCACTTCAGAAAAGATATGGATTTTAGAAAGATAAATAAGATTTTTACATGAGAAAAATTAGATACTTTGCTAATTTCACCAACATAATTCCATCAAAAGAAGTGTCTTGGTAGAGTCTCTAAAATCATTCAACTATGTGCCAGTCTCACCAGGAAGTGATGACACTTGGGATATTTCAGCACCTTCTGTGTCCTTTCAGTATTGAAAGCATGAGAACAGAGATTCACATCTTAGATCCTCAAGTCTCAGCGTTCTTCCTGTTCCTGAAAATGTCATCTTAACAGGTCTGTTCAGCCTGAAACGTGTCACCCAACTTCGGTTTGATCCAAGGATGTTTCAGGGAATACGTCTTTGGTGCTGGACATATGTTCTAAGGATGCAAAGCCAAGGTGTAAATGGAGGCTAGTAACACTACTGAGTTAACACCTACATAAATTTTTAAGAGTACTTTTCTTCACAGTCATCATTCCATTTTCACACCTTAGATCTCAACTCTTCCTTGTCAATGACTATTGTTTGACAGCAAAATGGCAAGTTGAGGTTCCAAAAAAGAATATTTCCTTTATATAAGTCCTTTGGAAGGCAAAACAAAGGAGGAATTTTTGGCTGATTTCTTAAAATGTAGCTTTCACCACTCAGATCTACAACTATTGTGTTCATATTATTACAGGTATAATGTTCATATTATTAATTTCCACCTAATGTTTTATAAAACAGCACACCGAATTAATTGCTTTATATTGACTTTCTTTGTGCTTTTTTGTGTCTTTGAAGATAGGAGCTGAAATGTTCAGCAATCAATGACTATATTTTTCCTCTGTATCTTTGAACATAATGGTCTTTTGTCTGAGTTGATTATACTGAATAAAAGTGAAAATTTTTCAATTTTTCACTCACAAGTGTGTGATTTCTCATGTAAAATTGTTGATGAAGATAGCTGGAAAAACAAAACAAAGTGTTGGTATGTTCAATTGTTAATGATACCTTGATGAAGTCATTGAACCATAAGAAAAACCTATGTAAAACTCATGAATTAGTTAAAATGTGTAATTGTTTTTTCTTTATATTGGAAGTACTTGAATGATAGCTTGAATTTTAAAGCATCCAAATGTGTGTTGGTGTATTTATTGAAAAATATAAGAAGACATTTGACTGATTTTTTCATTAATATGTACACCAACTTTAAGGCTTAGATTATACATCTACATTGTTGAATTTACCTAGATATCTGATAAAAAATATGAATGACAGTGAAAGTGAAAAATCATGAATCCTACTCTTTATTACCAGAATAATGAAAAAGTTCACATATCAAAGCAAAAATGCAAAGAAAAGCCAATAGGCCAGCATACAGTTAGCACAAAATTATTCTCTATTTGCTTTCAGACCTCACATTATTCAGTTGCAGTTTCCACACATGTGAACTATGAAGTAAATTTAAAAATTCTTTTATTAGTCTGTACCACCTAAAAAGTTCTATAGTCATTTTTAACATCCATACCACCAAAAAATGAAAACACAGAAGCAAATGATGAATGTGGAACTCAATATATATTAACAAAAAATATCCAATTTTCTTATAATGATCAATTAAAAATTGTACATTTTTCACTGAAACAGTTAACTGAGACAAGTGAATGGATACAATGAAATAACTTGAGAAACCATCTACAAAGCTGTCATTATAAGTTTGCTGAGTTTTATATGCGTTAGCACTGTCTGTCATCATACCAGGCCTTGGGAATAGGGGAAACAAATGTTACAGCAAATAGGAATAAATGTTTGTCAAATATGACAAAGAACTAGAAGCATTATTTTATTTCAGCTGTTCTTAGAAAATACTTGCTATGTAAAAAATAAAATTTTGATTTTTTTAAACAAAGGTCACTTAATAAGTAACCAAACATCCGTTTTAAGAAAGTATGATGCAAAGGTTCTTCTAAAAAAAATGAAAATGAGAGTACAGAACAAATATTTCAGTGGTATCAATAACATATTTATTTCCTATCACCTCTTAAACATTGCCCATATTTCCATTTTTAAGGATTAGACTTGCCCTTAGAATTGTTAAGGATGTTGACAGAGTAATGAATCTTAGAAAATAAATTTGCTAAGGAATTCCTAATGCATGAAAGAAAAAATATTGTTAAAATGTCTATGCTACCCAAAGCAATCTACACGTTTAATGCAATCCCTATCAAAAAACCATCAACATTTTTCACAGAGCTGGAACAAAAAAAAAAATCCTAAAATTTGTATAGAACCAGAAAATACTCTGAATAGCCAAAGGAATGTTTAAAAAGAAAACCAGTGCTCCAGGCATCACAATTCTGGACGTCAAGCTGTATTGCAAAACTGTAATCAAGACAGTATGGTACTGGCACAAAAACAGACACATGGAACAGAATAGAGAGCCCAGAAATGGCCCCTCAACTCTATCGTTAACTCATCTTCAACAAAACAGGAAAGAATATCCAGTAGGAAAAAAAAGACAGTTTCTTCAAAAAATGGTGCTGGGAAAATTGGGCAGTCACATGCAGAAGAATGAAACTAACCACCTCTTTTATACCATACACACAAATAAATTCAAAATGGATGAAAAACCTAAATGTGCGACAGGAAACTATCAAAATCCTAGAGCAAAATCAAAACCTCTTTGATCATGGCCACAGCAGCATCTTGCTAGACATGTCTCCAAAGGCAAGAGAAACAAAAGCAAAAATGAAGTATTGGGACTTCATCAAGATAAAATGGGCAGCCTGGGAGGCTCAGTGGTTTAGCGCCACGTTTGCCCCATGGTGTGGTCCAGGAGACCTGGGATCGAGTCCCACATCGGGCTCCCTGCATAGAGCCTGCTTCTCTCTCTGCCTGTGCCTCTGTGCCCCGCTCTCTCTGTGTCCCTGTGTGTGTCTCTCATGAATAAATAAATAAAATCTTAAAAAAAAAAGAAGATAAAAAACTTTTGCACAGCAAAGGAAGCAATCCACAAAACTAAAAGGCAACTTATGGAATAGAAGATATCTGCAAATGTCTTATCAGATAAAGGGCTAGTATCCAAAATCTATAAAAAACTTAATGAAACTCAACACCCCCAAAATAAAAAATCCAGTAAGAAATGGGCAGAAGACATGAACAGACATTTGTAACATTTCTATTACAAACAGTAAATAGACACATGACAAATGCTCCACATCACTTAGTATCAGGAAATACAAATCAAAACCACAATGAGATACCACCTCACGCTGGTCAGAATGGCTAAAACGATCAACTCAGGAAAACAACAGATATTAGTGAGGATGCAGAGAAAAGGAAACTCTCTCACACATTTGGTGGGGATGTAAACTGGTGCAGCCACTCTATAAAACAGTAGGATATTCCTCAAAAAGTTAAAAATAGATCTACCCTACAACCCAGCAATTGCGCCACTAGGTATTTAATATTTTTTTTAAATTTATGATAGTCACAGAGTGAGAGAGAGAGAGAGAGAGAGAGAGGCAGAGAGAGAAGCAGGCTCCATGCACCGGGCCCGATGTGGGATTCGATCCCGGGTCTCCAGGATCGCGCCCTGGGCCAAAGGCAGGTGCCAAACCGCTGCGCCACCCAGGGATCCCCACCACTAGGTATTTATACAAAGGATGCAAACATAGTGATTCGAAGGGGCACATGCTCCCCAATATCTATAGCAGCAACATCTACAATAGCCAAAATATGGAAAGAACCCAGATGTTCATCAAGAGAGGAATGGATAAAGAAGAAGTGGCCTACGTATACACACACACACACACACACACACACACACACACACACACACACTGGAATACTACTCAGCTATCAAAAAGAATTAAATCTTGCCATTTGCAACAATGTGAATGGAACTAGAGGGTATTATGCTAAGTGAAATAAATCAGAGAAAGACAAATACAATATGATTTCACTCACTGGAGTTTAAGAAACAGAAGAGATGAACATGGGGAAGAGAAGGAAAAATAAAAGAAGATGAAAACAGAGGAAGCAAATCATAAGAGACTATAGGGAACAAACTAAGGATGGCTGGAGGGGAGCTGGGGAGGACGGGATAATTTGGTGATGGGCATTAAGGAGGATGCTTGAAGTAATAAGGACTGGGTGTTGTATGCAACTGATGAATCACTGAATTCTACCTCTGAAATTAATAATATTGTATATGTTAATTAAATTGAATTTAAGTTAAAATTTTAAAAGAATGCCTAATGCAGAAAACATTTTTTTTTCATTGATTTCACTTTACTCTCTGATAAGATGTTGTAATATATAGTAGATAAGAAATGAAAATAGATCAGTGGAATTTTTTCTGCATTTGCATCAAATCAATGTTATCTATACAGCAAACTAATCCAAAAGTCATGAATGATAATGTACATGTCTGGTCTTTAACAGCTTCTTTCTGGTTGTGAAGCCCCTAATACCACATTTGGAGTATGCTCTAAATATACTCTACTCTATATTTATATTTATCCTACTCTACATGGAAGAACAATGCTTCCTGACCTAATTCTCAACTTCTCTCTTTATTAAAAATCATCATTAATTTTTACTTTACACTTACTGTTTGTCAAATATTATCATATTAAATTCGTAAAAATATTCTATCATGACTTATTTTAACAGATAGGGAAACTGAGGCCTAGTCGTATTAACTAGTTGGCCTCAGATAGCTCTGTTGGATGAATGGAGTCTGGATTTAAACTCTTATCTTACTGATCCCTGAGCCCAATGCCAGAGGGTCAGACTGCAAGACAGAAGAAGTGAAACAGAAAGAAAGTGGATTTTACTGCAAACATGTGTTATATGGTTTGTCACCACTAATGCGCTATGGATTCTCTGTCCTGAGGAATATTCTAAGAAGCCTTATAAAATATTTCCTTAAAACCATCCAACCAGTGATGAAAGAAAGAATTACTTATCCATTGATTCCTATCCCCCACTATCCAGAAGTGACCTCAAGAACATTAATTCAGGTAAATTTCCAGGTTACACATTTTGAAGTGCCTAATGAAAATCCCTAGAGTTGGAAACTGATGTTAGGAAATTCTGTCTAGGGGAAATAGATCAATTAAAACCTGTTATGAAGGGATCCCTAGGTGGCACAGTGGTTTAGCGCCGGCCTTTGGCCTAGGGCACGATCCTAGAGACCAGGGATTGAGTACCACGTCCATGCTCCCTGCATGGATCCTGCTTCTCCCTCTGCCTGTGTCTCTGCCTCTCTCTCTCTCTCTCTTTCTCTCTCTCTCTGTGTCTCTCATGAATAAATAAATAAAATCTTTAAAACAAAACAAAACAAAACCTGTTATGAATTTGGTCACAGGGCAGTACTGGAATGGGAGGTGAAACCAAAAGACTATAAAGTAGTTTATAAAAGGTATTTAATACATCTTACTTCTACTTTCTCTAGAGAAACTACTTGGAGAACCAATTGCTTCAAGTAAATTCATGATATTCAGAAATACCAAAAACTATATAGCTTTTATCTTTTTAAAAGACTTTACTTATTTGAGGGAGAGAGAGACAGGGTGGTGGGGAGCTATGGGGCAGAGGGAGAATAGGTTTTCCTCCTGATGCAGGGCTCCATCCCAGGACCCTGAGATCATGACCTGAGCCAAAGGCAGACACTTAACCAACTGGCCACTCAGTTTCCTGCATATAACTTTTATATTAACCATAGGGCCTAGCACAATGTCCTGTTCATGGTAGGTACTCAATAAAAAACTGTTGGTTTTGTCCCTTTAGGTTTCATTTTTTAAATGTTTTATTACATTTAATTTGTTATTTCATTTGATATTTATTTTGGTGCCTAATTTGTTTTTTCCTGAATTAGTTTTCTCATTACCAAAATAACCTATTGAATAGTACATCTATTTCTCTATTGATTTATAATTCTTTTATTATCTATTAAAGACTTACTCTACTTTAATAATTATGATACAGTCATGAGTACCACAAGGAATATTTATGAAAAGTGCTAAGCAAAATCTCTGGAACAAAGTATGCAGTCAAGAATGGTCACTTTTTCCCTTTCAACATACTATCTGCCTCCCCTGATACCAGGCACTAAGAATGACTTCAAGATGAAAGAGGGTCTACCATAAAACTTCCTGCTTAAACTGGTATCCAAGAATTCTAGATAATATGCTTCAAGCCTATGTTTTAGTCCTCTCTCTATCACCCTTAATTTCTGCATCTCTTAAATATAATCACAAGAGACTAACCTAAGGCCTTTGATTTAGAATATTTAGCCTTCACATTTCCCTTCTATGTTAGGAGGATTTGGAGAATTTCAATATTTGACAATTATTGCAAAGAGTTTTTAACTTATTATTTTTCTGCTGTCTCTATCAGCAACTTCCTGCATTCAATAATTTTCGTAGTACACTATTCAAACACACATCAAGTTAAAGAAGACATTATACTGTAATGATTGTCACATTCACGTTTTCCACATAAAAAAGAAAAAAGGATACGTCTTTGGAAAGAGGATCATGGTACCAGTGATCAGAAGGATGACACATAAAGAGAATAATTCCAGTAATGTCTATTTCCAAAGGAAGAAGCCAAGCAGAAGTTTTCTTTGTTGCATGTCAAGATCATTGCCCACATGTGCACAAAAGAACAGTGTCTATGATATGAAGCTAAAGTTCCCAGTTATATTTTAAACATTTGTAAAATGACATTCAGAACAATTCTGATTATGGTTATTTGAGCCATAAGAAACAACCAAATCAGATTACCACAGAATCAATTCATTCAGCTGTGTCCAAAGAGGTAAGAACTGTTACCTAAACAATTAGTTTAGCTACCACATGCATCAGAGAACAATATTTCATATGGTCAACCTGTCCAAAGTTTTCAACTTCTTATATTCTATATGGTTAAATTACTATGTGTTTTCAATTTCTTCTGAGCATTAGCAATAGCTGTGATGACATTTCTTTGATGTAAGGGAAACCATGCAAGCTATATTATGAAAACAATTTTATTTTACAAGACGATATGGGTATGCCAATTACTGCAAAGAGTTGTTAGCTTATTATTTTCCTGCTCTATCGGTAACTTCATATACTCACTAATTTTCTTGGCAAACAACTCAAACAGGTATCAAATTAAAGGCATTATGCTGTAATGATTGTCATATTTGCATATTCAATGGATGCATTGTTTTATCTGACTTTTTCCAGTTTTATTGAGAAATAATTAACATATCATTTCATTTTTGTAAAATTTGGTGTCATGTATTCAGCCACCTTTCCTATTTAGGAGTTGACAAAAGAAGAATATTTTGAAACAAATTTACAAACATTTCAATTTAGTTGTATACAATTGATTGACATTTACTAAATTTGAAAAAGCCCTCTCAAATGTATTATCCCATACAATAGACATTGATTTTGTCTAAAGTAATTCAAACTTCTGGAGTGAGCATTTGAATTTTCAGTTAGTTTTAAGTTTTTGATTATATATCAACTCTAAAGAGACATTATCATTGTGGAAGCAGACTACTGACGTGAAATCTGTTGTTTTGGTGTAAAATATGTAGGGGAGGAAAAATAAATTTCCCTCTACCCTTCAAGGTTCTTGGCTGAGACACCCCATGTAACAAAAAAGATATTAACAGAAGAAAACATATTTAACTTAATTTCACATATATAGGGGCTCCAAAGATATGAAACCCAAAAAAATGACCAAAAGAGACAACTTTTATACCTTGTCAAAAGGAAACAATAAATGTATGAAGAATTGACAAGACAAAGAAATCTTGTCTTAGGGTAGTAAATTAGAAAAGAAGTGACAAGTTTTGTTTACGTGGCCTCCTTAGCCCTGCCTTTCATGTCTCTGGTGATAAGGATGTCTCTTTATTTCCTGGTGCAGGGAGGATATCCTTCACATAGGGATTTATTTCCTGTTTTCAGGGTGTCAAAGAAAGGTCAGAATGTACTTTTTTTTGCACTGGCTGCTTTTAAAGTAATTTTAATTCAAAATAATCAATATGCCAAAGTGGCATATTTTAGGGTGGCCTGCTCTGAACTCCATCAAATACAGTAGCATTTTTCAAAAAAAAACAAAAAATCTCTTCCTTTGGTTACTGTTTCTGAGGGAAATAAAATTAATGCTGAAATCTATGAGTTAAGAATGAAAAAATGAGGAAAATATTAACAAAAAATTAGAGAAACTGACAAAATCATAAAAATCTCATAAATGCTGAAAGAAAATGGGTGAGTTTAGCAAATAAATACAAACTGATAAAATTATTTTAAGGTGGTGAGATCACCATTTCACCAATTAAAAAAGAATGAATTAAAGAAATCCATAGGTTGTATTTTTTTCTCCACAAAATACACTATGCTAAAATATAAACTAAAATTTGCATGAAATATTTAATATGCCACACATTTTCCTGGTGGATTATATATTTTTAATAAGATAAAAATTATGAAATAAATATGTATTTTTTTCATTTATAGAAAGCCTTAAAATGTCTAGCCTAATACACATTAAGAGATTTTATGTACCATGGCAGAAAACTCAATTTTAATTGCCTGCAACTATTAAAGGGAATTTAGGGCTCATGTAAACAGTAAGTCTAGTAATAGAGCTGGCCCTAAGATTTTTGCATGGGCTTAATAGAAGCCACTCCTGAAGGCTAATTTTATTTGTCAACTTGACTGGGCTAAGCAATACTCAGATAGCTGGTAAAATATGATTTCTGGGTGTATCTCTGAGGGTGTTTCTGAAAGAGATTAGCATTGAATCAATTAACTGAGTAAAGATTGCCCTCACCAAAGCAGATGAGAATCACTGAATCCACTGAAAGCCTGAATAGAACAAAAAAAGTAGAGAAAGACCAAATTTTCTCTCTGCTTGAGCTCAGACATCTAACTTTTCCTGCCCTTAGACATCAGTGCTCCTGGTCCTCAGGCCTTTGGACCTAGACTAGGACTTCCACCACTGGCTGTCCTGGTTCTTAGGCCTTTGCATTTGGGCTGCAAGTATATCACCAATTTTCCTGGGTTTCCAGTTTGCAGAAGGCAGATCATGAGACTTCTCAGCCTCTATAATCTTATGAACCAATTCCTCATAATAAATCTCTTTCTATATATGTGTACTATATGTATATCTATCTATGTATCTATCATAATCTATATATCTCCAGTTGGTTCTGTTTCTCTGTTTCTCTGGAGAATCCTGACTAATAAAACTAATAAGTTTCATTTATTTCTGGCTTGGCTTCTTCTGAGTTGGCTTCTTCATCATCATCATCATTATCATCATCATCCTCATCCTCATCATCATTTTAGTTTCAGGGGTAGAATTTATTGATTTATCAGTTGCATATAACATCCTGTGCTCATTACATCATGAGTTGACTTCATTATTAAGCAGCCACTTCTCTCATCATTGCAAGATGTATATCAGGTAACCCTTAAACTATATGTTCTCCTCTCCCTAATCCAGCAGGAAAGATAAAGTATCCCAAATAGCTATGAACTTCATATACTCACTTTAATTGGTTGTCTGGGTTGTGTATCTATTTCTGAGTCAATCATCAGGGCCAGAAGAATGTAGTTTGAATGACTAAAATGTACCACTCTGAAGGACAAGGATGTAATCATTTTCAATCAGAAACACAGGAGTAAAGAATAGGAAAGGGAAGGTGATCCAGGGGAAAATCAGATTATTGTTACTTGTGTTAGTTTCCTGAAACTGCTTTAACAAATTACCACAACTCCGGTTACTTAAAACAAAACAAAACAAAAATATTTGTCTACAGTTCTGGAGACAAATAGCCCAAAATCAGGCATGGCCTTACTGCCTCCAGGGCCTCTAAAGAAGAATTTGTTCCAGGCTATGCCTAACTTCTGGTGGTTCCAAGAGTTCCTTGGCTGGTGGCTACATCACTCTAATATCTGCCTCTGTGGTTACATTGCCTTTTTTTATGTTTCTATCTTAACTCCCTTTGCCTTTTTCTTGTAAGGATACCTATGTTTACTTAAGTCTCACCTGGATAATTTAGGTCAATCTCCTTATTTTAAAATTCTTAATACATCTGTAAAGATCCTTTCCATATTTTCCCAAATATGATAACATTTATAAGTTCCAGAGATTAGGACTTAATATCTTTGGGTGACTATTATTATAGCTACTAACAATATGAAATCAGAGCTGGATGACCCTAAACAATAAATGTCCACCATACTCAACATATTTGTAAATGGAGAAAATATGATAGGATGATAGATGAGTAGGAATTACCAGCTTTGGTAACTGGGTTGGAATCTTAGCTATGCCAAATTATAGTCTTTGTGTCCTGGTCAATTTACCTAAACTCTTTGAGACTTAGTTTCCTATAAGTAAGAAAAAGATAATATAAGTATCTATCATAGTCTTGGGTGGGGAGTAAATAAAATGCATGTAAACACAGCATATTACACAATACAGAGTATTGAATGAAAAAATATTGGCTAGTAGTATTTGTCTGTTTAATATTTTTATATTTACATATCAGAAATAAAACACTCCTGATTATTTTAGTTTTTAGTGCCGTTTGTTTCCCTACTCCTCCCCGCTTCCCTATACACACACAAATAGAAGTAATGTAACAGCCATGCAAAGGGTGAACAACTGGGAAGTAGAAGCTCTGAACCCCCACCATTGATCTGAAACCAGAGGCAAGTTATGTCCTCTCTGGATAGCACTCTATCTATATACCAATGGACATATATTTAGATGAGAGATTAGCAAACTGTAGCCCATGGGCCAAATCCAGACAAATCCATTCATTTAGGTTTTGTCTAAAAACTGTTGCCCTATAAAAGCAGAGCAGAGCAGTCCCTAGGATGACTAGTGTAATCACAAAGCCAAAAATACTTACTATGTGACCCTTTCCAGAAAAAAAAAATTTCTAATCTTTAGTTTAGGTGCTTACTTAGGACTTTCTGTCTTAGGTTTCTGTAATTCCTAAAACTCATTGTTTTACATTCTTTTGAAGAAAATAAATCAACAGATAATGCTAATTTATCTAGATCATACACTAAATTATAGAGCCTAATAGAGATAATACATTTATAAATCATACATTTCCAAATACATTTCCAAATCAATTGGTACTTGATAATTTAATTGGAGGAAGACAAGATCAAAGCAAAAAGGAAACAGTTCTTTCTGAGTAAATGAAAAAGGCTTCTCAAATGAATAAATAAGAACATGGTCCTGTTTTTTTGTTGTGATTTTAGCCTAATTAGGACCCATTTGAGAAAGAAATGTTTTAAAATATAAAGTGTTATTAGTAATACACAAATAATAGCAACATTCTACCCTTCCTTAGTTGCCTTGTAGAAGTCTGTTTTAAGGAAAGGGTAAAAATAATTAAAATTGGCATATCAAAATGCCAATTAAGTAGGACTGGTGTCTACTGGTATTGATATTATAATAGGCTTACACTAGATCTCTATGATTGTCTTTGAGGTTCATGCATTGATAATATCTTTCCCTCAAGATTACCCTTCTTTTTACCCTGTGTAAAAAAATAATAAAATAAAACAAAAACATCTCGGATCAAGTCTAATAACTCAGTAAGAGATAGTCTTTGCACCTGACAGGAAGTATTCCGAGTCTAGACCAGCTAGATCTCTCTTCTCACTATTGCTAGGCAGCCTAATCTGTTTACCCTAGTGTGCCAAAAAATACAATGTTTTATCTGTGCCATGATGTGATGAACACTGGGTAGCACTCTAGAATCTGAATTGGGAGGGGGATATATTAATGGGTGAAATTATTTCAACTTTTAGAGATGTGGTGCCACTTGATCATCCATCCCTTCATCTACAATTTCTAACAAATTAATAAATACACTTCATTAGTCAAATGAAGCAGAGTTCTCAACATTACTGTAAAGTAGAACTGGATAATGTGGCAGGGAGATATGTAGATTCTACTGTTTTCGAGAAAACTATTGCTAAAGTTACCTCCTTAGATTGATAGATTTCTGCATGGAAAGGAGGAAATGAGGAGCTGAAGGGAGGAAACATACATTCAAATATTCTTTCCTAAAAATTGGAAGTCTTCACCTCCCTCTAGATGCACAAACAAAAGGGTACAAACATCTAACAAATTTACATAGAATAAAAACAAAACTTTCACCTAAAACCAGGAATTTGACAAACTAGTTCTTTACTAGTGTGCTGCTAATTCTAGCATGTAACTTAACTCCTCTGAGCCTCAGGGGCTGCTATTATGTATAAATTAAAATATCTTAGCTTTGAAGTCATTGTAACAAATTATCATGTACATTTCTTACTCTTCTAAATTTAGTGATAGTGTAAAAAGTGACTATATTCAGTTCTTAGGAGGATCATAAAGTTTGACTTAATTAGAAGAAATTAACTTATCTCAAAATCTTATTCTAAGAACTATAGTGGGAAGTGGGATGACATTGTACCATCATATACCCTATTTTTATTCATGACTCCCTGTTTATAGATCACACAATCCTTATTGTTTATAATATTAAACTTGCTTAAAATCTTGTGCAGGAATTTGATTTTTCTATTGAAGAGGAAGTTTATTAGTGGAAAAAGCAATATCTTAAAAAAAAAAAAAAAAAAAAAAAAAGGAAAAAGCAATATCTTCTAATAGAAAAGACACCCTGGGAGCCAATTAAAAATAAATAAATAAACAATAATCTTGAGTCATGAATTAAAAGATATATTCTCTCTCGAACTCTGCTAGTAATCGTGAGAGAATGTGTTAATTGCATTATCATTAAAGATTTTATCCCAGGAAAATTAGCCCAATAAAAAAATTTTGATTTTACAGAAGCTTATTTTATTATGGAATAATATTATCTCTGCAGCACAAAACTTCACAAGTATATTTATGAATATATTAAAATGAAGCAATCTATTTTCCATAATTATTTTTCATCTATTTTATGGTCATTTAGATGAGTAAATATAGTTAAATTATAAAAGGATATGAAAAATGATCTGTGTAATGAACATTGAAAGCATTGTACTTTCGACACAGACTTATGTATAAAATTATTTGTTCTGGGAGTAAATTATAATATAAATCAGTGTTAATAATTTATTTTAGCTCTATTCCTCCTGAATAATTACATTTGTATCATAATAGAAACTATCTTAAATTTAATGATGGTAAAAAGTCATAACTGACAGTAGAATAAAATCAATTTGTAATTTTTTACAAATGTTCACCAGAAACACAGATATTATCTGCATTTATAGAGCACTTTCTACTTGTACAGTACTTTTGTTTAATTGGCCGTGCAAAATTGTCATTTATAGCATCACAGCATTCATCTTATGATTCACAGATTTCAAGATGTCTTAAAAGAAATTATTTTCTGACGTACTTTCTTTTTGACAGGTGTAGAAGATACAGAGTCATGCATATAATGAAAGAAATTTTGACCCTGTAAGATTAGGATAAGGAACTATAATATATATTGTGCAAGGAATAATAATATATATTATGCATCTACTGTAATTCTTGGAACAATATAACTATTCAAATCCTACAGTTTTGTTATTGGTAATTAGAAGGAAAAAAAAAGATCAATATTAAAGTAGTAGCAAAGGCCTCAAGGTAGAGATAAGTGTTTGAATTCATTTCTTCATTCGTTTAATCAGCAAAATTTTATCAAAACCTCCTCTATACCAGACATTGACCACATAGTAGAGGCAAAATGGTGAAAAAAAAAACCCGGCTTATAGTTTAGAAATAGGGAAACTAATAATTAGGGAATAAAGTTTATTTTTTATTTTTTTATTTTTTTACTGGAGTTCAATTTTCCAACATATAGAATAACACCCAGTGCTCATCCCATCAAGTGCTCCCCTCAGTGCCCATCACCCAGCCACCCCAACCCCCCACCCACCGCCCTTTCTGCCACCCCTTGTTCGTTTCCCAGAGTTAGGAGTCTCTTACGTTCTGTCTCCCTTTCTGATATTACCCACTCATTTTTTTCTCCTTTCCCCTTTATTCCCTTTCACTATTTTTTATATTCCCCAAATGAACGAGACCATATAATGTTTGTCCTTCTCCGATTGATTCATTTCACTCAGCATAATACCCTCCAGTTCCATCCACGTGGAAGCAAATGGTGGGCATTTGTCATTTCTAATGCTGAGTAATATTCCATTGTATACATAAACCACATCTTCTTTACCCATTCATCTTTCGATGGACACCGAGGCTCCTTTCACAGTTTGGCTATTGTGGACATAAATCTCTTCTTAAATGAGATCAATTATGTGAAATCACCTAATCTAGTAGTTAGCATAGTCTAGGCAATAGGAAAATAAAATTACAGCTGCAAGTGTGATATAATACAAACATCTGCTTTTGTAACTTAAAGTAACAGACATAGATGTCAGAACCATCCATAAGTAGGCACTGCTCTTTTTCATTTTGTACTGAGCTAAATATTTTTTCTGACACCTGTAATATTATTTTGAAAACTTTGTAAATTTCATACTAGGTATGTACCAGATATTTCTATAGCATGGAAAAAGCATTTAAAAAGGAATAAAATTTTTTTTAAAAAAAAGAATCAAGAATCTTTCTAACAAACTTTAAGTATGCAATTGGACAAGTTCAGCATCTTACACCAGTCCAAAATGATTTATATTATTTTTAAAAATTATTTATTTATTTGACAAAGAGGGTAAGAGTGTGAGTAGGAGAAGGAGCAGATGGAGAGGGACAGCAGACGCTACCCTGAGCACGGAGCCCAGTACAGGGCTTGATCTCAGGACTTGGAGATTATGACTTGAACTGAAATCAAGAGCTGAATGTTTAACAGACTGAATCACACTGGTGCCCCCCAAATGATTGATATTATTATTATTATTGGCAATATCTAAACTTATATTAAAATTCTTAAAATCTTAAATGTTCTGGGAAAGAAATGAAGAATTCTACATTGTAATTCATGTGTTGGCATTAATTAACTCAATGAGATGCAATTGTCTATCTCTTTCTGTTTTTAGTTTCATGCTTAATTTTACATTCTGTATATAGTAAAAAGAATGAGTCTTAAGTGTGCAGTTCAGATAATGGCTGATGTAGTCTGTCACTGTCGATCGCCAATATAGATGATCAATTTTACTTTTTTAAAGATTTATTTATTTATTCATGAGAGACACAGAGAGAGAGAGAAGCAGAAACATAGGCAGAGGGAGAAGCACGCTTTTCGCGGGAGCCGGATGTGGTACTTGATCCTGGAGCCTGGGATCAGCCCTGAGCCGAAAGCAGATGCTCAACCTCTGGGCCCTCCAGGCAATTCTAGTATCAATTATATCTCTTTAATTTCTAGTTTGTCTATGTTTTCACTATAAGTGGTTACTGAGTTTTATCAAATACATTTTTTTGCGTTTCAGATAATCATATAATTTTTCTTCTTCTTATGTTATGAATTACATTAATTGACTTTAAAAATTATACCAAGTTAAAAAAAAAACTATACCAAGTTTGTGCTCCTGTGATAAACCCAAGAATTTAGTCCTAGTGTATCATTTTTTTGTATATTATTGATGTTTTTAATACCTTACTGAAGTGCTTACATTTATGTTCATAAGGATAAGTATCTTAAAATTTTATTTTTATGCTTTGTTTATTGTCAGTTTTGGTATCAGATATATTAAATGGCCTCATAAAACTAGTTAATAGATGTTTCCTCCTCTCTTACTTTTGAAAGATATATTATAAATTGATGTTATTTGATCCCTAAGTGTTGATAGCATTCACCAGTAAAGCCATCTGGCCCTGGAGTTTTGGTGGAAAACATTTTAGTAATTAGCTCAGTTTTAATAGTCATAAGGTATTAAATTTTTTATTTCTTTTTATGTTAGTTTTAGTGAATGGTGGTTTTCAAGGAGACCATCCATTTCATCTAAGTAGTTGAATTTATTAGGCTAAAGTTTTACATAATATTCCCCTAATTATCATTTTAATGCCTGTACACTTTGTAGTGATGCTTCCTACTTCCTTCCTGATATTAATTTGTGTTTTTCTTTCTTTCTCTGCAAATATTAATATTACTAATTTTATTATTTTTTTCGAAGAAACCAACTTTTGGCTTTCCTAATTTTCTCTATCGTTTGTTCTCTATTTAAGTATCTAAAATTCTTATTTTTATTTATTTTACTCTCCTCTGAGTTTAATTGTTTATCTTTTAAAAAGTCTTTTAGTAATTAGCTTATTTAAAATATTTAATATTTTCTAAAATATAAATATAAAGCTAGGAATTTCCCACTCAACAGGATTTTTACATTTATTAACTCTTCTTTGAGTCAAAACATTTTCTAATTTTCCTTATGATCTCTTCTTTGTTCTATGGAGAAATGTGTCACTTAGTTTCAAATATTTGAGTTTTTCTAGTTTTCTTGTTATTTATTTTCAATTTTATTGCATCAAATGAGAAGATAGGCTGTATATTTTCAATCTTGAGTCAAGTGATGCTTCATTTGCAGTAAAGTATATGGTCTATTTTGGTAAATGGTTTATATATAGCTGAAAGAATATGTATTCTGAAGTTGCTTCAGGTACTATTCAGCAATGCCTATTTAGTCACATTGGTTACTAGTGTTGCCCAATTTCTCTACATCCTTACATGATTTTTATCTCTATGCTCTATTAAATTTTGAGGAAAACAATTTATCATTATAAAATGTTTCTTTTTTTGTATCCCTGGTAATACTCATTTTCTTAAAGCCTACTTTGCTATTAATATGGCTTTCTCATGGTTGTTTTGTCTCTCTTTTCCCATCCTTTAATTTTCACCTATATATTTATGAATAATTTTAGTGTGAATCATTACTAAATCCAGTCTGACAATCTCTTTTAATTGAAGTGTTTAGTCCATATGCAATAAATGCCATTATTGGTAGATTGGATTTAAGTCTATCTTCGGGCTCTTCGTTTCCTCTATGTCCTGTCTTGTATTTTGTTCCTTTCTACCTCCTTTCCTACTGAGTACTTTTACTTTTACTTTCTACCTCTTTTGGTTCCTCTCCAGAGCTTTACAATTGTTTCATGACAATTGTTTTCATATTTGTCCAAAGTTTATCATTGTTATTAGCATATTGATTAGTATGAATCAAGCTACTCTACCCTTTGTTGAAACCAGAACTTTTGAGAAAATGCTAACATTAGTTGAGCACTTTTTAAAAATTTTTATTTAAATTCCAGTTATTTAATATCCAGTGTACTTTCAGGTGTACAGTTTAGTGGTTCAATGCACAGTTGAGCTCTCTTTATTAAAGTCAGGTATTATATTTTGCATGCATTTTAAAATTTAATTATCAGAAAAGTCTTGTAAGGTATTTACTAATTTCATTCCAATTTGTCAGATAAGAAAACTATAACACAGAGAATGAAGGTAACTTCCACAAAGCATGTAACTAGTAGGAGGCCGTACTGGGTTTTACAGCTAGGGTATCTGGCTTTAATTTTAATGACTATTATATATTCTATCTCCAAACTAGTTATTTGCCTTAATCTTAGAAAGTGATTAAAATTTTATCTAGATTATCATTTTTACATCTCAAACATACATTTTTTTCTATAAGATTTTCTTTCTTTTTTTTAATATTTATTTATTTATTTATGATAGACAGAGAGAGAGAGAGAGGCAGAGACACAGGAGGAGGGAGAAGCAGGCTCCATGCCGGGAGCCTGATGTGGGACTCGATCCCGGGACTCCAGGATCGCGCCCTGGGCCAAAGGCAGGCGCCAGACCGCTGAGCCACCCAGGGATCCCTCTATAAGATTTTCTATGAGATGTTTCCTTTGGCTCTAATAAAGTGTTATGTAACTAAGTTTTCTATCACTGGAGCCAAGATGTCTCTTTTGTGACTTGTTCATATCCAGTGACTTACCAGACTGTTGCAATCTCTCAAATACACATTTAAGGCCCTTTAATTGTGCATTCCCTCAAGGCTTGTTGTCCTACAGTGGCTATTAACTGAGTTTACCCATGAACTGGTATTCTCAAATAACTCCATACTACTAAAGGCACATTTTCAACTGACTCAAATAGAAAATATGGTGTGCTAGATTGATTCACCTTCATGTTGATCATTTTTCTGACATCTCTACATTGTTTCATAGAATAAGAGATTGTTTTTATTCCAAAAAGCATGATTTAAGCCTTTGCTATGTATGTAAAAAAATGTAGTGTCACAGAAGTAGGTGGCATCATCTAATGTCACACAGCTATTTAGTTGCAGACATAGGACCCAAGTAACAAATTCACCTGTTTTTGTAATAAAAAAAAAAAATCTTACAAAAGAGAAAGTAAGTATAACAAAGAGTATTTATTATTTTTTTCTTTTATTTATTTTTTATCCAATTTGCCAACATATAGCATATCACCCAGTGCTCATCCCATCAAGTGCCCCCCTCAGTGCCCATCTCCCAGTCACCCCAACCCTCCACCCATTTTCCCTTCCACTACCCCTTGTTCATTTACCAGAGTTAGGAGTCTCTCATGTTCGTCACCCTCACTGATATTTTCTCTCATTTTTTCTCCTTTCCCTTTTATTACCTTTCACTATTTAAAAAAAATTTTTTTTAATTTATTTATGATAGTCACACACAGAGAGAGAGAGAGGCAGAGACATAGGCAGAGGGAGAAGCAGGCTCCATGCACCAGGAGCCCGATGTGGGATTCGATTCCGGGTCTCCCGGATTGCGCCCTGGGCCAAAGGCAGGCGCCAAACCGCTGCGCCACCCAGGGTTCCCCTTTCACTATTTTTTGTATTCCTTGTAATCTTAAGATTATTTGTTCCAACTCTCTGAAGAAAATCCATGGTATTTTGATAGGGATTGTATTGAACATGTAAATTGCCCTGGGTAGCATTGACATTTTCACAATATTAATTCTTCCAATCCATGAGCATGGAATATTTTTCCATCTCTTTGTGTCTTCCTCAATTTCTTTCAGAAGTGTTCTGTAGTTTTTTGGGTATAGATCCTTTACCTCAACAAAGAGTATTCATTCTTAAAGTGGTAGAAATCCTTTATCCTTGTCCATTTAACCTCTGAAATAGTGTGATTAACTGACTTGGTTTCCACAAAATAGCCTTCATGGATCAAATCTATGTTAAATATCATCATATCATTCAATTTTTCCTTAGTACACTGTATCCTTAAAATCTATAATTGATTTTCTTTATTATGAATTTTCATATTATTTCAATTGTCCAAGTCAATTCCTTTTTTTTTGCCAACAATTTTAGAGACATGCATAATCAAATCCAAAAATGTATGCCTGAATAGTAATAAACTATTAGTGCTATATTTTAAAAAATGGGAGAAAGCACTAAAATTCTCTCAATGTCCCTCTTTGGGAGGAAAAGAGCAATAGCTCTTTCAATGAGCTGCACTAACTGGATATTAACCACACCCAACATGTTTTTTCCATGTCCTATATTCATAACTTCTTAGGTACACTATAGTTTATGTTTTATCCTAACAATATTATAAGCATACAACCTTATTCTCAAAATTGATAAGGATAATGTCAAGAAATCAAAAAGGCCTACTCCTTTAGAATATAAATCCATAGTTATTTCACTTTTATGCAATGGAAATAATTTGGCCATAGAGGTCAAGTGACTCTCAGTTAAACAGATTCTGAAATTTAAATTGAAATCCTGATGACCTTCCAAATATGATGCTATTCTCTTATGAGACACTATATCTCCATCAGTATGTATATGTCATCATGGACAAGAATTTATAAGCTATACTAAGACAATACTAAGTCTGACAGGGTTTATTTTCCAAAGTATCATCTATTGGTAATTGATACAGTTGGATGAGAGAGGACATGATTTTTTTTCTAGTAAAAAGTGTGGGAGAAGCTGGATTAAATAAAGTGAAGCATATTTCTTTAGCATTGGGCTTATTTGAAGTTTTTATAAGCTAATATGCATGTACATCTCTAAAAGGAGAATAGAGGGACGACTGGGTGGCTCAGCAGTTGAGCATCTGCCTTCAGCCCAAGGCGTGATCCTGGAGTCCTGGGATTGAATCCCATATCAGGCTCCATTCAGGGAAACTGTCTGTGTCTCTGCCTATCTCTCTCATGAATAAATAAATAAATAAACAAATAAATAAATACAATCATTAAAAATAAAATAAATATTTCTCAACATAATTGACCAAAAAGTTTTTTTTTTTAATTTTTCCAAAGACTACCTTTTGTAATAAGTATCTGGTAGAATAATTTAGAAAAACTCTTCTCTAGAGGTTTAGGTGATACAATCCTCAGCACATTCTGGTCACGTAATAAAATTTTATTGAAAGGAGGAATGGACATTAAAATTGTATGTACATTCATAATAATTTATACCTAAGGTCCATCCATTATCAAATCCTAGTTCAGATAATGTCACTAAGGGTCATCTTGTGGGAAAAGAAGGTAGTTTGTCTTCATGATGGTGACCTCAGTGGATGGAGATATATTCCGAAGACTTCTAACTTCACTCTATATCCTGATAGGGAACCATCACTCTTAATCTCATTTAACTGCTATGTGGTTTACAGTGACTGTCTTTTAAAAAGATTAATAGAATCCATTATTGTATGTGAAATTTTAACTGAGTTTAAACAGCTACCGAAACACCATCACCTGGGAAAATTGCCATGTTGTTTTCAGAAAAAGAAGTTTGTAAACTGACAGTCCTTTTTAAGTCTCCTCCAGCTAAAAAGTGATTCAGAAAAGAAGTAAGTTAGCCAATTTTAATTTTTCCTGGAAGCATTTATTTTACTTATTTTCCAATGGAATAAAGTATTATATTAAAATATGTTAGAAAAAAAAGCTCACTCAGTAGCAATGGTTTCTTCTAAACTTATTTAAAAGAGGAAAAAATTCATCCAGATCACTAAACTGGTGATGGATTTTAGTATATTTTTGTAATATGTATCACCATATTTATTTATAATATTTATTCATTTGATTACAATATTTTGTGTTTTTATTTTAGTTACAACCTTGGAAATAAAAATCAAAACAAGCATTAGTTTACTTGTTGGAATTTTCCAATTCAATAAATACTGAATGAATATGCTGCAAAGAATAAAAAATAAAATCCCTACTCTCAAGGAGATTGAGATCTAATAAGGGAAAATAACAAGTACAAACAACAGCAACAACACCCAAAACTATAATTACAGTCAGAGAGTGGTAAGCCAGTTTTAAACAAGACAAAGCACTTTAAAATTTCCAAAATATGGAGAAACTACATTCTACTGTATAGACATCAAAAAGATATCACAGAGTTGGGTATGTTTGGGCTCTTTATGTTATGTTATGTGTTATGAAGGGTCAGTGTAGGGTTTTACATAAGAATATTGCAGGGAGCTGCCACTTATCAAGGACTTTTTGTTCCATGTCTGTTCTGAGTTTCCATAACTGAATAATCTCTGTGCATTTGAGCAAAGCATAGATTGCATGAGTGGAAAAATGGAAGAGAACATAAAGCCATGTGATTGGTGATTTTATTAAGTAGTAAAATAACACTGAAGTATTTTTAATGAAAAAGAATAGCATAATAAGGTTTATTTGGAACCATTGTTTGTGAAAGGGAAATGGAGAGAAGATAAACTTGAAGCAGGGAAATAAGTATAATGATTCAAGCAAACAGCCTTCCACTTGTATTGTAGAAGTGATCATTGAACAAAGGAGTTGTACAAGTTGTACAAGTGGAAATGACAAGATAGAGCAATTAATGAGCAGTAGAGGGAGATGGACAACTAAAAAGAAAAGAAAAAAAGGAAAGGAAAGGAAGGGAAAGGAAGAGAAAGGAAGGGAAGGGAAGGAAAGGAAAGGAAAGGGAAGGGAAGGAAAAGGAAAAGAAAAGAATTTTAGTTTTCAAGCCTGAGTGAAAAGAAAATCACTATGCCATATACCAAAATAAGCACTAGAGGGAAGAAAGCCAATTTGTGCAGAGCAGACAATGAGCTCAGGTTTAGTGATTATGTTTGACAAGTTGGTGAGACTTCCAGGTGCAATGTGTGCATTTATCAAGAAGCATTAAAAGTGATCTTTTTTTTTTAATTTTTATTTATTTATGATAGTCACAGAGAGAGAGAGAGAGAGAGGCAGAGACACAGGCAGAGGGAGAAGCAGGCTCCATGCAGGGAGCCAAACATGGGACTCGATCCCTGGTCCCCAGGATCAGGCCCTGGGCTGAAGGCAGCGCCAAACCGCCGAGCCACCCGGGCTGCCTGGCTCTTCTTTTCTTAAGATTATCAAATGCATTTGGCTTGATCTTGTACTGTAGGAAGCATATCCCTTTCAGCTTAGGTAACACCATCAAATCATACCTGAAGATAGACTTCAGTTTGAATTCAAGAAGCCTGGAAAGACAACTACACTGTTGTTGACCCACTGCATCTTCAGGAGTATACTGTTCCCAAGACAACATTTCACAGTTTTTAGTTTAGTTCAGCATTTCTCTGGTGGGCTCAATGAGCTTGAAAGTTAAACATTTTAGAGCCAGACTTCAAAAATAAATATTTAAACATATTTTACTTTCTTTGTATTCCTACAGGCTTATTTATAGGATTATAAATGTCAAATATACATATATTTACACCTAAATGGGCATGTTCATGCTGCAGTTGATGTTTAATGCACTCACCTCCATAAAATGCACCACCATAAAATAGAACTCTAACACATTTGCTGAATCATCATTTTCATATTCTGAATTAATGTCTGAATGTACTATATATAACAAAACATTTTTGATGTAATCATAGACTGGTGAGCAAGAAGGATTACTGTAGAGAACTCTACATGTTATCCAAATTGTAGAATTTTTTATTTGGAAGGCAATAGAGGTCATTAATGTCATTTTACTGATGAGGAAATTGAAGTCTTGAGAGTAAAATCTGAGATTCCTCTCAAGGCAGAACTAAGATTGGAACCTCATTTGATCCAATTCTGAGACCAATGCTCTATCAATAAAAATTGATTTTAAAAGATGGAGTCATATGATTGAACCATCTTTAAATTAAGTACTGGAGATTTGTTTTCTGGGCAAAATGAGTTTATGCTAATCTTTCAAATAAGAATTTGGTTATTAAAATATCAAATCACTTTTACTGTCATCCTAGCAATTAGATTTATTGAACATTTATTTTATGCCAAAAATTCCTCTAAGGACTTTGCGTAGATGGTCTCCTTTCATTGTCATAAAAATCCTCAGGGGTTGTATTTTTATGTTAGAACAAAAGCCCAGAGAATTCCATTTCCCAGGATCATACATCTAGTGTTGGATTCAAACAGAAGCTCATTTGTTTTAAAGGCATTCCCTCTAAGTACTACTACATTATAAAAACACTAATAAGTATGCCCATTTAAAATTTCAAGATTCCAGTAAGTTTGAATGTTTACAAAGAGATCTTCACACAGAGAAGATGTATAAATAATATAGACCACAAAATAGCATTGGAGTAAAATTTATTGTTTATATGTTCATGAAATAGTATAAGAATTAAATAAAATAATTCCCTATTATTTAAATACATTAGGTCTTTCATGTTCTACTTTGACTACTCATCTATAATTTAAAAAGAAAGAACAAAGAATCATAAAACTAAGGATTAGACAGGAGCATAAAGAGCCAAAATATAAGGTTCAAAGATTGGTCATTTTTGTAAAAGTTTAGTGGTTGGCATGCTTGCCTCATAAAAGCTATATCTCCTGTCTAAGACTGGTAAAAAAATATTTTTGTTTCTTTTCCTGAATGTCTCTTCTTTTGTCTCTTTTATCTTTATTTATGTTTCAAGGCATGTTCAAACAACTTCTTTGGAGCCTTCCCTGACATCTCCACCTACCCCTAGACCTGCCATGTCCCAGACAGAAAAAATAATAAATTTTACCTCCTTTATTTTCATATAGAACTTCACTTACACTTCTACTACACAATACATAACAGTAAATTTTTATTGGCTTATACATTTGTCTTTGCAGTGGACTATAAACCTCCCAAATGTCTTATTTTACTCTGATTATTCAGTCACTGGCATAGTACTTTCCACTGAATAGTTGTTTATCGTTAACTTTTTTAGATGAATTAATAATTAAGCAGAATTTTATATTAACAGTATTATTTCTGCATTGTCCTAACTACAATTACTAAATTTCTTTGGTACAACATCCGTTCCTGGCTTTAATCCATGCTGATCAGAATTCCAGACATAGTTATGTACCTGGCCTAAGCCACCCTGAGGAATTTGCAGTTATTGACTTATACATGGGCACATGATCCAGGTTGGTCAATCAGACTGCATGTCAGGACTTTCTAAGGAGCTACTCAGAGGAGGAAGAATTTTCCAATATGACTCCCCATAGCTTTATATTTCTGACGCAAGAGAGAAGAAAGCAAAGTTGAGAAATAGAAAGAAACAGTTCTTTATCAATGTCATGTAAGTTCCTGGATTCAATCATTTCTGAATCCATCACCATAATTCTGAACTTTCTTAATTTTCAAATAAAAGTTAATTTCACTTTAAGTTGGATTTTCTATCATACACATGCACAATTCTAAATTACACAATTTATTCAGAATATCTCGGTGTCGGGCAGATCAAGGAAAAGAACAAAAAACCCAGAAGACATAAAGTCTTAATTCTTATATCAATAGCTAACATTTTTCCTAACCAAAAAAAAATTCAGTGTTAAGAAATGAGTAAGGGAGAGACAGGAGTAAAAGCAAATGACATTTATCAAGTAGATAAAGCCCAAATACTTTCCTCAGGGTCTCAAGTCGCTGACAAACATAATCAAACATTACTCAGGGGTTCTTTGCTCTCTAATCCCTGCACAGCCTGGAGGATCCCTTTATAGCCATCATCTCTAATGTCTAACAACCTGGTTTGATGGTGATATGTAAACTCCCAGCTGATAGATCCAGGAGTTTCAAAAGTAGAGATCACCCACACAGACATGTCCATGTGGTTTTTCTCATGAGTAAAGTGGCTTGTTAGCAAACTTCAGGCCAGATTCAGCCAAATAACTCCTTTCTCTTATCTGCTATAATTTCTTCCCTTCTCCCACTCCTTGTCACTTGATAAGTGAGTCTATTATTGCTCTGTGTATCAGTTTCTTAGAGTTGCCATAATAAAGTACCACAAACTAGGTGGTTTAAAACAATAGAAATTCATTGTCTCACAGTTATGGAAGCTAGAAGCCCAAAATGAAGATGCAGAGTTGATTCCATCTGAGAACTGTAGGGGAAACGCTGCTCCATACCTTTCTCTTGGCTTCTGGTGGTTTGTTGGCAATACTTGGCCTTCGCTGGCCAATATGTACCTTCAGTTTACATGGGTTTTTTCCTCTATGTGTCTGTGTCCAACTTGCCCTATATGAAGATAACTATTTTTACTGGATTAGGAGCCCACTCTCCTTTAGAATGACCTCATCCTACCTATATCTGCAACAACTCTATTTCCAAATAAGATCTTGTTCTGGGCACTCAGGGTTCAAACTTCAGCATATCAGTTTGTAGGGAGTGGAAAAAATACATCCTGTAACACTCTGGCATCAGCAATGTCTTCATTTTCTACACATAAATTTATGGACAACTGTATTTAATGCAATAATGCTAAAGAATAAGAGTTTTATTATAACTAGTTTAGGAATCTGGTTAATAGATCTGGGTCTATTAACCTAGTAATTAACCTGGGTCTGTTAATATACTTTAAACTAAAATTTTAAAAGAAGAAGAAAGTGAAATGGATCCAATGACAAGTGAAGTATTATGAAGGTTACAGCTGACTCATCCTGATTACAACAATACACACACACACATAGAGAGTTTCAGAAACCTTAAAATTAGAACTTACTTGCTCATCTAACACTGCCTGACTTTGTTTCACCTGTGGAAATTTTCTAGCCCTCATTTTATTTTAATTTGCAATTTGAAAGTGCTAAGTCTAAAGTATGAAGAATGCTTTATTTCCCTATTTCTAAGTAAAAGTGAAACTTGAGTGACTTTTAGAAATGATTTCTGAGAACAGGAGTAGAAACAAAACTAAATGCATAAATTGTAGATCTAGCCAGAAATGTCATACACACATAACACAAAGAGGGTTTATGTTTAATGGACAAAGAACATGGGAAGAAGATTTATCAGGTAGAGTATGGCAACAAATTAGATTCCACAGAGTTACTGTCATTTTGAATGAAAGAAGAAAATTAATATTTGGAGTGAAGGTCTGCAGCTTCTTTTTTATACATGTTTGGTTCATTTTCTAAAATGAGTGATTAAAGCAAGGAAAATTGTGATCCAACCCAGAGACCTTTCTTGATGAGGACCTGGAATGACTTTTCTTTCTTGGACAATTCCCCAAAGAAGGAAATGCCAGGGGAATTTAAAACAAGGAGCTGGGTCAGCTAATTTTTCCTTCCTTTGTAAGCTTCTTATGATTAGGATTTCTAATAGATGTTTCTACCTGCAATTCACTGGCTATAAGAAAATTGCTTCAAGAAATAAACAAATTCAAATTCTTTCATGAAACTACTACTAGGGTTTATATAGCCACTAAAAATGGTGATTTGCAGAAGACCAGACTGAAATGGTTTTCATCAATGATATTCTCCATCATGTGTTTTGGCATTACAATTCTTAATCTGAGCAGGTTGAGAGTGTCAGAAATTGGCCTCACCTTCTTTAAGCTACATATTTGTGACTGTGCCACATGAACTATATACATATCATGAATATTAAAACTAACACATGCCTATTAAAATCCCTGACAATGGTGACAGTAAGTTCACTGATACTGTAGTTTATAAAAATGTTTAACAAAGAACGAAACAGGAAAAGAGAGTCACAGAAACGTATGAATTTCACATTTAGTAAGTACAATATATCTGAGAGGACTCTGCCAGCAATGATGAAAAATCAAAGATGAATGAAACCAAATCCCTCAACATTATAGCATAAAAGGTAAAAGGCTGGATTTCCTCCTTCCCTTCTGTTATAATGGAGAAGGTACCCTCCTGAGATATACTAATCTTAAGTGAATCATTCAATAAGTCTTAGAAAATAAATGCACACATAGAATCGAAATCCCAACAACCTATATGGTATTTCCATCAACTCAGAAAAGTTCCTCATGCTTCTTACTAGTCAGTCCCATTTCTATTACTCTCAGAGACAACCCTTGCCCTGATTATTTTTCACCAAGATTAATTTTACCTGCTTTAGAATTTCAGATAAATGAAATCCTATGGCATGTACTCTTTTGAATTAGTCTTTTATTCAGCATATTATTTTTAAGATTCATCCATGTTTTAGGATGTATCAGCTCCTTACTTTTTAATATTAAATAGTATACCATTATACATATACCTGTTTTTCACAAGCATGTGCTGTGTGTGTGTGTATATGTGTGCATGTGTGCTATTTAATTATTATCCTGGATGCCTAGATTGTTTTGTTTTGGGCTATTATGAATAACAATGCCATGAATATTCTTGTACAAATCTTTTTGTAGAATATATGATCATATATAAATATCCAGAGGTAGAATTGATGTATATAGTAGGGCTTGGTTTAGTTTTATGTAAAATTACCATATATTTTCTCAACGTGCTGGTAGCTCTTTACTTTCCTACTGTAATGTATGAGTGTTCAAGTTACTCTAAATTTTCACCAACACTTGGAGTTGTTCATCTTTTTTAACTTTAGCCATTCTTGTGGATGTGTAGCAGGATCTCAGGGATTTAATTCAAATTTCTCTGATAACTATTAATGCTAAACACATCTTTGTGTGCTTACTGGCAATTCATATGTTTATACCTTTTGTCTACTTTTTTAAAAAATATTTTATTTATTCATGAAAGACAGAGAGAGAGAGAGAAAGGCAGAGACATAGGAAGGGGGAGGATAAGCAAGCTCCATGCAGGGAGCCCGATGTGAGACTCCATTCCGGGACTCCGGGACCACAACCTGAGCCAAAGGCAGAAGCTCAACTGCTGAGCCACCCAGGCTCAGTCTGCTTTTAACTCAGTTATCTTTTTATTACTGAGTTTTAGAGATTCTTTCTATATTCCAGAGATAAGTGTTCTGTCAGCTATATTTTATCAACATTTTCTTCAAATCTGTAATTTGCCTTTTCATTTTCTTAATTGTCTGGTTTCCTGAATTTTTAAATATTTAGGGATTTCCGGGATTTTTATTGTTATTAATTTCTAATTCAATTCTATGATTGTTAGATAATATAGTCATGAGGATTTCAGCGAATGTGCCATGCACACTTGAAAAGAATGTGTATCCTGAAGATCTAGGCTGTAGTGTTCTCTACATGCTAGGTAAGTCAAAGTGTTCCATGGTGGGGTTCAGATATTCTTGTCTTTACTGATTCTTTTGACTCATTAACTTCTTTTTGTAATTACCAAGAGGGAATGTTAAATCTCCAGATATATTTGTCTATTATTCCCTTTTAATTCTTCCATATTTTCCTTCATATATTTGATGCTTTGTTATTATGGTCACACATATTAGGATTATTATGTCTTGCCAATGAATTGGCTCTTACATCATTTAGAAAATGTCTTGTTTCATTGATGGCAATGCACTGTAATGAGGTCTACTTTATCTGATATTAATATAGTCTAGTCTTCCATTCTTTTACTTTTAGCTGACCTATTTTCATATTTAATATGTGATTCTCGTAGAAAACAAAAAATGGAGGAGGAGGGGCAAGATGGCTGAAGAGTAGGGTCCCCAGGTCACCTGTCCCCACCAAATTACCTACATAACCTTCAAATCATCCTGAAAATCTACGAATTCGGCCTGAGATTTAAAGAGAGACCAGCTGAAACGCTACAGGGAGAAGAGTTCACGCTTCTATCAAGGTAGGAAGACGGGGAAAAGGAAATAAAGACACAAAAGGCCTCCGAGGGGGAGGGGCCCCGCGAGGAGCCGGGCTGAGGCCGGGGCGAGTGTCCCCAGGACAGGAGAGCCCCGTCCCGGAGGAGCAGGAGCTGCACCGACCTTCCCGGGGGAAAGGGGCTCGCGGGGAGTTGGAGCAGGACCCCAGGAGGGCGGGGATGCCCTCGGGCTCCCGGGGACAGTAACAGACACCTGCGCCCCGGGAGAGTGCGCCATACCCCGCGGTCGAGCTCCCTAAAAGACTGCAGCTCGCAGGGCGGGACCAGAGCAGCTCGGAGGGGCTCGGGCGGAGGAAGAGTCTCCGCGGAGGGGGCTGCGGGGTGGAAGCGCGAATCCAATAGCGCAAACCGGGACACAGGGCGCCGGGACACAGCCCAGGATCCGGCCTCCCCCGGGACAGGCAGAGGCCGGGAGGGCCCAGGACAGCGAGGACGCTCCTGCCCCGAGCTGAGCAGATCAGCGGCCCCGCCCCGGAGCCCCCAGACCCTGCAGACGGAGAGCTCTGTAGCTACTGCGGGAGCTGACTGCAGGGCTCCAGAGCTGGCCCCGCCACTGGGGCTGTTCCTCCTGCGGCCTCACGGGGTAAACAACCCCCACTGAGCCCTGCACCAGGCGGGGGCACAGCAGCTCCCCCAAGTGCTGACACCTGAAAATCAGCACAACAGGCCCCTCCCCCAGAAGACCAGCTAGACGGACAAGTTCCAGGGGAAGCCAAGGGACTTAAAGTACACAGAATCAGAAAAGACTCCCCCATGTTTTTGGTTTTTTTTTTTTTTTCTTTTTGATTTGCTTCCCCCACCCCTTTTTTTCTCTTTCTTTATCTTTCTCTTTTTCTTCTCTTTTTTCTTTTTTCTTTTTTCTTTTTCTTTTTCTCTTTTCTTTCCTTCTTTCTCTCCTCTCTTTTTCTCCTTTTCCCAATACAACTTGCTTTTGGCCACTCTGCACTGAGCAAAATGACTAGAAGGAAAACCTCACCTCAAAAGAAAGAATCAGAAACAGTCCTCTCTCCCACAGAGTTAGAAAATCTGGATTACAATTCAATGTCAGAAAGCCAATCAGAAGCACTATTATACAGCTACTGGTGGCTCTAGAAAAAAGCATAAAGGACTCAAGAGACTTCATGACTGCAGAATTTAGAGCTAATCAGGCAGAAATTAAAAATCAATTGAATGAGATGCAATCCAAACTAGAAGTCCTAACGACGAGGGTTAACGAGGTGGAAGAACGAGTGAGTGACATAGAAGACAAGTTGATAGCAAAGAGGGAAACTGAGGAAAAAAGAGACAAACAATTAAAAGACCATGAAGATAGATTAAGGGAAATAAACGACAGCCTGAGGAAGAAAATCCTACATTTAATTGGGGTTCCCGAGGGCACCGAAAGGGACAGAGGGCAAAATATGTATTTGAACAAATCCTAGCTGAAAACTTTCCTAATCTGGGAAGGGAAACAGGCATTCAGATCCAGGAAATAGAGAGATCCCCCCCGAAAATCAATAAAAACCGTTCAACACCTCGACATTTAATAGTGAAGCTTGCAAATTCCAAAGATAAAGAGAAGATCCTTAAAGCAGCAAGAGACAAGAAATCCCTGACTTTTATGGGGAGGAGTATTAGGGTAACAGCAGACCTCTCCACAGAGACCTGGCAGGCCAGAAAGGGCTGGCGGAATATATTCAGGGTCCCTAAATGAGAAGAACATGCAACCAAGAATACTTTATCCAGCAAGGCTCTCATTCAAAATGGAAGGAGAAATAAAGAGCCTCCAAGACAGGCAGGAACTGAAAGAATATGTGACCTCCAAACCAGCTCTGCAAGAAATTTTAAGGGGGACTCTTAAAATTCCCCCTTTAAGAAGAAGTCCAGTGGAACAATCCACAAACACAAGGACTGAATGGATATCATGATGACACTAAACTCATATCTTTCAATAGTAACTCTGAACGTGAACGGGTTTAATGACCCCATCAAATAGCGCAGGGTTTCAGACTGGATAAAAAAGCAGGACCCATCTATTTGCTGTCTACAAGAGACTCATTTTAGACAGAAGGACGCCTACAACCTGAAATAAAAGGTTGGAGAACTATTTACCATTCAAATGGTCCTCAAAAGAAAGCAGGGGTAGCCATCCTTATATAAGATAAACTAAAATTTACCCTGAAGACTGTAGTGAGAGATGAAGAGGGACACTATATTATACTTAAAGGATCTATCCAACAAGAGGACTTAACAATCCTCAATATATATGCCCCGAATGTGGGAGCTGCCAAATATTTAAACCAATTAATAACCAAAGTGAAGAAATACTTAGATAATAATACACTTATACTTGGAGACTTCAATCTAGCTCATTCTACCCTCGATAGGTCTTCTAAGCACAACATCTCCAAAGAAACAAGAGCTTTAAATGATATACTGGACCAGATGGATTTCACAGATATCTACAGAACTTTACATCCAAACTCAACTGAATACACATTCTTCTCAAGTGCACATGGAACTTTCTCCAGAAGAGACCACATACTGTGTCACAAATTGGGTCTGAACCGATACCAAAAGATTGAGATCGTCCCCTGCATATTCTCAGACCATAATGCCTTGAAATTAGAAATAAATCACAACAAGAAGTTTGGAAGGACCTCAAACACATGGAGGTTAAGGACCATCCTGCTAAAAGATGAAAGGGTCAACCAGGAAATTAAGGAAGAATTAAAAAGATTCATGGAAACTAATGAGAATGAAGATACAACCGTTCAAAATCTTTGGGATGCAGCAAAAGCAGTCCTAAGGGGGAAATACATCGCAATACAAGCATCCATTCAAAAACTGGAAAGAACTCAAATACAAAAGCTAACCTTACACATAAAGGAGCTAGAGAAAAAACAGCAAATGGATCCTACACCCAGCAGAAGAAGAGAGTTAATTAAGATTCGAGCAGAACTCAACGAAATCGAGACCAGAAGAACTGTGGAACAGATCAACAGAACCAGGAGTTGGTTCTTTGAAAGAATTAATAAGATAGATAAACCATTAGCCAGCCTTATTAAAAAGAAGAGAGAGAAGACTCAAATTAATAAAATCATGAATGAGAAAGGAGAGATCACTACCAACACCAAGGAAATACAAAAGATTTTAAAAACATAATATGAAGAGCTATACGCCAATAAATTAGGCAATCTAGAAGAAATGGACACATTCCTGGAAAGCCACAAACTACCAAAACTGGAACAGGAAGAAATAGAAAACCTGAACAGGCCAATAACCAGGGAGGAAATTGAAGCAGTCATCAAAAACCTCCCAAGAAAAAAAAAAAAAAAAAAAAAAACCTCCCAAGACACAAGAGTCCAGGGCCAGATGGCTTCCCAGGGGAATTCTATCAAACGTTTAAAGAAGAAACCATACCTATTCTACTAAAGCTGTTTGGAAAGATAGAAAGAGATGGAGTACTTCCAAATTCGTTCTATGAAGCCAGCATCACCTTAATTCCAAAACCAGACAAAGACCCCACCAAAAAGGAGAATTACAGACCAATATCCCTGATGAACATGGATGCAAAAATTCTCAACAAGATACTGGCCAATACGATCCAACAGTACATTAAGAAAATTATTCACCATGACCAAGTAGGATTTATCCCTGGGACACAAGGCTGGTTCAACACCCGTAAAACAATCAATGTGATTCATCATATCAGCAAGAGAAAAACCAAGAACCATATGATCCTCTCATAGATGCAGAGAAAGCATTTGACAAAATACAGCATCCATTCCTGAACAAAACTCTTCAGAGTGTAGGGATAGAAGGAACATTCCTCAACATCTTAAAAGCCATCCTTGAAAAGCCCACAGCAAATATCATTTTCAATGGGGAAGCACTGGGAGCCTTTCCCCTAAGATCAGGAACAAGACAGGGATGTCCACTCTCACCACTGCTATTCAACATAGTACTGGAAGTCCTAGCCTCAGCAATCAGACAACAAAAAGACATTAAAGGCATTGAAATTGGCAAAGAAGAAGTCAAACTCTCCCTCTTTGCCGATGCATGATACTCTACATAGAAAACCCAAAAGACTCCACCCTAAGATTGCTAGAACTCGTATAGCAATTTGGCAGTGTGGCAGGATACAAAATCAATGCCCAGAAGTCGATGGCATTTCTATACACTAACTATGAGACTGAAGAAAGAGAAATTAAGGAGTCAATCCCATTTACAATTGCACCCAAAAGCATAAGATACCTAGGAATAAACCTAACCAAAGAGGTAAAGGATCTATACCCTAGAAACTATAGAACACTTCTGAAAGAAATTAAGGAAGACACAAAGAGATGGAAAAATATTCCATGCTCATGGATTGGCAGAATTAATATTGTGAAAATGTCAATGTTACCCAGGGCAATTTACATGTTTAATGCAATCCCTATCAAAATACCATGGACTTTCTTCAGAGAGTTAGAACTAATTATTTTAAGATTTGTGTGGAATCAGAAAAGACCCCGAATAGCCAGGGGAATATTAAAAAAGAAAACCATATCTGGGGGCATCACAATGCCAGATTTCAGGTTGTACTACAAAGCTGTGGTCATCAAGACAGTGTGGTTCTGGCACAAAAACAGACACATAGATCAGTGGAACAGAATAGAGAATCCAGAAGTGGACCCTGTACTTTATGGGCAACTAATATTCGATAAAGGAGGAAAGACTATCCATTGGAAGAAAGACAGTCTCTTCAATAAATGGTGCTGGGAAAATTGGACATCCACATGCAGAAGAATGAAACTAGACCACTCTCTTTCACCATACACAAAGGTAAACTCAGAATGGATGAAAGATCTAAATGTGAGACAAGATTCCATCAAAATCCTAGAGAAGAACACAGGCAACACCCTTTTTGAACTCAGCCACAGTAACTTCTTGCAAGATACATCCACGAAGGCAAAAGAAACTAAAGCAAAAATGAACTATTGGGACTTCATCAAGATAAGAAGCTTTTGCACAACAAAGGATACAGTCAACAAAACTAAAAGACAACCTACAGAATGGGAGAAGATATTTGCAAATGACCTATCAGATAAAGGGCTAGTTTCCAAGATCTATAAAGAACTTATTAAACTCAACACCAAAGAAACAAACAATCCAATCATGAAATGGGCAAAAGACATGAAGAAAAATCTCACAGAGGAAGACATAGACACGGCCAACATGCACATGAGAAAATGCTCTGCATCACTTGCCATTAGGGAAATACAAATCAAAATCACAATGAGATACCACCTCACACCAGTGAGAATGAGGAAAATTAACAAGGCAGGAAACCACAAATGTTGGAGAGGATGTGGAGGAAAGGGAACCCTCTTACACTGTTGGTGGGAATGTGAACTGGTGCAGCCACTCTGGAAAACTGTGTGGAGGTTCCTCAAAGAGTTAAAAATAGATCTGTCCTATGACCCAGCAATTGCACTGTTGGGGATTTACCCTAAAGTTCAGATGCAATGAAACACCGAGACACCTGCACCCCGATGTTTCTAGCAGCAATGTCCACAATAGCCAAACTTTGGAAGGAGCCTCGGTGTCCATCAAAAGATGAATGGATAAAGAAGATGTGGTTTATGTATACAATGGAATATTACTCAGCCATTAGAAACGACAAATACCCACCATTTGCTTCGACGTGGATGGAACTGGAGGGTATTATGCTGAGTGAAGTAAGTCAATCGGAGAAGGACAAACATTGTATGTTCTCATTCATTTGGGGAATATAAATAATAGTGAAAGGGAATATAAGGGAAGGGAGAAGAAATGTGTGGGAAATATCAGAAAGGGAGACAGAACATAAAGACTCCTAACTCTGGGAAATGAACTAGGGGTGGTGGAAGGGTAGGAGGGTGGGGGGTGTGGTGAATGGGTGATGGGCACTGAAGGGAGCACTTGACGGGATGAGCACTGGGTGTTATTCTGTATGTTGGTAAATTGAGCCAATAAAAATAAATAAATAAATAAATAAATAAATAAATAAATAAATAAATAAATAAATAAATAAATATGAAAGGGAGACAAAAAGAAAACAAAAAATGCTGTCTTATTTTTAAAATTCAGCCTGATAATCTATGTCTTCAATGGCCATGTTCAATTCATTTATATTTATTTTTCCTGTCTATTTTTATTTTGTCAGTCTCATAGGTATAAAACATAATCTTCTACTGGTTTTAATTTACATTTCTTTGATTAATAATAAGGATAATATCTGTATTAGTTTCCTAAGGTTTCCATAACAAAATCTCACAGACTGGTTGACTTAAACAACAGAATTTGTTTCCTCACTGTTCTCGTGTTTAGAAGTCCAAAATTAAGGTTGGCAGGATTGCTTTCTTCTGAGATTCTCCTTGACTTGTAAATGGCCACCTTTTCCTTATGTTTTCACTTGGTTTTTCCTCTGTGCCTGTTTGTGTCCTAATTTCCTCTTATAAAGATACAAGTCACATTGGATTAGAGCCCACACACATGACTTCATTTTACCTTGATAATCTCTTTAAAGGTCCTACCTCCAAATAAGGTAACATTTTGAAGAAATAGGGATTAGGATTTAACATATGAATTTTAGGGGGACAGAATTCAGCCCATAACAGTATCTCTTTTATGTGATATAGCTATTCATATATTTAATTCTGTGGGGTGTCCATCTACATTTAATGTAATTATTGATATGGTTGAATTTTGCTACTTGTTTTGTTTGTCCCATCTTCTTTTTTTCTCCCTCTGTCCCTCCTTTCATTTCTTCTTTTAGTTAGAATATTTTCTAAAATTCTATCTCAATTTCTCTATTGGCTTTTTAGCTAGTCCTCCTTCATTATTTTTTTTTGTGTGTTTCCCCTAGATATTACAATTTATATCTTTAACATTTCACATCTAATTAGAGTTAATACTGTACTAGAATTATGTAAATTGAAAGATCCATGCATCATATAATTTTTTCTCCATTTTTATGATACAGTTGTCCTATACTTTATGCCTAAATATGTTGTAAAGCCCACAATACAATGTTATACTTCCAATTTAAGCAATATCTAAATTTTAGCAATTAGAAATATAAAATTTAGTGTTTTGTACTTGCTTAACACTTAGAATGATCTTTACTTTTTTCTGAACATTCGGATTTCATCTGTCTTCCGCCAGAATTATTTCTCTTTAACATTTTTTCTCATGCAGGTCTGCAGCTAACAAAGTATAAATATCTATTTATTTCAATATGCAGTTATTTCTCCTTCATTCTGGAACTGTATTTTTACTGAATATAAATTTCTGGATGACAAGTTTTCTTTCTCTCAGCACTTTAAATAAATTATTTCTCTGTCTTTTTAATATCCTTTCACATTTCTGAAGAGATTTGAGCAATAATTTGTATTATTATTCTTGTAAATGTTATTTTTTCTGTACTTTAAGGATTTTATCTTTCTCTTTGTTTTTCAGTAATTTGACAACGATATGTCAAGTGTGGTTTTTGTTATAGTTATCCTTCTTGAAATTTGCTAAGCTTTTTGAAACATGTAATTTGTCTTTCAGTGAATTTGGGGGATATTTTTTCTGTCCCATTCTCTCTCTTCTCTCCCTTAAGGGTCCAATATACATATGTTAGACGTTTACATATTACTCCAAAAAATCTCTGACTTCCTGATCATAATTTTTCAATCTTTTTTCCCTTTTTTTTTCAACTGGAATAATGTCAATTGGTTATCTTCACTGACTCTGTCTTCTGTCATCCTAAATATGCTAAGTGTATCCAATGAATTTTTTACTTCAGACATTGTAATTTTAGTCCTCAAATTTCCATTTAATTCTTTTTATAGTTTCTATTTTTCTGCTGAGATTTCCTATCTTTTTCTTCTTTATGTTCTTATATCCTTTTACATCTATAGTCATAATATCTACTTTAAAATGTTTACTAATTCCAAAATCTGGGTCAGCCTCCCTTGATTGTCTTTTCTCTGTAGTATGGGGCATGTTTTCCAGTTTCTTTATGTATTGTACATTGGAGTACATCCTAAATATTGTCAATTATTTGCTTTAAAGTCTCTTCTCAAGAGTATTTGATTTGTTTTTATTAGGACATTAAGTCCCTGAATCCAAACTCCATACACTGTCCCCTTTCTCTGAAATCTCTCAATTATTTTAGTCTAGCTAATAATCTTGGAGTTTATCCCATACGCATAGTTCATGGTTAGCCAGGTAGTTGGTTGAAGTTTATATGCAGTACAGAATATAGTATGGCTCAATAAATCTTCTGACATTTATTTATTAATTAAACTAAACCACACATGAGGCATTGGAGTCAAGTAGACCTCAATTCAATTTTCTCCACTGCATGTTTTCTGTTATTTAATCTTGAGAACGTCTCTCAATATCCCTGAGTTAGGTTTTCTCCATCTAAAAATGAAGAGAATAATAGCTAAGTCTCAAGCTTGAGTTGGAGATTGAGCTAATTAGGTAGTGTTTGGCACATCAGTATGTGATGGCTCTCATTATTATTTGAAGTTTGAGAAAAGTTTCCTGAGAAGAGTATATTGTTGAGAGGTTCAAAGGAGTCCACAATAATTTTCATTTGGAAGAGAGACCTTTTGGAGGAATTTAGTATTTTAGGTAGGCCTTGAGGGATAATTTTTAATTCAAAGTATTTGCTTCTAGTTTTCACATTTACATATTGTGATCCCTGTAAGTATATATCTGTATATACTTATATTTTCTTTCATATATCTATAAATCTCTATATGTAATATGTACATATACACACATGCAGATTTATAGATATAGGTAGTATATACATACAGATGTATATGTATATGCATGTGTATAGACTATACATATGAAAAGACTATAGATATAGATGCAGATATGACTATACATTAGATATATCAATGGATATATAGATATTTATTTCAATATATAGAAAAATAAATATACACATACAAATATACACTTAAGAATATAAAAAATTATCAAAATATCATTTAAAAATAGGTCAAGAATGAAGTCAAAAGTCCTTGAATACTAAGACTTTGAGAAGCTAAAGATGACTGGAAAGTCTTGAAATGTATGAGTTCAAAGCGCGTACCAGAATTATTATACTCACTCTGTCAGAGATGTGCTAAAATCAGAATTAGCATCATGTCTGACACTTGAAATCTGGAAACAAACTTCTTTATTCAAGAGAATTAGAAAATGTGTGCCTCTGAACTGAGTTTTTGTTATCTTTGTAGCTAATCTGGTTGTGGTTTCAGATGATGTTTGAAATTCTAATGTTGCCAAAAGGAATAGATAACATAGAATATTTAGAACTTCCCCTTCTGACATGTTAGACTAAACCTTGACAAGGGTCTGATGGTCTGGTGAACTAATATAAAATATAGTTGATACTTTAAGTCAGTGAGACCCAATGACCTGGAAACCAATATCTTGGAGTTCTGAGTTCTAGTTCTAGCTCAGCTACTTGCTGTGCAGACTCACCCAAATAAAGCAATATCCCTTGTTCATTTCCTCCTGCTTAAAATCAAGGAAGCTCGGGGTGGGAAACCTCTCATTTTCTTTCCAGATAATACTTATGAGAATGAATTTGGTGAAGGGTCTACAAAAGAATAGGCACTATCATGCTGAAATTTACCTACAATAATACAGCACTTTCCGAGTGTTTTTATTGTACCACATTTAATAACAGAAGACTAAAAAAAAATTACTTGTAACCACATAATTTTTTAAATGATGTGTAGTTATAAAATGAAATATTAAACATATTCTAAATTAGTGATCAATAACTTTATTAAAATAGAACTTTAAAATTATAACCAATAATGAGACACAAATTGTTGCTTTGAAGTTGAAAGAAATCTGAACTTGTTCACATTGTAGCAATTGTATACTTCCAAAAATAAAATTTCTCCAATATACAATGCATTTGCTTTTATACATAGGTCCAATTTGTTTAACAATTTAAATTTGTTTCTTCTTGATAATCTCTCACTTTGGGAAATTTTGAAAAAAAATATTCCAAGGATCAGTATTAAACTCACAGTATTTTCACTTGGGCCTAGGATGTGTTTTGAGTTACTTTCTCAACTGTAATCATCTTACACTCTAAGCCTGAATTGTTCTACTATTTTTATGGCTATATTAATCAGTTATATTTTTAGAAATGATAACAATACAGAGTGATTGAAAATGTTATCAATTATCCTGATTGCAAAATAAAATCCCAGATTGATTGCAGAGCTGAGTTTAACAACACGCTTCTATTATGCCAGTAATGATTACTACCTATACAGACCTCCCTCCTGCTCCAAAATTTTAGTAGCAAATACAACAAAGATTGGTTTGTTTACCCTCTCACTCATGCTGTAAGTCCCTTGTGGGCCAGTTGAGGCACACCATTTCTTCTCACTCTGGAACCTTTGCTGTTAGAGTGGCTACCACATAAAATTTTGTTGATCACTAGGGCAGAGGGAAAGTGAGAGTAATTAATGTGTACTGACTTTAACTTTAACTGCTTATATTTCACCAAAGAAAGTCATATGGCCTCACCCAACTTCAAGGGGGAAGAATATTGTAATCCTATCACAGGCTTGGAGGAGAATCGAAAATATTTGAAAGACAGCCCTAATCATTGTTAAAAACAGGTTTCTAAAATTACATAGACATGAAATACTTATCACAGTACATGGAAAATATATTAAGGTTTCAATAATGTCTTATTATGGTGTACTTGGTACCTCAGTTAACTTATGTTTACGTGCAGAAATAATTTTGAGATTTCCATAATCTACTCTTATAATGCCTTGATTCATGAAGTAAAAACTGGAGAACCTATCAGAAATTTGAGTGTCATAAGGGATAATAATTTATTTCCTCCTTAAATACTTATTTTAATCTCTTAAAAATAATTGCCATGAGAATATTGTGTGTATGTGGAAGTATTCTATGATATTGCAAAGCAGTCTGAGCTTCTAAAAAGTACCTGTGTGACACACATTGGATCTATTTTTTACTGAAAGATACCCCAGAGCTATCATTCCTAATGCTTCAAAGAAGGGATAAAACTTACAAATAGATCTTGTTTTTAAAATGACTTTGTGATTCTTTCCCTGGAAGCCCTGTGACTGTGCTTCTATTCTTCATGGAGACTGTGATTCAGGTTGACTCTCTGTGATCCCAAAAATATCCTAGCTTCTAATCCAGATGACAATTACAAATAAGCAAGTCAGAAGGAGAAAAAAATGGAAAAATAAAAATGCTCAAAGAGGGACTATCATAGTTCCTTGTTACATAGTACACACACTGGCAATTTCTTTTTATTTTTTCTTTTTCTTTTTTTTTAAGATTTTATTTATTTATTCATGAGAGACAGAGAAAGAGAGAGAGAGAGGCAGAGACACCGGCAGAGGGAGAAGCAGGCTCCATGCAGGAAGCCCAACATGGGACTAGATCCCCGGTCTCCAGGATCACGCCCTGGGTTGAAGGCGGCGCTAAACCGCTGAGCCACCAGGCTGCCCAATTTTTTCTTTTTAGATGGTTTGCAAATTATCTGTTATTTAGTTTTACAATAGCCCATTTTCCTGAAATCTGATGCCAATTATTCAGGCCTTCTTCAATTATGTGAGAATAAATATTTATGTCTAATGTAAAGATATCCTGTACAAAATCACAAATATATAAATTAGTAAAATTACATAAAAATAATGAATGTATGGAGCCATAAGGTCCATGAGAGAAGAAATGCATCATACTTACTTGGTAGCAAGCCACTTCTACCCCTTATCTGCCTTGTCTCATCCCCACAGCCCTAGCACAGACTCAAAACTGTTCATTAAAAAATGAATGATGA
Source organism: Canis lupus familiaris (assembly GCF_011100685.1). Lineage (NCBI taxonomy): Eukaryota > Metazoa > Chordata > Mammalia > Carnivora > Canidae > Canis > Canis lupus. The sequence goes on from NC_049225.1 coordinate 50,197,145, forward strand.
TATTTAATACCACTTCAAGGATCTGGATTGTATTGTGTCAAATTCTAGACAGCCTTCTTGAATATGTTATTCCAGAAGGAGTGGCATAAAGTAGATAGTATTCCTAACCAGCTTAGAATTTGCAGTTGTGAAAGATGGTTGTCAGAGGAGTTGGGTGGGGGTATGTCTTAATAGGTGATGTGATTAAGGAGTCCATTTGTGATGAGCACCACGTGTTGTACAAAAGTCTTGAATCACTATTGTACATCTGGAACTAATATTAGATTGTATGTTAACTAACTGGAATTTGAATAAAAACTTAAAAAATGATTGTATCATTCAGTTTCAGCAGGCATTTTCATATTTCCTACTTACCAGCCTCATAACCAGAAGTGTTTAACTATAGGACCATTTAGTCACAAACACTGGTTTTGAAACAGCAAATCTCAGTTGCTTCAAAAGTACTATTTTGGGGGTATGGGCACAATTAGATATTCAATTTCATGCAGGTGCTATATCTCTGACAGGTTTTTATTTTCTCTTTCTCTTTTCTTTTCCTTTCCTTTCCTTTTCTTTTTTCTTCTTATTTTTGTAAATCTATTTGTTAGAGTAGAATTCTAGCCTGGAGAGCCATAGCATTTGTCAGTGGGAGAAGGTGTGGGTGGGAACAAATGTATTTTTCAAGTCACTGCCTCACTCTGCACTCAGATCACGGCTCATACTGCTGGGTGGACACCTATGAGTGCTCTTCCCTCAGGGGCAAGCTTCGATACTTAATTTATGGATGTGCTCAGCCTGATTTTAGAAAATACCTGGTGATGTAAGACTAAGAATAAGAAAAAAGATCAAGTTCTCACAGTTGCTGCTTGCTAATTAATCCCGGTGATTAACCACCTGAGAGAATCATCTAAGAATAGCTATATTGGGCAGTATTTCTTTCTATTTTTTTCCCTCTATTTTTGGCTATCCAAAAACAGGATAAAATAGAGGGTATTTGGAAGTGAATATTTTGACAGTTTTAAAACAATAATCAAGGCTGTAATTACTTTAGTAATTTTTGCTTCAGTGAGTTCTCTCGAAGCGAAGCAAGTTTGCCTTTCTTTCATTTGCAGCCTTGTTTTCCTTTTCAAATATTTCAGCTTGGGATATCTTCAGATGTATGCACAAAACCGTATAAAAGATTTGAAATTTTCATAAAATCCAAACTCGAGGCAACATGATCAATTCTAGATAGCATAATCCATTTCACTATAAGATATGTAGCCCTATCAGGACTGAAATATTTACAAATAATGCTTTCATCATATAGATGAAATCATAATTAGTTCATTTTAAATTATGTAAAGTATATAATAATGTATTAAATAGTCAAAAGGGTTCTACTACAGGTATGTTTTTATATATGCAAAAACTACATACAAACCATTCAAAAATGTATTGAACTCCTACCAATGTCAAGCACTATTTTATATTTATATACAAAATTACATGTATAATGTATATTCATATACTGATTTTAAATCTAATAGTGAAAGTGTTGATTGAAATTATCCTAGAATTGTGGTGCCTGGGTGGCTCAGTGGGTTGTCTGCCTTCAGCTTAGGTCATTATTGGGCTCCATGGTGGGCTCCCTGCTCAGTGGAGAGCTTGCATCTCCCACTTCTGCTGCAGCTTCCCCTGCTTGTGTTACTTCTCTCTCTCAGTCAAATAAATAAATAAGATCTTCTTTAAAAATGGTCTTAGAATCAACTTTAATGTTCAATAGTTATGAGATAATATAAAATTCTACCATTCAAAGATTTCTGATAGCATTTCGTTGTAGATCGCTCTACAAGGTTCTCTCGACATATACATATATAGAAAGTTTTTAAAAATTGGATCTATAGACCATTTGGAAATATAGTATGATTTAAAAATCATAAGAATAATTTTTTAATTATATTACTTTTAAAAATTATCTTTACTATGCAGAAGTTTACTCTTAGGATACAATTTTGCCCTCTAAGAGATAATGCATATTTCCTTGGAAAGGGATCACACTGAGTTTCATCATCCAATGATCAGTCCATTAATTCCTTCCAATCACACCATGGTACAATAGGAAGATGGAATAAGCTCAGAAATTCTTCCACTAACTACGTATATAATCTCCAACAAACATTACCTTCCCTAGAAGCCATTACTTATATCCATTCAATGAGAGAAATATAATAAATGACTCCTCAATTTCAGTGACTTCATCTAATCTCTCCAGGGAGGTGAGAGTTTCCTCTCAGACTCTCACTGCTCAACCCTAGTCTACTGAGATGGGTCCCAGGGAAAAAGCAGCCCACCTTTATTCTTTCATCCAGCAAAATTTTACTAAGCTCAAGTTCTGTGCTAGGCACTGAAGATATAGGTGTAAATAAGAGATAGGATTCCCCATCTAACAAGTTTTATATTCTAGATAATTAAACTTCCTCTAGATATTAAGATAATTCAGCTAGATTTTAGAAATTCCGTATGCTCATTTGAGGACTATCAGGGCAAGAGATCAAATAAGTAAGATTCAGAATTATAGCCTAGCTAGTAATATAGAAAATGCATTTATCTGGGTTGTTTTCTTTTCTTTTTTTTTTTTAAATTTTTATTTATTTATGATAGTCACACAGAGAGAGAGAGAGAGGCAGAGACACAGGCAGAGGGAGAAGCAGGCTCCATGCACCGGAAGCCTGACATGGGATTCGATCCCGGGTCTCCAGGATTGCGCCCTGGGCCAAAGGCAGGCACCAAACCGCTGCGCCACCCAGGGATCCCTGGGTTGTTTTCTATCATTTAGTTTTTTAAATCTTTTTTTTTTTCTTAATTTTATTTATTTATGATAGTCACAGAGAGAGAGAGAGAGAGGCAGAGACACAGGCAGAGGGAGAAGCAGGCTCCACGCACCGGGAGCCCGATGTGGGACTCGATTCTGGGTCTCCAGGATTGCGCCCTGGGCCAAAGGTAGGCGCCAAACCGCTGCGCCACCCAGGGATCCCTCATTTAGTTTTTAATCTATTGCGGTGGTTGCTGATGAATGGTATTCAAAGATTTAGAGATCCTAAATCTGGCCACGCAACAACATAGTTCTTTGCAGCTCTAAAAGTCTATCATATTTGTCTAGGCCTAGTATATAAAAATTCATTAATTTTTGGATGTTAAGCATTTGTTCAAAATCAGTTATGATACTAGTCAGCATTTCTAGCAACAGACACACTGTGAGGACTTAATACATGTGTGTTAAATTAATTACTCAGGTTCATCTCTTCTCAAAGTGCTAAATCCACACACTAGAACAGAAAGGTAAGTGTCAGGAATTCATTTCATCTACTCAGACCTTAGCTAAAACATACTGATTACATTCTAGATCAGTGGAAAGTGAAGGCAAATTTTAAAAAGGAAAAATGGCCAAAGACTACTATTCTTTTGCTACCTTAATCTAGTGCTTGTTCATCATCTACAGAACTAATCATGCTTGTGCCTTGAATTGAGAATAGAACAGGGACATTATGAATTCAGAAAATTCAGTGCTATTTCTTTATTGATATAATCATTTTTGTTTAGAGCCCACTAAGTCTTGGGTATGTTTTACATTCTATAAGAAGCAAATATATGTCTTTCAATATCTACACAATCAGATCTTCTTTAAAAATAATCCAAATAGGGCAGCCCAGGTGGCTCGGCGGTTTAGCGTTGCCTTCCGCCCAGGACGTGATCCTGGAGACCCGGAATCGAGTCCCACGTCGGGCTCCCTGCATGGAGCCTGCTTCTCCCGCTGCCTGTCTCTGTCTTTCTCTCTTTCTCTCTCTCTCTCTCTCTCTCTCTCTCTCCATCTCTCATGAATAAATAAATAAAATCTTAAAAAAAAATAATCCAAACAAACAAATCTTAGTTTAGAATGAGGATAGAATGAGAATGCTGTCCTAAATGATCTTCTCTAGGAAGTTAAATATATTTTTCAAATCATATCACTATTTACAATGTTATTATTTACAACTATATTCCAGAAAACAATTGTATTTATAGGTTAGGACAACAGGGGTGTTCTGGCCCTTTGTTTCATTGGTATGTTGGTTTTTAGCATTCTGTTTTTCCAAAACTGATCCTTGTTATGTATATACATATATTCTTTTTAGGAAGAAAAAAATCAGTAAGGTGAAATTGCTGCAGTGTTTTTCTTCTCAATTGTGTGCAATTCATTTCTTTAGCTGTGTGTCTGTTTCCTAGGAAACCTTAGTGGAGTAATGTCTGATTGGCTGTCATGCTGGAGTTATCACGAGAGTTCTGAGCATAGAGTTAGAATGGAATAGCCCCAGATAAGTTGCTCCGAGGATATAACAATGCCTCTCTGTGCTTATTTGCAAGCAGATGCAAACTATACTGAGTTTGAGGTGTTATCATGTTGCAGGAAGATCTGTGCATGGAATTTTGAAGGCTCTCCTAATAGACATGATCTATTATCTATTAATCTATTATCTATTAATCCTCAGTACTGCAACCTTGATCTCTTACCAGGTATTCCAAATTTGTTTTCCAACTCAAATTCAAACTTCAGATTCTTAGTTGTAATATCCCTCCAGAGAAATAGAGCTGTCTATTATCCTAGGATGTTTTACCAGCTCATGGGTAATGATTAAAGTATCCATGATATAATTTCAATGCTGTCATACTGCTTACATAATGTATTTGATAATAATTTTTAAATCTGTGATACATTACAATTTATTAACTTTCTAAATATATAACCTCATTTAGTTGTTTCTGGAAACTAGAAGTTAGGTAGACAAAAGTCTAATTACCTCACTTTAAAAGATGAGATATTAGAAGACTCAAACAGATGAAACTATTTGTGTGTGATCACACAAATAAAAAGTAGCAGACCTGAAACTGATATCTGGGTCTGTGGATAATCTTCAGAGTTCTCTTCCTAAAAATTTCTAATCACCTACATCTAATAAAACAGCATGTCCTGGTTGTCTCCAGCTCCAAAATATATCCCCAATCTTTCTGTTTCTCTTATTTTCTGTTTTATCATCTCATATTTTTCCTCTGGAATTCCACAATAACCTCCTCAATAGTCTCCTTGATACTAATCTTCCTAAACTTTATTCTCTCCACAGTGGCCAAGTACTTTAAAATTTGTAATGTGGGTGTTTCTGAAGTAAAATCTATATGCCATGAAAAGTGCAGATTGTAAAAATACAATTTAGTGAGTTTTAATACATATATACTTCATGTAACTATACCAAAATTAAAATATAGGACATTTTCAGAACTCCAGAAATTTCTCTCATACCCTCTTCCAAACCTCATCTCTCAGCAGCAACTACTATTTTGTTTTTCACAGGGAAGTTTACATAGATAAAATCCTGCAGTATATACTCTTTATTCTGCTCCTTTCCTCAACAAAATATTTTTGAAATGCCTCCATATTGTTGTACAAATGAGAAGTTTATGATTTTTAGCACAGTGTAGTATTTCACCAAAAGCATAGACCAAAATTTGTGTACCTGTTTTACCATTGATGGACTTGTTTTTTAAAGATTTTATTTACTTATTCCTGAGAGACACAGAGAGAGGCAGAGACAGAGGCAAAGGGAGAAGCAGGCTCCCTGTGGGGAGCCTGATGCAGGACTCATCCAGACCCCAGTATTACACCCTGAGCTTAAGGCAGACATTCAACCGCTGAGCCACCCAGGTGTCCCTCATTGATAGACTTTTAAGTTATTTCCTATTTTTCTCATGTCACAGTAATTTTTAAGTAAAATTCTCATTTCAGAATAGTTTCAGATTTACAGAAAAGTTGTAAGATAGTAAAAATAGTTCCCATATTAGTCACATCCAGTTCACTCTATTGTTAACATCTTACATTAGTGCTGTATATTTGTTGTAACTAATAAACCAATGTTGAAACATTATTATTATATAAAGCTCACAATTCATTCAGATTTCCTTAGATTTTTATTTTAAACTTGAGCTTTTTTTTTCCACCTTTATTGAGAACAATTGCTCTAACTCACTGAAAAAGCTGAAGGTTTAGAGCATAATGATTTCATTTATATATACTGTGAAATGATTCTATAACAGGTTCACCTAACATCCATCTTCTCATATAAATAAAAGAAAAAGAAAAGAAAGAAAAAAGGAAAAAAGAAAAAAATTTCCTGTGATGAGAACTCTTAGAATTTACTCTCTTAATAATTTTCCTATGTACCAAGCAGTGTTAGCTCTGGTCATCATGTTGGACATTATATCCCCAGTACTCATTTATCTTAGAACTGGAAATTTATACCTTTGACTATACTTCCTCAAATTCCCCCTCCCCTACCTCACCTTTGATGACAATAACTCTTGTTTTCTTTGAGTTTTTTATTTTTGTTTTTTTCTTGGAGTCCAGTTATAAGTGAGATCATGCAATATTTGTCTTTCTCTAACTTATTTCACTTAGCATAATGGCTTCAAAGTCCACCTGAAGCTATTCTTACAAATAGCAAGATTTCCTTGTTTTTTTTTTTAATGGCTGTGTGTGTGTGTGTACATAGTAGTTATATATATAGTAGTTGTTATATATATTATACATTTTATGTTATATATATTATACATATATTATACTTTATACCTTATATTGTATTCTTCTTTATCCATTCATCCATTGATGGACATTTAGATTATTTCCATGTTTTGGCTGTGAACGTGGGGATGCAGATATTTTTTTTGAATTAGTGTTTTTATTTCCTTTGGATATATTCTCAGAAATAGAATTGCTGGATCAAATGGTAGTTCTACATTTATTTGTTTGGTGATTCTCCATAATGTTTTCCATAGTGTCTATACCAATTTACAATTCCACTAAACAATACACAAGGGTTCCCTTTCCTCAATATCCACACCAGCATTGTATTTTTGACAATAACCATTCTAATATTTGTGAGGTGACATCACATAACAGTTTTAATTTGTATTTCCTAATCATCTTTTAATGTACCTGTTGGCCTTTCATATATCTTCTTTAAAGAACTATATATTCAAAGGACAAACATTATATGGTCTCATTCATCTGGGGAATATAAAAAATAGTGAAAGGGAATAAAGGGGAAAGGAGAGAAAATGAGTGGGAAATATCAGAGAGGGAGACAGAACATGAGAGACTCCTAACTCTGGGAAACGAACTAGGGGTGGTGGAAGGGGAAGTGGGCGGGGGGGGTGGGGGTGACTGGGTGATGGGCACTGAGGGGGGCACTTGATGGGATGAGCACTGGGTGTTATGCTATATGTTGGCAAATTGAACTCCAATAAAAAAATTTAAAAATAAAAAATAAACTATCTATTTAGATCCTTTGCCCATATTTGAAATTGTTGCGGTGTTTTCTGTTGTTTTTGTTTGTTGCTAGTGGGTTGTATGAATTCTTTATATGTTTTGCATATTAATCTTTTATCAGATATATGATTTGGAAATATTTTTTTCCAGTTCCTTAAGTTTTCTTTTCACTTTGATGATGGCTTTTTTTGCTGAGCAGAAGCTTTTTAGTTGATGTGTCCCACTTCTTAATTTTTTATTTTATGGCCATACATTGTCATGTCAAAAATATCATTACCAAGACCCATATCATGGATCTTTATCCCTATGCTTCCTTCTAGGATGGTTTCAGGTCTTACATTTAAGTCTTTAATTCATCTTGAATTAGTTTTTGTGGGTGGTATAAGATGTGGGCCCAGTCTCATTTTCTTAAATGTGAATAGCCAATTTTTCTAGCACCATTTATTGAAAAGACTGTTTTATTTTTCTCCATTGAATATTCTCAGCTCCCTTGTAAAATATGAGCTGACCATATATGCTGGGGTTTATTTATAGGCTCTCAATTCTGTTCCATTGGTCTATTTGCTTTTATGCCAGCGCCATACTTTTTTTATTATTATTATTTAGTTTTATAGTATTGCTTAAAATCAGGAGGTGTGATGCCTCTTGCCTTTTTCTTCTTTCTCAGGATTTCTTTGGCTCTTTGAGGTCTTTCCTGGTACTACATAGATTTTTATGAGTGATTTTATTTATTTTTATTTTTTATTTTTTTACTTCTGTAAAGAATGGTATTGGAATCTTGAAAGCGTTTATGTTGTATCTATAGATGGCTTAATAGTATTGACGTTTAAACAATATTAATTCTTCTAATCTATGAACACAGGATACATTTCCATTTATTTGTGTTTTCTTCAATTTCTTTCACCAATGTCTTGTTTTCAGAGTAGATACCTTTCACCTTAAATTTATTCTTACGGTTATTGTTTTTGATGATATTGTAAATGCTATCAATTTCTTTGTTTTTCAGAAAATTGTTCATGCAAAGAAATATTATTGATTTTTGTATGTTAATTTTGTATCCTGCAACATTACTGAATTCATTGATTAGATCTTTTTTTGGTTGTGTATTTAGGATTTTCTGTATATAAAATTTTTTAAAGATTTATTTATTTATTCATTAGAGGCACAGAGAGAGAGAGAGGCAGAGACACATAGGCAGAGGGAGAAGCAGGCTCCCTGCAGGGAGCCTGATGTGGGACTCTATCCTGGATCCTGGGATCATGCCCAGAGCTGAAGGCAGACGCCCAACTGCTGAGCCACTCAGGAGTCCCTTCTGTATATAAAATTATGATATTTCCAAATAGAGACAATTGTACTTCTTCCTTTCGAATTCTAATACTTTTTATTTACATGTTTCCTGCCTGATTGTCCTAGCTAGGACTTCTAGTATTATGTTGAATAAAAGTGGTGAAAGTAGGCACCCTTGTTTTGTTCCTAATCTTAGAGGAAAATCTTTCTAACTTTCATCATTAAGTATGATGTTATCTGTGGGCTTGCTATATATGACCATTAATGTATTGAGATATATTCCTTTTTTATTTTGCCTAATTTGTTAAGAGTTTTTCATAATTGGATGTTGAATTTTGTCAAATGCTTTTTCTGCACCTATTGAGATGATCATGTGATTCTTTTCTTTCATTCTCTTAATGTGATTTATCACATTTTGCATATATTGAATCATCCTTGGAACCCAGAGATAAATCCCACTTGATTATGTGAATGATACTTTTAATGTACTATTGAATTTAGTTTTCTAACATTTTATTAGAGAATTTTTGCATTTATAATTAAAGATATCGGTGTGAAGATTTCTAGTAGTATCTTTTTTGTTGTTTTTTTGTCTTTTTTTGTTTTTTTGTGTTTTGGTATGAGGATAATGCTAGCTTCATACAGAGAATTTGGGAGTTTTCTGTCCTTATTAAGTTTTTGGAAGAGTTTGAGAAACATTGTTGTTAATTTTTCTTTAAACGTTTTGGTAAAATTCAGTAGTGAAGCCATCTGATCCTTCACTTTTCTTCATAGGAAGTTTTTGATTACTGATTCAGTCTCCTTAGTAATAATTGGTTTATTCAGAATTTCTTTTTTTTTTTCTTTCCTAATTTAGTCCGGGTAAGTTGTATCTTTCTAAGAATTTTTCCATTTCTTTTGGATTGTTTAGTTTGTTGGCAGATGGTTCTTTTTACAAGCCCCTTAAGATTCTTTGAATTCTGTGATACTTGTTGTGGCATCTCCTTTTTATTTATAATTTTGATTTGGGTTCTTTCTCTTTTTTCCTTGGTTATTCTAGATAAGGGTTTGTCACTTGTTTATCTTTTCAAAGAAAAAAACTTTGTTTATATTTTCTATTGTTTTTCTGTTCTTTATTTCATTTATTTCTGCTCTAATTTGTATGATTTCCTTTTTTTATGTGAAATTTGGGCTCAGTTTATCCTCTGTTTTACTAGTTACTTAAGGTGTAGAGTTAGGTTTTTACTTGGGATCTTCTTTTTTCTTAATGTCCTTAGGACTGTTCTTGCTTCATCTCATATGTTCTGATATGTCATATTTCCATTTTAATTTATTTCAAGAACCTTTATTTCTTCTTGAATTTCTTCTTTGATCCATTGATTAGGAGAATATTGTTTCATTTCTAGTTTTCATAAATTTTCATAAATTTCTAGTTTTAAATTTTTCATAAATTTTCTAGTTTTCTTCTAGTTATTGATTTCTACTTTCATGTCATTATGGTCAAAGAAAATACTTGGTATATTTTCAATATTGAATTTGCTAAGACTTGTTCTGTGGCCTACATGTGTTCTATCCTAAAAAATGTTCCATGTATACTTGAGAAGAATGTGTACTCTGCTGTTTGATAGATTATTCTGATAGATGTCTGGTAGGTTCATTTGGTCCACAGTGTTGTTCAACTCTTCCATTTCCTTATTGATTCTCTCTCTCTGTATGATCTTTCCATTGTTAGGAGTGGAGAATTAAAGTCCCCAACTATTGATGTATTACTACTTATTTCTCATTTTAGCTTGCTAATTTTTGCCTTGTATATTTACGTGCTCCAATGTTGGGTGCATAGTATTTACAATTGTTAAATATCCTTCATATATTGACCCCTTTATCATATAATGTCCTTCTTTGTCTCTTTTTACCATTTCTAATATTTATTTCTGGTACACATATAGCTATCCCTGCTTTTTTTGTTGTGACCATTTGTTTGAAATCTCTATTTCTATCTCTCAGTCCATGTGTGTTTTTAAGGCTACAGTGTGTCTCTTGTAGACAGTATATTGCAGAATCTTATATTTTCCTTTTTCTTTTTAATTCTACTCAGCCATTCTATGTATTTAATTGAAGAATTTAATTCATTTATGTTTAAAGTAATTATTGATAGGTAAGGACTTACTATGGCCGTTGTGTTGTCTTCTAATTATTTGTAGATCTGTTGTTCCTTGTTTCTTATCTTGCTATCTTTTTTTAATATTAATTTTTTCTTTAAAGTAAACTCCACCCCCAACATGGGGCTTGAACTCACAACTCCGGCATCAAGAGACATGTTCTACTCACTGAGCCAGCCAGATGCCCCAACCTGCTGTCTTTTTTTGTGTGTTTTGATGTCTTTTGCTTTCATATGCTTTGACTTCTTATCATGTTCTTTTGTGTAATGACTACAAGATTTTCTCTTGTTACCATGAGGCTTACATAAAATATCTTAAACTTACAACACCCTATTTTAAATTGATAACAACTTAACTTCAATAGAGTTTGTAAACTTTGCACTTTTACTTTTCTTTCCCTTTGCATTTTAGGTTATTTTTGTCATAACTTACATGTTTTTATATTGTTAACTAATAACAGACTATTATGTTATTTTTTACTACATTTATTTTTCAAAACCAGAGTTTTAAGTGAATTATGTATCACTATATTGCTATTGCTATTATCATATTGCAGAATCTAACTGACTATATATTTACAATTACCAACTAGTGATTTATACTAACTTTTTATGTTTTTGTGATGTTAATTCAAATTCTTTCACTTCCACTCAAAGAACTCGCTTCAGTATTTCTTATACAGCCAGTATGGTGGTAATGGAGTCCCTCAGCCTTTGTCTGTTCAGAAAAGTCTTTATTCTTCATTTGTTTCTGAAAGACACGTTTGCTAGGTATAGACTTCCTAACTGTCATTTTCTCCCATATTTTGAATATATCTTTCTATTCTCTCCTTGAAGTTTCTGTTGAGAAATTTGCCAATAATCTTACAGGGGTTGGTTCCCTTGTACATAACTTCTCTCTTTGGATTGTTGCTCAAATTCTTCCTTAGTCTTTGACTTTTGTCAGTTTAATTATAATGTGTTTTGGTGTAGCCCTAATAGAATTCAACTATTTGAGTCCTTTGGGACTCATGGATCTGGATGTCCATGTCTCTCCCCAGGTTTGGGAATTTTTCAGTCATTATTGCTTTAATGTACTTTCTCTCCCTTTCTTTCTTTTTCTGGAATTCCATAATGCAAATATTGTTTATTTTCTTCATGTCTTATAATTCCTGTAGGAAATTTCTTCACTTTTTTCCATTATTTTTCTTTTTGCTCCCTTTCAGGGTAACTTCCAATATCCTGTCCTCCAAGTGGTTGATTCTTTCTTCTGTGTAGTTGAGGCCATTTTCAAAAATTTCTATTGAATTCTTCAATTTAGTTATTGCATTTTTCAACTCTAGGATTTTCTGTGTATATGTTTTAATGGTTCCTATTTCTTCATCAAACTTCTTGTTTTGTTCATTCATTGCTTTTTTAATTTTGTTTAGTTGTCTGTGTTTTTTTATAGTTCACTAAACTTTGCTGAGATGAATTCGTTACCTGACAATTCACAGATTTCTGTTTCTTTAGGGCCATTTTATGGGATATTTATTAGCTTCCTCTGGTGATGTTATATTTACTGGATTTGTGTGTGTGTGTGTGTGTGTGTGTGTGTGTGTGTGATTCTTGATTACTTGCATTAACATCTGCACATTTGAGTAATTGGGCTCCTTTTCCAGACTTAACACATTTGCTTTGACAGAAACAGTTTTTTATCAGTCAGCTTAGTTTAGGTATCTGTGTGCTCCTGCTGGTAATGTTATTGGGCAGCTGGAGCTGGCTATTATGGTCTACTTGGGGGTGAGGCAACTGGTTGAGCTCTGAAGACAGGGATGGGGAGTGTGACACTGGAGGCAAACAGTTGGATAAGACCCTATCTTGGTTCCCTACACAAGTAAGACTGTAGCACAGGCTCCACACTTGCCTGGACTCTGGTTAGGCTTACTAAATGGTCAGGAGAGGGTACTCTATTCTATAGTAGATGGGGAGATGAATTAGCTTCCCTTCTCTGACAAGGCAGCAGTGTGGGACCCAGGGCCTATAGACTACATTGTTTGGGGACCCACATCAAGCCAGAGTGTGCAATGAATTCCCTGATCAGGAGAGGCCACCAGTTATGTTCTGCTGATGGGAGAAGCCATGAGTTGTGCTCTTTGTTCAAATGCTATAGTACATAGGACTATTGAGTGGGCTATGTGGCTTCTTGTGTTCTTCTGTAGTTGGACAACCTTTATTCAGCAATTATCAGGGTTCCAAATTCGATTTCCCAGCTGATCACAGTGGGAGAAGCAAGGAGCAGCTCTTAGGCTAGTGGTAATGTTGTCTTCTTAACTCAAGTGGACTCACACTACAAGTCCCTTGATCAAACGTGGCCACTGGTGGTGTTCTGCCAACTGCTGGTTGTGTCTGCTCCCTCGTAGTGTGAGGGCCGCCAGGCCCCATGGCTTCCAGGACTTGTTGCCAGCCCTTCTGGTCAGATGGGGCTGAAAAACATTCTCCATAGTTGATGCGCCTATATCTCAGCTTCCTTGACCAGGCAGGAGGAGGGGCCTGTCCAGACTACTCTCAAATCCCAAGCAGGATCCGGATGCTTGGTTGGCTTAGCAGTTTAGTGTCTGCCTTGGGCTCAGGGTGTGATCCTGAGATCCGGGATCGAGTCCCATGTCAGGCTCCTGCATGGAGCCTGCCTCTCCCTCTGCCTGTGTCTCTGCTTCTTTTTCTGTGTGTCTCTCATGAATAAATAAATAAAATCTTTAAAAAATCTCAAACAGGGTCTCCACTTGAATGGGCCAGGAACTATCCACAGCCTTAGGTATAAATTAATTACCCTGCCTGTGTGTAGCACTAGAACACTCCATGCCTGGCACTGGCTTTGCTCTGAGGTTGATCACCTCTGCCTGCCTACCTCTCAGCTCAAGGACCATTAGGCCCCACACTGCTTCCAGGAGATCTTACCAATCTTTCTGGTCAGATGGTGCTGGAATTGCTCTATAGTTGGTGGTCCTGGAATTCAGTTCCTTGCCTGGATGTTGGCAAACTAGGCTTTATGGCCCCAAATTCCTCATCTGAGGATGCAAATTAGGCAGATATGCATTTTACCAAGTTTCCTGATCACAGTGTACCCCAAACATGACTCTGCTGATGAGCAAAACTGCTGGTTGAGATTACTACTTAGGCACTGCAGTTATGAAATCAGTCTTCCAAGATATGTGTGCTGATTGTTGGAAGCCCCTCATCCCTTCTCTGTCACAGTCAGATTCCCAGTGGTCTGTTCCTAGATTACCCTACAATCTCCATGGTTTCAAGATCAGAGAAATGGCTTTGACCATTGAGAGCTCTTGCAGTTGGCTTCTGTACCTTTTGGCATATTCCCACAATTGTGTGTGGCATTTTGTTTTGGTCTGTTTTGTTTTGTTTTTAGTTCTTTCTTTTTTGGCACTACAATTCACTCCAGGTTCATCATGCATATACTTGTCCCAGTCCTAGAATCAGGTTTTTTTCTTCAAAGACACTTGGCTCCTTTTATTTGGAGAATAGTATTAGAAACCAAGGGTTTCTATAAGCCTGTCTATATCTTTCAAGCATGAAAGATTTTAATTTTAATAAAGTCCAATTTACCATCTTTTCTCTTCTTTCATGAATTGTGTTTTTGGTGTTGTATCTAAAATATTATCACCAAATCAAGTATCACATGGATTTTCTCCTGTGTTTTCTTCTAGAATTTTTATAGTTTTTCATTTTATATTTAGGTATATAATCAATTTTAAATTAATTTTTGTGTAAGGTCTGATATTTGATTAAGCTGATATTTTTATATGGATTTCCAATTGCTTTTTTCAACACCAGTGTATAAACAGACTATCATTTCCAGCACCATTGGTTTAAAAGACTATCCTTTCCTTTCTATATTGAATTGCCTTGTACCTTTGCTAAAACTAAATTAACTAAATTTGTATGGGTCTATTTGTGTTCTCTATATTGTTACATTCATCTATATATCCATTCTGTTACCAAAAGCAAGGTACTGTGATTACTGGAACTTTATAGTAAGTCTTGAAGTAGGGTGGTTAAGTCAACAAATTTTATTTTGCTTCCTTAGGATTGTGTTGGCTATTCTACGTCCTCATCTGCATACAAATGTTAAAATCATTGTGCTGATATCTATAAAATAACTTGCTAGAATTTTGATTGGGATAAGGTTGAATCTATAGATCAAAGTGGAAGAACTGACAACTTAATGACATTGAATTGTCCATTTTATAAACACACCATGTGTTTGCACTTATTTATATCTTCTTTGAACAGTGTTCTTTTAGTTTTTCCCCTATAGATCTTGTGCAATTATCTTAGATCTACACCTAACTACTTATTTTTTGGGTAATATATAAATAGGTTTTTTAAATTTCAAATTCCAATTTTAATAGTAGTGCACATGGTAAATTTTGAAACATAAGCAATGTCATCTTTAACCATTGCATTTAAAGTGCAAATTCCTTAACTCTGGCCTGCAAGACCCTACTGATCTTTCTAAACCAGGTTAACCTTTTATTCCCAAAGTTTCAAAATCACTCTAATTTCTTGACCTATTCCATACTGTTTCATACCTCAGGGGTTTTGCACTAGCCCTTCATTCTGCCTGGATTTCTCTTCTAAGTGTTTCCCTCTGTTTCTGGCACTTTTCTTCCTTTGGGTATCAATTAAATCAAAGTGGCCCTCCCTAATCACCACATCTAAAATAGCCAACTTTTCTTCTTTCTTATTTTCATTTATCCTTTATAGTACTTACCACTATTTTTCCTGTTGTTTCTTACTCTTCTTGGTTAATATTGGTCTTTGCTCAAATAGAATATAAAGTAAATAAGAGTAAGGACTTGGTCTTTTTATTCACTACCTTATTCCCAGTGCATATTACCATGACTAAAATATAATAGATACTCATTTAAATATCTTTGAATGTGAGACACCTGGGTGGCTTAGCGATTGAGCCTCTGCCTTTGGCTCAGGATGTGACCTTGGATTCCCGGGATCGAGTTCCACATTGGGCTCCTTGCATGGAGCTTGCTTCTCCTCCCTCTGCTTGTGTCTTTGCCTCTCTGTCTGAGTCTCTCATGAATAAATAAATAAAATCTTTAAAAAAATAAGTATCTTTGAATGAATCAATATATTTTCTTTTAATAAGAGAGATACACCACGGTCAAATATCTCAACTTCAACAAAATCTTTCTTAAGTCCCTAAACTAGAAGTGGTTATTCTCTCTGCTCTGATTGTTCTTTAAAATCTATCTTTTAATGCAATTACTTTTAGTCCTTGTTCATATGCATCTTTCATCTCCTATAATCACTATGAATAGGGCCAGTAATTTATTCATCTTTGTGTTCTCTTTAACTTCAAAGAGAGTATCTTCCATTTGAATTTTTAAAAATGAATAGATAGTAAATGAGCTAGTTATTAGAAGACCTTAGATCTGATCCAAACACATTTCACCAATTGATTGTGTAACTATTTGAGAACCACCTCACTTTGGTAGTTCTTATTTTAAAATAAGGAAATTAGACTAGATTGGTAATTCTTAAACTTTTTGTTTCTTTTCAAGGAAGTATAGCAGACCCTGTCAGTGCTCCACTCACATGGTCTGGGATCTCTTTCCCACTTTCATGAATATCGGATTCCACTGTGCTTTTATTTTCAACAGCTAGAACCTGTCTCCTTTCATTGGGAGACTTCCCTCAGGCTTCCTGAGAAAGCTTTATCTGAAAACTGAGAGAGTCAGAATTACAACCCCTATCTCCATCCCCATCCCTGGGAAACTATGAGCCAATGACTAATATGTAGGTTGTAAATGTCCTAGCTTCTTACCCCTTGCTATCCATCACTCTAAGTGTGGTTTACTCGGTTTCCAGAGACCTTCCTACAAAACAGACCCAACTATACTCCTGCAGAATTTGGTTTGATATCTTACACTTGCTTGGCTTGCTTCCATTCTTAGTGTCAGTTCTTCACTTGGCAACCTGCTTTTCATGGAAACACTTCCTAATACATCACTTTCACACGAATTCTCCTCTTAGAGCTATTCCTGGGGAACCCAACTTGAGATATGAGAGAGTGGTTCAGAGACCCCTCTGACAGTCTGCTGAAAACCATTGCTACCTTCAGGAAAACACACACACACACACACACACACACACACACACAACCACACACTATTCATGCAAAGACATTCATATAATCTATGGATTTCAATTTAAGAATCACTTTGACTAAAAATCTCTAAAGTAATGTCTTCCGAAATTCATTCACTCCTTCAAAAACATTTATTGAGTTTTAGATATACTAGTCATCATTGTAATTCCTAAGGATATTGTAGTGAACAAAACCAAATCAGAAACTTGCTTCTGTGGAGTTTATCTTGATGTGGAGAAAAATGATAATAAAATGCTTAAGAAATTAAAAGAAGGTAATGTTAAGTGTCAGATAATTAAAATAGAAAGCTAGTGAGTAAGTGGCTACCTTATGCATGATGATCAAAGGAGACCTCTGGTAGGATGAAGCATTTAAGCTGAAATTATAATGTCAAGTAGGAGTACATATATAAAGATCAAGGGATGGCAAGGCAGAAGGAACAGCCAGTGCAAAATTTCTAATTAGGAACAAGCTTAATAAGTCAGAGAATCAAAAATGGCTGAGTGTATCAAGCATGGTATCCAAAGTAGGAAATGGTATGAGATGAAGTTGAAAAAGTTGTCAGGCATCAATGATGGAGGTAAGTCAGCATAAGAAGTTTGGATTTTATCCTAAGTAAAATGAGGATGAAGATAATCAGTGTCAGTCTTCTAGTGGAACATTCCACTGCTAAGTGCTAATAATACATATTTTGGACTCTAATTGTATTTTGACCAGTTCCATGGACATCAACCTTTCATTTTTCTTTCCTCACCTATACCTTCCTCAGCACCTGACTATAATTTCTTTCTCACTAAATCTTCCCTCACAGGAGAAAATGGGGGAAATAAATGAAGAATAATTGTATGAACTACAAGTCCTTTCTGAATGACCCTAATTCCATGCATGATGAGACTTTTCCTGAATAGCTGGCACTCTAAAAAATGAACCATTCTTGACATTTGAGCAGATCTAGAGTGGAGGCTCCTACTCAGAGGAAGTCACACTGAGGTGATAAAGCCTTAGAGCATACATGATACATGTTAATGATAGCTTCACTTTTATGTTGGGGGTGGAGATTTACACTGATGGCCATTGTCAGTATTGATTTCAAGGGAGTTTAGTTTCAAAGAAAAAAGCTATAGATACTAATTTTTTGAAGTGCTTAAAATTTAGTATAAATTTGTTTAAAAGCACAATAGATATTATTGGAATCTCAAATCCTAGCAAAACAAACAATAAATACAAAAACAAAACCTACAATATGGCTTCTTAAACATATATTTTTCCCAACTCTCACTGGCACAATTGTGGTTCTTCTGCAACACATGCCCCCTAACAGGAAAGGAGTCTTTCTGACAAAGAAAGCTTGATAAGACAGCTGGAATTTCTTGGAAAATGTTGACCAAAGTAATTACTGTTTTTCTGATAGCAGCTGTAAAGTTTCTGTTGCTAGGGTAGAGTTTAACCCCAAACTAACTGGATTCCTAAGAACTTATGTTATAACTTGCTGGCATAGACATCAGAATTTTACTTTTAAAAATATGAGCTATTTAATTGGATTAACAGCAATGATTTCTTCCTTAAAACCCCAGGTTCAAAAGCTTTGCAAGAATATTCGTAAAACAAATGAATAAAAGGAGATTCTCCTTACTGGTCAGCTTGTCCCTGGTGTGGTTTCCATAGCTGCATTTACCATAACATTTAGTCTACTTGGTAAGCAACAAAACATAGGCTGCTTTGGGATACAACTAAGCTTGAAGCAATATGAAGGTAATATAGAGTAAAATGTAATACTTTGTGTAATCCCAGATTGCCAAATTATATCTGAATTTCTGTCCCCTTGTCTTCTCCTAAATTATCACTAGTCTTTGTTTTGTAACAACCAGATGCCAAGTATTTGCTGAGTGTCTACTATTTACAAAACAGTAATCACTTATGGATTACAAAGAAGTATGAAACATAATTTGTCTTCAGAGTTTATGCTATAGGTATGGCACTAAGATATATGGAAAAATAACTACCAAGAGTAGGTAATAAATTCACAGGCATCATTATGATCAAAAGTTTATTATTTAGTGCCTGGTTGCTGTGCAGGATTCTGAGTAATACTCAAATAAATTATGTGCACAACATTGCTTTAGGAATTTTGAGGATGTCAAACTGTGAGAATAAAATGCTACCTTGATTATAGCAAATGTGTTTACAGCAGTCATAATAGTAGTGGTAAAGTTAGTAGGTTTAAGAACAGCAAATATTTACTGATCAGACACTGCATACCACCTGCTTTGCATTTATTATTTCTAGATCTCTCAACAATTCTATGGAGTGCTATGTGCCACATTTTTACAAATGAGAACTCAGGCTCACATACACCCAAATTAGGAATTCAATCAGAATTCCAAAGTCAGGACTTCTTGTCTCAGCCATGATGTCCTTAAACAAAACAAATTGGGCTTTGAGAAGGAGATTGGATCAGAAATGAATTTAGCACATATGAAACATGTTTCAAACATCCAGCCCTAAAGAAAATATCCATTTATTTTCTATAAATCAACCTAAACCTTTTTCAGTTCCCCAACATGTGGAATATCACATTAGGTTTTTGTTTTGTTTTGTTTTGTTTTAATTTCATCTCCAACCATTTGTAGAGATTCTGGGTTTGTTTATATATGGGGAGGAGGAAGCTTCCTTCCATCAGTGACCAAGATTCTCTAGTTTTGAGCTAAACTTCCCGTGTTTGCCTTTCTGGCAAGGTTGGGAGCACTATTACGAGGGTTGCTGTACCATAGATACAGTGGGCAACCATTCCCTTAGGCATTTTGGCCTTCTCAGATCTCTATTTGCTTCCCAGACATGGGATTCTCTTCACTGCTGCCACTTCTCAAAGAACAAAGAAAGTCAACACAATTCCTCTCAAATACTTAGCCTTCAGGAAAACAAAAACCAAAGTAGGATGTATCTTGTAAGTCACTTTTCTTTCGACCCAGAAACAAATATTTCTCCTAGGGCAAGGAGGTACACAAGATCATAATATCTTTGTGGAATGGATGAAGAATGAGAAAGGACCATGAGGGAAAGAAAGCAAATTAATATCTCAGTTAATCACTCTGTCACATAAACATTGATGACAAGTAGAAATAAGACAGGCAAAGTGGACAAGATAGGGCATTCTGTTTTACCTGAAATTTTATTAGCCTATGTGTAAATCCTTGCTACCCAAGTATGGTACTAGCACCAACAACAATTGTGTCACAGGGGAGTTTGTTAGAAATGTAAAGCTTTATTGTGCTCCCTATAATGAACACTACTAAATGTGTTCAGTAATACATACTATTAAATATGTACTTTAACAAGATTCCCAGGTGATTTGTATGCATATTCAAGTGGTCTGAGAAACACTGGTAAAGAGGGCAAAAAGCACAAAGAATATTCAGGGTACAGTAAATAGATCAAATAGATTGGCTAAAGCACAGGGTTTCTGAAAAAAAAAAAAAAAGTTTGACATGTTTAGAAATATTGGTCGGTCCAGATAGTCAAAAAACTTGAAAACCATGTTCAAGAAATTAAGTTTTCTGTAGTCCTGGAAAGCCATTGGAAGTTTTTGCACTGAGAATGACATAATCAAAGAGATGGCTTAGGGAGATTGAAAGAAGGAGGCCATTTATAAAAGAATGTGATGATCTGTAGTCTCAAATCTTTTCTGTAATATACTCCTTCAAGTCCATCAGACACTTTCAGAAATACTAGGTTCTTTCAGGCTGCTAGGAGACTACTAAATGCACTAACATTTTATGATGCAAAGATGTTCCTACTAATGACTTGAAAGAGTAATTTTAGTTCCTAGTGTCACTGGGTTCTACAAAGAGGCAGTGGGAGCTAGGGTTCCAGGAATGTGAGACTCAATGTTCACAGCCAGTTAGAAACTAATACCAAACAGAAAATGTAGGGCAAACAGGGCCTTAGGAACACAGTATATGGATCCTGCAGGTTCTGTAATGCTGAAGTATGTACCTTTTCTCATCTGCCCTTTGGCAATTCCATTGCTTATTTGAATTCTTACCTGAGGTAGGTCAGGATACAGAGTGGAGTTAGCTGTTGTCATCCTACTGAAACAGCCTTAAGGTCAGTGGTTTGTAACCATCGCTGCACATTAGAATCACCTGGGGAGTTTTAAACTACCATGGCTGAGGACATGCCCAGCCATGTCCCCAGAATAATCAAATGACTATTTCTGGTAGTTCTAACAATCAGCCAGGTATGGCTAGAGTCAAATAAATGCCCTCAAATTGAAAATTACAATAAAAAAGATAATATTTTTCTGGTTCTGGTTCAGTGTGTGAACTAAAATATAATGGCTACCAATTATTAAGTCCGTAGCACCTGACAAACACTGAGATCTGTATTTCACATGCATTATCTGTTTAGGCTCCCCCTTGATAACTTGTGTGTCAAATAAGATTTTTACCATAATCTTCAGTTGATAAAACAGTAAACTGAGGCCCATAGAAAATAATATACCTGCCTTCAGTCAGGAAGTGATCAAGCCAGGACTCAACTTAAAGGAGAAAGGTTTGGAGCCTGATCCTTGGTCCAAATTACAAATTCTGAGAATTATTTGTGAATTCATTCATCCTCTCTACTCTAACCCAAGGCTACTGAATATAGGACATATTTTTGAATATTATGAAAATAATGTATTCTGTGATACAGTTCGTATATACTCGAATTTGTTTTAGCATGATGGGTCATTTCTAAATACCACCAGTGCATAGGGTGGTGCCTTGCATTTTGTAGGTATTTGATAGTTGCTTTTTAAATGAAGGAATGAGTGAATTTGTAGGGACTTTGTAAAAGAAAACAAAGGTATCTGATTGAATCAATCATACCACCAAAATATACACATGGCAATGTGTTTTTAACAGCCATTGTCAGTAATTCCATCCTATTTGTTTTATTTACCAAATATGGCCTATTCTTTTCAACAAGCATTGATAACATGTCTACAAATGCCTTACCCCATGCTCCTTGCTGTTGGAATGCAAAAGGAACCTATAATAAGATATTCAAGGAACTATTAACTGTAATGAGGGATTATGAGATAAAATCCATGACTTGGGGCAGGGGAAAGATTGGAGTAGAAAAGCATAGGAGACAGCATTTGCTAAAATGAGATACTGATCAACCAAGGACCTCATTTTAATACCGCCGTATATGAGAAACCCACATCACATTCAGCGGTGAATGGTTGAAAACTTTTCCTTTAAGATCAGAAACAAAACAAGAGTGCCCACTTTTACCACTCCTGTACAATATAGTACTAGAAGTCCTAACCAGAGCAATTAGGAGAAAAAAAGGCATTCACGGCATTCACATTAGATAGCAAATAGTTATAGTTTAACAACAAGAATATCACTTTGAAAGCATTTGACCTTTGTTTGAATTTTGGTTTTGATATTTATTAGCTTTGTCAGTTTCCATGAGCATATTCCTGGTTACCTCCCAGAGTTGTTATAAGGACTAAAATATGCAATGTGTCCCACATAATATTCTAAAATATATGCAACTCTTATACCTGATCAGAAGAAGAAAACTGCAATATTAAGTCAAAGATGAAAGATTCATGGAGAAGGAAATATTCAAAATTCAGTCATTTGTTCAATGTAAATTTTATTCTAGACTTATATGTCAGATCTTTTGGATACTGTGTTAAGAAGATAGACATAATTTCTTGAAGTCTGCTTTATAATGAGAGAAGTAAAAAAAATGAACTGTTTTTTTTTTTTTAAATACAATTAAAAGAGAAGATAATTGAAAGCTATAATATGACAGAGAAAAACTTGACTGGAGTTGTTGAAACATAGATATGGCCAATCTGTGCAGGTTATATGTGAGATGATGAGACCTGGACATGCAGCTAGCCATGTGAAAATCTGGGGGAAGAATATTCCAGGCAGAGGTCCATAAGGGCAAAGCTCAGAGGCAGGAGCTTACATGGTGTGCATGGCCAGTATGTGAGGTGAGGGTCCAGGAGTAATTCTGGGCTCTAACAGAGTGCTGGAAGGCCATGGAGCAAAAAGATCTGATGAGACAGACCTGTCACACCCCTTGAAATTGTGCAGAAAAACAGTGCATGTAAACCATTTTGGAAAGAAATCAGAGCCTAAGGAAAGCAAGGGAAAAGGAGCCTGGCTGGAAGATAAAGTCATGATTTGTGTAAGTTCTTAGAAGCGTAGTTTAGATTTAAGCAAAGGAAATTTGATGCCACATTTACTACTTTTTCTTAAAAGGTATAAATATGGATTACCTACAAAATTCATCAAGAATTCTAATGCCCTCCAGGGCTTGTCTCTTCACTTTGGATTCCATTTCCTTATGGGTCAAATCTTAGTGAGAAATTTTTGACAAACAAGTTGTTAAATGCTAAGTGCATTATATTCTTCATAGAAATCTCTGCTAAAAATTAAAAGAGACACATTTATATTTTTAAACAGTCTCTCTGTTTGAACTTCTCAAGAGACCCTATAGGTTTTTCTCTTATTTTCCCTACCTTCTCCAGCCTCAGAGGCAGATTTAGTGGTTCATATATCTGAATTCCACATGCATAGCATTAAAATATAGGCGAAGAAAGATGTATATTTCTTTCAAAGCAATTAGATACTATGTAATGGATATTTTCAAGCCAGATACGCTGTACCTTTGCTTTCTTTCAATCAATTTTCAAGAAAAAAACAAGACTTCACATTCCCACCGACAGTACAAGAGAGTTCCCCTTTCTCCACATCCTCAACAACACCTTTTGTTTCTTGTGTTTTTGATTTTAGCCATTCTGACAGGTGTGCAGTGATATTTCATTGTGGTTTTGATTTGTATTTCCCTGATGATCAGTGATGTTGAGCACATTTTCATTTGTCTGTTGGCCATCTGGATGTTTTCTTTGGAGAAATGTCTGCTCATTTCTTCAGCCCATTTTTTAATCAGATTATTTGTTTTTTGGGTGTTGAATTTTATAAGTTCCTTATATATTTTGTATACTAGCCCTTTATCAGATATATAATTTGTAAATATCTTCTCCCATTCCATAGGTTGCCTTTTAGTTTTGTTGATTCTTTCCTTTGCTGTGCAGAAGCTTTTTATTTTGAAACAGCCTCAGCAGTTTATTTTTGCTTTTGTTTCTCAACATTACTCATCCATAAAAAAAGAATAAAATCTTGCCACTTGCAACAACATGGATGGAACTAGAGAGTATTTTGCTAAGTGAAGTAAGTCAGTCAGAGAAAGACAAATGTCATATGATTTCACTCATATATGGAATTTAATAAAACAAAAAAGTGAAGGGGAAAAAAAGAGAGAAAGAGAGAAGCAAACCAAGAAACAGACTCTTAACTATAGAGAAGAAACAGATGGCTACCAGAGGGAATGTTGCTAGGGAGATTAAATAGGTGATGGGGATTAAAGAGTACACTTGTGATGAGCACTGGTATTGTATGGAAATATTGAATTACTATATTGTACACCTGAAGCTAATATTACATCATATGTTAACTAACTGGAATTTGAATAAAAACTTTAAAAAATAAACTTAGTTGAAAAAAATTTAAAAACCCACAACTTTGGGACATCCTTAAATTATCAGGACTTTTTCTAAGCTTATAGCAGCACTACTTTATAATGAAAAACAGTTTTTAGTTTACAAATGAAATGCCAACATGCTCTCCAATTCTACCCTACATCATATTCTGCCTTTTACCTGCGTGATTGTAGAAAAGATAATTAACTTCTTTAGTCTCTCTTGTATTTTTGTGAAGAATAAATAAGCCAACATATATAGTCTGTACAGTATTCAACACAAAGTAGGCGTTCCATAAATGTTGCTTCATTTCCTTAGCTTGGAAAATTTATGCCTCAGAATCAGGTCAATTTTCTGTTAATGAAAGATTTTGGAATTAGTAGCTCTTTCTATGTTGGTTCTGAGTCCAGGTGCTGCTCTGAACATCAGCCACACCCTGTCCCCCAAGCTGTAATCTCTATTAAGTTTCAGGCCAAGATAAATGTTTCTTTCTCTAACTACCTTGGTGAATGATATTACCTACTCGTTCTTGATCTTGGTAATACAATTTCTTTTTTTTTAAGATTTTATTTATTTATTCATGAAAGACACACAGAGAGAGGCAGAGACATAGGCAGAGGGAGAAGCAGGCTCCACGCAGGGAGCCCAATGTGGGACTTGATCCCCGGACACCGGGATCACACCCTGAGCCAAAGGGAGACACTCAACCCCTGAGCCACCCAGGCATCCTGGTGATCCAATCTCTTAACCTTTTCCCCGTCGATCCAAATTCATCATTACTATCTGATCTCCACTTGGAAACCTATATTTTTCTTGATTCACATTACTATTTGGGAATTTTTATACTTTACCTGTTTGGGTTCTTGTACAGGATTTAAGGTAATCACCTGGAGGCAGACTGACCTGAATTAGTATCTATAATGCATTATTTACCAGTTTTATGACTTTGGACCAGTACCTTAACTTTTAACAATCTTAGTTTCCTTATCTGAAAATTATAGATAGCAAACCCAACTTCAGGAATTAATGTGAAGATTGAATAAAGTATATTAAGCACTTAGCACAGTGGCTAGTACAATTATGTACTCATGCAATCATTTAATAATGGCAAAGTGAAACACACACAAAGAGAAAAGGAAATTGATTTAATTTTATTGCAGACCCAGACACTGCTAAAAATGATCATAAAAGGAAATTCTGACCTGGGCAGAATAAGGAATGTCTTATTCATTTTAGCTACGTGAGGAATGGCGTTAAAGTATAGTGATAATGTTCAAAACCAGGTAATTTTAGCCAAGTTCACATGATGTGACTATCAAATTGTGAGAGACAAAATATTTACCAGAAAATAATACCTTTCCTTATAAAACAGACAGAAATTCATATTAGCTACCCCTACTCCTTCATGATTTAAATCCTATCATTCATTTAAGGAAAATAAATTGAAAAATGACTCTCCATCCTATCCTCTTTGGGATATTTCCTTTTTCCTCAACTTATATCAGTATATGAACTTGTTCCATCCAAATAAGTCTTTCACTCAGTGGAAAAGGATACGCAAATGTATGTTGAGGGAATTTATGTCAATGGGCTCTAAAACTAAAACAAAAAATATAAAACAGACTGTGCTCATGCAGTATAATACTGTGGATTGTCAGAAGTAAAATGTCTACCCTTGTCATTGTCATCCATCACGTTGCCTAAACAAAATTGCAATCTCAGAGGAAGTGGGAAGGGGATGAGAAGTGAGAAATAACTTAAAATGATTAGTTCTGCTCCACAGACATGTGAGCTGGTGTGTTAAGGACCAAGTCAAGCATCTTCGTTGCAAATTTTGTTTGTGAATGTGTTTGTGATTTGTACCATGAGGGAAAATGAAGAGAACATGAAACCACATTTTAGAACTCCATGTGATGGTGAGAAAATAAGCAGGCTTTATTTTATTCTTGTTATTTCCTAACAACTTTGTTGAGCCTACAGACACCCTCCTCCTTCCTCTCCTCCATTCATGCTTCCACACGTGTTCCTGTTAATGTTAACCTTGCTACTAAAAACAAAATAAACATGATGTAGTTACTATGAGTCAGAGAGATTTAATATTTATTTTCATTATGACCTTCCTAAATTAGCGAAGTTTAATATTGTAGTTAAAAACATCAACTTTTAAAAAATAAATAAAAATAAATAAAAGCATCAACTCTGGAGGCAGACTGGCTGAATGTGAATCTCAGCTCTGCCGTTACTTGCCTTGTGAGCTTGGGCAAGTTGTTTAACCTCACTTTGCCTTAATTTCTTCATCTCACTTAAAAAAATGTTGAGGATGATAATAGACCTACCTCCTAGGCTATTCAATTCTGTAGTTGTGGCATCAAAGCAACGGTAGATAAAATCTAAAATAATGAGCATGACCACATTCCAATAAAACAGGGGGCAAGGCCACATTTGGTTAGTGATCCATAGTTTGTCAACCCTCTGATTTAGTTCACTAAATTTTAGATATGAAAGGAACTTTAGAGATCACTTAGTCTGACAGCCTTATATTACATATGAGACAAATAAGAGATAGGAAGAGGCTGTACCTTGTCCACCTCCACTCTCCTCCCCCCAAATCACACAGTTGTGTGAGAACAACAAAACGAATTACATGGGTGAGATTTCAAGGAAAAGCCATTCAGAGAATAAGTTTGAGCCTGATTCTATGAGGAAATGCTGGAGTGTAAGTTGCTTAAGGATAGCTTGGTGGCCTACCACATAATCATCAGTTAATGGGCACCTGCAAGGCTGCAAACTCTCCAGTGGTCCCAGTGGCCCAAAGCTGCCCTAGTAGCCCAAGGGTGGTATACTGGAGAGGATGAATGCAGGTACTGGCATAGATATCACACCAAAATAATGTGTATGTATGTGTGTGGGTGGGGCGGGGTGGGGTCGACAGGATAAAAAATTATCTGAGGTAATTTAGATAGAGCACTAGCATTGTCTTTGGAATGACCTTAATAATAAAGGAAAATAAATAAATAAGTCTGTTTGAACGTATAGATCAGAAATTTCTGTTCTAAACTAGATATCTATTTGAAGTTTTTTGTTTTAGTTATAAAAAGTCACGTGAATTTTGTAATTTATCTTAACATCTTAATGATTACTTGAGGGTCTTTCCGAAACTATGAGTTCAATTTCCTATCTACGAAAGTTGTTTTATCTGATACCTGACTTTTTAGACTTTAAATTTTAGTGTTTTTTTGTTTTGTTTTGTTTTGTTTTGTTTGTTTGTTTTTACCATCATTCTCCCACTCTACTTTCTTTCTTTCCTGGTGAAACATCAGTTTTAGCCAAAATAATATTTTAATGGTTTTCTTTGCTCATATCCATTTATACTTCCCTTTCCATATAGGATGGAAAGGGGCAGCCATTTCTTTGCATACAACATAACCCCACTCCCAAGAGGAAAAATAAAAAGCATTCATTTTATTAATCAGTTTTCTTGCAGTAAATTTTAAGTGTTTTTTCGGTGTAATTTTAAAAGAATCTGAAATATAAGGTTTCTTCTCTGAGTCCATTCAACTTCACACTAAGATTAAAATGATCTGTGATACCATGCCATTCCTTTCAAATCCTCTCATGCCCCTTTGTACATCGGAAGACATAAAAGTTCCTCTTAAATCACTAGTGACATTTATATAATATGAGAAGTGGTTTTTTTGTTTGTTTGTTTGTTTTGTTTTCTATGTTTGCTTTCTTTCCTGCTAAAGATCTTACCACATTTTCCCAGAAGTGTTTTGGTTTTGGTTTGTTTTTTCCCTTCTCCATTGATGCTTAATTCATGATTTATCTGTATTGTTTAGGTTTGTCTATGACTGCTTTCATGCTACTATTGCATAGTTAAGTAGCTTAAAACCTAAAATGTTTAATATCAGAAAAAGTTTGCTGATCTTTGATCAAAAGGATGTGGCAACTATAACATAGCTAATAAATGATCAAAGGGTGACTGGATTCCAGGCTACCCTATATCAATCTCCAGAATTTGAAATCTTTGTCCTGTTATTAGCATTATTCACATCATGGGTGGCTTTGCCAGCCACTTATTTCTCTAACCAGACACTGGTTTGCCAATAAAGAGACTTACCTCAAACTTTCCCATTCCCCATCCTTTCAGGTCCATGTCAAACAGCATCTTTTCAGTAAAGGCTTCCCTATTTAACTCCAACCAGTTGTGATCTCTTTTTCCTTCGATCTCCTTGGATTAGGTTCTTCTTGGTCTATGCTTTTCTTGTGACATTAATATTCTAGTGCTTAAAGTAATCATTTTTCCTGTCCTCCTCATACTGCTACAAGTTAGCTCCTTGAGGGGAGGAACACTGTCTAATTCATCTTTTTGTTTACCCCCAGAACCAACCACACTTTCACATGCATAGATGCTCAGTATATTCATTGAATTGCTGAATTACATGTTGATACCCTATGTATAGAGAAGACCTTGTCTGGTGATGTTCAGATTCACCTCACATCTCCTGAATTCTGATCAATCACACTAGTGACTTCTGATAATTATAGATACTTAAGAATTAGAAAGCCCTCACTGTAGCTTAAACTATGGGGATTTCTCTTACCAAACTTTGGCAGATTGTTCCTGCCCAAATAGTTTAATCAGAGTTTCCCAAATGTTTGCATACCACAATCATTGCATACCACCTACATTATTATTGTCAAATGCACATAGCACCTGCTCTGCTGTTTTTGTCAGTATTTCCTTGAATTAACTCACTTTTAACTTAAATAAATATATTTTAAAGAAAGGTGATATCACTACCTTTTGTAGAAATTTAGTATTATTGACCATAAATGGAATATAACCATAATGAGAAAGATCAATAATTTATGTCTGAAAACTTATACCTCTTAGTTAAAGTAGAGAAGAAACAAATTTGGTAAGGGAAGGTTAATGGCATGCTGGCATCAAACTGACACTTTCTTGGCAGCTTAATCAGGAGGGAAAGGAAATTGAGACATGTTGTAATACAGTCCTATTTAAATATCTGTCCATATACTACTCAAAACCATCTCCTGAACCATCAAAGGTCTACATGCAAACCTCCAAATAAAGTGCATGTTTGAAGCATACCAAACTCCCAAAGTACTCCTTGCTTCCTGTTGAATCATCATTGACTCTAACAGCTAAATCACTTAATACTAAACTCTCATTAAGTCTACTTAACAAAAAATAAAATAGTCCAATTTAGAAAATGAGCAAAGGACCTGAATAGACATTTTTCAAAAGAAGATATATGAGTGGCTAACAGGTACATGAAAAAGTGCTTGAAATCACTAATCATTAGAAAAATAAAAATCTAAACTACAATGTCATACCAACTCATACCTGTTAGAATGACATCAAAATTACAAAAGATAACATATGTACTGCTGATAAGATTGTAAACTGGTACAGTCACTTGTAAAATAGTATGGATTTTCCTTAAAAATTAAAAATAGAACTATCATATCATTCTACTTCTTGGAATAAACGCAAAAGAAACAATAACATTACATTGAATAGATCTCCCCACCCCCATGTTCATAACAGCATTATTCACAATAGCCAGGACATGAAACAACCTAAATGTACACTGATGGGTGAATAAAAAAAAGGAGCTGTAGTATATATACACTATGGGATAAAAAAAAACAAGGAAATCCTACCTTTTGTGACAACATGATGGAAACTGAGGGACTTCAATGCTAAGTGAATAATTCAGATAAAGACAAATGCTGCATGATTTCATTTATATATGGAATTTAAAAAATAAATAAATAAGCAAACAAACTCATAGAAAAAAGATATCAGAGTTGTGGTTACCAGAGGTGGAGGGTTGGGGGCATGGAGAATTTGAAGAAGGTAGTCAAAAGGTACAAACATCTAGTTGTAAAATGAAGTACTAGAGATGTAATGTACAACATGATGGCTCTAGTTAACACTGCTGTATGGCATACTTGAAAATTATTAAGAAAGCAAATGCTAGGAGTTCTCATCACAAGAAAAAACTTTTTTTCTTTTTTTTGTATTTGTATGAGATAATGGATGTTACTAAAGTGACTGTGTTAATCATTTCATAATATATGTAAGTCAGATCATTAAGCTATACACCTCAAACCTATACAGTACCAAATGTCAATTATATCTCAAGGAAACTGGAAACTTTTTAAAAAAGATAAATTACAGTTAAACAATTACATTGGTAGATATTGGCTATTGGGCTTTCTAGCCTGAAAGGAACTGTCTTTATTTTATAGAGCAATTGTTGTGCTCTAGGCCACCATATATCACATCCCTCAGTAGGAACACTTCCTTCACAGCTCTTTGTAATTTATTCGAAGCCAAAAGCAAATTCATTTTCTCAGGAACTAGGAACAAAACATGTCTTTATGCAGTTTCTAATACGAGAGAATTATGTTAAAACATGGAAATAGGGCACCTGGATAGCTCAGTCGGTTAAGCCTCTGCCTTCAACTCAGGTCACGATGTGAGGGTCCTGGGATTGTGCCCCAAATTGGGCTCCCTGCTCAGAGGGGAGCCTGCTTCTCCCTCTTCTTTGCCCCTCCCCCCTTATGCTTGTACTCTCTCACTTTCTCATAAATAAATAAAATCTTTTTTTTAAAAAAAGAAGCATGGAAGAAAACAGTGGTTGTTATCACCTGCTCTTAATGTTTCCAATTAAAGAAAATCTTCACTCTGACAGACTGACTAGTTCTCCATTCCTTCTTTTCTGCAGAGAAACTTTTTTAACGCAAAAATTTTGACACTTCTATAATATTGTGAAATGAAGATAATATTAGAAATTACTTCATAGTATTTTGTGAAAATTAATGAGGTGTAGAGAGGTGAGAATGTAAGTATCAGGAAGGTCATTTGGTATCCACGATGACTTATGCGTCATAGTTAAATACCAGATAAAGGTATATTTTTATTATTAAGAAAAACTGCACTTTAACAGTAATTAAACTATTCTATGATTATTAATATAGGAGGTCTTCTATTTAAGTGCTTAGACAGCAAAAATGTGGAATTCATTCACTCAATATATATTTAAAAGGTTTTATATGTATAAGTGGGGCTAATACAATCATTTGACATTACTACTGCAATATTTGTCCTAATAGGTTTCAGTTACTCAAATATTCATTTATTGGGGATCTTTTATTTTTAGTCATTCTTGTTCATAATTTTATTAAATTTTTATATCAGCTCCTGTACATATTTACTTATGTTTATTAGTTATAGCTTGATTCTTTTTTAAACAGTTTTCAGAGTGATTCACACATGACTATGTGAGCTGCTAAAATTTAAGTAGCAATCCTTCACCCTTGACATGAATCTGAGAGCTCAGATATCCTACACTGATGCATTCATTCATCCTTATTGGTCAGTTTCAGGGACATTCGTGTAAGACAGATAGGTCAATTTGGGTTCTTCTTCCAGTCATACTCAAGTCCTTACGTTATAATTTCTGTATCAAAAACATATGGTTGACGGGATGAGCACTGGGTGTTATACTATATGTTGGCAAATCGAAAATCGAACTCCAATAAAAAAAAATCTACAAAAAAACCCACCTTTGGTTAGTAATAACACCTATTCTACCTATTGTAGACATCTGTGACTTTATCTGTTCAGCACCCATTCCTCCTCTTTCTGAAAATAGCACATTAATAATCTGACTTTGGGTCATTGTTCCTTAACCACTTATCATCCACATAGTTTGGATATGATTTATCCAAGCTTCAGGGCCAGGAGTGAGCCTAACAATCAGAGCAAGTGATAAGCTGGAAATAGGAGTGGGATCCAAGCCCCACAGAGTGTCCTATCATGTAGTTTGGTAGTTACAAAATTCCTAATCTTCTCAGTGTTGCTAAACTAGAGTAGTTGATGGTTATCTTTGGAAGACAGCCTTAGACTGAAGCCAACTTTCATCAAACAGGACTATGAAATGAGATACTTTAAGCCTTCTGAATCAGAATTGAACAGCCTTGACTTATTCAGTTACATGACTTAATATTCACTTACTTTAGCTAGTTTGAGTTTGGTTTCTGTTCCGTTCAACCCCAAGAGTACTGAATAATATGCTTCACAGAATTGAGTAATTGTTGGTGTTCATCATAGAATAAGCAAGCTAGTAAACAAGCAATACTAATAAGTCTTTTCCATGAATAATAATTGGATTTATAATTTATTAATTACTGAGAGTCTCAAACAAGTTAGGTGAATGCAGTGAGCATGGAGAACAATAAAATAAGAATACAAGTCCCTTGTAGAACTAGCAAACGGAGATGTTTTCAGAGGGAATTTAAAGAAAAACAAAACAAAACAAAAAGCAAGACTACAATTGGCTTTAGATGCATAGAAGTAGAGAGAGACTAACCCTGCCTGAGGCTGGTGACAGATGGAACTTTTTAATATGCCCAAGTACTCCAACTTTTGGAGGCCCCTTGACATATAATATAAAACATATTAAAACATACATTTCCCATATGAAATTTACATTTGATAATTATAGACAATATATTGCATTTTATAGACATTTAATTAAACAATAATCAATTTCAGAATTGTAGTTTGCTTTTCTAATTTGGAACCAATATGTAATTATTTTTCAAGATTCCAACATTTTTTATAGGCCCCAAGAAGGCTGTAAACCCTAGGTTCTCTAATTCAGCCATTTACTGGATAAATGATCCTGGTGGAGGAGCATTAGCAGAGGCTTCAGAGTATATGACCCACATTCTGGAAAGCTTCATTTTATACACTGGATTACCCATCTTTGGCCATTTCTCCAAAGTCATCCCTAAGTAACCAATCAACTTGAGAGAGGTTTGAAAAGTTATTCCCTGGGATCTGCAGTGTCATTGCTTACACATCAGTTTTGCTGCTTTACTTATATTGATGAGGCATACCTTTTCTCCTCCTTCAGATTTTGAGAAGTAGTTGGTAAAAAGATAAGGGATGTGGTGTTTTGTTACTACTGAGACTGTGAATATAATTGTCTCCTTGTGTGGCATCAGAGTTAAGGTAATTTCCTCATCTAACAATTTTACCTCCATTTGGAGCATCAGTAATTTCATTTTGTACTTTAAGGCACACTTTTTTTGTACTCTCGAAGATCGATTAATTTGAAGTGGTGCTAAAAGGTATAAAGGACTAAAGAATATAAAAGATAAAAGGACTTTCAAAAAGTATCCAGTAACTCAAACTTTCAAAATCTCCTCTTGGTCATTCGATTGTTAAATTAAATCTCCATTAGATGCATAGATCCTTTGGGCTGAGATTTTATTTTTGCTGTATTAACTCACTAGATGAGACAAGCTGAGAACTAATTGTAAAGTAGACAAATCCACAGAAGTTTTATTTATAAGTCACATCATTATCAGGAAGGGCTTGAGTCCTTCAGTATTTTCTTATAATCTGTGTAATTTTATAGCCACTTAATTTCTGCTTCTATTTCCTCATATATGAAAAGATTATAATAATAACATTTCATAGGCATATTATAAAGATTAAATGTTATCACCTGGAGAGCATTTGAAATAGTATCTGATTTATTATTATTATTATTATTATTATTATTATTATATGTTAATTTTTAGTTAAATAATTTAAATGGATTTTTATATCATTAGGCTTACTATGGCCAAGAATTATATAGAAATCCAGGTTTAATGTTGGTGTTAAATGGTTGAAGGAAAAAGAGGCAGGACTCAGTGAACACAGAATTCACATTTCTAATTCTGCAGAATAAGACAAAACTAAGCCATAAGCCTATAATTTGAAATTTTAGTTGTTTAGTTCTAGTAATTCAGGAGAAATTTTATTTTCCAGTATCTGTGAAATCAAGGTTTGCCAGATAAATAAATAAATACAGGATATTTTTGACTAGCATAAAGAAAAATATTTGATAAAATTTAAATTACTCTAGGATCTTTTAGCATATAAAAATTTAAATATAAATATTTAAATTACTCTAGGATCTTTTAGCATATAAAAATAAAGGTGCATTAATGTATAAGATATATGGACAGGTTATTTTAAAGTGGTTCTTATTTGTATACTACAAGAGGATCAGGAAGGCATTAGCCATACTAATAACATGTTATTAGTAATTGGATAAATATGTGCTGTTGTACGTACTGAAAGTAATAAACGTATATTTTCTTCCTACATAGTTTGGACTTTTCTCCATACTCTTCAGTATTACTGAAACTTCTAAATATTATTTTAAAAGACCCCAATCAATATTTAAAGCTAAGAGATCCATCATTCATTTAAAAAATAACAGAAATATTTAAATGATTTGACAAAACAGGTAACCTATGTTCCATAAGACTTTCCCCAAAAGCATCATTGCTGATGCTTTGCTACCAGCAGCAGGTCAGTGAAAATGACCTGGTACCTTTGGGCACATTCCATACTTGTTCTTCATCAGATAAAAGGCTATGACATAGAATACCACATTACCCCCTACCAACTGAATTGTGTTAGTTTCTAGGGAGGGAATCAGGGTCACAGAGGGACAGAGTGAATTACCTTTTGAATTTTATACTATAAGCATATAATGTCCATTCCAAAATTAATAAGCTTTTAAAGAATGTAATACAGTTGAACAGTCCTTCTTTAGCAGAATCCCTTCTTTCCTTGGGATTTTATTTTTTACCACACTAGTTTTCCTCTTACCTTTTGGGCCAGTCCTAATTTGACTCTTCTGATGGCTGTAATTGTCCTTTACCAGAAGATTCTCTTCTATATCCTCTAGTCTTCTCATTTTGTTCATCCTCTTGAGAAAAGTCTCAGATGCTCCTATGATCAAGTCATTTACACCCTCAAAATTTTCACACATACACCCATTCATTAAAACATATGTATTAAGTGTCTGCTATGGGCACTAGGCACTGGAATACAGTGGTAAGTAAAGCAGACAAAAAAAAATCTTTATTTTTTTAAACTTTTATTCAATGCAGATGGAAGTGAGTAAAATATAATATGATAGTAATATATTCTAAAGAGACAAATCGAAGCAGAAAAGGGAAATAAATGTTTTAAAATGGAACATGGAAATTTTGTATTTCACCCCTCACTTCTGAGCTTCAGCTGGAAGCTACAAGCTACAAGCTCAGAAGTGCATGTATCAAAACATCTGGTGTAGTTTAGATGGCTAGCAGTTACCTTAAACTAATCATGACCCAAACTGAGTGTATTATGTCCAGCAAGTTTCTTCTACCACCACTAATGAGTTGCTCAAACAAGAAATGTATGAGTTATCTTTGGATATTTCTCTCTCATTCCCCATATTCTACCTGTCATAAAGGTCAGTCAGTTCTATCACATAACTCCCGTCACTTCTTTCCATCTTCACTGTCACTATCCTAATTCAGGTCAATATCAACTCTCATCTGGATCCCTGCAAAAACAGATCTCCCTACAGCTACTACCATCTTCCTCCAGTGTCATTAAAACTCGTCTTGTCACTCCTCTTCCTCAACAGATCAATGATCCCAAATTGCTACTGCACAGCTTTCCAACTGCATCACTCTTGGGGCCACTCTTACCCTTCTCTTCTAGTCTTACAGTTTTTCCTTCATTCTTCTTTTATGCCATCCTCTCTTGACCCAGGATATTTACACATACTATTACTTCTTCCTAGAACATTCTTCCCTCAACTCTTCATCAGGCTAGACCACCTTTCAAATTTCAATTGAAGCATTAATTTATACAGTAAATTTTATCCAAAACCTCAACTTGATTTATTTGCACCAATTATGGTTTCCATAATATCCTATCTTTCCCACTTTATAATACATGCTACACCAGTTATAACTTCTATAATGGCTCTACCCACACTGGAATGTAAGCTCCAAGAGGATAAAAACCATGTTTGCCTTTTTCAATACATCATCCTCAGTGTTGGGTCAAGTAATATTTGACATAGAGTAGGTACCCGATACATATTTACTAAATAAATGAGTGAATATTATAGTAAAGACTAAGGAAGAGCAGATGGCTGGAGCCTGGTTTTATCTGGCATTTATGTACTTCATACTCAGAGATGACTTTGAATCATGATCTCTTAATAGTACTTGCATTTTTGCCTTTTTATTCTGCATCTGGGATCATGGAGGATGCTCTCCAGTAATTGACACATCTCCAGATTCCAGCAGTGCCTTCCCTTGCACATTACTGTTCCAATTTTCACATTTCTAGGCAGCATTATCAGTCTTCCAGAGAGACGTTCTAGTGTTGATTCTGCTGTACAATAAAGAACCACTTTAGATATAAGTTGGTCTCAGGTTTTATAACTAGTAGGAATATCTCTATGATTATGTTGCTCATATCTACTGGTAAGAGATATCCCTGGGATGTTACCATATAAAGAAAATATTCCTTTCTCTTTTCTCTTTTTGATTGCCTTTAATACCTTGCCTTCTTAACCTTATCTTAATTCCCTTGAAATGTCAGCTCCTCTCTTCTCAAGCTAGTCTATAGTAAGTGCATTAAATTTATGTCCACTCAGTCTTTATACATTAATGCTATTAAATCTTGTTTTCCTGCCCATTTATTATGCTTTATTCATTAAAAGTTGTTAGTATTTGTTAATTTCATGCCAAATGCCACACATATATCTACATCACTCTATAATCAAATGGAAAAGGTACAGTGATCATTCTCATCTTTACAGAAGAGTAAACTGTGGCTTAGACAGGTTAACTGACCTATCCAAGTCACAAAGATACTAAGTAAACAAACTGGGATTTGAACCCAAACTTCTGCCTCCAGTTCCTTTGAAGCTCTCAGTTTACACTGTGCTATTGTTTTACTTGCTGAGATGAAAGTGACTTTTATTTTAACTCTTTGCCCCCCTCTGCCTTAATTTTCTGTATAACATAAGGTTTCTACAAGTACTCGTTTAACTGTACTATTGTTAAACTGGGCTATTTTTATTACTGCTGGATGAAGGAATCTCTGGCATTGTTCTGTTTACTGATTTTTTTTTTTCTTTCAATCCAAACTGAAGGGAGTCTAATAAGTTGGAGAGGCTAGCAGCGCATCAAGTGCAACATGGATAACTAATGGTCAGAAGGAAAATCCTGTTCTGGGGTGTTTTCAAGGAAAATGAAGTTTCTTAGGTTTTCACCAGTTAGTTACCTGGGGTTCAAACTGATTTAGGAACCCTCTGTATATAATCCTAGTCATCTAAACTTCGTTTTCCCTTCAATATATTAGCTTGTGTAAAAGATTCCCATTGTATAGAAGTATAAAAAGAGAGGAAAACTGGCAATTGTCCTCTGCCATAGGTCTATATTTTGTCCTTGTGATTCTCAACCCGAATAATTACAGATGGGAGAGCTACACATTTCATCCCCCTCTTCTCTGCCCCCCCCCCCAACCCCGTTTGTCCGTCTTTCTGTCTCTCGCAACGGACTTCTAGGTGCCTGGAACCCGTAGAAAGCCAAGCGGTAGAACTGCATAGATTGTGGCGCTGTTTTACCTGTCTCAGATTCAGCAACTGCCTCAGCGCAGGCACACAGCTCTACCTTCCTGCTCGCCGTTCCCTCCTAGGGGAGCTGTCGCACACCCGCCTCGAAGCCCTCTCGCTGCACCCTCGTTCCCCCGAGCCCCCCAGAATGACCCTCTGACCTAGGCAGCGAGGGGACGGCGGGGGTAGGGAGCTGTCAAGAGGTAAATGGGTCAGGGGCCTGGCGGGGACCAGGACCAGGAGTCCCGGGTGCTGCGGAGACCGGGGCGCCGCCAGCCCACGGCCGCTGCTGCCCGCGGCAGGCGCCCCTCCTTCGTGCGGACTCGAGCGGAGCCGACCTAGGACCGAGCGCTCCCGCTCCTCCCGCAGCCGCCGGGGACTCCGCGGGTCCGGCGAGCTCAGCTGCAGCCGAGAGCCCGCGGCCCAGCCCGCAAGGTCGCGGACTGGGGGGCCGAGGCTGGGTCGTGCAGTGGTTAGCGACACGGGCTTTGGAGCCCGGTACGGGTTCCGCCCCTAGCCTCTTAGGTGACCTTGGGCAAGTTCCCTCGCTTCAGTGCGCCAGTTTCTAAACCCACAGGAGGAATTTAGATGGTGGCTAAATCCTAGGACTGTTGCAAGAATTGATCAATAAAGCACGTCTGGCAAGCAGTAGGCGCTCGGTTAACGGTGAGCGGTGATCTGTAGCGGGAGTCCCGGAAAACTGCTCGGGTCCGGGACGCAGGTTCTTCACCGAGGGGTGGGGGAAGCGGCAGCGGGCGCACCTGCCCCACATCCCCGCCCTCCTCCTCGGCGTTCCGGGGGAACTCGGGAGCACGCGAGAGGCGTTCGTCCCGGCCCCGGGCTCGCTCCCACGGCCCCGACCCCCAGCCCCGTAGCAGCTGCAGACGGCCGCGGCGCGGCTCGCTCTCTCCCTCGAGCCGAGGACACCTTTCGGCGGCGGACTGAGAACCTCCCTCCCTCTCCCACCGCCGGGCTCGCTCGCTGCTCCTCCGGGTCCCGGGGGCGGCGGGGAGCCGGGCAAAGCCTCGGGCGGGAGGGAAGAGGCAGCCTTGGGGTCTGCGAGCGGCCCCCGCCCCGGGGCGCGGGGAGCGGGGCGCGGGGCGCGGGCGCGGCGCAGCGGAGACAGCGGCAGAACGCCGGGCCCCCAGGCGCCCCCGGGCCCCTCCGTCACTTTGCCGCCTTCGAGGGACCGCTGTGGCTTCTCCTCCCCGGGGCGCACACAGCCCCTGCACGGCCGGGAGTCCCCAGCCGCCGCGCGCGCTCCCCCGCGGGGCCAGAGCTCGGGGGCGGCGCGCGCGGGCCGGGCCGGCGAGGTGAGGAGGGGCGCGCGGCGGGCGGGCGGGCGGGCTCCGGGGGCCGGGGCCGGGGGAGGGAGGGGTCGGCCGCCTGCCCTCCCCGCGCCGCCCCGCCGCTCCCGCCCTCTCGCCCCCGCGCCCCCCACGCCCCCGAGTCCCGTCACCCCCTCATCCAGACCCCACCCTCCCCCATCATG
Source organism: Canis lupus familiaris (assembly GCF_011100685.1). Lineage (NCBI taxonomy): Eukaryota > Metazoa > Chordata > Mammalia > Carnivora > Canidae > Canis > Canis lupus. The sequence goes on from NC_049225.1 coordinate 50,236,578, forward strand.
ATTTCCCAACGCAGAATGAGACCGAAACCTGGAGAGTCGGCGTCGCCTTTCTGCTTCCCTCGCCCCCCCTTCCTCCTTCTATAAATAATCCGGACTAGCGGGTCGGGCACGTCACACGGCAAGAAACCGAGACCCCGAGGTTTTCTTCTCTGGGAATAGGGGGCAAAGGGTGAGGAGGAGGAGGAGAAAGAAATCGCTCGTGAGTAGTGAAGAACAGCTTGCTCCTTTACCCCTCGAGCCGACCAGGCATCATTTGATTCTTCCTTTCTTTTTCTTTCTTTTCTTTTCTTTTCTTTTTTTTTTTTTTTTGATTTTTCATTTTCTTCCTTATTCTCTACTCCCCTGCCCGCCCCCCCCCCCCGCCCCAAATCCGACGGATTGCTCAGCGCTTCTCCCATTGGTGTCTTTCTTCCCTCCGCCTTGGACTGCTGCACCCCCCGTCCCTTCCCCCCACCCTCCACCGCGCAACCCCCACCCTTAGCACACATCTCGCCCCACGCAGGGAATGCTGTTCGCCAGGAAATAAAGTTCAAACTCCTCTGGTCGTAGGCTTGCTGATACCAGAAGTGGGCTCCCGGGCACCCATCTTCCTCTAGCACTCCACACCTGCTAGCTTTTAAATTCCTTATCTGGGTTTGCATATTTAAGAGGAAACACACACACACGCCCCAAAACCCCACAGCCCTCGAGGTGCAAAACTGCCTCCTGCAACTACCAAAACTTACCAGACGCTCTAGTTGTTTTTGTCTTAACGAAAGGAAAACAAAGATTTTACTCTGGGTCCCCCCGCGGGGTGCCTTTCCTTATTATTATTAAAATATGTATATATTATACATATATATGTTTTTCCTTTTTCCCCTTTAATTTTTTTTTTTTTTTTTTTTTTTTTTTTTTTTTTTCTTAGCAAGAAAATCTGCTCGGTCCCAGGCAGCCGCCGCTGCCCCTTTGATGTTTTGGTACACCGTGCGCATGCGCCTCACATTAGAATTACTGCACTGGGCAGACTAAGTTGGATCTCCTCTCTTCAGTGAAACCCTCAATCCCATCAAAAACTAAAGGGATGTGGAGAGTCCGGAAAAAGGGCTACTTTGGGATTTGGTCATTCCCCTTAATAATCGCCGCTGTCTGTGCGCAGAGGTAAGTGTGCCCAGCATTTCTCTTTTTCATTTCACTTTGAAGGGCTCTGTCTGCATACCTCTGTGAGCAGGGATCTGTAGTCAGAATCAGATAGATGCTGAAGACGCTGTGCCTGCTGCCTTATTGATGCCTGTTTATTGTCTTTTCTTTCTTTAGTGTCAATGACCCTAGTAATATGTCGCTGGTTAAAGAGACAGTGGATAGACTCCTGAAAGGCTATGACATTCGTCTGAGACCAGATTTTGGAGGTAATGGGGTTGCCTTGGAAATAAGAAACAGCCCAGCTGTAGCCTAAGCTGTCTTTTGAGCTTTGTGTGCGCTGTGTCTTCCCTCCCCTCACTGTTGGCTGCATGTGGTATATCGAATGTATCTCTCTCTGTATTACCATATTGAGAAAGTGATCCAAACTTATGCCGATTTGCTACTATTCAGCACTTAGATGGTCTTTCAGTGAGACCCTGTTAGGGTGCATAGATGACTGCTGTTCGTGAGGTTCGCTGCTGAAATCCTTTGCTTCACTGTTTTTGCTTCATTGAGATACAAACCTCTTAAGTTTAGTTAATGGTGTGCCCAGAGAACCTGGCTTATTGGAGGCCATCGTGAACATTTTCGAGAACAAAATGTGCAGGCAATTGGTTGAAAAGTGACATTAATCCCCTGTGCCCGCCTACTTTGGAAGAGTTCTGGCAATGGTTTAAAGTGGCTGATGTCTGGATATTATCCAGTTCTGGAAGCCCCACTGTTTGGGGAGGTGGGAGGGAAGGGGTTGGAGAGGACTAAGAGGTAGAGAGGGTAAGTAGGAGAAGGTCTAGGGACCTCTTGCTGCAGCCTTAGATACACTGATATGCCCATTTAATTTTGCTTTAGACTTACGAAGCTCAAAGAGTTAAAACCTGCGCACTGAAGGGGGGGGTGGGAAAGAAAGAGGAGGAGGGGGTTTTAGTGCGATATATAAAATTGCCTCAGGCTAGACCGGTTCATTGTGCTTCTGCGAGTTGTGTGTGTTCTCATACTGAGACATCTACATATGTAGATAGAATTGGAATCCCTCTTCTACGAGGGCACGTGTGTACATGTTCCATAGAGCATTTCCTAGAGGAGTGCCTGGCACTCTTTTTTAAAAAGAGCAGGGAAGTGAAGAATATGAGGGATTTGGGGCAGAATGTCCCATGCCCAGTTACAACTCTTGTTGAGAATGAATGAAGTTCTGAGAAGTCACGTGGCTGGGTATCTTGGTTCGCAGGTCCCCCTGTGGCCGTGGGAATGAACATTGACATCGCCAGCATTGATATGGTTTCTGAAGTCAATATGGTGAGTACTGAGGTTTATGGTTGTGTCTCTGCAGACCTTCATTTGGGGACAGGAAGTAGGAAGGAGCCAGTCGGTGGGGGTGGTGTATGCATGAGTATGTATATGAAGTGGGGGGTGAAGGCTGGGGATTTTGCTTTGGAGCCCACTGTGTTGGAGGTTTCAAAGCATTTGCTTTTTTGGTTCCTCACAATTTTTCCAACCTGGTTTGGATACTTGGGAATTGGTACAGAGCAAGTAAAATGCCACATAATTCATGTGCAAAACACAGCCACATGCAGAAGATCCCCTGCAGAAGCCACTTTTCCTGAGGTGTAGTGGGAAACCAGATTCATCCAGGGTTTTCTGAGTTTGGATCAGGAAAAGAGGGAAGGGTTTTGATTTGATATTTCATGAGGAATATAACCTACAAACTAAACTGTTACAAAGAGGCTGAATAAATGACCCTGGGATACTGATGTCCACTTGTTGCTTTCAGAGATGGCCTCTTTACAGCTGATGGCAATCACCTCCTCCCACAATTGTTCACCAGCTCATAAGTCTGCTTGCCCACCAAAATAAATAACAGAAATCGGTCACTGTTTTCTAAAGGCAGGCTCAGACCCATAAGCCCTAGCCAGTCACTTCTGCAACGTTATTCACCGTATGTCTTAAGCTTGTACAGTTTATGGACAACAGTACTCATTGAATACCTGGTTGGACTTGGGGCAAATGCTAAGAGAAAAAGCCTCTGTGTTCTCGACCCAGGGACAGTTGTGGGGGGTTTGCTTCATGCAGGAGCGCCCCCTGCTGCCCATATTGGGGCACTGCAGACATACAAAACAATGCGAAGTGTCCCAGATACCCCTGATTAACTTGGGCTGCTCACTTGTTTCTCCAGTGGTTTTTCTACTGTGTTTTTGAAGTTTTCTCCTTTGGAAAAGTTTCTCTAGAAAGGTCACATTTGAATGTAAGATGCAAGTGTTACTTTCAATCCTGAAAACACACAGTACATTTCAAATCGTGTTGTGGCATGGTTCTTCCTAGAAATGAAATATACTATTTAAAGAAGAGGGTGAGGTGTGTAAAGTTTTATTCAAAAACACTTCTAAGCCAGACATCAGGACTTGAAAGTTAGGACACTTATTAATTAACTCAAGAGAGCCAAAGTACTAGGTAGTGGATATGCTCTCAACATTATGCAAATTTCCATATTCCCAGAATTCAAATAGAGAGCAGGCTCTAATAACCAGCCTTATCCCTGTACACTCTCCAAAGACAGGTGATAATCCTGAGGTATCACAAGATTATAAAACAGCTCATGACTACTCCTGGGAATATTCAACAGTTTCAGCATACATGTTTTAATGCCATGTATCCTTTTCTATTTTAATTATTGGCGACGTTTTTGTTGTATAAGATACAAACACAGACTGAGACAATATTGAATGATCCAGAACCACAGATTTCCCACACATTATGAAAGTCCTCTGTTGTCTAGAGAATGCATCTTCCTTGGAAACCTGTTAATTTCTCAGCTATGCAAATATTTACTTTTGTGGGATTATGGAGGTCTTTCATCAGTTTAAATTTTGAGTTTTACCATAACCGTTTTAAAATGTCCCAATGTGGGTACCTCTCAAGTCTCAAACACTTGAATCTAAATTGTATCGCTAGAAACAAAGTGATATAGAGACCAGGTATGGTTCTTTGTGTCCTGTGTGGTTAAATTAGACTCCTTTCTTTTGCATTTTGACTTATTTGTGTTGTTTTTTACATAGCAACATCACAAAATGGTATTCTATGGAAAAATTAGGAACTAGAATCCAAACAGACAATGATGAGATTAGAAGTGGCTGTGGTAGGTCAGCTATGAACTTTAGATAGATTATATCCCCCAATTGTTTAGAGTAGTGTTTTTTTTTTGTTGTTTTTTGTTTTCTTAAGTTTTGCTCACCTTTTACCTGCATGCAGCAGTTTGGAGAGGCATCTGAGCTGGACACAATGCCAAGACCTGCTAGTCAAAATATAGACTCAGCTAAGGCGAGGTGTCATCTCTTGAAGCTATTTACTGTTGCTGAAAAATCATGGGATGTTGAAAGTGCAAAAACAAATGTCGGATTGTAAATAGGCCAGTACTGTAGCATTAATGATTAGAACCAAGTGCTAAAAATCCCATGTCAGATTCCTTTCTTAGCCTGCTGCTAACATATGTGGACTTGTCCGGACACATTCTTTACTTGTTGAAAAATTAACACTTATTTCAGCTAACAATAATGTATGTTATTTTTAAATATGCTTATTTGATTTGAAGCAACAGATGGGAAATTTCATCACTAGCGTGTAAAAAAAATAAGATGTTCGTGGCATATTGCCCCTGTACACAAGTCTGAAAGTATTTGTATCTTTTGATTATTTTTAATTCTGAAAAGAATGATTGATTATCTAAGTTAAACCTCAAAATTAATTAACATATATATATATTTTTTTGCCTCATTATCTTTTGTGAAATGCAACCTCTGGTAATTGTAACTTTCTTTTACTATAGCAAATCTTCCCTTGAGGGATGGTAAACAACAGACCATTTAGATTGTCAATGATTCATTTGTACTGAAGAACCCTGTCAATTTGACGCTTCTGGTAAATTACAATGATAGAAATATCTGAACCAAGTCAAGAGTCTTGAATGCTAGTTCTGCTTCTGCTGCTCAGTCATCCTAAGGAAATTTACAGACAGGTGCGGCTCAATTTCTTCACCTGTTAAAGGGAAGGAATAGTCCCATTTTACCTATCTCAGGTGACTATCAGAATTAATAAAACAATATATGTGAAAGTATTGATGTTCCGTTAACAGAGCTTATGTAGAAGACTGAATAACAGGCTATCACACAAGAGACTCTTTCCATTCCAGCTGCTGCCATAATTGTACTTGGGTCAATAATTTATATTACCAGGTCTCAGGGTTTTTTAATGTTTGAAATGAGAGGGGACATGTTAAATTGACTTTCAACTCAAAGTTATATGTGTTGCTGGTTTGCTTTATTATAATAGCTCTGTTGAGTACAAAGAAGCTCCAGGAAAACTTGGAAATCCAGCATAAATGTAAGGAAAATACAGAATTCCTAAATATTACGCCGTTTTGAGTTCTTACTCATGAAGGTGAAGATGGTAGCTTGCTCAGGTGACTCTTGGCCCAATGCTAGATCTTTGGAAGAATGTGATTTCAATTAGAATGCTCCTGAGCAGAAAGCCTGGCTTTAGAATGAAGTATTTTTAGATGTCTTGGTTACATTGGCAGGAATCTTTTTGTTAAGACTCTTTGATGAAAAGTGCATTTTAAGATCCAAAATTGGCTCTGAGAATTATGGACCGAAATAGCTTTCTCTTCATTTAAAGCAGATTCTTATCCATCTTGAAACAACACATTTGCCAACCAAAGAGTGAAGCAATATTTCACTTTTGAGGAAATAGTTCTAGTAAACACACACACAAATTACCTTTTTATGGAGTGGCGAAAGAAGAAAAGTGCTGCTTTTTTTAAAACAGATGTTTTCTTGCATCACCAGATGCACAGTTTAAAATTCAATTCAACACAAATGCTTATTTAGCAGCTACTATGATCCTGCCATGTTGTTAGACCTTAGAGACAGAGCAATAAGATTGATTTGCCTCCTGACCTCATGAGGCTTAATATCTAGGTGTTCACTATTCTTAATTCTTCTGTAGACTATTACTGTACTTATACTTAGCACAAATCTTATCTTTTCTCCAAAATTTTATTTGTGAGCAGCCAGTTGTTTACCTAGTGGTCTGTACCTCCCATGGGTTCATTTGGTATTTCCCCCCTTCAAATTGCTGTATAAATTACATATTCATTCTTTCTTCCTAGTTTATGTTTATAAACTGCATGTAAACAGTTATAGTAGATCTCCCCATGTGATTTTTGCTCTATACATAAAAGTTGGTTGGATGTTTGACTCCTGGTTAGTGCCACAAATATTGGGTGACCTATTTGTTCCAATAGAAGCAATTTGTTATTTTTCACTAGACACTGTACCATAAATGTGGAGAAACAGAACATGGAATCATAGGCTTCAAATTCAAGGCATTCACTGTTTAACCAAGGTGGAAAGAATCATAATGCAGGATTAGAAATGCTTTGAAGGAGAAAATACACAGACCATATTGGGAATACAGACTACTGAGATATTACACAGAAATTACTAGTTGAAGATGGGATTAGAGGACTATGGATAGATATTCTAAGCAGAAATATTGGCACATAGGAGAAAAAAACACAGGAGAGATAAACGGGGTTAGGTATTAGCCAGTAGCTTTAAATGGCAGGAATTGGGAGTGGGAGTAAGAAGATGATAAAAGCTGGTATTGAGATCATAGGTGGTGGTCAACTTATAAAGACCATTTTTTTGCAGCTTGCTAAAGAATTTAAATTTTGTTTCAAAGACTGTAGGGACCCATGAAAGGATAGGAGTATTGTATGAATAGATTCACATTTCAGGAAGATGCTTCTGAAATATGGAGAGTTAAACAAGACCTAAAGTTGGGAGATAAGGTGAAACTCCTTGCAAAAATAAAGGAAGAATTGATGAATTGAGGCAGGGACATAAAAGAGAAGATATAAACCTGGGGCACTTAACAAGATAGAAGCAAAAGGACTTGGTAAATCCCAAATTTCTGATGGTACCATTTATTGATATGGAGGACACAAAAAAAGCAGCCAAGTTGGAGGTGAGGTGATGGACAGGCAGTGAGCTCAGTTTGGGATGTTGACTTTTCTACAAACATGAAATCTCCTAATGGAGGCTGGAAAATATAGATCTAAAGCTACATAAGAAGTCATGACTAGAGAGATGAACTTGGACATCGTCAGGATATAAGTAGCAATTATAACAGTATGAATGGGTAAAATTAAAAAGGGAAGATTATAAGACAGCTATAAATGGATATCTGGTGAGCACTGTAATTTAAGTGGAAGAAGACTGAAAAGGAGTCCACGAAGATTAATAAGTAGCTAAGTAACAAAGAGTTAGGAAGAGAACCTGCAGATAAGAGTGTTTTGGAAGCTGAGGCACAAGAGAGTTTCAAAAAGAAGAAAGTGGGGCGCCTGAATGGCTCAGCCAGTTAAGCCTCTGACTTTTGGTTTCAACTCAGGTCATGATTTCAGGGTTGTGGGTTATGGCTGCCTTAGGATCCTCCCTTGGTGGAGAGTTGGTTTGATAATCTCTTTGTCCCTCTGCCCCTCCCCCCACTCATGCTCTCGCCTGCGCTCGAGCGTGCTCTCTCTCTGTCTCATCTTTAGATAAGTAGATAAATCTTAAAAAAGAAGAAGAAAGTCGTCAGCGGTGTCACATGCCACAATGATCAATTGAAGTAAGTTCTGAGGCTTAGCTCCCAAGTATAGTAGTAATAAGAGCTCTCTGGTAAACATACAGGAGCTTTAGTAGTTGGAAACTATACTTTTGAAAATTTTGGATCTAAAGTGAAGTAGGGAGAGTGTAATTGTTAAAAGGAATGATATATAATTTGGAAAAGTTTCCTTTAGAAGGGAGTAAGTTGCAGATACAATATAATAGATGAGTGAGGTGGCAGGAAATGAAGCTAAAGAAAGGCTTGCTTGATTGAAGACCTCTATATTCTCTCTGACATGGGAGACACTTTCTGTTGAGAATAGAAGAGGTTAAAATTGGCCTCTGTGGAAAATGGGTAAGTTAATGAGGTTGCCTGGGGCACATAGAAGGATAGCCAGGAAGCAGAAAACATGGTGAAGGGTATGGGTAAACTCACCGACCACAGGCACACTTAACTCTAAGTAAATTATGCTTAGAAATCTTCCTACCCAACTTTTAGCAAACTGTTACGTTCTCTTCTTCTTTTGCTTCCCCTCCTTCCCACTCTCTTACCCCTTTCCCTCTCTTGTACAGTAAGCAACATTTTTCATTGTCATCATGATACTAATATAATACTAATATAATAAAATAATTACAGTTAATTCTTATTGAGTTCTTAACTCATGTAAGTATCCTGTTAATTTACACTATCTCATCCAATCTTCTGATAAAAACAGTGTGATGGCTTCTATCAACCTATTTAACAAAAGAGGAACCTGAGGCCCAGGGAGGTTGAGTGACTTGTTCAAGGTCACACAGCTAGCAGATGACTGATTTCACATCCCTTAATTTTAGCCATATGATTATACTGCAGTTTTACATGTAGCAAGGCCTCATTTAAAAAAAAATATATATATTTTCATTCCTTGAGGACCCTATTTTGTTGTGTTTGTTTTTATTATTTTTTTAAACAGTGGAGAGATCAGATAAACTAATCCTCACTCTCTCCAACCTTAAAAAATTCTTAATTTTATTAAAGTGATTCCAAGTAGGTACTTTAGCCAATGTATATTAAATATAAGAAATGGTCCCCATCCTTGAGATACTTATACACTAAATTACATCTATTGAGCATAATTTAAACTATGCAATAAAGGAAGACTTTCATAAGATCTTGAAGAATCCAGGATATCTCTTGTGTCATAATTTCTTTCATTATGAATGGGTGCTTTTTTTTAACTTGTCTAATAATTTTCTTGTTGCTCCAAAAGAATCAGATAACCATTAAGGCCAGTAATTGCCAGGACATAGTGGCTGGTATATGTTTAAGAACCATAAACTCAGTGGTTATGGCTGTGAGTGAACATTATGTACAAAAGACCACACCCTTTCCCTTAATTTTTTTTTATTATAAAGACTTCATTTTCAATTGAACTTTTTTTCCACCGAAAACACATTTTCCAATTTCTGATAAATTTCTCCTGCAAATAATTCTCTTAAAGGTGGTTGATTTTTTTCCTTTTTTTTTCCCAGATCTTTCTTTCCTCCATCCCATGTAGTATAAATGAGACTCATTATAAAGAGTGCATCTCTAGAAGACTTACCTATCTTTAAACATCTATGCCACTTGATATTACAGCTTATAAACCTATTTTTTTCTTGGGTTTGTCTAAGACAAATTTTTTGCTGTTACTTCATGGGTACCTTGAACAATGTTCTTGCTTAACTATGGCATGAAATAAAGATATGATTACGATTAAAGATATATGATTACTCTGCAAGAGAAAGCAGGCTAAGGAAATGTCTCAAGTTTCATATTTTAGCTCATCATGTGTACTTCAGTGCACCTCTCTCTACCCCCACTGGAATTCTGAAATGGTTGTGGGAATTTTTTTAAGAATGTAAGTCAGACAAAGTGTTTTCCCTAGTTATATGGGAGGGATATGTGTGTATGTTAATTTTGGGAAATGGCACTGATTTATTTTGTGATCATTCTATAACAAGATTTCCTTACCCTCAGCATTATTTTCACTTCAGACCAGAAACTTCTTTGTTGTAGGGGAGCTATCATATATATTGTGAGGTATTTAACAGCAACCTTGCCTCTGCCTTCTAACCACCAGAAGTACTCCTGGTGTTGTGAAAACCAAAAATGTCTCCAGAAAATGTTAAATGTACCATGTGGTGTAAGGAGATTGTCCCCAATTGAGAAACATTGGTGTAAAGAATGGTGTTGTGGATGTTGTGGTATTGTTTCCAACCAAGCAACTAGAAAAAAGAAGAGATTTGTCATTGAGATTTTTCTCATTGATCTGTTGCTTAATTACCATTTGCATGTATGTTTGGTGGTACATTGTGTCAAAACCAATCTTAAAATACCAGCAAACATCAAAAGCAAAGATTGTATACATCCTCATCACTTCATTAAACCTGTATTTTAATTGATCTGTATTACCTTCTAGTTCTCATCTATTTGTTTATTCATATTTTATACATTATACTTATTTTGTAGAGAAAATTTTAGTCTACATTTTCACTTAATACACTATTTTTACAGACGTATGCTTTCATTAAAAAAAAAGTACACATCTCTACTATCACCAGTGTGAATTGATGTGTATTTTTCCACAATCTTACAAACATATACATGAATATAATGACATTTTATTTTTTATTCACTCTGTATTTTTTCAAAGAACAGTTTTAATATACATTTTATAGATTATTAATCATAATTCTAGCTATCAATTATTTGAAAATAAACATTTATTTTTACTTTTGCACCATTAACAAATTAACAATAATATACAAAATAGAGAACTGCATTTAAATAACATATAAATGGAAATTTAAAAAAATTCATAAATCAGCTTGACTCATATTTACACAGCTACTCTTTACTGTTTCTATTCTGATATTACTCAGTTTTTCTTTTTTCTTTTTTTTTTAAAGACTTTATTTATTCATAGAGACACAGAGAGAGGGAGAGAGAGAGAGAGGCAGAGAGAGAAGCAGGCCCCATACAGGAAGCCTGGCATGGACTCCATCCCGGGTCTCCAGGATCACACCCCAGGCTGCAGGCAGCGCTAAACCGCTGCACCACTGTGGCTGCCCGATATTACTCAGTTTTTCAAAATCAATTTACATTTATCAGATGACAAAAAAACTTAGAAACAGTTAAAAGAGGAATAAGAGGAAGGATGGTTATGAGTTTTTAAAAGACACAAACACAAGGTTTATATGTTGGCTCACAGTTATGCATTTTATTTACAAAATACATATATTACTTAACAAGGAAAGAAATGGGTTTATATTATCCTGTCCCTATTTATATGGAAAAATATAGGAATGTTTTTAGCTCATTGGCTCTTGCTGGTGCTGATTTTGTTAACATTCTATCGGCATTTTTATTGCCAAGTCTCATTTTTCCTTGCTCTATAATTTGGCACTTACCGCCTACTTACTTGCCAAGAGGTCTTAACTTAGAAGTAATTGGCAATTGAAGATAAAATAACTTCTCTCCTAACACAATAGCAACAATTAATGAAGTTTTAGAGGTGAATCTACATATATCTTAGAAAAATGATACAAAAGTAAGCCACAGAGGAAGATCAGAGATGCATGGACAATAGCTATGTGTGAAGCTTAATTGCATAGGACCTGCCCGCCATGCAGAGGAGACCTTGGAAATTCTTGGGTAATGCTGTGACATGATGAGAAAATCTGAAGCAGCTTCACAAAGAGTGAAGAAGGCAGGAGACCCTAAAGGAAGTATGAGAAAGTTGAAAAATGTTTTCCAGCTCTGATTTTTATTTTTATAAATGTCTTTTGGAGCCCCCACACTAGTTTTATTGACACAAAGGATGAAAATATTTAGAAAAAACAAAAGCTGAAACAAAGAGTATGAAATGGAGGAGAGATGAGCACCTTAGCACAGTGTTGTTACGATGAATAAATTAGTAATAGCTATATCAATTATTTAGTTTTAAGATGTCTGAAAAAAATCAGAAATACTGATATTTTACTCTGCATTTCAGGATTATATAATTTGGCTATTCCTTGTTTAGAAAGGTAGCTATTTAATTGGTTAGTAATAGTAGTATTGCACATTTGTATATTGAATAGCTTCCTATAAATTATTTATGGCTGCCTAATTATAATTCTGGAAATATCTGCTTCAACTTGAGGCCTCAATGATTAAGCATCTTGAGATTGCTCCTCTACAGATCAATAATTCAGTGCCTAATTGGTACAACACCATTGGATCAAAAACATTTTCTAAAATGTTTATCTACAGACTCTTCCATGAAGTTTTATAAATTAGTTTTTAAAAGCCGTCTTTCACTCAGCTATTTTATTTTACTTTTTAGATAGAAATGATGGCTGCATCGTGAGAATTTAATCTGTCTACTTGACTTGCTCAGTAAATGTGTATTTATTTATCTATGCACTAATATATAATGTACACTATCAAACATACTTGAAATACATTTATTTTTAAGATTTTATTTATTTATTTATTTATTTATTTATTTATTTATTTATTTATTTATGAGAAAGAGTGAGAGAGAGCACAAGCAGAGGGAGAAGCAGAGGGAAAGGGAAAAGGAAAGGGGAAAGAATGTCAAGAGGACTCCATGCTGTGCATGGAGAGCCTGAAGTGGGGCTTGATCCCACCACCTAGAGATCATGACCTGAGCCAAAAACAAGAGTCAGACACTTAACCCACTGAGCCACCCTGACACCCTTCAAAATAGAGATTTAGAGAGTTTGATAAAATACGTACTAAGTTATATTTTTATCTCATGCTCATCTTTTTTTTTTTTTTTTTCTCATGCTCATCTTAACACTGCTTTGGTTTTTCATTTTCTATGAAAACTGAGAAATAGTGAATAATAATGGGAATTAAAGGCTGTTTTATTCTGCATTATTATTCTGCTAAGGGGAAATATTAGATAGTATGGCTTGTAATATAGATAATTTAAAAGTGACTGTTTTCTGTGGAAACAGTCCCATTTAGTCCTAGCTTCCAATTTCTATAGCTTTAACATCTAGTAAGTGATATTTTAGAGAGTGTGCTGTTCGTCCCTTCCAGGATGGAGCATTTGTTTTAAAATAAGTATGGAATCTTCCTGCTTCTTAGGACTACATAAGTTAACTGGATTTTACAAAGGACTGTATAGTCACACAGCTAGCTTTTAAACAATTCTGCAAAGACAATCTTTATAAATTGTCCGGTTTTGTGGGGGTGTTAACAATTCATCAACTGTAGATTTCTCAAGAAATATTTTTAACATTAATCTTTAAAGAAATGATTTATAGGCCATCTTAAGGAATATCATAAAGTTAGCGGGGATGTCAAGAATTTCAAATACAAGGGAGTAGGTGCCAATTATTGGGTTGTAAACTCCAATCACCATTTTGTAAAGATAACAGTGATCCAAAAAATGAAATTTAAGTACTTTTTCTGTTTGCTTTCCTTGACCAACAGAGAAACTTCAAGACTTATTTTGTAAATACACATTTAAATTTCTTTTTCCAAATGAGTGTTTGAGTTAATAGACTGAAGATCTCTTGAAGAACTCTCCCATCAATCAGTTATGTAAACCATTGCTCTTTCAAGCACTGTTAAGCCAACACTCTCTTTTGACACTGGTGGAGCTGATCTGCTAGGCTGTGTAAATTTGCATCTGGCTTCTGTGTTGAAAGAATGCTTTTAAGTGTTTACTTGAATCACATTAGCATGTCCGTGTGGCAAACCATTCTTCTAAGTGAATTCATTAGAGATGATACCTTTGTTATTCTAAAAGTCATAATATTTTAAGTACTTGCCAAATTTACAGGTGAAAGATCAGTAGAATTACAGAGCATATGAGAAACACAGCTTTCCTTATTTCCTTCAGATTTTTAGGATGCTTTATTTTACACATTAGGTGTTGAAGGCCAAGTTCTGTTCTGTAAGAAATCTGAATAAAATCATTCACCAATTGCTTTTGTTTTTAACACTACAAAGTAGTATTTTCTGACAAATATATTATTTTCTGTTTACTCAGAAAGATCAACTCTCATTTTCACATCTTAATTGCACATTTTATAACAGTCCAGAAAATTCTTTCTATTTAATGAACCAGCTTTGAGAGCCACATTTTAAAATGGCTTTATCTTAGTTTACCAAACTGATTCTATCATCATCACCACCACTTAGGTGGAAATTTGTTTTTAATGGAACTTTCTTAGGTTACTTGAGTCAAAGTGGCAATGCTATAGATATGTCCTAGTTTTAGACAAAATACCTTAATTGTGTATGCTCTTATTTTTAAAAAATAGCCACAATCCTGGAGCTTTGGGTTTCCTATTTTGTTGTTATTGTTGTAGTGCCTAATGTAATCATGGTAGGAACAATCATATGCTACTTAAATCTTTGAGCTTTAAAGAGAAAAAGAAAAAGATAGAGATACCCAGAGAGGAAGAGGAAAAGAGGGATAGGCATATGTGTTCCTGTTCTTGGGGAGCATGTAATGTGTTTTCAATAGTTGAGAAATAGCAGAAGGCCTTTCTTACATAGTAGTTGGGTCTTGTTTATTATAAATGAATATTTATATATGTAAAGTATGCAACCAAGAGTTACCATGTAAGAATGTATACATAATTAGGGACTGTCTTTTATAATTTACATGATATGAAATCAACAGTATTAAAGTGCATGTGGATTCTCTGTTCTTTTAAGCATTTGATAGTTAATAAATGTTTGAATTAAAAAAGGTCAAGGAAAAACAGGAGTTGAAAAATTGCAGTATACCTTTGATATGTAACTGGGATATATTTATTTTGATTAATGACACTACTGAAAGTCACTACCATTTTTTGAGAAACCTTAATTTTTAAATGTTTTCACATTTAATTCTCAAAAATTTTATGAAATAAGCATTATCATATTTTACAGATGGATAAACAACTGTGGGTTAGAAGACTTTTGTGAGTTAGAAGCTATTAGAATGATAGCCCTCCTTATGTTATAGCTGGAAAATGCTGGAACTGGAATTTGAGCCTGATTTGTCCCCTAGCCCATTTATTTCATGTTTCCTTTAAATTTAAAGGAAAAGGAAATTGAAAAAATTGAACAGACCTGCTTCCATCACAATCTCTCAAGATGGTTGTTAATAGTTCACATTCCAGATTCTTATATGATTTTTGGGAAACCTAAACAAATAAAATAAATAAGGATGCCTCGGTGGTTCAGTGGTTTAGCATCTACCTTCAGCTCCGGGCATGATCCTGTAGGGAGCCTGCTTCTCCCTCTGCCTATGTCTTTGCCTCTCTCTCTGTGTCTCTCATAAATAAATAAAATCTTAAAATAAAAAAAATAGAACATAGGGAATAAAATCTGTAATACACAAAAAAGTCAGTCTAATTAATTGAGAGATCAATTAAAATTAGTAATTTTCACTGTGTCAGCATCATTAGAGTTTGTGGGTAAATTGAAGATTATGGTTTACTTTTTTCTTGGATAGACATCTTTCATCACCAGGGAATGAATTCAATTCTTGCTTTCTTGAAACAAAAATCTTCTCTGAAAAAAAAAAGATATGGTAATTTTGAGAATTAAGAACAAAATCAGATTTTGATTACATTTTATGACTTTTAGAACCAAGAAAATATCTGCCCTTGATATCTTTCTTTTATTTTAATGAGGTGGTATCTACCTCAGTATCTGAGCATCTCAGAATATTCAGCAAAATGATGATTAGCATTTGTGTGAAATAACAATTGTGGTATATTTCAAGGTCAATCTAAAAGACTTCAGTTTGAATATATTTGTGTTCTTCAAAGTTGAGAAAAACATGTGGCTTCAACAAAATATTTTTAATTTTTTTCTACTTTGTCAAATATACACCTGGGTTGATAAAAATTAAGAATAAAATTAGGGTACATATATACACGAGTATATATATATATATAATTATATGCATATATAATTATATATATATATAATTATTATGTTCTAGATTTCTTTTGAAAACAAGCAATCCTTGGGCTAAAGTATGCTGTTACATTTTTTAAGAGATTATTTCTATTTTATTTTTTGTGAAAAACTCAGTACTTATATCAAAATCAGGGACTGGGAAGTTCTGGATTTGTCCTGAATTTGTCACTGATGATAAAACTTCCTACAAAATTCTTGTTCAGAGTTTCTGTACTTGGAAATTAAGGAAATTAAATGAAAGATATAAGGTAACTTCCAGCTGTTTGTTATGTTCATTTTGTAAAGTGGGTAAATTTATGTTATATAATTTTCTTAATATTCTCCCATTTAAAAAATTTCCCATTATTAAACCTTAATTGTTTTTATTACTTGTTTCTGTCCATTATGGACAGAAAAAATTAATAAACTATAATTAAAAGTGAAGATGCCAGTTAATGTCATCACCTAAATATAAATACTGTTAGGGAAGTGATCACTAAACCTCCAGACTTCTTGAGATGTACATGAAATAGAATCAGGTAGTATCAGACATCATGTTTTATGATTTCTGCCCTTAATATTTTGTGAACATCTTTTGATGACATCTAAAATTTTTCTATAACATAGTACCCAAAGGTTGCGGAATTTCATTGATTTTATTAAATCAGTCCTGTTGATAGACATTATAATTATTTGGGGGACTTATACTATCATGAATGAAACTATATTAAACAGTCACATGTGGTCATATTTGATGCAATTGTAAAATTATCTCCTCTGGTAAATTCTTGTAGACTTTGGGTATTAATACAATTAGAAAACTGTGCTTCCTTTAGGTTCTAATTTATGCTCTTACCACCAGTGTGTGAAAGTTCCATGTGCACATACTTAGACTATTCCTAGGTATCTCCCTCAGTATGTTCATTCTTCCTATCTTTGCCAACCTAAAAGGTGAAATTGGTAATTTCCTAGATTGATTGAACTTTTTATTGCAAAATAACTATCTCAAATACTGCTTTTGTTTATAGGGCATTTGTATTTCTTCTCTCTGAATTGGCTTTTCCTGTCATTTATTGATATATTTTTCTATTGGAGAATTCATTTTTTTTATATTTATTTGTTGGAACTTCTTATATATTAAGGATATTAACACTTTATTATACATTATAAACATATTTCCTTATGAAATAACTTTGTGAATAATACATTTTAGTATCTAGAAAATTTCTATTCGTTTTTACTAAAATATGTTATGGTTTTTGATCTTGCTTTTCAGACTTTGAAAAGTCTTGTCTACCCCAAGGTTTGAAAGGAATGTTCAAATGATCTCTCAGTATTTTGTGTGATTTTTTCACTTCAATATTTTGTGTAAATATTGACTTCATTTGCAATGTGTTTTTGAGTAAGTTCTGAAATGGAACTATCCATAGGTTAGATAGGTAGATAGAGACATAATTGTGACAGTAAAATTTAATGAAATAATCTTTTCCTCGTATAAGAAATCTCATGTGTCCTTAGGTCTATGTTTTTACTCTGCAATTTGCCTCATTAATATTTTTCTCTCCATTTTTGTGCCAGCGTCATGTGGTTTTAATTATTCTGACCTTAAATATCAAGGCAAATCTCCCCTCATTATGTTTCTATTTATTTATACTTAAATACTGAGATAGTTGTACTTTCGTACAATATTTTGGCAAGTTAAAAAAATGCTACCAGTATTCTGGTTGTAATTGCTTTGAAATTTGAAAGAAAATTTACTTCTCAACAATATTGGTTCTTTCTATTGAAAAACATACAATGTCTTACCATTTATACATATTCTATTATGTCCTTCAGTAAAATTTTATAGTTTTCTACCTGTAAGTCTTTCACATTTCTTGTTAAATGTATTTAGGCCTTACATAATTCTTGGTAAATTAACTATTCAATACTTTACAGTTTTTATGGTTATTGTGAATAGGATTTTTATATCCAATGATTATTTTTGATTCTTGGTCAAAAGAATAAATGCCATATAATCATATGAGAAGGTGTTTTTTATCTTTACAACTCAGAGTACTATTTCCATTTCAATTTATGCATAAGGTACATTAGGTGTCACTAGCCTGTTCTATATATATATATATATATATATATATATATATATATATCACTTTTTTGCAGCTTATTATTCCTAACCAACTTAAACATTTAAAATGGCTATCTTATTTCAATTTCAACCTCCAACATAGAAGCCACTTACTTGGCCCCATAAAACCAAGATGAATTACCACTAGAGGCATAGTCTTAAAGATTCCTTCTATTCCTTTAGCCTTATTGAATAAAATTTAGATTTAAAGCAGAAGTCTCTGCTTAATATATCCCATTTTTATCTTGCACATTATGAAATTTGTGAAAATAAAAAAGCTTTTTTTTTTTTTTGATGTAGTGAGCCAAATCATCATCACGTGCTACATTTAAACTCTGGCAACCATTACTTGAAGTATGGATAATTTAATTACAAATAGTTGAAGAGAGTATATTTTATATTCAGAACAATTACAACCAAAGAACAAAGCAATGTAATTGACAGAGTGTGTGAATATTACCACAAATACCAGTTTCAGAGTGAAGACTTGTCTGGATTTATTACTAAACCTGATCATGACCTTTAATTCACAGACTTGATGACCAAAGATTGAGAACTGTAAAGGCTCTCCCATTATGGTTATATAAATTCATAAGTGATTTGACCAAGTCAAGTGTATTTACTGAATAGTTTACTGAGCAGTTTTAGTTTTCATGTTGAATCCTTCAGCTAAATATGGTTTAGTTGTGCATGAAGTTTAAGATTCCTAGAAAACATCCCAGTATATGTTACAAAACTTCAGGGAAAGCATAGCATACCATATACATCTTAAGAGATTTTAGTGACTCGTTAGTTGAATTGTAACTTTTGTATTGGTTAAGTCAGTAATGCCCTTAAGGAAAAGCAAAAGCTCAGATATAGGAGAAAAGGCTTTCTATAAACTAGTCCAGCATTGTCAGTAGCATATAGTTTTTGGACCATCACACACACATACATTGATAAAATTGAGTGTACATTTTTTCTGTTTAAACAAAAAGTTACCACTGTTAGGATGAATTATTTAATGCTGGTTAATTTAAATTAGATGCATTAGTAGATGGGGATATAATATGAAATAATAATGGCACATGCATCAGTTTGAAAAGACTATATTTCCTCAGACAGGAAAATGTGTTTATGATTAAATATAGGCAAACTGAGAGTGGAATTCCATGCTGTTTTGCATGGGTTTAAATATACATTTTTACTTGGAAAATGTCTATACTAGATGAATGTTTTTAAAATTAAAGTATTGATGTGCTACATATCAATGAATTTAGACTTCTGACTGATATATCAAGAAAGGCTTGAATTTTCTTGACAACTATGTTTTGGTTCTATTTATTTTCATAAAAATACAATTCCAGTACTATCGTAAATAGAATACTAGCACAATTGAAAGGGGATTTTTTTAAAAAGGGAATTTGATTCTTAGTCATCTATAGATTTATTCTCCTTTCTAAAAGATAATCATAACATTTATTTTCAAAGATATATTGTAGGATGTTTTATTTTTTAAACTGTATTTTAGTCAGATGTGCTTTTGATAATCATGCTCATCTTTTTTCAGCTAGTGTTGTCTAAAAGATTATTTATATTTTAGAGCAAAGGTCAACCAAATGTTGCCAATATTTGCTTATTTTTATAAGTAAACTTTTAAAAATATTTTATTTATGTTTGATTTGCTAACATACAATGCTCATAACACCCAGTGCTCATCCTCAAGTGGCCTCCTTACTGCCCATCACCCAGTTACCCCATCCCCTCATCCCTATCCCCTTCTACAACCTTTGTTTGTTTTCCAGAGTTTGGAGTCTCTCATGATTTGTGTTTTTCCTCTAATTTTTCCTCACTCAGTTTCCATCCTTTCCCTTGTAAGTAAACTTTTATTGGAACACATTCAAGCTTATTATCCATACCTACTTTTGCACTTTAGAGGCAGAATAGAATAATTACAACAGAGACCACATGGTCTACAAAGTCCAAAATATTTACTCTGCGGTCATTACAGAAGAAAAGTCTCTGACTTGTGTTTTAGGACAATAAGTATGGAATAAAAATAAAGTACTCTGGATATATAAACCAGGAAGAGGAAGCATGTGAAATTGCATACCATTGTTTTTGCTTACATATTTGCTTGGATTTTGCTTGAGTTGGAGATGGTTCAAATTAAATAAGAATGTATTTAAAGTGTAGTTTCATGGAGAAGTACATCTCTGTTAATTAAGATTATAGAAAGCATAAAAGAGAAGACATATTTAATATTAAAATTGAGATTTTTATAAAAAAATAACATGAGGCTCTCTGTCACTTACTATTTTTTGATTTGCTCCTTAATATCATAGATAGTTTTATTTTTTTAAAAGATTTTATTTATTTATTCATGGGAGACACAGAGAAAAGGCAGAGACTTAGGCAGAGGGAGAAGCAGACTCCTCACAGGGAGCCTGATGTGAGACTCAATCCTAGAACTGCGGGATCATACCCTGAGCGGAAGGCAGATGCTCAACAGCTGAGCCACCCAGGCGTCCCAATCATAGATAGTTTTAAAAACAGAATGATAGTAACTTATGTTCAGGTTTGCTCTAGAAGTAACTGAGAATTTGTATGACCTAAAAATGTATGGATGCTTCTTAGAAGATTAATATATTAATATAAGAATTAGAATCAAGAAAATCTTTTCTACTCATAGTCCTTACCAGTTTCTCTCCACTGAGAAATAATCCCATAGCCCATTAAAACATACTCATGAGGTCAAGACCATGTCTGCTTTTCTGACTTTTGAACTACTTTCAGATCTAGCTCAAAATGGTCTGACTCATGGAAATTATGTAAGCAGTGAGTTAAATTGGTAGTAGAATAAGCTATAATCTCTCTTATTAATGCTTCTTGCTCTTAAGAGATTATAGCACAACAAAACCATAGTTTTGTTCAGAAGTTTTTATCATTGCTTACTTTTAATCTGCAATTTTTATTCAAAGATATTTTGGTTGATTTTCAGAATTTGTTCTGGAAGTCATGGTACAGAGCTATCATAGTAGTTCTGCTGTTATGTAAGGATCTGCATATCAATGGTGATGACAATAGAATACACAGAATTCAAATGGTTCCCAACTTGACATCTTTAGGCAGTTCCCATTCCTTTCTGAAGTTTGTGCACTATAATTATGGGTAGGATTAAAACTAAACCTAAGAGTAGAGCTAGACAGGAGTACCAGATTGTACATAAAATGAGATATAGCTATTGTGACTTAACTGCTAATAAATATGCCATAATATTTCAGATTAAGAAGAGCAGGGATTTCAACAATGAACTAATTTAGCCTACCAGATAAATAAAGCTTTAACTTCAGTCCTTAAAACTGTTTATTGGGACACCTGGGTGGCTCAGTGGTTGAGCATCTGCCTTCAGCTCAGGGTGTGGTCCTGGAGTCCCCAGATGGAGTCCCACATTGGACTCCCCTCAAGGAGCCTGCTTCTCTCTCTGCCTATGTCTCTGCCTCTCTCTCTGTCTCTCGTGAATAAATAAAAATCTTTTAAAAAATTAAAAAGAAACTTTTTATTAAAGTTGAACGTCTTTAAAATCGGTTGAAATGTATTTAAAGAACAAAATTAAACAATCTGCTTTTTATTGCTTGGTTAGAACTAAATACATTTGGTAGTTATGTTTCCAACCATAAGAGGAAACAGTTTTCTTTCTTAAATCTGATAAAGGCAGGTTTGTTTATGAAAATTTCTGGGGTATATGTTTTTTCTTTGATAGTTTTATAAACATTGGTAGCATTTTGCAATAGTTGAAGGCCTGGGTCATGGAATCTTGTCTCTTCTTATTAGCTGTGTAATATGGTCCTAATAACCTGATTCCATAAATCATCACTTTTCTCATCTATAGGAGTAATAATGGTATCATCCTCAAAAGATAATTCTAAAAATTAAATGATTTAATATACAGAGAGAGCTTAGTATAGTTATTTACACATAATAAATCTCAATAAATTATATCGACTATTAACATTACACTCAAAATTAATTTTGTATTATGCCACAAGACCTCTGATACATTCATGATTTCAGTTTATGAAGCATGGACATCAGGTCAAGAGTACTGATATCTTGAAAAGAACATAATCATGTGATGATCAAAGAAGCTTTGTGCTAGAAAGGAATCCTAGGACATTAAGCTAGTATTCAGGAGACTTAATTCTAACTCCAATTCACCTACACACTAGTGTGTGATCTCAGGTATGTCATTCTTTCCCCTCTGTGGACCATAGTTATGTTTCTGTGTGTGGGATAGGGACAGGAGTGGGGATGAGGGCAATGATTGTATTGATATAACCTTCTAGGGGCGCCTGGGTGGCTCAGTGGTTAACTGTCTGTCTTTGGCTCAGGTCATGATCCTTGAGTCCTGATATTGAGTCCCACATCAGCTCCCTGCAGGGAGCCTACTTCTCCCTCTGCCTATGTCTCTGCCTCTCTCTCTGTGTCTCTCATCAATCAATTAATCAATCAATTTTTAACCTAGTTCTGAAACCTGAAAATCTTTGAATAAAAAAAAAGCAGTTTTTAAAATTCATTTTTAATTGTTAACTTTGCAACCAAAGTTGGAAAACACTAGGGGAAACAAAAGATAGCATTGCTTATTACACCAGGAAAAAAACTGACAAACAGTAGTTGTGTTGTTTATCAGAAAGTGTGCTTCTTTCCAATGGAATATTTTGCAGTTGTTTTGCAGAATAAGCACTTTACTAATTCTTTAGAGCTTTAGGAGTATAATCCTCTCAAGGTGTCTGTCTGCAGGAGTCTGCTATGAAGTTGTTAGATGCTAATACCTCTGGATTCTAATATCTGTTCATATTTCTGAATTTAATTGAGAAGCTAAAATGCAAGATACAACTCTACTCTCTTGCTGAAGGTAGTTTTCTTTCCGAATCAAACATGTCTAATCTTAAATGGGTGATAACAACGAGGGGGCTGTTAATCGTATGATTCTAACAAGAGCTCTATGTTCAACAGATAAAGATCCAAGGTTCATAAATGGAAAATGACACCCTTCTTATTGTAATTAGCATGGGATTTCACCTTGGGAAATGTAGATGCCCTACAACATGGCTTCATAGCTACTATTTGCTTTCTGTGATGGAAGAAAATAAAAGAACTGATTGTACAGTTTAGTAATGCTGGAAAGACAATCTGTCTTCTCTGATTCATTTGGAAGTTATTGCCAAAGTCATTCTTAGTGAAAACTCTTAAAATAAAATACAAATGTTTAGAATACATGTCCCTTCCTACCTTTAAAGTTTGATTTACCTGCTTTGCTGAGACAGAAAACTATTATTTGTCATCACAGAGTTGCTCAGATCTCAACCTCCATAGTTTGGTTTAGATATGGTCTTTCAACAGTGCATCATGGCCCATTATTTTCTTGAATTTTATGATATGCTACCAAGGCTATTTCTTAGTTCTGTGTGAATACTTACAACAATGATTAATACTATTATTTTTATCACATTTGAGGATTTTAAAAGTTCTTTTTTTTTTTTTTTTTTTTTAAGTTCTTTAGTATAATCTACTTCATTTGATCTTCCTGCTGTTCCTGGGAGATAAATATAACAAGTTGCTTGTATTTTTTCCCTTGCTTCCTGCCTTCCTTCCTCCCTCCCTGTCTTCCTCTCTTCTTCCCTGACTTCCCCCCTTCTCTGTCTTTCTCAAAAATAAAATCCAGCAACATTAAGTGATTTATTAATGCTAAGTCATATTATTAATTAAATAGAATTTGAACTGATTTTTACAAACTCAAATCTGGTTCTATTTATTAATTCAGGAAGCAAGTTATTGGAACTATGATTTAGGAAAAGATTTTTAAAAATCTGAAGAAAGAGTGATAGAGGTTTTAGTGACCATGGATAAAGTACTTGGAGTAAGCACCAAATATATTCCTTTAAAGAGTTAATAAACCTAATAGTTAATCCAAAAGGAGCAGCTTGGATTTGCTAAGCATCATTTCATTTTAATGCCTTGGGTAATCTCAGGAAACCACTAAAACCAATGTTCCTTCAGCTTGTCTGTCCCCATGAGATTTGTCTACATTTGAAGAATTGGCACACTTAATCAAGCATCATAAATCATAGATTGTTCCAAGTCACAGCCAACAAATTAGACCTTCTGCAGAAAACCCCCCAAAATCAGTAAATGTCATTTGCTATCCCTGTTTTCTGAAGCAGTGTATTATAGTAGTAATTGATTGTTTGGAATGCTTTACTGATCATTGAGATCTAATGTGGCAAGCTGTGATGAGAAGTTTAGCCATGCTCCGTTTTTGTTCATTTTAGAAAGGCAAATATGATTTTCTTTGGGCCTACAGCCTATACCAAAATGACAGAGTTTCTCCTCTGGGATAGCCAGGGTACCAACTGTCATAGGACATGCATTTTTGTGAACTGGTTTCACAGTACATGGTCTGGACACTGACAAACTGCATTAACATCTCAACCATGTGTGAATTAGGCAGATTACTTAATTTCTGAGCCTCAATTTCTTCATCCATCCAACGAAGTAAATTTTGAGTTCAATGAAGATTAAATATGATAATTTCTTTAATGTTTTTAGTACACTTCCTGTTCAAGGAAAAATTAGCTTTGAGGGCACCTGGGTGGTTCAGTCGGTTGAGCGTCCAACTCTTGATTTTGGCTCAGGTCCTGATCTCAATGTCATAATATCGAGCCCCACATCAGGCTCCATGCTCAGCGTGGAGTCCACTTAAGATTCTCTTGACCTTTTTCTCTGCCTCTCCCACTCATGCTTTCTCTCAAATAAATTAAATCTTTAAAAAATTATCTTTCTTATATATGAAAATTGGCTATCACATTATGTCAAAAGGGATACTATTCCCAAAGAAGTTATGTAAAAGAGATACAATAATGGCAGCTGGGTACTGAATATTAAGAATTTGAATAGGTTAAAATAATAAAATAATTTTTTTCATTTTGTAACCACATAGTTTCATGAAGATTTGTTCTTTGATAAATTAAAGTATAAAAATTACTAAAGTAGAAAGGCATCTTGCAATTCATCAAATCCAAATCTCTTTATTTTATGATGAAAGAGCTGAGTATCAGGTAAGTATTCAAGGTTATAGGTGACATAAGGCAAGTACTCCGACATGTAGCTTTTATAAGCTACTCCTTCCTACATACTAAAGGCTGCCACAGAAATATTTCCTAATTATACAACTCACATAATCTCATGGCCAGGTGGATGGTGTGGTTATTTTTCTAAAAGTTTCTAGGAGCTTCTTTTATCTTTAATGTTCTTATAATTCACTTAGTGGTAAATTATCCTAAAAGCAAGTAGCTATGGTTCATTTTCTGCTCCATTTTAATGAAAAATCTAACATCAACATTGGCTAAAGAAAGGAAAAACAATATTGGAAAAGATAGCTATAAAAGAAAATATGGTCATGGTGTTAGATGCCATTTAAATAGTCAAATGTATTTTCTATTATACCTTGACCTTGCTTTGCTTATTGGAAAGATTTCTTAGACGTAACTTTAATATCACATGATTTATAAACAAAAACTATGGAATGACTTGCAAAATTTCATCTTTCCTCACCTTCATTCACTTTAAATTATTATTTTTTGTCACATTAAGTTGGGATATTATTTTTTACTTTAATTTCTTTCTGTATTTTATTTGGTAATTTCAAACCGTCTCTTGATAGCTTTTTGCTTTATTTTATAAATGCCTGAATCTTTGATGAGACTTACATGTAAAAAGTTCTTTAAAAATAGTCAATTTCTTCAACATGAAAACATTTGTATTGTAACTACCTTTGTTGAATCCTTAAGGTTTCATTGTGAGGCTTCACAGATTTTTCCCTTCATCAGTAGAGATTGAGTAGCCACCTTTAGTGATAAAATGATTCTCAGAAGGGTAGGTACCTAGAGGAGAGCTCCATAAGCTTCCTGTATAAATTAATGGGTATGTTTCTGGAAAAACTATTCCTATTTAAACAAGCAGTGATGCCTTACTGTAGGCCAAATATAATCGCTGTATCTGAAGCAAAGCAGTTTGAATTGCATGATAATTGGAATGAACATATGGTGAGCCCACTCTGACTCTATATGTGTAGATGGATCAATTTCTAGTCTCTTTTCAAAGTGTTACCAGTTCTGCTGTGGCTCATGGTCTCCAGAAGGAAACCTCTGACCTGCCTATTCATGTCTTTTCTGGTGTATGTTAAAGGGTATAGTGGTTTTCAAAATAACTTAGCATCCAAACTTAACCCTTGTGTACAGACTCTGAATAGCCATCTGAACATGTTCATTACCACTTCAAAAATTCTGCCCTGAACCTACATAGAGTTCTTTATTAACCTTATAAAATTCAAAGGTAGTTGTTTTTAGGTTGGTCCTAAGAAGCTGCCACTACTGTTTTCCAAGGTGATTTGTTTCAAGAGTTAGTAAATTCCTTTACAAACTAAAATTTGATTGTGGAGTTTAGGTCAAGGGCTTGTGTTATAGGTATGGCACAAAGAATTCTGATTTCATTTATTAATTTCAGTCTGTAAATGTCATTTTTTACATTTGAAAATAATGTGCAGACTTTAAGATGCTTTCTCAAAATACCCAGTGACTTTATCAGTGTCCTTTTTATCAATACCTTGCACTAATCAGAGCATCTCTCTGTTATGTGGATATATTTTGAGCAAGTTTTAGAAATCTGGCTTCTGTGGTATGCAGTGTTTATGAATTTTGTGCTCTGTATAATCAAGAAGAATTTTATAGTCAAGCAGCATGACCTAAAAAGACTGGTTTTTGGTGGGATCATAGATGGCATTAAATATATTTTCTCTTTTTACAATCAAATGTACTTTCTACCATAAATTCTTGGAAAAGTTAGGGAACCTCATAGGACTTTAAGAGGCCATGAAAGACATTAGAGGTCTATCCTGACTACCTGTCCTTCAGTTAAGTTACAGCAATAGGATGGTAATATCTACAACTGCAGTTGTGTATATAAGGCCCCTTTTTTTGAATGGATTAAAACTTGGTCTTCATATTCCTTTTACTTCATTGTTTACCTCACTGGAATTTTTCTAGATCAAAAACTTGTTTTTTTCAAAGGAATTCTATCTGTTCATACTTCTTATTTTATATGGCATAATTAGAAAATAAGAAGTTTTTCCCATGTGGTGCAGAAGGGAGGGTTGGCTAAGCTCTTTTACTTAAAATATTCCTCAGTGTTCTCTCATGAACAAATCAGAAACCTTTAGTTATATTTTGTCATCAGTGCATTATTTCAATCACACTTTCCTCTCACCAAAATTTAGTTAGGGTGTATTCATTAGAATTGGCCCTATAAACCATTCTTGTGGCACTAAGGCACCATTTTATGACTTATTATGACCCATTTTGTGCAGTCTGAGCATAGAGAGTGATGCAGTTAGTGGGTCACTGCAATCACTTTAATGACCCGCCAAATTACACCGGGTACCTGGAGAGGCAGTTTACATCAGTTTGCTCTCTAAGTTTTCTTCCAGGCCACAATGAAGATTAGTATTACTGACATAAAAATGTATATGGGCAACTATATATTACCCCAGCTGAGTTCAACCAAAGTCACAGCATAAAACAGTGGTTATCCACCATACTTATAAGTCAAGATGGAAGTTAGCCCCTTTAATTCTAATGCATATTCTTTCTTTAATAACTTTACCCTTTGCTGTACAAATTTAGTATCAGAAACTCAAATTTGAGTTAATCCCAGCCATAAGGATCTAGTGTTATATATCCTATCAGATACAGTTTTTTTTTTTTCTTGAAAGGTGTTTTTGGAAGTTACAGTATTAAGACCTTTCTTGGTTTTACAGAATACATTTATGAATTTTTTTAAAAGCTTTTAAGGAATCTCTACATCCAAACATGGGGCTCGAACTTACAACCCTGAGAGCAAGAGTTGCACATTCCACCGACTGAGCCAGCCAGACACCCCTACGTTTATGAATTTTAGAACATGAAAATGGACAAAAAAAGCGGGTTTTTTCATCAGTTTCTTTTGTATTATCTAAGAAAGGGCAGCAGATAATATATCTTAACAGTGGCTAAGTTAATACTTTTATTGGAGGCCAGGAGATCTTTCATCAGGGTCAATAATCTAACCCCGGGAGTGATGGAAGAAGGAAACTTTCATTTCTTTCAAGTATACCATAATGATAACTGCATATACTAATACTATTTATCTTGTCCCAATTCCACCTACATCCCAGCTGTCTGTGTGAAAAGTTTGGGCACAAACATCTAATAATATTTCATATAATATCCCACAACATGCCAGTTTCTGTCCTGTTAATTTATATATTCATATCAGGAATTGTCCAACCTATCAGATTCAGCTACAGAGCAGAAAAGAGCATAGCAAAATATCTGGGGAAAAATGGTGCTGCTTTATACACAAAAAAAGATTGAGACAGAAGTCTAAGTGAGCAATACATTATTGCTAGAAAAAAAAAGTAAAGACATATCAAAGACTGGGAACTAATAGAGCTGAATGGAATGTTTTTCAGTTTCTTGGGTCAGAGCTCTATTTTTATTTTTGTTACCTGGGCTATTGGTAGCAGTCCATTGTGCCTTTTTGTTTTGATTAATTGAATATGGATTAAGGAAAAACAATTTTGGAAGTTTGTAATTTCTTAGTAAGAATATTCCATGAAATGTGCTGGGCATTATATAAAGTCCATTGTGTTTAAATCTTCCTCAAAGACAAGAATCAGGTTTTCTCTTACTTTGCAAATCCTGAAGCACATATAATAGAAGAGTATGGCATATCAGAAACAGCATTACTCTTAAATATAAACAAAATAGCTGAATTCCAGTTTATTTGGTCCCTTATTAATTATATGTATGTGTGAAGCCCTGTGGGGAGTCTTCACTGTATTTCTTATCTTGACTTTCCTTTTCCTTAGTTTGGACACAGAAATGATTACCACTGGATGCTGTGATAAAATCATGTATGTCTTTTGCAGAAACCATGGTATCCATAGTGATTACGAAGAAGGCTTTAGAAATCATGCAAAACAGAGATAATAATATTTACTTCACAAAGTTGTGAGAATTAAGTAAAAGAGTATATAAAGCCCTTACTGAAGTTTCAGGCCATATACTAAGCACTCAATAAATATTAGCTAAAGTGTTAAACAGTATAAATGGCAAACGGAGATAAAATCAATCAACAAAAATAAAAAACTTCTTATTTATTTAAGTCTTATTATATGAAAGTTATGCTAATAAGGACTTTCTTACAGATGAGAGAAGTAGGAATGAGAGATAAAATACAATACACTCAACTAGCAAATCTAGGGTCAAGATTCAAAGTCTTGCAAATGATACTCCAAAGTCTGTGCTTATTTTCTGTAGTGGCTGCCTCTTGACAAACCTCCATAAAGTAGCAGGCAGGAAAGCGACCATAGAATTGTGTCAATGCCAGGTTAGTCATACACTGACTTCCTCACACCTTTCTAGTGTGGCATGCTGTTTGTTCTTTTGTCCTACCTAAATTATAATGTACGTTTTTGATACCTGTTGATTAGTCCATAAACTGAAGCTAAACATGTTTTCTTACCTATAAAACAAATATGCTGATGATGTTTTGAAACTAATTGAGAATTACATTTTTACTATCTTAGAAATAATCTTAAAGAATTATAGATACAGAGTAGGAATTCACAATTTTGTTGTTGTCATTAACAAGAAAGGGAGAAATTCCTTTATCAGCTCTTTAGCATGTGCTTCTAACTTTTAATTCTAAGAAGCTTAGTTAATGCATTTGCATGGTAATTAAAAATCAGTGACGTTTAAAGGAACTTAAACCTAGTGTGGAATTAATGGGATATGTGAAGCATACAGGAACTTAAATATTTTGTTTGGATAATTAAACTGCTTAGAAAAAATGAAAACAGGAAAATCTCTAGTAAAATTGAGTTTCTCACAGCTTTACTTATATGCAATTCATTCATTTTCCAAATTAAAAAGATCTATTTTGTAAATTGTCTCCTGGGTAGAGTGGTATATATTTTCTAATAATAGACTCATATTGCTGAAAACAAATATTTATTTTAGTGGGGTCTTTTTTACATTATTCTAATTTCCTTTCCATTCACCTTTAGTCAAAATGTTAAATAACTGATGGTAGGAATATTTTTAATGAAAAAAAAATGATGACAAAGAATAGATTGACTTCATAGACTAAGTTTATTTTCCCTAACATGGTCTTTTTTTTTTTTATCTAAGCCATATTTCAAGTGAACTCAGTAGCTGTTGAAATTAACTGATATAAATGAATATACTATTATTACATACAGCAGTATCAACAAATACGGATCAATGATATTGTAACGGCTAATTTTATGTGTCAACTTGACCCTGGCTAATACAAGTATTCTAACTACTCCTTAATGAGAACTTGCTGTAAGGCTTTGTGTTAACATATATTTTCTTAAAAAGTAATTAATGATTATGAGGCTAGGGTATATTTAATGTGAAGAAACTAGAGATTAGAAAGCGTAACCAATCTTCTAAACTCACACATCTCATGAATGATAAAGACTGGTTTGATTCAAAATTCAAGCTAAGGTTTGGGATGACTAGAATGCAGAGTAGTATGTGGACGTCAGTCTTGGCTGGGGAATCTGGGAGACCTCAGCAGGGGAGAGTTGTCCAAAGGGCCATTGTTCTACTGTGGCTAGATCTACTGTACCTAGAGTTCATAATCAGTGCCTGTTATTTCTCATGCCTACTGAGAACCATTTTGGGGCAGTTATAGCTTACAAGAATGATTCCTTTAAAAATGTATATACTTTTTTGGGCTCCTGGGTGGCTCAGTTCTTTGGAGGTCTGCTTTTGGATCAGGTCATGATCTCAGGGTCCTGGGACTGAGCCCCTCCTCTATCAGGCTCCCTGCTCAACAGGGAGTCTGCTTATCTCTCTCCTACCTGCCCCCTCGCTTATGATCTCTCTCTCTCTCTCTAAAATAAATAAATAAAATCTAAAAAAAGTGTATATGCTTTAATGATAAAGAGAAGACAAAAGAATTTACTTTCTCTTTCTTGTTTTCATCTATTTATTCAACAAATACTCACTAAGCATTCATTCTAGGATAAACATTCTTCTATGTATTTCATATTTTAAGGAGATAAAAAGATGAATGAAACAGACCATATCTTTCATCTTATGTGCTACTTCTATAGGAGACAAACAATAATCAAGTGAACATGCAAATAAGAATATTACACAGTCTGTGAAGGCAGTAAACAGAATATGGAAGTGATGGGTATGATGAGAGAGAAGCTTACCAGTGGAGGGACTGTTTTGAAACAGGGGTTGGATTTCTAAAGAAGTTGCATTTAAGCTTGTAATAAAGAATAAGAGGAAGCTACTCTTGGGAAGTGTTGAGGGAAGAGTATCCAAAACCCTGGTTAGATAATCAGCAAACACATTTGCAACCGTTTAAGCAAAAGTGTCAGGTGATGAGCACATCACTGTGCTGTGGGGAGCTGTGATTATAAAGTTCTGGAATGAAATCACACTTGGCTAATATTTTTGGCAAGAGAAGAGTATAACTATATGAAAAATATTTGCTTTCTTGCTCCAGATGAAATGGAGCCAAAATTGTGTGACTTTAAAATGAATTTGTCTTTGAAGAAGCAATCAAATGATGAAGAAGCCAGATTTTGGTAACATATAGGTTATCTCCAGCTTCACTGTAGTTAGCATTTCCAGTGTGATTTTTTGTTGTTGTTGCTGTTGCAATTTCTTTCCATTGGTAGTCAGTTTTAGTTGGGATCTATGGACACATGTTACAGGTGAGAGTAGTAGAGATTTTCTCTAACTCCTAGCATGTAAATAAATAAATAAATCCTAGTAGGTTACTATAAAATCCTGTTTTAAATTTGTTCTGTTTGGTGATATTAATCATTGGTTTTTCAAAATAAATATTTTAAAAACCTATGCTAAAAATAGTATTTGGATATATTTCTTATGCTAAAATATTATTTTGCATTTGTGGCTTTGTTGGAATCTATCACTTTTTAACTGAAATGACAGCAAGTTTGTTTGTTTTGTTTTAATTAGTAGCTTAGTAAGGATAACTTATGTAGTATGTACCTGGGTAGTGGGTGTTATGAATGTTTCAATGTTTTATACTTATCCATATTTTTAAAGGTTTTTCCAAAATGTGTACTTTATAGTCTGAAAAGGATATACCTTGGGATTAAAATTCAGTTGTTTTATACAATATATAATTCTTTTTGTGTAAGAAAAGAGCAAGATTTTCCAAAAGTATTGATTTGTCTTTTGAAGTTTCTTATGCCTTTGATTTTGGTGTAGATTAGTATGGAACCTCTGCCATCAGATCAAATCTATTCAGGAGAATTAGCCCTATGATCATATAATTAGTATATATGTGAGGTTGCTGCTTTCTCAATTATTGTGGACTAGCCCTTTTGTTTTACTATGAAACTAACTATGATATGGTAAAATAACTGATTGTTACCATAACCTGTTTATCATTATCCTGACTACTGTGGTGTGGAAAGAATATGGTTGTGAGCCTCTAGCAATTATGGATAAAGCCTTAAAAGACCAAAGAAATATAATAGAAGATTTAAAAAAATGGAGATACTAAAATCATCATAAAAAGTTAATTTTTCTTCCTCCTTGCCTTCTTTCCATAATGCTTTTTTTTTTTTTTTTAATAAAGCCTAAGTGGTAGACTTAACATTGGGTTGTTTGGTATATTGATAGATATGCAAGAGAAAAACACCCCACATTATCCCCTAGACTAGAGTAGCAATCTAGGCTTAAATAATTAAAAATCACAGATACTATGTAACAAAATAACTTTTTAAAGAGTTTAGTGGGATAATTTTATTCTTTTCATTTATGCTAAAAAGAATTTTCTGAGAAGGTAAAGGTCAGCTAGATCTTAAGTAGTTATAATGAACAAGCTTTATAAAAAAGATCATGCTAGTCAAAATGTGAAGAAAGGAATGAAACTTGAGGCTGGACGGGATGTAGGAAGTAAAACAGAAGGTTAAGCAGAGGAGATGGCAATTTTCCTTAGGACAGTTACAGTGGGATATAGAGGAGGGGCTTATATTCATCCACTGAGTTGTTCTGGTTGGATAATGTCAGTGTTCTGACTGTTCAGTTTACATACCATACTGGGTATAATATCTTAACAGTGATGCATGGGAGGTGGGGTGATATGGGAATGACATGAAGTGAGGATTGAGAAAAAGGAGTCAGAGTGAAAAAGATAGACATGTAAACAAATAGTGTAATACAGTGCTACAAGTGTGGTAATCGACATGGCTATATATAAGATGGAGCTGTTTCTAAGGAGAGAATGATTCACTCTATGAGGATGTCAGAGAAGACTTTTTAGAGATTGTGATGCCTGAGCTGATTTTTCTCATGCTAAAGAATGGGATATAGGCTTTTCAGACAAAAGAAACAGCATATGCCAAATTTTCAAGTAATAAAACTGAATGTGATGTTCAAGGACATATATATGGATTGATACTGCTAGACTGTAGTGCACAAAATGCGAAGGCATGGTAGAGATATTACTGGAAAGCTATTTTATCCTGCAAAACATTGGAATGCATGGAAATCATTGAAGTTCACTCAGCTAATCATATTTAATATATGCTTTGTATCTGATATTGTACTGGTTTTGAGGGGACGTTAGTCAAAGAGTGAATTGTCCATGCTATGTTTTACATCTATTATTTTGAGACTAATGCAAAGTGAATGAAATAAGAGAGATCTAGTACTCCATTTATGTAGTATTGCCTCATTTCATTATATAGCTATCTGTAATGGAGTTAAGTATTACTTGTTCAAAAAGGATCCACAAAGCCTATCCAAAGAGAATAGCTTAAAGGAAATTAGGTTGTTCTGGCAAATTAATTCTACCTTATTTATACAATGGTGGTTTACAGATTTCTATGACTTATTTTTATGATATTGGGAGAAAATGTAATGATTCTGTGGTCATGTACAAAGATGATCATAAATATGATGTGTGAAGCCAATTAAGAATAAGAGATAGAATAATTTGGCCTACACTATTATGCATCAGTGGCAGGGCAAGATATTGTACACTTACCCTTTTACCTACTAAGTATATTCTTCAGGTTTTTACATAATTGCCTCCTTCTTGTAGAAACTATAGGTACAGTCATATTTTTTTCTTTAGAAACCTGGACAGTTTATTTTCCTTATTGTGAATTTAATTAAACATTACCTATCATAGTTTATTTTAATGTCCTTCTGCTTGCTAAAGTGACAACTTGAAAGGAGGGGTGTTGTCTTAACCCACTTTTTGGCACGATAGTGCCATAGTCAGTGTAGTAGTCATTTTGGATCAGAGAAATTGGATTCAGATCCTAGCCACTATCTTTCAAGCCTCATCAATAAAATGGGGACAATACTGTTACCCATCTTAATAGAGTCTTTTTTAAAAAGATTTTATTTATTTGAGAGGGCAAGAGTGAGAGAGATCACAGAAAGAGAGGAAGAGAGAGAAGCAGACTTGCCGCTGAGCAGGAAGCCCAATGCAGGGCTTTATCTCAGGATCCTGAGATCATGACCTGAACCAAAGGCAAATGCTTAACTGACTGAGCCACCCAGGCGCCCCTTAATATAGTCTTTATTTATCAATTGTCTTCCTCTTGTAGAGTGTAAGCTTTAAGAGAACAAAGAATTTGGGGTGCCTGGGTGGCTCGGCCAGTTAAGTGACCAACTCTTGATTTTCGCTTAGGTCATCAATCTCAGGGTTGTGGGATCAAGCCTTCTGTGGGGCTCTGCACTCAGCAGGGAGTCGATTTGAGGTTGTCTTCCTCTCCCTCTGTTCCCCCCCGCCCTGCTTGTGTGCTCTCTCTCTCTAAAAAAATGAATCTTTAAAAAAGAGAGAGAGAACAAAGAACTTGACATCTAGTTTAGTTTGTCTCCAGTATCTAGAACATTGCTTTACACAATAGAAGTTCTTAATGAATGTTTGTGGAATATATGTATTAATAGATAGCATATATAGCTATATAAAATTTTTGTGAGGGCTAAATAAGTTTGAATCTATAAATTTTTTAGCATAGTATCTCTCATAGAATAGGCATTTAGTAATATATACATATATAATTTTTTTACTAAATAGCTAGTATTAAAACATTTATCTTAAAACGGTATTTGAACATTGTTGTTCAAATCTTTTTGTATACATCTTTCCTTGTATAAATACCCAGTACTAGGTGAGATTAGTGGGTCTTGTGTAGATGTTTAACTATAAGAAACTGGCCAACTCTTTTCCAAAGTAGTTATTTCATTTTACACTTCCACCAGCAGTGTATGAAAATTTGGGTTGCTCCATATCCTTGCCAATCGTTGGTGTTGTTCTTTATAAATTTAGCCATTCTAGTGGGGGTGTAGTGGTATCTCATTGTGGTTTCAATTTGCATTTTCTCTGATGACTAATGCTGTTGAGCAATTTTTCATATGCTTATTGGCCGGTTTGCATATCTTCTTTTGTAAAATGTCTGTTTTAGTCTTGTTCATTTTTAGTTGGGTTGTTTGTCATTTTATTATTGAGTTGTAGCACTTATGGATCTACATTCTGGGTACAGTCCCTTACAAGATTGTCTCTATCTCTATCTCTATCTCTGTCTCTGTCTCTGTCTCTATCTCTATCTATCTTTATCTCTATCTCCATCCCTATCTCTATATCTATCTCTTTTTTTATCTCCATCTCTATATATAGTTTTTCCTCCTAGCCTGTGGTTTGCCTATTCATTTTCATAACAACCTTTTTTCCCCTTCAGTAATTTTATTTCAAAATAATTTTAGATTTACAGAGGAGTTGCAAAGATAGTACAGAGAGTTCCCAAATACCCTCCCCCTAGCTTTGTCTATTGTTAACATCTTACATAACATTTATCAAAACTAAGAAACTAACATTGGTACAATACTATTAAATAAACTACAGACTATTCAGATTTTCCTAGTTTTTCCACTAATGTCCTTTTTCTGTTTCAGAATCCAATCCAGGATACCATATACATCTAGTTTTCATTTCTCTTCCAGTCTGTGACAGTTTCCTGGGCAGGTCCTGTCTTTTATGACCTCAAAAATCTTTAAAAGTCCAGTAATTTATTTTTTAGAATATGCCTCAGTTGGATTTAACAGGTTTTTTGTTTAGTTTTGTTTTATTTTGTTTTGATTGAGCAGAATTTTTAAAACTTTCAATGGAGTTCAATTTGTCAATGTTTTCTTACCTATTTTATGTTTTCTGTATCCTATTCAAGAAACCTCTGGATGTCCAAGTTTACAAAGATATTCTATATTTTCTTAGAAGCTTTGTAGTTGTGGCTTTTGTGTTTAGGTCTATGATCCAAGTTAAGTTAATATCTAAGGATTGAGATAAGAGATCAAAGTTCTGTTTTTTTAATGGATAATTAATTAGTTTTCCAACATTGCCTATTTAAAAGATTGACCCTTTTTCATTGTATTGCTATGATGCCATTGTTAAAAAATATGCAAGTATGGGTCTATTGCTGGATTCTAGTCTGTTTCATTGCTCTGTTTGTCTCTTATGCTGATATTGTAGCTTTAGATCAGAGGTATATAAACATTTTCTTAAAGGGCCAGGTAGTATTTTAGATTTGCTGGATATAAGATCTCTCTTAAAATTACTCAGTTCTGTTGTAGCATAGATAATAGACAAGTAAATTGCTTTTGCTATGTTTCACTAGAATTTTATTTACAAAAACAAGCAGCCAGCCTATGGACTGTATTGTTGGTTTCTATTTCAGAGTAAGATTCGAAATCAAGTAATGTAAGTCCTCCCGATTTGGTTTTGCTTTTCCTTAGTTGTTGTGGTTATTCTAGGTCCCTTGTAGGTTTATGTAAATTGTGAAATAAGCAATTAATTTTGAAAACAATACCTGTTGAAAGATTTATTTTTATTGCATTGAATTTATAGACCAATTTGGGAAGAATTGACATTCTTAACAGTATTTTGTCTCCCAGTTCATGAGCATGATGTATTTTTTCATTGATTTAGGTCTTTTCTAATTTATTTAATAAATGTTTGTATAGAGGTATTATAGATGATTTGTTAAAATGTTTCCTAAGTATTTTTGTGGTTTTGAAGTTTTTATAAATGATATGAACTAATTTAGTTTGCAGTTTCACTACTATGAATCTGTGAGCTTCCTAAATTCCTTAGTGATCATAGTACATTTGTTTGTTTTCTTAGAGTTTTCTATGTACATAATTATCTCGTCTATGAATAAAGACAGTTATCTGTCTTCCTTTCTAATCTTTATGGTTTTCCTTATTTATTATAGTGGCTTTGATTTCCAATAAATTATTGAATAGAAGTAGAAGTGATGATAGCAGGGAATCTAGCTTTGATTCTGATCTCAGAAGGAAATAAATATATTTCTTAATATTAAGTATGATATTATTTTCAAATTCTTCAGAGATATCTTTTATTGGAATAAGGATGTTCCCTTCTATTTCTAATTGTAGAAATAGGTTTTTAAAAAATCATGCATGGGTGTTGAATTTTGCCATATACTTTTTCTGAGCCTAATAATACAATCATATTATTTTTCTTTTATATTATGTTAATAAGTAGGAGAAATATATTGATTTATTTAAAAATATTAATGCATGTTGACATGCCTAAGATAAACTCCATTTGATCATGCTGTATTATTCTTTTAAATTATTTGCTAATTTTTTCAAAGGATTTTGGTGTCTAAGTTTATGTGGCATGGAAAATAGGTATATAATTTTCTTTACTTGTAATATCCTTTTCTTGTTTTGGCACCAAGGTTACATTGGCTTCAGGACAGGACTTGGGAATGTTGATCTAATCATTTTTGAAGTTGTGTAAAATTTGTAACATTTCTTCTTTGTATTTGATAGTACTCACGAGTGGAGCCATCTGGGGCTATAAGGCTTCTTTATTTGCAAAAACTTTCATTACGAATTATTTTTATTTTATAGTTCTTGGGAATTTCTTGTATCATTTTTATGAGTTGTGTCTATCAATGAATTTATCCCCCTTTATCTAATTTGGAAAATGTGTGCACATAAAGTTGTTCATTGGATTTCTTTTTTTTTTCTTTCTAATGCCCTGAGGCTTTGTACTGATATTCCCTTTGGCATTTCAGATACTGGTTTGTATTTTCTCTGTATCTTCTCTCTCTCCCTCCTTCCTTCCCTCATTAATGTGGCTAAAAGTTTATCAATTTAATAGATATTTTCAAAGAATCTGCTTTTGGTCTAATCACTTTTTCTCTTATATTTATTAATTCTTTCCTTCTACTTTGTGCTTGACTTGTACTTGTTTTTATAATTCCTTACAGTGATCCTTATGTTATTAGATTTAACTATTCTTCTTTTTAAATATAGGCATATAAAGAGCTATGAATTTCTCTATAAACATTATTTAAGCTGCATCCCACAAATTTTGAAATGTTATGTTTTTGTTATTCAATTCAAAATATTTAAATATTCCTTGTGATTGCTTAAGTCATTCATGAGTTACTTAAAATTATTTTGTTTAATTTGTGTGGTTTCCATGGTTTTCTTTATTGTCATTGTTACTGAAATCTAGATTGATTCCAGTGTTGTTAGAAAACATACTATATATATATGACCTCAATCCTTATAAATTTTTGACCTTATTGAATGTCCTAGCATATAGTTTATCTTAGTGAATATTCCCTGTACACTAGAAAATTATGTGTATTCTTCTGTATGGGTACAGAGTTCTATAAATATTAGCTAGGTTATTTGGTATGTAGAGTCAATCACGTCTTCATTGTCCTTGATATTTTGGTCTACTTTATCCATCAACTACTGAAAGAAGGCTGTTAAAATTTCCAACCATAATTGTGGATTTAGTCTGTTTCTCCCCTTAGGTCTGTCAGTTTTTGCTTCATGTTTTCAAAGTTCTGTAATGAGATGTATGTGCATTTCATGTTATATCCTCTGATGAATTTGTGCTTTTTTTAGGACATTCCCTCTTGATAGTCATGTTCTTTGTCTAGAAGTCTTATTTGTCAGTTGTTAATGTTTTCACTCTAGTTTTCATGATTAGGTTTAGAACTGTGTGTGTTTGTATATTCATATATATATATATTCATTTTTTGTACCTTTCTGGATCTTTATATTTAAAATGTATCTCTTATGAACAGTGTATATTTGCGTCTTTTTTTTAAAGCCAGTTTGATAGTGTCTCTCATATAAATGGAGTAAGTGCCTTACTCCATTTATATCTTCATTTAATATACCTATTGAAATATTTGAGAGGTTAAATAAATCATCTTGCTATTTCCATTCCATTTGTCCCATTTGCCTTTTTGTTCATTTTTCCATTCTTTCCTGCCACATTTTGGATTTATTGAATATTTTTTTAAATTTTTCTTCTCTTTTTCAATTCTAGGATCTTTATTTGATTTAAAAAAAATGATTTCTATATCTCTGATGAGATTTCCTATGTTTACTTATTGTACACAGCTTTTACTTTAAATCCATGAAAATATTTATAAGTTTTTTTTAATGTCCCTCTCTAAGTATACCAAAATACTCCCCCTACAAAAAACAAACAAACAAACAAACAAACAAAAACAAATAAAAACAACCCTTGGTCTTCTTTTACTGACTTTTTCTCTCTTGTTTATCAGTCACCTTTTCTTTTTTTTTTTTTAGTCTAGTAATTGTTGAATGTATGCTGAACTTTTGTAATTCCACATTATCAAGAATTTGTTTTTTTCCTTATCTAAAATTTGTTGAGTGTTGTGATAGGTAGTTACTTTAGTGGTGGGTTAGTTTGATCTTAGTAAGACTTGCTTTTAGGCCCTTTTTTTTTTTTTTTTGCTACAATAACCTGACTCCTAAGAAATGGCCTTTCTGAGTCTTAACTGAATGACCAGAGTGTCTCTCTGGTGTTTGTTCTCTGGATTGCTGGAGGTCCAGTGTCTGCAATCACCGTATAACACCTATAAAATTCCTAGATCCTCAGCTCACAGATGCCCCAAAATTATTTTCTTCAGGGCCTTAGAGAGTTTTACCCTATTCTAGCACTGTTTAACATTTGGCCACTTTTACTAAAAACTCCTATGGAGATTACTGGAGTTTCTTCTCTGTGTAATTCTCTCTTCTCTGGTACTCTGCTTAGTACGTTGCCCCACAAATTTCAGCCTCTTTACCAGCCCCAAGTCTTGATACCCGTTTCTTCTACTTACCAGACTACTGCTCCCTATTTAAAATATACTTCTGTCTACTGTGCTTTGAACAGTGCTTCTAGGCAGGAGGTTGTGGCGCTTGTGAACCTCACTACCTACATTTACTTCCAAGGGTCACAGCCTTCTGCTGTATTATGTTCAATACCAGAACACAGCTAACATGGTTGATTTATATATTTTATCTGGGTTTACAATTATTTACAGCAGTCACTAAAGGGAGGAGGAACATGAAGTATGGAAATGTTAGTCTTATAACCGTCAGTCTTCATAGCCAGAACCAAAAGTTAGAGATAGGTTTTAATCTCATCTTGCTTATCAAGAAATCTTTTTTCTTAAAGTTTTTAATTTATTTGACAGAGAGAGAGAGCACAAGCAGGGGGAGTGGCTGGCATAGGGTTAGGGAGAAGCAGGCTCCCCATGGAGCAGGGAGCCAATGTAGGGCTTGATCCTAGGACCCCTGGATCATGATCTGAGCCAAAGGCAGTAGCTTAATTGTCTGAGCCACCCAGGCACCCCACCTAGCATTTTTTTCAGTTCTAAAGAAGAAACATAAATATCCAGATTTGATATGTGCACAGATCACCTATAAGAAAATCAGGATCAAAAAAAAAAAAAAAAAGAAAGAAAGAAAATCAGGATCATTCCGTTCATTCATTTGGATGTACATGTGTGCATTTCATATCTGTTCTAATAAACAACTTGTCTCTTTCTTGGTGACTTCATTGAATACTGAAAATGCTGATATTTTAAGCAGTCTGTATACTTTTGTTTATCATCATTTGCACTGAAATATATGTACATCTATAGTGTAGTGAAGTTTATTATACCAAAATACTTTTTCTACTGTTTTATATTCTTATTTATATCATATTTTCTCCATCAATATGATGAAGTTACACTGAAGTTTCCATAACACAATGGAAATATAAATAATATTACCAATTATAAAAAATATAAGGCATTTTATATTAAATATGCTGACATGTTTATGTATAAGAATAAAATATAAAATATAAACATAAAATAACTATAAATAATTGTAGTTATTTGTATATAATTTTTATATTATAGATGAATTTTATGCATGTATATAAAATAAATTTAACAATAATATATTTAAGATATTTTATATATATTAATTATTTAACATGTTGCTTCAGCTTTCTTTTTTTCAAGATTTATTTATTTATTTGAGAGAGAGAAAGTGAGCACAAGCTGGGTAGAGGCAGAGAGAAAGAATATCCAAGCAGTTTCCTGCTGAGCACAGAGCGTCAATTCAGGGCTGGATCTCACAACTGATAAGATCAGGACCTGAGCCAAAGCCAAGAGTTGGACACTTAAGTGCAACTAGCCATGCAGGCATCCCACTCCAGCACTTTTTTTAGTTCTGGAAAAGAAGAAATAGATATATATCCAGATTGGATGCATGCAGATATCCCCTATAAGAAAATCAGGATCGATGTCAAGTAAATATAATAGATTATTCTTGGAAAATACACCAGATACCAGTGAAATACTGAGAAAGTATAGCAGTAATTTAAGACTGAATACTTCAATTGGTACATCTCTAAAACTGAGCTATTAGCATTGAAAAATAAAAGTATAATTTGGTCACTATTTTTTAAATTGTCAAAAGGGAGAGTGAAATAGTTAAACATTTTCTAAAATAAAGCACTCAAAAGACTACTGTGATTTAAAATGGATAGTGGAAAAAAACCTGTCTGTTTAAAAATCTGTAGTTG
This sequence comes from Canis lupus familiaris, assembly GCF_011100685.1. Classification (NCBI taxonomy): domain Eukaryota; kingdom Metazoa; phylum Chordata; class Mammalia; order Carnivora; family Canidae; genus Canis; species Canis lupus. Next base: position 50,278,477 of record NC_049225.1, read on the forward strand.
GAAGGTAATTAATTCCACCTTGCTCAAGGCACATTATTTTCTGTTTCTTTGAATACCATTCACAACACTCTGTGTGTGTGTGTGTGTGTGTGTGTGTATGTGTATGTATGTGTGTGTGTGTGTGTGTGTGAGAGAGAGAGAGAGAGAGAGAGAGAGAGAGAAAGATTTGGCACCAAAAAGAATTTTTAAAAGAAGCTTAGATTTCTCTTGGGGAGCAAATCTCATACATGTACTTAGCTTTTTGTGTTTTCTTCTTGATTTCAAGATAGTTTCGTAATTTTTTCAATGAACTTCCAATATATATTTTCTTCACAGGACCACTTATTCAAGAACTTTTAAGGGGTTTCACTAAGCACTGAAAATTTACTTATTATTTAATACATCCCATGTACTGAATGATACATGCCCATTTTAAAATAAATATATCAGAAAAAGTTGATTAAAAATAATAATTTGAGATTAAAAGATTTAGAGAAATTGTGTTACCTTGCCTAATATGTTTGGAAACATCTTTAAATTACATAAAGCCTAAATAGAAATCACTGATTCATAATTTCCTTTGAATTAGATGGATTTTTGCTATTTCAATATGAGTCTATAATTATTGAAGGCTTAAGGGGGATCCATGCTAATAATAGTTTGATATCATTCAAAAAGGGTTATAAAGTAGAAAAATGGAAAGGAACATATATCAAGGACAACAACAGCAACCAAAAACAAGCAAAACAAAACGTCTGCTCACCAACTACCAATTAAGGATTACCCCCAAAAAGTCACTTTATATACATTTACCAATTAATCCCCACGACAATCCTAGTATATCCATTTTACAAATGGAGCCTCATTTACCAGGTCCCTAAACCCATATTCTTTCTATTACTTCGCATTGACTTCAAGGTTATTTATTCCAGACCTTTTGTTTTATATATGGGTGGAGTGGGAGGGGAGGAAACAACTAACCAAACACACAGAAAACAGAAACTAAGAGTCCCAGAAAGATATTTAGTTTGCTTAATTAAAGACAGATAACAAGTAGTAGCCTGGATATTCAGTCCCGGATCTCCTTAGTGTTTGTGTTTGTAGCAGACTCAACAATATTATCCTGAGTGATAAAACCCATCTTTCGAAATTAACCACAGGAGAACTTACACATTTAAATTTTTAAAAATCTGCAGTTTTCCATGCACAAGATTCCCAAGTCTTTCAGTTTGTGAATTTGCACCACTTGCCTTGTTGTAGTATTGTTTTGGATGATTTCTTTTTTCTTTTCTTTTTTTTTTTTTTTTTCACTGCTGTCCTAGCTAGTAGACTTAGGATTTGAACCATGAAATCAATTTTCCTCATCATAGACTAAGAAGAGCTACAGGTTATAGTACTTTATTAAAAAATGTTTAATAGAGATAAGCAAAGCAATCAATGAGCTTTTATGTTCATTTTGTATTTGTATTCCTTTCCTCTCTCCTACCTGGAAGGAAGATAAATACTTGGCCTGTTCATGCTTCTCTTTTATCCCACCTATCCAGTGGTCATTGTGATAAATAGGTTAAAAATATTCTCCAGATGGTTCTTATATTAGTAAAAAATATATTTTGTTATATTTTAATATTTGCCTAGTTGATTGTTTTCAAAATGTTACATAGTTATTTAAAGATAGTAATGGCAATGCCTGAAGAGAGGCTGATAATTCCATTATTTAGAGGTAGTTCCATTCTCTGTATTTTGCTAATTTCAACTACCCATCAAAATCATGAATTATTAAATGTTGAGAAGTTAAGTAAGGAAGTTTCAATGCCTATAAGGGCCCATAGAAGATTAAGTAATTAGCTTATTCCCCTTATTTTACAGATGAAGAAATGCTACGTACTTTGTAGGCCTCTAACATAATTCAGTTTCAGTTAAAAAATACTAATCTGTTCCCTATTTTTATTTTTATTTATTTATTTTTTAAAATATTCTATTTATTTATTCATGAGAGACAGAGAGAGAGAAAGAGAGAGAGAGGCAGAGACACAGGCAGAGGGAGAAGCAGGCTCCATGCAGGGAGTCCAACGCGAGACTTGATCCCAGGACTCCAGGATCACGCCCTGAGCCGAAAGCACGCACTCAACCGCTGAGCCACACAGAGATCCCCTGTTCTCTATTTTTAATATGAGATTCTATTCTCCTCACATTTGGCCAGCATTTATTGTTGGTAATGTGGGCCTCAGAAAGCGGCGCATGCTTTTTCTCCCAAATAAGAGAACTGATACTTACTCCGTATTTTTGAATATTATTTTTTGATAATTTGAATAATTTTTTAATAATATTCGAATTATTTTTGAAATATAGTAATTGATAGGTATTATTGGAGAAAGATTAATTAATGCATAAACTTTGAAAAATGATACCTACAAAAGGAATCTAATAGATTACTGTCCTTGATTTGGAGAGTGGAACTTGATAGTTTTTAACCAAAATTTAATTTTATTGTAGCTCCAGAGTATCAGAGCCAGTAAAAATACAGGAACATGATACTTTTGGTCTTTTTTTTTTTAATTCAGTGACATTAGTGCCATTTAAGTATAGCTAAAAGAAATGATGTAAAACTAAATAATTTTCTGTCCTAACTTAGGACAGAAAAAAAAAAAATCTATCCTAACTCTTTATGAAAGGAATAGCAGTGATTCCTCAGAGATACCAAGGAGAGTCCCTGATCTGAGGAGAGTTAACTTAATATGCTTATGTAATACACAGTCTTTGCTATGTGAATACTTAAGAGGATCAATTATGATATATTTTAAGGCATCCATTTCAGTCAGACTTCTATATTTGTATCTCTTGGATCTGACTCATGGTGAAAACATGCTCAAAGATCCATGCAAAGCATTCTAAATTTCATAGTTAAATTAGTATTTCCCATATGCAATAAAGTAGCATTTTCATGACTGCACTACTTTGCAGTAGCTTTTCAAAGAAAATTAGGGGTGAAGCTATGTTTATCCTCTTTATTTCCAAAAGTTGATTATTATTTCCAAATGTTTCTCTAAGAAACATCTCTAAACATCCCAAAATAAACCTCTCAATATCTCATATTGCAAATAGGAAATCTTTAAATAATCTTGAATTTGACCGAGAGACCCAAGGAAAGGAAATTTTCTTCCGAGGACATATAGGCGAGGGATAGCTGCTCTCCAGGACAGAGGCAGAATCTTAGGAGGCTTCCTGACTCAGGATCAGTGTGAGGACATGCTAGCAGCCCAACTGGAGAGGGAATAGAATAAGTGATCTCTATTAAGTAACTTGAAAAGCAGTGTCAAAAGTCAGTTTGTGTGATGTGTAGAAATTGAACTGTCAGGGAACAAAGAGGTTTTGTAAAGAGAATGCCGTGTTGGTATTATTGTCTTGATTATGCTGTTGCATACTGCAGGTTTCATGGGTCCTCCTACCCATCACAGATTGGCTGTCTTCCACCCAGCCTCTCTGGGAAATTCTAGTTATTCAAAAAAGATGAAGGCAGTACATTTAAACTCGAGTTCCTATGAGATCACATGATTATGCCCTGCTGACTTCAGATTAGATTCTGCCTGCTAGATGGAACACTTCAGCAATCTTAATGCCTCAGGACTTCAGTGGTGCTTTCTCCCTGGGTGATGCTAATGACCATCCTGTCACCTGGGATTGTGTCCTTCAGATTTAGTACTGTAGCAAGACTCAAAGATCAAGGATCTGGAGAAGTTTGCCAGATGCCAAGTGAATTATTGCTAAAATTCTCAGCTGCCTTCTGTTTTTAAAAAAGTAATCATGTTGAAGGTCATTTTTGAGCTTGAGGCAAATTTTTTAATCTAAAGCATAATGTAGAGGCTCACTGAATTAGAACTCATTTTGAGAGTTTCAATAACTTTGAGCTCAGTTTCTAAGTATACCATATATAAGATTAATAACTTTTATCTTAGGGGTATCTCCCTCAAATGTTGGACATTATTGAATTATTTACTTTTTGAATGGAAAATGGGCCTAAAGGCACTGAGGAGGCATGAGTTTTATGGAGAATACAGCATTTATTATGTACTAGCTATATCTAATAATAATAATGTTAACTATTCCCTAAGAAGATATTTTGTCAAGTGTATAAAAATTAAATATTTAAGAATGCTCCTTACAAATTTATCAATTTTAGTAGAAAAAAATTAAAAAACCCACATTAATCAGTAAGAGAGTATTGGTGGTATCTAAAATTAAGGAGACTCCTCTGCAGGCATTGAAGTGATGATGTAGAGAATATCTAAGATATATATGTATTTATAAGTGAGTAACAAAATAGCATGTATAATATGGTCATAGAAGTCTATATTTATATTTGTTTTTTAAAAGTTTATATGACAGTCTTTAACAGTGGCTATTTCTAGGTGATGGGTTTGCTTGACTATTTTCTCCTTTAGTCCTTACTATGTCTTCTAGTTTTTCTACAATTACTATAGATTACTTTTATAAGAAAAACAAATATCTTTCCATTTTGAGTAAAATAATCTTATCTGGATATAAAATAAATTGAAAATTGAGTATGTATTGAGCAGTCAACTACATACTTGTTTGGAAATATTGACTGTTTCATTTATTTAATCCTACCATAAATCCTCTACTAGAGGTATTATAGTCACTATTTTACAGGTGGGAAAAAAAGAATCAGAGAGGTTATATAACTTGTACAATGTCAAATTACATAGATAGTAAGGAATAGAATCAGGAATCACTACCATGTTTCTCTGAATCTTTCTTAGCCTTACTAAGGGCAGTTTGGTGACATGTTGTCAATGGCCTATCAGTCTTGGAAAAGAAAAAGGGAAGAGTGGTATGTGTTTGTCATCATTGATAATAGTCTTCCTTTTCACTTCTGCTTTCCAGTGTGGGTTATAGCAGCATTTACAGTATTACATTAGGAATAGAAATGTGAAGAGCTCTTTGGTTACAGAAAGTCTAATGTGAAGATTTATAGTAGTGGATCATCAAAAGCACACACAATTTATCTGCTTCAATTTATTTTAATTCTCCCGACTTATTGCAAGAAGACATAGAGGATGGAACTGTGAAATCCCTTTTTCATGTGCTCCTTACTCATGAGGAAGTCTCACTCTGTCCTCTGTTTCAGAGTGGCATATTTCCTTGTGGAATGTGTCTCTAACTTTATTTCTGGTTCAGCTAATAGCATGGTTGAAACCCCACTAATAATAGCAGAGAAATCTTCCAATTATGGCCACAATTTTAATCATTGAGCCTTGAATACCATTCAGCTTCTGGAGTATAAAATCCACTATTTTGAGATGTTGACCTTTAATTTCTCAAGGGTACCTTAATAGAGTGGATTCAGGGTGATTCAGGGAAACCATCTTCAAATTTCTCTACAAGAGAATAAACTGTGAAAAAATTCTTTGAAGTGAAGAAACAGAAACTCAAAAGGAAGAAAAGTCTAATGGCATTAAATTACTTATTTGCTTTAAAATATTCTATATAAATCAGTTTGCCCTTGGGATGCCTGGGTGGCTCAGCGGTAAGTGTCTGCCTTCAGCTCAGGACATGATCCTGGAGTCCCAGGATCAAGCCCTACATCGGGCTCCCTGCATGGAGCCTGCTTCTCCCTCTGCCTATGTCTCTGGCTCTCTTTTTCTCTTTGTCTCTGTCTCTTATGAATAAATAAATAAATATTTAAAAACAAACAAACAAACCAATAAATAAATAAATACATTTGCCCTTATAATATTTTGTTATGGATAATAATTCATATTTCTTTCCATATTATTTTGATTTTTAATTAAACTTGTAGAGTTCAAACAACTGTATCATTTGTAGTAGATAACTCTCAGGAGCATAAGGAAGAGTTTATTCAAGTAAATTTTCTCTATAATGACAGTGTTTAATCTAACATTTAATCATACAAAACAATAGTACTTGTGAATTCAATTTTAGAGTACTCAAAATATAGGATTATAACTTTAGGAGTAGCTGGATATAAATTTGTGACTTTTAACATATGATTTTTGGCTTTAACTGTAAAAAACAATAAGAATAACAACAGCAACCACTTTAAACATTGTACATTTTGTAAGCTGATTAAAATTGTAAAGGTCAAACTACTGGGAGTAACAGAGTTAAGAAGCTAGAATCTATGATAAGGACTTTGTATAGACTAGTTTTCTAAAATTCTGTTGGTTTACATACAGGGTTGCTGAGTAATGAAATATACTCTGTCTTTGAGGAAGCCTTATGATTAACTGTGAGATGTTTGTTTACTGTTTTGAATTTTTCTTTAAATAGGATTTTATTTTTATTTTTTTAAGATTGATTTTATTATTTATTTATTTATTTATTTATTTATTTATTTATTTATTTATTTGAGAGAGTGTGAGAGAGAGCATGAACTGGGGGAGAAGCAGATGGAGAGGGAGAGGCAGACTCCCCCTGAGCAGGGAGCACAATGTGGGCTTTATCTCAGGACCCTGGGATCATGACCCAAGCTGAAGGCAGACACTGAATTGGCTGAGCCACCCCGGTACCCCTTTAAATAGGATTTTAAAGGAAACCAAGACATCAAAGGCCATTTGAGATTCGAAAATGCACGATATTTTAGTAACTCTGGACATTATATATTATATTTCTGGAGAAATAGCAAGTAGATTATGAGGTACAAAATTTGACTTTACATTTAATGCTTCTCCACATAGGAAAGTAAATCTATTCTTTATATTTCAAGAGATAATGGAAAATGCTTTTAGTCCTTGGTCATCCTATGTACACACAAACACGCACATGGACAAACATACATATCAATAAATATATCCCCACTGCTTCTGAATTGTTAAGGTTAATTTGCATGTTTAGTCATGGGTCAATTCATTTAGATGGTACATGGTAAGACACCATAGTTTACATTCCATATTGGAACTATGGAAGAAGAGAAATTAAGTCAACTCTCACAGTCTCATCTATTACATAATCCTGTGGGCAATTCCCAAATTCTTCTTTATTTATCATCAAATGCAGATAGTCTTAGCATGTAGCAGTCTCGTAATTTATATAATTTTTTATTATGTGTTTATGATTAGATTATGAGCTCCTAGAGGGAAGAGATAATATTTTATTCAATTCTGTCACCATCATAGTACCTAAAATGATGTTTTATACACACAATAAACCAGTGGCCAATACATGATTACTGAATTAATGAAAAACAGAGAACAATTTTTGCACAAAAGAATATACCAAGAGATATTGTTATTATTTATTTATTAATTCATTTCTAATTTGAAAGACATATAATAAATGTGTTTTTTAAAGCATTACACATCTATTTTTAGTTCATAACAGTCTAATTCTTTTTTTAAGATTTTATTAATTTATTCCTGAGAGACACAGAGAGAAGCAGAGACATAGACCGAGGGAGAAGGAGGTTCCTCATAGGGAGCCTGATGTGGGACTCAATCCCAGGACCTTGCTTGGGATCATACCCTGAGCCAAAGGCAGACACTCAACCACTGAGCCACCCAGGTGTCTCAACCTAATTCTTTATTAGTTTACACCACTAGCTGGGCTCTTATAGGCATCTGAATTTGAGATCTTATTAGAGATTATTGCTTATTGTGACTCTAGATATATATTCAGCAGTGTGTTTAGAGAAGTATATATCATATCAAGTAGTATTTTACAACACAAGAATCCTTCAACATTAACAAATGTATTGGTGCAATACACCATATTAATATAGTGTTATCTTCATGGATGCTAAGGTGGTCAGATACCATGCAAGTATACAAAAGCTGGTGGTTTTCCTTTCTTTTAGCAATCTTTCATTAAAATGTGATGGAAATTTACCCTGAAATATGCATAGTTATTTATAAAAGGAAGAAGAAACCTCAATTTGAATAATTTTATAAACACATATTCAGTATTATAAAAACCTCAGTTCTTTGAAATTGATCTGAAAATGCAATAAAATGTTCATCAAAATCTTAATTTTTTTTTTTATAAAATCTTAATTTTTTTAAAGAGAAAATGAGAGTTATCTCAAAGAGTAAATTTGTGGATTAAGTAAATCAATGGAATTTAGCATATGAAAAGATGACATTTTAAATCAGTGGGAAAAGGTAAAATGTATAAAATGATTAATGGATGTATGATAAAAAGTGGCATTAATAGGAGATTTTTTTCTCTACTTCTCTTCCAGAATCAAGAGAGGGAAAACCACTTAAAACAAAGTGTTATTATCTATAATATGTAAGCATCTCATTTGTATCAATAAGGAAAAAAATGAGAAGAGACATTACTGACAGATTAATATGTAAAATATGCCTCAGCCTCAGTAATATTTGAAGAAATAATAAAGTAATGAAGAGATACCACCTTTTTTTGAAAGACATTAAAATGTCATTAGTATTCTCAACCATTTGAGACATTGTTGCTTGCTACCTGACGATATCTATCAAAATTTAAAATGCAGCTTGAAGCAGTTTTCTCTTACTTGATATATGTTACTGGATGCAGCTAACTTTCTTTTAAGAATCTACAATTGAGAACTGTTTGCATTAGTTCAAAAATGTATGCTTGCAATCATATTTCTTTCAGCATCTTTTGTAAAAGAAAAAAACAAACATTGAAAGCAACATAAAAGTACTTGAATGAGGAAATGAATGTATCAATTTTGATAAACCCATTTAATAAAACACTAGGTAGAAATAAAAATAATAATGTAAGCTTACTTACACTTATTTGAAAAATGTCTGGAATATATCATGAAGTGCAAATGCCTGTTGGAGATAAACATGTCTAGTGTGAACTCATTAGACCTATACCAAGCTATTTGCAGTGTCTACCTTTAGAGTGTGGTTGTAAAATGATGAAGAAATAATATTTACTACTCACATTTTATATTTTGTTTGAGTATATTACAAGTGTTTGTTACTTTTTAATTAAACAATGAACAAATTCTAAAAAAGGAAAAATAAAAGAAAGAAATGCAAAATTATAGATCCTGGTAGCCATGTGGAACATGCATGAATTTCAGGGAAATGGGAGGAGTAGAAGGAATACCATTTAGTTACTCCTTGCATTACTCCAAGGAGTGGACATTTAGTGATAGAAACTAGATAGAAGAGAAAGGACTAGTTTCTGTAGACATTTACAAGGTCAGATCAACATGACTGGTTATAGAAAAAAAAGACCCAGAAATGCTAACAATAACATCTGACGATAGCACATTAAGGCTAATGTTTTTAATTAATAAATTAATACCTTTTGCCTAGTTTATAGGTATGATGAAAGATATTTGTTAAGTCTAGCTACATGATGTTAAAATTAAGAATAATCAAATTTCTCTTTTTTAAAGTTTTAAAATACGAGTGACTCAGATCTTCTGAGATCTTGTGGTGAAGACATAGGTTGTTAGTAAGCAAGATTGAAATATCAGATACACCTTTTCCTATTGGGAATATAGGGAATTTTTTTCATCTAAATTATAGGGAGTCACCCTTCCTAACATATCACTTTTTCTATTGGCCTCTTCACATGATGCTACTACATCATCAAAACTTGATACATCACTGCTTCTTAATACTTTTGGTTCTGTGGATGATGCTGAACATATTCCAAAAGGTAACATAGCTGCTGTATTACAGAATGCAGTGTGTATGCAATCAGAATGTCAATTTACTTAATTTGTAAGATTAAGTAAGACTTAATCTTACTCATATGTGGGATTTAAGAAACAAAACAGAGGACCATAGGGGAAGGGAGAGGAAACTAAAACAAGATGAAATCAGAGAGGGAGACAAACCATAAGAGACTCTTAAATTTTATTTTATTTTTTTTATGATAGTCACACAGAGAGAGAGAGAGAGAGAGAGGCAGAGACACAGGCAGAGGGAGAAGCAGGCTCCATGCACCGGGCCCGATGTGGGATTCGATCCCAGGTCTCCAGGATCGCGCCCTGGGCCAAAGGCAGGCGCTAAACCGCTGCGCCACCCAGGGATCCCGAGACTCTTAATCATAGGAAACAAACTGAGGGTTGCTGGAGAGGAAGGGGGCTGAAGAACTCGGGTAACTGGGTGATAAACATTAAGGAGGGTACGTGATATAATGAGCATTGGGTGTTATATAAGTCTGATGAAACATTGACCTCTACCTCTGAAACTAATAATATACTTTATGTTAATTAATTGAATTTAAATTAAAAAATAAAATAAAAAAGACAATCTCCAGTAATATATGGAATATATTCATCAAGTTGAATTATCTAGGCAAACCTCTTTTATCTTTAAAATGAACTTCTGGAAGACTAATCACTTTCCTTGGTTTTGAAAACTCTAGAGATGCTGCTCACTACACCCTTGGGCAAGTATCTTCCCAAATGAGTAGGACAATCACTGCAGTATATTGATGGACCCTTAGAAAAGATTCCAAATGACACCTTCAGATGTCTTTCTTCTGATCTGGAACCAGAGCTAATCTTATCAAAGATCATAGGAATAATTGCTTTTATTTAATTACTTCAGTAGTCTCATTCACACAGTTCCTGTAAATTACATTTACACCCAAGAAGTTTTGCATTGAGAACACGATTTGTGAATAGAATCAATCATTTTTAAAGGAATACTAATTAATTACAAGCCATAAGTCATTTACTTAAATCCCATGGGAAAAAACCTTAGTCTTCAAACTATTATTCAGTTTTCATTTTTGGTATGCATAGTAACAATTTTCTACTTGTAAATAATTTACTGGAATGCTCATACTTGGGAAACTTTGTTTCATCTCCTTTTCCTTACTACTACTACTACTACTACTACTACTACTACTACTACTGTCACCACTACTACATTATTTTCCTGACCTTTTTCTGTGAATTACAAAGTTATGTTTTTTTTAAAATTGATTTTGTTATCATGGGTAATTTTGTTAAGTATTACTTTCATTTTGCAGTACAAGCTTTACCCCAATAAAGGATTTCTCCTTGTTGAAAAAAGATTTACAAGTGGAGAAGGAGTTCGTGGTTTATGGTACCATTAAGGACCCTCTCAAAACTGCAGTGAAATTCTAGCTTATGGGGGAAAAAAAGTTCTAAACCAGTTATCCTGACTACTATTTGGAGATAAACCTAGAAGAAATAATTTTTTACTTTTTATTTTTTTAAATTTATTTTTATTTTTTTTTATTTTTTAAAAGATTGTATTTATTCACGAGAGACACACACACAGAGAGAGAGGCAGAGACACAGGCAGAAGGAGAAGCAGGCTCCATGCGGGGAGCCCAATGTGGGAGTGGATCCCAGGACTCCAGGATCATGCCCTGGGCCTAAGGCAGGACACTAAACCACTGAACCACGCAGGGATCCCCGAAGAAATAATTTTTTAGAAATAATTTAGGAACTAGGATGCCTGGGTGGCTCCGTCAGTTGAATGGCTGACTTGATTTCAGCTCACATCATGATCTCAGGGCCCTGAAAAAAAAAGTCTTAGGCTCTGTGCTCAGCAGGGAGCCTGCTTACCAATTCTCTCTTTTCCTCTTCCTCTCCCCTTTCTCCCACCCATGCACGTTCTCTCTCCATCTCTCTCTCTTTAAAATTAATTTTTTGGGGATCCCTGGGTGGCTCAGTGGTTTAGCACCTGCCTTTGGCCTGGGGTACGATCCTGGGGTCCCGGGATTGAGTCCTGCATTGGGCTCCTGGCATAGAGCCTGCTTCTCCCTCCTCCTGTGTCTCTGCCTCTCTCTCTCTCTATCATGAATGAATAAATAAATAAATCTTTAAAAAAACAAAAAATAAAATTAATTTTTCTCTCTCTATCATGAATAAAATAAATAAATCTTTAAAAAAATAAAAAATAAAATTATTTTTTTTAAAAAAGAAACTTAGGAATATAAACATGTGAAAAGGGATGGTATCTCTTGCCTCTAGAGATATGGTATGAGAATATTTTAAAGAAAAAGTAATGCACCAGAAGGTAGATGTGTGTTTTAGGTTCTGTTAGCTGTGCATCAAAATTTATTGTGACCTTATTATGTGACAAATTCAATATAAGGCCATGGTATCTCTATCAGCTTACTCATTAGTTTTAGATTCATGTTGCCTTTTCTATAATATTGAGATAATTCTTAACAGCCCAAAGTTTGGGGATAGACTGTAGTTAAGTAGACCGTAATAAATTTTAGATGCTATTGAACACTTACTGTGTGCTGGGTAGTATCTTGAAAGCTTAATAAATATTATGTCAATTAAACCTCACAGTAGTTCTACCAGATAGATTTGATCATCCCCATTTTATAATCCACTGAAAGAGTTTGGGAGGTGCCTGTATAACTTACCCAAGTTCACATTATTAATAAATTGCAAGCCAGTTTTGTGAGCCATGTTGGTCTGTCTTAACCAGAATTCTCAACCTTTACACTATAATGTTTCCATAGATGATTTCTCCAGACTTTTTATTTTGAAGATTTGTGTTTATCTCCCAAAAGGCTTAGCCTAGTGCTTAAACACACATACTCTTTATTTGTGGGGTGAATTTCTTCTTTTTCCCCTAAAGTTTAGCAGTCACTTTCTATGCTTAAAGCAAAAATATTGGATTTTCTGACCTCCTACAAAGACATGTTCTTATCCACTGCCCCATGATCCATAATTTGAAATCCATAGTTGTTATCACTAACCACATAAGCCCCTTCACCCCTGAGATTGCCATCATCCTGAGAGGCACTGTGGGTTAGAGGACAGTGCAGAGGATTTGAGTCAGGAAGGTCTCAGGTAGGGACACTTGGGTGGCTTAGAGGTTGAGCATCTGCCTTTGGCTCACGTCATGATCCCGGGGTCCTGGGATGGAGTCCCGCATTGGGCTCCCTGCGGGGAGCCTGCTTCTCCCTCTGCCTATGTCTCTGCCACTCTCTGTGCATCTCTCGTGCATGCTTTAGGGAAATACTTGATTGGGTTTAGATTGAAATCTATAAAAACATTTCAACCTCATAAAGAGAAGGAGCTTACAGTCATCAAGTAAAGAGCTTTTAATAAGCATAAGATGAGGGATCCCTGGGTGGCGCAGCGGTTTGGTGCCTGCCTTTGGCCCAGGGCGCGATCCTGGAGACCCGGGATCAAATCCCACGTTGGGCTCCCGGTGCATGTAGCCTGCTTCTCCCTCCTCCTGTGTCTCTGCCCCTCTCTCTCTCTCTCTCTCTCTCTCTCTCTATCTGTGTGTGACTATCATAAATTAAAAAAAATAAATAAGTGTAAGATGAAACATTTTGGGACATTATTATTAGTAGTAGTAGTATTAGTTTTTCAAAAGATTGCTCCTGGATTACATAAATCCTTCAGTGCAGCTTATTTGAGTTGTATGGAGAAAAAACTTGTATGGCAATTTCAGTATTTCCCCATCAAATGGCCTAATATATTTTTCTTAGTGTAGTCTCTGTCAGCAATTTCACTAAGATGCTGTATTGGTGAAAACTCCAGCTCACTAGTCATACTGCCTAGATTTGAGTTCAGACTCCCCCATTTACAATCTATGTGACCTTGACACATTTACTTACCCTGTCCCTCATAAGTAAGAAAGGAAGACAGTGGTAATACCTACATCATAGGGTTGCTGCTTAATTCACTGAGATAGCTATGCAAATTGTTTGGCCCAGAATATGTGCTTCATAAGTGCTACCTGTTATTACCTGCCTTATTCATATGCTCTTTTTCATGGGTTTCTAAAAAAATATTTGTACATACTTTGAGGATCACTCTATCTTTTACTATATTAATATCCTGAGGTATAGTTTGCTACAAAATTAGGCTATTTCTTCAGGGAAAAAACAGATTGGAAAACCTATTTGCAGCTTTGTTACTCAGTAGCCATTTACCTTCAACACCAGTCATCTGTTCATTTGAAGAATGGTGGCTGTTTCATTAGAATCCACAGTTCCGACTATCAAGTGATGATCAGCTTGAATTTCAGTATATCTTGCATTTCTTTTCAAGACATTTCTGCTTTCTAATCAGATGTTAACCTCTTGACATATAATCGAAGTATAGGCACTTAACAAAATGTAAAACATAATTATCCTTTGCAACACAACCATGAACAGATATCTTTTTTTTTTAACTTAAAAAAAAAAAGCGATTTATTTTAGCGAGTGAGCGAGCATGAGCGGGGGGGGGGGGTAAAGGGGGGGGATAAAGGGAAAGAATCTTCAGCAGATTCCTCTGTCATTGGAGAGTCCTGTGTGGGGGCTTGATCCTGAAATCGTGACCTGAGATGCAATCAAAAGTTGGACCCTTAACTGACTGAGCCCCCATATATGGCACATTACTTTTAAGAATTGGCTTTTTAAATCTCAATTCTTAATTCTCTGGGGATTCATTCAGATCGTTGTGTGTGTCAGTATATTGTTCCTTTTTTTATTGCATATTTTTTTAATTGGAGTTCAATTTGCCAACATATAACCTAACACCCAGTACTCATTCCATCAAGTGCCCCCCTCAGTGCCTGTCACCCAGTCACCTCCACCCCCCGCCCACCTCCCTTTCCACCACCCCTTGTTCGTTTCCCAGAGTTAGGAATCTCTCATGTTCTGTCTCCCTTTCTGATATTTCCCACTCATTTTTTCTCCTTTCCCCTTTACCACTTTCACTATTTTTTATATTCCCCAGATGAATGAGACCATATAATGTTTGTCCTTCTCCGATTGACTTATTTCACTCAGCATAATACCCTCCAGTTCCATCCACGTCGAAGCAAATGGTGGGTATTTGTCATTTCTAATGGCTGAGTAATATTCCATTGTATACATAAACCACATCTTCTTTATCCATTCATCTTTCGATGGACACCGAGGCTCCTTCCACAGTTTGGCTATTGTGGACATTGCTGCTAGAAACATTGGGGTGCAGGTAACCCAGCGTTTCACTGCATCTGTATCTTTGGGGTAAATTTCCAGCAGTGCGATTGGGGGTCATAGGGCAGATCTATTTTTAACTCTTTGAGGAACCTCCACACAGTTTTCCAGAGTGGCTGCACCAGTTCACATTCCCACCAACTGTGCAAGAGGGTTTCCCCTTTCTCCACATCCTCTCCAACTTTTGTAGTTTCCTGCCTTGTTAATTTTCCCCATTCTCACTGGTGTGAGGTAGTATCTCATTGTGGTTTTGATTTCTATTCCCCTGATGGCAAGTGATGTGGAGCATTTTCTCATGTGCTTGTTGGCCATGTCTATGTCTTCTTCTGTGAGATTTGTCTTTTGCCCATTTCATGATTGGATTGTTTGTTTCTTTGCTGTTGAGTTTAATAAGTTCTTTATAGAACTTGGATACTAGTCCTTTATCTGATAGGTCATTTGCAAATATCTCTTCCCATTCTGTAGGTTGTCTTTTAGCTTTGTTGACTGTTTCTTTTGCTGTGCAGAAGCTTTTGATCTTGATGAAGTCCCAATAGTTCATTTTTGCTTTTGTTTATCTTGCCTTCATGGATGAATCTTGCAAGAAGTTACTGTGGCCTAGTTCCAAAAAGGCATTGCCTGTGTTCTCCTCTAGGATTTTGATGGAATCTTGTCTCACATTTAGATCTTTCATCCATTTTCAGTTTATCTTTGTGTCTGGTGTAAGAGAATGGTCCAGTTTCATTCTTCTGCATGTGGATGTCCATTTTCCCAGCACCATTTATTGAAGAGACTGTCTTTTTTCCAGTGGATAGTCTTTCCTCCTTTGTCAAATATTAGTTGACCATAAAGTTGAGGGTCCACTTCTGGATTCTCTATTCTTTTCCATTGATCTATGTGTCTGTTTTTGTGCCAATACCACACTGTCTTGAGGATCACAGCTTTATAGTACAACCTGAAATCTGGCATTGTGATGCCCCCAGCTATGGTTTTCTTTTTAATATTCTCCTGGCTATTTGGGGTCTTTTCTGATTCCACACAAATCTTAAGATAATTTGTTCCAACTCTCTGAAGAAAGTCCGTGGTATTTTGATAGGGATTGCATTAGGGATTGTACTCCATCTCCTTCTATCTTTCTGAACAGCTTTAGTAGAATAGGTATGGTTTCTTCTTTAAACGTTTGATAGAATTCCCCTGGGAATCCATCTGGCCCTGGACTTTTGTGTCTTGGGAGATTTTTGATGACTGCTTCAATTTCCTCCCTGGTTATCGGCCTGTTCAGGTTTTCTATTTCTTCCTGTACCAGTTTTGGTAGTTTGTGGTTTCCAGAAACACATCCATTTCTTCTAGGTTGCCTAATTTATTGGCATATAGCTGCTCATAATATGTTTTTTAAATTGTTTGTATTTCCTTGGTGTTGGTGGTGATCTCTCCTTTCTCATTCATGATTTTATTAATTTGAGTCTTCTCTCTCTTCTTTTTAATAAGGCTGGCTAATGGTTTATCTATCTTATTAATTATTTCAAAGAACCAACTCCTGGTTTTGTTGATCTGTTCCACAGTTCTTCTGGTGTCTATTTCATTGAGTTCTGCTCGAATCGTTATTAACTCTTTTCTTCTGCTGGGTGTAGGATCTATTTACTGTTTTTTCTCCAGTTCCCTTAGGTGCAAGGTTAGCTTTCGTATTTGAGTTCTTTCCAGTTTTTGGATGGAGTTTGTATTGCGATGTATTTCCCCCTCGGGACTGTTTTTGCTGTATCCCAAAGATTTTGAACGGTTGTATCTTCATTCTCATTAGTTTCCATGAATCTTTTTAATTCTTCTCTAATTTCCTGGTTGACCCTTTCATCTTGTAGCAGGACGGTCCTTAACCTCCACGTGTTTGAAATCCTTCCAAACTTCCTCTTGTGATTTAGTTCTAATTGCAAAGCATTATGGTCTGAAAATATGCAGGGGACGAATCCAATCTTTTGGTATAAGTTAAGACCTGAACAGATTTCTGATTCATGAGTTTGCTAAGTGTTTTCCTAGCTGGAAATAATATCTATCACTTACTATACAGCCATGATAACAATCTATACCTCTTGTAAATATTTTCTTCTGAAGAGATACCAAAAAAATTTGTAACAAATCAACAGGTAAGAACATTTTGCCTTAGGCCAGAGAAAAGCTTTTTGTGGTGCTATGCATACTGAATGGATTAGACAAGAATTTAAAAATTAATTTTATCACTTGGAGATAATAAAAAGATAACTGTAATATGAAAAAGATCAGCTATGTTAACAACAGATTTCCTTAAAACATTCTGTAATCAAAAGCCAATAATCATAAAATAGTAAAAGGCAATAACTTTTTTCCCACCCTAAGGGTTTCATCAGTATTTCTCTAATCATAAAACCATATGCAGTCTTTTCTCACCAAAACTGCATAAAGGAAGATAATGAGCCCTAGATAAAGAAGAATAAAGACCAGAATGAGCTAAATAGCACATCCTTCCTCAAGAAAGGCTAAGAAACAAAGCTCCCTGGGACTGAAATCTTGTCTTATGACTGAACCACAATATTCACATCAGCATGTGACTTGAAGGGTATCTTGAAACTACTGGAATCTTAAGTCTTCAGGAAAAGTAGTGAAATACCAAAACCAGAAGAAAAATCTAAACCATTTGTACCAAGCCAGGTTTTTCTGTTTCCCTTTCTCTAAGACGCTCCACTTTGATTCAAACCGTATTGATCCTTGAGGCAATATTTATAGAAAAATCCATGGAGGAGGAACAATGATTAATTTGTTCCTCTTACTAAACTGCTCAATTATTTTTGTGCATGACGGTATATGGAAAATATTGAGATGCATTTTAATGAAGGTGGACATACTTGGTAGTCTTCTAGGTTTTTTTTTTTTCATGTTTTTACATTTTTTTTCTTTTACTTCTAGTTCTTTTTTTTTTTTAATTTTATTTATTTATTCATGAGAGACATAAAAAGAGGCAGAGACATAGGCTGAGGGAAAAGCAGGGTTCCTGCCAGAAGCCCGATATGGGACTCGGTCCCAGGACACTGGGATCATGAGCTGAGCCAAAGGCAGATGCTAAACGGCTGAGCCACCCAAGTGCCCTTACTTCTACTTCTTAAGGAATTTTTATCCCATGCCACTAGATCATCTGGTTTCAGCCAATAGTTTTTGTTTGTTTGTTTAAAGATTTTATTTATTTATTCATGAGAGATACAGAGAGAGAGAGAGGCAAAGACATAGACAGAGGGAGAAGCAGGATCCCTATGCAGAGCAGTACTCCAGCCCAGGACTCCATGCTCACAACCTGAGCCAAAAGCAGATGCTCAACCAGTGAACCACCCAGGTGGCCCTCAGCCAATATTTTTACAGGGTTAGGTGTTATCAAACTTTCCTTTCAAATTTTGGGCATTAAAAACAACAAAACATTGGAATCTGATTAGGAGTAAAGCTATGAGGAAATTCTCTTTACCTCTTTGTAATTCCTATCACTCTAGCCACTATTTATCCAGTGCTTACTCTAGTAGGCACTAGTTTAAATGTTTTTTTTACATATTATTTTGTTTAATTTTCGTGGCTACTCTGAATTGGGCATTCATATTATAGGTAATAAAGCTGACAAAAGGATAAATTACCAGCCAAATTTCCATAGCTGAACAGGAGCAGAGCCAGGCCTGAGTTTCAAACACGTGGATATACTATATCTCTCGCTATGGAGCTTTCAGCAATGATCTACAGTCAACAGAAACATTTTCTTTACATTTACGATGTTTTCAAATATTCCTCTTTCTCCCCATAAGCCAAAAATTTTGGAATTTTTCCTCTTTAAGTCCAAATTCAAAACTTCAAGTCCAACAAATTTCAACTCAAATAGTAACATATTTATAATTTCATGTGCATGACATTTTTTTAATGTCGCTCTCCCCAAATATCTCACATTACCAGCCTAAGTCCAATTTTTATCATTTTCTACCACTTTTTGGGGAAAAAAAACATATCGGAGAGCTCTATGATTATTTATATGGGAAAGCAACATAAGTTTTCTATAATGAGTTAAGAACTCCAAACTTTGAATTAATTTTCCAGATTAGCTTGTCACTCAGAAAACCATGGGCAAAGGAGTAATGATTTTCACCAGGATAATTGGGAAACATTTTCAGAATCTGTGTTGCTACTGAGTCAGGCTGATCTAGAAAAAATATCAATCCCCTGGCTTTTAGACAGCATGAGCTATAGAATGAGATACTTGTAACCTTGAATTTTGCTTAGGGTCCACCCAATCTTATTGCTGTATCAGAAACTAAATTTACTCTTTCTTCTTGGTAAATTTGATAAAGATTCCTTGTCTATTGGTAACCAAAGCATATAGAAAAGCTAGGATACATGGATTATGTTCCATGATGTCCAAAATTATTTGTATGAGGCAGTTCATCACAGTGACCTCTCCAGCATCTGGAAGACAGTAAATAGCCAGTGTTGAACTGATGCCTTTCTGAAATGAATATTTATTATCTCCAGCATGGAGGAGGAGACTTAGAAAGATAGAACTGCATGGGAGGAAAAAGCCTATCAGTCTTTTTGAGGATGGCATAAAGAAAGCCACCACGCTAATATATAAATTTATATGTTACACAGCTGACTTAACATGTCATGAACTAATGCACTTATATGGATGCACCATCCTTCCAGCCTAACTTGTTGTTTGCTCAGCCTGGGATATCATGGAGTGCCCATATAAGCCAGGTTGAAGCAAATCAGAGATGGATCAGAATCTTTCAGTGATGTGTAGGAGATTAAAATGTAGTCCATCATTGTTGACAAAGTGCCTTTGTCAACAATGTGCATTTTCCCAAGAGTTAGATTGTGTGCATTTTCCCAAGAGTTACATTCAATGGGTAATATATTTAGTTCTGGAGGTTATTTGGTTGCAGTAGGTGAAATGGACAGACCAAACTCTGAGAACTTTGAGGACAAGAACAGTGCCTTATTAATTTTATGTAATGCCTGTTACTAAGCAGGTGGTCTCATACAGGGTGGCCATTTAATAATTATTTGTGTAGCTAAAGAGGAAGACCTTTCCTCTTCTCTTTTCTGAAAATTCTAGCTATTTTTCAAAGGTCAATGTGAACCCATTAGTCTGCAATTATCTTAACCATAAGTAGGTATACCATATATTAGATATGGTTCACTTAAATGGCAATGGCAGAGACAAAGCACAAACAAGCCATAGCAAGGAGGAAATGTATTATCTCCATATTTACAATGACGAGGGATTGTTCTAGTTTTAGGCTTCGCTGAGTCTAGGTGCTTATATAATAGGATCAGAAAGTAGCCTTATTCCATCTCTTGGTGGTTCTCTTTTTTACTCCCAGGGAAGTGCTTTCCAATTGATGACCATTGGTGACTGTCAAAGTTCCAGGGCACAAAGGCAAATAGCTTCTTTTTTGAAATTGCTGAAACAAAAGTCATGGATTGAGTCTTGTGATTTACCTGCAATCACATGACCATCTATAAACCAACAGAATGAAATAATCTAGCCAGGTGTATCTCCTTCCAAGAATGGGAAATCAATATTATCCAAATTTATATGAACACAGTGGGGAGAAATTTTGTTCTTCAAAGGAGTTTAGGTTGCTATAACCAGAAACTGAAGAAATGGAATTTGGGCAGGCAGAGGCAACAAATGGCAATTACTCTCATTCTAAACTCCAGTATTGGGCATTGTAATTGTAGTTGTAGTTGTAGTTATGGTGGCCCTGAAAATATATAATACTGAGTTTGAATCCTGATCTGTCATTTAATTATATTCCTTAAATAAGTAACTGAATTCTCAATTTCCTAATTTTGAAAAAATGAGAATAACATTACACAAGTTATTGTGAAGATTATAATTAATTTATATAAAACATAAAGCAGTGTGTTTTGCACTTATTAGGTCCATAATACTGAGTTGTGGTAGCAGTAGTATAATAGTAGTAGTATAGTAATAGCAATTCTTCACTACAACTAAATTATAATGTGCTATTTAAAGTCTTCATTTGTTATTTCTGTCTTCTCTATATCATTAATACCTAAAATGCCCCTCTAACGTGATTTTTTAAAATCTTATGTCTGAACTGTACTCATGCATGGCAAGCTGTTCCTTTTGTTTCGTAGCAGACATATACAATTTGATAGCTGTAATTTTCAGATAATTATGTCTTTTGTTAAGTCAGATATTTCTCCTTACCTATTAGCCATGGTTTCTAACTCCAGAGTTATACAAAAGTGGTCTCTTTTCCTTCTAGGTAATGGCTTTGTTATCATATGACCAAGTGAACCCATGAGAATATTACTCCCTTTCTCCCAGATATCTTCAACTATCCCCTTTAACTTGTTGCATTTGGAAGTACTTTATTCATCCATCCATGTGTTCAACAAATGTTTTTGAATTGCTACTCTGTGTTAGTCCTCAGTAGTGATAAGGATATAATAGTAAGTATAATGACTAGGACAGTGACAAGTTCAGGGCTAGAGAATGGCAATAGAGGTGGATAATCAATCATTAGAAAATAAGTGGTATATATTTTAGGACCTAAAGAGTTCATAGGAATTGCTCAAATGAAGAGGAAATGACTAGGTAGGAGGTAAAAGGAAAAGTAATATAGGCAGAAGAAACAGCTTATGCAAAGGTCTGGCTGTTACGTAACCTGGAAGATCCAGGACATTAAATAAGTTGGACGTTCTGAAGAATAACTTCTGAATTTGGACATTTCTGGAGATAAGGCTGGGAAAAATATTCAGGTCCTTATATGCTACACTAAGTGGTTTGAACTCTAGATTGAAGACTACAGATCACTATTGAAAAATTATAAGTAAGATCAGAATTGCATTTTCAGAAGCTCTCTCCAGCAAAATGCAGAGAACATACAAAATGTAGAGAAGGAATGAGGTTGGATGCAGAGAAACTAACTTTAATAAACAGGTGAGACCTAGTGGTAACCTAAATATAGTCAAGAGTTGTGGGATGGAGATAAGTGAATACATTATGTACACTGTATTTACATAAACCCCTTGCAATGGAATTTGGATTTTTAAAAAAATTTATTTGAGAGAGTGAGAGAGAGAGTGAGAGAGAGCAAGTGCACTGGGAGGAGGGGCAGAGGGAGAGGGAGAAGCAGACTCTCCACTGAGCAGCGAGCCTGACACAAGGTTTGATCCTAGGATGCTGAGATCATGACTTGAGCTGAAGGCAGATGCTTAGTCAGCTGAACCACCAGGTGCCCCTGGATGTTTTATAGGTATATAGTTTTATACATAGTGTAGTGTTTCTATAACGTGAACAATTGATACAGTGAGCATCACTTTTGGTTTCCTTTGGGTAGAAATGCGGAGGGAGAGGGAATTCATGGAACAGGAGCTGATTCCTTTAGAGGTCCTGACACTTTTTTTTTTTTTCTGTATGACTGCCTCATCTCTGCTTCTTCTATTGTACTTTGAGAAATTAACCATTTATCAGTGGGAAAATGTCCAGTTAGTCACATGGTGGGAGATGTAGGGCATACCCTACCTGTCTTATTATGTAGGTCATAGTAAGAGAGTTCATGAAAAAGAAGAACTGAACACAAGTTGATGACTTCTTTTTAACTCAAGAGTAGACAGTCGATACATGTAGATATCTCCAGGAAATAAACATATCTCTCTAGATGTATTTTGGGCTCATTTTTTAAATCCAGGAATAGTTATAAAGAAACCATCCATGCAGCGGTGCCTAAGTGGCACAGTTGGTTCAGCCTCTGACACTTGATTTTGGCTAAGGTCATGATTTTAGGGTTGTGAGATCAAGCCCTGTGTCAGGCTCCATGCTCAGCACAGTCTGCTTAAGACTTTCTTCCTCTTCTTCTGCCCCTCCTCCACTCACTTGTGCACACTCTCTCTCATTTTCTCTCTCTCAAATAAATAAATAAATAAATAAATCTTTAAACAAGAGAAAGAAACCATCCATGCAAAAAATCGAAGACTGAATCAAATAAGGTGGGCACAGTGATAACCAAGTGAGCATGAAAAATGCTTAAATGAAATGAAACTGTGCTGCTTTTCTGTCATTTCCTCTGTCTTTAAGCCATAGTTTACAACCATTTCTCAAGTTACATATCAGCTACATTTTAAAGATAGAATCGGTTTTAGTATACTCAATGGGTGAAAGCCATAGGGAAGCACATTTCTTATAGTTGTCATTATCTAAGAGTGCAATACCAGCCTTGCCAGGTAGAGATTTTTGTTACTGGACATATCCAAGTAGAATTTGGGTTACCATCTGTCAGGGATTTGAGAAAATGGATTCTTTCATTAAAGAGGAAGATTGGAATCAGAAAATAAAATCACAATAATCCCACCACTTTTAACACCTTACTATATTTTCATCCTGATTTAGTCTAAATCATAAACATATATACATACGTATATATTTATACTATTTTATGCCACATTTTATAATAGCAAAACTTCTACTTTTTTAATATTTTGCTCTTTAACATACTGTATTAATTTTTTTCTCAAGTTTTTGTTAGCAGTGGGCTTTCCTGAAGCAGAAGTCTGAATTCAAGATTACAACATGTACCTGAGAGTTATTCATCTTAAATCTATTTTAATCCACTTCAATCCCATTTTTAAAATAATACTGACTCATTGATGAGATAAGATAATAGTCTTATAGAATATTTAACTTAACTGTTTTTTGTTTTTGTTTTCTTGATTGTATCCAATTTTTATATAATAGAACCCTTCTGCCCCTTCATCCAGAATTATTTTTGAAACGTAGCCGTGCATTAGGTTCTCTATTCATTCCTAGAATACAGCAGTAAGTAAGATATAGGGGAGCTTCGTCTTGGTATAGTTTGCAGGCTAAGAAAGAAAGAAAAATCAAGAGGTCCTTCCTAAATAACACAGAAATATCACATGTAAATGGGAATTCTGCTAGTTCTTTTTATTACATGGTCAATGAGTTTGAGAAATTCAGTAATGAATAAGGTTAATAAGTTTCTCAGTAATAAGCAAATCCATAAGAAAAAAATAGAATGCATGTAGTGTTTTCCTAACACAATTGAACATACCACACTTTCCATGAGAAACATCTTAGTAGAACTATTTTGTAGAATACATTTTGGTCAGACTGATGATATATATGAAAAATCATAGCACAGTCAAGTAAGAATATAATGAAATCTAGAATCTGAAGTCAAAAAGAATACTTGTTGTCCACTTTTCAAATTTCTTCATAGGTGGCAATTAAACATGGAAAAAATACTCACCTCAAAATAAAATAATCTTCTCAAACTTCTATGCTTAATAAGACACATTGGATCAATGGACTTTTATGTCACTGATCTGCAAAGATGTATTTTAAAAGAATTAATATGACCATGCTCATGCCTCTGAGGTACCACTTTTTAAAAACTGAAATATAATTAACATACAGTGTTGTATTAGTTTCAGGTTATAACACATTGATTCAACAATTCTATACATTCTGTACATTACTCAGCGCTCACCACAGTAAGTGTAGTCACCATCTGTCACCAAACAACTTTGTTATAATATTATTGACTGTATTCTCTATGATGTACTTCTCATCTTGAAAGGGCACCACCTAATTAAGACGGATTGTAGGTTTGACATTATATAGGGAAAGCTACTGTGCTATAAATAGATTTGATGATGGTTCAAAGATCAACTTAACTAGTTTAGATAAGGCAGTATCAGTATTAATGCACATTAAAGTTGCTTCTTTCTGCATGAGACAGTCTTTGAGATTCTTGAGATCTTGAAGGGCATCAAAAAGAAGGAATGATGCTGGACTTTGAAAACTGTCACAGTAACTATGTTGCTATAAAGTCATCTCAATTCTTTCAGTCACGACTTTCAATTCTTTCAATCAAGATAAGCACCATTCTCTCTAGTGTGCATAGGAGGCTGGAAGACTCCTCTTGTTGGGGGCTGCACAGAAAGTGGGTAATCTAGTCATTGAAACTCCAGTTCTATCAAAATCTATGAATTTAATAGATCAACACCTATGCTCTCTGCAGCATTAGGCTAAAACCAGCTTTTGTAACTGACTTAACACAATAGAAGTTTATTTCTCACTCATTGAACAAATGAGTGCATTTGTTCCTTTTTGAACAGGCAGCTTTCCTTTTCACTGTGCCCTAGGGACTCTGGTTCTTTCCGTTTGGGGGCTTTGTCATTCCCCAGAGTTATAGAAGGATAGAAAAGGGCCACCAGGTTAAGAAAGTGACACATTGTACTGGCTTGCATTTGTTAGCCTCAAAAAAACAATGAAGAGAGAGGAGGTGAGAGGGCTGGGAAAAATAGTCCTGGGCTTAGCTTGATAAATTGTAAGAATTATGAAGTGTGTGTGTGTGTGTGTGTGTGTGTGTGTGTGTCTGTAGGATAAGACTATAAATTTGTAATACTTGGAGCACTGCATTGAGAAGATTGCCTGAAGAAAAGGTCCAATATTTGTAGTTACTCTGGATTGTAATATTTTGAACTATTTAAATTTTCTTTATCATAATGTTTACATAGTATTCAAATTTTCTACAATTAATTTTATGATAATAAAAACCAATAAGCATATTTTTCAAAAATCTGAGAAATATGCTTATACATCATGCAGGGCGAAGACTAGAATGGGATGTTAGGATGCACAGTTTAAAAGGATTATCAAATTCTGGCTCTACACTTGCAACGGCAGAAATGTAGGCGGTAATCATATTCAGAGAAAGAAGGATGCCATTTGACCTCAGAAATCCTGGCCTATTGATGCATTCAGTAAATGTTAAGAATATATGATACAGACAGGGCAGTGGCAAAGCTCTGTGCCTAATGCCACTTTCCTCTCAAATTTTTGTTTTAATTGGCTTTGCCTCCAAAAGTAATCATGTGCATTTCTGTTTCATCTTAGCACATCATGTATTCTCTTGGAGGCATTGACTAAGCATATTCTCTTTGTTCCAGCCTGGGTCTGCAGATTGGCCTTCTCAGCTTCTACGAGCTTGTCAAAGGTATAAAAGCAATGATGTGTACTTATTTTAAAATGTCCTTTCTTTTTAATACTGTCAGATCTCTTCAGAGGCTACTGCTTCAGAAAGAATGAGCCTATCTCATGCCGAGCAGAACAAAAATAAGCATCTAAAATATTGGAAAGGGTCTACATAGCACTTTCTGTCTCTATCACTTCCTCATATGTCTCTCTTTTCCTGTAAAATCAACTGCTTAGAATTGAAGGAAAAACTAAAATAGCCAAATAAATTAGGATAGGCTCCACAATTGCAATATGCATAAATAAGGTAAGACAAATTTATTTGAAAGGAAACATAATATGATATAGAATACATTATAGCCAATCATGACAAATGCTCATGGAAAGCCATGTGGAATATTTGTTTGCCCATTCCCTTCCCCCTAAAATCTCTTCCAAAGGTATTCTTTTGCAACTGACAGATTAATGCGCCATTGTAAGAAACTCCATGGGAGATCAAAAACTCAAGAAGCATCTTGTAAATAATTTCATTTTGATGTACTCAATAGTAATGTGTACCACTGGCCAGTATGCTATAGGCTGAAAATAAATTCTTAAAACTTAGAAATGTCAAAGATCACTTTGAAACCACCATCAGTTATACAATATCTGGTCGAAGTAGTAATTTATATTTATGGTAACTCTATGAATTTGTTTGATTTGAAAACAGAATGGTGATATTTATGTAACTTCTGTTATTCAAGGTGAGTTTTAAAAAATAACTTAATAGTGTCATGTCAAGTGGCCATAATGCAATTTTCCTTGACGATTTTAAATATATCTACATATCTCAAGTAAAATTTTTCCTATTAATTCAGTCAAACCAATCTTTCTGTATCCTGTAGCAACAAAGACTTTGTAACATTAATTTTTTACTTAATACATTTGTGCAAAAGAAAGAAGAGTTGCAGCTTTCCTTATCTTTTTACAAAATATCATGTAAAAAGTGGGTTTACTAAATAACACTATAAAAATGCAAAATTATAAAGCAAGTGATTGCTTTATAAAATGATTATTTTTTGCACATGGTCACTTAACTAAGTGTCCCTGATATACTTTTTGTAAGTGAATGGTTCAGTAGTATTAAGTATGTTTATATTGTTGTGTCACCAGTCTTCAGAACTCTTTTCATCTTGCAAAACTGAAACTATGCCCATTAGACAATTCTACCATTTTTTATCCTCCCAGTCCCAAGAAAACATCATTATATTGTTTCTATGAATTTGACTACTTTAGGATACCTCAGACGTTATCTGTCTCTTTCTGACTGACTTGTTTCACTTAGCATAATATCTTCAAATTTCATCCATCTTGTAGCATGTGTCAGAATTTTCTTCCTTTTAAAGGTGGAAAAGTAATCCATTGTATATGCTACATTTTATTTAACTATTCATCCATTAATGGGTATTTGGTCTCTTGGCTATTTTGAATAATGCTGCTATGTGCAAATATCTCTTTAAGATCTTGCTTTCAATTCTCTTGGATATATACCCAGAAGTGGGATTGCTGAATCATATAGTAATTCTATTTTTAAGGTTTGGAAGAACTACCATACTGTTTTCTATAGCAACTGCATCACTTTACATTCCCACCAAGAGTGCACAAGAGTTCTAATTTCTCCACATCCTTGTCAGCACGAGGAGAGAGCCGAAAGAAAGAAGAGGGAGGAGAGTGAGGGGCGGGCGGGCGGGTGGGAGGAGGGAGTGAGGGGAGGGCGGGAGGTGAGGAGGAGGCGGGAGGCGGCGGAGGGAGGGAGGAGGGGGGAGGAGGGGAGGGGGAGGAGGGGGGCGGGCGTGGGGAGGGCGGGGTGAGGTCGGGGGTACGGGATTTGGTAGGGTTTTGGATTTATTAAAATGAATCAGCTACCTAATGTATTTCTTGCTTTCTTTTTATTTATTTCTTCTTTCTTTCTTTCTGTCTTCTTTTTTCTTTTCTTTTCTTTTCTTTTCTTTTTTTTTTCTTTCTTTTTCTTTTTCTTTCTCTTCTAAGCTAAACATGCTTTAGTTTGCTGAAAATAGTTTCCCAGTTGAATTATTTCTGAATAAGTGCATTACTATAGATCGTACCCTACAGTCCCTCTGATTATTTTGGTCTTCTCAATAGTAAGGTATACACTCTGCCAAACCAAAGCTATTTTAATCATTCTGTAGGGTCAAAGGGAGTTAATGAAATCACCTTTTGTGTACAATTGAATCTATTTTTATTCAGGAATACGTGCATATATAGTATTTAAATCCCAGAGAATTCTCAGGGATCAACATTTGCCTTTTCCCCTCGAGAAATAACTTATATATGCCCATGATTCTTCTAGTTTCTTTGTTGTTCTATGTAACTTCGGGGAGAGAGACGAGAGAGAGAGAGAGAGAGAGAGAAATATAATTTCCTCCCTCACTTTTTGGAAGGAGTGGAGCAGATAAGAAGCAATGTTGAGAAATGATGACTCACAATCAAAACTGGCAGTAAGGTCAGTGTTCAAGAGCCAGCTCATTACGGTACTAAAAAACATGGGCTCCATGGTCAGAGGTTTCCCTAACCAAATCATGACTTAGAAAATTATTGGCTGAGTGACAATTGGAAGAGTGACTCACATATCCATGTTTTTAAATTTTTTTTAAGATTTAGTTTTGATTCATTTGAGAGAGAGAGAGAGAGCATGCATGAGTGAGGGGGAGAGGGGCAGAGGGAGAGGGAGAAACAGACTCCCTGCTGAGCAGGAAGCCCTATGCTATGCAGGCTTGATCATAGGACCCTGAGATCATGATCTGACCTGAAAGCAGATGCTTAACCTACTGAGCCACCCAGGCATCTCCATGTTTCAGCTGTGTCACCTGGAAAATGGATAAATGAAAATAATGATGATAATAGGAGAAAATGTTTATAGAACATTTAATCTATAGCAGGCATTCTACTAATCATTTTTCCTTATGTGAACTTTTTTGCTAATAGGGACTATGATTTACTTTCTTTTATAGAGCGTGAGGTCTCAGGGAGGTTAAATAGCATGCTCAAAATTTCACAGCAGCTAGTAAGTAGTAAATAAATCTAATACATACCTTATAAGGCTGTTATGATGACTAATGAGATAATGCATGTAAAAGTGTTAGCCAAGGACCAATGTTGGGTATTAAAATTGGGGAAAGACTTTAAAATAATTTGAGATAAACTGAGAGAAAAAAAGCACAAAATTATAGGGAACAAATCATACGCACAAAGTGTAATTTTGATGTTGATTATCTCAGGGTGAACTAAGTTTCCTACTGATGGTGCATTATATATTAAGATGGGAGAGATAATGTTATACTGCCTCAATTTTTTAGCAATCCTTGGAGTTAGTCCCATCATCACTACGAAGATTAGTCTGTCATAAAATGCAGAGTGAACTAAGCAAAATAGTGGAAAAGCTCATTGTCTTGACTAGTGCATTTTAGTTTCACATACAAGAAAATAATCAGTCACTTCTGAACTTAGACTTCCCTTATGGGTGATCTTAGGTGCAGCTCTCATGTCCCGAATGTGTCTCTAACAATTAGTCAGAGCTGCAGCCATGTATTTCTTCTGAAATGCTGCAATTGAACATCTGGTGTGATGGCTTCTATTAAGGGGGGGCTGAGTTTTACTCCATTACATTCTAGTTTAGGAGATTGTGAATGTGAAAATATTGCCATGACCTATAATTGGATCAGCAATTTGTGGGCTCAGATGTGGGAGACAGAGAGCATTTTAAAGAGCTAGGAATGTGGAAAGGGCTTTGTGGGAATATTTGTGCTTCTCTCTGAGTTCTTTCTGCTCTGGATAGATAATTGTGTCCTTCAGAAAGTCTCATTCTCGGCCGTGGGGACTTTGCTAGTAGAATTCAAGGAGCTGTAAAAAACTGAAGCAAACAAGCAAACAAACAAACAAAAAACAGTAGCTCTGAGGGTATTGGAGACATGTGAGAAAGGATGAAAACTCACTCTCAAATGCCTGTGAGTGGAGAGAACAAATTCCTTGGTGGATTCAGGAGTAGTGATTAGTAAAGGAGGGTTAAAGAATCAAAATTTGAAACCCATAAGGACAAGTGAAGAAGTGAGAACAAGCTTTAGTCTGTCCATGAGTATTTATAAGGCATCAATTATGTTAAAGAGAGATGCTCGAAACACTTTGTAAATAAGTGGCGGCATGGTTTCTGACTTCGGAGAACACAATATGGTTTAGTTAGGGAGGTTAACTCCCTATTCTAAATAACATCACAATAGGTAAGAGTCCAATTCAACAATGCTTAGAATGCTACAAACCACTGCATTAAAGAATTCAGAGGGGGAACAAGGATGGTGGCAGAGGAAGAAGTGGGAGAGTCCTCTACATGCTTAGAGAATAGATCAGATTTGGGAAGGCAGACAAGGAAGGGCACAGGGAAAAGAATAAAGTAGAAAGTAAAAATGTGTTGGGGAGGTAGAAAAGTTTAGTTTAAACAAAAAGTTCAGAAGAGTGATTTGTTGAACAAAAATGGAATGATACAGAATCCTAGAACATCTGAAACTCAAACTTTGAAAACTCTGTAACTCTTAATTTGTATTCATTCACTTTGGATGAAAAAGCAGAGATGCAGAGAGGTGAAGTGAGTAGAACAGACCTTAAAGAGGAGTTTGGAGTTTACAAACAATGGAGTCTCTTTGAAAGCTTTTCGGAAGAATCCATTGACTCAAACTTCCATTTCAGTATAGAGGATGATGTATGTATGTATGTGTGTAAGTGTGTGTGTGTGTGTGTGTGTGTGTATACAGCTATCAAAAAGAATGAAATCTTGCCATTTACAATGATGTAGATAGAACTAGAGGGTATTCTGCTAAGCAAAATAAATCAGTTGGAGAAAAACAACTACTGTAGGATTCACCCATAGGTGGAATTTAAGAAACAAAACAGATGAACATAGGGAAAGGGAAGGGAAAATAAAATAGGATAAAAGCAAAGAGGAAGATAGACCATAAGACTTTAACTACAGAGGACAAACTGAGTGTTACTGGAGGGGAAAGTGGAGGGAGATGGGGTAACTGAGTGATGGGCATTAAGAGGGCACTTGATGTAATGAGCATTGAGTGTTATATGTGACTAATAAATCACTAAATTCTACCACAAAATTAATAACACACTATATGTTAGTTATTAATGTTAGTTAATAACACACTATATGTTAGTAATGTTAGTTAACACACTATACTATATGAACTTGAATTTGAATAAAACAAAAGAAATAATTTATATTTATAAAACACAATATAGATTACAAAAATAATTAAAAATCTCTTGTCATCTCACCATACTGAGATGCCACTGTTTATATTTTCTTTAGACACCTTTTCCCAATATATATTTATATATTTCTCAATGGGACCATCTTGTGCATATTTTTTGCAATATTCTTTAAAAACAGTAATATAATAATATGTTGAGAACATCTATTTATGTCAGTAAATGTTTTTACAATGTTATTTTTAATTCCAGCATGTATTCCATTATATATTTGTACTATATTGTATTTACTCAGTTCCATGCTGATGGTCTTTATTAATTTTTTTTGTTAATATAGGAATAAGTATCTTGGGGAGATAAATGTCTATGTGTTGTCTTTTATCCAGTCTTTCAAATATTTCACTAGATAGTTTTTGTATTGCTATTTTGCTAAACTCTTTCTTTAGACATGAGAACACAGTGATAAGTTCAAAAAAGCCTCATATTTTCAGGGAACGTACGTTCTACTTGGGAGAGATAAAAAATAAAGTAAACCAATAAATAAATAGGACTAGTTGAAAAAATGGTCAGTGGTATAAACATAATAGAAATGGGGGATGTGGAACACCTGGGTGGCTCAGTGTTTGAGTGTCTGCCTTTGGCTCAGGGCAGGATCCTGGAGTTCTGAGATCGAATTCCGCATTGGGCTCTCTGCATGAAGCCTGCTTCTCCCTCTGCCTGTGTCTCTGCCTTTCTCTGTGTGTGTGTCTCTCATGAATAAATAAATAAATCTTAAAAAAAAAAAAAGAAATGAGGGGTGTGATAAGACTGCTGGTATTGAGAGGAAGATGGTCAGGAAAGGGCCTGCTGACTAGGTTTGATCTTTGAGTTGAGCTCTGAGTTTAGAGCAAGAGCCAGTTACACTCAGGTACATAAACTTTTCCAGTTACTCAATTGTTAAGACAGTTTATAAGGCTGAAAGAGCTTGGGGTATTTGTAAAACAGAGAAAAGGCTTAAGTAGATGAACTTAGTGAGTTGAGGTAAGGGAAGAAAAGAGGTTGTAGGAGGCGAGATGATAGAGGCATGCAGAGTCCAGGACATGTGGGACCTTTAAGACCATGGTAGTAAGTTTGGGTTTTATTCTAAGTGAAATGGAAAGCTTCCAGATGATATTAACCAATGGAGACATGACTGCTTTATATTTCTACTATCCTGTGAAGGCAAGGGTTATAAACAAAGAGACATAACAGTGGCATTACAGTCAAAAGTGATGATGATTTAAACTAGACTGTAGTACTGGGGACAGAAAAGTAAGAGACTTGTAATTGTAAATAAAGTTGTCAAAATATACTGTTTAATTATTTTCTACAAGTATCTCTAGGAATATAAACACCAGAACAAAGAGGGTATGCACAATTTAGACCTCTGTACATATTCCTAAGTGTTCACAAGGAAATCTGCACCACTTTACAGGCAATGGTAGTTCTGCCATTTACCAGAAAGTATGCACAATATTTTCTGTATACACAGGAATAAGAAACAGTCTTTGCTCTCAAGGAGGTGACAGTTTAAGGTGTTGAGATTGCACTTACTATGTATTTACTGTGTCTTCCTATGGCATTTACTTAGGTGATAATTTCCACATCAGATGTAAAGTCTTTTCTTTCACGAAGGGGTAAAAACAGGAGTTATTAATTAGAGGAATAATCTGGCATCCTAATCTTTGAATTCAGTCTCTTATATCATATTTTTTGAAAGTGGAAATTCCAAACAAAAACAATGAAAAACTTTTCTAAACATGCCCCATATTAAAAGACTATGCCCAAAATGATAGTAAAACTGATAAATGTGCTATGTTGAACAAACTGTCATGGAGTTTTATTGACATGGGACTTGCATTATGTCTCCCAAATGTATATGTATCTCAAGCTTATGTGCATAACTTGAGTCCAAAATATTCCTCTGAGCTCCATTTACCAATATCTAACTTCTCTTTTCTATTTGATACCTTCCTTTATAGTTCCTAAATTAAACTTATAGTTCCTAAATCACAGATTCTACTGTCTTATTTTTTTTTTTAAAGATTTTATTTATTTATTCATGATAGTCACAGAGAGAGAGAGAGAGAGAGGCAGAGACACAGGCAGAGGGAGAAGCAGGCTCCATGTACCGGGAGCCCGACATGGGATTCGATCCCGGGTCTCCAGGATCGCGCCCTGGGCCAAAGGCAGGCGCCAAACCGCTGCGCTACCCAGGGATCCCGATTCTACTGTCTTAAAAAAACATTAGCTCTGTCTTACAAAAGCCAGAAAGTCAGATTTTTAGCTCAAAACCTCACCTTTGACCTAGCATAATACATTAAAGGAAAATAACAGATGATTGTATATTAGGACACAGTTGTTATTTCAGCAAGAGGTAATTAGGATAAAGCACAAAATCGTATTTTCTTTTAAAAATATGAAAGCCTAAGCAGAGAGAGAAAGAGATTTTTCTCTGAAAACATCTAGTTTTTTTCTTAAATTTTTATTTATTTATGATAGTCACACAGGGAGAGAGCGAGAGAGGCAGAGACATAGGCAGAGGGAGAAGCAGGCTCCATGCACTGGGAGCCCAATGTGGGATTCGATCCTGGGTCTCCAGGATCGCGCTTTGGGCCAAAGGCAGGCGCCAAACCGCTGCGCCACCCAGGGATCCCTGAAAACATCTAGTTTTAGAGGCAAAACATTATCTAGAAGATCTCAAGAAAAAATATTAATCAGGAAAGCTCAAGATTTTAGCACAGTAGCAGTTATTGTCAAGCTTAGAGACTGTAGTTCCAACAAATAAAGCAAATTAAATAACCCACACATTATTACTGAGGAAAATAAGCCTTAAACCCTGGGCAGCCCCTGTGGCCCAGAGGTTTAGTGCTGCCTTCAGCCCGGGGTGTGATCCTGGTGACCCGGGATTGAGTCCCACATCGAGCTCCCTGCATGGAGCCTGCTTCTCCCTCTGCCTATGTCTCTGCCTGTCTCTCTGGTCTGTCATGAATACATAAATAAAATCTTTAAAAAAAAAAAACCTTAAACCCTGATCATTGAAAAATAAACTGATAGATGTCCTTATGTCCTCAGATGGCAGAGTAAACACATGTGAAATCACCCTCCTACCCCAGTATATTTTCCCCAAACAGAAGACTAAAGAAAAGGACATAAAGAGATGGAAAATGATGTAATTAAATTTATTTTTATTTTTTTTAAAGATTTTGTTTATTTATTCATGAGAGATACAGAGAGAGAGAGGCAGAGACATAGGCAGAGGGAGAAGCAGGCTTCCCATGGGAAGCCTGATGTGGGACTCAATCCCAGGACTCTGGGATCACACCCTGAGCCAAAGGCAAATGCTCAACCTTACTGAGCCACGCAGGTGCCCCTGTAGTTACATTTATAATTTTTCTCATATACATAGCCTTGCTCTGAAAGAAGAAAGGGAAAGCTCCATTGATTAGAAAAGATGAGGTCTTCAGAGAACAATAACAATACAGCATATGGAAAACCATAGAGATAAATGAAGATAGAGAGAATGCTAAAGCTTGGTAACTGGACAGCAAATCAGGCCCATGTATGAGTATAGACCACAGAGTGCACTCTGCAGACTTAAGATAGGATAAGATTCTACACTGTACATCCAGAGTGGAAGTCTATAGTTGGGAGCAGGATCCAGGAGAATTCCACTAGTTTGTGAAAGGAAGGTGTAGAAAAATGATCCTCAAGAAGATAATTCTCATTATTTAATAATAAAACACATTAAATGGCTTATGTTGGTATTTACTTCCTTTGGTTTGTCTTATTAAAAGTTAAACATTGTCAGTCAAATTGATTGCATACATCATTTCAGGTTGAGGTGAATGAAGAGAAATAGAAATTTGGAAGCATGCAGGAAAAAAAAAAACCCACAGTGATTATAGAAGTCAGCCTAATACTCTTACTACTTTCACAGTTCTAAAGTGTCTACCCCAAGATATTTGTTAATTACAAAGGAAAATGACAAATTCCCAATAAAGAAGCCTGGCAGATACAACCTCAATCAACTGTTCAAGGTTAATATCATCAGAAATAAGACATATTGACATCATGTACCCCTTATATGATGCTCTTGGATGATAATCTTGCCCAAATGGTATAAATAATCTAATCATAAGCATGCATCAGACAAATTCAAACTGAGAGACATTCAACAAAATAAATGACGAGAATTCTTTGAAAGCAGAGACATCATCAAAAAGGGACTGCCGCCAGAGATTGAAGGAGGCTAAGGAGTATAAAAACTAAGTGAAAGATGGTATCTTGGATTGGATCCTGAAACAGTAAAAAAGCCTTGGTGAATAAATGGGTAGTGTTCTAATAATGTCTACAGTTTAATTAACAGTATTACATTAATGTTATTGTCTTGGTTTGATATTGTTTTATGGTTTTGTAAAATGTTAATTTTAGAGGAAGCTGTGTGAAACTCTGTACTAGTGTGGTTCAAAATATAAAGTTAAGATAAATATAAAAAGAAATTTAAAGGAAAACAGCAAAAGAAGAATGTTTTATCTATCTCTGCCTGTATCATTTACCTCTATCTCTATTTCAAAATATCCAATAGCAAGCAGTAAACACTGAAGCAGAAAAATGTTCAAAGAGCATGAATAAGCAATTTGCAAAATAATAAAACAGTTAAGAAATATGCACACAAATTATTTCATACTATACCTTTTCTAGAAGAGTAAGCCAAAGAAACAGGAAAAGTTTGAATCTTTGTATTAGAAAACAAATTACAAAGATAGCAAAAAACAAATATAAGAAATATTTTAGATATTTAGAAGATTTTAAAGTGACAATATGCATTTGAACACCAAGTCAACAAAGTATTTCTTAGAAAGAAATTATTTTATTACTAGAAGCAGCCTTGGGGACTCCCTAGTCCAGCTGCCTCATCGTACCAATGAGGAATTGTGAGCTTATAACTGTTTAGTGGGAGTCTTTTCAGCCCATCCTTATGGGGCCGTTTGTCCCTAAGTATGCACGCAAGAGACTTAGTTTGTAGCATTAGCCTGCTTTTCCCTCACAGATGTCAAAGCAGTTTTGTTTACCTTAATTTCTAAGTTAATTAACTTTAGTTGTTCTTCTGAGTTGAAAACATGTGCAGAAACAAGAGAAGATTCACTCAAGGTCAAAACAGAGGAACATAAAAAGTCTAGGATATGAACCTGAGTTGGTCTGACCCTACAGACTATTTTTTTAAGCAGTTTTAAATTTTATTTTTTAAAAATTTACCTATGTAAAAATACACTCATTCTGGTGTACAGTTCATGAGTTTGACAAATGCCTAGTCATGTAACCACCAGCGCAATTAGGATGCAGGATAGTTCTATTACCCCAAATCATTCCCTTATGCTGGCCTTTTATAGATAATCTTTTTCCCATCTTGAATCCCAGGGAACTACTAATTTATTCTTTGCCCCTATAGTTTTACCTTTTACAGAATGTTGTATAAAAGAAGTCATATAATTTGTATCCTTTTGAATCTGGCTTCTTTTATTTAATATTCTGTATTTGAAAACCATTGATGATGTTGCTTATATCCAGTGTTTGTTCTTTCTTGTTGCTGCGTAGTATTCTTTCATGGATGTACTGGTTTATCTCTTCATCCACTGAAGAACATTCATCCAAACTGGCTTCCAGTTTTGGCAATTAATACAGAACTGCTATAAATATTTGCACACCAGAGTAAGATTACTAGATCGTTTGTCAAATGTATGTTAACTTTATAAGAAACTATCCAACTGTTTTCTAAATGGCTGATAATTTATATTCCTACCTGCAATAGATAAGATTTTCAGTTGCTCTCCATCCTTACAGCACTTGGAATTGTCAGTTGGTTTTTGATGCTTTATTTTAGCTTTCCTTTTTCTTTTAAGAGAGGGAATGGAGTAGAGGGAGAGAGAGAGAGAATGAACTTAAGCAGACTCCATGGTCAGCATGAAGCCTAACTGGGGCTCAGTTCACAACCCTGAGACCATGACCAGAGCTGAAATTAAGAGTCAGATGCTTAATTGACTGAACCACCCAGGCACCCCTTATTTTAGCTTTTCTAATAGGTTAATGATGTTTTTTTTGCATCATTTCAAATGAAGTGATATCTATCATATACATATCATATACATATCTATCATTTATGTATCTTCAGTGGTATCATTTGTCTATTTTTTATGGGGTTGTTTACTAAGTTTTGAGAATTTTTTAGACATTTATATATTTTGGATATCTGTCATTGTCAGATGAGTGATTTGCAAATATTTTCTCCCAATCTGTGGTTTGTCTTTTTATTCTAATAGTGTTTTTCATGGAACATAAATTTTAAATTTTGTTGAGGTCCAATTTATCAGTATTTTGTTTTATTGCTTGTGCTTGTGAGCTTATATCAGTCTTTGCCTAACTTTAAGTCAGAGAATTTCTCTTACATTTTCTTTTCAGAGTTTTATAGTTTTACAGTTTACATTTAAGTCTGTGACCCATTTTGAATTAATTTTTGTTAAGGTGTAGATAGAGTATGGGTAAGGTAAGGGTATTTATTTATTTATTTACATATAGATGTTCCTGTGATCCAGACAGTTTGTTAAAAAGATCATGTTTTCTCCAATCTGTGGCCATTGCATCCTTGTGAGAAAATTTGAAATGAGCACATTTATGTGGGTTTATTTCTAGATTCTTCTATTTTATTTATTGACCTATATTTCTATCAATACTACAGTACCACCCTGTCTTACTGTAGCTTAATACTAAGTCTTGAAATCAGATAGTCCTCCACCTTTGCCCTCTCCTTTCAAAATTGTTTTGTCTATTTCTCATTTTCTTATGTTTTCTATATAAATTTTAGAATCAACTTGCGCATATCTATAAAAAAATCCTACTTGTATATTGATTGGGATTGAATTTTATTTACAGATCAGTTTGGGGAGAATTAAAATCTTAACAGTACTTTTCAAATCCAGGAACATGATGTATCTATTTATTTGCCTTGGGCTACGTTTGTGTGTGGGGGTTTAATGAGATAAAAGAGGGAGAATAAATAAAACAAACAATAAACTCACCGTTGGAATGATCTTTCTTCACATTTTGATTCCCTCCCAATATACATACTATTACTTTTTCATAGTCCTTAAGAAGGTTTTCTCTTCTTTCTTTTCTTTGTTATTATTTCCAGAATATTTAGGTGTAATTAGTGGGAGAAATAGCCTGTAGTGGGCTTACTGCATCTTATTCAGCAAAGTCACCTGATTTTAGTTGTGATTGTCTAGATCCTTCTTGCATGATAATGCCATGGATTGAGAAGTATCCAGAAGTGGCCTATCTTGTTTTGTTCTTTTTGTTTTTTTTGTTTTTTTTTTTTTGTATTTTTTTTTTCAGTTTGAATAAACCAATTGTGAATGACTTCCAAAAGGTGGGGTTGTTAAATGTAAAGGATGTACTTTTTCTGTGAATGTTCAAAGGATTTATCTTGGGTGGATAGAGGCTTGGAAGAGAGGATGGAACAGAGAACTACTCTTTCTTAAGTCCAATAACATTTATGTAGATTCGGGAGTTTCTTCTATTCATGACAGTGTTATTTGGTGTGTCATTTAAAAATAAATAAAATGAATATTGATGAGACAGCAGACTTACTAGAGTCTGTCTGGGTGCACTTCTTAGCAGGCTTTGCTTTGCTGACAAATAACAAGAATTAGCATATGACACTGGTTATCAAGGTGGTACCATTTATTTAGGCCCAAAGAGAATACAGTTTTGGTGTCCAAACACATCTCAGCTAACTGATAAACTCTAGCACCTTCCAAACAGTATTATCTCCCCTAAATATTAAAAGGGTTTATTATCAAAAAGGCATAAATAGCTTTATCTTCCAATAGAGGTAATAATCACATTTTCAATTTTATCTCCAAGATTAGAAATCACAAAATGTGTTTTCTTAAGCATCATATAAATTGCTTATTTTATTTATGTCCTACTTCTTAGGTTATAACATATTCATGTAAAAAATGTATCTGGTCCTTTTCCTTTTTCTAGTTATTTAATTCGTAAGCCTACAAGGTTGTTTTTATTATAAATCAGGATGCTATTCTAGAGATCCTCATACTATTTTTTTTAATGAAAGTAGAGTATTACCGAACACTTCAGAGCACTGACTAAACTGATCCACTAGAGGAAATTTCACCTACAATTATTTGATATAACTTGAAGATATTGTATCTTTGGTTAAAATAGAAGTTTGATTCTACACTTCTCAGTCATTCATTCACTAAGACTGTGCCCTAGGACTGTGCTAGCTCTCAGGTTACAGAGATGATTTATACATGATTCTGTTTTTTTTCAAAAGCCCTCAAGTAGGGCATTGTGAACTGATTTTAAAATAGAATGGTAATTATCTTTTCAAATGAATATTTGGTCTTTCATTAAGTCATTCAAATGAGAGTGAGCAATTACAATGTACCCATAGGCCTCTAATAGATAAAACATGTCACTATATATGTAAATGATTTATTCATAATATATAGCTTTTTGTAGTTTACAAATTGCATTTGAGTTATACATTTATCATAATAATCTTCTACTTAGATCAGGTATGTATTAAAATCCCCATTTATAGTTAATGACACTTAACCAAAAAGAAGTTGTATAAATTTACATGGTAGAAATAATTGAGAAATGCTGGATTTGGGACTCCAAGGCCAGTGCTCACTTTATAATAACTCGTCGTTTCTCCAAAACTGAGAGCCTCTTATTGATTCAAAATTCTGGGATTAAAATTCATACAAAATACTGACTGCATTAATGTTGTTCAGCCAAGAAGCTACATAAGTCTCATTGTAAATATCACCTCTCCTGGGAATATCACTTTGATTAGACTGGTTAGGATTCTCATTGACAAACTCTTACTGTAAAGAAATTAACCACTTTTTTTTACAATTGTATTGTGTCCCATTTAAAATAATTTTATGTACCCCACTTTGGGAACGACTAGTTAATTAACTAGTTAGTCCTTACCATCTTTCTTCCTGGGTAACATAATAAATTTCACAAGGATATATGTTCTCTTCACTTCCATATTTACAGTGTCTACCATGGTGCCTGACACATAGTGGTTGTTGAGTAAGAAAGGATTTAATAAATTCATATTTGCCTACATGTGAATAGTATATGTTTCTAGTGTATGGTTGTGTATGTTTTCTTTTCTTATGAATACTAAAGTGTTTGCCTATCTTCCAAGTGTATTTAGGTACAAAATAACCATTTTCTTTTCATATTCACAGGATTATACCTTGACAATGTACTTTCAGCAAGCCTGGAGAGATAAGAGGCTGTCCTATAATGTAATACCTTTAAACTTGACTCTGGACAATAGAGTGGCAGACCAGCTCTGGGTGCCTGATACCTACTTCCTGAATGATAAGAAGTCATTTGTACATGGAGTGACTGTCAAGAACCGTATGATCCGCCTACATCCAGATGGGACAGTTCTTTATGGCCTCAGGTTTGTACTGTCCATTTCAAAATTGAACTTTCCTGAATGAAATAGTTATTGTTTTTTATTGGAAAGTAATGTTGTACTGTTTTCCTTATTCTTCCTTCAATTCTGTCACAGGCAGTTAAATCTTCCTATCCAGTAGACATCTGAGAGCTTAGGGGAGCATGTTTACAAGGGGAATTAGCCCTAGCTAAGAATAAGTTTTTCTGAATTATCTCCTAATATCAGCTGCTGATACTAAAGCTGCTTTCTTTAAGGAGTAAGGATAAACAATCAAGAAAGCTGAGATATAGGGTTTCCATACAACAGAAAAATTTTGAATGCTGAATACTTGTTTGAGTGTGGCAGATGCTCTGTTTTATAAATTTCTCCTAAGCTGCACGAATTGGGTCTGGTCCTCTGATGACAGGAGGCTTTTTGTGCCTTCTTACCCTCCAAGGAGCAGTCAGATTTGCAAATAAATAAAGTTTTTATCCCATATTTATTAATAATAAATTTATACTAGTAAATGTACTTTTTGTCAGAAAATAATTGTGATGTTCTGCTGTTAAGGTGAGGGTGAATTGTAAAATAAGACAGTTTCTTCTTTTAAAGTTTATTTTGTATAGAAGCAATAGATAGTTTCCTGAAAGAAAATGGAAAAAAAGATATCTATCTTACTCTGAAAATTGCATTATTACAACATAAAGGATTCCTCTGAGTTATCGGGAAGAAACTAAATTCTGAAACATTCAAATATCTCTGATCTGTTTTAAATACATGTGTGGCTATCTTATTATAATAATGGTAGTAACAATAGGATTATTCATTAGGGGTTAAGGGTCAAATATTGAGTTAAATGCTTTCCATGCATTGTTATAATTAATCCTTACAGCAACTTCATAGATTAGAAAGTGTTATGCTCTTTATTTTCAAATTAGGAAACCGAGGCTGATGCCTAAAATCAAAGCAAATAAGCTACAAAGATGAGATTCAAACTGAGATCCAAGTTCAGAGCCACAGCTCTTAACCACTACACTGGGATGCTTCTTATTTCCTCATTTTTCTTATCTGTCATGTCCTGTTTACATTACCTGATATATTCAGTGTGTCTGACTGGCACATTGTCTAGGGTGCTTATGAACCAGCTGCTTTGTTTATCATATTTTTAGAGAGAGTGGCATTTGACTACCAAGGGAGAATGGTTGAGGGTGGGGCACAGAGAAAGCATGTGTGTACTCTGTCAGCCACCGGAGGTAAGAAGATGGATTGGATATGAGCAGTAGTCATATTCATGTTTTAGAAAATAGAGAAGCTGCAGAGAAAGGAATTGACTGGCAGTGTTGGCAAAGATTCACCAGTGATGGACATTGAAAGCACTAATGGAAAGAATTGTGTTAGTGGATACATTGTGCTAAATTTACCACTTGGAATTATCTATAAAGCATTTAAAATGGTGAGAGGGTGACCGTGTGGGCTATGGAGGAGATGGGGGTTCAAAAGAGGCTCTAATTCACACTTTTTAAGACTGAAGCTCATAGAGTGGTCAGAATCCTGAAGAAGGCGGAAAGAGGCATAGAAATAACACCCACTCTATAGTGAATGAGAGTGAACTGGCAAGTGGCAAGTTTTGGCTAAGCACCAGACCCAGTGCTGGAGGCATTTGCTCAGCGAATCACTTAATCTGCACAGCAATCATGCAGAAATTACCCTGAGCTCTTCCCATTTCCTTGGAACACCTACCTTGAAAGTAGAGAACAAGTTGTATTCATTCTCCTTGGTATACCCAGCACTGAAAAAGCACCTACACCATAAATGTGCTCAATAAAGTTCATTAATTAATTCTGAATCCACAGATATGCAAAATAGAATGGATGGGAAACTCAACAATCAGAATGGGAAAATCAACAATTAGACTGTCTTTGGAATTGAGAAGGAATTGGCTTCTTTATATTATTATATAATCAGACAAAAACATCGATTACTGCTCACTTGTATCATTAAGACGCACTGTATGACATTGCTGTAATTCAAACTCACAGTGATAGGATATCATCACTCTCTCCATCCCCTCTTCCAACAAGGGGTCTTGAACACATCTGACATTTGCAAAGTTAACACTACCTGACAGAGAAGGCACAAGAATTTTAATTGTTCTATCAGTTGTATTGTTAATGCTGACTTTGAAATTGATAACAAGATTTTTCAGGAAATTTATGGGTATCGTATTCCAGTTTTTACTGATAAATAGTAGAATGATTTGTTTCATGGCTAGAAATTTAA
This sequence comes from Canis lupus familiaris, assembly GCF_011100685.1. Taxonomy (NCBI): domain Eukaryota; kingdom Metazoa; phylum Chordata; class Mammalia; order Carnivora; family Canidae; genus Canis; species Canis lupus. The sequence goes on from NC_049225.1 coordinate 50,321,427, forward strand.
TGCAGACCACATACTCTCTTTTCATCTCCAGGAGGTTCATTTGCAATATATAAATAAAGCAAATTCAATTAAAATTACCATTGCTAAGGTTGATTCCACTGTACATGGTCTCTTTTCCTACTTACCCTTAAACTCCTCTCCCATTGACATTCACACGCATTGGCTGAGAGAAAAGATCCAGAGAAGAGAACATTCAGAGGATCTGAGTAAGCTTCTTTTGCAGGGTTTAGTTCAGTGAAATAGTCAGGTAATAAAACATAAGGAGAAAGTAGTATACCAAATATTAATGCCTGTTTAATTTTTTTTAGAGAAGGAGAGTGGGAGGATGGGCAGAGAAACAGGAAGAGAGAGAATCTTAAGCAGGCCCCTGATGCAGGGCTGCATCTTACAACCTTGAGATCATGACCTCAGCTGAAATCAAGAGTCAGACATTTTACATATCGAGCCACATAGGTGCCCCAGTACTTATTTAATTTTGTTATTGGTATATAGGTATTCATTGTGCTGTTCTTTGAATTTGTCTGTAGGTTTGAACATTTTTATGATAAAATTTGGAAATGGAAAAATGCTATGTTCCAGAGACCTGGGAATATCTGATTGTAATATCCAGGAAATATTCAAGATTTAAAAGTCTATAGCCAAGAAATGATATTTCTGATCTATTGGAGGTAGAGAATCTTCTATATATGACATCTACTTTCAGGAGCTATGTCTGAAATGAGATTACCATATCTCAAAGGATGTGTGGCTCAGAGGGTGGGATCCATGACGATAGACAACCAGGCTAAGCCATAACCTAGGAAGGAGTAGTCAAAGCCCTTCAGTTAAAACCTTGATAACCTCCTTATGAAATCAGTTGTTGTCTTGCATGAGTGGCCTTTTGTGTCTGGCTCTACACAACAGGAGCTCTGAGTACACTCATGCTGATATATTGTGTTTGGAGAGCAGGAGTTTTGAGAAATAGCACAGCAGCTACTCAGCAAGCTCGCATTAAGGTACAGTGACTTTGAGGAGCTCAGAAAATGGAGATGGAGATTTAGAAATAAGGAAAATATTTTAGGTGCTACCGTTATAGGCTAGATGTTAACAATTTTAATTCTGATTGGATTTTTTTCCCTCATCACCAAAAGCACAGATTAGCAGCTTACTCTCGGTTATCCCAGTGTTCTTCTGGTTGATAACTGAATTAGAGATTCAGAGAACAAAGTTTAAATATTGTTCAGATACATAAATGAATTCAAGTGGGCAATGCAACCAAATTCCTTAATAAAGAATAATAATAATGAAACTTAGATTTTAGTTTGGACTTTTGTAACAAATTTATTTTTGAATCTTGAGTGTCTTATAAAGGTTTTAATTTCCTCATATGTGAATCAAAGGGGTAAATTAGATGATAGCAATGTTTTTACAACCCAGTCATCCTCTGAATCAATAATTAATGAATCTAAAAGAATATATAATAGAACAACGACTAGAAAATGAAACTATACATTTGGAGTAGCATAGTAATTTATATATAATAAGTGTTCATTGTTACTATTTAATGAATAAATGAATGTGGTGATATTTGAAGGCTGGCAAAGCGAAAGCTTCACATATCAAGGTAGCCATTTTATATTATAGAATTTTAGTGCAGTTTACAAAATAAGACCCTAGGTCCGTTGTGTAGAACCAGAAGAGTGGCAGTGAGCAACTGGGTGGAAGAGAATGGGAAACGTCTAGCCCAGGCATATCTAGAGTGAAAAAGGGAACCACTAAAGAAAATATATAATGGAGCCAGTTAACTCCAGCCATTGCATTTGGCAACATGCAGTCTGGAGCAAGGAAAATGGATGCCTGGCTTGAGACCCAAGTGACATACCTACCTGTAAAAAGCTGCCCTGTAGCCCCAGGCCAGGGCTTCGTTTGTAAAGTGCACTTGGTAATTATTATTTAATCTAGCATTGTGTGATTTCTTAAAAAGACTTTCCTTTTCCTCATCATGTCTCATCGTGTATCAAGTTCCTCAACTTATTTATAAGATCTGTGGGACACAGGAATAATTAAACAAAATTATGAATAATGCCTTTTTGAAGCTTCAATTTATAGTTTGCGGCTAAAGAATAATGAAATCTTTGAATATAGACTCTCACCTTCACTCTTGACTGGTTGATAGCTCAATTACACCAATTTGATCGTAAAATCAAATACCTCTTGTCTTTAACAATGCGATTTAGAGATTTCTGTCAGGAGATAGAGCTGGAGGAGAAAGAATATTTTCTCAGGAGTAATCCAGCTGGATAATTGGTGACAAACGACTTTCCTAGTTGACGAGGCAAAATTCCTAGCAATTTACAAAGGAAATATTTCAAAAAGCCTAAGTATATATTTTTGCAAATAAGATTGTCCCCATCAAATCATTTTCAGAACACTTCAAGGGAAAATGATATAGAAAATATTGGATTTTTGTTAATGAATCCAGCTAAAGCCCTAGCAGATAAAAATCAAATTTATCTGATATTGGTATTATTAAAAATGTTACATAGACTTTAGACTGTTATTTACTTGAAATAGGAGATATCTGTTGGATTTCAAAAGTAAAAATTGCACAAGGAAGAGAATTAAAAGGCCTTGTTTTAACAATTAATGATTCTTATAATTACTCATTTAAGTGATTTCTAAATTTTTTCTCTATCTTCCCAAATCCCATAGTCCTGTGATTTTGCTAATGTATGGCACATGTGTTGTTGGGGATATATACTTCCATTTCATTATGCATATAGCAATATTTAACATGATATTTCAGTTATTTAGCAAATCAGATTTCAAAAAAATCTGATTAAGAAAGCAAAAACATGGGGGATCCCTGAATGTCTCAGTGGTTAGGCGCCTGCCTTCAGCCCAGGGTGTGATCCTGGAGTCTTGGGATCGAGTCCCACATCAAGCTCCTGCATGGAACCTGCTTCTCCCTTTGCCCATGTCTCTGCCTCTCTCTTTCTCTGTGTGTCTCTCTAAATAAATAAATAAAATCTTTAAAAAAAGGCAAAAAGAACATCACATTTTGATACACAAGAAAACCTGAATTATCAAATGATGACTTTTTTTAATATAACAATGTACATTTTGTTAACATTTAGAAACTGAATCCAAACTGGACTGCATATTATTTATATCATAAGCATTTTATCACATATTAACAACTCTTTAACAAATATAATTGAGACAAAAAACTTTTCCTATCAGGAGATGATACATTTTTTTTAATTAAAAAATCTAAAAAGTTCAATTATGAAAATAAAATTACCTTTAATTCTACCACTATCTGTACCTTGCTTTCTAGTCTTCCAGATACTTTTCTAGTAAAAAAGCAAATAGGAATATTTTTAGAAAAGCAGATTTCCATTATACATACTCTTTTGTGATTTGAATTTTTTTCCATAACAATGGATGTATCATAAACATGTTTGCATGTCAACAAAACCCTCCTCATCATCATTCTTTAGCCATTATGGGACCTATTTGGAATATATTTGGTATGGTTTATGGTTTTGATATAAGATGAGAAATAATGTGGTTGTTATTATAAAATACAAGACTGCAATTTAAAATTTATTTAATATTTCAGTGACAGGCAAACCTCTTTGTGGCACAATTTATAATCTTATAGTTGTGCTATTATAATTTGTAGTGTCATTGCTTAAATAAATGGCTCTGGAGATGTACTGATGCTGATTTTATTAGGTCAGTTCTTATGGAAAGGATGGCTTAGTCTTTCAATAATAGCTGACCCATCTAAAAATAGCTGTTTGTCTTTTGGTGTGAGGGAGAAGCCTTGACTTCATATGGCTATACACCTTCCATATGTAACATTAGATCAGAAACATGTCACTTCTGATTAAAGGTTCACATTCTTAAGGAAAAATTCAGCAGGAAGCAGAAGGCAATTCAACTACCTCCTGCTATGTATGTTCTGTCATTGGGAAAATGGCAAAGGATAATGTTAGCTTGTAATGAATTTAGACAGCAGAGGGTTTTATTTATTAATTTTGCCTTCTTCTTCTATTCCTAAAGTTTTACCATAGGATATTAAACAACCAAATAGTCAAGTGGCCATCCCTCACTTAAATGTTGTCTATCAAACAATAAAATATCAGTTTTTACTCAGATTTCCTAATTGATTTAATGCCTTTTAATAGACACAGTGATTGCATTTTGTCATGCAGAAAAACAAATTTTATTAAGAGTATCAGATTTCAGCCAGGGTGTGAGACTCCACTTTTTAGATTTTCTCATTCTTCTAAGAAGAAAAAAAAAATCATTTCATCTACCTCCTCTTCTCTGAGAAAAAAAATGCGTACAAAGATACTGTTTTATAGAATATATCTTCTCTTAAGAGTAGTAAATAATTTTTAAAGGAATTTCTTAGGGCACCTGGGTGGCTCAGTTGGTTGAATGTCTGCCTTTGGCTCAGGTCATGATCCCAGGCCTGTGGGATCAAGAGCCTCCCCTTGGTCTCCCTGCTCAGTGGGGAGTCTGCTTCTCTCTCTGTCCACCGTCTCCCTCCTACCCCCACTCATGTGCGTGTATGTGTGTGCTCTCTCAAATAAATAAATGAAATTTTTACAAAACTTTTTTGCTCATTATTTTTACTCTATCAGATAAAATTATTTAGATTAAAAATATTTATTTTTTTAAACATTTAATTTATTTTAAAGATTCTATTTATTCATGAGAGAGACAGGGAGAGATTGGCAGAGACATAGAGGGAGAAGCAGGCTTCATGCAGGGAGCCTGATGCGGGACTCGATCCCGGGATTCCAGGATCACGCCCTGGGCGGAAGGCAGGTGCTCAACCACTGAGCCACCCGGGAGTCCCTAGATTAAAAACATTTAGAAATAATTTCTGACATCTCCAAATTTACCTCCCTTTCTAATGGATGAGAAGAGGGAGTCTCAGAGAAGAAAGGGATTTTGTCTTACATCACACAGTTAATGGCAAAGCACAGAGTAGAACCCCAAACTCCTAACTGCTAATCCAGGGCTTGCCCTAGTGCTTCTTCTGCTGCTACTGGAGTCATTTGGTTATTTGGAGTCATCATTGTGGGACTGACATTAGCTAGTAAGTCAAATCCAAATCTAAAACAGTTAAAATCAGGATCATGCTATTCTTTGGACTTGAGAAATGGAGGCAGTGTGTATTTAGCAGCCCTAGGAAATAATCCAGGGCTCTTTCTGTTGCTACATTATGCTGGGCTTTTTGATAGAAAACATATTTTTAAATATTTTTTATTTATTTAAGAGAGAGAGAGAGCAGGGGCAAGTGTAGAGGGAGAGAGAGAGAATCCTCAAGCAGACTTCCCACTGAGCATGGAACTTGTTGAGGGGCTTGGTCCTGGGACCGTTAGATTATGCCCTCAGCTGAAACCAAGAGTGGCCACTCAATTGAGCCACCGAGGTGCCCCTAGATGAAAAACATTTAAAGAGGAGAAGAAAGTTTGTCTAACTCCTTTTCTTAACTATTACCGTCTCATAATATTCCAGTACTCAGTGAGTCTCTTTCAGTGCCAGCTAGATGGGTCCCTAGTTGTCCTCACATCTATTGATTTCAGTCAGAACTGAAACCAAAGATGTGAAAGGACTGCTGGGAAAAGATGAATGGCCAGAGACTCCAGGCATTTCAAAGCAGGGAGGAAACCAGCTCTATTCCCAGTAGAGACATGGCTCTTGAATGGCAGGCCCAAAGAATAAGTACAATGGTGCCATAGAGGTAGTCCTTGTCTGCAAAGGGAAGAAGCATTCAAACTCATTGAAGGCACATTATTCGTAGGCTCATGAATGTATCTATATACAGCATTGCTATCCATAGCACATTTGGAGGTAGCCCTTGCATATTCCAGTGAACTCTCTGGATCCCAAGAATGCTGTGATCATGGAAAGAGGCCAGATCTTCACTTTTAAATTAAATTAAATAGTTAAATTATTTTATTTTATTTTATTTTATTTTAAGCAGAGTATTTTTCAGTGGATGATTAAAATAGTAGCTCTTGCATATATGTTTATATATATAGGTATATCTCTATTTATAGATATAAATATGCATATGTATGTGTGTATATATATTCAGACATATATGTCTCAGTAACATTTTTTTCTTCTGTTTGTCTTATGTTACATCTAAAGAAAATGGAAGGGGCTTCCATAAATCTAACTTTAAACAGTGCAACTTGTCCTTCATTTAAAGATAAGGTTTTTTCCAATTACATTTGGAGTGACTTCTGTAATGTTCTGATTTCATGAAATCAGTGAATTTTGTTGGCAGCTTTTGCTGGCAACTTGTTTTAGGCAAAATGCAGCTAGACTAGTCCTTGTAAGGAGTTTAGTTATGGCAGATTTTTAATTAGACAACGACCTTTTCAGAGCAAATATAGATGAGCAGTTGTTTAATTGAGATATTTGTAGTAGTGCTAGCAGTATGAGTAGTAAAGTATACTGAATACTTTCTGAATTATCTTCATTAAACAACCCTGTGAAGCAAGCTACTGTTACTTCTGATTTTATAATTGAGAATACTGAAGCTTTGGGGAAATAGATAACTTCCTGGTTGGTTTTGTGCTCAGAATTGAACTCAAAGCCCATGATCTCAGTCACTTCTCCAGAGTCGAGAAAAATGCTTTATCTGTCCAGGTAGATGGATGCCAAAGACCCTTAGGGAAAGCAAGTACTGAAAATCTTGATGGAAGAAGAATGGAGAACCCAAATTTCCAAGGCTCCCAAAAGGAGCTTCTAATAATCATCTCTCCCCTAGAGAGACTGTCATAGTTACTGTTCATAAATAAATGAGTATGACTTTCTCAGTCTTAAACAGGTTCCACAATGGGGATTTGTGTACTGTTTTTGGCTAGCCTGTAGCCATTTCTACACATATGGCACATGTAGTGTATCCCTCAGATTTAAGTCTATATCATCACCTCTACTTTCATCCTTTATCCTTGAAGGATTTTCTACTTTATAATTTAGATGCATAAAGTTATTTTTGTTTCATGTTTTTGAACCCCCACGTTGAAGGAAAAGCAATGTGCACTATAGTTTGTAATTTGGGGTATAGGGATTTTGAAATTCTCCTCTTTTTCAGAATTATATAGCCATATTGTGGAGTTCGGGTGCAGGCTTAGGAAAGAAGCAACCACTGAGATTAGACGGTCAGTTAGCAAAGATATAATACTTTAGTGGAAGTGAGGAGACCACCTAGCCTCCACGGCTCTCAGAGACTCAAAGCCACCTTAAGAGTTATTCTGTCCATAGACTTTTCTGCTGGGTTGAAGAAGCTAAATTCTTCATGAACTGGGAAGTGATTACCCCAGTAACCTGTACATTTTCATGTCAGTGATTTGCAGGCATTCTTTCACTGAGATGCTTGACCCTAACTCTACCAACAGTATTCATCCTGGAAGGGAAAACAAAGAAAGGACTGAGCCATTCATTGTACCTCTGACTTTCAGATAACTACAAAAGTACCTTTGACTACAAGGCTATTGGGGAAGATCCTAGGGTATACTGAAGAAAATCTGTATTTGTTTTGTGGCATAAGAAAAAAAAAAAGTTTTATTTCACTGAGGTATTTTTCAGCCTTATTCCCCATGGAGAGAAAAATATATATAGAAGAAAAACTATCCAATCTAAGGATATCACCTCCACAATTTTTTGCTTAAGGTCTTTCGGTAAAAGTTTTAATGCCTTGATTTGCTAAATGGTTAGTAAGAGAGGATTTCGAACCCATCCCTACCTTTTTATTCTGGAGGTCACAAATAAAGCAAACCTTCCTTTTGGAAACCAAGCCAGTATAACAGCTTAATGACTCAAATCACAGTCACCACATTTTAAAAGGCTCAAGCTATTTCACTTCTCAGAAGCAGCTCATTATCTGCACTCTTATGGACAGAATAAAAGGCAAAAAAATGCTAACTGGCCATAAATCCTTGGAAGAAGATATTAATTCTATGTTGGATTGTTCTCACTAGCCATAATAGAGGAAATAATTAGGACTTTTATTTTAGCAGCTGTAACAGTCTGACAACTAAGGGACACTACTGAAAAGATCAGGATAAAGACCAGAGCTGCTTCTGGAATCAACATAGCAGGAGGCATCTGTACTTTTTACATCACTGCATAGTGAGGCCACAGAACACAAAGCCACTGGAGAAGCAGTATTTTGGAGTATGGGTTTGGGATCTGACTGCCTTGTTTCAAGGACTTCCTCTGTCATAAACTAGCTGTGCTCCATCTTTCTGAGGTTCAGTTCCCTTATTAGTGATATAGGGCTTTATTGTACCCACCTTATAGGATTACTGGGGAAATTAAGTGAACAAAAACTTGTAAAGCATTTAGTGAAGTGCTCAGCACACAGTTCTTTGTGTAGATCAATTGCTATTGTAAGATTGCTACATATGTTTACCTTTGACCTCTCCTGCTGTTTCTATCATGATTATTAGTACTGGATGATATTTGGCAAGAGGAAATGATAATATTAAACCTAATTATGTTTCAACACTATGCCAGGTCCTGGAGATACACGAAAATAAATGAGGCAACCAAAAATTGAGACTCAAAACTTGGAGGTTAGTGAGATGAGAAGATATGTAATAGTGAGATGAAGAAAAATATGATAGGATACTGGGAGAAGGCTAGGTTCTGGAGATAGATTTTATAGGTTTTGTGGCTTTTTAAAAAGTTACCTAATAAGTTTAAATTGAAAATACTAATATCATTTAACTTCTAAGAATATGATCAAAATTAAATAATTTAACTTATATAAAGTAGCCAGCACACAGTAGATGCCCAATAAATAATTGTTGTGGCTTTATTTCTAGTTACCCAGATAACTGTAACCATCAAAATCAAGTAGGTACATATTGCGTATCATTTATTGTGCATATATTGTATGTTTTGAACCCCAAATAATACTATTTGGCAGATATTAGTATCATTCCATTTTTATAGAAGAGGAAACTAAGCCTTGACAAATCTAGTCATTTGTTCAAAGATCATAGGTTTAAGCGTCAAGGCTGTGAATAGAATTCAAGTCTGCTTGACTCTGAAGCCCATGTCCTTCATGTTTTAACAGGTTTTATTGCAGAAAAATTACCCAGTGCGTGGACTGGAATGTAGCAGAACAGACACAGACATACTCAGAATTTTCATTAGCCTGATAGCTCAATGCTGTTTTTCATTGTGACTACCTAATGTTAGGACTGTCTGTGTAGTGTACCCAAAGGAAGCTTGAGAAAATACTAGCGTTTTATTAATGAAACATGGCCATTGTAGTCAAGTCAATTTCTGAACCTTTAATTAACTTATGCATTGATCCACCCAATCAACTGCCTAGTGAACACATCTTGTTGCTCTAGGTGGGTATTGGGGGTGCAGGACTGAATAAGCCAGACATTATCCCTAACTCCAGAAGCTTGTACTTAATAAAGGAAACAAACCACAGAAGAAAAGAAAGAAGAAGAAAGAAAGAAAGAAAGAAAGAAAGAAAGAAAGAAAGAAAGAAAGGAAAAGAAGAAAAGAAAAGAAAAGAAAAGAAAAGAGAAAAGAGAAAAGAAAAGAGAAAAGAAAAGAAAAGAGAAAAGAAAAGAAAAGAAAAAAGATATTAAATGCTAAACATGAGGCTTGCAAATTGTGATGAATTCCATGAAGAAAATTAAATAGCATGAATGATCTGATAAAGAGTGACTGGAAGAGAGGGGTGGTGGAGTCCTATCTTAGGAATGACATCTGAACCAAGATGTTATTTATGAAGATCAACGGGCAGAGATCTGAAGAATGAGTGTTCCAGTTAGAAAGAACAAAAGCGCAATGGTCCTAAGGACAGAACACATTCATGTGCTCACAGGAAGAAAGTTTACCCAGACTTTCTGTTTCCTCTTTTTCATATTACTGCATTTTATATTATTTATAACTAAATGCATTATTCTTTTGTTTACTCTTCTTTTGTTTACTATTCTTATTGGCCTTATACAGTAAGCTCCGGGAGAGATCTCTGTTTTGTTTTTGTTTTGTTTTCCCTTCTGTATCCCAGCATCTTAAACAGTGCCTGTCTCAGAAGAGTCAATGAAAAACTACTTGTTGAGTAAATATTGGCATGGATGAATAGGTAATAGCAATTTATCCACAGCACTTCCTATTTTATCAGTGTTACTATCTGACTCTGTTTATCAGTTGGAAGGGATCTGTGGTCTCTGCAGGGCTTATCGCAAATTGATTTATTATTCTGTCTCCAAGCAAGCAACTCAGACAAAATGGCATCTAATGTTTTAAACAATGGATTTGCATATGAAGGTAAATTAAGAGGAGGAAAAAAATAGAAGCATAAAATCAAAATGATATCATGGAGAACCCAATTATCAAAGATTTTTATGTTTTAATAAGGTGAAAAAAATCTGATTGTCCTACCAGGTAGCAAGCACTGTGTGCATTTCTCTGTATTAATGGGGAGAACTACATTAGCAGTGAGATGGTACTTGAGATGATATTTATATCAACAGATGATAAGAAGGCATTCTGAAAATGAAGATAGGCTCTGCATTTATCATGAATTCAGCTTTCCAAGTTGTGACGTAAATGCAAATATGAGTTGACTGTGTAGAAATTTCCATTGGTGTGGTGTTTCTTATGTTACCTTATCATTTTCTGTCCATGTGGCATTTTAAAAGATATATAGAGATGTGAAAATAAAGTGAATTCTATATATGTGGAATTTAGGTGACCCATATTAGCTTTCTTTTTTTTTTTCTTCCATATTAGCTTTCTACCAAAGAATGAGTCAGTGAGAAAACACCTTCTAATGAAAGCTAGTGCTTTTCAGACACAAATGTCAAAAATTTCATTATGGCTGAGTTCAAGGGAGATTTCTTTTTTTATTTATGATAATCAAATATTTTATGATTAAAAAGGTGGATATCTTCTCATTGATTGCAGAATAGAAATATATTCTTTGCTTAGCATAGAGTAAGTCTTTATGTTATTTGAACTATCTTGTCTACATTTAACTGTGTGTGCATGTGCACATATGTGCACACATGTATGTTTTCTGTATTTGTGTGATAGGAAGCAAGGCAGGAAGTGGGAGGAGTGAGGATTGAATATTGTGTGGAGATAAGAAGCACTTATATTGGCTCAGAACAATATTTTTTTGCAAATAGTATGTATTTTAGCCCATTTGGCTGGAATTGTGGCTTGATTTTTCCTTTGGGAAGTTAGGTATAAAGGATAAGGGTCAGTTTTCTGCCCATGTAAAAAAGTTTATGGTGTGATAATAAGAAACATTGCACCCCACTCCCAACTGGCTCTTTCTTCATCCATTTAGTATGTGACAAAATTATACATTTCATTGCTTCACTAAGGGTCAGTTCATGGGTCCTTGTTAAGTTACTTAATCTCTGCACAATCAGTCATCATCCAGTGATGAGGGAATGAAACAAACCATAGGTCAGATCTTTATTTGTGGAAGGTGGAGTTACTCTCAAGAAGGAAAAGTCTGTCCACTGCATGTGTGGCCAGGGGCTGGGTGGGAAGGCATGCTGAAAGAACAGAGGGGGAAATCAGCACAGGAGTGAAATGTATTTCTAAATTCTAGGCACAAGAAAAACAGTGTTGTACTCCGAGAGGCCAAGTTCCAAATAATCTGGATTATCAGCCGTTCTAATTTGAGAACACTTAAGACTCTGAAATTGCCTAAGAGGCTGAATTTAGTCTGTATCATTGGATAGGTTTTAGTTTTAGTTGTGTATTTTATTACAAAGATCTCAGACATCTTAAACAAGGAAGAGGCTATATTCCAGGGTTACTTTTCCTTTATTTGTGATTTTGTTCTTTTTGATTGATGTTCAGGCTTCTGTTTTCTTCACCATGAGTGGGATGCTTGGCTAAATTTCATCTTTTGTAGTATTTTAAAATTGTGTAAAATCAAATTACTATTGTTTAGTGACAGCCTTCCTTCATTTCTTTTTTTTTTTTTTCCTCCCTTCATTTCAAAAAGCTGTTTTGTCCTTGCAAGTTTTCAGTTTTCATAGGCATGGACAGAAAAAAAGCATAAAATATACATGGAGCTAGATTTCCATAGATCATTAGTGTAGTGCTGTCTGCTAAGATTTGGTAGGGGTTGGGGGCAGGAAGAGATTTAATTCTATATTTCAAGTGCTGTCAGCTGTTGCAAACACAGTTTTGTTCTGGAGAATGTCAGGGTAAGGCTTTACCTATATGCTCTCTATACAGAGAGCATTCACTGCAAAACAGAACATGAATGTGTTCCATATATGAGCTATGACCTTTCTGTGCTTTAAAATGTGGTTTCCAGGGCACCTGGGTGGCTCAGCTGGTTAAGCACCTGACTCTTGATTTTAGCTCAGGTGATGATCTCAGGGTTGTGGGATCAAGCCCCATGTTGAGGTCTGTGCTTAGGATGGAGCCTGCTGGAGATGAGATTGTCTCCCTCTCCCTCTCCTTCCCCCTGCTTGTGCTCTCTCTCTCTCAAATAAATAAATACAATCTTTAAAAAAATAAATTAATTAAAGCATGCTTTCCAATTTTTCATTTATTTTCTCTGCTGCTCTGTGTTAGAGAACCAACTGAATCAGGAGGGATTTAGGGACACCAGACTTTTTTACTTCTCTGGATAGCACCATCTGCACAAACAGATGGGGAAACATGTCACAGGGCTTGAGGGGGACTCCAAGATCAAAAAAAAGAGGAGAGCGATGAAAAAGAAATGCAATGGCAGGGTAGAGCAGATGAGTGCCAGTGGCTGGGAATTCTTTGCCATCTGACCCAGGTAATGGTCACTGAGTAGCTGCCACCCACGGAATCCAAAAGTCCCAGAACAGTGATGCTCTGCATGTGCTGTGGGCAGATTGCTCAACACTGAGAAGGGGCCTACACATCCATTTCTCTGTGCTGGCAGGAGATCTCTGGTACTGTTAGTTAAAATTCCCCATAGTGCATAGCAAGCTTTAGTTTCCATTAAGCTTTGCATGGGGCCACTGGCCAGCCAAGTGGCTACCTCTATGTGCTGGTGGAAGATTCTACACAAGACCAGATATATCATTTTAAATACATTCCCAAAATTGACACAAACATGTACTTTTGCTCATGACATTTTATTTATTTCTGTATTTCTTTATTTTTTTCCATTCATTTATAGCTCATTTAAACATTCATTTTAATTCACATTTATTTAGTTGTTATTTGGGCCAGACACACTATACTAAATGCTTTATATAATTTAACTTCAAAAAGTAGGTATTTTTACACAAGAGGAAAGTAAAGCTCAAAAAAGTTAAGTACATAATGTCACACATCTGGTGATCACAGAGCTGAATACTGGATCCAAGTCTATCTGACTTCTGAAATCCTAACAATTACTCTGTACTGCCCTTTTTACCTTTCTAGGAAAACATAGGTTGATATAACTGACACAAATTAGTCTTAATATTTAAAGACACATGAATTGTGAATGATGTGCTTTCTCAGTTATAGCTCCTACATTATAGAAAAAAATCTTATAAATTACAGCCATATATTATGCAGGTAAGAGATTTTGTTCATAGATTATTCAGTTTAAAACATCATTCTATATTTATATCTATATATCATTCCATATCTGCCATGTCTATAGGTTATATGGCCTGATAGGATTTGTAGCATAATTGTTGGTATTGTTGTAAAGTCATGTATCTGTAAAATGATGAGGCACTGGAGGTTTGAAAACTTATTGAGTCCTCTGCCTACCATCTTATATGGATTTATTCAAGAAATGTCAATTCTCTCTCTCTCTCCTTTCCTTTTTCAGTAAGACTAAGAATTTGTTTTCTAGTTACCTAAATAATAAGTGTGAGTCATAAAGAATTTGAAAAGTATTTTAAAAAGTATCAAATTTTGAAGATTAAAAACACCTTCAGAGATACCTGTCATTGTCAGGTCAATTAGAGTTACCTTCTATATTCTTTGAATATTTTTTTTCACATAAAATTGTGATTATGTTTTACATCCATATGATAATTTTCTTTATTCACTTAATATTGTTCCTTCATTTTTCTGCAGTATGATTTTTGAAGCTACTTTATCATATTTGTGGGTAATGCTGCATGTTGCCAACCCTCTACTTTAGAATATTTAAGTGGTTTTCAACTTTTAACTATAGTCATATACCTTGTTTTATTGTGCCTCCTTATATTGTATTCCACAGATACAAATCAGAAGTTTGTAGCTACCCTGCATCAAACAAATCTACCAGTACCATTTTCCCCACAGCATTTGCTTACCTCATGTCTCTGTGTCACATTTTGGTAATTCTTACAGTATTTCAAATTTTTCATTATTATTATATTTGTTGCAATGATCTGTGTTCAGTGATCGTTAATGCTACTATTTTCATTGTTTTGGGACATCACAAACAGCACCCCATAAGATGGCAAACTTAACTGATAAATATTGTGTATGTTCTGACTGCCTCACCAAGTGTCTGTTCTCCTTAACTCTCTTCCTCTCCTCAAGCCCCCATATTTCTTGAGACACAACAGTGTTAAAATTAGGGCAGTAAGAATCCTACAATGGCCTCTTAGTGTTCAAGTGAAAGGAAGACTCACATCTGTCTCTCACTTTAAATCAAAAGCTAGACATGATTTAGCACAGTGAAGAAGGCATTTCAAAAGCCAACATAGGCAGGAAACTAGGCCTCTTATGCCAGCCACCCAAGTTGTGAAAGCAAAGGAACAGTTCTTGAAGGAAATTAAAAGTTCTACTCTGGTGACCACATGAATGATAAGAAAGCAAAAAGAGCATTATTGCTCATATGGAGAGAGTTTTAGTGGTCTGAACAGAAGATCAAGTTAGCCACAACATTCCCTTAAGCCAAAGTCTAAATCAGAGTAGGGCCTTAACTCTCTTCAGTATAGGAAGGTTGAAAGACGTAAGGAAGCTGGGGCAGCCCCGGGTGGCTCAGCGGTTTAGCGCCGCCTTCAGCCCAGGGCAGGATCCTGGAGACCCAGGATCGAGTCCCACGTCGGGCTCCCTGCATGGAGGCTGCTTCTTCCTCTGCCTGTGTCTCTACCCTCCCCCCACCCCTCCTGTCCCTCATGAATAAATAAATAAAATTTAAAAAAGAAGAAGAAGAAGAAGAAGTAAGGAAGCTGCAGAAGAGTTTGAAACTAGTAGAGGTTTGTTCATGAGGTTTAAGGAAAGAAGTTCTCTCCATAACAGAAAAGTGCAGTGAGGCAGCGAGTACTGACATAGAAGCTGTTGCAAGTTATATAGAAGGTCTAGCTGAGATAATAAAGGTGACTACACTAAACAACAGATATTCAATGTAGACAAAACAGACTTCGATTAAAAGAAAATACCTTCTAAGACTTTAAGAGCTAGAGAGGAGAAGTCAATGTCTGGTTTCAAAGCTTCGTAGGACAGGCTAACTTCCTGTTGGAGGCTAGTATAGCTGGTGACTTTAAGGGGAAGCAAATGCTCATTTATCATTCTGAAAATCTAAGGGCCTTTAAGAATTATGCTAAATCTATTCTTCCTACATTCAATAAATGGAACAACAAAGCCTGGATGACAATACACCTGTTTACAGTCCACTGTTGAGATCTACTGCTTGGAATAAAAGATTCCTTTCAAAATATCACTGCTTATTGATAATGCATCTGATGACCCAAGAGCTCTGATGGAGATGTACAATATGATTAATGTTTTTTGCATGCTTGTTAATACAACATCCATTCTGCAGCCCATGGATTAAGGAATAATTGTGACTTTCAAGTTTTATGATAGAGAAATACATTTCATAAGTCCATAGATTTCATAGTTCTCATAGAATTTGTAGATTTCATAGTTGCCATAAATAGTGATTCCTCTGATGGATCTGGGCAAAGTAAATGAAAAACTCTGGCAAGGATTCACCATTCTAGATGCCATTAAAAACATTTGTGATTCATGGAAAGAGGTCAAACTATCAATGTCAATAGGCATTTGTAAGAAGTTGATTTCAACCTGCATGGATGACTCTGTTGGATTCAAGACTTCAGTGGAGGAAGTACCTGCTGATGTGGAAATAGCAAGAGAACTAGAATGAGAAATGCAGTTTGAGGATGTGACTGAATTGCTGCAATTTCATGATAAAACTTGAATGGATGAGGAGTTGCCTCTTATGAATGAGCAAAGAAAGTATTTCTTGAGATGGAATTTACTCCTGATGAAGATGCTGTGAAGATTGTCAAAATAACAATAAAGGATTTAGAACATTACGTCAACTGAGTTGATAAAGCAGTGGCAGGGGTTAAGAGGACTGACACCAATTTTGAAAGAAGTTCTGTGGGGAAAATGCTATCAAACAACTTTGCATACTACAGAGATATCACTTTTTAAAGATTTTATTTATGTATTTGACACACAGAGAAAAAGCACACAAGCAGGGGGAGTAGCATGCAGAGAGAAGCAGGCTTCTTGCTGAGGAGAAAGGCCAACATGGAACTTAATTTCAGGACTCTGAGATCATGGACCTGACCCTAAGACAGACACTTAACTGACTGAGCCACCCAGGCACCCCACAGAGAAATCATTTGTGAAGGGCAGAGTCAATCAGCATAGCAAACTTCATCAGTGTCTTTTTTTAAGACATTGACATAGGCATCCCCAATCCTTCTACAACTATTACCCTGATCAGTCAGTAGCCATCAGCATTGAGGAAAGACTTTCCACCAGCACAAGAATTATAAACTGCTGAAAGCTCAGATAATGGTTAGCATTTTTACCAATAAAGTGTTTTAAGATATGTGCATTGTTTTTTAGACATAGCTTATTGAACACCTAATAGACAACATTGGATTATATACTTAATAGACAGTAGTATAAATATAACTTTTATATACCCAGAAACCAGAAAATTCATTTGAGTCACTTTATTGCGATTTTTGTTTTATTGCAGTGATCTGGAACCAAACCTGTAATATCTCTGAAGGTATGCCTGTATCTTGAAGCCAGTGTCACAAAGTCAAACATCCACTGGGCCTGGGTGGATTACTAATAGAATTGAGAAGAGAATCTGAAGAGATGGGTCCTTAGAGAATCCTGGAAAATGCATGTCTTCATTAAAGGCCTTTAAACTCACATTTTAAAGCTATCCATTAACCAACTGAAATAAGTGGTGGTCTGCTGTATATATACATATATATATTATGCTCCACTATATATGTTACATATATTGCTTCATATATATACTGGAGCATATATATGTATATGAACATTACTCAGCCATCAAAAAGAATGATATCTCACTATTTGCCATGACATGGATGGAGCTAGAGTATAATGCCAAGTGAAATAAGTCAGGGAAAGACAAATATCATAGGATTTCACTCATTTGTGGAATTAAGAAAAAAAAAATGAGCAAAGGGGGAATAAAAGAGAGAGACAAACCAAGAAACAGACTATTTACTATAGAGAACAAACAGATGGTTACCAGAAAGGAGGTAGTGGGGGATGGGTGGGTAAAGGGGATTATGAGTACACTTACCTTGATAAGCACTGAATAATATATGGAATTATTGAATCGCTATATTATATATATCTGAAACTAATTTAAAACTGTAGTTAACTATACTGGATTTAAAATTCAACTCAATTTAATTAAAAAAAGAAGTAACTTGTTGGTCAATTCAGCATGTGGTCTGATAGCTTGCTCCATGAAAGTATTATTTTGTATATAATTTGTTCCACTATCAGAGCACATGGCCCAGTTCCTTGGATAGATAAAACACCCCCAAAGTCTTTAACATTTTGTATTTAATGAACACTAGTCCTATAAATGGTATCAGTTCAATATCTACTGAAATAAAAGATTACATTAATTATGCTTTAGATATAAAATGGTATTTTCCAGGCTGAGAAAATTGGTTGAACAATCACCCCAAGAAATTACTAATCTTGGATATTTATTTATTTATTTATTTATTTTAATTTAAATTCAATTATCCAACAAATAGTATAACACCCAGTGCTCATTCCATCAACTGCCCTCCTCGGTGTCTGTCACCCAGTTACCCCATCCCCCTCACCTGCCTCCCCTCTGCAACCCTTGTTTGTTTCCCAGACCTAAGTGTTTCTCATGCTTTGTCTCCCTCTATAATTTTTCCCACTCAGTTCCCCTCCTTTCCCTTATAATCCCTTTCACTATTCCTTATATTCCATGTATGGGTGAAACCATATGATGATTGTCCTCCGATTGACTTATTTCACTCAGCCTGATACCCTGAATTCCATTGTCCTTCGACAAATGAATGGATAAAGAAGATGTGGTGTATATATACAATGGAATATTACTCAGCCATCAGAAAAGACAAATACCCACCATTTGCTTTGATATAGATATTCATTTTTAAAGGAACCTGAGGTTGGAAGTGCTGTATTTCTTATTGCTTTGTGTTTCTCCTTTTAAAAAGCCATTATTAGGTGGCCCAGTTGGTTGAGCATTGTACTCTTGGCTTTGGCTCAGGTCCTACCAGAGTCCTAGGATCAAGCCCTGTGTTGGACTCTGTGCTCAGCATGGAGTCTCCTGGAGATTGTCTCTTTTTCCCTCTCCCTCCCCTTCTGCTCCTCCCCTTACTTGCATGAGTGTGCTCTCTCTCCTTTCAAGGTAAATGAAATCTTTAAGAAATTATTTTTAAAAGCCATTATTAGAAAAAAAAAGCCATTATTAGAGAAAGAAGTATAAAAATCATGAAGAGGAAACCTAGAAACTACTCTTAGTTAAATACTTTTCTTAGATAGTTTTTGTAGGATATTTTACTGATTATTACAACAAACATAAAAGGCATACAAAATGTGTTCCCTGCTGTCATGGAAGCTGATGTTTGACAGAACATTCCTGTCAATTATGTAAAGTAGGGATCCCTGGGTGGCGCAGCGGTTTGGTGCCTGCCTTTGGCCCAGGGCGCGATCCTGGAGACCCGGGATCGAATCCCACGTCAGGCTCCCGGTGCATGGAGCCTGCTTCTCCCTCTGCCTGTGTCTCTGCCTCTCTCTCTCTCTCTCTGTGACTATCATAAATAAATAAAAATTTAAAAAAAAATTATGTAAAGTAAAGGTATAAAAATGAATTTGACATTCTAGATTTGACATAAATAGCATTACTTTTAATATAAAAATTCATGTTATCCATGTGTTCAAAGCATTAATTATAATATTTTTTGCAATAGTATTTTTAATCACTCCTTTCTTTTGTTTAAAAAAAATATTCTAGGGGGTGCCTGAGTGGCTCAGTCAGTTAAGGCTCTGACTCTTGGTTTCAGCTCAGGTCATGATCTCAGGGTTGTGAGGTCAAGCACCACATCAGGCTCTTCACCCCGCATGGAGTCTGCTTGGGATTCTCTCCCTTCCCCTCACCCACTCCCTTCACCTCTCTCTCACTCTCTCTTTCTCCCTCTCAAGTAAATAAATAAAATCTTAAAAACATATTCTATTTCCCCCTTGACCTCACTCAGAGTCTTAAAATAGATTATAATTTTAATAATACCTAACACTGAAGATTTGCAGGTAATTACTCTAAGCGCTTCATAGACATTATTTGTTTGATTTCTTATAGCAATGCTATAAAATAGACATGTTTATCCAAAAGTTACAGAAGAGGAAGCTGAGAGAAGAATTAATAATATCCCCAGAATCACAGAGCTGGAAATGCCAGGTCCAGATTGAAATCCAAGACTGATTCTAAATATTATCCCATCTCTTTTCCAAAAATGCTATTTCTGTGTCTTTTGGAGTCACAATTGTAAATGCAGAAGAATTCTGTTCTATTACAAAGCTTGCTTATTTCCCCACCTCACCAATTTTCTTGAAGATTTACAGTAACTTAGCTCATTTCTTTTAGCTGTGAAAATTGGCTTTAACTCATGATTCCTCTATCTTGTAATATATTATAAAAGCAATTAATCTTAATAACAATACCATGTGTAACCCATCCTTATTTCTGCTTTAACAATGTCTAAATTTTTCACTGATCTAGATTATATGAATGGTAGAGCAGATTATTAGTAATTTAATTAGTTGTTATCATAGCTGAGTTTTAAATTATACTTCCTAGGGAACTAGTGCTCAGATAAGAACATCCTTTCCTGATTCTTAAATCATTAATTCTTTCCCTGACTTTCTTAAACCAATGTTTGAAAACCAAGTTTTAAAACATTATCACTCAAGTGGTTGATAACATGCCATCAAGCTATCCAGTTCCATGTTATCCTCCAGCAACCCTACATGCTACGCATCTTTATTTCCATTTTAAAGACAAGCAAATTAACCTACTCAAGTGACATGACTAGAAATGATAAACATTGGTGTTTGTACTCAAGTCTGCAGGACCCAATGACTCCGCAGGACATGTTCTTTCCTCTCTTTTACACTAATACCAGAAAAAGAGAACCAATGCTCACACTTGCTTTTTTAAATTTTATTTTGACCTGTGTTCATCAGCTACTGTGTTTACTTTGAGACTGTAATGAAAAATAATCTAGAACTTAAAGACATGTATTAATCCAATGTACAAAGTACACTGAAACTTCAAAGATGTCTTGGCTCTGGACATGTGCCCACACGGTTCCATACCGACTGGAATAAAGCCTAGTCCCAATGAGTTTTAGTTTAACTTTGGATAAAATTACCATTGGTTCAGATTCCAGTGGTGCCTCTAACTCACCCTCTGTGTCAATTAGGGTGGATCACTCAAGGTCTCAGAGACTTGGTTTCTTCTTTTATAAAATTACAGATCAGCTCTCAGGACATATCCAACTGATGGAGGTGTTTTATTTGACCAACACAGTATTTTAGAAAAGTAGAACATCTCATTTTAAAATTTATATTTTCTAATTATTTATTTAAAAATCTAAAGATTGGAGACATTAGGCCTTATATCCCACATAGCAACAGTCAGCTGGACCTGAGAAATAGGTACCTTGTTCAGACAGGTTGTTTTCTCCAGTTCATCCCAGTCCCCACCATTCCCAGTTGTCTTATGTTGAGCCTACTTCACATACTACAGAGGCCATAAGTTGGACCCTCTGAGTCTGAGTGTGACTCATCAATCAGGTTTAAGTATCTCATAATTTTATAATTTTGTTTCGTATTATATCATACAATGTTCTACAATCTTCAGTGGATAAAACATAAACTAAGTTGCCTGGAACTTAAGGTCAACCACTTCACCCAGCCTCTCAAGCAGGTAAGAATCTCAACAGATTTGCCTACCATTCAGGTTTCTCTATCCATTTTACCCATTAGTCTTGGCTCTGAGCATGGGCTTACACTGTACCATGCTGATGAGAAAATCTTCCTAGCTACATTCTGTCAAGCAAAATCTTATCTATCCTCCATGACTTCGCTGATAGTGCATTTTCTCTTCAATGGATGCTTCAGCTTCCAATCATCTTCCTTATTAGAGATCTTGTAATACAAATTATTCATACTTAATTCATACTTATTATTCCTAATAATAAATATAAATAAAAAATAAATACGATTATTTTATGTTTATAGCCAAACTTTATAGGAATGCTTATTCCATGCTAAACAACCTCTATGTATTGTTTAAGTTTTTACATCCATAATGAGCAGTTGATGCCTTTATTGTTGACATGTTGTTGTTATTATTATTATTATTATTATTATTATTATTATAGCTTAAAGAGGTAAAATAAGACAAGGCTATATGGCTAATTTTGTCCTAGGTCAGTTGCTTCCTAAATCTTGTATCTGGACTTTGAATTTAAGATCTTAAGGCCAAAGACTACCTCTTAATCATTTTATAAAATATTTTCTTCTGTTCTTAGCAAGCACCATGCAAAATGTAGACTCATTTTGGATAGATTAATATTGACCAGTTCCTTTATTCTCACTCAGGTTTATTACAATTCAGGAGCTTAAATCTTTCTCAAACTCATTTACCAAGTTATGATAAACTTGCAAATTTTAGGTTTTTAAATTAACGTGTACCCAATGAAAAGTTCTTATACTTCCTTTAACTCCCTAATGGTAGGTTAAAAAAATAAGAGACATTAGTTTGTTGCATTATATTTCTCTCAGGGATGGTGTGGATTTGGCAGTTATTAATCTATTTTTTTCCCTGTTAAGAAAAGGACAGTTGAATGTGCTTTGGGGTGGGTGTGGGGGTTGGGGAAGACGCGAAGTCTTTTGAGAAAGCAAATATAAAATCTGTTGTGTCACCGTGGTACAATACACCTTAATCACTCAAAAATAACTTTTCTAGAAATAATAACTCATTAGAAACATTGTAGTATTACACCACCACACATGCCTTAACTGATGTGAACACTGAGTATAAAAATTATGACCAACATATAATGTTGCATCCCAGTGCTGTAAGGATAATCTTGAATGGTTTTGTTAATAATTACCTGACAGAAATATATCTTTACCTAGCCCTTGTTGTCATTAAGCATGCATTGAAATACTTGAACATTTATAGGCTGTATTACAACTCTTTAGTTATTTAATTACATTTAGTGAGCCTCAAGTTATTGTCTGTTTTATTAAGCTAAAATCCATTACAAGCCAAATTAGCAAAGGTGTGCTGAGGTTGCAAAGGATTTGGGCATTTGCTTCAGTTGCTGAAAATTAAAGATAGATGCTACTTTAGTGAACCAGAAAGTACAGGCTGTCACTGAGACTCTCCTTGTGCCATGGTTAGCCCCCCCCCCCCTTCATCACCCTGACAGATGAGCCTATTCTTTACATATCATCTTCAGAAAGAGAAATCTACTATCTACCCTAGGGAGCCATTTCATTATTTTACAGCCCTCCTGACCAGCCAAGTCATCTTTCTATTTAACCTAAATCTTCTACGTCCTTCATGATAGAATTTATGACCATAGCTTCTATTTGGTCCATAGAAGAAAATATGAACAGCAGATCATCACTCCCTTGAGCCCTCCATATAAATAGAGGCTGTTATTATATCTATCAGGCTACTCTCTCTTCTCCAGCTGGAACAGCAGAGCTCATCCAGCCATTTGAGAAACAATTAATTTTCAGGTTTTAATACTTAGTAACATTTCACTGAATTATGAAGCCACTTTGTCATATTCTTTTTTTTCTTCTAGAGAGAGAAACAGCCAGAAGGACAGAGAGACCAATACGGCAAATAATGCGAAATACTGACACTGCAGGCATTCTTTACCTTCGTTGGCCACTCTCTCATTCTTCCAGCTCTGTTTCCTTCTTCCCAACTTCAATTAAATGAAATTGTCCATATAAAAAGAGGGCTACACAATTTTTCCCTTCTGATAGGTTCTGTTATTGATTTGCATTTTTCATCCCAGAACGGGATGTGTGTGTTTTCATTTTTGCCTTTTAACAATGTGCTATAATAATATTGTGCTATAATAATATTTGAGTAATTTTTATTGCAAATTGTTATTTTTAATGTGTTTATACTTTCTCGTGAGACTTTTCTGTTTCTTTGAAAGCCTTCTTTAAAATGATCCCGTTTTTAAAATTATGAACCACTTTATTCTGCTTTAACTCTTTATTCATCAACTGAGCTTCTTGCGTTAGTGTGCTATCATTCGGATACAAGGTGATATTTTTTTTCTTTTCCTCTTGTCTTTTCAAATAACCCAGTGTTACAGATGTGTTTTTGTAGGAATTTTTCAAATATCCTTTTTGCAAGTTAGCCTTTATTTTTTTATTTAAAGATTTTATTTATTAGAGAGAGACAGACAGACAGAGACAGAGAGAGAGAGCGCGCGCGTGAGCAAGCGCACCAGTGGCGGGGAGGGGGGAGATGCAGAGGGAGAGGGACAAGCAGACTCTCAGCTGAGTAGGGAGCCTGGGGCTCTATCCCAGGACTCTGAGATCATCACCTAAGCTGAAATTAACTGACTTCAGCTTCATGCTTAACCGACTGAACCACCAAGGCACCCCTTTTTCTGTTTTGTTTTAATCAGTTTTTAGTTGTATGGGGCTCTCTGAATTTCAGGTTTTAGTTTCTGTGACCTGCAATCATTACCCTCCACAGTCACTCCAAAACTCTGTTCTAAGTAACTAAACACGTCTAGATAAATAAAATGATTTCCACAAGTTAAAAGAAAGTTATTCTTAATTGCTTTTTGGTAAGATTCTCAGAGTCATGCTTCTGTAGAATTCTGAATAAGTAATTGTCCAGAGTTCAGAAGGACCTGCTGCATTATAGCAGTCCCTCTTCATATGTTGACTTAAGGTCACACAGCAAGAGGCAGAATCAAGACCTGAACCCGAAACTGCTCATTTCCAAGGTGTCTATTCTTGGTTTCTGTGTTCATGTGTATGAGAGTCTTATATCACCAGTTAACCCAACACTGTGTTCTTCATCCTTACTACTATGTGTCATGCAGGGATGAATTTCCTTGTACATGCTTCTTTGACCTCTTCTCTGTTTCCCTCAATACATTTCTGAAAGTAAAACTACTGGCCAGTATGTGAAAGGTGCTGATGACCAAACTATCCTTTATAAAGGTTGAATCCATTTGTATTTTTCCAGAAATTATGAGAATTCCAGTTTATCCATATTCTTGCCATTTATTACATTTAAAATGACAATATTTTAGTCAAAAATGGTAGCTCATTGTTTTCATGAAAAATGTTAGGTATGTCTTCAGTGCACACATATGTCAATATCAATTCCAGATGGATTTAAGAATTACTGTAGGGGGATCCCTGGGTGGCTCAGCAGTTTGGCGCCTGCCTTTGGCCCGGGGCGTGATCCTGGGATCCCGGGATCGAGTCCCACGTCGGGCTCCCTGGCATAAAGCCTGCTTCTCCCTCTGCCTGTGTCTCTGCCTCTGTCTCTCTCTGTGTGTCTATCATAAATAAATAAATAAATAAATAAATAAATAAATAAATAAATAAATCTATCTTTAAAAAAAGAATTACTGTAGAATTTGAAACCATGAAACAGAAATACAGTAAAAACTTTATCTCTTCTTAGGATGGAGAAGTACAGCCTAGAAATGAAGCAATTTAAGAAACAAAAATGAAATGATTTATAGCTTTGATGACAAAATAACATCAAAAACTAATGCATCACTAAGTAAAATAAAAACACTCCCTAGACAAAAAACTGCAAAGTATATGGATAAACAACTTACAACCAAAGAAATATAAACTTCTGATAAATACAGAAAAACTTTCTGGTAATCATAGCTTTTCCAAAATGGAATAGGATCTTTTCAGAAAGAGTGAGTTCTCTTCACTAGAGAGATTCAAGTTAGAACAATAATTAAAGAGAGCTTATGAAAGGAATTCACTCATCAGAAAGGTATTTGTATATCTATACATCATCATTTAATCATCCTTTGAGAATCCACAATAAAATGATGACATTTCTACCAACATTTTAATGACATAAGATTTATTGAAGCGCATACATTTGATGCAATTAACATGCTGACCAACATTTCCAACCCATGGAATCTAAGTATCCCGAGGATTATCAAATGTTCTGAATATGGAACAAATGTTGCTGCAGATAGAATAAGTAAACAATAATAAATAGTCTTCATTGAGATTAAAGCAGACAGGGAAAATTATCTTAACATTTTCAGAGAGAAAAACAATATGCATTCATCACAAAAATGGTGAAACTATAAGAAAACAAAAACCAACTACATTTCCACTGTTTATTTTAGTATACATCTAGTCATTTAACTGTGTGTACCAATATGCCTCTTTAAATAAATATGAACTTGTGCTGCACTGCTTTCTAATGTTTTCCCCCCTCAGAGGAAAACACTTTTCCATGTCCACACTCTTCTCAAAGTGTTTTTTCACTACATCATGTTACTAAGTCAAAATGCATTTAATTATCCTTACAACTTATCCCTTATAAAATGCTTCCATTTCTTCTCAGTTTAAAGTTGTATTTAACATCTTTGTATATAATTTTACATGATTTAATTTTCACAATTTCTTAAAGGGAAATTTCAGGAGCAAATGTTGTTCATTTGGGGGGTTTTGATGTTGTCAAATTACCATCCAGAAAGTTTGTACTGATTTACAGTTCTACCACCAGCATACCAGGTATGTTTCCCTGCAGAATCTCTAGTACTGAATATTATAATTATATTTTTGCTGATTAGGTTAGCAATAAAAATCATGGCTTAATTGTATTTCTACAAATTTGTGGTCTCTAATAGTGTTAAGCATTTTTCCACGTATCTGGTGCCTATTTTGTGTAAGAGATTTAACTCTTAAATAGTAAAACTGCCATTTAGTTGAAAATCTTTAGCATCAAAGATCAGAGTGGCAGAAAGGCCAGAGACTGCAGTGTGTGTGAATTTTGTTGAAGTTGGAAGTACAAGGTGAGTTGCCAGTATGTGATAGGAGGCAGCTTTGTGGAATTCATTTTTCTTGTTTAAAACATAACAGCAGTTATGTTACTGTTACTATTACTGTATTAAAGCCTATTTTACTTTACTAGTTAAGGTTATGACAGTTGCAACCATAGGGAACTGTAGGGAAAATATGTTTTGAGGGCATGTTAAAGTCTGGATCTACCACAAAAAAAAAAAAAATGTTTCTCTGAGCTTTTCATAGGATATGTCTTTTCCTCAGATGTTGGATGCCAGCTGCTCAAGGAAGGAGTCTCTCTCTCCCTCTCTCTGTCTCTCTGTCTCTCTCTCTCTCTGTGTGTGTGTGTGTGTGTGTGTGTGTGTGTGTGTGTGTAGCAGTGATGGGGAAGGAGATAGTTTAAAGGCCATTTCAGGCTCATGTGGGAACTATGATGGTAATATTTCTTCCAGAACTTCCATGTCATTGGGACTGAATCTTGCACTGACATTTTTTTGTGTGCAATTCGGCTTCTTCTCCCTTTCTTTTATAGGTCAAGATGCCTGATGAGCATCCTTCAGGGTCTACTGGAAAACTCAACTGCAGAAAGACCCTGAGTCTACTAGGGAGACAAAATAATTAACAAGTAAATGCATACATGGGATAATTTCAGATAATGACAAGTATAATGAAAGAAGTAAAATGAGATGTGACAGTGACCAATGGGGAGGGGGTTAGGGCTACGTTAGCTAAGGTGGAGGGAAAATGCTTCCTCTGTGTCTGGAATGAACGGAGACTGCATTCATAGAAGGAGGAAGTTCATTTAAGATAGAACCTTCATCCCCTCATCCCTACAATCCCAAGACGAAGGATCCAGGAATGGAATGCTTCTAATATTTTTGACAGCCTAACTCATAAAACCTCAAATTTTAAATACATTTCTACAATATATTTTATCATTCAAGGGCCCAACAAGAAACAGCTGACTTACTGAAAAATGGGATAATTTGAAGACAATGTATTAAAAGGGAACTTTACAAAGAAAACAGCACTTCCTCCCTCACAGAGATAGGATCTGTGGATTGCTGTCCACTCTCTGGTGTGCCCCACTTGACGAGGGAGAACAAGGCACAGTCAGGGGGAACCTGCACACAAGCTCTGCAGGCATGGAGCCTAGGAAACAGTTCCCCCCTTCACACTCTCCTCCCTCCTCTAAACTCCCTAGTGGTCAAATCCAACCTGAAGCCAGAGAATCAATCAGGGAGACAGTTTATGAAGTCCAAACATTCATGTCTATAAGACTACAAGACATGGTGATTAAGGGGTGAGAGTGGAACTGGAGAGACAAAGGAAGACATCCAGCATGTGTAGTTTATATTTTAAAATAATACTGGATGGGATTTGGAAGAAGTGGCAACAGACCCAGGTGAGGTTATAACCTTAGCCTGTCACTGGCTAGCTATAAATCAGCACCTGTGAAACACTGACTTTGTTAAAATAAATAAATAAATGGCTAAGATAAAATTGATGAACTTATTCTGAAATAATATGACTCTAATCTGTTAAAAATAAAAATTAAATATTTTGAATATATTTTAATTAATGCAACAAAAGCTTTCTGGACACTGTTTTAAATTTTGAAAACAAAGCAAAATCATTGTTGAAATAATCTGAGTCCCAGCTATATGTCATTCTAGTTGGTAAGTGGCTCTGGTTCAGTTAAATTCTTTATGTTGATCTGAAATTAAATTTCATTTGTTAGGTAATGAATCCAAAAATAGAACAACTACTTTTTCTCAGGGACTCAGACTTCCTGTAAGACATAATTTAGAGAGAAGTGAGCATATTCTCATTCCTGAGATAAGCACACAATTTACAGATGAGACCATCAGGAATGTAATGTGGGAAATCTTGGTAAACAAGGGAGTCACTGCAGAGGAATAAAGACTTAGACTGTATGCACATATCGATTAATATTTTTGATTGAGTAGTATTTATATACTCACGAAATGAGATTTTGTTCAATACTACTGTTTGGATTCTACAGTCATGGTATTTAAGGAAATATCTTTGATAATAGCACCTAGATTTGTGGCAGAAACTTGTAGTCCTTAAATGGTCACAGTATCTTTAGAGAGAATAAGATTCCAGAAAAGCAAAGAGTCACAGAAGGCCAAACAGCTGCAGACGAGTACAAATAGCTCTAATCTGAAATGCATGATTTATCAAAAGGGAACATGATTGCTAGCAATCTTACTTTTTTTGGTGATTACAAAGTTGAGCATACTACCGCATGTGACTCTATATGAGGACTTGTAAAGAGCTTTTAAAAACAATTATGCATGAGTGTTGGAGATTTTAATTTAAGCAGGACTCTGTGGAGGTAAATCAAGAGCATAGGCTG
The DNA here is from genome assembly GCF_011100685.1 of Canis lupus familiaris. Classification (NCBI taxonomy): domain Eukaryota; kingdom Metazoa; phylum Chordata; class Mammalia; order Carnivora; family Canidae; genus Canis; species Canis lupus. The sequence goes on from NC_049225.1 coordinate 50,350,171, forward strand.
GAAGAAAAATGCTGAGGGAGACCTTCAATCAGGGGAGAATATTAAGTGGGACTCCTTGGGGAGAGGCCTGTATTTGCTTGTCTGGGGTAGGCTAATCTACATAATTGACTAAAACAGAATGAACAGCTGTGAAATACAGCATTTGAATGTGTGGGTAAAACACAATTACAAAATATACAGGGTCACAGAACATGTAATGTATTTTCATAGGATTATAGAATTTCCAAGCTCATTTGGGATTTCAGAAATCGTCCAGTTACCCAGAGAAGCTAAATGATTTTATCAAGGTCAACTAGCTGGTTAGTTATAGCATGACAGTTAAATCTGTAGGCTCTGGAGTCAAACATCCTAGTTTAAATCCCAACTCCACCACTTACTCTGTGACTTTTGGAGAAAATCTCTCTACTTTTCTCTGCCTCCATTTTCTTATCTATAAAATGGGAATAATAGAACACTGATATTAAAGGAGATGATACATTTAAGCAATACTAGATGATGCCTGGAACTCAGTGAGTGATCAGTTGGTATGAAGCATGTTTATCACTAGCAAGAATGCCAGAGCTGAAGTCATTTAAGTCTTGTATCAATGCTCTACCTACTCAACAAAATGCAAGAGTATATCCCAAGAGGAACGTATGTGAGAAATTAGTTTCCCAACTAAAATGGTTGTGAGACACAAAATAATATCAAGTCTGCTTGGAGATACAGAAGCAAAATCTTTTAAAGTACCTTTTGGGGAAGTGACTCAGATGAGCTCTTTAGAATGAACATAGTTGGAGGTAAGGTATTTGATTTTCTTAAAAAAAATACAAAGATATTGCAAAATGAATTTTGTATGTGTGGAATGATCGGATGGTTATCTAGGAAAGGAAATAAAAGTAGAAATCCACAGTTACTTTCTTATCACCTCTGGTTGAAATCCTAACATGCTTCTCACCTGTTAAGGTACTTGTTTGACCACATATTGTAGTGCCTGAAGCCCATCTTGAGACGTCTGTTGTGTATCTGAATGGCGCTGTCAGTTAAGTGCCAGACCCTTGGTTTTAGCTAATCTCAGAATTGTGAGATGGGGCCCAGCTTCTGTATCCTCATTCAGCACAGAGTCTGCTTAAGATTCACTCTCTCTTTCCCTTTGCCCTTCTCCCCTTACTCTCTCTTTCTCAAATAAATAAATTTTTTAAAAAGTCTGTTGAAAGGACCAAAACATGTCACATTGATTTTGAGTTATCTCCTATTGGCTGAGAGACAAAGGCATTTATTATTACTTAATAACTATCTTTGATCCTATTCAATCTCAGAATGATATGGTGGCACCATTAAGTAAGTCTCAGGTAATGACACCATAAAATATTTGTTATGACTTTGGTGCAAAATGCTAGCAGAACTGTTGTATTTCCTGATTTTATAGGTGCCTTTAGTGACTGTTTTAGGGTATGTTACATATATAGTTTTCTTGCACTGTATCAGTATTTTATGATGCAAGTTATTTTTAGTTGACAAGGCCCAATGGCTAAGGAATAAAAAGTTTCTCAAAAGATCTTTTAGTCCAGTCAGAATATTGGCATTCCCCAAAGGTGGCTTTCATCCACATTATAGTATTCAGCCCCCGAAAAGGCACATTTCCACTTGCAAGTATAGAAAATTTGTGACATGTAAATGAGGTACATTCTTAAAGCATCATTGACTGTTTCCTGTGATTGAAGACAAAGTCATCTCTACATTTCACTGTAGTCTTAAAATTTAGTCAGGATACCTGCATAATAAGTTACTAGCTTCACTTCAAAGATTCCTACTACTAATGTTGAGTAATTTAAGGCCCATTATTGGTGTTTAACAGTATTCAGAAAGGCATGTTCATGAATACTCCATTAAGTATATTTGTTGTATTGACTTATTCCTATGGAAACTTAGCACTGCTATAAATCATAAAGTTCCAAAGAACAGATTTTTGATGTTGATCATTAAACTTTTTTGAATAAGATTCATTTCTGAGTAGCTTCTTCTATAATTCTTTGATTTTAGAATTTTTTAAATAAATTAAATGAGGTACTTAATATAGAGAATTGTTTCAAAATTCTCAGTTTGAGAATGCTTATGACCTTTGCTTTCTTTTTTCTTCTCTTTATTATTATTATTACTGTTTTAATCTTGGGTTAGTGATATGTGCCAGAGACCTGCCAAAGTGCTTGAGATACAAATAAGACAAAAACATATGTAGTTCCTGATCTTATAAATCATGTGGAAAAGATGCAGGCTTGTCACACATGTCTGTGCCTTGTTTTAAAATCTGCATACATAGATGGCATAATTTTTTGAATATTTATGTATTTGGTTGCTATTTACATCATATTTTATAGCTCTGCTTTGCTTTTAATATGGGTGTGTGAGTATTCTACACATATTTTCAAATACCAACCACTGGTCAAAATAGTTATCACTGTATCTGCTTATTAGCAGGTGTCATAACAAAAATCACAGAACATTTTACGAGGTAAAGATCTCTTCTTGCTTTTACCATCTCATAACCAATTAGGATGGCAAGTTTTTAATTCAAATGTTCAGGAGCATCCAAGTATTACAGGATCTAAGTGATTCACCCCAGCTTACTTGTTCTGGTCTATATGAACAGGACTCAAAAGGGATTATTTTGTCTATAGAGTTTCTGCTTTAACCCAATAGGAGACACAAATGCCTTGAAAACATTGACTAGAAAATATTTATATATGTATTTTTTTTGTTTTATGAAGTATATTATAGCATTAAAAAAGTAAAACATTGGTGTAAATACAAATGTTGATGTGAGAAAAACACTTTCATCTACTTTATTTTTTAAATATGGGTGGAAACTCATTTCATCTGCAATAGCATTAGTCTATTTTTCTTGTTCATAGCACTCATGTTTACAGCACTAGTTCACAGATGTTAGTTGCCATGAATATGTATCATCAGAAAGTGTGAACCACAACCTGTATAGTAGCTATTGCAGGCTTCATCTCACACAGTTGAGCATCTGTTTATGGTTCTTGTTTTTTTTAAAATTGTACGTGTGCCCTTGTACCTTTAATGTCCTTTGTGTTCAGTCTGTCATTTGAAGTTACTTTTTTCTAGTTTCTCAAGATGGATGATTTCTGCTATTTTATAGAAGTAACATGGGAGTTTTGGTATGCCCATCATATACCTAATTTTATTTTCTTTGAAAATTTATCTTCTACATAATACAGGTTTCTCCTATGTTAGTAGCAATTCAGGTTGTAACTACATGTTAAAACACAAAAAAAGAAGGAAGGAGGGAAAGAAGGAAGAAAAGAAGGACAGTAGACAGATGGACCAGCGAGAAATTCAGTCAAATATTGCATAGTCAAAATAGGTTGTCATTTTTAAGCCCTGAGTAAATAATTAATGTGAAATTTATTTTTTATATAATTTTTAGTATTTGTAAAACGTTATTTGACAAGTCCCATTGAAAGCAAAACAATCAGTTTGATGATAAGATAAACTCTAGTACTATATATACACAATGTTAATTAAATGGATTAACATTTGCTGTTAAAAATATGGGAAGAATCCCTAAAACTTAAGGCACATTAAAAGCTGAAGAAGAGAAATATTGAGATAAGATAATCCTCTAAATAAAAGATTTATAATCAGCAAAACCAACTGCTTGCCTCTTTATAATTCATGTTTTTATTTATCCAACAGATGTTTATTGATTGTCTTACAATAAATAGAACAAAGCCTGTACCCCTAATGGATTACATTTTATTGAGAGAAATAGTACTTTAAAGCATCTTTCTTCTTCTTTTTTTTTTTTTTAAGACTTTATTTATTTATTCATGAGAGAGAGAGAGAGTGTGAGAGAGAGAGGGACAGGCAGAGGGAGAAGCAGGCTCCACACTGGGAGCCTGACGTGGGACTTGATCCTGGGATGAAGGCGGTGCTAAACCGCTGAGCCACCCAGGCTGCCCCTGTTGTTTTTACTTCTTAATCATCTTCACCTATTTCACCCATCATCCTAATCCCTTCCCTTTGGCAATCACCAGTTTGTTTTCTATATTTATGAGTCTGTTTCTTTCTTTGTTGTTGTTGGCTTGTTCATTTGTTTATTATATTCCACATATAAGTGAAATCATATGGTATTTGTCTTTCTCCAGCTTATTTCACTTAGCATAATATCTGCTAGATCCATCCATGTTACCATGAATGACAAGATTTCATTCTTTTCTTATGGTTTAGTAATTGTTAAATCATTATGTTATACACTTGAATCTAAATTTTAAAAAGCAAAAAAAAAAAAAAAAGATAATTTCAGATTGTGATACTTGCCTGAAGGAAAATAAATAGGTTAAAATGGAACATCAGTTAAGGCAGCTACTTTGGGTGGGCTGCTTGGGTAAAGCCTCTCAGAGGAAGTGATTATTGAGCTGAAGGATCAGAAGAGAAGGACTTACGAAGATCGGGGAGAGACATGTTCTAGGCAGAAAGAACAAATGTGCAGACTGGAAGATAGTAAGGACTTGGCATGAGATAATATTGGGAAGGAAGAGGCAGATTATTCAGAGCACAGTAGGACACAACCAAGACTCTGGATTTTATTGGGAGAACCAAAAAAAATTTAAGCAGAGGAGTGATAAAATCTATATTTTTAAAAGATCTGACAGCTGTGTGGATAATGGATAGTAGGGGGGCAAATGGAAAGGCCAAGAGATTAATTTACTGTAATAATATGAGGTGAGGCAGTGGGGCCATAGATTTTGAAGGAGGCAGTGGAGATGAAAATGAGCCCAGGCAGAGTAGCTAACTCCTGGTGAAGAAAAGGAGGGAATTGGGGATGAACATCAGCCTTAGGACACTCACTTATTGCTAAAAAGAAAAACAGAAATTAACAGAGCACAAAACTTAATGAAGCAGTAATTAAACTAAAGAGGCATGAACTACTTACATTGAGTTAATCACTTATTTTCATCCTACAACTGAGGAGTGGGACTCCCACACCTAACTGAGGAATTTCATAAACTCAGTCTACTTAGATTACTTTTAAACTCTGCCCAACCTTCCAGTGAAAAATGTCTAGCTGGGGACTGTTTCTCTCAAGCTGGGACTGTATCTTATTTCTCTATTCCCAACTCAATTTCTTGTATAAGTTTTTTTTTAAGTAGATATAAAGGACCTGCTATATGTAGGTACTTTTTTATATTCCTTACATAAATTATTAATCTTTTCTTTAAATATTTATTTATTCATGAGAGACACAGAGAGAGAGGCAGAGATACAGGCAGAAGGAGCAGGCTCCATGCAAGGACCCCGAAGCGGAACTCGATCCTGGGACTCCAGGATCACACCTTGAGCCAAAAGCAGACACTCAACCGCTGAGCCACCCAGGAGTCCCAATTATTAATCTTTTTAGAAACCTTGTTATATTATTATGTTGTTGTTAATAATATCCCTTTCTTATAGATGAAGAAACTAAGGTTGGTGAAAAGATATTAACCATGTTGATGTCAGTTAGTTATACAGAATTAGAATTTTTACCTCTGTCTGTTGTATTCTAAAACTTGTGTTTTTCATGACTTTATGCTGCTATATTGATCAGAAAATATATATTAACAAACAACTTAGGACTATATGCTTTTTGACTCCTTTTAGTAGGTCTTTAATAAGAGATTAGTGAAAAATGAAGATAGAGAAATACAGACATTAAAGGGATATATTCATATCTCTGATAAAATAATAAAGGAACCAGGTATTTTAAATCAGTAACTGTGCCAGCCCATAGGAGGACACTAACAGGTCATGAAAATATCAGATTACTCAGCACAGAACAAATCAGGCAATAGATGAAAGGCTGATTGTGTGTTGTGTTAAAGCACTTGCAAAGTACTATACTATGCATAGAAATGTCAAAAATAATGAATCAAAACCAAGATTTAATGAAGATTAGATTTGAGGGAAGAGGAAACAAATATGAATGGAAGAGGAGCTATCTATGTTGATATTCTTAATCTCTTTGTGATGCTTGTAAAATAAAGAGCCCTGGGACCATCCCTCCCTACACCAAGACATTCTGGAGCATGGAAATGTCTGTTTAATAAACCCTCTCAGGTGATTTTGTTTAGTATAAGTAGGTAATGAACCACACTTGGGGAAAATACTGATTTAGTCCAGTCTTTTTTTATATAAATCAGCCTGAGGCTTATAAAGGAAAATGGTTATCTGAAGCTATAGCACCCTTTTTCACTAGAACTCTGGCTAAATCAGTCTTCTAGAGGCCCAGCTCTGCCCTCTTTGATACTTGGATTTAATTTTTTCAACTCCAGCCATGGACCAGCTAACAGCATATATTGTTGCTATTTCTCTTCTAGAATCACAACTACAGCTGCCTGCATGATGGACCTAAGACGGTACCCACTGGATGAACAAAATTGCACCTTGGAAATTGAAAGCTGTAAGTTTTTCTAAGAATGCAGCTAGACTGAACTCTGCTTTAAGATTATTCTGGCTCATGCCCAAACCACAGGTCCTGAAAATGTCCTGCTACTGCAGTAAATCTGGTAGAGGGAGATACAGTGTCTTTCCTCAGTGATGCTGCCAACCTCTTAGTCTCATCTCTAAATCCCTGGGAGACATGTATAAGAGAAGACATAATCTAGCAGTAAAAGGAAGACACTAAGAGCCTGGAAGGAGACCAAAGGCTATTCTAGGCATTTAAAGTATGGAAATGGTGCATAGAGCTACAACAGAAGGGAAAATAGGTGGTAATGCCAGGGTGACACAGGAAATCTCAGTTGTCTTTGCCTTTCACAAATGTTATCTCTTTGCAATTGCAAAATAAATGTGGCCTCTGGACCAGTTGAAACATTCAGAGTGTGGATTGGTGGGATGTTTTTTGTTTTGAGGGACGTTGTCAGTGTCTAAAATTTATTTTATATTCTTGCTGAAAGCCATACAATGACCAAGCATGGTATATATACGCATGTTTATTTTCTTTCTTGTGCTGACCTGTTTTGCAGTGTTCTTGCTTTTCTGGGCCACAGTTTCAGTGTCCTTCTTGATGACTCAATCACCTACCCTGTTGGGTGGGTGAAAACATTGACTTCATAACCTATCTCTATTTTGGAGGTCATGCACAGAGGTCATTTGAGATGGAATAGGATTTTGATCTTCTTTTCTTTGTCAGTTCTTTGCAATGTTTTCATACCTCATCCCACCAAACAATTGGAAGCTGCTGATTTTATATCCAGCATTCTAGATAATGAGTAACTTGACTGCTGTGCAGATAGGACACTCTCAGCTGTTACAAGGAACTCTAGCTGTGACAAGCATTGCAAATTTAAGTCACTACTCTGAGCAGAAATACAAGCCTGTATGGCACATTGCTGGTATTTTGCCCATTAAAAAAACATAGCTTCCAGGGATAATATTAAATTTACATGCATTTTTTTAAGAACTTGATTTTATACTTGTGTTATCAAATCATCATTTTCACGTTTGATCTTTTCAATAAAGAACTATTTACAGAAACTGGTCTATAGGATATTGATGATTATTTTTATGTAAATATTTTTGGGATAACTTTGCATTTTCATGACTTATGATACAATTTAAGTTTAGAATGTTCTCCAAAGTCCAAATTCTTTGGTTGTTTCAAATTGTTGGAGTAAGGTTTCTTTTAAAGTAGATTGTCATGTACTAATAATGAATTTTTATGGTAAGAGAACTCATGATGAAATTTGAGTGGAGGGATCCCTGGGTGGCGCAGCGGTTTGGCGCCTGCCTTTGGCCCAGGGCGCGATCCTGGAGACCCGGGATCGAATCCCACATCGGGCTCCCTGCATGGAGCCTGCTTCTCCCTCTGCCTATGTCTCTGCCTCTCAATCTCTCTCTGTGTGACTATCATGAATAAATAAATAAAATCTTTAAAAAAAAAAAAAAAAAAAAAAAGAAATTTGAGTGGAATTTTAAATAATCATAATTGTACACATAGTTAAAGCACTTGCGCTGATGTTATTTCATTTGAGCTGTTCACAACCCCCTCAGGTAAATAAACAAGGCCTTTCTATTTTAAAGAACTAATGCCTAAGGGCACAGGCAACACCCAGGTATTTAATCTAGTTAAATTATAATTCTGACATGAATATTTTAAAATTAACATGATAATTCTTCAGACTTTTAGAAAGTTTATATTTTAATAAAGGGGCTTCTACATCTCTTATTTCAAATCACAGTTACCCTGTTAAATGGGGTAGTTTTTTTCCCCTAACTTTACTGAGATGTAATTTGTATATAACATTGTGTAAGTTTAAGATGTACAATATGATGATATATATATATATATAGTGAAGTGATTGCCACAATAAGGTTAGTTAACACATCCATTACCTCACACAGTTACCTTGTGTGTGTGTGTTAAGAACTGATCTACTCCTATAGCAACTTTCAAGTATAAAATACAGAGTTGTTAACTATAGTCACCATTCTGTGGATACCCAGATCTTACTCATCTTCTAACTGAGCATTTGTAACCCTTTAACTACATTCAACCATCTCCCCATACCCTCAGCCCTGTCAACTACCAAGTCATTCTTTGTTTCTATGACTTCAGTATTAATTCTTAGATCCATATATAAATAAGACCATACACTATTGGTCTTTCTCTGTCTGATTTATTTCACTTAGTATAATTACCTTAAGTTCTGAGGGTCTTGGGTGGCTCAGTCGGTTGAGTAATCAACTCTTGGTTTCAGTTCAGGTCATGATCTCAGGGCTCTGAGAATGAGCCCTGCACTGGGCTCTGTGCTCTGCACAGAGTCTGCTTGAGATTCTCTCTCTCCTCCTTCTGTCCCTCTCCCCACTCACAATGTGGTCTCTTCAATCAATCAATCAATCAATCAGTCTTTAAAAGAATTCCCTTAAGTTATGTCTATGTTGTCACAAATGACAGGATTTCCTTTTTTTTAAGAAAAGATTTTATTTATTCATGAGAGACACAGAGAGAGAGAGAGGCAGAAACATAGGCAGAGGGAGAAGTAGGCTCCATGCAAGAGCTCATGTGGGACTCGATCCCAGGACTTCAGGATCACACCCTGGGCCAAAGGCATATGCTCAACTGCTGAGCCACTGGGCATCCCTGGATTTCCTTTTTTTAACTGAATATTCCATTGTATCACTTTTTTTTTTTTAACCTATTCATCCATCAGTGGACATTTAAGTTGTCTCTATGTCTTGGCTATTATAAGTGATTCTGCAACGAACGTAAAAAAGCGGGTATCTCTTCAAGATGGAGATTTCATTTGCTTCATACATTTACCCAGAAGTAGTAAATATGGGTGATATGATAGTTCTACTTTTAATTGTTTGAGAAATTTTCATACTTGTTTTCTATGTGGTCTGTACCAATTTACATCCGCACCATTAGTGCACAAGATTTTTTCTTCACATCCTCACTAGCACTTGTTCTCTTATCTTTTTGATAATAGCCATTCTAACAAGTGTGAAACAATATCTCATCATGATTTTGATTTACATTTCCCTGATACAGATTCTCTTCCAAGTATATACCAATTTTCCCAACACCATTTGCTGAAGAGGCTCTTTTTCCCATTGAGTATCCTTGGCTTCCTTGTCCAGTATGAGTTGACCATATATGCGAGAGTTTATATCTGAGCTTTTGATTCTGTTCATTGGTCTATGTGTCTCTTTTTATGCCAGTACTATACTGTTTTGATCACTATAGCTTTGCAGTATAGTTTGAAATCAGAAAGTATGATGCCTCCAGCTTTGTTATCTTGTTCAAGATTGCTTTAGCTATTCAAGGTCTTTTGTGGTTCCATACAAATTTTAAGATTGTTTTCTTAAATATAGTTTCTTAAATATATAGTATTTCTATAAAAACACATTGGAATTTAGATAGGGGATGCATTAAAACTATAGGTAGCTTTGGGTAATATAGACATGCTAATAATATTAATTCTTCTGATCTGTGAATATGGGCTATGTTTCCATTTATTTATGTCTTCACTTTCTTTCATCAATGTCTTATGCTTTTCATTGTGCAGATCTTTCACCTCCTTGGTTAAATTTATTCATAAGTATTTTGTTGTTTTTGATGCTATTGTAAATGGGTCTATTTTATTTTGTTTCTAGAAATATAAACATGTATAGAAATGGAACTGATTTTTGTATGTTTATTTTGTATCCTGCAACTTTACTAAATTTGTTTATTCTATTAATTTTTTGGCAGTCTTTGGGGTTTTCTACATATAAGATCATGTCATCTGCAAACAGAATAATTTTACTTCTTCTTTACCGATTTCGGTATCTTTTATTTCTTTTTTTTTTGCCTGATTTTTCTGGCTAGGAGTTTCAGTACCATGCTGAACAGGAGTGCTGGTGCTGAGAGTGGGTACTCTTATCTTGTTCCTGATCTTAGAGGAAACACTTTCAATCATTCACCATTGAGTATGATGTTAGTTATGGATTTATCATATATAGCCTTTATTATGTTGAGGTACAGTCCTTCTATACTAAATTTGTCAAGAGTTTCTATCATGAAAGGATGTTGGATTATGTCAGATGCTTTTTCTACATCTATTCAGATGATTTTTTCTTTCATTTTATTAATTTGATGTATAACATTTATTGATCTGCATCTGAACCATCCCTACATCCCAGGGACAAATCCCACTTGCTCATGGTGTATGATTTTTTTAGTGTGCTATTAAATTTGTTTTACTAGTATTTTGTTAAGAATTTTTGCATCTATATGTATCAAGGATATTAGCCTGTAAGTTTCTTGCAGTAGTCTTATCTAGCTTTGGTGTCAGGATAACACTGACTTTGTAAAATGAGTTTGAGAGCATTCCTTTCTCTTCAACATTTTTAAGAGTCTGAGAAGGATTGCCATTAATTTTCATTTAAATGTTTGGAAATAAATAAATATTTGATAAAATTCATCAGTGAAAACATATGGTTCTGGGCTTTTCTTTGTTGAGAAGTTATTGAGAACGGACGCAATTCTCCTTGTTACTTGTTACTTGGTCTGCTCGTATTTTCTAGTTCTTTATGAGTCCATCTTAATAGATTGTATGTTTCTAGGAATTTATTAATTTCTTCTAAGTTGTTTAATTTATTGGTATATGATTGTTCATGGTAGTCACTTGGATCCTTTGTATTTCTGTGGTATCAGTTGTAATGTCTCCTCTTTCATTTATAATTTTATTTATTTGAGTTCACCTCTTTTTCTTGGTTAGTCTAGCTAAAGATTTACCAATCTTTTTTTTAGAGAATGAATTCTGAATTTTAATTTTTCTTATGCTTTTTTCTTTTCATTGCTTTCCTATTTCATTTATTTCTGCTCCACTCTTTATTATTTCATTCTTTCTGCTAACTTTGGTCTCAGTTTGTTCTTCTTTTCTTAGTTCCTTGAGATATAATGTTAAGTTGTTTATCTGAGATCTTTCTTTTATCCCAATACATCTGTTTGTAACTATAAATTTTCAGAACTGCTTTTGCTGCATCCTATAGGTTTTGATATATTGTTTCTATTTCATGTCTTAAGATTTTTTTTGTTTCCCTTTTTATTTCCTTTTTTAACCATTGGTGGTTCAAGATTGTTTTATTTCCATGCATTTGTGCATTTCCCAGCTTTCTTACTGCTATTGATTTCTAGTTTCATACCTTTGTGGTCAGAAAAAGACCCTTGATATAATTTCTGTCTTCTTGAATTTTTTGAAACTTGTTTTGTGACCTAACATATTATCTATCCTAGAAAGTGTTCTGTGCAGGCTTGAGGAGAATGTATATCCTGTTTCTGTCGGATGGAATGTTCTGTATATCTCTTTGGTCCATTTGGTCTATAGTGTTCAAATCTTCTGTTTCTTTATTGATTATCTGTCTGGATAATCTAGCCATTGCTGAGAGTGGGTTATTAAAGTCCCCAACTATTATTGTATTCCTGTCTATCTCTTCTTTTAGTTCTGTTAGTAGTTTCTTTATATACCAGGATGCTCTAATGTTGCATGTTTATGATTGTTATATGTTTTTTATTAATTTACCCCTTTATAATCATAGAGTGACCTTCTTTATTTTTTGTGAGCATTTTTAACTAAAAGTTTATAGGTAGGTATTAATATTTATATGTCACATCTAAGGAAACAGATTCAAAGAGGTAAAGAGATTTGCCCAAGGTCATGCAGCCACTGAGTGGAATAATGGCTCTGTGCTGATGTGGTAATTGATAGCTGGCTTTTAAAGCCACTGATTTTATAGGGACCAGATTTATAGAAGATCCTAATTGTAGAAACCAAGAAAATATCTTATACTTACAAAAAATCAGAATTTATTCATATTTAACCAGACAAAAAAATCACTGTTATATGAATTAATATGAATGATAATGAAATATGGTATTATATTAATTATATATATATATATATGATATACAGGTCTTACTATTATAAGTAGGTAGTTAACTAATTAAGCTTATTGAAATGACTTTAGGATCCTATCTCTTAAAGAATTAGCTCTGAAGTTGATGTCTAACATTCAACCTTAACCATTTCCTTCTGTTAAGCAAACTCTAGGCATTCACTTCTTCTTCTCTCCCTCCTTCCCTCTTCTGCCTTTCTTCCCTACCTCTCTCAAATGCAAATGACCTTAATGGTGTCATTACTAAATCATTATTACCCTGTTTCTATTTTAGCAATTAGTATATTGGTTTAATGTCAGAGAAAATAATATAACTTGATTCTGAGTGAGGGAATAAGGATTGAGCTTATTGCAAAGCTATTTAATATGTTTCATCTAGAAATGAAAAATAGTGCAAAAGGGGCAAGGAGAGTATTATATATCTTTGAAATGGGAAAAGTTAGGGGGCTAATCTTGTAAATTCTGAGTGAGATTAGCTGTCCAATACCAATATGAGCTACATGGCCCCACTCTCCTCCTCAGAAAGGTAAGATAGTCTTATAAATTCTTAAACCCTATTTCCAGGTTCCCCACTTGGGGTATGTGAGCCACTTGTTTGAAAGAGAGTGTGGAATTCTCTCAACTAGATCCATTGACAGGCTGCTCACATTACAAAAACCCAAAAGTTTCTCTCTCTTTTTTTCCCCTCATTTGTTTGTGTGCTTTTATCTCAGCCCGTCTCTGGATGACTTGGACTGGTCAGCCTGTGTCTCAGAGAATAAAGTTAATGCTCTTTTTCTTAGTGCTGTTGTTTTTCAGCCAGTTCCAGCCTTGGCGTGATTCACCATCAATTAGAGAGTATATAACTTTCCCAGCAGCTCTTTCATAGATAACTTCACAGGGCTATGTCAAGTGTTCACTGGGATAGCCAGTAAGGCATCTCCTTTTAGGATCTAAGAAAAAAAAAAAAAGAAAAAAAAAATCCTAACTCTGCCTTCCTGACAGCATCAGAAACCAGTTGTTGCTGGCCTCTCGTGCTCATTGATTACCTACATTATGTCATAGAAGTCACCCAATTTAGCTGAGCTGACTCAGTTCCCTCATAGATAAAATGGGAATAATAATATATTCCATATCACGTTGTTTGAGGATTAAATGAACTAATAAAGATAAAGAATGTAGCAATTTGCCTGGTACATGTTAAGCATCTAAAAGCAGTAACTGGTAATTAATTATTATTGTTATTATCACACTGCTTTTATTACATTTAAAGATTCCTCACTGCCACAAATTTGACTTCATTATGAGATCTAGTAAATCCAGCCAAGGAGAGACCCAAAACACAGCATTGCCCTTCTCAACTTTTGTAGATCTTATTCCAGCTCTTGCTTTAACATTCTAAGTAAGTCTCATTATCTGTATGGCTGTCTACTTACTCATAGAATGTCTCAACCAGCTGTGCCTACAGTATAAAATGCAAATTAATTTCTTCTACTTCTGTCAAGTGGAAAAGAATTAATAGCTAGCTTCAAAATCCAAAGAGGGAGATTTAAAAGCTCTTTGACATCTGTACTTAGATGAAATGAAAGTGCAGCCCATTGTAAAATATAGTCCATTTGTGATTTTGCTAACATTTTAAACTGGCCAGAGAAGATAGTCATCACCTGATGACCATCTAAAGTCTGTGCAATCACTGTAGCAAAATGTGCCTATGAGTGAGTGAGAGTGTGTGTTGGCACAGGTCTCTCTTCTTTCTAGAGATGTTCACCATGCTAATTTATGAAAGGAAGAAATAGCAATGTGCCTATTGTTGTCTTATTGAATTTCAATTTGGATATTATATAAAATAACTTGCTGTTTGATTATTGATGGAGTAAAGGCTCTATTATCTTTTCAACAACTTTATTCAAAATAATCCTTATTAAACAGGTCAATATAGATTGATACATTTAAACAGATTAAGGTATTGAATCCATATCTAGTATGGTACAGGTTAATATATATTGAATATAGTTTATGCTATGCACTGGTCAATATTTTAGTAAATATTCATGCAAGATTTTTAAGAACTTAGAGGAAAAGGCATTGTGTTCTTCCACTCCTAAAGTGAAAATTGATGGCACCTTGGAGTGTCATTAGACTCAAAATAGCTATCACAGAGGAAGTGGTGATTGGATAGGATTCTGAGTTAATGTGTATAGTGAATAAGAGGACATTTATTGAATACTGGTAGTTTTCTGGTATCAATTTCTCAAGCTAATCAAACAAATCACTTAGTTTTTTCAAGCTCTGGTTTCTCATCTCTACAATATTACAATACTCTATAGGTAACAAGATAATCAAGACGGAGATCTTTGTGCTATGCTTGGTACTGGTATTTCCATAGCTAGTTATCTTTATACTATTATTATTATCATTATCAACTGCACCTGGAATACTGCACTCATGTAGAGTCACAACATGTTAAGAGGGATATTTAGCAGTCAGAATAAACAAAATATGAGTGATAGGTAAACCATGGAGTATGATAAATTAGCAGAATAAATGAGTGGGAAGAGGGGTGAATTTACTTTGAGGAACAGAAAACCAGGAAGAGAGAGTGGCAGTATTTGAATGGGATAGCTGTTTTCAAAACATTACAGCATTTCCTCTTAAAAGAGCAGACTACCTGCTCTAAGGGCAAAACTAGACTAATGATGAAAGATGCGAAAAGGCAATTTTGGATTGAAATATTTATATAAAAAAAGTTCATAGCAGTTACAGCTGGTGAAAATCTGGTAGGTTTATTGCTCTGTAAGACCATTTTCTGGAGGAAAGGGGATTCTTGCAATGAGCAAGTGATAGGATTATATGATTTCTACAGAGCTCTGGGTTAAAGGTTACTTGGCACCAGCAAAAATATGTAGGACTCCAGTTAAAGGACAAGTAAGCAAGGACTGGTTTCTGTGAAGATGCAGATCCCATATGCATATACATCTGGGAGCAGTGCTATTTAGGAAAAAATGAAAATCACATGCTAACTAAGGTTTTAAGTATATGCTATATGTGTTTTGCTGATGGTCTGTTGTTATTTAGCTAGTGATCTTTCTTTTCTCAGATTTTCCTCACAGGAATAACTCTTACCATTGTGTGAGAAGAATAAGACTTCCCCACACATACATTTTCCTAACTTTCTAAATAATTTAGAACCTTCTTGAGGGTTTTGATCTCATTAAGGCTTTAAGAATCATCGCAGCAGAAGACAATGTATGTGCACGTGTGTGTGTGTGTGTGTGTGTGTGTGTGTGGTAATATTAAATCATGAAGCTACCAAGTATTTTGGGTGATCCTAGAATTATTCACGTTAGAAAAAAATTTCTGTGACATTCCAGTGGGACTTAATCATAATTACTTATCTAGAGAAAATCAAAGAGCATTGCAAATGCTCTGTGGTGCTACTGCATACAAATTTAATTTGCATCACTGTTCCATTTTCCTATTTTCTTGAATTGTACCTAGCAGTGCGGAAGTGGAGGATTTGTCTTCCCTTCCTTGCTGTGTGATACTTTTTTGGAACACGATCACTGCTTAACAATTATTATTCCCTTTTGACAATAAGCAAGTGCCAGGATGTGTATTTAGAAACTCTGGCACCTCATAAAGATATTATTTATGATCTTGTGTATTTGGACTTTAGGACTTCCATCCTTTTAATTCTTCCATTATAAGAAAGTGAAGAAGTGACTTAAATATAAAGTGTACACTCTACTATTGAATAGGAAAATAATGATATTGAACTCTTTGCATCTAAAGTTTTTTGTTTCCCCCAAAGGTAAATCTTATTTTTTATTCATATTTAAAATTTTCTCTTTCTGTAGTCTCTATTTTCTCTTTCTAGAATTCCCAGAGACACCTTGAGTCCCACATTTATCTCCAGTGATTGAAATAAAATTTGTAGAATTTTATCTTCCAGATTACTAATATTTATTTTATTCTAAAGAAATTATTAGTAGCAAGTATACTATTTTTACCATCCTGTTTTCCGTTTTTTAAAGATTTAATTTTTTATTTATTCATGAGCGACACAAAGAGAGAGAGGCTAAGACACAGGCAAAGGGCGAAGCAGGCTCCATGCAGGGAGCCTGATGTGGGACTGGATCCTGGAACTCCGGGATCACACCCCAAATCAAGGGAAGATGCTCAACCGCTGAGCCACCCAGGCGTCCCCCTGTTTTCAATTTCTATGAACTCTTTCTTATCATTTGATTACTCATTTCGCATAGTTACTTGTTTTCTTATAGAATTTCCTTTTTATTTTAAGGATATCATTTTAAATTATTTTACAAGTTTTCTTCTGCTCTCTTCATCTTTCTATTTCCTTTTGTGATGATGTATGTTTACTTATTGTGATCCTTCTTTTTTATGCTGATGATTTTCCTTGTAAGTCTGCTAATCTTGGTAGTCAATTCATATTTGTAAATAAAGGGCTAGTTTGACCAACAAGTTCCTGATACAGGTGTTCTGAACTGATGTGGGTTTCCTTAGCACACTTATATAGCTGTTTTCTTAGCCTCTTCCCTGAATAAGGAGAATAGAGCCAGGGGGAGAATGGGGTATGCTGACCAAGACAGTCTTCCCCTTTAGGAGAGTGGACTAAGATTTTTCACAGGAAACCAAGGCTCATCTGAGGCTTAGCACGTAACATTATTTTACCCTTTCATTCCTAGGAGGATCTAATGGAACAACAACTATTTATTTTTCTCCATTTGTAGCAGTGCCCAGACTGGTCTGGGGCTCTGTTTAGATTCTCTCTTCAGCCCAATATCTAAACTAGGAACCCAGGCAGCCCCTTCTTGGTTCAAGGAGCCTATTTCTAGCATTATTTCAGGAGCAGTCACCACAGCTAGATGTAAAAGAAGCAAGAAGGCTGGTCTGGTGGTTGCATGGTGGCTCTTACTGCAAAATTCCTGCATCTGCAAATTCTCTGAGGCATATGTTCTCAACTTCGCAGTACATCAGATCCCCTGGGAAGTTTTTAAAAATCCAAATGAACAGGCCACTCCACAGACCTATTGAATCAGTCATTTTAAAAGCTCTGCAGGTGATGACAATGAACAAAGTTGGAAGAGAGTCCTCTAGGGCATAGTTCTCACACTTGAGTGAGCATGAGAATATCCTGGAGAGCTTGCTAAACACAAATTGCTGGGTCCCATTCTCTGGGGTTTCTGACTAAAGTGAGTCTGAAGTGAGGCTCAAGACTGCATTTTTCACATTTGCTGGTGATGCTAACACTGCAAGTATAAAGAAAACACTACTCTAGGGCTTTAGTGGGAAGATGGGCCCTTTCCTTTGCACTTCTCATGCAAAACTTGTTTCTTTGGTTTTCTCTGTCTAAATAACCACATCTACATTCTAACTTTTGTACATTTTTCAAAATTACTAGCCCATTGATGTAATACTTTACTATAATTTATAGTGCTATCATGGATTTTTGCCATTCTTTCTTCTTACCGTTATTTCTATAAGATTCTAGTAAGGCAGGAAAAGTAAATATGTCATCTTAAACTAGAATTTTCCTTTTTTCATACACATATTCAGTTTTTAACTACACATACAATTTTCAGCCTCATTTTAAAATTTTAATAGCATATCACAAATATCTTATTTTCTGAAATCCTCTCATAACTTCTCATGTCTGTCTAGTATTCCACATGTGGATGAATAAACCATAGTTTATTTAACCAGTTCCCAATTGTGGAACATATAATAATTCAACTATGTTGCTACTTTTAATAATGTTATAATTTGTGTATGATTGAAGCTATTTATCATTAAATACTATCATGATTATATGTATATGTATATGGCTCTTCTGTGCAATGTAATACGAAATGTTAAATTTAAATTGATTAAAATAAAAAAATAAAAATTCAGTTCCTCAGTTTCACTAGGCATATTTCCTGTGTTCAGTAGCCACAGGCGACCAGTTCCTGCCATATTGGACAGTGCAAGTTTCTAGAACATTTGCATCATTTGAATAAGTCTGAGTAACAATAATACAAATAAGTTCGTAGAAGTTGAAAAACTATATCATAGAAAATATAAAATTTAAAGTCTTTTGATATGGTTTTACATATAACCTGATTTCAAAAATACTTTCAAAAATGTAAAAGGAAGCCAAAGGGCATTAGAATTGAAGTGTATTTTCTTAATTGAAAAGGAAACCATTACTTTATTGTTCTTAAGTGGGCAAACTTAAAAGGAAGCAGAATTCATAGTGTTATCAAATTGGTATCTCCCAATCTCACAGGTGAAAATCTGCCTGTTTCGTTCCTTTCCCTTTAGCCACCATTAGGCTGTTTCTGACATGGTGTGAAAAGTGAAGCAGTTAATGAAGTGTGTATGTATATTTTAGTAAATGCTAGCCCAAAAGGTAGAATGTGGATAGACTGTATTATCCTGACAGTGATCAAGATTTCCACATGAATTAACAAGTAGCTTTGGAATCTAGAGTTCTAGATACAGAGAATTTGGGGAGGTATTTTTTGGCATAGTAGACTCAGCCCCTTATCAGATTATTGCCCTGTATACATCAACATAAATACTATGCCAAACCTAGGTAAAATAAACACAAAGCCTTCCACCCCTCACCTGTGTTAAGGTGACTTGGTAACTAAATGAGCCCAGAGCTTAAGAGGTGCTCACCCTTTGGACCATGTGGTAAGCACAGGTGTAAAGTTTAACATGTGTTGGCACAGGCTCAGCTTTCAACTCAAAGAACAGCAAGGAGCAATTACAAGAAGACTGATTCCCATTATGGTTCTTAAAGGGTGGAGTGTTTTCTTAAAGACTAAATGAGTTCCTCAGTCTCTCTGGACAGTGTTTGATGAGGCTCTGCTCAAAACTCTGCATTGTGTATATTTCCCTTTCTGAAGGTGATAGCCACTTTCTTTTATGTTTCTGATGCTCATTTCTCTCCCCTCCCCACCCCGTTTTGAAATTTCCCATTAAAACTAAAAATTCAGTTTAGGTGATCATTGTATATTACAATTTTTTCTATGGCAGATCTTGTGGGGGAAGGGTGGTGGGTGTCCAAACTTGTTACCTGGTTTTCCTTTAGGCTCAGGAAAGGAGCCAACAGTGCTCTCAGCAAGAATTGTCTCTTTTTGGCTGGGCTTCATTTTATATTTGATCCTAATTAAGTGAAATACCACATTTGTGGCTTTCTTAGCATTTTTAGTGAAAGCTGGAGAACACTTTATGAAACCTGATGGGAACATCCTAAGCCAGAGGCATAAATACACCCACAGACCTTCCCTGAAGCATTTCCTGAAGACTCATGTTGTTTTTGTTAGATAGTTGCAGCCCAATGAACTGTAACTCAGACTGACTTTTGTCAGATCCTGCATCTGACTCTCTGTGTTACACTAGAAGATATTTTCCTTTTAATAGACTTTCATTACTGTTGATTTGTTTTTACAAGTCCAATATCTTTCTCTTCAGGAGAGCTTCTAGAGTCTACCTTCTGTTCCTGCTTCCACCTCCATTGTAGCCAGTACCGTGATTATTATATTTATTGTTATGATCACCACCATCAATAATAGTAACTACCACTGATTAAATGTTTACTTTGTATGAGACATGATGCTGTGTATATACACACGATCTCACCTAAATACCTCATATGGCAGCTCCCCATATTATTTCTTCTTTACAAATGAGGATGTGGTGCCCTAGAGAAGTTGTATTAACTTAAAAAAGGACACACAGGTTAGCAGGTGAATGTCTAATTGAAGAAAACAAAATCCAGTGTAGCTAGTTTAAACAGAGACTTATTTGGCTTACCAGATGTTGATGAAGACTGAAGAAACAGACTCTAGGCTGAGCTTTTATTTTATTTTTTAAAAGATTTTTATTTATTTATTCATGAGAGACACAGAGAGGCAGAGACACGGGCAGAGGGAGAAGCAGGCCTCCTCTCAGGGAGCCTGATGCGGTACTCCATCCCTCGACCCAGGATCACGCCCTGAGCCGAAGGCAGATGCTCAACTGCTGAGCCACCCAGGTGCCCTTAGGCTGAGTGTTTATATATAATCCCTACAACCATAGCCTGTATTGGCAAGGCAATCACTGTTCCTGCCAGAGTATTAAGACTGCCTCCTGAACAAAAGGGCCACTATTCCAGTTGCTAGACCAAAACCACACTGCTTTTCAGGTAGTCCGTACTAATAAAAGAGGTGTTTTGTGCTGTACTCTCTCCACTCAAGTTCTGAATTCAGGTCTCCAGCTAGTGATCTGATTGGCAGAGCCTAGATCACATTTAGAACCACAGACAAAAGTGAGGAATGTCGTCAGGTAGGACTCATTATTGAGCAGAGTGTCAAGCTGAGATGTGAACCCAGGTCAGTCTGATTTTAGAGGCCATGTCTCTAACCAGTATATATATTATTTCTTTGTTTATATCCCTAGCATAAAATTAGCATGTTCCTGTTTGTATTATAATTTATTTCTAAGAATTCTATATTTGTTAAATTCTACCTGCTGAATTGTATGCTCTCAGCAGACTTTGTTATTTTCTCTGCCTGCTCATATCAGAACACTATATTTAAAGAATCCCCCTACTTTATGAAACAGAGTCCACCTTCCATAATAGAGGCTGAAAAGGCCTCACATTCATTCTCTCAGCCTTACGTGCAACTAGAAGGTAGGTGCAAGACGGAGGTGCTACCAAGCCTATAATGTTAAGTTGGAAATATGTGCCAAGAGAACCAGTGACTGTGGGAAAACCCAGGCTAAGAAAGGTGGGAGCTAGGGCAGTGGATAGGTAGAAGTGTTGAGGGGCACATTTCCTGTAAAAACTGCAACGAGACCTGCAGTTCTTGACCCAGTGGAGGCACCTTGATGACTTCTTACAACAGTTCAGCTATATGATTTGGGGCATTATTCCTGACTTCGCAGCTTCCGAACCTGGATATCAGGCCTATTGTAAGCTGTTCAATAGCATTTTCATAAACGCCTGTTCTATTTAGTTTAACCCAAATCTTGTCTGCAGCTAAGTTCCCTGATTGCCATAATTCTTGAAGGAAGGGTTATGCCTTATTTTATTTTTTATCTCTTATATTGCTTTGCAAATGACAGGTAGGTAGTGAAGAAATTCTTCAACAATTTAATTCATTTATTCTATCAAAGTTCACTCTAGAACAAGGTCCTCCCAAAATGAAATAGTGCAGTTAAGAATTCCCTAAATGTAAGCACTCTACTGTGATCTATCACCCTTCGTGCCCCAACCCATGCTATTTGGCAAGTGATTTTAGGCTATTTGCCTGAAAATCTTAGAGAATTTCTGTTAATATTTCTGTGGCTACATCAAGTAGATAGAATTTATTGAGCACTTACTAAGTGCTAAGTGCCTTGTATTCACTGTCTCATTTTATTTTATCAATCCCACAAGAATAGGAGATTAAATAAAGGTCATACACTGTGGCCCAGTCAGGATTCAGGCCTGTCAGTCATCCTTATCGACCTTCTCTCAATCAGTATACCACCTACTTTGAAAGGATACCTAGAAATTGGGGCGCTGGGTGGCCCCGTCAGTTGAGCCTCAGACTCTTGTTTTCAGCTCAGGTCACGATCTCAGGGTTGTGAGATTGAGCCCAGATGGGGCTCACACCCAGCATGCATATACTCTTTAAGTAAGTAAGTAAATAAATAAACAAACAAATAAATAAATATTTTTTTTAAAAAGAAAGTGTACAAGAAATGATGATGCTGAAGTCAAACAGTAATGGTAAAACTAGTCATTAAGTTTTTAAGCTACTTTAAGGTAGGAAGTTCCTCTATTCCCTTTTAGTCCCCTAACTAAGAGAGTGTTTATACTCTGTTGGTGTGTGCATATTAGTATCATAATATCCACAAATGTGTCAAGAATTTCGAACTCCATTGCTAGTCACTTTGTTTCTCTAATTTTTTTCTGATAAACAGAAAAAAAATTGTTTTAAGATTTATTTCTCACTAAAAGAAAGCCACTTATTGATAGATTATTTGATTTCAAATGGCCCTTTTTAACACCTTTAGAAATAGATATTTATTATGGATATATATCCTAAAGTATTTTTGTACTTAAACCCCTGACATAAAATACTACTTGAGTCTACACTTAATCAAATTTACTGCCCACTGGTAAGCTTTGGTGGACAGACGTGGAAAAAATACATTAAGGCTGATCTCGCCTTAAGTTGAATAACTGTGCCTGTTCTGATGAAGTTGTATCAAAATAGTATATGAACAGAAGACAGAGTATTATAAATTACTTACATATGCAAAAAAGTGGTTGCTGTAATATGTCTTTCTAATTCTACCTTCTCTTCTTAGTGCTTATGTAAATAAAGGTCATACTAATTGGCTACAGTTTTCTAGTTGTGAAGATACATTAGTAGAGTGTTCCTTAAAGTCTAATAGAAAGACCCTTTTTTAAGATTTGAAGAAATATATTCAATGCATTACCAAGAATAACTACTACCTGGAATGCCAGTTTTGTGGTGAGATCTTAACATTGATAATCTTATTTAATCTTCACCAACAGCCCCGTGGGTAAGTACAATGTCATCGCTATTTAACAGAGGGGGAAAATCAGGGTTAAGTAATTTAAAACACACTTGGAAGTGAGAATAGAATTCATTTAATCTCCAAAGTCTAATTGCAGAGTGATACTTTAACCATGTTGGTGATGCTTATTCATTGAGTTAATAAAAACCATCGAGGCTTAAGAACAGAACTTCAAACTGTAGCTCATAGTCAATTGAACACATACTTACAGATACCTTACTGGTTTTAGGAAACCATCAAACGAACTGGGAGAAATTACGTAAAAAGACTCATTCAAAAACCAACAGAAGGATTTGTTATATAAGCCAGAGGGGTTTGGGATTCTCATTTTAACCATCACTCTCCTCTGGGAAATCTGAGACAATGGGAATGCTTTATCAGGTTTTCCAGAAAGAAGAAAACAGATAATCTGTCCTATTCTTCAGTGCCAAGAGGAAGATGGGTGACATTCCTGGAGCAATGAGAAATCCTCACTCCCTCTAATCACTCTGTTGTAACATTTTAAAGTCCCAGTGGGCCATAATGCAACTCTTGCACCTGGAGGAATGGATGAAATGTATGTAGATTCAGTGTGGTCTTCTGCTTCCTTATAGGGCTAAACTGTCACTTTTTGAGACCTAATTCCTGACATTTTAAGCTTCTTAGTTAACCGTTATGTGCATCTATAACTCAAAAAGAAAACCAAAAATATATGAGAATAATTTCTGAAGCACAATATACCATATAGAAAACTATTATCTAAAATTTTCACTCAGGGATCCCTGGGTGGCGCAGCGGTTTGGCGCCTGCCTTTGGCCCAGGGCGCGATCCTGGAGACCCGGGATCGAATCCCACGTCGGGCTCCCGGTGCATGGAGCCTGCTTCTCCCTCTGCCTGTGTCTCTGCCTCTCTCTCTCTCTGTGACTATCATAAATAAATAAAAATTAAAAAAATAAAATAAAATAAAATTTTCACTCAAAGAAAGGAAATCTTTCCTCTTTTTGTTTTGACTATGGAAAGCAGGAAGAGAGAATCAAGAGATTAGAGGCTTCTTTCCTGGACCTTCACAAGTTCTCCAAAAAAATGTATAATTGATTATTATATTCTTGTAAATAACATTGAGTTGGTGAACTACTCCTCGATCACTGAAAGGCAGAAGGTGTGTGAAGTGAGGTGAGCAGCCCTGGCTTTTCAGTGTAATTACTATTCCTTACCTAAGATACAGAGAAGCAAGTCACTGCACTTGTACCAGGAAAAAAAAAATTTTTTTTCAATAGCTTCAGGGATTTCCTGCTGTTCTCTTTGCCTACAATACTTTTTTTTTTCTCTTTGTCTAGCTCACTCCTACTCATCCTTCAAATCTAGAGCTAGAATTAATTTTTTAACATTGCCTTTCCTAATTTCCCTCTTTCAAAGCATCTGTACCATTTCTTCATGATAGTTATTACAACTGTAATATTTGTGGGTCTTACTCTTATAATTAATGTCTACCTTTCTTTCTTGACTATAAACTCCACAAGATAAGTACAATGGTTATTTTTTTTTCATTACATCCACAGTGCTGAATGCAAAGCATTATAAAATTCAAAAATATTCATTAAATAATAAATGAATTAATTGGATGGTTGTATGAAAAATGAATAGCCAGCCCCACCCATTTTGTTTGTCATTTGCTACGTTTAAGGAACCCTGTTCAGTTTTACCCTCAAACTCAGGCCATCACTGCCTCAAATTAAGGAGAAAAATAACAGGAAGGGAAAATGAGATTACTGTGTTTCATTAAGCTAACTCTCAGAATGTAAAGGATATTCATCTATCAACTCCCTCCTCAACCTTACTAAAAATGGAGAATAAATAGCCCCTCAGTGGCTGATCACATGATTTTTCTTTGTCATTATGGTACTTTGATGGATTATATTAATTGATTTTGAAGTATAAACAAATCTTACATTGCTGGGACAATTTTACTGGGTCATGGTGCATTGTCATTTTTACACGTTGTTGAGTGTGATATTTTAAGGTTTTATTAAAGATTTTTGTATCAAGAGAGGCATAATTTTCCTTTTGGGCAATGCCTTTTTTAGGGTTTGGAATTAGAGTTGTGGGGCCTTAAAAATGACTAAGGACAATGGGCCTCATCTATTTTATGAAAGTGTTTGTAAGCTTGGCGTTTTTGTTTGGTTGCTCGTTTTTCCTTCTTGAATGTTTGATAGATCTCATGAGTGACGCTATTAGGGCTTAGAGGTTTTTTGTTTGTTTGGTAGGGGGTGGTTCTGATAAATGGGATGTCTTCAATAAATATAGAACTGATCAGATTTTCTTTCTTCTTGTGTCATTTTTGGTAAGTCCTATTTTTCCATAAATGTTTCTATATCTCCCAACATGAATTTTGGCATAAAGTTGTTCATAGTATTCTCTCATTATTCTTTTAATATCTATAATACCTGTAGTGATAATCCCTTTTTTCAGTATTAATATTGGTGATTTGTGTTCTTTCCTTTTAATTGATCAGTTTTGCTAGAAGTGTGTCAATTTTGATAGTATTTTCAAAAATCATCTTTTGATTCTGTTAGTTTTCTCTACTGTCTATTCTGTACTTTGATTTCTGTTCTTTATTATCTTCTTCCTTTGCTTCTTTCATATTTACTTTACTCATGTTTTCTCTGGATTTTTTTTTAAATGAAACCTGGGGCCACTGATTCAAAATCTTTTACCTACTCTGATATGAGTATTTAAAGATACAAATTTGTCTCTATGCTCTGATTTATTTGCTTTCCCAAAATTTTAATGTGTTTTCATGATAATTCTTTTAAAAATATTTTCTAATATCTCTTGTGATTTTTCTTTTTGTCTTATGAATTATTTGAAATTGTGTTTTTACTTCCAATTTGGAGTTTTTCTAGATAAAGTATTACTGTAATTTCCATCTTTTAAGATTTATTTATTTTAAAGAGAGCATGCACAAGTGGTGGAGGAGGGGCAGAGAGAGAATCTTAAGCAGACTCCCAACTGAGCTTGGAGCCCCATTAGGGACTTGATCTCACAACTCTGAGATCATGACCTAAGCTGAAATCGAGAGTTAGATGCTTAACCAACTGAGCCACCCAGGAGCCCCAATATTATTTAATAATTTCTAATTCAATCCTGTTGTAGTCAGAGAATGCCCTTTTTATAGTTTCTACCCTTTTAAAATTTATGGAGGCTTATCTGTCTTGGATAAATATGCTGTATGCACTTAAAAAGTGGGTATTCTGTACCTGATGGATGCATTGTTCTACATATGACAATTAGATCAAGATGGTTAATAGTATTGTTTGTATGTTCTCTGTTTTTATCAATTTACTTTCTAGCCCTACAATCCTGGGAGAAGGATGTAAAAAAAAATTGCTGCTATATTTATGTAATTTCTCTTTCTTTCATTCTGTAAATATTTGTCTCATGCATTTTAAGACTATTATTTATGGCATACATGTTGATAACTGATATGTCTTTCTGTGAGTTTTCCCTTTTATTATTATGAATTGCCATTTTTTATCTCTAGTAATATTCTTTGTCTCAAAGCATATTTTATTTTCCATTAAAAGAGCCATCTGGCATTATTATGCCTGCTTTTAACACGATTCATTTTTTAGCCATTTATTATCAATGTATCTATGCCTTTATATTTAAAGTTGGTCTCATATAATCTTACTTTTTGTATGCTTTGATAATCTCTGTTTTTCAATTGGATGAAAATATTTAGACCAGAAATTGGCAAAATATGACCCATGGGCCAAATCTAGCCTATGTTCTTTATTGTATGGTATATTGCTTAAAATGGCTTTTTATATTTTTAAAGAGTTTTGAAAAGGAATATACTGATAAATCTTTGTCCTGGGTGATCATTTGTGGTTGCACTATTGATGATCATTAATATTTGACCTCTTTTCACCCTTTCTTTCACTAGATACCCTAGCAATACAGTTTAGACTTGTTACTTTCTGGAAAGACACATTATCTTGTGATTTCATGTGAAGCTTCTGGTTAATTTAAAATTGTATATCTTTGATATAGTTTTTCATAAAAAAGAAACTAGGTCTCCCTGTGAAATTTATCTTGGTTATTTTAGTTCTTTCAATCAGTCATTTCTGCTTCCCATTTCTTTTTTTTTCTTCTTTTTTTGCTTCCCATTTCTTAAAAAAAAAAAAAAAAAGTCCCTCCCAGAATTATTCCATTAACAAATATGTAATCATATCAGATACATTTTTATCCAAAGTGTTAGTAAAAAGTTTGGATAATATACAAGAGTAGCCCTGGCATATACATATCAACTCAGTAATAATTTGTTTTATAAAGTTATTCAATTGACTGTAGATCCACTCTCTAATTTAGCTTACATTTCTCCAACTAATCAATATGGTTATCCACTGTTTTCCTCAAAAAAAGGTGTTTTTAGAGGTGAAGTTTGAAATATCAATAGCTAACATTTATTTAATACCCTATACAATAAATAACCAATGTTTTGAATTATTTGTAATAAACATTGAGTTTAATCCTGTGAAGTACTCTTAGGATGCCCATTTTTTCAGATAAGGGAACTGAGGCACAGAGAAGTTAAGTAACTAGCCCAAAGTGTCCCTGAGTAGTGGAACCAGAATTTAGGCCCAGACTGGTTCCAAAGTCCGAGCAATTAATGACCACTCTTAACCCACAATGCTACTGAAAGAGCATTGCATTTGGGGTCAGAAGACCTAAGAGAGCATTTGAGTAGTGGCAGACATCAATTAAGTTCTTCAGAGGGTAGAGGAGTTAGACCAGATTGTCACTAGGTGTTCTTTTATTTCAAAATAGTATGATTATTCTTATTTACTTAGATCCCTGATCATTTCCACATAAAGAAGAGGCAAGGATAATCACAAATGCTGTCATATGGGCCTCTTATCAAGGTCCTAGATGAATACTCTTTCATCTGAGTACATGACAGAACCAGAGTTTGAGCACAACTCTGTCTGCATCCAGAGTTTAACACTGTATCAGAGTTGGCTTCTTGGGCACAAGACCTGGGCAGGCAAACAGGGCCCCATCATTATAAGGTTCTCATGGTTGGTGTAATTCTTTGCTGTCCTTGTCCTGAAATTCATAATAATTTGTCAGCAAGAGACTTTTCATTTTAACTTTGCACCCCACAAAATT
This sequence comes from Canis lupus familiaris, assembly GCF_011100685.1. Lineage (NCBI taxonomy): Eukaryota > Metazoa > Chordata > Mammalia > Carnivora > Canidae > Canis > Canis lupus. The sequence continues at coordinate 50,378,308 of NC_049225.1, forward strand.
ATGTCACCAGTTCTGCTTTCAATCTGTCTGCAGGTCTTTTTTGTTTTTTTTTTTTTAATTTTTTTCTTTTTAAATTTATTTATTCATGATAGTCACACGGAGAGAGAGAGAGAGAGGCAGAGACACAGGCAGAGGGAGAAGCAGGCTCCATGCACCGGGAGCCCGACGTGGGATTCGATCCCTGGTCTCCAGGATCGTGCCCTGGGCCAAAGGCAGGTGCCAAATCGCTGCGCCACCCAGGGATCCCTGTCTGCAGGTCTTGAGCTGTTTCAGTAACAACAGAAGTTCACTTGGCATGGGGGTTAGAATTAGGAGATGCTCTCTAAAATGGGAACATGATCTGCGATCCAGGCCCTTCTTAGATACAACCAACAGTGAAGGATGAGTCTCTTTGTTTGATGGTCTCTTCTTTATTACTTCTTGCCTTTTGGATTCTGGAAGAGCAGAATTTTTCATTACATCTTATTAATATCTGCAGCCAAGTTCTGTGGATCAGTATCAGTTCTTCTAATGAAACATATTTACATAAATCTCACATATACAAAGAGAGGGAAAGATATTTCTCAATGTGTATTCCTGGTTTTCTCTCTGAGCATAATTCTTAATGCTAATATTATGCATTCTTTGCTGGCTATGATGTTAAGCTTCCTATGCCATATGAGAATTCAAAATTTGTATTTTAAATAGAACAAGGCTTTATTCTACCCTGAAAACTACTTCACATTTGACTTACTCCCACTACTCTACCCCAGGAGAATATCTCAATGATTAAAGAAACTAAATGAAAGTTATTTTTCACAGAGTATAGCCTACTCATGCTTCTTTGATATCATAGATTTTTAAAAATCTATCTTGTTAAAGTGACCCACCATTCTCTCTCTTCCTCTGTCTCTGTCTCTGTCTCTCTGTCTCTGTCTTCTCTCTCTCTCTCTCTCACACACACACACATACACACATACACACAAGAGGGCATGGTTTGCCATTTTTAACATATGCTCCTGCTTTACAAAGTTAGTTGAAGCAAACCTGTCAAATGCCAAAGTGTAGAGTATGAAAATTTCAACAAAATGTCAGGAGAAATGGGAAAACTAGTGAATTTAAGAAAATCTGTCATAAAGATTGCACTGCATGTTTCTTTCTGCCTAACTTTGGATGACATATGGAAGTTTAAAAATATAATCTAATGATGTATCTTTATGGTAAGAAGTTTATATAACCTAATTGCCACAAAACTGTCATTGCTGGTTAATTTATTAGAGTGATAAAAAGATGTTATGCTCTTAGAACTTAGCTAGAATGAATGCTGTCCAACAACTCTGATGGCCCCTAAGCCATAAATTTTCTATTTTTGATGCTTATTTGAAACTTGAGAAGATGCACATGTGGGTATACTATTCTTAACTGTTTTCCTTGGAGCTCTGGTGTGGACACAAGAACTAGGTGACTTAACGATATTACTGTGAGCCTCCTGTGATGGGAGAAGCCAAAGTGCAAAGGATTGGGAGAAATGAAAACATATATAAATAATATAAAAAACTGATAATTTATGGCAACTATTAGCCCTCAGATTCCACCCCAAATTTTTTAAGTAACTTTAGGTCACAAAAATGTTGCAAAAATAGTACAGTTTCCTCAGGGTTTTCACCTAGCTTCCTCTACTGTTACCATTTTACGTACCATGATCTGTTTTTCAAAACTGAGAAAATAACATTGGGAAAATCCTGTTGAATAAACTAGTCTTCAGTAAGATTTCATCAGTTTTTTTTTTTTTTCACTGAGGGCCTTTTTCTGTTCAAAAATCTAATCCAGATGTTGTAGTTAGTCGTCATGCCTTGTTAGTCTCTTTTCATGTGATGGTTTCCCAGCTTTCTGTTTTGTTTCATAGTCTCAGCACTTTGAGGAGAACTGGTCAGATATTTTTAGAATGTCCCTCAACTTAAATCTGTTCATCTCATATTTCTCATGGTTAAACTGGTCCACGCAAATATTTAATCTTTTTTCTCAGGAAACTACATGAAATCCCCAGAACTGACTCGAAAGCAGGATACAGCAGGGCTACCCTGTTCATAGTTGACCATGTAAAGGCCAACATGATTAACTGGATTAATAGCCTACTAGTTTAAACATTGGTTGAAAGTTTACTATATGGAGGGGATCCCTGAGTGGCTGAGCAGTTTGGCGCCTGTGTTTGGCCCAGGGCGTGATCCTGGAGTCCCGGGATCGAGTCCCACATCGGGCTCCCGGCATGGAGCCTGCTTCTCCCTCCTCCTGTGTCTCTGCCTCTCTCTCTCTCTCTCTCTCTCTCTAATAAATAAATAAATAAATCTTTAAAAAAAAGTTTACTATATGGAAATTTATTTCACAAAAGAAAATAAGACCAATAATATGTTCCAGGTACTGCCTTTTATATACATTTCCTAATTTTATTCTCAAAACAACTTGTGATTTAAGTGTTTATATTATTTTTTCACTATAATTACAGTAATCATCATTGTCGTCGTCATCATCATCATCATCGTCATCATCATCATCATCATCATCTTGGAGTTGAGGAAATTTAAGCTCAAGAGAAGTTAAGTTCCCAGTAGCACAAGTCATACTGCTGTGGAATGCATTCTTAAGCCTGTGTCTTTCTGATTCCAAAGTCCATACTATTTGGTCATTAAGCAATAAAAATGTAGGTCTACTGTAATTTGTTGCCCCTTCTCTGAGAGAAGCCCATGTAAAATATTATAGTAAAGGTGTATTCCAGAGATTTTTAATTGAGTCATTCCAGATGTTGACATTATTGGTGAAAGTTTCTATGAAAAGTTCCTTTCATAGATATTGGTCAAAACATACTCTAAAACAATTCTTCAGTCCCCTGTGTCTTTTTCTCTCTCAGTCTCTCTCTTCCTGTGTATCTCTGTTTCTGTTTTACATACAACAGACACACATGCACACACATGTACATTATAGCTATGTGTGTGTATATATATGTATAAGCACCTATCTATAATCTATCTGCAAATGTAATACTGAATATGAGATCTATGAAAAATCATGCTTTCAAAACAAGTATCATTAATTGGTAAAACTTTTTATGTTTCAGTGCCAAGATGATATTAGTCAAAGTCCATTTTTTTCACACTTTTAACATGAGTTAATAGAAATAGGTATTTTAGGAGTATATTTTAGAAGTTTAATTATCTACAATTTTGACATGGTGTCTCTTAAATTGGATGATCTGGATGGTTACAAACTGTTAAACTAAAACCACTAACGGTTTGTGTTTTAATTTGGATGCATCGCATTCTAGTATTGTTCCTGTTGTCTATTGTTATAACAAAGTGATCTGAATTGAGAGTTACGTATTGTCTATTTCAATAATTCAATATTACAGATAAGTAATCAATATTATGGCTAGATAACTAGGTTATAATTTCCTTCCTCCTTGATATTCTATGATTCTGAAAAAACAAATTGAGCTAAGGATTAATTAAAATAAAATTCTATAATTGTATTTATTTTGCACATGTGATTATAAGAGAGGAATTGTCCAATACCTATAGTATACTTTGTGGGTATTATATGTGATTTTATTTCCATTTTTACCAAAGTTAGAGCAAAACTATATCTTTCAATAGAGTAATTAATCAACGTGTTGCCATTGAAGAGAGATCGTAATTTAAGGATAGCTAAAAGATTTGGTGATGCATTAAACTTTATTTAACTATTATCTGATTTTATGGAGGATATTGCATAGCCTAAGAATGATTAAATGCAAAATGGCCAATATATCTCATGTTATCTATCTTCTAGAGTTAAAATTAATTTAAAAAAAGTAGGTCAATAAAAATGTAGTTCGTATAATAAAAAGCCAGCATCACAAGCAAATTATACCTCTCAGTTTGAAAAATGCTGATGGACTATAGACAATAAATTTGTGGAATAATAAATCTTTAAATAGTTATTTTTGATATATCAATGGACTAATTTTTAAAGTTTTCATTTATTGATATCTTTGATGAATGATATCTTGAAAATCTGTTCTACTGATCTTTCTGAAATGCCTTTTTACAAGTTGGAATCAAAAGGAAGACAGCTCATCTATATGACATCTAACTACTTTAAGTACCTCATAAAATCACTTTAGAGGAATATGTTTTGAAACAGAATTTCCCACTATTTTAAATCCTTTCACAGATTCTTAGAATTATGGCCAGCATATTGGCTCCTTGAGGAATAAGAGGAACTTTAAGTTGAAAGATGTATATATTTAGTTTGTTTTCACAAATCATAGTTCAGTTGTCTGTGTTCTGACAACCTGCATTTTGAACTTTGTCTTTCAAACCTGTTACTGGCTTTCTGTGCCAATTTTATGAGGTTTAGTTGAATTTAAATCCTTAAATCTGTTAGGATTCGTGTATTAATGTCTCCCTAGATTTAATTATGTATGGTTCATTAAAAAAATTGCATTTGAAAATCTCTAGATATGTTAGTATTTAGTAGTTTATTTATTTCAACTAACAGTTTCTTATACAATGTTTCATTTGATTCTATACTTTTTAGGTTTAAGTATTTTTAGCTTTATACTTCTTTCCTAAAGAAAAATAGTTGACATGAAAGATGGTGTTGCTCACATCTATTGCATGGGATTTATTACCTATTTCAGCCTGAAAATAGAAAAACATGAGAAGTTTTTTTTTTTTAATTTTTATTTATTTATTCATGAGAGACACACACAGAGAGAGGCAGAGACACAGGCAGAGGGAGAAGCAGGCTCCATGCAGGGAGCCCGACGTGGGACTCCATCCCGGGTTCCAGGAACAGGCCCTGGGCTGAAGGCGGCGTTAAAAGGCTGAGCCACCCAGGCTGCCTGAGCAGTTATTGACATTAGGGAATATATGGATTCTGTGCGGTATAGATAGTCTACATTCTCCACACAGTTAATTTATACCAATGATTTTAATACAAATGTACTTTGATTCTGTGAAATCCCTCAGAGGGCTGGTTTGACAAAAATTTAATATTTTGACATACTCTTAGAAAAATTTAGGCTAACTCTGATAACCTCAAAGTTTACATTCTCAACAGAGTGACTAGGACACATCAGGCTGGGGAATCCTTCGAGTGTAGCTTCTTGGGTCTCCAGGAGATTTGGTGGTATTCATACTTCACCTACTTTGGGTGAGAGACTGCCAGGACACAGGAAGCCCCATGTTGAGATGAACAAAGCTTTTATACCAACACTTCCAACATGATTAACATGTACTGCTGGGAGATGTCTGCAAATATGTGCAGTCAGTAATTCACAAAGCTAAGGACAGAGGGAGCATGGCAGGCTCAGTTAGTGAATGCCACAGGATTAGAAAATGGACATTTCAGTTATTATAATCACAAATATCACATTTGAACTTGATTATGATATGTAAGTATAAATATACAAAGTATAAAATTTCTTTATCATCCCATCTACTCTCCAGGGACAACCAGCATTACTAGATTGTGTAGCCAGAAATTTTTTCTATGAATACTGTTTTGTATCCATCCCCTCAGTACCATGCATCATGGGTATCCTTCAGTATTAATATTAATATTAATAGATATCACTCAATATTTTCAACACTCGTCTACCATTGCATTATATAGATGTGTCATAAATTGTTTAACCATTACCCTATTGATGAAACTTCAGGTCTTCTCTGAGTTTTCAATAACCATATACAATGAAAGTAATGAAAAGCACTGTTTACCTGTCTTTGTACTCTTTTATTCCATAGGATATTGGATTAATAGAATTGGAAGTGGTTGAAAGGGAAATTTCTGTTTAAAATATTTATAAATAAATTGCAAACAGTCTATTTTATCAATAGTGAACATTTTTTGCACTCTGATTGAAAAAGACTGTTATCTCTAATTTTCATTTTTCTGTGACCACTAGTCAATTTGTGCATCTCTTCAAATTTTTGTCAGATATTGATATTTCTCTTCTATCAATTTTTGGCTTAATTATGCTAATCTTTCTTTTTAAATGTTTTATTCTTAGTACTTGGAAAAGGGTGGTTCTTTGTTTCACATTTATAAAGATTCTCTCAGTTTACCATTTGCCTTTTCATTTGGTTTATGGTGAATTTCATCATAGAGAACTTGAGTTTTTTATGTGGTCTAATCAATTAGTCTTTTGCTTTCATACCCATGGATGTTGTTTTCTTTATGATACTTTGCTACCCCAGAATAATAAACATGTTCTTTTACAATCTTATATATTCTTTCAATATATTGATATAATCCTATATCTCCATAACAAATTGAGCTCCTTAAATCCTTTTGCAGAATTATAAATACTGGTCAGCTTCCTGAGATGTATAAAGAATAGGCCTGTGTATTCTCACTCAGAGGAATGGAAGGAGTTGACAGTCCAAATTTTGCAAAAGTGTACTTATTGTGGTGCCAAAATTCATATTTTAGCTTCTTGACTGTCTTTACTACAGATTGCATAATATTAAAAATTATTACAGTTTTTCTTGTGGCTTTAAATCACAAGATTCTTTAGGCTGGTAGATTTTAGGGGAGAAATCATGTCACTATTTAAAATGTTAGCAGAGATCAAAAGCTTAAATAAATCTGTGAGGACCAGTTAGGTTAAGTATAAACCTCAAATGGGTGAAAATAATGATTTAGTAGGTCCATTACATCAAACCACAGATTTTTTTTCTAGTGGTTATTTTAGAAGAATAATTTGAACATGAAGGGAGAACAGTTTGAGCTGGGAGTGCTCAAGAAATATCCAGTGAAATCCAGAGATCCACTGAACTTCTGAATATGTAGTTCTGTATATTACATCCCAACATACACACATCACAATAGGTAACAGCTATAAAAAGCTAATTATGGGATAGACACTATTCTAGATGCTTTACTTGATTATCTCAGTTGGTTCATAAGTATATGAACTAGGGACTATTCTTTTCCTTGTTTTCTGGATAAGAAAATGGAGGTGTAGACAAGGTAAATCACTTACATAAACTGGCACAAGCAGAAGTGTAGAAGTGAGAGGGGCAATTTGGACACTGGTATTTTGATTCTGGAGCCCAAGAGCATACCCACTGCACAGACTGTCATGCACCTCCTCACAGATATACTCCAAAAAGGGAAAATAAATAAATAAAAATGACATAGGGAATATTTGTGTAGCACATCATATTTTGCAAGATAACTTCACAATCTTAACACATTTAATTATCCCAGCCATCTGCTAAATTCCCTGAAGCTAACTTCATTATACTGGTTATATAGGCAGGGGAACTGAGGCACAGAATTTTTAAACAAGTTGCTGAAAGTCATATAAAAGTTAATCCCAGACCTCAGAAAAAAGAACAAACAAATGGACATCAAAGACCACATTGCAAAATAATGTTTAAAACATATCAAGACTTTTAAAATGTACAGTGGAAGTGTCAGTGTAGCAATGGACTTACAATTTAAAGTGGGTTTTCTACACAGTGCTTTAGATTCACCTATCTTATTGATTCCTCTGCCTTTTATTGGAAGATGCTATGGAAGAATTAAACATGTACAAGAGTCAAAACTTTTTTATTTGGAAAAATTTCATAAAACAGAATGTGCTCCTAGCTTATCTCAGATTTGACAGAAAGAACACTTCAAATTGAAAAATAGAGGCCCTTCTAATTGCCACATGTTCTTCCATTATCCCTGTGCTGCTCTTCAAACTGACTGACTCCTTTCCTCCTTATTGATTTTGCAAATAACTTTTTTCCCTCTTTGTGGAATATACTTCCATAGTCAACTCTCCTAGCTTCACCTGGCTAATTCCTACCCACAAAGCTTAAATATCACTTTTTTAAAAGAAGTTTTCCCTCTCCAATCAAATTAACGAAGCCCCCTTATTTTTAAGGCTTTTAATACCAGGTAGTTTTTCCTACTCCATAGCTCTTCTTACAGTGCATAGTTATATATTTACTCTGGTGTTCATTTTTTCAATCTGTTTCCCCATTATTCCCCAATAGGGCAGGGACCATGTTTATGTCACTCAGTATTCAGTATCTAGCAGTTAGCACAGAGCATGGCATAGAGCAAACAATCAATTGATATTTACTGACTTAGTAAAATAATTTTGCTTCAGATCTTGTGAGTGTAGGGATTCTTAAACTACGGAATGCTAACAAGATAAGATCAATTTCCCTATTTCCTATCTTACCTACCAAGAATTTTTTTTCTTCACCTAAAAAGGAAACAACCTTGAAGTACTAAGGAAAATATAAAATGACTATTTCAAGCATCAATAACCAAGACCATTTCTTGTTTCATAAAGAATGTTCCAAATGAGAGGTCCTCTCCATGTCATCACTACTGAGAAAGAAATGAGGAGATAAAAGTTTGCTGGAAAAAGTATTTACAGAGAAATATTCATGAAATATTTTGCATTAAAGACTTCAAAATGATTTAAGTACTAGAATTTACTTAAGGGTATGTGCAAAAGTGTGTAGAGATAAAGATACAGCCGGCAGATATTTCCATCTAGAATGGAAGAGAATATTCATCGGAGCTTTTTTGATAATGACTCTTAGCTTAAGAAAGACTAGAGGAAATCAGAGACCTGGACCTTTCTGGAAAAGGCAGGAAGACTCCAGTTGTGGCTGGGGATTGCTCATTCTCTAGTTAATTTAATGGGTTTCTAGACTGTAGTCCTGGGGAAGAATGTGCAAAGGGGCAAAAGGTTAACTACCATTTTGAAAGTACAAAATCAGAAACACAACCTAGAGAATGAAAGAAGAGAAGTTGCAGCAAATGTAAAACTATATAATCCCACCTTTCTTACTTACTGCCCCAAAGAGTATACATCAAGAGACAATCCTCTCCCCAACTCTCAGAATGGGTATGTTGGGCTAAATACAAATGGAGAATATAATCTCTGTGAGGAAGAAGATTTCATCTATCTGGTTGACTACAAGAACTGTCTTATAGTAATTTTTGGATAAATTTTGGTGGTTGAATTAAGAAAACTCTCTTCTCTCACCTGTCCCTGGATTTTGGCATAGTTATCCTCAGTAATGCTAACTGTCCCAAGAATCAAAGTTGTATTCCAGGTAGAAGTTCAGTTAGAGCTGAGATCATCTTTTAACCATATCAAAACCATGAACTTATATTACTGGCATGTAGCTGGTGCTATTAGCAAATATTATATTTAGTAGGTATTGTATTAGGTATTTGATGAATGGATGGATGGAGAATAAATGAATGAAGGTGAACACTATGGCTATCACAAGAGAAGCCTAGGGCAAACTCTCCACTTTTCCAAGAAGTTTTAATCTAATTATAGCAAAAACAAACTGAGAAGCATGTTCCCCTCTATTCCATACCCAATTATACATGATTATATAACAGATGAAAACTCCAGACATCTAGCTGTATTTAATAGTTAAAAATAATGAGACGTATAGAAAAAATATGTCTCTGAGAATACATTATTTATTTCACATTTATAAGGTCAGCTTTATAGTTGTATTAACAATTAAACTGTTTCATCTCTTTAATTACCTCTAAGTTGTGTTACTCTTTAATTATCTCATTGACTATACATTTTTCTTTTTTTTTTTAAAGATTTCATTTATTTATTCATGAGAGACACACAGAGAGAGGCAGAGACATAGGCAGAGGGAGAAGCAGGCTCCCTGCAGGAAACCCAATGCAGAACTTGATCCCAGGACCCTGGGATGACAACCTGAGCCAAAGGCAGACACAACCATTGAGCCACCCAGGTGCCCTTAGTCAGGGCACCTGGGTGCCCTTATATATTTTTCTAAAAGAATGTTTCTTAAATTTGGAGAAATTGACCCTTATCACAATTTTGGAACTATGACCATAGATCATCTCCCCAGAAAAAGCATGTATATTCCTTAACAAATTTTTGCTTGCAACCTAAGAACTTTTGCTAAGCCCTTGAGGGTTCCTATGTACCCCAAGTTAAGAAACTTTATTATAAGGGGGAAATTTTAACAGTGACTTCATATTTGATATATTACATATTATGGTTGTTATATATTATTATGATATATGTATTTTTATGTTATTATAACATATTATTATTATGGAATTATGTTTAGATGACATGGTATTTGCTTTAAAATACCCTGTGATGGGGACGCCTGGGTGGCTCAGTGGTTGAGCGCCTGCCTTTGGCTCAGAGCGTGATTCTGGAGTCCTGGGATTGAGTCCCATATCGGGTTCCCTGCATGGAGCTTGCTTCTCCCTCTGCCTGTGTCTCTGCCTCTCACTCTCTCTCTCTCTCTATGTATATCTTTCATGAATAAATAAATAAAATCTAAAAAAAAAAAAAACCCTGTGATGAGGGTTGGATACATGTTAGCATTGTCCAATAAAAAGTTCTGTTATGATGGAAATGTTCAATTGTTTTGTAGCAATGATAGTCACTTGCCACATGTGACTGTTGATCCCTTGAGATGTGGCTAGTGCACATGAGAATCTGAACTTGTGTACGTTTTTTAACTTTAATCAATTAATAAGTACAAGTGTTACTGTACTGGACAGTACAGGAACAGATCAACATAGCTGGGCATCCAGTGATGATGCCTAAAGCTAAATGATGGGAATATGACTATTATTTAAAGTATTTTCTTGATTATATGTTTGGAATCGTTCATGGTAAACCAGTCACTGAAGGACAAGTACTTTTGTGATTCTACTTACACAGGGTATCTAAAATAGTTAAAGTCATAGAAGCAAAGAGTAGAATAGTGATTACTAGAGGCCATGGGTTGGGGAAAATGAGGTGATGTTCAACAGGTAAAACGTTTCAGTTTCACAAGATAAATAAGTTCTAGAGTTGTGCTGTATGACATTGTACCTGTAATTAACAGTACTGTATGGTATACTTAAGAATGTCTTAAAAGGGTATATCTCCTATTAAATAGTTTTTTAAAGAAACAAAAAATAGTAAGAATTTTCTAAAATGAAAAAATAAGAAAAATTAGGGGAGAGATAATATTTGAATAGACAAAGGAAAAAGAAAAAAATATCTTTAAAACCTAATTCTTTTATGTCCATCCAGAGTTCTCTTTGAAGGATGAGCAGATGTTTGTGGAGGTTTGGCAGCCTTTTCTCAAGAGAGGTTGCCAAGAGACTGACACAAGGGGATGCATGGCAAGACTAGAAGGCTCTGGTATCCACAGAGCTGCTTGAGTAGAAAATGGAAGGTTGGCCTGTCAAAGTGAAGACTAGGCCTTTATGACTAGATTGTAGGGCGAGTTAAACCAGTGGTTTAGAACTGAGCCATTGGGCTACCACTCCTATTATATATAAGAGACAAAAGCATAAAGTGTCATAGAAGCCAGAAGGTTGTGAACCAATGAGTAGAATTTATGTCCTTGGAAAACAAGTCATGCGACAATGACTCTGAGAAGGAGTAAGACCCCAGTGAAAGGTGAAGAAGGATGACATTCATTTGCCTAGCAAGGAAATAGAGTGGCTGAGAACAAACAGAAGTATTATTCCTATGGAATCAGTCACTTACAAGACAAAGACTATGATCCAGACAGAGGATTGTGAAAGTTCAAAGTATCATCAGTAGACACAATGGAGATGAATGGGTTTGTGCTGTGCCTAGAGATAGGGACCTTCAATGTTATGCACCTCAGTCTGAGAATCTAAGTAATTTGGGGAAAGTTTCTGATGAAATACTTCCTTATGCCATTACAACTTATTGTCCAGCTTTTTCAGACTCCCTACAGAGGACAGAGCTCTTCCAGGGAGTGGAGGGGATCTGAGCCAGGAGCCCTGATATTTATTCTTATCTGCCAATTGGAAGTTTCTCCTCTTCCCTCTTCTCTGTCCCATCTTTTCTCTTCAATGTCTTAGGTGAATAATAGACTAAAGAAATACTTTTTAAAATCTGTATAGCAAGGCTTAGATTAGATTGACTAAGCAACACTTTAAGGCATGGCAATATCAAAAGGGAAATGAATGGGAAAGCTAACAGGCAGCCGAATAATATATTTTATTAATAATATTGAAGAGATTAAAGTGCATGGAAAATAGACTGCATATCCAATACTGTACTGTGTGTTTATAAATATCATCTTAGTTGATCATATGCCAGATTTATGAAATAGATATTATTCTCATTTAATAGAAAACTGAGGTAATTTTTGGCCTAACTTGCAAAGCTAAAAATGTCAGACAAGATTTCAATCTGAGTGACTACTCCAAAGCTCTTAACCACTTTAGTATACTTTCTTATTTCACATTCAGCTTGGAAACACGTAGAAGGTATTGCCTTACCTTCCCTCTGACCTGCTGTAGGTGTCAGGGGACACATTTTGTTTTATTTTATTTTTGTAAAGAGTACACTGAAGAACTGTTCACCCCCTTCAGAATAAAGCCTGTCTCCTACCACAGGGATGTGGCCTTATCCTCATCCTAAAATCTCAACCAGTCAACCATCTCAGCATTATAATAAATGAGTCATTCATCTGAATCACCTGTAGACTCTCCCTTTCCTCCCTAGTCCCCTACCCTGGGTGTCTCTCTTGCCTTGTCCAAAGGAGGGCACGGATTCACTTCATATCCTTTTCTTGATCCTAATTCTTTCTTTTTTTTTTTTTTTTTTTTTTGTTTAAGATTTTGTTTATTTACTTGAGAGAGAGAAAGAGAGAGAGAGAGAGAATAAGCAGGGGAGGAGGGACAGAGGGAGAAGCAGACTCTCTGCTGAGCAGGAAGCCCAATGCAGAGCTTGATCCCAAGACCCTGGGATCATGATCTGGGCAGAAGGCAGACTCTTAATCAAGTGAGCCACCCAGGGCTCCCATCCTCTTTCTTTATGATGATAATGCTATTGGGGTAGTGTTGTTATTGGTGGTGGCTTCCTCATATATCCAAGGAGCTATACTTAGGATTTGACAAGAGACCCAATAGTAGATAATGTGATCTCCATTTTACACTTGTAGAAACTGAGGTTCTAAAAATTTAAGTAATCACCCAAGGTCACTCAAATTGATAAATGCAATTGCTGGGATTTGAATTCAGCCTTGCCTGGTTCCAATGCCCACATTTCTTTTACTGAAAAAGGTTAAAGGAGAAATAAGAATATCTACAGGGAGGGTTGAAGATCCCCCTAAATCTGCCATTTGGGTACCAGCCATTTGTCTCTCAACATTTTGTTCTGAAGTTTTGTGGTAGGGCCTTTGAAGTCAGGTAAAGATCTGTTTATTTTAGAACCCATGGAATTTTTGTATTTTCCCTCTGACCCCCTCTTACTTATCTTCACCCTCAATAAAGCCCATTTCTTTTTACCCTGTAAAAGCATGGCAACAATCTCTTGTCACATTATGTTGTGTCAATACACAGCCATTTTATTTCTACCTCGTTATAGTCTGTCATTCTGGTTCCATGTGATAAGTACATATTCACCCTCAGTTTTATAACATTGTGTTGTCTAAAGTTTCTGCGTTCCCTAAAGCTTGATTTAATTCAGCTCTAGTCACTCTGTTTTCTGATTTTCAAAAGTCAGAATCCTTGTTCACAAGAGCATTGCATGTCCTGAACAAAAAGGTTACTGACTCAGCATTGCTCTTGAAACTTTGCACAGGAAGCTAATTCCCCCCGACAGTCGCAATGCAGCTCAGCTCTTAACTCCCAAAGTCAGAAGTGATTATTTGCAAATGCAATTGGTAAAAAGCTGGTACACTTTGGTTCTAAATAGAATTTGAAGAACATTTGAGCATGTCATTAAGAAAAAGCGAGAAGGGAATTTGTAAAATCCAGAATTTTGATAAGTTACAGTGAAGGTGATATGGCTTTTCATAAAATAATAAAGTTGCTTTCCATTGCTCAGGTGATAGTTTATAGTCTCAATTGTAAATTAAGTTCCTGAAAATGTACAATTTTGTGGAAAGAAGTTTGGGATTGTTTGTCATTTTTTATTACAGATTTGCAGAATAAGGCAGACTAGATTACAATAATAATAGATTATTTCAGAGGTCATATTTGATAATGTGTGATTAGCAGAACACTTGCATCAAACTGACTTGGGATGTTCACTGAGTCAGGTAAAGATCTGTTTATTTTAGAACCCATGGAATTTTCGTATCTTCTGACACTTGTTGATTGATTAATATACAGAATATATGGTAGGCCTGAAACTAATATAACATTGTATATCAATTATACGTCAATAATAAATAAATATTTCTAGAATCAATCTTAATGAATCGAGATTCTATAGACATGTATCCCCAACTAAAACATTTAAGGACAGAAAAGTCATTTATAAGGTAATTAAATGAGATCAGCTCCACAGATTAGCAGGTATTAAGCTCTCAGTATTTCTTATCCATTACTGTAGTTAATTACATTCTTTGCCTCCCATTTGTACCTTGTCCCGTTCCTCTTTCAGGCTTCTTTCAGTATTTTTTCATATTTACTCTTTAGAAAGAAAGCATTCAGCACTTTCACACTGTGGCATAAATAACTGACAATAATTTCAAGAGTTATCCCTCCTAGGAGCAGCATATACAATTTAACATATATTAAACCCTAAGCTTCATTTCAGCCAAAGGAATGACATGCTAATAGTACAATTTGAGTTGAGTCAGGGAGAGGACATAATTGGAAGTGGTGGGCAGTGAAGTCTTATTTTAATGGATACTAAAAATAATGTATGAAAATATGCTCTATGGTCAGAGGGTATTGACTCATCATCCAAAATACTTTAGCACCTGGAAGGTGAGAACCAATGGAATAGGAATAGAATGAACTTTGAGAATGTGTTATTTGAAATATTTTAATAGAGATCATCTTATAAGTATTTTGTTGTTTGGTGTATGAGCATTTTTTGACTCAAATATTTGCAGTATTTACAAATATAAGCACATGTTCCGGGGGCAAAAAAGGCAAAATCTTTAAAACTTAGAAAATTCAACACACATACACACACAGAGACATTACAAACCCTGAAGTATTATTCTGGGAACATTAAGGACATATGTATGAAGCTCCTTAAAAATTTCACAGTTTGGAAATGAGTATCAAGGCCTGTGTTGTACACTATTTTGTTTTTGCTTTTGTTTTTGCATGTGTTTAGCTTCATTCAACATTTGTATGATATTGCTTAGATAACTATAATGGATTTATGGTTTAAAAAACTCTCTTTCATTGAGTACCAGCTCCTGGAGACCTCACCTTTCTGTTTTATTCATTCTCTGTATGCCCAGCAACTACTTAGGGCAGGTGCATAAAAATGGTTAAGTACATGTTTTGTGAAAGCCTGAAGATATGTTTTATATGTTTATTTTAAAATAACTAATGTTATTCCTAATGTAGTTGAAATCAGAAAGCAAGAGAGTATGGTTTAATGATGAGTAATGACGATGAGGAGATTAAATTTCTAGTCTAGTTGAATGACTTTAAAAAGCCACTTCTCTAGATCATTTTATCTTTAAAATGAGACCATTCAAGTAGCTCTCCTGTAACCTGTGTGAATGGACCCCTCTGCATCTTATGTTCAAAATTCCATCAGAACTCTGGCTTGAATTAAACTCTGACTGATTCTGTATAATCATTATCAATTTTGCTTCAAATTTTAAATATGTGCTTTTCAAATGTATTACATATTATGTTATTGAGACTTAAAAGTTTGTGGTATTTTATCATTATTGGCTGTACCTTTCAGAGCCATTATAATGAATTTATATCATTTTATTTTTAGCAAAATAGGACTAGTTTAGGGAAATTCCTTTTACTCAGTCTCAGAAATTCTCATAACTGCTTTTCCACTTGTGCATCATAGTAAACATATCACCATGATTGATTGCTATTAGCGTAAAGACAGAAATGGTACCAGTTGGTGAAAGCATGTGTTTCCTCCCAGAACTGTAAAAATATCATATGACCTTAATTCATGAAGTCTTGCCATTAGCTTGTTCCAAGGGTAGTGTCAGTTCATTGGGAATATATTTAATTATAGATATTGTAGGAAGTTAAGGTATATGTAGAAATAATAGCTTCTTCCCTCATGAGGTTTGTATTTCAGTATAATTAAGATTGAATATTTTTACTTCCATATTTATCAATAACAACTTTTTTGAACATTCACTATGTATTACCTAGTTGCATAATTTAGTTTATGTAAGTCATGCAACGACCTTCTATTAGCCTGTGATTATTCCTCCCTTTTACAGATGAGAAAACAGCTTCCAAAAGATTAAATAAATTTTGCAAAGGCATGAAGCTAGTAAGCCTGTTTTCTTAAATACTTAGTTTCATAGTTCTCAAAGTTTTCGATCTCAAAGAAATTGAGTAGAAAAATTGAAATTGGAATCCTCAGAGGGAAATTCTCTCTCTCTCTCTCTCTCTCTCTCTCTCTTAATGTCTGCAAAAAAGGAGCTTTTATTATAGCACAGAGACAGGATCTATGAGTAGAAAGAGCAGCATTTGTGATTGTGAGGAAGGACTGAGTAGATACTTTTAAGTACTAGAGGGAAGGGTAGAGATAATGTAAGTCTCTAAGGGATTTTTGCATGTTAAAAAAGAGTAATAGGATCCTGGAGGTCTGGCTATTGTCAAGATAAGGTTGCTCTTAGGCTCTAGCAAAACATTATCATTAAGGCAGCCCTGAGTTTCTTGAGGAATGTCACACTTTGCAAGTCTAAGGTATTTATCAGTGGGCTGCACGTGGTAAAGAGATTTACTTTTAGCTACATTTTTCTTGTTCTCCTCATCATTTGTTCTCCTCATCTATAATCACTCATGAAATTAAGCCCCTCTAATTTTCAAGGCCAAATGCCTGGAGATTTCTCTTCTCCTTGTAGTCTCTTCAGTGCACTGGTCTGCCTCTTGTCCCTCCCTCTGGTGGTTGGACCTATGGAGTCTAGGTTCCCAGAGTCCTCACCATTCCTACCCTCTTCAGTAGGGCCTCTTCTTTACATTTAGTTGTGGAGTCCGTTTTGCCAGGCATTGGGTCCCTTTCTGGACTGGTTGCTCCAGAGCACATGTTAGCTTGTTGTATCCATGGGAGGAGACTCGTTCATGGTCCCAAGACTGAAATGGTAACTGGATTTCCTATCTAAACAGCATTGTATTTGGTGGTTAAATACTCAGTATTAAGTCTAATACCATATTCAGACAACTTATGAGTTCAAAGAGATTTTGTGAGCTGATCTGCAAATGTAACCAGTCTTGGTATAGGAAAGTATGTGCAGCTACCAAATAACTGGTTTATAAATGTAATAAGGGCTTTCTGATATGAGAAAAATAAGTGTGGAACTCCCTGAGTGCCTAGACCACACAAACTTAGCTAAAACTAGTTATTTAATGATACATTGAACATTTATTTTGAGACATTGTGTAAATTACTTTCTACTTTAAAGTAGCCTTTGCTATCAGAACACTTGCAGTCAGAACAATTCTTGTTCCTTTCTTATTAGGAAGCATGGACAACTCCATTTTGTTTTGTTTTGGTTTTTTTTATAGACTTCAGATAACTAATAGCAGAGAAATCTTTATCAGGTAGAAGGATTTCAATTGCATTTATTCCTGAGTATATGTTTTTCTCAGTAATGTAAGTTTAATCTCTCAGTAATGATATTATGTATTGTATTTTTCCCTCAGTAAACATTCTCTGTAAAAACAAAAAACTTCAGAGACTTATCACTAATTCCTGAAGAGGAGCCAAGATTAATATCCTTAGAGAACAAATTTGAGATATGGAGGCCCTTTTCTCCTATTGCAGTTTTCCTTAATGCTGGTGGGTACCAAGGCTTATTCCATAACCCCCACACACGCCAGTCCCTTTAGACATTCAGAATTCAAAAAACGATGTTTATGCCTGTGCACATATTTTAAAGATCATTTACCAAAATTTCAAAGCTTGACAATTATGACTTACAATGAAACAACAACAACAACAACTGTGTTTTAGATATGGAAGAGAAATAGTCACAATAAAATGTCCGTTATTTTAGGTGAAGCTTTAAATGTTAGCACCAGCACAAGTATATTTAAGTAACCTGACAAGGTTGCCCTAGGTTTCACCCTCCTTTTTTTTTTTTTTTTTAAGATTTTATGTATTTATTCATGAGAGAGAGAGAGGCAGAGACACAGGCAGAGAAAGAAGTAGGCTCCATGCAGGGAGCCTGACATGGGACTCGATCCCAGGTCTCCAGGATCAGGCCCTGGGCTGAAGGCAGCTCTAAACCACTGAGCCACCTGGGCTGTCCTCACCTCTACTTTTTATTGCTTTGTCGGTTTGTTTTTTTTTTTTTTTTTCCTCCTTTCCTCCCTCCTTATTTATAATTTTCTAAAATTACATAAACTTTCCTTACTTTTATATACCAAGGCTACCTTTTTAAACATTTTAAAGTGTGCAGTAAATATTTTCCCTCCACATTTATCACATGACCTGCTTGCCTTGCCATTTGCAATGAAATTGACCATGATTATAGCAGCAATTAAAATGCATTGCAGGAAATGGGATATATAGCAGTTTATAATGCTTGTTTTAAAGAGCATTCTAGATATTGATAATATCCCTCTTATTGACAAATGTTAGGACAGAAAGTATTATGTTTTACCACAGATATGTTACATTTAGTTATAAATTTATATTTAATTAACCCATTTGTTATTTCCCTATATCAATAATACCAAAAGTATTCTTAAATAAACAGCAGATAGACCACAAGTTTAAGGATTTCTGCAAATTCTACCCCCTAGGTAACCTTTGAATATCTTCTTTTATTCTGGTTCTAAACCACTTACAACTTAGGAAAGAGTCATTCTTTCTCATCTTTTTATATATGGACTTGATTTCCCACATTTACCTATGTTGGACCTTATTAGCCATGTCAGGTGTTTACAGAGTTTAAATTCATCGATATCCTAGAATTCTTTTGACACCTTGGCTGGTTCAAGTCCAGTTATCTTCATATATGGAAAGTTGGCTCTACCACCATCATCTCTGTTATTAGCATAAACTAGGGTTACCTCTATTAGTTCATCGCTCGTATCTAAAGGAGGCTTCCCCTCACTTTTATTTCCTATTTCTGCTGTGAAGATGTATGGGAATATGTCTTTGTGATACCCAATAAATGACTTTAAATAATTAAACTTTATTAAACTTTTTTTTTAATGATGAATGGAGGCCTGCCTAAATGACTAAATCCTGTAAATGTGATAGAGGAGGGAAAAAGATGCATATGTTTTATCTAAGGAGATATTTCATCTTGACTATGTATTAAGTAGAAACTTCAACAAAAGATTGCAGTATCCAGTAATATGGTCAATGTCAGAACCTTAAAAATGATTGATTATATTTTCCATTGATAAGCCAAAAATAGTAGGATTTTTTTTTTTCTGGTTAGAAAGAATTATTCTAATCATCATTGAGTATTTTTAAATGCTGGGATGTTTAAGGACATTATCTTATTTAAATTTCACAATGCCCTTGTGTTGCCCCTGTTTTACATATGAGAAAACTGAGATTTAAATTTTTTTTTTTAGATTTTATTTATTTATTTGAGAAAGAGCATGAGAAAGAGAGAGAGAGAGAGAGAGAGAGAGAGAATGAGAATGAGCGAGTGGAGAGTTAGAGGGAAAGAAAGAAACAGACTCTGCTGAGCAGGGAACCTGATGCAGGACTCAAACCCAGGACTCTAGGATCATGACTGTAGCCAAAGACAGATACTTAACTGAGTCACCCAGGTACCCAGATTTAAAGAATTTAAGTAAAAATTTTCCTAGCCCCACAGCAAGAATTGATAGGACTCACATGGGAAACCAAGTCTGTTTGACACAAAACCCCTCACCTTTGTCCTTGGTATAATATTGTTTTCCCAGGAGCCATTTTCAGTTATAGAATAAGAGTATTATCATCTATTCAAAGAATCACAAAGACAAATTGCTATGGAATTAGATGGGCAATACCCATGAGTGAAGCAGGCAGTTGCAAGGGCTACATCATATGCCATTTCTAAAGCAAGGAAGCATTCCAGCCTCACTTGAACTCCAACTCCAGCTGATGACTTCTAGGAGGGAATAACAAGCCACTGTTGTCGGATCTTCTTATTTTTCAAGAGAAACTAGACAACTTTTATATGAAATTATTTTTAAAACAATATTTGTTTATTGTAATATTTATTCCCCTGGCTAACTCCTAAAGATTTAAACTTGATCTCTTCCTTCTTGGTGTTTGAAGTCATTGGTTTGATAAAGAGTTATTGGATACTAGCTATGGACTATGATTTGTGCTAGTGTCTGAGAACTAGTTCAACTCAGGCGTTCAAGTAGCTTCCTCAATAATGAAGGATGTGAATAGCAAATAATCAGTTTTTAAATCTCCGTTTTGTGTTTCATACAGAGCTAGAGACGTAAGGAATAGTAAGACATACAAAATATGGCTTTTGTCTACCAGGAGTATTCATTTGTTTATCTATTGACCAAATCTTTTAAGTGTTCAATATGTGCTATGCACTGTCCTCAGCACTGGAATTAAGAAATTAAAAAAAAATCATGCCTTTGAAGAGATTAAATTCTACTAAAGGGAACATATAATAAACCAATAAATATATAATGTGGGAGGTGGTATATGCCATGAAGATCATAACATGAGGTAGTGAAGTAGAGGGTAGTGAGGAATCACTATTAAGTACTAATTTATATTTGATGATCATGGAAGGCCATTCCAATAAAGTGAGATTTGAGCAGAGACCTGAATTAAGTTAGGGATTGGGTCATGTATATATTGAGGAAAGATTATCCCTAGGAAGAAGGTAAAGTAAAGGCCCTGGGGAAGCAAAGACCCTGGGGAAGCCAGTTTGAAGGTTCTTGCTGATAGCTCAGAGAAAACCTTTGATACCTTGGACAGGGTAGGATTTATGAGAAATGATTAAACTTACCAGTAGTATATGTTGATAGCTGTTCCATGAAAGAAGTCAGGGATGACTTAGCAATTAGAAGAATGGAGGTTTCATTTACTAAGGTGGATACTTCTATGTGAGGAGGAACAGGTTTGTTGTAGAAATCAAGATTTCTGTTTTGAAGATGTTAAATACTTTTTATTTTTATTTATTTATTTTTTACTTATGATAGTCACACAGAAGAGAGAGAGAGAGGCAGAGACACAGGCAGAGGGAGAAGCAGGCTCCATGCACCGGGAGCCCTAACGTGGGATTCGATCCCGGGTCTCCAGGATCACACCCTGGGCCAAAGGCAGGCGCCAAACTGCTGCGCCATCCAGGGATCCCTGTTTTGAAGATGTTAAATTTGAGATGTCTCCTTACATTCAAGACTGGATGAAATGTCAAGAAGGCACTTGGATCAGAAGGGAAGAATAAACTAGAGATGGCAACATAAAAACGGAAGAGAGAAACACACATTCATGTGAGTGGCACAGACTTTAAGAGCTATAGGTGATCAAAGAATGAAAGAAAGAAAAAAGAATGAAAGACTTGTGATCTGAAAAATCTGTAAACTGCTTAGTAAAGAGATGGACCATGGAGGAGTAGAAGTTGTAGAATAAATGTAGCTTGAAGCAGCAAAGCTCTGGCATGTGTGGAGGCTAAAGATGATAATAAAATGAGAAAGAATTACAACAGTTAAGTACCCTAACTTCTTTGCCCAGGACAGTTCTAAAACTTTTGACACAGGATTCAATTTCAAAGATGACTTGTTGAAGAGAAAGAGATGCCATGTTGTAGAAGTGGAAAAGATTAGTACACAATGGCTGATAAAATGTGTTCCAGGAGTGGAACAATGAGTGAAAGGTAAATTTTTTAAATGAAGTTTTCATTGAGTGTGACATCCAAAAGGAACACAGTTCCAAAATTAATGAAAGTACCAGCACTGTTAACTATACCCTTCATACTGTATTTTTCTTCATTTTATGAGTGTACTGAGGTTGAGTCTCTTGAAATGTATTGGTTATTGAAAAGCTTTTATAAATCACAAAATCAGTGGGAATCTGTGGGGGAAATTTAGTCCAGAAAGGCAGAACTTGTCTGACTGATATCTCTCTTGTGTATGAGATAAGAAGGGACTGTTGTTACTTAGGTCTTTTTTTTTTTTAAGATTTTATTTATTTATTCATGAGAGATACACCTCAGAGAGAGAGAGAGAGAGAGAGAGAGGCAGAGACATATGCAGATGGAGAAGCAGACTCTCCACAAGGAGCCCGATGTGGGACTCGATTCCAGCATCCTGGGATCATGCCCTGGGCCAAAGGCAGATGCTCAACCACTGAGCCACCTAGGTGTCCCTACTTGGGTCTTTTTTATAATAATTTACCCATAGTTATTATACTTGGATGCCCAAGGAATGTCCTTATTTAACACATATTTGCATATGGAATTCCAATTTGTATTGGAATTTCCAAGAAGGAAAACAGAGTACAGGCATCTGCCTAAAGAGGTGTGTTAGTTTGGAATATTGATGCCCCTAGCACTTCACAGTTTTTATTTTCCCCATAAATAAGTGTTCTGTGTTAGTGCTTTCTTTTTAAAGAGGCTAGGGCTGCTCATTCCCTGCATGGGGGAAGCTTGTTCCAATGGTTTTAATGTAGTAGAATTTAGTGCATGCAGCATAGCAGAGTGGAGCATGTGGGAACCACACTGACCTGGTCTAGATCTCACCTCTACCACTGCTTGTATGTTCTTGTAATTGTCTCATCTGTTAAAAAGGAGATTGCAATACCTAAAAAGAATTTACATGGATTTTAAATGAGTGAATGAATCATGCAAAAAGATTAGGACAGTATCTGCAACAGAGTAAGCATTCAATAAATATTAAGCACTTCTATAATTATGAATACTATCTACATTTTGTTGATGGAGGCAAGGCAGATCCATGAATTATTTCTTACAATGAAGAGAATTATCTGAAAAGAGGGAGCCATGAGGATTATTACACTTCAGTGGATATTAAGTTATTCTCACTCTAAGGGCACATGTAAATGTTTCCCATACTTAAGAACATATTTTAGAAATGGCCCAGAATAGGAGATACAATCTCAAATACCTGTGGAAGTTAAGGAGGTAAAGAAAATAAGTGGAGATGACCATGCATACAACAAAAGGGAGATGGAGGCTATGGAGAATTAGAAGGGTATATTGCCCTCTCCCCAGGAGAGGGCAGACAGTATCAGCCTCCGACTTTTGTGGCCATGCAAGACTGTCTTATGCAGAAGTGCAGTCCCACCAGGGCCACATTCTCTGATTTTTCAAAAAGAATTTTCAAAATCATTTATATGAAATTAAAACATAAACCATTTGGCAAGTGATTTTTTAAAATATATTAAATCACCGAGGATGATCCAAAACAATACATCTGCAGATCAGATTTGATCTGTCACTTCTGGGTAAAATGGCAGTAGCACATGTTCCACAGATAGAAATAACTTAATCAATTAGCTAATGACTGAATTCATCTCATTACAAAAAAAAAATTTTTATGAACTTTGTATTTGGTTCTCATTTAGGTCAAACAATAGGACTTTTGGAAACTTTTCCTATCCTTAGACTCAGCATTGATATATAAAGTTCCTCTCTTTCAAAAATCCCATTTAAAAACTGTTATTTGATCTTACCCTTGTCCTTGACAGCCAGCTCTGGAATAAGGCTCTGCTGCGTAGGCTGATTGTGGTTCTATTGCACATCATCCCATCAGCGCTTTCTTTTCATAGAAATAAACCAATGGGCATTTTAAATTTCTAGTCCACAGGATGCATTAAAGGCTATTAAAAGAGCTAGATTGTGCCTTGTCTTCTCTTTACATACATATTTTAGAAATCTAGATGTAGCCCAAGATAGATAGATAATAGATATTGTTATTATAAGACAATTCATGTATTTAGGTAGATAGATAATAGATATTGTTATTATAAGACAATTCATGTATTTAAATAAATGGTCATTAATTTTACTTTTTTTTTTAACTTTGAGGTCACTGTATAAGTGTACTTACCAAGAAAGTTTCTGCCCAGATTATGACTAAGAAACAAAGAATTATTTAATACTAAGAATATCCTGTCTTTTATATTCTGGAAATTGGTTCTTGTCAGAGAGAGCAATGGAAATAAGAATATGGCTTAACACACCTTTGCTACTCTGTCTGGCCAGCATTTTGAACTAAAAAGAGGAAGAGGTGAGAAGTGTAGGACTATTTACCTCAGAACTATAAATAATAACAACATATTGCTACATGATTTTTCTGAAAACAAGGTTAGAAACAATATTTCTTGCTCTTGGCAATCTGTAGCACAATAGATACTGACTTTCCCAAAGGCTGAAGTCTTCTATTTCTTATTCACATCAGTGGCTCTTCCACCAACCTGGTCACCAAGTGATATCTTTTTTTTTTTTTTTTGAACATTTTATTTTATTTATTCATGAGAGGCACAGAGAGAAAGAGAAAGAGAGAGAGGCAGAGACACAGGCAGACGGAGAAGCAGGCTCCATGCAGGGAGCCCGATGTGGGACTCAATCCCGGGTCTCCAGGATCAGGCCCAGTCCGAAGGTGGCACTAAACCGCTGGGCCACCGGGGCTGCCCCAAAGTGACATCTTTAATGACCATGTGGTTACTCTTCCAAGCTAGATTTTCCAGTGATTAAAAAAGGTGGCTGCTGCCTCTTGACTTTAGTTTTGTTGTTACCTTCCTGGCATGATGATTCTTAAAGTGTGTGGACTACTAAATCATTATTTATAAGTAGCAAGAGATTTAATTCTCTGGCTAAAAGACTCTGAGTGCCTGGGTCTTGCCAAAACACCAAACTGAATGCTGAAGGAGATAAAAAGGAAAGCAGATTTTTTTGGATGATCCACAGTCAACGGGAAGTTATACAACACAATTTCCTTTAGGCAAAATGACAGATTTACAGAGTTTGGCTGCAAAGGTTTCTGGCACATTTTGACAAATGGAGATGGTAGATCGGTTCACATTCCTCTTTCTAGATAGGCTATCCCAAGTCACATATTCTTCTAAAATTATTTTCAGCTCTGCTTCCACACAGCTAGGTCTCTCAAAACCGAAGCTAAGTTCAGATTTATCAGCACTGTGATTGATAGATTGAGCTAACCCACCTACTGTTTAACAAAAGGACAAGACACCAAATAACGCTTGCTCTAACACTGTATTTTTCCTTTGTAGTAAATCATTCATACATATAGCCATAAAAGTACATATGATCTTGTATGCCATCTGGTATTTTATTTTTCCTCTTCATTTTCAAAAGGAAAAATCTTCTTGACAAGAATGGACTCCAGTGCCATGTACAACTAAAATAAGTCTCATCTTCATCTTTCTTCTTAATTATTAGCCTTAAGATTCTTAGTACTGCTGAGTACTTTGTTACATGGAGTTTTAGCTATCACTGAGTTGATGGGTAAAAACTTACTGGATGATTCTAGACATAAGTTGGCAAGCAGAAACAGCTTAATTTATTATAAAAGAGGAAATCTGAAAACACCAGTCAGAGAAAATTATTTGACATCACTAATTACCTTCTCAAGTTAGGTGCACTGTAAGTAAACTACCATATAATATTAAACTGAAGAAAGACAAATAAGAAGACAAAATGTACTGAAGAATATTTTTTAAAAGTTCTAAATCAACATTAACATGATTGAATTCTAGTTACTGGAGAATAGAACAGACTTATAATGAAAATTCTGTATGTAGCCTGGCAAATCCATTCCCAATGACAGAAAGAAACTTTTTACCCCAAGTATATCAACTCTTTAATTTCTTTTTTTCCCATTAAAGAGATATAATTGACATATAACTTTGTACTACTTAAAGTGTACAACATAATGATTTGATATATATAATATATATACCAAATGATTACCATAATTTTAGTTAGCATCCCTCATCTTATATAGTTATATTATTTCGTGATAAAATCTTTTAAGATCCACTGTCTTAGCAAGTTTCAAATATATACTACAGTATTATTAACTATAGCCACCACGTTCTACATCACATCCCCAAGTTATTCATCTTGTAACTGGAAATTTGTACCTTTCGACCCTCTAACCTAGTTCCCCACTCCCAACCACCCATTTCTGGCAACCACCAATCTGTTCTTGGTTCATCACTCTGCTCCCTGAGTTCAGACTTTTTAGACTCTACATGTAAGTGAGACCATGCAGAATTTGTCTTTCTCTGCCAGTATGATCTTATGATCTTTTATTACATTCTCTCTCTCAATTTCTCTCTCTCACAGATAAAAAGGCAGGCAGAAATCTCATTTTCCCCCATCATAAATTAGGTTTTTATTGCATGTTATTTCAATGATCAGACTAAATCATTTATTCTTTCCAGTTTAAAGGAAAAGTTCAAATTGGTCTCGTATAAATATTATCTTTATAAAAGAAGGGGAGGTTTTCACTCATGGATATGAGAAATCTGTACTACCTGTGCATATTTTAATGCATATTCTTATCTGTATTGTTTAAAAATAGAACTACTATTTGAAATATTATTTTTAGGGAAAAAAATGTTGCTCTTAAAACACCTTAATTGAGAAAAATTCAATGGTCTCTCAGCAGGAGCTGCCAGTTTCCCTGCAGGAAATCTATTCACAGCATAGATTTGGGTGTGCTAATATGTTCACAGCCACAGAAGAGAAACTGGGAATTTTATCAGGTTTTCTTAGGCATGTTGTTCTAATAATAAAACTAAAGAAATCTGAAGGCAGTCATCCCCAGGGTTAGAAGTTGCCAAATGTAGACCTGCAGATCCACCAGGGCCCATAAGCATTATTTAGTTGTTAGTGTTTATAATTGGGTTGATTTCTGCATTCTCTAGAAAAGAGATCTGAGGACATTGATTCTGTCATAAAAATAAAAAAGCGCTATACAGGATCCTACATTTTACTTCCAAACACATTTCTAAACATGGAAACTTTACCACAAGAAAAGATGGAACAAACAGCCATCTATCAATTCCAGAACTTGGAAGACATAGCTAGAATGATACCTCACTCTTTCTACTTAATTTCTAATAGGTTCTACAAGTTCTCCATCAAAATGTCTCCTAGCTTCTTCTCTTGTCCACTCGACAAATACTTCTCTAGTCTAACCTCTTACCATGTCTTGTTTGAATCACTAGAGCTTCTTATACAGACACTGAAACATGAAATGCCTCCCCTAAAACCAGGTGGAATGTGAAAATAAGTCAATCGGACTGAGTGGGAAGAGTATACAACATTTATAGCAGGTAGCTTCTACTTAACTTCAGAAGATTGCCAGATAGGTTTTTTTGTTTTTTTTTCTCCTAAGATAAATTAGAAATCTGCCATTTCTTAAGTGTTAACCATAGGTAATATCTACAGGCCAGGCTAAATCTGAAGATCCATGTTTGGCAGCTTCTGACACCACAGCTCCCTGCTTTTAGGCTTTTCTATCTTCCATTTTTATTTCTAAAACATTGCCAGATTGTTCATCTGCCATGCCTTCCTTTATATACTTTGTTGCTCAAGAACATAAGACAATTCCCATGGCCGACAATATCAAACCAGAATTGCTCTTCCAGCACTCAAAATCTTAAGTGTCCAATTTTGATTTAAAAAATTATTTGAGGGCACCTGGATGGCTCAGTCGATTAAGCATCTGACTCTTGATTTTGGCTCAGGTCATGATCTCAGGGTTGTGAGATAAAGCTCCACATTGGGCCCTGTGCTGGGCATGGAGCCTGCTTAAGATTCACTCACTCCTTCTCCCTCTGCCCCTCCTCCCATATCTAAAAATTAAAACAAATGAAATAAAATAAAATAACTTGATATTTGTCCAATAAGTGATGGAGAACCCATCAAATTTTTTCAGATAAGAAGTGATAGGGTCATTATTGCATGTAGGTAATTTACTTATGAGCTATGGAGGATGGCTTTCAGATTTTTTTTTTTTAAGGTAAACCATCCAAGCAGTTTTTATTCATTAATATTCATAAATACACACAGCAGCTTCATTAGAGATTTCAATTTTCCTCTTTAGTTTGAATGTGGAGTATTAGGAGAGCCTTTTGCATGTCAAGGTACAGGAAGCAGAGATCACCCCTGCACTGCTACCTACATTTACTTGCTAGAAGTAAAAATTAGTTAAGTGGAAATGATTATCATATATATTTTCTCTCTTCCTTTGAATGTACACAATGTAACAAGAGTGACAGACCTGAAATTACAATCACCAAACAAACCCAAGATAGTTGTCCATAACACTGGTTATGACATAGGATTGAGAATTAACTTTATCAGCACAGTCGATGCATCTCCAATTTAGGCAAAAAAAAAAAAAAAATTGAACTGATAGATTGGGAAGTTCAGGAGGAGTAGAAAATCAGATACAGTTAGAAAAGTATCCATAAACTTTGAGAAATAAAAGTAGTTTAGTTAGCAGAATTATCAGTAATGGGAAAAGGTTTCAGAGATTATGGAGCTGACTGCTTTCTCTGCCATCTAGTAATTTTTTCATTTAAAAGACAACTCATTTCACTTACTTGGTGCAAGGCATTGTGATATTAATGCTTTTATATTTCACTTACATTTTCTCATCTAAAATTTGTAGTAGCCATGTGAGATAAGAAATGTAGTTATGAGATCCCCATTTTGTTTCTAAGGAAGGCCTCGCTAAGAGAGATTGTAGTTTATCAAAAGCCACGGGTTTAATCAGCAGTTCAATTTGAAGTTTCCCAAATCTTAGTCTAATAAAAAGCATTACTTCATCATATCTATAAGGGCAGATCTTTGAGCACCATAGGCATATGCTGTATTTGTTATCACATCCCCTAATCGGTAATACGCAACACAGTGGCCAGAGATCTCTAACCAAATCACTGGCTTATACGTGACCATTCACAGTCACTTAAACTGACTTTCCTGCAGTTAATTCCATGAAAGTATTAGTACTTTGTGGAAAAGTTTGCCAACTATTTCTCCCTTTCCAACAATTTTTTTCCTCTGTATTTTGACTTTTAAATATTTTAGGACATGGAAATATGTGTGGGGGAAGGTTGCGCATGTGAAAATTGGGTCATAAGTTAAATAGGATATTTGTATGAAATGAGGTCACAAAGTTAAAACACAATTTGGAGGTGAAGAGCTTAGACTTTCCCGTGCACATTAGACAGTAGATTTGGGATTTCTACCTCAGGTATACTGTATGCAGTGAAATGAATCTCTGCTGAGTTGCCTGACTACAGATGGACTATGAAGTTTCATTCCAGATGAATCTTGAAAATTTCCTATTAAAATGCCTCCTTATCTTTGGTGGAGACATTTAATCCTGTGAAATTCTGTTATTTCCTAGTGTTAATGTTTTGAATCTAAACTTGGTCTTTGCATGTATATGTGATTCCCACTGAACTTTGAAACATACTGTAACATTTTCTGACACTCAAAGTGACATTTCTTGGGGTGTTTTGAAGATAGGGGCTAATTAGGCTTTAAAATTTATGCATCTGAGAAAGACATCACGTATCATAAATGCATGTATGCATATTGAATTGTAGTATAAGTAGAAACTGGGGGAGGGGTGGGATTGAATTAAATGCAACAAAAAAAAAAAAAAACAAATTCCAAGTGGAGAGGACTGAAATAAGATGATAATTCCTAGTCACTGCTTTTGAAAAGAAAAAAAAAAATGTTAACTCATAGTATTTCAGCAAATTCCAAATACATAATTGGTTATTTTTTAACATTTTATTTGAGTTTTCAAGAACAAAAATGATATCTAACATTGATTGAACCCTTAACATGTACCAGACCTCATGCTGATCATTTTCATATGGATGATCTCAATATGTCTTCACAAGAACCCCATGTGTGTGAATTCAGTTACAGTATTTGGATCTGTTTTTTAATTCATATACAGAAAATTGCACTCATGCTTCAATTTGAAATTTATAAAAATTCTACATCATGAAATTAAAAAATTCAAGAATTTATAACTTAATATGAACAACTGATATCAAGAGATTCCTCATCAGATTCTTGAAAGATTAACACATTAGAAAATATGTTTATTATTTTTCATGGACTTTTCCCCTTATCAGTGGAACATGTCTTAGGGCAATGTCTGAATTTCTAAAAGGGTACTTCAAACAATATTTTGCTAATCTTTATCAACAACAGAGTGGATAATAACCAATTTGTCCTAGTAACCATGCCCTGATTTTTCTATTAAAAATGGGACACCATTCATTGATCTATGTATGCATACATTTTTCCAGTTAAGAATTAACTGATCACTCACCATGTGCTAAGTAGAACAATGATGAATTTTATTCCTACTCTTAAGGTACCCAGATGACTGGCATCTGAATAGAAATTTTTCTTTGGTTAAATTAGATCTCTGCTGATTTTGCTCAGATAATGTCAAATGATTGGTTCTAAATTTATAGTCCTTTGTGCACATTTACTTGAATGAGATTCAAGTATCCAAATGTAGAGAACAATCACTTGCCTATTTCATAGCTAAGAGCAATGGAAACATAGAAACCCTTGGATGATGGAGAGATAATAGATATTCTTTGGTCATTGCTTCATCAGCAGCATTCTGCCTTGGAGCTAACTGTGCCAGTCATATTTTTCATTTTAAATGCAGTTTTGAAAGAGATTCCCTTTTTGTGACTGTCATTTCCTTTCGAAATGGTTTATTGTATTCTTTAGAATCTAGGTTACTTTTTATAACATTGAGTCTCTGGGGAGTTGGGCAGAACAAAATGCTCCCTGACATAAAAGTGCCAGCTTAGCTGGCTTTACAGAACTCATTCTAGATAAGTTGTGAACTTTTAATGCCAATTCATTGAACACCTGAAGTACCTAATACCTGCTAAGTGAAGGCAGAGGCCCACCTAAGCATTATCCCAGCTCTAAAAAGTGTCCCAAGGTGTATAACATAGATTCCAGAGACAGAAAGAAGAGTCATTCACAAATTCTACTTTGCCACAACAATAAAAATGGAATTCATTAATCCTCAACATCTTCATTACACTGCTATATCAGAGGCTCATGTGCATTTTGAGCCTTCTCCTTTTTCTCTCCTTTTAAGAGAAAAAGGAGAAAATGCAAAGCACAATGAATGAGAAAACACTTTGGAGCTAGACAGGCAAAGGATAGAATCCTGGTTCTACTACTCACTAATTGATTGGAGCAGGTATCTTAACCTCTCCGTATTCCTAATTCTTCATCTGTAAAATTGTGATGATAATAATATTGAATGTCCATAAAATGCCTAGTTATTAAAAATACCTCTAAGTTATTAAAACATGGTAGCAGCAGCAACAATGAAGTATTACATTAATGAGGTCATATTATGTGTAATATAAGTGATTCATTCACATAACACTACTATGTTAAAAAGTATTTCAGAAAATAAGCCAAACAGGGAATGAAGTAATAGTCAAACAAATTGAAATACTTCATAAAAATGTCAGATTTTATTTTCAACTTATTCAGGTTGGGGGGGACTTAATATGGGTTAGAGAGATTGAGTCGTCCTGTAAGAAGCCATCTAATCTGGTCCTTACTAAAAACTTAGTAGATGAGAAAAACACTTGTTGGCTCTGACTTTTTTCCCCCATGTAGGTAAGATATATTTTAGAACCAGGCAATGCTGGGAATATGAATCTTGGCTTTCTAATCTTAAATCTGTGGTCAAGAGCATTGGCTTGTACTTCCTACTAACTCTCCTTAACAAATAGTTTCCCTCTATCTATCGCTCTGAGTTTCTCTTAGCATCAGTAATTTGTCTTAAACATCTAAACCCTTCTTGATCTGAAAAAGTAGACATTTGTGATAATTACTATAGACCTGAAGAATCCATGGGAGTAATGGTGGGTTGTGAAAGCATCTTCCAATAAAGAAGGTTTCCTTGATCAAAGCATGTTTTTAAAAAATACTTTTTAAATTATTCTGGGCAAGTGATTGTATCCTATGGAATAAATGTTCTTTATAGGACTTTATACATTAAACAGAATGGTATTTCTTACAGATTTACTACACTTTTACTATCAAACTTGAGAACTGTATTAAAGGAAGAAACACATAACAAATAGACTTTTTTCTCCTGTGGGGCAAGAAGATAAGTGCCTAATTATCAGTCCAGCCAACAGGATCTAAGATAAATATTTAAGGCAAATCTGTGTCAAAAATTATTTTTCTCTCATCTTGAGGTATTCTGTAAGTGTATCTATATAAAAAAATTATAACCAAATATGAAACAGGTAGATGGAGTAAATAAATTTCAAGGTCCCTTTATATCCAAAATTTTATGTTTAAACATTCATTCTATATATAAATATTTTGGAATGTTGCCATTTTTAAATTCACCATAGAGAATTCAGTGCCATTCATTCTGTTTTTATTATTAAGTACCTATTATGTCCCAGGCACTGTTCCAGCAATTGGGATAATACAGTAAACAAAACAAGGAAGAAAAGAAACCAAAAACTATGTCATACAAAGTCTCTATTTAGTTATCATACTGTCCAGATTATTTTACTTTAACACATAAGTTTTGAGGAAAGCCTTACAGAGAGTTAAAAATACAATTATTGGAGTGCCTGGGTGGCTCGGTGGTTGAACATCTGCCTTTTGTTCAGGTCATAATCTCAGAGTCTTGGGATCAAGTCCCACATCGGGCTCCCCAGAGGGAGCCTGCTTCTCTCTCTGCCTATGTCTCTGTCTCTCTCTTTCTTTCGTGAATAAATAAATAAAATCTTAAAAAATAAAATTATTATCAATAATATAAGTGTATATATATACATGTATTTTTCCTATATAGATATTTATACATATGCAGATAATTAATAAAAGAATCATTATTTTTGTGTATTTCCTATTCAGTATACATACATGAAAATTGAAGTGTGCACTATAAATAATATAACCGGATAAACGTTATCTCAGGATTACACACTTACAGAATGAATGTTTAATGTATTATATATATTTTTAAGTATGTGATTTTTATCACTTGAACAACTTGAATAAAATGTGAAGCAAAGAAAAATGAGTTTTGCTAAGATAGTATAACATTATTCTCCTTCAATTACTAAAACAAAACAAAACAGAAAGAACAAATAAACAAGTCATAGATCATTTACAAATAAGGGAAGATGATTTTAAGAGCCTAGATTTTATTCCTAATATTCCATCTTGTCTCATTTTTAAATATAGTTTGTCACTTTTCATATAAAGGAAGAAAGATTACTTATTAGTTCAAAGCTTCCTATGCTACAGAAACAATAGATGTTTCAGTGGTAACACCAAAGATAAAGACTATTTTTATAACATAAACAAATACCATTATTATAGCTAACAATCTACATTTATTCCTATCAAAAATTCAGTATTCAAATATACTTATCTCTTTTTTAAACAATTTGTTCAAATCTAGATTCTAAGGAGGCCCATACAATTTTCATCGTTTCAGTCTCTTAACTTTTAATCTATAATTTCTTGCTACCTTCTCTTTTTTTCCTTAAAATCATTATTGAATAAACATCGTATTTTCCTTCAGAGTTTCCTCTGAAGTCTAAAAGATTTCTGATTGCATTATTACGGTGTCTTAACATATTCTTATCTATCATCCTTTTTCTATTTCCCATAGTTTGTTTTAATTAGATCTAAAGCTTAATCAAATTCAAGTTTATTGGGGTTTTTGGGCAAAATACTTCATAGTAAACGTTATCTTTCTATCAGGAAATATATAACATTTGGTTAACTTTTTAATGATGTTAGCAGCCTAAATTATACTTCATTCAAACTAGAAGAATGGTCATATTCTTCTACTATTTTTCTGTCTTAATTTATTAGCTGGAACATATCTATCAAAAATAATCCCTTTATATTAACTATTTGGTTACCTTGAAAACACAAAGGGCAGAATAAATGCTTTATTTTTCCTCTTTATTTACCAGTTTTCAAAATGATGAGCTGATTCCCTAAAAACCTCCAGTGTTGACCATTTGAAGGGCTTGTGTGTGTGTGTGTGTGTGTGTGTGTGTGTGTTTGAACAACTCAGAGATTTAAACATATTACATTTATTTTGATCCATTTCAAATACCATCTTAGTTGATGTTCAAATCTTCTCATTCTTTTTGCCAGTGGGAGCCTCTTTAAATTGACACCTGAGCCTTTTTGATAGATTCTGGCTTGTTTGGTTACTTCCTTGCTTTCTAACATGACAAGACAGTCTAGGCTCATCTTACACATTTCCTGCCACTAAGAATCAGCTATTTTTCTAAATATCTGTGGTTCTTCTTCATGAGAAATCATAGAGACTACAATCTGGGTAAGAGAGGTGCTCAGTGCTGTAAGGTGGATCATTTCTGAGGTCTTTACTGTTAACAAATCTAAGAAATACATATTCTTTTTTAAATTCTCTTAAAGATAAAATACAGCATGAATCCCTACAGATTTATGTCACTGTCCTTTCATCTGTAGCTCTTTTCTACTATGATGAAAATCAATTCTCAACATTTCTGATAGTTTATAACCAAAATGGAAGCAAAAATAACCCATTCATTGGATTATTGTAAGTATTAAGAGGTAATTTAAAGCATTCCATAGCGTTTGACATATGGCAATATGTCAATAAATACACTGTTATCATTTATCACTGTCATCATCAAAATTCTAGTAGAGAACTATCTATCCTGTTGCCACCCTTATACTCTGAGAGAAATCATGTCTTCAGAAGCCCTGTATGAGTGTGTATGTGTGTGTAGGGTGTGTCTTAGTCCCTTTGGGCTGCTATAACAGAATACTACCAACTGTGTGGCTTGTAAACAACAGACTTCTATTTTTCATGGATCTAGAGGCTGGAAGTCCAGGTTGTGGTCACCAGCAGATTTAGTGTCTGGTGATAGCCTACTTTCTGGTTCATATATAGCTCATATATAGTCTTCTTACTGTTTTCTCATTGATAGAAGAGGCAAGGGAGCTCTCTGGTCTCTTATGAGGGCGTTAATCTCAGTCGTGAGGGCTCTACCTCCATGAACTAATCGTGTCCCAAATACCATCATATTATGGATTAGGTTTCAACATATGAATTTGGGGAAAACAGATAAGCAACTTTGTGCTCTAGAAGAATATTTTATTTCAGACTCAACTACAGTGCTATTTAAAACAATGAAACAAATTTGATGTTTGTATAAGTTTACCAGTGTTGTTATGCAGAAATCTTAAAACAGCACTATATTGTCAGCGCTGCATAATAGCAAAAGACTAGAAAATGACATTGGTGAAACAAAGTAGCAAATATTTCAAAAATTGTGTTATTGAATTTTGAGTACATGTATTTTTTCCTAATATATCTAACTTGTGAGTCCTTAATAGTTTAAGTATACTTACATGTGCTAAAATGAGTTAGGCTTTTTCCCTTTCCAGTGCAAAAAAAAAAAAAAAAAAAAAAAAAGTAACACATAACAGTGCCCTAGATTTTCATTACTAAAACATCAAAATAAAAAATTGCCACCCACAGATTTCCCAGGAGGCAAAACTGCTTCTCTGTAATTCTATATTCTGGTCAAGACTTTTCGGATACAAAGAAAAAGTACACTTACACTAGCTCAAGTAATGGACCACAGACTTCAAACTTTAATGATACCAAATAATAATACACTATCCTCTTCCATTCATTTTCCTTCTCTCCTAAATGACTACTTTGTGTCTTCTTCTCTTTCTTACTTTCACCAGAACCTCCTGCCACATTCTTGCTCTCAACTAATGAATTTGCTTTCTACTTCACTAAGAAAATTGAATCAGGGCAGCCCAGGTGGCTCAGCGGTTTAGCGCCACCTTCAGCCCAGAGCGTGATCCTGGAGACCCGGGATCGAATCCCTGCATGGAGCCTGCTTCTCCCTCTGCCTGTGTCTCTGTCTCTCTGTCCTCTCTGTTTCTCATGACTAAATAAATAAAATCTTTAAAAAAAAAAAAAAAGAAATAAAGAAAATTGAATCATTTTAAAGGGATTCAGGATATTCCCACCACTACACCTGTCCATCTACCAGCATCCATGCCCACACATCTGCCTTACCCCTGCCATTATCATGCTTCCATTTAAATATATTTTCTTCATCTTGCTCACTTAAGAAGGTGATTCTAGCAATATACCCTCTCTTTCCTATATCACTAATTTTTAGTTCTCTAGTGATCACTCCCATGAGTATTATTAGCATGCTGTTGTTATTTCTTCCAACTCGAAAAAACTAATCTTCCTACTGAACCCAACAAACCCTGTCAGCTATCATGCCAATCCTTTTTTCCTGTTTGTAGCAAAATTCCTTTAGTCGTATATTTTCTCATGTTATCATAAAACCATTCCAGTATGCCACTCTCTTCCACCATGCCACCAAAACTGCATTTGTCATGGTTGACAATGGTTTTCACATTGCTAACCTCAAGTGGGCATTCCTCAGCTTTCATGCTGTACAGTTTCTACAACCTGTTACATCAGGATCATTTGACCATTCTCCTTAATACATTTTCCTCCCTTGATTTCATTGATTGCACTCTCTCTAGGCTTCCTTCTTACTTCTGATTTTTTTTCTCAGTCTCCTTTGTGGTTGCTTTCTCTTCATCCTGGATTCTTGATACAAGAGTACACCAAGACTCATATCTTAGATTACTTTCTAATCTATGTTCACTTCTTTAGGTTGTTTCATAAGGTTTCATTGCTTTACATATCATTAATACGCTAATTGCACCCAAATATTTATCTCTAATCCAGATTTCTCTCCAAAAAACTTTTTTCCTAGACTTTGTATATTCAACTCTATGTCCAAAATGGAAGTCCGTACCTTCTATTCAAAATCTATAATGTGTAGAGCCCTTCTTATCTCATTTAATGTCAACTCCATCTTTCCATTTGCTCAGGGCAGAAACCTTGGGATATAACTGTCTACTCTCGTTTTTTTCACATCTTACATAAAATCCTGTTAGCTGGGACCTCAAAATATTTATAAAATTCCAGCACTTTTTACCACCTCTTGTGCTTCCACCTTGCTGTAAGGTACCATTATCTCTTACTTGGATTACTACAAGAGTCTTCTGACTGGTTTCCCTTCTTCAAATTTTACCTGCATATTGATCATTCTCTACATAAAAGCTA
Source organism: Canis lupus familiaris (assembly GCF_011100685.1). Lineage (NCBI taxonomy): Eukaryota > Metazoa > Chordata > Mammalia > Carnivora > Canidae > Canis > Canis lupus. Next base: position 50,415,427 of record NC_049225.1, read on the forward strand.
GGATAATCCTCTTAATACATATGCCAGATCTTGTCATGTCTTTGCTCAAAGCCCTCACTCAGAGTTTGAAACCAAATTTCAAATAACAGCCTACATTATTATAAGACCCTCTTCCAGTACCTCTCTAACTTTATCTCCTGATCATCCACCTTGCTTATTCTGTTTTAGTTGCACTGACTGGATTTCTTACTGTCCTTCCAGTACTCCATGTATCATAACCAGCTGTGGGGCTTTGAACTGTGCTTTCTCTACCAGACATGCTCTTCCACCAATAGGATTATGGCTAAGTCCTTCATCAGTCTTTGTTTATATGTCAGCTTTCCAATGACACCTGTACTGACCACCCCCTTTAAAATCGTGACCTAAGTACTCTCCCAAGACTCCACATCCTACTCACCTTGTTCTACTTTTTTATTTCTCCATAGTCAATACAAATTATATTACTTTCTAATATACTATATAATTCACTTGTTTGTTATGCCAACTATCTATTGTCCATCTCCCTCTGCTTGAATGCATTCAAAGTAAGGGCAACTGAATTTTTAATTTTTTTTTCTACCAATGTGCCGTAAATGCTGAGAACCATGCCTGCACATAATTGGCATTCAGTAAATACGTTTTGAATAAGAACACAACAAGTAATCTCACAGACATCTAAGGAAAGGATGTTCAAGGTTACTTGGGAATATCCAGAATTCCAAGATCCTTTAGGTTTTAAGAACTAGGATAACTCCTTGTCCATGTATCTCTCTGCCTTTCTGGTTGTTTTTTCTTTTTTTTTTTTTTTTCCCAGGAGCCCTGTGTATCTTTTCCCATGGTATCTGCACTACATTGTTCATTCTCTGTATATTGACTTCCTCTACTTTCTTATAGCCAGTAATGACTTCTTTGTTCCTATTCTCCCCTTCCTTCCTAAATCATTGTCTTTCCATATTTCACTGGTAAATATACTGATTCAGTCTCTTGATGTTTGGATTCCATATTCTTAGCAAAGAATATGTTTAATCCAGCCTAAAGTAGACATGTATAATTATCTATGGCTGCATTGAGGGTACAGTCCAGGTTCAGCAAGGATTGTGAAAAGAAGCAGTTTCAATTGATGTTTGGCTTTTGGTGGGCAGAGAACCCTAAATTTATCTGCTATATCTTTAATATGCCATATTTCTAGCATAAGATGTGAAGATAGCTATGAGCCAGATTCAGATTGTATAAGCTCTCCTAGATTACATTACAATTTTTAAGAATTCATAAAATTTTCTAGTAGTCCTTTATAATAACAAATCTTAAAATATGATGTCCATTTAGTCTATCCAGCCACCTATTTGCATAAACGTAGGTAGGTTTACAAAACTAAAAAAATCTAGCAAAGCATCAATCTTCCTTTGCCTTCACCTGATCACATTTTTTTTTTTTTTTTTTGGTATGTGTTTGGTTCTAAACTCTGGTTTTAAATTTTACTTACTTCATTCTTGCCCCTTGTATTTGCTAAAACCATATATCCATCAGTGTGCCTGGTATTGTGGAGAAACTAAGTTAACTTCAGAATAAGGAATAGGAACTAAAATGGCATGTCAACAAACTAATAACAGAAGCCTATTATTGAGTGACATATTTTTATGATATCAATAAGACACTTTATAAAAGTATCATCATTCCATAAAGCATGAGCCAAGAAGACCTATTCCTTTGTAGTATGAATACTAAATAAGGTTTCAAACATTCTTGTACATATTAAAAAATGCCAAAGCTTCCATATAAATAGATGTCTTCTAATCTGTGTACTTATATATATGTTTATTGTGATTTGAGTCCAATACTTCTTTTTAAAACTCCGTTTCTGTTATATTTTAAACTATATGCCTACTGAAAATGTTTTTGGTTTATTTTGAATATATATGGATGATGAGACCAATGTTACCTATTATATAGATGTTAATCAACAAGGTTTACTTAGTATTTAAACACATTTATTTAGCACCTACCACGTACCAAGCAGTATCTTAGATGTTTTATATACCACAGTGAACAAAATAGGCACGTTCCTGCCCTGTAGCAAGGTACATCATAGTACAGACAGATAATGCAATAAATAAATTCATCCCTGAATGATCAAGTGTAAAGAAAATTAAACAAGGTAAAAATGTAGAGAACAAGTATTATGGGGAATCAGAGTGATGACTCAGAATAAGATAGAGAGGCCAAAGCTTCATTTGGAGGTCAGTGAAGCTGCAATCTGAATGAGGAACAAAAGACATCCACATGAAGAGCCACGTGAAGGGAGTATAAGGCAAGTGCTAAGGACTCAAGACAGGGTAGGAACTTCCTGTGTTTAAAGAACAGAGCAGGCCAGTGTAGTTTGGCTAAAAGAGTAAGGGAAAAGTAGCAGAAGTTGACTTCAAAAAGGTAGGCGAGACCAGAGTCAGATCCATGTGAAGGGGTTTGTTTGTTTTATTTATAGGGTAAAATGAGAAATGCCTAGAAGCTTTTGAACAGAGTGACATAGTCAGGCTATTTTAAAGCTCACTGTCTACTATATATTGTGGGGGAATATAAGTGGAAGCTGGGAAACCAGTTAGGCAGTGATAGCAGTTTTGCAGACATGAGATGATGTAGTCATAGTCTATGACACCACTACTGGGAGATGGAGAGTTCAATGAATATATTTCAAAAGTAGAGTCCACAATTAGAGTTTAATTTGGACATATGGAAAAGACAGATTTGCAGATATATATGCAAGAGGAGAGGTTCATTATCTCATACATAGATTCCAAGATTATAGAGTTCCATAGCTTCCAAAGTATCCTACATCTAAGAAAATATAAACCTATATATGTCTAAAGACATTGTTGAATTATTAAGGAATTTTCAAACTCTGTAGAGCAGAATTTCTCTCCAAGCATGGACATGCAGTCCATGCATCAAAATCTGCTGGTATACTTATTAATGTACCTATACAGTTAGTCTACACAATTAGACTCTATAGATATGGCCCAGCATTGGCATGTTTAAGAGGTCTTGGAGATGATTTGTTGGCTCACTAAAATTTGAGGATTCTGCTGGGGTGAATCACTCTTTAAGTCCCAGGGCTGTTATTAAATGCCAATTTGCTATGTTGGTAATATTAGTCCTTTATTTTCCCCTTCATCGTAGAAGCCATTTGTACTGTAAACCATAGTTCTATAAAGATAATGTGGTTTGGATGAAACTGCCCCTTGAATTTGAAAATCAATCGAGTTTTTCTCCAGTCAGAAAATTGCCCTATTATCTACAATTGCACAATTCTTAGGAACTAGGAAATAAATTTTAGTAGTTTGGTTTCTTTTTGTTTTGCTTTATGAAATTTTTGTGGATAGTTTGCTTTAATGTTATGTGCTAAAAAAATATCCGAGCTCTATATAGAAAAAGTACTAATAAAAAAGTTGATTTGGATTGGTAGGAACAGTATAAGTATCATGTACACTGGACTTACATGATGCCAAATCAAAGGTATTACTTTAGTTATGTTTAGACATTCAGGCAGTTTGCCTTAAAAAATCTGGTTTGCAAATATTCAAAGTACAAATGCTTAAGCTGCAATTCTGGAGGCTGGCAACAGCTTGAACAAATCACCTACACACCCCACCATCTTGCTTTTAGTGTTTATTGGTTTAAAATCACTGACCTAATTATAAAAATGTTAGGAGAGACACACAGCTCCTGGTCCTATTAATAACCAATGATGGAAGAAAAGGGTTTCCCCACTTACAAACAAATTGGTTTTACCTAATTTAAATAGCAAATTAGTAGCAGAAGTATGGAAATGTGCTTCTGTGGATTTTTTAGGATGGAAACTCATGGATTCTGGTAACAGATTTATTCAGTATATATTTTTATTTATTGGTTGGTTTGTTTGGTTGCCAACAGAACGTCACTGTTTCTGGCATTAGTACTTGAATTTGAATTATTTCAGGTACAGGATCATACTCTCCAGTTCAGCACTGTCCTCAGGACTTATATATTACCCATTTTGTTGGACACCTGAAGCATTTGAGAATCTTAGCCCTTACTTGATTGCCAAATGTTTTAACCCAGTGCTGGTAGAATGAGACAGCTAAAAATCAGCTTCCTTACTTTGCTACTCTGTTCAGACCCTTCAAGAGAAGGAATATTACTCTATCACATATTAAAGATTGTGCCAATTATTTACTGAAGATAAACATTAAAATGATTTACCCAATGTTATTTATTGCTGGGTAACAAACTACCCTAAAGCTCAACAGCTTAAAAGAGCAGGCATTTATTATCTCATAGTTTCTGAAGGTCAGAAATCACAAATCAGTTAGCTAGGTGACCTGGCTCAGGGTTTCTCATGAGGTGTGGCCAAGCTGTTGGTCAGGGCTGTGGCCTCATCTGAAGGCTCAGCTGGGCAAGGACCCATTTTGTTAAGCTCACTCAGAGTTGGGACAGAGCTTGGTTCCTCATAGTGTTCCTGTTAGACTGAGGGCCTCAGTTTCTCAGTTGGCTGGAGGCCTCCCTCCATTCTCACCATGTAGGTCTCTCCACAGAGCAGCGTACACATAGGGGAACCTGAAGAAGTGAAGGAGAAAGAAGGAGACAGAGAGTACATTCAAAACAGAAGCCTCAGTCTTTTTATAACATAATCTCAGAAGTGAGTATACACTTCTGTTGTATTCTACATCACTAAGTCCAGCCCACACTCCAGGAGACAGAAATTAAGCTTCACCATTTGTGAGTAGCAATATTAAGGAATTTGTAGACATTTTATTAAAATCACCACAGTAAGCTAATTCTCTATTCAGCTTGGAACAACAACAACAACAAAACTATAGAGATGTAAGGAGGCTACACTTAGCTCGGCTGAATTTAGGTCATATTTTGATGATTATTTAGTTTTAAGAATCTTTTACATATCATATATTTCATCTTTGGTGTCAACATTTAAAAAATTATATTTAAGGAATGATTTTATTCACAAGCTAGGTGCATAATCAATAGTTTAGAAAAGTGCAGATTTGCATCAACATTGGTCAAGGCTTTAGGTATTACATTAGCTGTTTTCTTAACAATTCTATTTTTTAAGATGAAAATGTTTTATTCCATGTTAGAAGCTCCAAATGTTAAATGCTTGGCTTGCACTAATGATCTCACTTTCAGGGTCTTCTTTATATGAAATAATCTGCATTGGTATTTAGAGACCAAACGAGAATTGGCAATTCACTGCATTCATATATGTACAATTTCCACCAAATCGATGGTCTGATATGGATGGACAATCGTTTCAATTGTATACAAATGCATTAACTCCTTTAAAAAAAAATACACAAGTATTTCACTGCACTGAAGAACCAAATGATTTACATTTAAATTCAAGAATCATGCACACACACACACACACACACACACTTAGTCTAAAAAATAAAAATGATCTTTCGAGGTCCCTTTTTCCCTACTAAAATAGGAAACAAAGTTGCTAGTTTTGAGTAGTTCTTAATAATTTAAATTAAAATGAATTATTTGGAGCTATCCTTAAATTTAACCAAATTTCAGATTAGAGATCCTCTAAAACAATGACCCAAAGTGTGATCTACAAGGCCACTGGACAGTTGGTGAGACCTCTTCAGAATGTCTTCAAAGTTAAAGTTCCCTTCATAATAAAAATAAGCCTTTATTGGCTTTGTACACTTTCATTATTTCAAAATGTACAGTCATGTTCTCCAAAGGCTCCATGAAACAAATGATCACAACCTCTGAATGCAGAAGCAAATATGAGAATTCAGCTGTCTTGTTAGGCCAGCCATTAAACAAATTTACAAAACAATGCCAGTCTTCTCAGCTTTTGTGTTTTGTAAGATATAGCTACTATTCACAGAAATGTCATTTATATTAATATATAAATAGGATCATTATTCTTTTAAATAAATTAATAAATATTTTTAAATATCTGTTTTAATTTCTAACATAGCATATATTAATAGGTACAACCCACATAAACAAAAGCTTTTGGGAGTTCTCAATATTTTCTTTTAATATAAAAGGGTTCTAAGGCCGAAAATTTGAGGATTGTTTTTTAGAACCACTTACTTTTTTAGGTATTAAAACTGAGTTCTAAAGAATATACAATTTATATACAGTATGCAAAATTCTACAGCTGGTATGTAGCAGCACTGGGATAGGAACCTAGGTGGGTCTCCTGATTTGGGTTATGCCATATGGCTGAGCCTATAATGTTTATAAAACCAGCTGGAGATTCTCTGAAGCAATACCTCACTGTATGAATTTTATCCTGCAAATGAAGGTGTATATATATATATATAAATGTTTTTCTATTTTCTACAGAACCTAGTATCCTCTATTAGCTTTTACTAATTCATAATCTACCCCCAAACCTAGTGGATTAAAACAGAAACCATTTATTGCTTAGGAAGCTACAGGTGAGCTGGGAGGCTCTGAGCCAGGCTCACACATGGTTCTCAGGCACAGGCTTGGGGCTAGTTGACTGCTGTGATGTCAGTGAGTGGCCACAGGTCCCCCCCTTCCTCCACAGGCTAGGCAAGGCCTTTCACAGAATGGCAGCAGGATTCCAAAAGACAGGGAGGGGAAGCTGCCAAACCTTCACTAGCCCAGCTCAGACTGGCTCAGTGTTACTTCTTTGATTAAAACAAGTGTCAAGGGATCCCTGGGTGGCGCAGCGGTTTGGCGCCTGCCTTTGGCCCGGGGCACGATCCTGGAGACCCGGGATCGAATCCCACGTCGGGCTCCCGGTGCATGGAGCCTGCTTCTCCCTCTGCCTGTGTCTCTGCCTCTCTCTCTCTCTCTCTGTGACTATCATAAATAAATAAAAAAAATTAAAAAAAAAAAAACAAGTGTCAAAAGCAGCTCAGATTCAAGGTGTAGGGAAATACTTTACCTCTTCTTGGGAGGAGCTGCAAAGTCGCATTGCCATAAAAGGCATAGATACATTAAGAAGGATGATTATGGATATATTACTGTGATATTACAGAATAATTTGAAAATAGGACTTTGAATAACAGAGATGGTAAATAGAGTTACTGAGGAATTGGACCCCGGTATTGAGAGGGATTTAGTTCAATTCCCATTTCTGACATTTGAGCAAGTCACTTAACCTCTTTAAATTGTAGTTTCTTCATCTATAAACTGAGGATAACAGTTTTTGCATAAAAAGGATTAAATGAGATCCTGCTTGTGAAGCACATGGTGGCTTCACACAGGAAATGATTTTAAAATGTTAGCTAGTAGCAACTTTAAAAATCCCTTGCAGTAGATCACCTCAATGAATTATTTCTGACTCCCCCAAACAAAACAGCCATCTTTAACTATGCATATATGTTTATAAGAACAGCTAGCATGCATGAGTACCCAAAGCTTCCCTCCTGCTGCTCACATATCTCCTCACCAAACACAATTCCAGTGCATCTTGGCAAATGTACTAATATCTGGTATTTACTACCTTTCCACTCCAAGCCATGGATATCAATTTGAAGAATGTGTGCTCACTGTTTAAATGAGAACTCACAATTGAGAAGATTGCATCTGGTAAGATTCCTTACCAGATAATTTAAACTTATTTAGTGCTAATCCAGGATATTATGGAAGCACAGAAAAGGGGGCTCATATCTGGAGTTTAAGAGCAGTGTGAAAATTTTTCTTACTAGTCACACATACTGGGATGCCTGGGTGGCTCAGTGGTTGAGCATCTATCTGCCTTTGGCTCAGGTTGTGATCCCGAGGTCCTGGGGGATCAAGTCCCGCATCAGGTTCCCCACAGGGGGCCTGCTTCTCCCTCTGCCTATGTCTCTGCCTCTCTCTCTGTATCTTTCATGAATAAATAAATAAATAAATAATCTTAAAAAAAGAGACACATGCTAACAGTCCATTTCACAGACCAGCCAGTCATTCAGACTAAAAATCCTCTACAAGATCATCCTGCCTGATACCCTTCAATGTGTGAGTCTCTAGCTGACCCTTGACACTGTGAAGGTGTGTGAGAGAATGGGATAATTATGATGAAGAGGCCCAAACAACTCCCAACATCAGTAAGCTAGACCTTCACTTTCTCTGCCACCCCTTATGAGAAAGCAAATGGGTTGGTATAACACATGATGGCATTTTATTACACAGCTGTGCACATCTCCTAGGCCATCCAATTGGCCTTGTTAATTTAAATGTATTCCATTATCACTGTTGAGCTAAGAAACTCTTCCATGTGACTAAATCCCTTTGTCACTGGGGAGCATTATTCTATTTTCACCGTAGGTATTGGCTGCCTCTGGAGGCTCTTGCAGCAGCATGGTTTTCAAAATCTGTCAGCTCAGAGAAAGTCATGACCAGAGTCATGCCACTCCAAGAAACTTGTTGTTCTGTTGTTCACCCAAGAATGATAAATGTATTAAAAATCTGAAACACCAGCAGGTTTCTTTTGACTCAATGGCCTTTGCTTCGAAATAGCAGCTGCCTCTTATGGACTGGTACCAATGGCACTGCCTTTCTTTTAGTGACTCTAAGGCCGGTGCATGGGAATTCAATGTCCCAAGTCACTAATGATGCTCAAGTTTGCAGTCCTACTACCTTGCAATTCAGTAAGTAGCATCTGCTCATCACTCCACTCACAGGAGTGGGATCTGGTGAACCACAGCTAAAGGGTTAGCATGTTGACAGTTCAGTACAGCAATCTGACACCTGTTGGCTGAGACCAACACATCCACAAACTCTCTGATGCAGAACTGGCTGTGACAACTATATGAGTAGAAATTCAAGCAGAATACTGTGAAAACAACAGGAAGGAAAGACAGAAGGAGTTTGGGAAAGCTGGAAGTTGAGATTGGCTCTGAACCTGTACAGAAATTTGGTATGAGTGAGGAAAATATTTCAGTTAGCTGAAATAACTTGAACCAATGCATGGAGGCCAAAGGATTATGAGTATGGGTAGAAGATGGGAGCTTTGGAAGAGGAAGAAGTGTTACAGAAGATGAGGCTGTGAGGTATATAGAAGCTCCATGATAAAGTTTTGAATGTCTAAATGAATAATTTGCTTTTAAGTCTGGGCCTATTTGAGAAGGCCATAAAGAAATTCTTTCCACATTTTTGCTTTCTATTTTGTTATGGTTTTTAAGGCATAGAAATGACATATCAACCTGTTTTTAAATGACGTATAACAGCAGCATGTGTAGCACAGATTAGAAGAAGGGCGGAGGGAAACCTGAAGGCTGTTGACTTGTCCATTGAAGAATATAAACAAATGATACAAAGATCTGATGCCAGAGTGGACTATTCTTCATCCTAAATATTCAAATAAAACTGGTGTGAATACAAATGTGCAGAAACCCTTAAGAGCTGTCTCCATCTCTCTGTTCTATGCTATTGGTGACTGTAAGTCAGAGCTTATTGAAGAGAACCAGGTCTCTGGATAAAGACAGCATGAGAAACATCTCTTATCTCTTATAAGGGAGACAGAGCTAGAAGAAAATATTTTAACCTTGGAGCTATAAAACTTTTGTTCAGAAGATATATTGCTCATCTCTTGGTCAGGCTAGATACTGGACATCCCTTGCCTGATTTCCATGGCAAGGTAAATGCCATCTGCTCTGCAGTGTTCTCCTAATTACTTATTCTGCAGAGGTAAGTCCATGTGGGAAACACCATCTACCCTCCCTGGATGTTTATTAGAACTAAGGAATCCTGTGCTCCACCCACTTAATCCAAGTTCACATTTCATTTTAACAAGATTTCCGGGTGATTTCTGTTTGTGTTACATTTGAGAAGCACTGGCCTGTCCTTTTAGCTAAGAGTTCTCTGCTTCTTCCATGTTACCTCAGGACTTAGGACTCATGCATATGGAAGAAGCAGGGTTGAGTAGAGGGGAAGAATCCTGGTAACCATAACTCAGTCTAGTTTATATGGTTCTAGACAGAACCATGTAAAGAGTTAAGGCAGTGCCCAATATGCCTTATGGGCTGTGAAATGGCAGTCACTACTGTTGTTGTGGCTATTATTATTATTATTATTGGTTTCTCTCAACCATCAGCTTAATTGCTTGAACTCTACAAACATAAGAAAGTTTAAGAAACACATCATGGAGTTACATTTGCAGGAACAGCCACAGAGCACCCTGCTTCCATACAAAGAAAACAAATACTGAATTTTGCAATGAAATCTAAAAATTATCTTTAGAGCACAAAGTCTGACATTTTACTTGATTATGATCTATTGCCTATCCTCTTAAAAATATTTGAATTTGAAAATGCTAATAACAAAAAAAATAAATTATCTTTGATGTAGGTTAAACACCAGGCCATGACTTGATGGTGTTCCTTACTAAGATGCCACTTGGAAATCAAGTCTGACCTACCCTACACTGATTAATTTGAGCTTCAAGGCCAAGAAATGATTTGACAGCAGAACATTTGTGTCTAGCAGTCCATCTAAAGAGAAGAGTAAAGAATAGGATGCAATTAAGGAGTCAGAGCAATCACTCAGAGTGTCTTCGGAATACTTTCATTGCTGAATTTGAAGAATTGTAGTTGACAAGTGAGTTTCTCTTTCTCCCTCTTGAAAAATTCCCACAACTAATTAGCATTGACTGTATTCAGTCTTGCACCTTTGCACAACATACAGGAGTCTGTGTGGAGAGGAGTCCATTCTGATTGTGGACTGATAGACTTCTAATTGTGGTCACTGAGTTAGTCATGTGACAAGGGTTTCCCTTCCTTGAATGTTTGGTCATGCTTCTTCCCTGCCATGTTTGTCTGCCTTAAAAAACAATTTGATCTCTGTTGCTATTACAAATGTTTTTTTTTTTTCTTTTCTTCTGGAAACTTCTGGAAGGAAAAATATATATTTAATCCACTAAAGAGCAAGATATGGTCCCAAGGGACTATGTGCCTTCTCAAGTACTGACCTTGGTTTAGGGGAAACATAACTAAATCACCCTAAAATCTGTGAATAACTCCAGCATTTTATGGAACCATTATACTGTGTAAATACTTTTTTATATCCTGAAAAAACAATGTGTCTGGTCAAATAAGTGAGGAAAATTCCAGGGGTAATATTAAGCCAATATCTTCTTTATTGAGAGATATCCTAAACTGTACTGTGTTGTTTGTGACTAACAAGAGGCTGCCCAAAATATTCAGGTACTCCCAAATACCTTTACTGTAGATCTTTTTCCATGAAGCTTATCACAGGATTAGTATTCCCCAGAATATAAATTGAGTTTTAAGAATAGTTGCTAATATACTGATAATAGCAACCACATAAATTTTAAATACTAATAGGAGAATGGCATGCTATAATTTTTACAATGAGGTGTTCAATTCATAAAAGCTTTTAAAGTACTGTGATAGATACATAGAAGGGCAGAAAAATTTAGATAAAATAATTCTTAAAAAATCAAAATCATCCATGACTAGAGTGCATTGTCCCAATAACATTGGCCATAATTCTCAGACATCAACAGTTGGTTATGATGACTGAAAATTAAGTTTAAAGCAACTACAGAGGCACCCAGAAGGCTCAGTCAGTTAAGCCCCCTACTCTTCATTTTGGCTAAGATCATGATCTCAGATGGAGACCTACCTCCAGCTCTGCACTCAGAGTGAAGCTGCCTTAAGATTGCTTCTCTCTCTGTCCCTCTCCCTACCCCTCCCCGCCCCATGTATGGCCTTCCATGGGCATGTGTTCTCTCATAAATAAATAAATAAATAAATAAATAAATAAATAAATAAATAAAATCTATAGAGCAACTACAATGTTACTATTGCTATTTGGCTACAATGGGAGACAGCAAATAAATAATTACCCTAGAATGTTTAACAGTCGAATTAGGGAACAAAGTTCAAATAAATAGCAAGAGAACAGTAAGTCATTTTAATTTCTCACTAGGAAAAAACTGGTGGCATTGACAGTTAATTTCTTCTAAATGTTCTCACCAACCCCTACTGTTTAATATCTTGGTATAGGTTCATATTCCCTACACAGTAAAATCCTTCTAAAATAAAATATTTACTTAGGAGAAAAGAAAATAAATAAGTAGACTGACACTAAAGAGAGAAAAATAACTTTTTAAAAAATGCCCTGTTATATAATAGGATAATGTCACAATTGTGAGAATGTTCAATTATTATATGAATATTTTTAAAATGGCACTTTTGCTTCTTAGATCTCATATACTACATATCTTTATTAATATTTAAAAGAGGGCAGCCCCGGTGGCTCAGTGGTTTAGCGCCGCCTTCAGCCCAGGGTGGGATCCCCTATTGGAGTCCCATGTTGGGCTCCCTGCATGGAGCCTGCTTCTCCCTCTGTGTCTCTGCCTCTCTCTCTATGTCTCTCATGCATAAATAAATAAAATCTTTAAAAAAATATAAAACAACATATCTATCATTCATATCTCATATAGATTTTTAAATTTATGTATTTATTGGGATGCCTGGGTGGCTCAGCAGTTGAGCATCTGCCTTTGGCTCAGGGCATGATCCCAGAGTTCCAGGATCAAGTCCCATGTCGGGCTTCCTGCATGGAGCCTGCTTCTCCCTCTGCCTGTGTCTCTGCCTCTCTCTCTGTGTCTCTCATGAGTAAATGAATAAAATCTTTTTAAAAAAATTACGTATTTATTCATCCTGATCAGAACTTTAACATTTTTATACAATTTTAATTCCTTCAGGGAAATTCCAGTGAATTTATATTTTGGTTTATTCATAGGCCATCTGAATTTATGTGGGTTATGTTTTTAATGATAACAATACAATATAATTTAGTGACTCAGGTTCTGGAATCCCATGAATAAAATACAAAAGATAAATTTAATTTGCAAGACATTAATGAGAAGCTCCACTGCATCTTTTCCTGATATCTTTTAAAAGATATCTAAGTATTTTTCACTCTTTATTATTAGGAAAGCTGTAGAAGTCAGGTCATATATATTTGCATGTGTTTAATTTTTCAATCACTTTGAGATACCATTAAATATTCCTTCAGAGAAGATGAAGAACAAGAGGAAGAGGAGAAGAAGTTAGAAGACGAAAGAAGAAAAGAAACAGAAGAGAAGAAGAAAAGAAGAAGAGAAGAAGAAGAAGAAAAGAACGAAGAAGTGGGATTCTATGCGTCCGTCTCATTTATCGTTCTTCCGCTCTCGCTGCTCCTCCTCCTCCTCCTCCTCCCATCTCCTCCTCCTCCTCCTCCTCTCCTCCTCCTCCTCCTGCCCCTCCTCCCTACTCCTCCTCCTCCCTCCTGCCATGCCTCCTCAGCACTATTGTGGCTCTCCGAAGAAGAGAGAAGCATCATGGGGTGGGGGGGAGAAGAAGAAGAAGAAAAACTAGGTCTGCTCTCAGTTTACCCTATGCAGTATATTGAGCTGGCTTTTGAACTTGACCACTCTGGCACTGTCATGGAGTATTGGTCTTTCATCTTCAGAAATCAGTGATGCAAGAGCATACACGTGCTATCTATTAGCAACATTCTATCCTTGGTTAACCCAAAATGAAGTCAAGAAGATTGGGATTTTAAAGATCAGTAGTAACCAAGAGGTATTAAAATGTGCTGCTCCATTATTTCAGATTCCAACATCTTAGACATCAAAATAAACTTCAAATGTTTCACTTTCAACTTCTAAACAGGTTGGAGGGTTCTGTGTCCAAGTTTCTCATTGTGTAAATACATTCATGTGTTCATGAAATAGAAGCAACGTGAAATGCAACTAAATATGAACTTTGAATTCATTTTTCTTTTCAAATAATTTTTATTTGAAAAGAAAGTATTAGCTAACCTTTTTGAGCATCTATCAGATACTGTTCTAAGCATTTTATAAGTAACAATTCATTTTTCCTGCATAGCAATTCTATGTAGTAGCTGTTTTTGTTGTTGTTGTTGTTGTTCTTACAATTTACAGATTAAACAATGGAAGACAGAGAAAGGTTAAGCAACTTGCTGAACTATCACATCAGGATAAATATATAATGAATCCTTGCATTTTTCTTAAGGGCTCTATTACTATTGGGTGACTTTTTTATTCACTCAGAAGATATTTATTAGAAGCAAGAGACAGAAGTATAAACATTATGAATACCTCCACAATGCTAAGCATTTGGATGAGCAACCATCACCCAAATCCGCACATGTATATATCCCAAGTGACTTTCCTCTGCCAGGTGTTATCTAGCAAGCACCATGTCAAATAGCTAGCATTTTGACAAAAGTCTATATTCAGTAATGATATTTTTACCTGTTAAGCAATTATTAGGCATCTCCTATACAACTGTATTGAAACACCATAGATATTCCCATGCGTCTGCCTATGGGGAGCTTCTGTGATAAGGTCTGTAATCATGAACAAGGGAAGGTAAAAACTGAGGTAAGGAAGGTTAAAACTGAGGTAAGGAAGGTGGAGGACTAGAAACACATTCTTCACCAATTTAGATTGAGTTCTCTCTTGAAAACGTTAAGAGTCGACTTACTCTCATTCTTCTTTGAAGATGGCAGCATTTGACAATGATTTTTTTCTAGAAAACTACAAGATTCTTGTTTCATAAATACTTTCATGTTTATCTACCACAAATCCAATTTTACAATGCATTTCTTGATATCTAACTTGATTCTAAGAGCGAATTGCTCTTTCTTTTGTTATTTTAAACTGTTATATCAAAGGTGAAATTGTCATTGACCAAACAATTTCATAACTGAGAGGTGTGTGCAAACAACCAATGAGAAATGGGATTATATCTATGATGAAGTCCTGAATGGTGAAGATTTCCATGGCCGTATTAAGGAAGTTGCATCATAGAAAATAGCAGTTGTTTTGGGGAGAGATACCTCAGTTCTTAGGATTACAGACAGAGTATATTAATGAGGTAGGATTGATGGAAAATTGAGAAGAATCTGTTTACTGTGCCACAAATCTTATACATAGATTTCCCTTTAAAATTATGAATACTTCAAAAAATTACGAATACGTTGCTTTTAAAGCAATGTTTCATATGAGGAAAGACATTTTCTAACAAAATGAATGGCTTCAGTGTTCATAGTAGCAGTGTCCACAATAGCCAAACTGTGAAAGGAGCCACAATGTCCTTCGACAGATGAATGGATAAAGAAGATTATATATGTATGTATATATATATACACAATGGAATATTACTCAGCCATCAGAAAGGATAAGTACTTACCATTTATATTGACGGGGATGGAACTGGAAGGTATTATGCGGAATGAAATAAGTCAATCGGAGAACGACAATTACCATAGAGTTTCACTCATATGAGGAATATAAAAAAATAATGAAAGAGACCATAAGGAAAGGGGAGGAAACTTAGTGGGGAAAGATTAGAGAGGAAGACAAACCATGAGAGACCCCTAAATCTGGGAAACAAAGGGTTGCAGAAGAGGAAATGAGTGAGGGGATGGGATACCTGGGTGACAGGCATTAAGGAGGGCACATGATGTGATGAGCACTGGGTGTTATACCATATGTTGGCAAATTGAATTTAAATTTTAAAAAATTTTAAAAAGAATGGCTTCAAATTATAATGAAATTCTGGTGGTGTATAATCTATTAATTCTCCACAGTTTTGATTATAATATAACTTATGATTTGTTTGCAAGTAAACAAGCCTTTTTAAAAATCATTAACTATTATTTAAAAGCCTATAGATATGGAGCCAAAAGTTCAAGTTCTCAGGAACTCTTCCAAAAATACATATTTCTGCATCAGATAAAGATGGCTGCTCTTATGAGCAAAGAGGAATGCAGATATCTGGCAAAGTTAAGACATTGAGCTGTGCTATGTTTGATACAGGTTCTCAAATCAAGAACAGTATAATTCTTTTTAATTTAATTTTATTTCATTTCATTTCATTTTAGAGAGGGAGAAAGAGTACCGAGTGAGAGTGAGAGCGAGAGAGAGAGAGAGTACACACGAAGGGGGGTGGATGCAGGGGCAGAGGCCTGACTCCAGTCTCCATCCTCGGACCCTGGGATCATAACTTTAGCTGAAGGCAAACACTTAACCTGCTGAGCCACCCAGGTGCACCAAGAGCACTGTAATTCTTTGAAAAATAATCAATTTCCACTTTTTTGGATATGGACTTGCTCTCTTTGGAAGAAATGCGATTCAATGAATATTATAAGAACTAAGAGTGAAAGGACTGATATTTTAGTCCTGTATTACACTAACTTGCC
Source organism: Canis lupus familiaris (assembly GCF_011100685.1). NCBI lineage: Eukaryota > Metazoa > Chordata > Mammalia > Carnivora > Canidae > Canis > Canis lupus. Next base: position 50,431,615 of record NC_049225.1, read on the forward strand.
ACATGTCAGAAGGCAAACAACTTAACTAGTCTTTTTTAACTGGCTTTTTTTTTTTTTTTTTTGCTTTAAATTTGGAAGTAATATCCGCCCTGCTTACCTCCTAGACTTGTAAACATTCAACTCTCTAGATGCAGAAGTTCTTTGAAGACATGTATATGATATACAAATATAATTTGCTTTGCAGGGGAGATTTTGGAGGGTGGGCATATTTTTATTATACAGAGCTCTATCCCAGCAGCTGTGCAGTGATGAGCATGCTAGGTGCTCAATAAATAACTGTTGAATAAGTAGAAACATGTCTCCAAAATGTACTGTGCATTTATAGTGCACACAATATGTTTATATTTACTCCTTAAAACTATTAGAATTACTACTGTTCTGGGTTATTTGAAGGGGGTATTTTTTGGAATTGAGATATGCTGCAAAATCAAACTTGGAGATCATATCTATGAATATTTAAAAAATAATGACTCACTTCTTCCTAATTGCTACTCTTCTGACTTGAAACCAAATATATTATAATTCAAGAATTTTGTATGGGGGAGTTTGATAGCATTTAATACTTCATTGATAACTCCAGCTATATTTTTCTCTGCTTTGGTCTTCTCCTAGGGTACCATCCAGGGTCATGTAATAATATGACAATATTTGAGAAAATGAGATTCATAATCAGATGAACCAAGGTGCAAGTCAGAACTATATACTATTTCCTACTTGCAAGCTATTAATTTCAGTAAACATTTGTAGCTTCCTGTGGGCCTAATTATACTGCCCTCATGAGATTGTGGGGAAAACCAAATGTGGTGATATACTTCAGGTACCTAACATGATACTGAACATAGTAGCCTTTGGCTGTGACTGTTATCATTAACATAGTTCATCTTTTAAATAAGTATTTGTTTCTGTTTTGTTTGTTGTTTTGTGTACCTATATATGTGTGTATGTGTGTGTGTGTTCTTCTTTTTACAGATGGATATACCACTGATGACATTGAGTTTTACTGGCGTGGGGATGATAATGCAGTAACAGGAGTGACGAAGATTGAACTTCCACAGTTCTCTATTGTGGATTACAAACTTATAACCAAGAAGGTTGTTTTTTCCACAGGTTTGTATCAGGGAAGAGGGGTAAGGGCAAAGGGGCTTCAGCACATTTTGTCAAAAAAGTTCACTTATATTATGATTAGAGTCCCAGGGAAAGATGATGACTAGAGATTTAGATCTACTGAAAACCTTCAGTTCCTCCTCAAGCTCACTGCTCACTGGGGACCCATACATTTCTTTCCCAGGAGGCACCACCCCCAACAAAGCTGAGAGGGTTAGTTCTCTGTCTCTCATCTACCAAGAATAAATTAATAGTTAGAGACAGAATACAGAAAGAGAAATTAAGACAGAACTCCTCATAACCTGTTGACAAATACTGGGGAGAGCCGAGTCATGGTTCGCTCAAGTCTGACTATGATGAAATTCTCTAGAGGCAGTAAGGTAGAAGAATTCCACATTTCCTTTAGGGTTAGGAATTTCTTTATGTAGTCTTACCTTCTGTTTTGGAGGTAAAAGCCCTTCCAGATGTTCAGATAGATTATCCTGCTGCTTTCTCCACTGTTACTCTTCCAGCATTGAGGTCTTAGGTTGTCAAATTTGGTTTCGTCAGCATAAAATTTTAACAAAAAAAGCTCAGGAAAGTAATACTTTGCTATATACTCATTAAAGGGAAAAAACAATAAACCCACAGGAATATTTCTTTTTATGTTGTTCTTACTGGAATAAATTCCCCAGGCACAGGAATAGCTAGTACTGTAATCATACATTTTTAATCATACTTCTGCTAAGGACTCAGGCACTTCCTTTCCCTGCAAACTACTTCAAGTAAGAGTTGTATAACTTAGTAAGAATATAATGTAGCCTCTAGCTTTAAAAAATAATTATCAGAAACTTTTCCTAAATTTGAGGTCCTTTGAATCCCTGAGACTATAGAAATGAGTTCACACTTAAAATATTCTTTCTTCAATATTATGACATTTACTTGAGCCCAAGATAGCTAGATGGTTTTCTCTTAATATTAGGAAGAATATCACTCCCAACACACTCTACTTAACACTGTGACTTTTCTATGTTCTAAGACTATGTTCAGTTATGTATCTTGTTTAAAAAGTTATTAAAGAGTAGTTCCCCAGGTCATCACAATTAAAGGACCCAGCTTCAGGAATTTGATCCTGAATTTGATCCTTTAGTTTTGTCTCCCACAAATATTCTTTGAAAACAGGGATTCTCCACTTTTTGATGAGTTAGGAATCCCTTTAAAACTTTGATAGAATCAATGGAATTAGAAAAAAATATGATCCATATACACAAAAACCTTCACAAAACTTTAGGGAGTTGCCCTAACATTGATCCCAGATTTACAATGAATTCTATGGCTTGTGAAGAAAATTCCAAAATATGAGCAGACTATGCAGCCTTATTCTTGTATACAAAAACAAAAAATCTGACAGTATGGCCTTGTTGAGAAACCACTGAGGTGGAACAATGGGGCTGTTCCAAATGATCTTGTCTTCATAGCTATAGAGAATCTTTGATCCACTGCTGGAGGCTGAACATGGAAGATCTGAAAGTCTTTTAATTACACGGCGTCATGGGTGTACTTAACACTGAGTCACTCTTGCTAATTAAAAGCCCAGTGTCCTCAGACTACTTTTGCAGGAAAAAGTGCGCTTCACCAGGAGCTAAAATTGAATTTAAGGAAAATAAACAAATGATTTAGGGTCCTTAAAAGGAAATATCCTATAAATACTGATTGATAATGATGATGTTCTAAAATTGCCTTTCTAGGTTCCTATCCAAGGTTGTCCCTCAGCTTTAAGCTTAAGAGAAACATTGGTTACTTTATTCTGCAAACATACATGCCTTCCATCCTGATCACTATCCTCTCCTGGGTCTCCTTCTGGATTAATTATGATGCATCAGCTGCAAGAGTGGCATTAGGTAGGCTATTTTCTAACTGCTTATGGAGCTTGACTCTGTGTGTTCATGTGTGTGTGTATGCGCAGGCACGTCCACTCACATACTTTCTTTACCCTGGTATTTATGATGTGTGACAAGATTGGACTATGCACATTACAAGAATTTGGCTATGAGACTTTGGGTTATCTAATTCAGCATTAAATCAATTAAATACAAATTAAAACTCTTTCATGTCAAAATTAGTTAACCATATAGCAGTTGGTAATGAAATTAGTCCCATCAATTTAATATTTTTATTGAAGCATAGTTCATGTAATATCACTTGATAATTGTTCAATTTGCATCAGTAACTCCTTACCTGGTAGAGCTCCTTCCATCTTTTCTTTTTTTCTCTCTGAGTGGAAGACAAGGAAATGTATTATGTAACTAACAGAGAGGAAAAAGACTTCTAAAGTCTTATTAAGATTTTGCAGTAGCATGGTAGAGGGCAGAAGACAACAAAGTAAGAGTACTGGGAAATCATCCATAGCACTGCTTATCTTGTGCTTGATTTTTTTTCTATTATTAATACCAGAGGAAGAGAATAAATTATATTTCATGAACATTTTTATATTATTAACTCCAGATATAGTAAATTATGATATTTTACACTATTTTTATTATTTTGAGTTCTGACTAAGCCTTTTAAAATGTTGGGCTGTTAACTGCTCCACTGAAATTTCAATTCAATCATCACTTCCTTAGAGAAGTCATTCATTTATTCATTCCACAAATATTTGTTGAACACCTACTATGTGCCAAATTTACTAGGCACTAGAGATAAAACAGTGCCCTTATGGAAGATGTGCCAGCAGCAAAAAAACAATAAACTTATTTTGTTTAACGTGTGAACTAGGTAATACAGTAAGTCTATAGAGGGAAATAAGCAAGGTGTAGGGGCAGTTGGATATGCCAAGAGGTACAGTTTACATAATAATCATTGTTAACTTCATTCAGAAACTATCAATGGAACAAAGACTTAAGACAGAGTTACTTAGATGTCTGAATAGGAATAACCCAGTCAAATGCCCTGATGGAGGAAAGTGCCAAGGATGTCAGTGAGGTGGCCAGAATGCAAGAGGGAATTCAAGGGTCAAGATTAGTTGGGGAGAGGGGACTATAAGATTCTGAAGCAGTTGCAGGGCCATGATAAAGGCTTTACTTTTATTTTGAGTGAAATTAGAGAGTCATTGAGTGAAGAGGTGACATGATTGGATTTCAGATTGAAAGGGATAACTCTGGCTGCTGTGTTAAGGTGAGATTGTGGTGGTTCAAGATGGAAAGGAGAAGTAATGACCTCCTGAACTGAGTCTAGTCATCTGTGATATATTCTTTTAAAATACTAGAGAACTTCCCTTTGTAAACCAATTGCAGTTATAATTCATATTTATTTGGTTTGTGTTGTCCTTTTTCTTCGTGGTACTGAAAGATACATTGAAGAAAGGTCCATATCTAATTTTGCTTCTGTTATACCTATGATATTTCACACAATGAATGGTGTTCAGTAAATATTTGCTGAATAAAGTAATGAATGGAATTTGTAAATATCATATTATTCCAAAGTGAAAATCTACTGTCAATTTTATGTCTATTACAGGAATAATAATAAATTATTTACTTTTTTAAAAGAAATTTGTAAAATGTCTTTTAATGTGAGTAGTTTATTACTTGAGTTAGAAATATCTTAAAATGAGACTGAAATAAAAAGCAAAGTCAGCATTGTTAGTTTTATAATATACATGTTGAACAGAGTAATCTAGTTGAAATAATGAAAAGATAAACAAAACTGGGAAATGTTTCAAAATGACTGATGTTCTAGAAAAAATACAAAAACTCTAAGACACCTAGATCTAAAGCAAGAACAGTTTTTCTGGCCCTGTTCAAAATCAGATGTGCAAATTTATTTTTTTCTGTAGCTGTTTTATGAGCATGTAGAAAAACAATACAAAAATTATTTTCTTTTTAAAGAGATAAAATTAAAGTGGGAAACTTATACTCCCAAAAAATCATAGAAATGAAACTTAACTCAGCTTTCTGAGTCAGAGACACCCATTCAAATGTTGATTTTACAGTTTCCCATCTGTGTGATCTTGATCTCTGGGCTCTATTTTTACATCATTATTTTGCTATAAAAGTCGAACTTGTCATACTCTGGGACAAGTTCAGGACTCTGAACTCCCAGTGCTTTTACCTGGCTTTTCTCTGTCTTTCCCTCCAATTATAGAGGGAAACTACTCTTCACTGTTGGAGATGACCACTCAGTGGGATGAACAATTATAACCTGATCCAGTATGCCATTTCCCATATTCATAATGCTTCTATATTATTTGTCTGTGCATTACATGCCTAATTGCCCAATCCAGAAACCTCAGGGCTAGACACCTGCCTCTCTGTTACCGATCATTTCCAGCCTCCAAATTTTTATAGTCATTTTTATATATCATTTGTATAATGTATTCATGGATTTCAGTACTATTATGATTATTTAATTTATTTTCTCTTTATTACTTAGATTATTCTGGAAAACTATTAGCTGATATTCTTTATTCCTATCTCTTATGCTTTCCTTCTGTCCTCCACACTAGTACCAGAATGTTTGTCCTAGACACAATTAGGCATAATAGGGACACCTATGCCTCCCTGCTTGAAGCTGGTTAATGGCCCCACTTTGCCTTCAGTTTTAAGTTCAGACTCCCCATTAGGCTCTGTATATATGGCTCTTCATTATGCAGCCTTACTTAATCTTCACTCTCCTCATTGTGCTTCTTGTCATATCCTAAAATGTACTGACACTGACTTCCTTGAGATGCTTTTGATAGGCCAAGTACTTTCTCCCCCACACACAAAGCACCCCTTTACAAAAGCTCTCTCTACCACACCTTTAACCTCCAGTCCTTGGTTGTTTGGGTATCTCCCATGTATCCTTCAGGACTCAGTTCCAGATTTCCACTTCCTCACCTGACTCCTGCCATATCATGAAACTCAACTAGAATCTTCTCTGTATCATCAATGCTTACCCAACATACATGTCTACCATAGCCCTTAATTCACATCTCTAGCCCCTCACAAGATATATAACTATAAATATAAAAATATAAATAAAGGAAAAGTTTCAGAGTGATTAATGCTACTGTAAATTAATGATTTAAATGTATCACCAGGGCCTATCACAGGGCAGGTATGTAATCAGTACTCAGTAAGTATTTTGTGGCATATATGAATGAGTAAACAAGTACAATTAACTTTAACTATGATGAAAGTATCCAGGAAACAGGAACATTATTATTCTAACTCTACCATTTTTTTCAGGAATTACAACTGTCCTTACAATGACCACGATCAATACCCACCTGCGGGAGACTCTCCCTAAAATTCCCTATGTGAAGGCCATTGACATGTACCTTATGGGGTGCTTTGTCTTTGTTTTCATGGCCCTTCTGGAATATGCTTTGGTCAACTACATCTTTTTTGGGAGGGGACCCCAACGCCAAAAGAAAGCAGCTGAGAAAGCTGCTAGTGCCAACAATGAGAAGATGCGCCTGGATGTCAACAAGGTAAATTCAGAGGGCAAGCCCCCTTTGCTTGTTAAACTCATAGAAGAATGCCAGCAATATAGGTTAATAGCCTTGTTTAACAAATGAGGAAACCAAGGCCCAGGGAAGAGAATGGGTAGTTTTTCCAAAATCATAAAGTTAATTAGTGATGGAGGCACAATTAGGGCCAAAAGCTCATGATACAACATTTGGATACCCCTTACCTTACTTAACACTAGGTTTGCCCAAACCATAGTCATCTGAGAACTACCCTTGTGACATTTTCCAAATATGAGTATAATGTATACTATTATTTACTTTATATTTATTTATATTTACTCACTTTAATTAAAAAAGGAAATTTTATATCACTTAAATCAGTATTACTTGCTGGAAGATAATCTTAAGTAAGAAATATGAAACTACATTATTAAATTCTAGGCTATACTAAATGAAGGCTCAAGCCTGAGCCCATTCTCTGATTTAAAAGGGAGATAAATAAGTACAGAGATGTACAATAGAGACACAAACAACAAATGAAGTCTTTCTCTTTGAAGTCATCAGAAGAGTAGAAAGATAAGTGGAGGGGAAAAAGAATAGTTTCCTCCTTCAGTGACAGATAATCACTTAATGCCTTGCATGCATACCACTTAAAATCACTGAAGCACGTGACTATAAGAGACACCATCTTGCTTAAATTACGTATAGTCAAAGAATGATTTCCATGCAATTGTAAACCCTGATTAGTCTTTAAGGCAGTGGTTGTAAACCTTGAGTACCCAATTGAATCACTAGGAGAGTATTAACAAATACTGAAGCCTGGGTGCCTTTCCCAGAAATTCTTACTTGAATGTACTATATTATGCCTGGGCATCATATTTTTTATAAATTCTTCAAATGTTCTAATTTGCAGCCAAGATTTAGAATCTCCATTTTGAGGTGTTTGACAGCCATCCCAATGGATCTATCCCTCTTTACTAGCCAAATGTGACTTCACCTGGCTTCCTCTATCAAGCTTTCTGCACTAAGAGAATATTTATATATGTATTTTCCTATAGTCGAAATTTAAATCCTTCATATTAGACAAAAAACAAGGTCTTATTTTAATATCTGCCATAAATAGTGCTTATAAAGTAGTGCATAGAGCTGAATTTAAAAAATAGATCATAGTGATGAAACTAGGAAAACTAATACTTTTAAACTATCTGGAATTATTAACCATATCAATCATTATTTAACTGACGTTTTAATATTTCTAACTTCAATTGAATTCCAAGGATAGCACATTGTAAATAATCTCTACAGTTGAATTTTATTTGGAGCAAACCCAATGAAAGCTTCTAACTCACTAATGTTTTCACATATCCATAGGCCTTTTTTTTTTTTTTTTTTTTTTTTTTTTGGACTTTTCTCTAAGAAAAGTAGAAAAGTCACTCCTTCCCTGGGAGATGATATTTGTAATAATGTAAATTTTAAGTATGGCCCTCAAAAGCTAATGAACCATGGGTCTAGAAAATTGTCAATTTCTTTACAGTACCTGAGGTTTCACTTATTAGAATCTGTCAATAGGTTCCAAGCTAGCATTATGGCCCTCTCAGTCTGTCAAATGAAAGAACGCCTTTTAAACCAATTCTATGATTTCTCTGAAATAGTAGCTTTAGATAAATAAATAAATAAATAAATAAGCAAACAAACAAAACTATCTCATAGGACTGCAGTTTGAAATGAGTCTAAATCAATTGCCTAATGAAATGCTGACTTAATAAGATAACATCTGATCTCTTTTCACTTTCATCTACTCTATTTTTTTCATCCCAATTTGCATTTAAATGATAAATTTAAGAGCCAGAGAGTGGCAGTTTTATAGTAGACTGAACCTGGAGAGCTTCAGAGTTTAAATTCAATGTACTGAGATGCAGATAGAGAATGATTTACTGGGCAAGTACCCTGCAGTGGTGTAAAGCCCATCTTCTTGGCTGAAGTTGGACCCACAATTCAGAGCCTAGAATACGAGAGAACAAAAAAGATATCAGAGTTCTTCTAGTACATGGTTCTCAAAATACAAGCTATTTTTCCCCCAGAGGATCTTTGGCAATGTCTATACTTTGGATTGTCAAAACTGGTAGGAGGGGATTGCTACTGGTATGTAGTGAATAGAGGCCACGGATGCTGCCAAACAACCTTCTGTGCATTGAACAGCCTCCTCATAACATCCAGCCCCAAATATCGATAAGGCTGAGGTTAAAAAACCCTACTCTAATCCAGTCTTCTAGTTTCAAATATAGGAAACTGAGGTCCTGAAAAATACAGGATGCTTGTTGTGTTCTTAAATCTCTTAAACACAAGTGGTTTCTCCACTTTCTTTAATCAAGATGTATAATATCAAGACATTAGAAGTTTTAATTTAATACAACGGTTCTAAACAAGTATTTTGGAGTTAGTCAGTTTCAGTGTTTACCGTCCATTTACAGTTTTGTGATAATACATAATAAACAACAAAATAAGCAAACAAGAAAGACTCTCACCATTCAGTTTCCTTATCTGTAAAAATGGGGTTAATTCTTCTCTCATAGGTTATTATGAAGATTACTTGTGATAATGTATACAGAGGTAACATAGTCCTCAATATATAGTAAACAGTAAGTAGTAAATACTAATAAAATATTAAAATATTATAGATGATAGGAATTCTTACTTTTAAAGTAAAATTTACAGTCTGCAGACATATTGCCAAAGCTTCTTTGTATATTTTGCACAGTAAATATATAGCATACACGGTGCAGTCCTATTCCTAAAAGAGAGTACCATCTATTGAGGAATGTTTCATGTTAGAAGTTTTAAAGCCAATGCAAGGAAATAATTTTCAACAAGTATTAGCTATAAAGTCTATAGCAAACCAACTACAAACTTTATCATTTCTTAGGCCAGAATACTTAGAGCCATCCTGATTTGATTAAAGCAAAAAAGTAACCATCTCACATTCCAGATTCCCATGGTTTCTTTTTTATCCCAGCATGAAAAGTTAAAAGAGATCTACATAAGGCTCTGATTGCACATCACTTTCTTTTGTGTTGGCATCATGAATAATGCCACTCTACTTTTTTTTTATCAAGAATGTCCCTTCTTTTCAACTGTAATTCTGTTTTTTTCTCCCCCCCCCAAAAAAAAAAAGCTCGGGCACATATAATCAGCTAAGTATTGTTAGATGCTCTAGAAAAATCAGTCACTAGGAGAGAGATTGACCTTTTTAGCTTCCCTTGCATCCTAGAGATGCAAGCAGCATGTCAGATCATCTAAAGTGATTTTTAAACTTTGCTCTGTCCTGAGGTCAGGGAGGGATGAAAATGGGAAGGCTAGCCAGGTGGAAGCCAACTATAGCTTCTTCAGTGGCATACTTCCACATTTTTCCAATCTCTTCTCTGTATTGGTTTCCCGTGTTTTTAATTTAACAAAAGTATATGCAGCTCTTAAAACAATTCTCATCTTGCCATGTAATTGATGCGAAAACTAAGGCTCTAAAGGAGAGTAAAATATCCAAGTTTGCATAACAAAATGAAAATTTCTGAGATTGATCTGGATTTCCCAGTCTGGTATGCATTCTGCTATGCTAGGAAGTATAAAAATAATATATAATTTAAAAGCTAATTTCACGTTAGTCCATATATTCAATTCAGTTGACTTCACCTGAAAAAAAAATCTGTTTACTCATGAGAGTCCATGGCCAACAAACAGCATCACTTTCATTGTCTCCATGTAACAAATGAAGTTGTAGAATACCAAGGAATTTCAGTAAACCTCAAACCAACCAAAGATCTACTTTTTTCCAACTGTCGCCTGGAGTTGTTAATGTTTATACTTATATTTATATTTTCTCTCTCTACCCTAGTATTAGGAGAGCTCTTCCTATTATCCCTTGCATTCTTCTATTTGTGTGTGTGTATGTGTGTGTGTTTCCTTATAGAATTTGCTCTTGATTAATTTCACTTCCTTTTCTTGCTTATGCCTTTATGTTTTCAATACTCCTTTCTTTTAAGATTTATGTTGTTCATTGTTTATTTTGCTGCCAATAGCTAACTATATTTATATATATTTATCTTTGAGAATTTGTTACTTCTGCCTTTTCAGCACCTTGACTCCTACATATCTGAAAAGCTTCCAATATCTTAATTGCATTGAGGGAGCCACAACTACCAATTTTCCAAATAAAGCTGTGCCAAAAGATCTCCATTTGGGGAGTATCCTTTATTCTACATTCATAGGTGTTGTGAATCTCTGTATTGCCTTTTTCCATTATGCCTGAATTTTTGTTATGCAAAGCCACTAAAACCTTTAAATCTATTTATTTCTAGTGCTTGGAATTAGATTTTTTTAAATGATCATTAAAAAAAAATACAGCTAATTCAAAATTCTACTCTTTCTAAAGACCAGTAACATTTATCTATATCCAATTTACTTTAACCACAAATCCTCATCTAGTGGCATCAGTCTACTTAATTAGCACATTCTCTACTTTGTCTTCCAGATTTTTTATAAAGATATTAAACAAAATGGGACCCAATATCGATCCTTGTGGGACCCAACTGGAAACCTCTCCCCAACTAGACGGACTACCAATTACGATTTCTCTCTGTATACGGTTAGATAGCCAGTTTTTAATCCATTTATTTGTATTTCTGTTGGAGCCAATTTGTTTAGCTGTTCCCTGTAAAATAATGTATGGGGTCTTTGCAGATAACCAATGGACTTATATCCACAGAGACTTGGAAATAAGTTAAATATTTTCATGAGACCCTAATGGGGTTTTCCTGTTTGTTTGTTTGTTTTTAATATAGCTATGATGAGCCTAAGTTTCAGTGTTCCACTCAGTCATTATTATTGTGCTAGAGAAAGAAACCAAGTGCATCATATTTTGAGATTCCTTTTCATTCGTATTGAGAGGATAGAATGTCATTATATGCCGTGGCATTTCTTAGTTTTCTTGTGTTTCTTTTGGCTAGTGGAATAGATAGAGAATTATACATCCTTTTGTTGATTGGCTCAGAACTTAGAGACCTATATTTTCTGTCCTAGATTATTAATTTATGTCTAGGAATGTTATGTTTGCATCAAGTCCTTGTTGCTTTATTGGTATATAGATTACAAATAACTATTACCTTGATGGACTCAGCACTATTATAATGATAGGTAAAAGGCAGTAATTGAGATTGTTCCTTGTTATAGCTCTTGACTTAACTGAATTCCAAAGAAAACATTTTTTTGTCTAATACTTACAGTTTAGTTTCTGAATCCTTATGTGTTTGCAATTCTTAATTGGCAAATCTTCCATATCTCCCTCCACATTGGAGAAGAAGGAGAATTTTCACCATTCTACCTTATCATCCACTACTTATCCAACTACATATTTTTAAATTTTCTATTTCTTGGTGAGGCAGTGAATGATAGTGAATGCTTGTGAATCTTTTCTATGAGGACTTGATGCTTGATAAACTATTATTGAATCTTCTGAGTATCATTTTCCTCCCTAATGTTACTGTTCTGACTCAAGGTTCCTCAATTCCAAACTTTTATTGCCTATGGGGTGGGAGAAAGGTATGGTTTATCTATTAAATTGCTACTCTGTTTTGGTGTTTTAACCTGCCTTATAACTTTATTACTTGGCTGTGGTGTGCATAGTAACAAAGTCTGATAAATTGTATTAGGTAGATCCCAGGAGAAGAGATGTTTGAAATTTTAGCATCACTAGTTTAGCCCTATCCCCTAAACACCCAGCCCCTACCATGTCTGTTCTCTTAGGCTATCTCATTTGTGCTGTTGCTGCTGTTCTTAAGTCTAGCTATCTTGTTGAAATTGAAGTACAGCTATTTGGTTGGGCAGTATTCTGGGTAGAATGCTAATCGTTTAGAAGAAAACACGTTTGACAGTTGGAATTTGGGTTTGTGATAACACCGATTGAAGAATGTTATATTTTTCAAAACCAAAACCAAAGTATACTGCATGATTGTTCCAGTGACTGGGTAAAGTTATATGAAAATTCAGGAAAATCTCCAGATTGTGAGAATATTTCAAAGGAAATTCACCTCTTTGGTGCATTAAATTTTTCAACTGATGGCTTCAAAAAGTTAATGATACTCTCTGATATCATGATTTAGATCCTCATTTGTTAAGAACTCTTACCCTATTTCATAAAACATTATGTTAAAGAGAATGTCCAATGATTTACATTGAAATATGAATCTTAATGTTATCTTCTTTTATGCTTTTTTGTTGTTGTTGTTGGGTATGTCTTTATTCTGTCTTTTGAGTTCTCTTTTAAGTTCAAATTTAGTGTATGAAATAAGGACTTACTCAAAAGTTTGAAAAGTGAGCTAGCTATTAAATATGCCTGTAAAAACATCAAGATGCATGTGAAAATCCTCAGAGGCAGTAAGGTCCACTGGAAAAATGGTGACTTTTAGAATCAAACTGAACTGGGTTTACATTCAGGCATGGTCTTTTATGAGCTATGTGGCATTAGATGTGTTTTTAACCTTTCCACCCTTCAGATTCCTCAACTAGAAACTAAAAATACTAATTTCTGCCTCCTGGAGCTGCTGAGGGTATTAAATGAGATAATTATTTTAAGGGTCTTATGTAGTTCCAGAGAGAGAGCACTTGATAAATAGCTACTATTTTTCTGGAGATGGTAGAAGACAGTGTGTATCTTTCTCATTTTTTCTTAGTTCTATAACTATTTTTCTAATTATAAAACCAATTCATGATTTTTTAATGTATAAAAGGCAATGAAAACTTTCTGTACCTCCACACCCAGGTGTAATCATTGTCAAAATGCCTTTTATTCATAGGTAGTGACATACCCCTATTTAAAGACTCTGCTCTGCTATTGTGTATACTGCTATTTTCCACTTGCTTTTTTGTATCTTCAAGTATAATATATACCATTTTAATAGCTATAAGATATTTTATTAGTATATGTACCATAATTTATGTAATGAGCACCTATTGTTAGATATTTTCATTGTTTCCAAGTGGTTTTCCATTATAAACAATTCTAAGCACTCCATTGCTGACATATTTGCACACCATTAATTCTTGATATATTGCTTAAAATGGATTTCTGGGTAAAAATAGTACGTGTCTTTAAAATGGTGATACAGATTGCCACGTTGTTCTCTAGTAAAGTTCTACTATAGTTTACATACCTACCAGCACCATATGAGAGCATGGCAGTACACAGACACACACACACACACACACACACACAAACACACACAGTTTCACTCAGTCCCTAAAATGACAGAGAGACAGAAAACTGATGCCTGTGTCCAATTGGAAAAGTGTTAGTGAGGGTAGAAGAATCTAAAACCTATATCTTCTCCATTCAAAAGCCATAGAAAGTGAAACAGCAATAGAAAAACAAAAGAAAAACAATTAACACTCAACTCAAACTGAAGTTCTACAGAGAGACAGAGAGGCATAAGCAGGGCCAGTATTCATGTAAGCAGAACCCAGCCAAATCCATGCAAGCTATATTTGAGCAAATGGGGAGACACGTTAGATGCATCTAAGCACAGAAACAGCATGGTAGCTCTGCAAGAGAACTATAAATGACCGTGTCTCTGTCTTTCTTCTTGGGTAGAGAGAGAAAGTAACTCAGGATGCTGAAGACTGAGAATAACTCTTATTGGAAAAAATATATTTCAGGATAAATTAAAATTTCCCTCACCAAAAATTGAAAGATAATATGAAACAAAAGATCAAGGATGGGATGACAAACAAGGAGCTAGAAGGTGATTAAGAAGGCAAAAATGAAGACAATACAATCTTTTAGGTACTAGTAACTGAATCTAAAACAGTAAGAAAGAGAGTAAGTGTGGCAAAAAACCAAGGCAGTAACATAGAATTCAGATTGTAAAAAATCATGCCAAATGGAGAGAAGTGCAGGGAGAAAAATCACTTATAAAAAAACAGAATAAATATGTAAAACAGGTACAGCAGACTAAACATCATTAAATGATGGAATGGAATAGAAAAAATCTGATGTCAATGATTATAATAATGAATACTTACTGAATGTTTTTTTTTTGTTTTTAGATACTTCATATATATTATGCCATGACATAGTCCTTGTATTATCCTTTGTTGTAATAATTATAATTTTACCGATGATGAACTGAGACCCAGAGAGTGTAATTAACTTGCTTAAGGATAGACAACTAAGAAATAGTTGAACAGAAAATATGACTAGAGGCTACACTCTTAACTAATATGCTAGACATTATATATTTATACATACCTGTGATGAAATTAATCAGTAAGCCAAAAGGATATACTGGGTTCCAAGGTAAAAATTATATAATCTCATTACCCCCTTATTATATCCTTCTGACATTACTAAACTTCCAGGCAGAAATGGTGAATGATCTACAAGGAAGGAAAAAAAAGTTAGGTCTCCATAGCAATATTAAATTTTATAAAATAATGGAAAATGCTACAGGGCTCTGAGGGGGGAAAAATGTGACCTAAGAATATTATTGATAAATAAAGGCAAAAGAAAATAAGCCATCCTCAGTATCCAAGGTCTTAGTGAATAGAGCATCCACAAAACCTTATTTTAAAAGAAAAGCTTCATAAAAATTCTAGCCCCAATTAAAGGTAGTCAAAGTAAGGAACTTTAGAATAGGAAAAGCTAGTACGCTAACATTCAGAAATAAAGACAGCTATACAGCTCTAGAAATTAAAGTTACGGAATAAAACATAAGTCAATTTATTTTTATTTTTTTAAGATTTTATTTATTTATCTGTAAGAGACACACAGAGAAAGGCAGAGACATAGGCAGAGGGAAAAGCAGGTTCCATGCAGGGAGCAGATGTGGGACTCATCCCAGATCCCGGGATCATGCTCAGAGCCAAAGGCAGACGCTCAGCCACTGAGCCACCCAGATGTCCCAAGTCAATGTATTTTTTAAAATGAAGTACTAAATAATATATAAAAAGAATAAATCAGGATGTATGTTGTTGAAGAGGAAGAAAGTGTTTGTTTCCTAATTCATAACAAGAACTTGACATTTACTCTTTATCTTTAGAGTTTATGAATCAAGAAGTTGAAGATTAAGGATATGTTTAAAATTAACATAGATTAGTACAACTGTGTTTCTTGAAGGGTTATACCATAGACTGCCTACGTAGGGTCATCTAGGGTGCTCACTTAAAAAGTATATTCCATCTGAGACATTGTCAATCAAAATCTTTAGTGGGACAGCAGAGGAATCTGCATTTTATCTCCCAGATCTTTGTTGTATCTACTGAAGCATGGAAGTTTGAGGATCAGGATCCTTATAATGAACTGACATCTCATTGTATAAAAACCTTAGGTAATAAGAAGGAAATAAAGTAAACAAAGATCCAGATAAAGCAGCTAAAGCTAGATATCAGAAATAAGGATAAGGGCAATTTAAAGCAAATTTAGAGCATAAATTTAGATGATAGAAGTAAGACCAATCTTGTCCTAACTGCTATAACTAGAGCACCTTTTCAACTTGCCTGTCAAAAGAATAAGATTCTAAGATTAAATCAAGCAACTAAACTCAACAAAATACTATATATTAGAGGCACCTGTAAAGTAAAGGTATTGAGAAATATTCTATGTAAAGTCACAGGCAAAAACAAATGAAGCAAATACAAGTCTGAGGATAACTGAGGACTGGATATTATTACTTTTCAGTATATTAATATTATGACTATTATTACATTATAAGGATGAATTGAAGGTAAAAAAAAAATCACGAGAGATATTTTATAATAATTGCAATCCAAAATGAATGTGTTATCATTGATTAATAATTTATATGTAATTCATAAAGTTAAACCTGAAATAACATCCAAATAAAATGATAGGAAACAAAAAGATAAAATGACAAAAACATTACCTGAGTAATGTATTTAATAAAGTTTATTAGTTGTATAACCTCATTTTTACACAATTTATGTGTCAAAGATACAATAAAAATTAATTTGAAGAACACCTAGAAAATAATGGCAATTTAAAATACTATGTAATTAATCCCAAGGGATGTGGTTAAAATAATAGTTGGAAAGCTATAGCTTTCTAGCAAGTAGTTTTTTTTTTTTTTCTAGCAAGTAGTTTTAAGAAGTGATTTAAACGTACAATTCAAGAAGTTAAAGGATCAGCAATATATCTAAAAGAAGCAGGAGGAAGTAATTAATAAAGATCAATTATAAATTAACAAAATAGAAAGTCAAAATAATGTACAAATAAATCAATTTTTTAATATTTGTATTTATTTACTCATGAGCGACAGAGAGAGAGAGAGAGAGAGAGAGGCAGAGACATAGGTAGAGGGAGAAGCAGGCTCCACGCAGGGAGCCTGATGTGGACCTCGATCCCAGGTCTTCAGGATCACGCCCTGGGCTGAAGGCGGTCTAAACCACTGATCCATCTGGGCTGTCCATAAATCAATTTTTTAAGATACAAGTGAAATAGAAAACTAATTGATCAAGGAAAAGAGGGAAAGCTTATTAAAGAAGGAAAGAGGGAGGGAAAGTAGAAATTTTTTTAAAAACACAATTGTTTTTCTAAAAGGTGAAATTAAAATAAAATTATGCAAGGATCTCAGAAAATGTGGATAAAATACATGTCATTCTTAGAAAATATGAATTAGCAAAACTGACCCTAGCAGAAAGAGAAAACAAAAACAGAGCAATTACCAAAAATAAAACTAAGAAAACTGACAAAACATTGCAACCCCACTCCAGCCTAGAAGGCTTCAACAGTATATCTTATCAAACATTATAAGCAAATACTTCCATATCTGAAAAAACAAAAATTAATGAAAAAAAAAACTATGGATCCACTTCATTAATGAGTATTTCAGTGAAGAAAAAGAAACTTTAAATATCAAGTTTAATCCAGAGAATATTAAAAGCAAACTACAACATAACCACACGCTGTCATTTCCTTTTTTTTTTTTTTTTTTTTTTGTTTTTTTTTTTTTTTTTGTTTTTATGATAGTCACACAGAGAGAGAGAGAGGCAGAGACACAGGCAGAGGGAGAAGCAGGCTCCATGCACCGGGAGCCCGACGTGGGATTCGATCCCGGGTCTCCAGGATCGCACCCTGGGCCAAAGGCAGGCGCTAAACCGCTGCGCCACCCAGGGATCCCCACGCTGTCATTTCTAAACAAAATTATAATATTATGTACCACAGTAATACATTGAAAAGGTGAAAATTTTTGCATCCTTTCAATAGATTACTAAGAGATATACAAAGGTATCTATTGAATTCAGCATTCATTTTTGGTTATAAATTTAAAATCCCTTAGGAAATTGGGAAATGATAGATATTTCCTGCTGTTTATTTACTTCTCTTCATTTAACCAAAAGCTCTCTCTCTCTGACATTTTGTTTTAGGGTGGAAAAGTAAAGACAGGAACAAGAAATGGATACTTAGCATCACACTATTATTTGTTTTTGTAAAAATGATTAGCCAATGAAGTTACATGAGAGAAAATATGAAATGTTAGAAAAGGAAAGAAAAGTATTTCACTCTTATGAAAAAAAAATTCTGGGAGAAACATGTAAAAACCATATGAAAAAGGAGAAAGGGAAGTTTCCATAGCTTTTCTATATACAGAAAAATTATAAAAAATATATTGGAAGGAAAGAAAAAAGCCCTTTTACGAATAAAATGTTTTTGATGAAAGAAAACTTTGTTTAAAAAACTTATTTTTTTAAAAAAAAGGTAATATTTTAAGAAATCGATTTTTTTTCTAAATTATTCTGAGTTTAGTGTAATCTCATTGGATGACCAGTGGCTTCCTTTGGAGTTTTGATTCTTTACTGGCTTGTTTTAGAAATTTGACACAATAATTCTAAAGATTTGGGGGAGAAAAATATATGTGAAGAATCAGGAAAATGAAAAAAAATAAGAAATGAATAGCTCTACCAGAAGTTTAAATGAATTGTAAAACCAAAGTGATTAATGCAGTATAGCACTGAGTCAGTGCTATCTAAATAAAGAGCATGGAAATTGACTTTAGGAGCATAAGAAAATTAAATTATTAATGAAAGTATCATTTCATATCATTGGGAACATGTGATTTATTTAATAAACAGTAGCAAGTAATTGGATGACCATTTGGGAATATTTAAATGTAATACCATACACTTAACCCACCCCTTCCTGCGGATTAAATTCTAGATAAATCAAAAGGCTCAATATTTTTTGAAGAGGAAAAGATACATAAAGAGCAGAAAATCATGCATATATATATACATATATTTTAATAAACATGAATTAGGTAAAACAAGATAAGAAATCTAGAATCCAAAAAAGAATAATATATTTGAGCTTGTAAACATGTTTAATTTCTGTATTTTTGTTTTTCTTTTGCCATTCTTATCAAATCTTTTCTTTCCAAAGGAACACAATTTTTTGTCCTCTTTCTAATTACTAATTGTTTTTTAAAGCACATGGTTATTTTCACTTAATAATCCCACTTTTGAATCCCACTTTTTGAAAGGAAAAACAATCCCAATGTTTTATAATAATTTTTGTTAAGATATTTTTTTGTTTGTTTGAGAGAGAGGGCACAAGAGCAGGAGGGAGGAGCAGAGAGACAAGCAGACTCCTTGCTGAGCAGGGGGCTTGAAGCAGGGCTCCAACCCAGGACCCCAGGATCATGACCTGAAGCAAAGGCAAAGGTTTAACTGACTGAGCCACCCAGAAGTCCCTATGATCATTGTTTCATACATCCATTACAGTTATCTGTACCTTTATATGAGCAGATTCTCTTTCTCATTTTCCCTTCAACAGTATTGATTATTGATTATTCTTCACAATTTATTATGGGTATTTTCTTATTTTAATTTGTATTTTTCATATTTCTTAAGCAACTTAATAACTTTTCACATATTTACGTGGTGTTGGAATCAGCTTTCCTTTGAATTGCCTATTACTATGCTTTTTTTAAAAAACGATTTTATTTAAGAGAGAGAGAACATGGGGGAGGGGCAGAGGGACAAGGAGACTCCCGACTGAGCAGGGAATCCAAAATGGGGCTCCATCCTAGGACCCTGAGATCATGACTTGAGCCTAAGGCAGAGGCTTAACTGACCAACCTACCCAAGAGCCCCTTGCCTATGGTTATACTTATCCACTACTCTATTTTCAGTTTCAAGAGTTCTAAATATAATAAATATGCTAACCATTTATTAATATGTACATTGCAGATATTTTCCCTAAGCTTTCACTCATTCTATAACAAGTTTTCAATTTTTATATTGTCTAATTAATTATACTTTATAATTTCTGGGTTTGCTGGAATGGATAAAAATTCCTCTTGAAACTCTAGGTTAGATCCAATGAATTTTCCTGAAAGTTTTTTTTTTCATTTTCATACTTAGTTCATTGTTTCATGTTTTACATTTAATCTGTCTTGAATAATATATTATTGTTAGTGAAAGATAATGGTCAACTTTATTTTTCCAGGGATAAAACCAAAAGCACAAGTATTATTGCATTATTACATTTTTAAAAATCCATTTTCCCGGTGGTTACATTTGGAGAGTGGGATGGGATTAGAGAACACTTCCATTTTTCATTTTATGTCTTTCTGTAGTGTTTGAACTGTTACGATGAATGTATATTACTTTTAAATTTTAAGACAGTGTGTGTGTATATGTTCATATTCCCACTTGATTTGCCAATATGATCCTATGATCCGTTTATTACATTCTCTCTTTCTTACACACACAAACATACACATTAACTCACCATACCTACCACATTCATACAGACACAAACCACACACAGTTAAAATTCCTCCTCTTGCCAATAATTCATATATCACTTAACCAGAATAAACCAATTACATATAAATAGTACATACACATTTCTAAAAATTATTGCTTATATTCTATTCTAATAATTATTGTTGTCAGAAAGAAAAAGAAGGAAGGAAAGATGGAAGGAAGGAACTAGGGAGAGGGAAGGAAGAAGAGAGAAAGAGAGAGAATGGTCTGTGCTGAACAGTAACTGGTGTGCCTCAGGAGCAGTCAAGCCCATACTGTCCAACGTTCTTGTCGGTGTTGTCACCAGTGATACAGTTAGGCAGAGATCTTTGTCTCTTTTTTTCAAGCTTAGACATACCTATAGCAACACTGCCCGTGGATCCCTGCAGATATAGTTACCCAGGAAAAAATTAATCTTCTGAACTCATTACAGTAAGCTGAAATTCAAGAGACTCAAAATTTAAGTTTTAATTCTGACACTTAAGCCATACTTGTAATATCCAAGAAGTCAACCTGTCCTGCAAAATAAGATGTGATCTTATCCATCTTAAAAATCATGTAGTTCTAGAATGTTAACTGTGCCTTCTTGCCTAAAATTCATTAGTCCCATAGCTTCCTGTTTTTTCCATAGCTTCCTTTTGATTAAACCTCCTATCACTTATTTCTGCAAGCAATAGCTTATTAATTTAAAATTTATAAACATTTCAGTACAGAGTTTATATCATACGCTGTGGTTAAAAACCATTTTATTTAATAACTTTCCTTTTGGAAAATTGTGGAAAAATGTCTATAGAGATAAATATTATAAAACAATTTCCTGGGTTAGGAACAACTAAAAGTACTATGAATCCAACTGCTATTCTAAAATTAACTCATTTAAATGAGATATAATTCTTATATTGGATAAATTAGAATGTAAGTTAAATAGTAAGCTATAAACAAGATGGTATGTAGCCAAGCATGCAGGTCCCTTAGATTATAATCATATTGTGCCCTGGTATAATATTTATACTTTTTCAGTGTGCTTCCTCTGATAGCTCATTTAATTACCTCAAAAATAACCAGATACATAGAGGGTAAATGTAATTCCCATTTTTATAAATAAGTAAATTGAACAGACACCTAGGCATGCACTGATAAAACACATTTCCAGGACCAAAGCCCTTGAATCTTACTGCCATAGCCTTGCCCATTGCATGGTCAGTTTCTCTGTTGAATCCCTTCTTAATCAGAGAACCTGGTTATCTCCTGTCCTACAAGGAGGCCAACATTTACCAAATATGACTCATTTCCTTTCAGTTAGGTTTTTTCCTAGAGTGAGAATCACAACCAAGAAGTTAATTTTAGAAAACATATTTGTTTAGTCAGAGGGCCCATGTTGCCAGTAAACAAAATTTAACAAACAACAGAAAAAGTATATATGTAACACTTTGTGGTTTTTCAAAGTAGTAGCAATACTTTGCCTCTTCAGGTGCTCCATTCCATTCTAGACTTTGAAATATAATACCCCTAATATACCACTACCATGTTGTTAGATCAGTACTGGATGTCAAGCACACCTTGTGGATTATTAACATAGTCTTTAAGCAAAGACATGCAATAGCTTTCAATTTTAAGACAAAGCTTCACTTTTGAAAAGGTCCTGAAATTTAGTATGATACTTACCTGAAGGTAGTACCTTGCTTATCATAAACATTTAATTTCTTTCCTTTTCTCCTTTATAAAAACCTGCCAGTAAATTAATGGTGTATTTTGCAGTTTTTAAAATCGCAGAATTTAGGAAATGTAGTAATAGTCATAGTGTGAATACAGTTATTACTGAGAAAACTCTGGAAACATTATGAACTGTTGAAAAATAGAAAGCTGTGTGTTCCATGGGTAGCATGGGGAATTGAGGACTAGCATTAAATTTTTATTAACCATCCTTCTATTAATATTAAATTGTTTAAAAAAAAACAATATAAGTAAAGTACCTCCAGCAAGTCCTATGTTCCTAAAGAAATTAGGAATTTTTTATGGCCTCTGCTGAGAAGAGGTTTACAGAATTGCTTGATGCTTGTTTAATTTTGGCAAAGAGCACCAAGGGAGACATTAAAAAAAAAAAATGGAACCTGACATAATTTTGAAATCTCTCTCAGCAATAAATCAGCTGTCTCTTGGCCTCTCAATAGTACTACTAGCCTAGCCTCTGCTGCAGAAAATTTCTGGAAGCTGGGCCAGTTTCAAAGATACCATCTGAGTTTCTTCCACTGAGTCCCAGATACTGCTATGACTCCCTACAGCAGGGTAAGCATCTCTGAATCCTGGAGTACAAGCCTGCTAATCCAGGTGCCACCCTGAAATGCACTGCAATAAGGGTCCTCAGCAGTGAATACTGTTTTCTAGAGCAGTTCACATTTCCTCACCCTGGTGAGGGTTATTGACTTCAGCAGTTGAGAACGTTGGTCCCCTGACGCTGACAACATGGGCCACCTTTCTGTGAGAGTCTTTCAGATACATATTGCTCCCATCACCGCAGCCAGCTGCAGCATAGCCTTAAACTTTTCTCACAAGGGACACGGATTTAGAAGGAATGTCACAAATGTGTTGATCATTCAGCAAGTTTATCAAATTACTGCTCTTGGAGAGTACCACACCTGTTAAGAACACAGGCATACCCTGATCCATCAAACCTACTCAATTTTGAACTTGAAACATCCTGAGTTTAAGCCCCATAATTCTCACTTATTAGATAATGTCAGCCTGAGAAAGCTCTCTGAGCCTCAGTTTCCTCATTTGTAAAATAGAGCTGACTGTTCTATCCTCAAAAGATAATTTTAAGAATTGCAGGAGGAAATATGAGGAAGTACACGGAGAGTAAGCATTTGTTAAGGGCTAACCTCAAAGTTGATGTCTACCGGGAAGAGGATTGCAAAGGCAGAACTCTGACTTTTCCCATGTCTCAAGATTTGTTTCTAAATTCAGAAGCACTGCCCCTGTCAGTCTGATGGAAGAGTGTGCTGCCCTATTATATTCTTTTAAATTAGGATGCATAATACACAGTACATACACATGATACATGCTGGGTTTCATGCTACTGAGATGTATTTATTTTTTTAAAGATTTTATTTATTTATTCATGAGAGACACAGATCGAGAGGCAGAGACACAGGCAGAGGGAGAAGCAGGCTCCATACAGAGAGCCCAATGTGGGACTCGATCCCAGGTCTCCAGGAGCAAGTGCTGAGTCAAAGGCAGACGCTCAACCGCTGAGCCACCCAGGCGTCCCGAGATGTTAACTTTAAATGCATGTTCTAGAAAAGCTTCACAGAGTAAAAGGCACATTCCATCTCAGGGGGAAAAAAAAAGCAAGGAGCTGTTCTGCCCTGCCAGGATATACATGGCTATGACAGAAAAACAGTTTTAACCCTTGAAAAAACATTAAATGATCTTATTATTTTATAAATGAAGAAACTGATACCCAGAGAGGTAGAGTGACTAGCCCACCGGCACACACCAATTAAATAACAAAGACTCCCGTTCTGTGGCATTACCTGACCATTGTGCAGCACTGCCTTTCACTCCTTGACTTGACAATACACAATAATTTGATCTGCCTCCTTCTTCGATACCTTGCAATTTTCAACAAAGTACTCTGACAAATACTAATAAACAGGAAACCATTCTGCATTGAAAATTGTTCCATCCCTGCTCCTACCTAGTCTGTAATATTGAGCAAAACACTCCTAAACTACTACTAATATATCTAAAAAACTAACATTTACCAAGAGTTTACAAATGCTTAATTTGAATTTTTTACCATCCACTGCCCCGTAGTAGCCTTTTGTGGGGGATTATCCTCAGACCACAACATCAGAATCACCCATACTTTAAGAAATGCAGAACCCCAGTCCATTCCTGGATTTACTGATACTGAATCAGAATTTCTGATGACCCAAGAATTTAAATTTTAGCACGTTATCCAAATGATTCTGATGCTCGTGAAAGTTTGAAACTTGTTGAGTTACTAAATGCTCTTACAGTTCTCTAAAATTCTACCAATGACAAAACTGAGGTCCAGAGAGAAATAACATATTCAGTCACACAGCTAGTGACTTGCAAACCTGGGATTTGAATCCAGGTCTGTTATTATTATTGTTGTTGCTGTTGTTGCTATTATTTGAGGGTTTTCAATATCTGACAGAGTCTAGCTTATATTTTATTCTTTAGCGAAACATCAGCTTAAATTTGATGTTCTTTCCTATTTCCCTTAATTCATAATTTTCTTCATTTCTTAACAACCTATAGCCTGTGTTTTATAAAGTTTAATAATTTACTGTCTACAATCATCTTCAGATCTCAGAGCCAAGAGTCATTTGGTGTTAAAATGGAACAGAGAGACATTTAATAAGGCTTTGTCAGATAATAGCAGTCCCCCATCAAGGGTTGGGTTGTGAGATTGAATGGTGCATTTGGCAAATTCTCCCTGGAGTAATTCATCGTGTAATTGGCTAAATGTACAGAAGCTATCAGCAACCAGCTGTACAGGGAGCACTGGTTGAAGTAGATTTAATCTCCCTCTCCAGATCACTCTTCCCCTGGGATTTAGTCAGTGCCTTGATTGTGATTAATTCAGCCTTCTGAAAAGGGAGCACAAAAAATTACCAGTGAACTCCTCTACCCTTTACCATATAGACATCGAAGACCTGGTTTAGCAGACTTGAGAGCTACCCAAGGTCCTTAAAAAAAATTCCTTTTTAAAAAAATCCTACAGTCATTGATTTTGAGAACTTTAAGAGATCTGAGAGATGATCTAAACCAGTGCTTCTCAATCTTTAATGTGCCTAAAAGTTATCTACATATCTTGCTGAAGTGCAGATTCTTATTCTGTAGGTCTAGGATGAGGCTTGAGATTCTGCACTTCTAACAAACTTCTTGGAGATGCCAAAGTTATTGATCTCTAGACCACACTCAATAGCAAGGAGCTAGCCCAGGAAATATAAATTAGTCCCAACCCTGAAGGATTAGTGGCTGCTGCCTTGGGAACTAGACTGATGGTTCTGTTGACTCTGGGACCAGCTGGTCCATTTGCATGGTTTGTGCCTCCCTCACACTTCGGGATAGGAAACTTCACCTCAAAATAATTTTTTGTTGTTTTTAATTAACACTTCCTTTTACTTGTAGTTGCATTTTTTAGTTCCTTTAAAAAAAAATTGAGGTACAACTGACCTAACATTATAATAGTTTAAGGTATATAACAGAATGATTATTATTTGTATATATTGCAAAATGATTGTCAATGATAAGTCCAGTTAACATCCATCATCATATATACTTAAATTTTTTTTCTTGTGAGGTCTCATTTTTATATGCAGACACTGAAACCCAGAAATGTTAGGAACTTCCTCAGGATCATATAACCTAGTTAATGGTAGAGCTGGGACTAACTAAAGCTAGAATCTATACCTAGATTTCTCTTTCTGAGTTGCACAATTTAATCACAGATTGCATACGAGGCTGTTTTAAAATATCTTTCCTCAGTTCTATCATTGGCAGAGCAAGCTAGAGTGCAATTTGTATTAAAGAAGCCAAGACACTGAGCCGAACTCAGCCTCTGAAAAGTTCTGCAACTTTGGGAAAAGAATTTCTCTGTATCTTACTTTTGTTAATCTGTGAGATGATAAGGCCTTGCCTGGCCTTTCAAAATTATTTTGACATTGTAGAAGGCAATGATAGAGAAAACATGAAGCCATTTGATAAAACATAAGTAACTTAAGTAAATGGAGGGCATTTTTATTAAATTAATGTAGGATAACATTAAACTATTCTTACAGGATTATTGATTTTGGAAAAATGTCTCTATATATTTTATATGGATATAAACATATATCTTATGTATATACATATATATGAATATTACATGACCTTACCTTTATCCTAGGTTGAATTTTATCTGAAATTATTGAAATTACTATTTTGAATTTTGTTAATAATACCTTTTTTATTTTCTACCCACTTTTAATGTATTTGGTCCACACAAAGCATGCACAGAGGTATGGGGTGAGAGAAAGAGAGAGAGAGAGAGAGGGACAGTAAAAGAGAGAGAGAGAGAGAGCAAGAGCAAGAGAGATCAACCCAGCCATCCAAAATCTTGTCAGTGATCTCTTGTTCTGGGCTGCCAGTAGGAAAAGGCTCCATGTTTCTTCATTCATATCCAGAAGGAAAGATAGGGACTTTTTTTTAACCCAAAAGCTTCCAACAAACCTTTCTTTCTTTCAATGATTCCGTTGATTTATGCCTTCCCTTTCCTGAACCAACCCTGGCAAGGGGAGAGGGAATTCCAAGTCTGGTTTACAGCAGTCAGGCCCACATCTGCAACAGAGGATCAGTCTCTCCAATTGTTACAATGGGTGGAATAGATACAACCACAGCCCACTGCAGGTGCTAATGGTGAAATATAAAGAATTAGTTTTACCTACCTATGCAAACTTAGGAATTTACATTTTCTTTCCCAGCCGAGAAATGTTAAGTTGTAAGTATTATAGCAGTTATCTGTTTTTTTTAAGATTTTATTTATTTATTCATGAGAGACACAGAGAGAGAGGCAGAGACATAGGCAGAGGGAGAAGCAGGCTCCCCATGGAGAGCCTGATGCAGGACTTGATCCCAGGACCCTGGGATCATGACCTGAGCCAAGGGCAGATGCTCAACCACTGAGCCACCCAGATGCCCCACAGTTACCCGTTGTTACACACCTAACTGTATGCCAGACATGATGGTAGGCTCCTTAAATATCTTAATCTTAAAACAAACCGTCATGTAATGTGGTTTTCTTTTCAAGATGAGGGGATATAACTGCATCTTAAAGATGAGATACCTGAACTCAACTAAGCTATGAAACTTGACGGAGTGCCCAGTAGAGAAGTGAGAATACAAAGCTGATTTCAAAACTCATGCCTTTAAGACTTAACTCTATATATGCTCTTATCTACACTGAAATCTAAAATAGTGCTGCATAAAGATTATCTATAAAATGTAATTTCTTATCACCTTTATCATCATAATGAAACTCTCATTATAGATTCATTTAATTGGAGAGAGATATATTTTTCATAAGTAAGAGAAAACAGAAAAAAAATCTGAAAACGTAGTTTTGCTGATGGATGCAAGCTTTCCATTCCCCAAATTTTACTGATCCTGTTGGCAAACAAAATGGAATACTCTGAGTTGCCTCTCGCCTCTGCCCACTATAAGGATGAAGAACCAAACAAAATTAAGCATTAGGAAAAAAATATTATTCACAGTTTCTTTTTTTCAGGCCTGTGAATAAGGAGGTCTCAACATTAGACACTTTCCCAGACAACTGAAACTATAAGACTCACACAGCCCAAAACCAACTAGGAAGCTCCCTGACAAAGGGCTGTAGCAGAGAGTAGTAGCACAGGTGTATGGCTTCATTCATCTCTTAAAGAGTAATTGAGCAGGTGCTGTGCGTGGTCCTCTGCCACCACTTCCATGACTGTCTTAAGTTGGACATTGGTTTATCATCCCAAACCTGTCCTGATTATGATGTGACACGAGTTCAATTCATTGACCCACTTACTGTCTAATCAAAGTTACTGCTCTGTGAGTTTATCATATGGGGCACTGTTCTAGGTACTTTATATGAATTCTCTCACTTAATCCTCACAACCACTCAATAAGGCAGACACTGTTCTACCTATTTTACAGCTAAGAAAATAGGCTCAGAAAGGTGAAATATACTGCTCAAGATCACAGAGCTTTGTGACCTTTTCTTTAAGGCCAGTCTGCTTCTAAGCCAAGCAGTGTGACTTCAGAGCCCACTAATGCCTCAGCCCAAGAGAAGGTGAATGCTTACAGGTTTACCCTGAGTGTTCCTCCAGTCTACAGGTAAAGAGTTTGGATATTTGTACTAGCTTACTTTAAAATCTAACATGACTCCCTCTCATTTCACAAAGTGGTTCTTCCTAAAATGAAGTCAAAGTCAAAGTTAGCAGGAAAGAACCAGAGGGAAAAGATGAAGTCCCTCAAGCTATCTAACTTGGCACACACTGAATATAATGTGTAGACATAGGGGGCCTCCCTCTCTACCTTTTCCCTTTCTTTCTCTTCCTATGTCTGACACACCTAACTCTCTCTTTATAAAGACCCAGTGCCACATTTCATCCTCCCGCCCGCCCCCCCATCTCTGAGCTCAGGCCATAATCTCTTATTTGCCCACTGCTCCTGCCCCATTCTTATCACCATTCCTCTGCTTATATTCCTAAATATCTCCCCCTTGAAACAATAGGGAATCATACTCTCTCAGGGGAACATAAATCCTAGTATATCATCAATCTTAAGTGTGGTGCGCTGAAGTAGGACTGTCTGTGTTCAAATCTCAGATCCATATTTACTCATTGTGTTATTTCGTGCAAGTGATTTACATTTTTAGAGTCTCAGCAGGCTTATCTACAAAATGGAAATTGTTAACAAGAGTACCTACCACAAAGGAGTGTAGTGAGGAATACATGCCATCATCCATGTAGAGTGTTTATAACTACCTGGAGTATAGTATACAGACCCACTAAATCTTGACTACAAGTATTACCTGTTAAATCAACTGATACTTCTGGAGTCCCTTTCCAACATGCTTCTTGCCCTCACAGGGACCGCATCTTAAAGGGAGGATACACTTTCAACATCTATAAAAATAATACATAAGTGAAAATAAAGGCAGTGATGCAAATGTCTTCATTGCTATGAGAACATATATCAGGACTTGAAAGAGGGTATAATCAAGGAAGACTTAAAAAATGGAAGGAATATTTTTGAACTGAGCTGTGAAAGATGCAAGATACTAAGAGTAAGAAAGGATGAATATGGATCTCCCTACTCCCTATTATTGATGACACAAATGTTAGAAATTCTGTGGTCCTATTCAGACAGCTCCATATTATTCAGTAGCAGTGATGTTCTACTAAGAAACTGTCTGGAATTTATAAATACTTTTGTTATAATTAGATATTTGTCATTCCTATCTGTTATGGAGGCATTTGTTCTGTAATCATACTGCTCTTAGCATCAGTTATTTTGCTTTTGTTGTATACAGTGAGTACCTGCTTACAAATACACACTGTAAGTTATTTTGACCATAGCACTTTTTAATTACTGCTGAGTCACTTTCCACTGGTGCATTTTTTTAAAGCACAGTTACTAGATCCAGTGCTGTTTAGTACTAAGTATGTGTCTCAACTCCCACTCGTAGGATTCAACAATCATTGTGAATTCATGTACCCTCTCATCCAGCCCACCTCTGTTCAAGAGACTCATTTCAGCACCATTTTCTTGCCCCCTGCCCATCAAGAAACACTAAACTCTAAATCTCTACAAGCAAAGGTCACTGGCTGTGTTCTCTGCATCTCTGTGGAGCTGAATATGCTGCTACATGTTCACTGGAATCATGCCTATCTGATCTGCATTAGATCAGCTTTCTGGCAGCTTAGTCGAATTAAATGAAAAACAATAGGAGGCCATAGGTAAAGGTAGGGAGTAAGTAAATAGGTAAATGAGGAAGTCCATGTCTCTAATACGTGCAAGTGAAGCTGATAATAGTCTAGATGGTTTGTTTTTGTTTGTTTATTTGTTTAAAGTATGCTAATTCTCTTTTTGAGTCAATATCTTCCGAGGAGGAAACTATCATATTTTTAACTGCATCAAAACATTGGTGCCTTGGCTAAGGAGGACAGAAACTAAACCTTGACTTCTTTGCTTCTAGATGACACACAGAAGCAGACAATAATTTCCCTGTGACACAGAAATGAAGCAATAGCATTCGGTGGTTCTGTATGCCCAAACTCTTCTTCATAGCTTAAGGGACAAAATTGGGTTTCAAAAACCAGTAACAAGAGAAAACCACGGGTTTACCAATGACCCAGGATAATTATGAATCACAATCTTTAAGTCAAATATAACCTGCCAATAAGTCTTGAAATTTGACCTGATCGAATGCCACATTTTTTAGTCACTGTCCTGGGCTTTGGAAGCTGGAAAAGCCCCCCTTTTCTCCCTTAGGAACATGCACTATTATCACCTTTGGCAATATGTGAAAGCCCCAGATGGAAAATATAGCTCCTCTTTTGCTAAAGTTTACCCATTTCTCCCCTTTCCTTATCCCTGTGTTTTAGAAACACTTGATTGGCGTGTTTGCAGCCTTGCAGAAAGAAACCAAAACAAATGCCCTCTATGGTATTTGTTCAAAATGGATTGGGATATTGTGAATTACTAGTTACATGGTGTGTATAAAAATCTTTAGCCAGCCATCACCCATAATGCTTTGAGTTGTACAAACCAGCCAATAAAAAGATTAGATCAATTGTTTCCAGCTTGAGACTTGAGTCAATTATTCAGATGTAAGTTGAACTGAAACAAACCTTTACCTTCTCATCCAGATGTTAAGACTTCTTTGAGTTATCAGGATTGGGTGGACAAATTCTCACATCTACCTCTCTGAAATTTATCAAAATAAGACTTGGGCTTATGTAAGCTCATTTTAAACCTTACTCCATTCCACACATCCTAGGGATCAATAGTAATTTGAGGCAAGTCCCTCCTTTGGATGGAAGAGAGGTACATTAAAATGAATAGATTGTGAATACAGTTTCCTTCAGTTTTTCCTGCTTCAGGGAATTTCAGTATGATCCACTCTTTTCTATTTTTTCCATACAATTAAAATGACTCCTGACTTTCAACTTCAGTTGAAACTAGTAGCTTTATTTATTAAATTAAGAAGAGGAACCCAGATCTCTCTACCAACCTTCCAAAAGAAATTAGTCAATTCATCATATATTTTATTAATTTTACTTTATTATTAAATGTAGCAATTTGAATGTAGTCTTATTTCCCCTAAATTTAGCATTCATCATTCCATCTCAATCCAAATATTATTACAAAAAGTTAGGAAGGCTGTTTAGGAAATTCAAGAACAGAGAGACTGCAGAATTTTTCACAGCAAAGCCCTATGTGGTTAGGAAAACAAATACAATACTAGCACAGATCTAGATCACAGTTTTAAAGGAAGCTCCAGGACTACTGGATTTTTGCTAGGCAAATTTTCCCTATGCATTATTCCTATGTTATGCCATAATTTTTTTAAAACACAATAAAGCAAGTTGTAATTATAGATTAAATGAACTGAAAGGCAAAGTTTTTATATATTTTACCTACTATCACTGAAAAAGCAGCCCATGGGCTAAATAAACCCTTAGATGTGATTTTGACCACTCTAATGATGTTTAAAAATCTGGATTTAAATGTTCTTCAGGCAGGCCTGTATTTTTTAGTCTAGTTCACTACAGGGCCAACTTCTTCCTATTCTCCATTATACCTGCTTCCTGCTTTTATATGATCTTCCTAGCCAGATTTGAATGTGTGATCCTAGGCTTCATCTAACCCTCTAGTAATTCCATTTAGCAAGTTTTATTTTGAGTACTTACTTTATATCAACTGTAGTGGTCAGCCTTAGGAATACATAAGCAATAAGATAAAATCTCTGCTTACATGTTAGCTCTCATGGGGGAAATAAGGGCTCAGTTGGTAATGGAGGATTTAACCTGGTGGAGAGGCTTAGCAAAGGCTGTCCTAAGTCCACCTAGACTTCCCAGAGCAAGAAAAAATGCTGGGACCCAGAGCAAGCCAGGATTAGAACTGGTTCTCATCACTGAAGTCAATGTCCTTTCCAGTCTGCTTGTGGGTATTAAAAGGGGCATATGAGAAGGACCAAGAAAGAGGAGGAACATCAGCTCACTTGATGGCTTTGCTTGCTGAAGATCTTCTCATTCATGATCCTGTATTAATCACTATTTTTATAAAAGCCTTATCTTCTGGGGTCCTTTAGAGAGAAAAATCATATTCTTCTCTTTCTGCTCCTGAGGTATACTTCTTATTTCCTCTAAAAATTTCACTATCATTTGAAATAATAATGTAAAACCTCACTGAGCGCACTTGATTCACCCATTCAGCTGGTTGGCCAGATGAATTTTTGTGTGTGTGTCTGAAGTAGAATCTTTCGACATTGTGATGACTATAGAGTAGGATTTCCTTAACAGGGAATCAGTTTACTCAGCAAACCTTGAGATACGCACCCATGTGATCTATTAAAAATTAAAAATTGAAAAACTAAACAACAATAACTAGGGCTACCCATATGCTTTCCATAACTACTTCTCCTCATGTGAAAATAATAGAAAAAGTGCAAGATTTGAATCTGCAAGCATACTTAAATAATTGTTTTACCACTTAATAAACTAAGCTACAGGAAAGAGTTACAGGACTAACTCTAGCCTCATAATGTGGTTGTGAGATTTCACACTTCACAATAGCATAGCATGATTCAAGACAGAATTTAAAAAATAAAAAAAAAATAAGTGGTTTTTTTTCCTATAGTTTTTATTATTAAAAAAAAAAAAAAAGATCACCCTCCTGCAACTACCTGGGTGGTTCAGCAGTATTTTCCTATATGTATGTCCTAGATCTTAACTCCATATTTGATTACTAATTCCCCACTTACTTTGGTTGTGGAATACTAGCCTTTTCTTGCTCTCTTATAACCTCCATTTCATATTCTGGTTGGGTGAACTTTCTTTTACCTCTTAGAATACCAAATGCATATTAGTTGGTTTCTGAGTGTTTTTTCCTTTGGAAAGAGTGTTTTGGATATTCCCAGGTGGTTAACAGTTCATTGCCTTAGCATTTGAAGTTACTCAGGTCACAGTGTCATTTCATGGAAGATAAAACAAGATCTCCTATCCAACTAGTCACAGTAATTGGAAATTGCAGAGCTAGGATTTCTTGGATTTTTGCAATTTCTCACTCTTCTCTTGACTATATAAGTGGTGAACTGGGATTTAAAATAGCGCCATTCTCACTTCCCAAGATAAGCATGCGATGCTGCTAGGCCGCTGAGGAATATGATTTGTTTTTTGGTATAAGATTACAGGACAAGGACTTTCCTCCTGAGCATACACCTGTCATTGGGAAAGGTACAGAAAAAGGAGCAAGAAACCTAAAACTAGACCTGCAACTAACAAATTATATAAAAATAAGGTCCACTCATCATTGTTTAACATGATATCTTTTAAGCAAAATGAAATTGTTAACCAGAGCATGTTCTGTTTCTTGATGGGAAAAAAAAAATGTTGGGATGAGGAATGGAAAAAAGGAAGATAAAACCTCTGAATCCAAATGTTTAACATGAATTTACCCTTGTTTGAACCATTGGCACATGGTCAGTTTGGGGAATAAGTCAGCAGAGAAGTCCATCCTCCTACCCAAAAGAATTTGATTCAATCAGTGTGCAAACCGCCTTATTCACAGAGGATCATTCATAGGAGGCTCTGGAGTGCTAAAGTAAATAAATCAGTGTCTTTCCCAGGGTTTCAGCATTTCCTTTCTGATTAATAAGCAAAAGAACTGCAGGTAAAACAAAATTTTCAGATGTATTGTTAAGTGGGAAACATGAGACTTTATTCACACTGGCCTGTTTAATAGGGCCCCTCCTAAAACCCTTGTCAGAAATGGACACTTGTGAATGAAAGTTGAAGACGAGAAAGCAAATAGTATAAATGCTTGGACTAAGGCAAGGCCTCAGCATAGCTCTTGCAAAGGCAATTTATCTCCAGAGAGTGACAGTTTATTTGCTAGTCTATCTCTTCCTTCTCTTTCCCTTCATTTACTTTTGCTTCTTTCTCTTTGTTTCTTTTTTAAGATTTTATTTATTTATTATGATAGACACAGAGAGAGAGGCAGAGACATAGCCAAAGGGAGAAGCAGGATCCCCATGGGGAGTCTGATGCAGGACTCGATCCCAGGACCCCAGGATCACGACCTGAGCCAAAGGCAGATGCTCAATCACTGAGCATCCCTCTCTTTCTTGTTTTAACTATTACCAACAAATTTCTCACAGCTGTTTGAATAAGTAAAAATGCCAAGACATGAAAATTTGATAAATATTTTCTTAGGTTTCCCAGAGCAATAGAGATTGCTACATGATCTTTCTAATTAAAGGTCTTGTTAATATCCTAATCAAAAAAAGAACAGTTTAGTGTTTTCTCTTGTGTCTCAAGGCTCAAGTGAAGAAAAAGACAATTAGGTAATATACCTGGGTCACGCTGGAAAGGTTGCTGTGGAGACCCAATGTCAAAGATAAGCTAAATCACATGACAGTTGCTATTCCTTCCATTTTTTGGAACGTCTGCACCTAAATACACTCTGATATAGAAATGGCATTTCAAGACAGAACTCATAATTGAAGAAAGTCTCAAGATATGCAGTTTTATTTGATCATTAGAAGTAGGAATGTTGGAACAAACAGGTGAAGAGCCAGGACATTACACCTATCTCCAGAAAATCATAAATGGAGATCACATATGTTCTCTCCCTATGAAAGCTGTTTTTTAATGTGGTAGTGTGGACTGTAATCAAAACTTCAGCTTTTTCTTTAGTTCTCAAGGCCTCTGCTTCTTTATTTAAAGTCATGCCCTTCTGCTGCTTCCAATAAACTGATAGTTTTCCAACTGTGAACATTAGCCCCATAGCCGGGTATCATCGGGAGCTTGTTAGAAATGCAGATTGTTGAGCCATATTCCAGACTTGCTGATTCAGGAACTCTGGGACTGGAGCCCAAAGACCTCTATGTTTTATCAAGTTTTCCAAGGGATTCTGATGCATGTTCAAGTTTGGAAACCACTGACACAGACTACACTATCCATCAAACCAAAAAGATACTGAGAGTGGTGGTTCCCAGACAGAAACTGTCACTGGTAGGACTGAATAGTCAAACCACAGATGTCTACTCTACTTAGATTAAAGCATTGCAGTTAACAGGACTTTACATCATCTGTCATCTCTAGGGAAATATTTAGATGCAGGCACCCTTACTCATTCCTCATTAAGGGAAATTTTACAAGCCTTCAGATGACTTGCCCCTACCATGCACTGAGAGGGTCCTCTTTTACGAGCTATAGAGTACACATGGGTTTGGGAGCTGCTTCTATGCCTCAGCATGACACACTGAAAAAGATCAGATTCTAATTCTTGCTCTAATTCACTGCCTGAACATGTATTAGGTTTCTTAACTTCTGGGTGCTTTATTTTCTGAGCATGAGATCAGTACCTGGCCCATAGGGCCACTGGAATAACTGAAAGAGGCTAGCCCTGGCTTCTAGTTGCTATTAACTAAGCTCTCTTCTCTGGGGTAAGAATGAGGCATCCATCATGTAAATGGCCAGAGAATTATGGGAAATGCTGTTTCCAAATTTCAGGTACCTCAGCATAATGCTCCAGCAAGAGACCTATATAAATAGAGGGAGAAGCCCTAGCACAGGAAAGGAACATGAGGTAGCCTCATGCAGTTCCAATCTTCAGACTGGTGTTGCAGAATTAAATCCACCTTTTTTAAAGAAATTTATTTATTTATTTATTTATTTATTTATTTATTTATTTATTTTAATTTTTTTATTTGAGAGAAAGAGAGAGGAGCCAGAGGGGTAGGAAGAAGGAGGGGGAGAGAATCTTAAGCAGACCCTACGCTGAGCACCACAGAACCCAATGTGGGCCTTCATCTCAGAACTCTGAGATCATGACCTGAGTCAAAACCAAAGTCAGACACTTAAACAGCTGAGCCACCTAGGTACCCTAAAACCTACCTTATTGGTGACTCATAAAGGGTTTGAGTTACTAAGTCACACAATTAATTCCATCCTATCAGCATTACTTATTGAGCATACTGTATGCCAGGCACCAGGCCAAGTACTTGGGGATACAACAGTGAGACCCTGTTTCTGCCTTTACCAAGAAGGGTAGTCTGGTGGGGCAGACAAATATTAAACAGATGATCATAATGACAAGCATTGTGGTGGAAGATTTAAGGGCCAGGAGGAGAGACAAGACTGGCCCTTTCTCTGCTCTGCCACACCAGCAATTAGAGATATCTCCCTCTTTGACCCTGATGTCAGGGCTGTTTTCCTTGGTGGTCAGGAG
This sequence comes from Canis lupus familiaris, assembly GCF_011100685.1. Classification (NCBI taxonomy): domain Eukaryota; kingdom Metazoa; phylum Chordata; class Mammalia; order Carnivora; family Canidae; genus Canis; species Canis lupus. The sequence goes on from NC_049225.1 coordinate 50,467,976, forward strand.
AATACTGGATGATCTGTGATCCGGTGAATACTGTGCTCCTTCTCCACCCTTGACATAAAAGGTAGCTTCTACTCATCTCACCTCAACATTCAGAATTAACTCAGTCTAGATTTACTTATTATATTTAATAAATGTATTATGTATTATAACAAAACCATATTTAGTGTTTACTTTGTACTAAGCATTGTTCTCAGCACTTTACAGAAGCCACTAATCAAAGCAAAATTAAATAATCTGATGAACTCAAAGCTCTGGTTTGTTCATGCAGTGCATGACATTTAAAAAAATGATAGTAAAAAGAATGATGTATTCATTCATTTAATGAATATTTATTGCGTTCCTTATTCATTATTATTAAATTATTGTTAAATGTATTCATTTAATGAATATTTATTGCTTTTTAAGAGCGAGATCAATTGTGATTTTTCTGAGTGCTTACTATGTACAAAGCTGGACTGGATGGATGGTCTGCATGTGCTATCTTATTCAATCCCCTGAAACAGCTTGAGGAGACTGGTTGTTGGTATTTCCCCTTACTTTACCTATGAAAAAAATGAACTCAGAGAGGTTGAATGATATGCTCATGGTCACAAAGATAGTGAATGGTTCAGCCCAGAATCAAAACCTGGATTGCTGAGCCCAGAATTAGAACTCGGAAACTCTGCATAGTATTCCCCATTTTGGTAGAAAACACACAGTTCCAAGTGTTGATTAGGCCATGACTGCACACTTCAGAAAAACAAAAACAAAAAATCCTCAGAACTGGTGATTTAAAGTAAGTTGAGGAAACAGATGCTGTGGTGTGTCAAGGGAGGGATGCAGCTTGTTTCTGAAGAGGTAAGTTAAAAAGTTTGGCATTTTCTGGAAGGCTTTGGATAGGACATGAGGAAATGTTAAGAAAACTGTTCTCATTCATTTGGGGAATATAAATAATAGTGAAAGGGAATATAAGGGAAGGGGGAAGAAATGTGTGGGAAATATCAGAAAGGGAGACAGAACGTAAAAACTGCTAACTCTGGGAAACGAACTAGGGGTGGTGGAAGGGGAGGAGGGCGGGGGGTGGGAGTGAATGGGTGACGGGCACTGGGGGTTATTCTGTATGTTAGTAAATTGAACACCAATAAAAAAAAAAAAAAAAAAGAAAACTGATCTTTCAAGGAAAGAGAAGATGGAAGAATCAAAGCAGTGTCTCAGGGCTTAATTCTGAGGTACAGCCTAATAAACAATAACCTACTTGAGCTGCCTCCTCCATATCACTATTAATTGGGAAATAAATTAGAAATGAAAGTGGTTATACTTTATATCTCTCCACTTTATAGCTCCATGGTGAAGAGTAAGAGTTTTCTGGAAAAGCATTTTGTTCTTTAATTCAGGTTAATGTATTCCTTGACTATTAGTAATCTTAGTTGAGACTATACAGGCAGTCAGATTTTGAGGCTGAAGTCTCCTAACATAGCAAGACCTTGAGGAGTAGCACCTCATAACCTGATGGACATGTCAGTACACCTCACCCACCACCACAACTCCTGACTTCGGCCTGAGCAGATCTCCAGCCTTGCTGAGATGGCTAGGCTTACCTACAGAAAGCTCATCACCCACATCTATTCCAAATATGTTGCAAGAGCAACATATTTACTTTCTTTTAGGCAGAGCTATTTACTGTGTTTTCTCAGCCCACTGACACTGGTATGTATCCCCTGCATTTGTAGCCTGTCGTGACAATCAGCTTGCATAGCACTTAGGTTTCCCAAGTCCATCCACATATCCATCTCCATTAATCTCCCAAAAATTATATTCTTATAATTGAAGAAAACTAGCTTTGGAGGGATCAAATCACTTTTCTGGGCCACTTGGGTGGCTCAGCCAGTTAAGCATCTGACTCTTGGTTTCAGCTCAGGTCATGGGCTCAGGGTCCTGGGATTGAGCCCCTCCTTGGGCTCCATCCTCAGTATGGAGTCTTCTTGTCTTTCTCCCTCTTACCCCTGCACCTCTCTCACTCACTGTCTCTTTTTATAAATAAATAAATAAAATCTGAATGAATGAATGAATGAATGAATAAATAAATAAATAAATAAATAAATAAATCACTTTTTCAAGGTCAAAAATAACAAACAGAGCAGTCAGAACTCTGGTCTTTTAATTCCAAGTCTAATATTCTTTCTAGAGACTGTTATTGCCACAGGGACCAGAAGCAAGGCCATCTTCCTTACCACTATGGCTGTGATACTTGGCACAGTGCCAGACACACATTAATTTCAATAGATATTTCCTTTTAATTTTTGATAAAAAAAGTAGTTAATGAAGCTTCAAGAATTATCTAACAAATCTTGAATTTCGTAGATAACAAACTCACTAATATCAAATTATCCAACTTAGAACAAATTTCCATAATAAGAGTATACTGCTCCTGTTATTTTTATAATTCTTATTATTATTGACTTGTATTTTTACCTCAGCCAGGCCTGATGGATATTCATAACTGCTCTTAATACAATCACTCAATAGAGAAGTATATATCCTGGTGCTTAGAGAGGAGGAGACTCCTCAACATTGTCATGCATACTGGCCAAAGAAATTTTGCTAATCAGTTATTTTCTAGGTAGTTAAAGTAAGAGTTAACAGTCCAGAGCAGAACAGAAAATAAGTACAAGGTCTGAAATAATGAGCGGTGCTAGGTTCCCCATGTCCATCAGCTTCACTTTCCTTGAGTGTTGTAAAGCTATACTTCTCTTTCCCAAGCTGTACATTTTAATGATCAAGGTTTGAATTCCACCTCCAGCATTTAGTAAGTGTGTGACTTTGAAATTTAGTGAACGCTTTCACTTATAGTCTAGAAAAGAATCCCTTTTCAAAAGACAGTTGTGAGCATTCAGGAGATGATTTCCACAAAGCCCTGGTGCATGGTATGAGACTTTGAATATTTGTTTTCTTCTCTAAGGCTATTGGTTCTATCACTAAAGCCATTACCTGGCCCTTCCTTGACAGAAGTGTTTCAAAACTTATTGGGTTTCATTTCCAAGTCTTATAAACTTTAAAAATTAATTTAAAGAATATATTTGTTTAATATGTCCACTAAACAAAATACTACCATAAACCAAACATACAGAATGTCTAATCAGTGGACAGAGATTAATTGGTCAATTACTAGGTTCTAGCATACTTTATAGCTTGTATTTCTCAAAAGATTTTAGACTTGAATTTATAATACAGGGTCATTAAACCACATTTGAAAGCTAATTGTTAGTATATAATCTTAACAGCCTTCTTTTTGCCTTCTGCATAATTCATGAAGCTCAGACCATTTTATCTCCCAATTAAGTGTTTGGTTATGTCCCTTGCTTCCATATATCACCAGTATCTACTATTGACCATTTTCCTTTATTTTAAATAAATGTACTCTGTTATTAATAATAATGTGTTGCATCTAGGTTTTATTATCTGTAGCAATTGAGGGCTCTTAAAAATAAGACACATTGGGTGCCTGGGTGGCTCAGTCAGGTAAGCATCTGCCTTCAGTTCAGATCATGATCTTGGGACCCTGGGATGGAGTCCCACAGGAGCCTGCCTCTCCCTCTCCCTCTGCTATTCCCCCAGCTTGTGCTCTCTCACTCTTTCTCTCAAATAAATAATATCTTTTTAAAAATGAGACACACAAATCTTCCCTTCTTAACAAAACAAAAAAAAATATGGTCATTTAATATTTAGGTATAATGACATCAGTATCCATTCCTTACTTTTAGCTTTGCCAAGAAGAAATCATCCAAGAGAGAAAAGGGTCACCCTATCTAGAGGCCTCCTTCATTCTATTCCCTGGGCTCAAAATTCCACTTAGTATATATCCAGGTTTGCACTGACTTCTTCTTGAATCCTGCCTCCTTCCTTGTTCTCTCAAGCCAGTCCCTCACCCCACTCACCCCTCTATCATGGACAGTTTGTCCAGTTGTTAATTTTCAAGTTCTTTGTTGTTCAGAGTTCTGTTGCATTTTGGCATGTCACATAATGCTTGAATTTCTATTGGCCAAAACTCTTCTTTTACCCTATTTATATCAATACAGTAAATTTAAGGTGATACAGTATAAGCGTGGTTGTTAAGAAGCATAATCAAATGAAGTTACATGAAAATGTTTCTGGCATAAATAGCAAGTGCTTAAAAAATGTTATCTAAAAAATGTTATCTAATGTTTTAGTTCTAGTTTTATCATAAATTAATCTGTAATTAGGCTATTATTATGAGCACAATTCAGTAATTAATCCCTCAATACTATTTCATACCTAGCAAAGCTTAATTTTGCATATATTCATATCAGAACTGTAAATTCTTTACAGAGTATCATGCCTTCTGTTTTCTGTATGCCCCTGAGTAGAAACAATGAAAATGGTACTAGCAACAGTCTCTTATATCATGATGTCATTACAGAAATCCTCTAGGGTTGTATTATACCATTTAATAGATGGAGAAACTGAAACTCATTTAGCTTATGGTGAGGGAGCCACCATTCAAATTAGGAATTCACCCAGTGTCACTTCACTTAGAACCAGGATTTAACCCCTGGCTCCCAAACCCACACACCTAGCCAGTAAGCTCCTCTTCCTTCTTCATCTCTTGAATGAATGACCACTTTGAAACAACTTGGTAATTGTGAGGATCCCTGAAAGATCATTAGAATGGTGAATGTCCGAGTACCCCTGATTTTTGAGCACCAAAAATGTACCCATTAGGAGAAAAATATAACTATTAGAAGATATTTATGAGATAGTTGAACTGTGAGACTCTAGCCTTGATCAAACTATATTCTCGGTTCAGAGAACTTGATGCTCCTCAGTGATCTCAAATGGCTCTAAATGATACACTGATTTGGGACCCATGCTGGTTTAATCAAAATATGAGCTATATCTGTTTGTTATCCTTGTTAAATATGTAACCTCAAAGCCAGTTCTCAGAACCACTTTGATAACTACTATCCAAACCACATATTGTAGTGCCTTACATAATTAGCACCAATAGAGGCTTACTGTTGTAATCTACGTCTTTTTAAATTCTTCTCCCTTGCAGATGGACCCCCATGAGAACATCTTACTGAGCACTCTGGAGATAAAAAACGAAATGGCCACGTCTGAGGCTGTGATGGGACTTGGAGACCCCAGGAGCACAATGCTGGCCTATGATGCCACCAGCATCCAGTACCGGAAAGCCGGGTTACCCAGGCACAGTTTTGGCCGAAATGCCCTGGAACGACATGTGGCACAAAAGAAAAGCCGCCTGCGAAGACGCGCTTCCCAACTGAAAATCACCATCCCCGACTTGACTGATGTGAATGCCATTGATCGGTGGTCCCGCATTTTCTTCCCAGTGGTTTTTTCCTTCTTCAACATCGTTTATTGGCTTTATTATGTGAACTAAAACATAGCCTCCCATGGGAAGCAAGGACTAGACTCCTCCTCAAACCAGTTGTACAGCCTGATGTAGGACTTGGAAAACACATCAATCCAGGACAAAAGTGATGCTAAAATACCTTAGTTGCTGGCCTATCCTGTGGTCCATTTCATACCATTTGGGTCGCTTCTGCTAAGTAATGAATACACTAAGGTCCTTGTGCTTTTCCAGTTGGGATGCAAGTGATTTGTACACATGTTGGCAAGACTGCGTCTGAGTGTTCTACTTTATCTGCTTAGTATGCAGGCTAAATAGAGGGGAATTATTTAGAAAACATTCTTAGAGGACTCAGTAGCATTGCCAGGCATTTCACTGAGAAGTGGTCATATCCAGATACTCCCCATCTTCATTTCTAAGATTGGCATGCTGTTGATATGGCACTGTGTTTATGAAACATTATCTGCAATGCCATGCAAACATGCTTACTGAAGATGGTCTATGCCCGTCGTATTAAGGTGATAATGTCACAGGAAGATAATTCCCACTGGACTCTAGAAGGTTCTCATGTAGTTCAAACAGGTTAGGGAGAGTGAAGACAGAGACTTGGTAACCAATTTGGCCAGTCTCTGCTTGAGCATAGGGAGTCAACTCTGACGTCTTCCATTTTGACATCTAGAAACTGGAGACTGCTGGATATTATCATGCATGGTGGCCAAGAAATGTTTCTAGAAAGCTATTTCCCAGGTGGTTAAAATAAGAGTTAATAATCCAGAGCAGAGTGGAAAAGTCCAGAAGTGACTGTTGTAACAAAATTAAAGCAAGCGAGCAGCATGACTCTTATTAACCCCACACAGCATCTGGTCTTTACATATATTGTATGATGGCAAAAGGTCCACTGAGAGAGTTTCTCCCCCCAAATTCACAAACTTTTGATAGAAAACCTAAAGAAGTTTTTATAATTTATCTAATCAAAAGACAACCACAACAGAAAAGTTAGCAAAATTAGAAGTATCTTAGATGTAGGTTAGATTGAGAGTCATTCAAATACTAATATAGAGCACAGACAAAGCTAGCAAACAGGTTGATCTCAGACAATGTCAGACATCTCTACAACATTTCCCTGTAAGTTTATTTTTGAATTTAATAGGATATTTCAAAAGAAGGATTTGTTCATTTCTTTAAAGGATTAATGGTCCTTTCCAGCTTTTCTTGTTTCTGAAACCCTGATTATATTCTTAGGAGACAGACAAAGTAAGGCTTTGAAGAGATTGATTGAACTACATTTCCTTATGTGCAGTGAAATTCACCTTTGTATTTTTCATAGCAAACAATACTTAAAGGGTTATGTGCACAAGTAGAGTTAGTTTGTGGGTTTGTTGAGTTTGACTTTTTAAGGGTGCTTTCATTGTGTATGTTGCAATTGGCCTAATGAAAGAGAATATGAAAAGCAGTGTAGCATAGGATAGCAACTAAGCCACATTAACATGATGAATGTTATGAGCCTCAGTTGATATTACAGAAAAATATATAACTGATAGTCAGGCATGATGTATTGTTTTTATTCAATTTTTGAATTATGTCAGTGTGCTTCTTTCTATACTAATTGGACATATGCATTCATATGTGAGACAGGAAAGAGAATAAGCTAATATATTTTATTTCTATCAATGTGAGGTTCATATTTTGCTTTTTCTTGGAGAAAATAGTGAATTACTAATTTCTCCTTAAAGTTTGATTTGTTTGAATGTTTTCTTGGAGGATGACTTTGCTATTTCTATTTTAAAAACAAAAAAAACACACTTATTTGTCAAAGTAACATCCCTAATTGTGCATGGTAACCAAGGCAAGTATTTGCCTGTGGATTAAATGTACGTTTTTTCCCCCCTAATAGTTCCGCAGCTTGGAATATGATAGAGTCCTGCTGCCCTCTTAGTCCAACTTTCAGACAGAGGGGAAAAAAGTTTAAACACATTTAGCTTTCTAAATTTGCTCTAAGATGGGAGGTTTTTTTTTTTTTCCTTCACCAGCAAAGGGAACTCTGGCCTTTATTTTTTGATTATACACTTGAACACCTCTGAGAATGGTCTTTGGGCAGAATCCAACCAAGTTTCTGCCCATGGACTCAGAGTAGAAATTTCTCAAGCTTCTCCAGGAACACACTTTCTCCTAGGCAATCATTTTGGGGCATCACACTAATTAAAGTGCCTGTCCCTTGTCGCCAGGGGTTAAAGTTTGAGTAGCATATATCAGGAAGGAGCATATCGATAACTCAGGTGCACAACTCCAAAATGCCATTCTGGAAAGGCTTTTCTAGAGACAACTCAGAGCCCAAGTCTAGAAGTGGGCTCTTATTTGCAATTATCATAAAAGCCATAAAAATCCTTGATATTGTCACTATGATTACAACAAAATTTTGATGTCCAGGGAGATCAACATAGTAATCTAGATCAAAGTGAGAGAAGAAACTTTGCAGCATGAGCCTCAAAAGCATATGACCAGGGATTCATTTCTGCTCGCAGTGGCAAGAGGAAACCAGAAAAAAGGAGAAAGGCAGGAGCTTGAAGCAGATGTCCTAGAGAGAAATCCATATATTGGCATTCAATAACCATGTAGGTAGACACGACTGACTCATCCTGCCCAGAGATAATAGTAGATGTAGAATTATATTTTACTATATTTTTACTGTGATTGAATTGGACTGTAGTCTCCAAATTGAGGGCGGGTCGAGGAGGGGTGCTAGATTTCCTAAGTCTTTGAAGACCAGTCAGCTTGATATCCAGTGGTTAAATTTAAGGACCACAAAAATGTGTTTGGCAATTCTGATATGGTATTACTATCACTTTATACACATATATATATAAATCTATATAGTTTTCTTTTGATTATGAAACAACCAGATAGCCAGCAATTAAGGTGTTTTTCATCTTTGTGAAATTCATAGGCAAATTCTGACTCTAAAATGCACAGTCTAAATGAAACCTTTGATCTCAATCTGTATATATATATTGTACATGACTGCTAGTAGGTATGAAATGCATTTTCAGAATTGAAAACTCATGCAACATAATCATGTGTTTGCATAAGGAATGTTACAATCCTTTCTACTGCAATTTAATAACAGGGGAAATACTTAAGCAGTGCCATCTAGACCTTTTCTCTTCTCATGTCTTCAAAAGCAGTGCTAAGTAAAAATAATAATAATAATAATAAAAATGGTTTATGAACCAAAAGACTTTACATTCTAGCATTAGGAACACAAAAAGTCTGTCAGCTTATAAAAGCACAACACATAGAGAAAGTTCAGCAGAATGCAGTGGGAAAATGAATCACGTTCATTTTAAGCAAGGCCTGCATTAAATTGGCAACTAACACAATTTCCATTTTCTATAGGTAACTGTGTTCCAGTTTTATGATTAAATTCATATTCAACAACAAAAACAACAAAACAAATCACAGGTCTTACAACATATCTACATGTATATATGTGTATATATAGATCCATATAAACATACATACATATATATGCATTCATATGTTGGAAAACAAAAGGAATAAGCTAATATGTTTTATTTCTTTCATTAAACCAGTGTATGAGTATTTTTAATTGGCAACCTGAACAAATCAACATATTGAAACTAGTAATACAGGGTACTGAGCATTTCTCTATCAGCAGATCAATGCCTACCGTTCTTATGAACCATTGCACAGTTTGACACTACAATAGTACTGTACCTCAGAACATCGGGAATTAACTAGTTCTCACATTGCTTGTCTACTTGCTCTCTTTTTCGAGGAAACAAATAACATTGTCTATTGGTAATTTAAAAACAAATGAAGTCTTCAGAAAATGATAAAAAAAACTCCTCCTTGAAGGAGGAAAAAAAAAATAACTGAACCCCACCATGTTGGTTAGGGCAAATACTCTCAACTGTAGCAATCATGCCATTTTGCTAAGTGTACAGAGTCCATGTAATGTGAGCAATCATAACTTTCACTCAGCGTGTGTAAATATTAAAACAGATTTCTTAAATATTTTTAACTTCTAATTTGTATTTTATGGTAAGGCAACGTGCTAATTCTGTTTATGGCTTAAGTTCATGTGTTATGTAAATAATTCAACATGCTGTAAATGGTCAATAGATACAAATAATTGTTTTTTTCTTAATTTTTATTTATTTTTTACTAAGTACAGTTACTGCAGTGCCCCAGCAGAGTAATTTAAACACCCTTTTGCATAAATGGTTTGGGATCCCAGACAGAAGGGTTTCAATGCTACACACACACACACACACACACACACAAGTATGCACACGCACAAACACACTTTCACTTTCCGCTCACTCACTCCCACTTTCACCCCCTTTATGGGAAATGCTGTAGTGTCTATGTAGTTAATGTAACAACCAAGAGATAGCCTTAGAAATGGAAATGGAAAAGCAGAAGTGATCATTGATAACTTAGTAGAGTTTTTTATATGTCTGAGTTCAAGAAACCAAAGGTTGTAACTTAAATCTCAATTTTAAAAGAGTAACAGTTTATACTGATGGCACTACAGGAATTAAAAGTGCTTATTATTCATACCTATTCCAGAAATTTATTACACATAAATACACACAAGACTTTTTTTTTAATAATAGCATTTTGTCCTTAGATAGTATTATTCCTTTTAACCAAAGACTCCAGAATTATTAAAAAACAAAAAAGGAAAGAAAAAAGGAAAAATGGGGGAAAATATATAAAAAAAAGACTGCTTCACACCAAAGGTTTAAAAAATATTTCCAAATATACTAGGAACACTGTAAAAACTAGTAAGGAAACAACAGAACATTAATTAAGATACTGCCCTAAAAAAAAAAAATCACTTAAGAAAGAAAAAAGCAGCAACACCCTTAAATAATTTATTAGTTATTTGGAAACTAAAATATTTCTGTGGATACATGCAAATTTGTGACATCAGATTTTAATTTGCTTTGAAAAGTTCTTTTGTGATAAAGATAAATACGATCCAAAATGATGACAAACAGAACTTTGTGTTTTTAACTTTCAAAACCAAATGTCCTTCTCCTGTCAAATGTCCACTAATCTGATGCCCATGTGTGTGTCCTTGTATCACCTGAAGCAAGTTGACAGTTCCATCAGCTTGTATCTTTTCCTTTTCAGGTTAATAATTTGAGTTCAACCCTGATCATTTTAAGCATAATTATTTCAAACAAAGTTGCAAATGATTTAAATTCCATAACATTTTAAAAATTTTATTTGCATGGGTGTTTAAATAGTTCTGTTATGAATATTGTCCCTGCACAGTTCTGAATTGTCCTTTTATAAAAAGTGATATTCTAGTTTCTTCACAATGTAGTGATTATCAGCCTTACTAATTACCTTGTAGCCTTTCTTAATATGCACATAATGCACATTTTCCAATGGCTAGAAAATGCAAAACACAAGTGAATATCATTGCATCTATTTTCATGTCTTTCTAAAAACAGGACTACTAAAATCTCTGGGATACATGAGATAGTAACAAATGAGGATTATAAATGAGTAGCACATAAGAATTATTTTCTTGAATTTAAACTTATTACAGCCAGTTTCAGCATGTAAATATATAATAATGTGGGCTAGTGTGTAATTCTTGAACTAAGAAATATAAATAAAACTTAAAAGGATGTGTGTGTGTGTAGTTTCATTGGGTTTGAAATATATATATAGATACATGAATATATATGTATATATATATGTACATATATATAATCTATTAGTACGACTTAGTTTGTAGAATCTTGGCTTTCATGAAAAGCAATGGAAAGCTTCAGAACTTGGGCCTGCTATTGGGCAGAACTGAGTTTGAGCTCACACTTGTCACATATTAGGTATATGACCATGCAGATATAATTCCACTTCACTCATAGGGCTGTTGTAAAGATGAAATGTAATAACCCATGAGAAGTCCTGAGCACCATCCAATATACATGCATGGTAACTAATATATAAACAGTAGATACTATTGTTGCTTTTGCTAATTATCATCATCACTAGAATAATCAGCATATATAACACAAATTCTATTATATATAAAACTTCACGGTAGTTATTAAATGTTCTCTTAGGTTAGATACTCTATTTGAAGGATAATTAATTTAGAAATCGGCCTCAATCGTGAAAACAGGATAAACATTACATGCTCATTCATTTAACATTCAATATATATCTGGCTGGAGTCATTATACTAAGCTTTGTACAAATTTAATACTCACTTAACCCTTATCATATTCCTCAAGTAAAAGAGACTCAAGATCAGAAAGAATAAGTATCTTGCCTATGAAAGTGGAAGAACTTGGATTCCTACCCAGGCTGGTCTCATCCCCAAATCCTTTTAAGCTTTTTCCACTTCATCATTAAAAGTGAGCAACCAGGCTTATTCAATTCTCACTCATTTTGGTCATTTCTCAAGATACGTTTGCCCAGAGCCTGCCATCTATCAGATCTTGTACTAGTACTAGAAAAATAGAGTTTGAGTGCACAAAGCCCCTGCCCAGTTGGATTATGTGGTATCTCTCAAACATGTGGAGACTCTCCTAAAGCCAGCAAATCATTTGATGACAGGCTTAATGATTTTCACCCCCTCAGGAATGTCTAAGCAGCACTTCATAGACGCAGCCTGTCAGGACACAATTGTCCAATAAAGTCAAGATTAAAAGGAACTATTGCTACCAAAAAATGAACATCAAAAAGATCCAATAATGGGATGAGTGAAGAACCAGTTCTTCTCAGCTCTCACTGTAAATTGCAAATTATGTAAATCTAGAAATGCAAAATCTTTGCATTTGCAGTTGACACTCCTTGCTAAGTCTCAGTATTTTGTCCAACAGAGAGACCACAAGTATGCTCACATGAATATGTTCAAATAACTGGTGGAGTGTGTGTGTGTACATAAACTCATATAGTAGGGGAATGGTGAGAAAGCCAATAGGAAATGATACTATAGGTGCGACTCATGGTTTATAACTTACCTTGGGAAGGGGAAATCCTCAAAATCTCCCCTCAGAAGTGCTGATTAATTCATAAAGGATAAATTCTCCTACTCATATTCCAACTACTATGATTTCTCCTAAGGATCCTTCAGATATCCTGGCTCTTTTCTGAGACTAGTTTTAATTCTGAAATATTACATGTCATTTTTCATGCAGAATATCCCTCTAAACCATGAAATTTACCCTTCAGAATAATACCAGCTTAGGAGAAAAAATTCTCAGGGATATAATCAGTCCATATCTTTGATTTCCTAAAGGAGACAGCGCAAAATAGTGTAAAAACATTTTTATCCCCATGTGATGTAATGTATAATGTGACAGAGCACTAGCCAAATATGCAGTCCTCTTCCACCCTGCCTACCATGGTACCAGAACCGCTACATGGCTCTAGAACCAAAGAACAGTCATCGGATGACAAGTTCCAGACAGTCCCAGAATGATTAGGCTGGGGCTAATGCTCAGCAGGGTAACAAAAAATGGTTGTGGTCCTTATCAAAGTACTGATTTGTGCATGTTCTCATCCTTTCTCTTGTTTCAAGTGGCTAGCTGGGACATTAACATTCATTTATATATTTATTTTTTTCACTACAGAGATTTTTATTAGAAAGAACAGAGAAGAACACAGGGGATCCCTGGGTGGCTCAGCAGTTTAGTGCCTGCCTTTGGCCCAGGGTGCGATCCTGGAGTCCCGAGATAGAGTCCCGCGTGGGGCTTCCAGCATGGAGCCTGCTTCTCCCTCTGCCTGTGTCTCTGCCTCTCTCTCTTTCTTTCTCTCTCTTTCTCTCTCTCTCCCTCCCTATGTCTATCATGAATGAATTAAAAAAAATCCTTTAAAAAAAAGAACACACTTAAAGACAATACTTAGTATCCCACAAATACTGAGGAAAATGAGTGTCTTTTGAGGGTAAAGAGAAAGGGAATTTCTCTCAGATTGGAAAGAAGAGTAGTTGGTAATGTAGAAGTAGAGATTTGTACACTATTAAGTGGTGAAGACCTGAGGAAATGGAGGATCTCAGGGCAAACAGTGTAATGAAGCCTTGGGAAGCCAGCCTCTAACACTGACTCAGGCATGCCTATAAAGCAACAGAGTATTGTGATCACGGTGAAAGCATAAAACAGGCTGGAACATCTCAGTAGAAAAGAAATGTGGTTTTTCCTAAATAGCTTCATTTAAGAACTTAGATTTATTAACTACATTTGCATCTGGGACCTACTGTATCCTTGGTCCCTCAACCCCAGGAAGTGGTATTAAAAACAACAGGATGAATTTGATGCTAGGTCAGCAATATACTATTTCTAGGACTAGATGTACAAAGGAAGTGGACATAATTGGTTTCAGTTCTGAAAGTTAGAAGGCTAAGAGATATAGAAAATATGGCTAGGGCAGTCCCGGTGGCTCAGCGGTTTAGTGCTGCCTTCGGCCTGGGGGGTCCGATCCTGGAGACCCGGGATCCAGTCCCACGTCGGGCTCCCTGCATGGAGCCTGCCTCTCCCTCTGCCTGTGTCTCTGTCTCTCTCTCTCTCTCTCTCTCAGGAATAAATAATAAAAAAAGAGGAAAAAAAAAGAAAATATGGCTAGATGAATATATCTCATACCCTATGTTTTAGAAACTCAAATGTGTATACAGGACTTTATAGGAATGTAAAAAAAAAAAATCATGATATAGATCTGGCATAACACAATAGGGAGTAGTGGGGACTGTGGGTAACTAGGGAGGTCAAGTCTATCTAAAAGCAGCCACTATTAAATCTCATTCAATTGTTGCCTTGAGAAATTGAAAATCCAGTGTTGCCAGATTAATCTCAGAATGCAAGAAAACTCCAAAGCACGGAATCTTTTACTTTTTGGACAGGTGCATTATGGTCAGAGAGACACCAAAACTTTTATCTTTTCTATGCCAAAAATTCCATGCTGATGTTCTATATCTGTAATCCTAGGAAAAAAACGTATTACAAGCTCCATGAGAGTGTTTTCAGATTGAGCAAGCTTCTATGCCATTATAATTGTGACAAAATCACTTTTCTTCCCTTTCCTGGAGGAACATCTTATAAATGAGGTAAAAGGAGATTTTTTTGTGCTCTCTACAAATAAAAAAGATAGAGAAAAAATTTTGCAGTGTTAACAAGTATAGAAAATTGCAACAGAAATTTTCACAATGTAAGCATATAATTGACTACTTTTAAGTCACTTACTTTGAAGATCATTGTCTCTTTTCTCTGTCCTCTGACTCAGAAGCTCCCCCTCCCCCAATGCTTCCTAGACCCATACAGTAGTGGATGAGAACTTAACTGAGAACAATACAAAAAACCACCCTAAGGAGGGCTTTTGGTGTGGAACAAAGAGTTAGGAAGGGGCAAGGATCTTTGGCAGAGAGATGGAGAGAGAAAAGGGGACGGCAAGGGGGGAAGCTCAAGGGAGTTCCATCGCTACAGAGTGTGCCATGGACTTAGATTCTAGACGATGTTAACAACTTCAGGAATAATACCTGGGACACAAATTAAATGGGCAATAGAAGCTATTTACGAATTTCCAACCCCTCAAAGACCCATTGTAGAATGGAGCTTAGTAAATGAACTTGAAGTGAAGAACTAAAGAAAATTATCTAGAAACTTCTGAGGTGAAGCAGCAGTGACAGAAGGAGGGAACTGTACATGAAAAGGAAGAAATTTTGTTTTACTTTAATAACAAAATATATGTGGTTGATAAACAGAGCATTTTGAAAATCACTAGTCCATAGTGGTGGGTTGAGGAACCTGGTCCCACACATGATACTTCTGGGGAAGGACAGAAGGAGAAAGAAAGAGGAGAGATAGAAAAATAGAGGAAGGAAAAACTTTTAGAAACTTTTTCAGCATCTGACACATCTGATATGTGATATGAATTTAATTCTCAAAACACAGCATGAGATACAAACCATTGCCATACCTATGTTATAGAGGACATTACATGGCAACAATTGGTATTACATCCAGAGCTAGCTAAGTCCAAACCCATACACTTAACCCCTTTACTTTCCTGCTACAAAATATATTGCATAGCTTTAGTTAGCTATTGGAGACACAGTATTTTTAACAGTGAAGTTGGAAACAAGGCCAAAATCTTCAGGGATAAAGAAAGGGAGGAGTGTTTACTCCCAAACTTCTATTTTATGTTTATGGGTTTACACTTTTTCAAGGTTATTTTTTGAAACTGAGAATTGTCAAATGCTAGATATTTTCATGTTTCCCTTAATTTATTTGGATGAAAGCAGAAAGTTGTCTAAATAAATCAAATGAGTAACTTTACCACATCTACCAAAAGATTCCTAAAATCTACTTTCTTGCTTTCTCTTTAAATAGAGTTATCTTTTTTCTGTCATCATTTAGAATAATTTTGAGTTGTAAAAGCAATATTTCTCAATGTGGAAGATGTTATTTTTTAAGTCCCCAAAGTAATGGTTGAACTTTTTTTATAGCTAGGACAATACAGAGAGAGAAAGCACACCTCTGTGGTCAACTGGTTAATTAGACATGAGGAAAGTTGGCAAGGAGCCAGCTTCCAAGAGATCAAGAAAGTTTCTGGATCTACAACCTAATAAACACTTCTAAAAGTTCTGTGAAATTTGTGGCAGGGAACCATCAGTTTCTTGGGACATCTATAGAGAAGTGGCCCTGGGTTGAGCTTACATTTCTCATTCTGAATGGACCAAGCCCAACTGGAAAAAAAATGGAAAGATTCTTTCTTCACCTAATTTTCTTTACTTGCTTAAAAACCCCCTTGGAGGGATTGAAGAACCATTTGAGTTGGCAATCTTCCAAAGTGACTTGCCAAATTCTTATTTATTCATTCTTATTTCTCATTCTACTTGCCAGGAATTCATTTGAACATTTAGAGAGTATCTCTGTATGTATGAGAAAAAACTATTGATGCATGCAAAGTACAAGATGATTAATAAATAAAAACTTTTAAATGTTTTAGAAGTTTCATTTAAAATTAAATTACAGGGGTGATCTTGCCAGTTTGAAATGTGCTCTTCCCATTTCAGCTTTGGCAGATAATAAGGACACTGGCTCCTGGCTCTGGTTCTTGTTCCAGGAGCAGTCTTGAAACACTTGGGACAGCCTCTTTAGAATCCTTGGTTTGGAGTGGGCTGGGAAAAACAAATGTTCAGGGAGCTCACACAGCATATGAAGAGGCTGGGGGGCCTTGTTTTCAATCTCCCCTTCCCAGTTATATTAGTCAGGGTTCCCATGGAGAAACAGAGCCAACAATACATATATATATATCGAGAGAGGGATTTATTTTAAGGAATTTGGACATGAAATTAATCTGCAGGTTGGATCATCAGGCTGGATCCCAAGGAAAGGTTGATCAAGTCCAGAGGCCCTCATGCTAGAGGCCAGAAAAGATCCAAAGTTGTGGTTCAAGTCCAAAGGCCTATTTTTGGCAAAATTTCTTCTTACTCAGGGGAGGTCAATCTTTTGTTCTATTCAGGCCTTCAACTGATTGGATGAGGCCCCCACACAATTTGGAAAGACCACTATTTAATTGTCAATCTCATCTAAAATCCTTCACAGAAATACCCAGAATAGTATTTGACCATGTATCTAGGCATAATGGTCCAGCTAACTTGACACATAAAATTAGCCATCACATCAGTCCATATGCTATTAAACAGTCAAGGTAATGTCAAAATCCAAATTAATCATGTCACTTCCCTTCTTAAAAAGCTTTAAGGTTTCTACTCTATCCTTAGGAAAAGCCCCAATTTATCTTGGTTCTCAAGGTCCTCTGTGATATCTATTGCTCATTTCTAGACCTCACTTCCTCCATCCCTTGCTTGAATCCTGCAATCCCTCCAGGCTGAATTACTTTCAATTTTACAGGATACCAATTGCCTCTAGAAATTTAGTGTTTTTTCTTCCTGAAAAATTTCTCCTCATCTCCAACCTCTCTCCCTCATTAATTTCTATTCATCTTTTTTATGTAAAAATTTAGATGTCACTTCATCTGAGAGAGCTTTCTTGACTCTAGAGATTGATGATTAATTCCCAGCAACCTTCCTAGCACATAGCACATGCTTAGTAACTATTTGTTGAATAACTGAATAAAATCCACATGCTCTGCAGAACCGAGAGTAATCTAGATTATGGTTAAGTGTGTGTTAGGTGACAGTATAATCTATTTCATAATGGACAATTTTCTCATGGAACCAACCTTCTTGGCACTCTCTTGGTTTTGCTTGCTTCAGTGATTGTCTCTTCCTGGAGTCCTTTGCTGGTTTCTCACTGGACAACAACTTCTTCCTGCTGAATTACCTCAAATTTGTATCTTCATTCTCTACCTCTTTCTTAAACTTCAGGCTTTTGCTTGGCATTATATTTTGGATGTCTATCGGATCTCTCACATCCAAAATAGTCAAAACTGACCTTTCTTCCAAAATTCCTAGCAATTTCAGCTCTTCTGGAAAAAACACCTGTAGTGGTTTTTTGTTCCTCTACTTCTCTCACCTTACATAGAATTCATCAGAAGATAGTGATGGCTGTAACTTCAAAATATATCCAGAAGCTAGCCACTTCTCACTCTCTCTAATTCTTACCACTCTTCATTGAGCCACCAGTCTTTAACCTTGCCTGTTTCAACAGCCTCCTAGCTGGTATTCTTGCTGTGGCCCTTCCCAATCTATAGACTATTTTCAACACAACACCGAGTGATCTGTTTGAAAGGCAAGTCAGATCATGGAATTCCTCTGCTCAAAATGCCGCATGCCTCTTCAATTCAATCAGAGTAAAAGCTAGCTTTCTAAACATGTCTTGAGAGTCCATACACAGCCTAGTTCTCTGCACTCGCCTAATTGAGTCTGAATCTTATTACTCTTCCCCTGACTTTCTGAGCTCTAAACACAGTGGCCTCCTTGCTCTATTTCCCAGGGCCTTCATTTTGTTCACTCTGCCTAAACCATCCTCCCCAGAATACACTGATGAAGTCCCTTAGTCCCTTCAAGTCTTTCAGTGAGTTCTATCCTTACCAATTTATTTATTTTACTAGCTACTTGCCCTCTACTCCCTAACCATACCCATTCAGGTATTCCTACCCCTATCCCTTGCTCTACTTTTTCTCCATCCATGATATTATATAGTTGAATTATGTATTATGCTCTTTTTCATCTATCTCCCCTCCTAGAATGTATATCTTTAAGGGATGGGTCCTATCTTTTATTTTCTACTGATATATTACAATGCAGGAAAGTATACATAGTAGATCTTTTATATTGATTAAAGGAAAAAATGAATTACTTTGATAACCAAATACCTTCCAGGCATGAAACCCAGTATTGGGGATCTTATTGAAAGAATATTGCCTTGGTCATAAACCAAAGATTCTAATTTAATAAGTCTGAGGGTAGGACCCAGTAATCCCATATTTTTCATAAGAAACATAAGTATTATCATGACCACTAAAGTGCTGAAAAATTCTCAGAGTCATGGTTTGGCCTGACAGTGTCAATGTCACTGAAAGATGTTCTGAGTTGCCATACTGGGGATCTGGCTAGAGATTTTCATCAGCATGCCCAAAAAATGTAATGACAGAAGAAAAAAAAAGGTTCAGTTTCACCTCATACAAAGTGAAAGAGGGAAAGGTAGGAGAGATGATTTCTGGATAATTCAAACTCCAAATACCAGGGACTTTCTATGCAAAGCCCAGGCATACCTTGGTACATGATGGAAATTTTGAAAACTGATCCATATTTGAAAGTAGAAAGACTGTGAATCACCTGCCAAAACATCAATAAACCATATAAGACATTCTTTCTACAATATATTATGACACTGGGCTGATAGTATGGATACTCTAAAGTAATTACCATGACTTTGGCTGCCATACCATCTCAGTCATTTTTATTGCCTTCATCATTATATTTTGATGCCAAAAGCACATAAGGTTTCTGTATTTACAGTTGTTCTCTTAATGCATTATAATTACAGATGTAATCAAAAAGAGAAGGTTGATTTTTTGCCTAAATGACACCTTTAATCACTTCTGAATAAGGCATGACTCCAATTAGAGATATCTTCAGAAAATCACAACTAATAGCATCATTTATTAGAATTCTAAATAGGAGCTCTTTGTTTCAATGTCATCTCCCTTTAATCTGTTTTCCTAGGGAAGGGCATGGTTTCCTGCACATTATGGCAGAGGGCAAAATTCTTTTAATTGAGATTCAGCATATCTGATCTTCTATAAGACAAATCACTGAACATGTTTTTTTCATTTAAAAAAAATTCAACAAGCTGTTTTGACAACCCATCAAATACCAAATAGTATAGCAAATATGGAAGTGAGAAAATCTTTAAACCTATCCACAATACATTAGAATGTAATGGAGGATGCAGATGTATGAGATAGCATATGACTAGCAGAGAAAGGGAAGTAAATTTCATGCAAGAGGAATAGCCTGAGTGATTATTAAAGTCTGGAGAATAGAAAATGAAAGATTGTGTTTGGAAATGCAATCAAGTGAAGATGAGGTCATGCTGGGCTAGGATGGGCCCTAATCCAATGATTGATGTCCTTATAAGAAGAAATTTAGACACAATGACACCAAGGATTATGGCTTTGCTAAAATGGAGGCAGAGATTGGAGTAATAATGCTGCAAGCTAAGGAATGCAAAAGATTACTGGCAACCACTAGAAGAGAGGAAGAAAGGAAGGCTTTCTTAGGCTTTAGGCTCTCCTAAAGCCTGCAGAGATAATGTGGCCCTGCCATCTAAGAAAAGGATGTCCCTGGAAGTCAATGATTCCCCCAAAAGAACAAAAACAGTAGGTTTGAAATCAACTCATTGCCTGAAGCAGAGTTACCTCAGCAAACAAGCAGATCCATGAGCAAAGAACAAATGGTTTGCACTGAGATTTAGGAGCTGTTTGCCACTTATATTATTGCATTAGAAACAACAACCAAAAAAACAAAAAACAAAAAACAAAAAAACAACTATTACATTGCCCCAGTATTTTCCCTTGCTTTTTTAACTTCTTTTTCCACCCCAATCATTTATTTTCAGTTTTCTCTGATGTTCCCAGGAAAAGCAGTTTTATCTGTTAGCCAACTTATTTTTACCTAATTATTCAATATCTTATTATAGATACTTAAATAGTTCATAATCTCTCACTTCTAGACATTGAGAATGAAAAGAATTTTTCCTGAAGCTGTATGCCAACATGCCTTATGAGATAATTTCCCATAAGTTTCATTATTTTTTTTCATGGAAATTTATTTCCCCCAAAGAGTAAGACCTTTGGCAGGAGTAACAACAGCAATAGTGAAGGTCCTGATTCTCTGTATGTCCTCAGTGCCTATAACTATGCCTTGTACAATGCAGGAAATAAGCCAATATTCAACAGAGAACTATGTGAATGAGAGAATAAGTATGTTTTTGCTTTATTTTAAGGAAGAAAAAATACATGAAGATATCTAAGGTGTCCATCTTAGAAGATAAATGAAAAAAAACCAAACAGGCTTAAAAAGTTTGACTATTCAAATGGAATGGAATGAACTCTCTGGAACTGCCACAGCTCCAATGGCAAAAGCAGGCAAAGTATATAAAATATTCTCAATGTAAATAAAGTTTCATAGTTAAAAGTGAAGACATTAAGTATCACAGCCCCTAGAATTGAAGCCTGGCTCTAGCCTCTATTATATAAGTTTCTTGGCAAATTTCCTAATCACTCTTCACTTTTTTTTCCCTTCTGCAAACAGAGTGATAAATAAAACATTACAAATCTCATGACTTTCTTTATGAAGATTACATGATTTAATTACTGTAGAATATTCAGTACACAAAATGGGTACTAAGTAAATGCCAGCTACTTTTGTTATAGTTGTTGTATTTATTGTTATATCACAGTTCAGATCACATTCCTTTTCTCTTTTATTCCCATTAGCATACGCTTTATGACAGTTAATGCATTCTTCTAACAGCCTGCTTTCTTAATCATCCTTCCTAGAGCTTTTTATAATCACTATTTGTTAGGACTCTTCAAGGTGCAAGTAATACAAACCTAACTAAAATTATCCTGAGTCCAAAAAGATAATTCCGGAGTTGCCACTTCTGGGCCTGACCATTCTCCTACTTTGAGAATGTACTTCACTTTAATAAACCACTTTGTGCTTAAAAAAAAAAAGGAAAAAAGAAGAAAGAAAAGAAAGAAAGAAAGAAAGAAAGAAAGAAAGAAAGAAGAAAGAAAGAAGAAAGAAAGAAGAAAGAAGAGAAAGAAAGAAAGAAAGAAAGAAAGAAAGAAAGAAAGAAAGAAAGAAAGAAAGAAAAAGAAAGAATCATGTGCTAGATAATAAGGAGAGATTCTTTTAGACCCTTGACTCAGTGTCCAGCTTGATTTTAGTTTACCTTCCCTTTACTCATAAGAGAGGGGTGCTAAATAATCACTCAAATTGTGACATAGAAAAGGGCTTTGTTTAATGATGTGCAAGATGACTATGCAGCAATGCTATCTATATGGTTGTTTCATATACAGAGGGACCAGTATTTGTTGTAAGATTTATATGTTGGATTCAGCATGTTGTGAAGTGTGTGGAAAGAGTGGAAAGGATATGGGAAGACCAAAAGAAAAGGATGAAGCAGTGTAAATCATGCATCAACAATCAAGAATTGAGATAGTCTCGTTTGGAGAAATAACATTTGGGAGCAACTTCATAGTTAACTTTGTATAAGATGTAGTTTTGCTAAGAGGATGTTAACCAGTTATTGGCTAATTCAATAGAAACCAAAATAAATGCCTACAAATTAAAGTGGGAAAAAAAAGGTCAATTGGAACAGAGTAGCCCACTTTCTGCCTTTAAAATGTCTTAGAGTTACATGTGGAATTTAAGAAACAAAACAGATGAGCAAAGAGGAAAAAAGAGAGAATCAAATCAAGAAACAGACTCAACAGTAGAGAAGAAACGGTGGTTACCAGAGAGGAAGTGGGTGGGGGATGGGTTAAATAGGTGATGAGGATTAAGAATTCCACTTTTTGTGATGGGTATTGAGTATTACATGGAAGTGTTGATCACTAGATTGTACCCCTGAAACTAAAATTACACTGCATGCTAACTAACTGGAATTAAAATTAAAAAAAAAAAAAAAACAAAACTCGGCAGAGGTGGATAAAAGAATGTGGAATTTTTTGTAGAGTATTTATAGCTTTTCTTTAGACAAAGAAAATGAAATTGAGATTTTTTTTAACTTAAAAGTTTAATGTAATTGTAGAATCCCCAAATCTTTCAGTGATTATGTTAAAATGAAATGACATTACTCAAAGCATTGTTAATTCTTACTATAATATCACATTTCAAAAATAGAGTTTGGTATAAAATGTTTATAGCCTTGGTGAGAAATTATGAAATATAAATCTTGATCTTAAAAATAATTTTAGTTCCATAGTCACAATGTTATTAAAAGTGCCTTGTGTGGATTTGATATCAGTAAGGAATGGATAATAAGAAGGGATGGACTTATTATATGCACTGTAATTTATTTTTCTGAAAAAAAGGTAACATACTGAAAAAAAGTTTCAGAGTCTATTGCCACAAGTAAATGTGGAATTTCTGAGACTGGTAAATAATCAATAGATATTAGCTAATATTATCATCAGTCTTATCACCGATATCATTTGCCAATAATTTCCTAGGATCCACAAATTGCAAAGCTGTACATTTCTAGAAGTCACCATCTCTGATATTCCTCAGGAGAAACTCTGAATTTGTATAGTGTCTTAACTTTTCAAAATGCTCATGTGGAATTTTTATAGATATAAAAAACTAAAAACCAAGAGAGTTACAGAACACAGGTCTCCTGGCACTCAATCCAGTCTGTTATCATTGCGTCCTTTCCAATATGATATAGCTATTACAGATTATAATTATCAAACTTCAGTCTAGCAATGGGGCATTGGACATGGAACCACATCTAATAAGACTCAAGTTAATTCTTGAGTTGCTAGACCAAGGTTTTCTAAAATGTTGCCTGCTGGAAAAACACTTGTCTCTAAATCACCTGGGCTGGTCCCCTTCCAGATCTATGAAAGTATGATCTATGAGATTGGGACCTTAAGAAGCTACCTTTATAAACAAGCACCCAGAGGTTATTCTATTGTATTCTGCTTTCTAAGATAATTAATTATTGCCCCCCTTTCTTTTGGTGGAAGGCATTGAAATGGACTTATATTCAGTTTCAGCTGCTCATAGATTTTTTCTAATATTTTGTGCACTGATTATTTTGATTCACTTATTAATTTGAGCAGAGTAAGAGAAAAGGAAAAAAATGATGTAAGAGATTTGGGATCCTGAAATAAATTAACCAATAATGATCCAAAAGGTTTGGATGAACACTATTCCCCACTCTCATGCACAAGAAAAAAAAAAAAAAGCATCCCTTATTTAATCCCTATATTTAATAGGGCCTCATTTAACTATTTTAATAAGAGCTAGTCAACTGAAAGACATCTTTGAACAAATGATAAAGAATATAGTGTCTCACGCATAAACAATATGATGTCCTGAGAGATGGATGAATGGACTTGGAACCAGACAGATCTCCTTATTAATTCTGTGGCCCTGCTTAAACAATTCAAACATTCTAAACTTTAGTTTCATTATCTATAAAATAAGTATAATACTTATCCTTCTTTACAAATGTGTAAATATTTTTAAAGTTCCTAGCATTAAATGGACACTTAATAAGGACTGAGATAGGAAATGATTAATCAAAAATGTTGACTATGACCAATGCCAAAGAATGTGGCATTACATGAAGTTTCTGGGTCTTATAACAGGTAGCTTTAATTTGTTTAATGTAAGAGTGTCTCAATGGTCTGTTTATGGTTTTACTAACTTGAAAGATTAAAAAAACCCCACAAGAACATAGATCAATTCTTCATCCTGTCAGATAACATGATAAGAAATAGAAGAAACAAGCTCTTAGCCTCAAATTATCTTAATTTTTGTGTTACTAAAACTTTCTTTCACTGGGAAACATAAATTCAGTTGCTACAATAAAAAGGAAGCCTCTATCCCTAATAAGTGGGCTCTAGGAGTAAACAAACCAATAAGAAATAAGCTTCTAACTTTGATGTAACAAGCACAGGGGAAGACAGGGAAATAACTTGATTTGCAGGACAGAAGTAGAAGAAAATCAGTAAAGAAGATGGAGCCCTGGTTCTGAACGGAAGCCGGCTGGTATACATTCTCTTCATAGGAAGGAATCAATCCAACTCAATCTCTTCACTTTCTTTATTTGAAAAAGCAACTGAATGGGCCTATCAGAAGACCTATTTCATGTGTCTAAGTGGTACTGCAAATCAAGGTACCCCACACTCCCCATCTCCAGAATGGACTTTTTGAAGCAATTAACCAATCCCCTTAAACTCAATGATTTATACCAGAATAGGCATGTCACCCACAGGCCATATGGAGTCCTTTTAGGGGAGACTGATATGCAGTTTGAGAAAGAGTGTTTTTCTTTCTCAAACAGAGAAAAGAAAAAGAGAAATAATCCTGGTGAGATTGTTTAGTGCCTACATCCAGGTATTACATAAGCCCTGGGCTTTTCAGTTACATGAGCCAATAAATTCCTTTTCTGTGATTGAGCTGATTGGACTCAATCCATTAAGAGTTTAATTTCATTGGTCAGAGGGTTTGGGCTACAAAAAAACTAGAATCTACTGTGTCCTGCAACACCCCTTAATTCTGCCAACTAATTCTGTGG
Organism: Canis lupus familiaris; assembly: GCF_011100685.1. NCBI lineage: Eukaryota > Metazoa > Chordata > Mammalia > Carnivora > Canidae > Canis > Canis lupus. The sequence continues at coordinate 50,493,119 of NC_049225.1, forward strand.
TTTTCAGCAATGGTTTCCAGTTTTTAAGCATTTTCAACAAATTTTCTTCCAAGATGTGTTATTTGCTGCTGCTATTGTTGTCATTTTTATGTTAACATGAAACTATGAATGTCATAACTCTGTTTTTTATCCCACTAATTTTGACCTGACCCTGAAAGATGCATACCTGCAGGCATATGTATTCTTCTGATTCTGAAGCCTGGGTGAGCTTTAGAGCATGCAGTCAGCTGGAAAGCCCATAAACAAGACCAGCTTTCTGAGAAAGAGCCTGCCAGAAAAGCTGCTACAAGCATATTGTGTGAGCAGCTGGCCTCAGCAGCAGTGAGAATCTACCAGAAAAGAAGATGGAGAAATACATTTGCAAGCAACAGTTTGAGATCAAGAGGTTTCAGAAGGCAAAGCCGTTACATGTATCCCAAGGCATTTAAAATGGAATCCTCAGGAAAAAAGTCTCAATCCATCTATCCAATGAAATGGAGTCAGCAATTTGCTATAAATCTCATTTACATTGAATGGAATTTATCTTATTCCAAACTCAAATGATTCACTCTGTAGTTGGACCTTCTCCATTGAACTGGCTGTGCAACCTCCTTGGCTACTAGGCCAAGTGGAAGGCTTCCAGGTTGCTTCTTTCTTCCTGCCTTCTCCCCTCCATTCTTGAACCTTGTTCAGTCAGAAATGACCTCCTAGGTCATTGGGGTCTAGCCAATAATCCTCAGGGGCGGTTGCATTATAAGACAAACGAAGATTGAGAGAGTAACTTTTGAAATCTGACCTTGGTCTCAATTTTGATTTTCCTCCTTCCCTCTCTCTTTTCCTTCCATCTTTATTTATATAGCACTTATTATATGCCAGACACTTATTAGTTACTAATAGAGATGAACTAAAAAAAATTCTTTGCTTTCTTAAAATTAAGAAGATTGTTCAATGAATAATCACCTTAAGTAACTTCCTATTTAAGCCAAGTCATTGCCTCTGTTTTGGCCTCATTTTCCATGTCTGTAACATGGATTGTAAAATGCCTACCTTGCATGACTAAAGAAGACTTCAGGTATGTGAGATCTTGGGAGCTGGATGATCCAGGAATGAAAACAAGACTCATCTTAAAGATTAGTAAAATTAGTTAATATTATCCAGAAACCTATATGTGTTTTACTTTGTGGTAGAAGAAGATAAAAAGAAGAAAAACTATGAACCTATGTCACTGGACCTCATCCGCTCTTAGTCTCCCAGATCCTCTTCTATAAAATGATGACAGTCATATTCACCCTACTTCCTCACAGGGCTATGCAAGAATTGTGTGAGTTATTTTAAAGAGAGAGAGAGAGAGGTCACAAATATTTAAAGCATTCTTTGCAAAGTGAAAGCAATGGTTCTTGATTTGGGGCAATTCCTACCCTCTTACCTCACCCCACCAAGAGACATTTGGCAACATCATTTTTTCCCAAAAAGTACCTTTTATTTTACTTATTTTATTACCTTTTTTTGTGAGAATGTTTAAGTTCAAGTCTTTAAACAAATTTAAATAATACAATATAGTGTTTTCTATAGATACCATGTTATATGTAATATCCTCGGTTTATATTATTATTATTCAGTTTATAATTGAAAGCTTATATACCTTTATCAGCTTTCACCTATTTCCCCCAACCTCCTGCCCCTGTCAACAACTTTTCTATTCTCTGTTTCTATTAGTTTATCTTTTTTTTTTTTTTAAGATTCTATATCTAAGTGATATCATGCAATGTTCACTATTTGTATTCTTCTGTCTGGCATTATTTAACTTATTATAATATCCTCTGGGTTCATCCACAAACAACAGAGTTCCTTTCTTTTTAAAGCTAAATAATATTCCATTGTGTGTGTGTGTGCATGTGTGTGTATTACATTTTCTTTATCAATTCATTGTCAAGGAATATTTAGGTTGTTTCCATACTTTGGTTTTGTGAATAATGCTGCTACAGACATGAAAATACAGGTATTGCCTTGATAACTCATTTCCTTTGGCTATATACCCAGAAGTAGATCTTTTGTAGTTATATTTTTAATTTCTTGAAGAACCTTCATACTGTTGAACATAGTGGCTGTGCCAGTTTACAATGGAGTACAGGGTTGCCTTTTCTTCACGTCCTCACCAGCATGTTATCTCTTGTCTTTTTGATAATAGCCATTTAATAGGTGTGAGGTGGTATCTTGTTCTGACGTCTATTTCCCTGACAATTAGTGATGTTGAGCTCTTTTCATATGCCTATTGCCATTTGTATGCTTTCTTTCTTTTTTTTTTTTTTTTTTAATTTAAATTCAATTTGCTAACATATAACACCCAGTGCTCGTCTCATCATTTGTATGCCTTCTTTGGAAAAATGTCTATTTAGATTCTTTGCTCATTTTTAAATTGTGTTATTTGATTTTTTGCAATTGAGTTGTATAAGTACTTTACATATTTTGGATTGGGGCCCATTATTAAATATATTGTTTAAGTATTTCTCCCATTTCACAGGTTGCATTTTAATGTCATTGGAGATTTCCTTTGTTTCACCAAAACTTTTTAGTTTGATATAGTCTTTTTTATTTTTACCTTTATTGTCTTTGCTTTTGGAGTCATATCAAGAAAATCATTGACAAGATCAATGTCAAAGAGTTTACCCCTTATGTTTTCTTCTAGGAATTTTTGGTTTCAGTTTTTACATCCAAATCTTTAGTCTGTTTTCTGTTGATTTTCATGTATTGAGCTCCTAAGATAGAAGTTCAGTTTCATTCGTTTGCATATGGCTAACTAGCTTCCCAACACCATTTATTTAAAAGACTATCCTTTCCCCATCGTACACTCATATCTCCTTTGTCAAAAGTTAGTTTACCATAAATAAGAGGCTTTATACATGGGCTCCCTATTCTGTTCCATTGATCTATGTGTGTTTTGATTATTATAGCTTTGCAACATAGTTTGAAGTCAGGAAGTATGCCTCTCCCTCTGTTCTTCTTTCTCAAGATTGCTTTGGCTATTTGGGGTTTTTGTGGTTCCATACAAATTCTAGGATTTTTTTTTTTTAAATTCTAGGATTTTTAAAAATTTCTTTGAAAAAATGCTATTGAAATATTGAAAAGGATTGCAAAAAATCTGTAGATCATTTTTGGTAGTACGGACATTTTACAATATTAATTCTTCCAATCCATGGGCAAAGAATGTGTTTCCATTTATTTGTATCCTCTTCTATTTCTTTCATCAATAGTTTTCAGTATACAGATCTTTTACCTTCTTGGTTAAATTAATTCCAAAATATTTTATTCTTTTTGGGGTTGTTTTCTTAATTTCTCTTTCTGATAGTTTGTTTTTGGTGCATAGAAAACAAACTGACTTTTGTATACTGATTTTGTATCCTGCTACTTTGCAGAGTTTATTTGTTCTAACAGTCTTTGATAGAGTCTCAATTTTCTGTATATAATATCATATTGCTATTGTCATCTGCAAATAGACACAAGTTTACTTCTTCTTTTTCCATTTGTGTTTCTTTTATTCCTTTTCTTGCCTAATGACTTCCAGTAAAAGGTTTAATAAGAGTGATGAGAGTGGACATCATTGTTTTGTTCCTGCTCTTAAAGGAAACACTTTCATCCATTTTACCGTTAAGTAAATGTTAACTGTGGGATTTTCATATATGATCTTTGTTATGTTGAAGTATCCTCCCTCTAAATTTAGTTTGTTGAGGATTTTTATCATGAAAGAATGTTAAATTTTGTCAGATACTTTTTTTGCATCTATTGAGATGATTACATTATTTTTATCCTTCTTTTGTCAATATAGTATATCACATTTCTTGATTTGTGGATTTTGAACTATCCTTTTATCCCTGGGATGTATTCCATTTGATCAATAGACAATATTTTTATATTTATTTTTTTTAAATTTTTATTTATTTATGATAGTTACACACAGAGAGAGAGAGAGAGAGGCGCAGAGACACAGGCAGAGGGAGAAGCAGGCTCCATGCACCGGGAGCCTGACGTGGGATTCGATCCCGGGTCTCCAGGATCGCGCCCTGGGCCAAAGGCAGGCGCTAAACCGCTGCGCCACCCAGGGATCCCTAGACAATATTTTTAATGTGTTGTTGAATTTGGTTTGTTAATATTTTGTTGAGTATTTTTGCATCTATGTTCATCAGGGATATAATTTTTTCTCCTTTACTGTCCTTGTACGACTTTGGTATCAAGAGAATACTAATCTCATGAATGAGTTTCCTCCTTTTCTATTTTTTGGAAGAGTTTAAAAGTATTGGTAGTAGGTCTTTTTTAAATGTTTGTTAGCATTCATTAGTGAAGCCATCTGGTCCTGGACTTTTCTTCATCGGGAGGATTTGATTACCAATTTAATAGCCTTACTAATAACTGATCTGTTCAGATGTTCTTTTTCTTCATAATTCAGCATTGGTAGGTTAGATGTTTCTGGAAATTCTTCCACTTCTTCTATATCATCCAATTTGTTGGTATATAATCATTTCTAGTAGTCTCTTACTATCCTTTATGCATGTGTAGTATCGATTGCAATGGATCCCTTTTGATTTATAACTTTATTTACTTGTCTTCACTCATTTTCTCTAGGTGAGTCTAGCTAACAGTTTGTCTATTTTTTATATTTTCAAGCAACAAGCACTTAGTTTCATTGGCTCTCTCTATTGTCTTTTAGTCTCTATTTCATTTATTTCTGCTCTAATCTTCGTTATTCCTCTCCTATTAACTCTGGACTTGGTTTGTCCTTCTTTTTTTAGTTATTTAAGGTATGAGGTTAAGATGTTTACATTTGCCAATTTTTGAAGATATATTTGGTTGTCACAAATGGTAGAAGAAGTGGAGAGAAGCTATTGGCATCTAGTTGCTAGGAAGCCAGGGATGCTGTTAAGCATCCTGCAATATACAAGGTGTCTCCCACCCACTTCCAACAAAGAACGAGACCAAAATATCTTAAGCATCTAGGTTGAGAAATTCTGCTATGAAGTACTATGGAAAAATGAATTTATATTATTGTAATTATATCTGGTTGTTTGTATCTAAACATGTTGGGAGGCAATGTGGCCCAGAAGAGGGGGAATAGGGATGCCCGTGTGTCTCGATGGTTGAGTGTCTGTCTTTGGCTCAGGATGTGACCTGGAGTTCTGGGATCGAGTACCACATCAGGCTCCTGCATGGAGCCAGCTTCTCCTCCTTCTGCCTGTTTCTGCCTCTCTCTGTGTCTCTCATGAATATATAAATAAAATATTTTAAAAAGGGTGGGGAGGAATGGCAAAGTCTAAGAAGCAATAGTACCCTCAAGACTCACACATGAAAATAATCTCTAGAACAAAATGAAAATAAGTTATCTTATACTTCAGTGTAAAATACTTGAAGTTAATTGATAATTCTTTCAGTTTTGTTATTGGCTTGCTATATGACCATGGACATGGACAAGACATTTACCCTTTCTGGGCTGCTAAATATACCATTAAGAACAGGCTAGAGGGGGATCCCTGAGTGGCTCAGTGGGTTTAGTGCCTGCCTTCTGCCCTGGCGCATGATCCTGGGGTCCCAAGATCGAGTCCCATGTCAGGCTCCCTGCATGGAGCCTGCTTCTCCCTCTGCCTGTGCCTCTGCCTCTCTTGCTCTCTCTGTCTCTCGTGAATAAATAAATAAAATCTTTTTTAAAAATCATAAAAAAAAGAACAGGCTAGAGGGATGCCTGGGTGGCTAAGTGGCTGAGCAATCTGCCTTTGGCTCAGGGCCTGATCCCAGATTCCCAGGATTGGGCTCCCCGCATGGAGCCTACTTCTCCCCCCTCTGCCTGTGTATCTGCCTTTCTTTCTATGTCACTCATGAATAAATAAATAAAATATTTTTTTAAAAAAAGAACAGGCTAGAGAGTTCTCAAGGCATATCCAGCACCAGCATTCCATTTTCAATTATTTGTGAGAGACAATAAGCATTTAATTTTGATTCCAGTATCACAGACTCAGTTTTTCCAACTTAATAGGTAAGAGAATATAGAAAACTCAATGAAGGATTTTGAAACTCAGTGTTATTATCTGTAACTGGCGGCCGGGGGGGGGGGGGGGGGGCCAGTAAATATGTTGTAGCAAAGAACCTGGCACATAGTACCTATTATTTCCAGTTACTATATTACTATGGGCTTTGGAAAATATTTCAATCTATTTAATTAGCCTGCATTTGGTTGAGAGCATGCTTCCACAGTACTAACCAGAAACAAGAGGACAGGTCATGGTCTTTATGGAGTAAATATGTATAGCCACTCAGTAAGCCTATTAGTGTGGACCAAAGACTATTTTGACCATGCATCAAGGGTAATTTGTTGCCTTTCTTAAAACACAACCACTCTATATGAAAGATAGAATAACTATACCCTAAAAGAACAATAGGAAGTTATATGTGTATTTTTAACATTTCTATTTAAGTATATTTCCTCTATTTCCTAGTGTTCCTGTCCATTGTGTAAGATATTCTCTTCTTCTCCATCACTAGGTCCAAAAAGGAACTAACCTGGCTTTCAAAAGTCAGCTTCTAGTCCCTCCGAAATATATTTATAGGAAAGCAGAGAGGAATCAAGTTTCTCTTTACCTATGCTACTCAATCTGTGAGACATTGTTTCTCCAGTCATAAATAGTGCCCAATTTACTTCATAGTGCTTTGGATATTGACTTCAGGATGATTGTAGATGTCCTGAAGTTATTTCATGAAGGAATAAGCTGGTCTGTTCTCTCCCTCAGGCCTCAAAGAAAAAGGTCTCAGTAACCTAAAGAAGTCTGGAACAAATTCCAGGTCAAATTAAATATAATAGTTGTTAATAAAAATTCATATCAATATTCATATCAATAGCCCAAGGAAAGTAATTCTAACATACCAGTAAATTTTAATGGTGCCATTATCAGTGACAATTTCAACTATTTATGCTATTTTGTGAAACTATTGTATACATATTTTTTAAAAACAGCTTTAGTGAGATATAAATCACTTACCATAAAATTCACCTTTTTGAAGTATACAATTTGGTAGATTTTTGCAAATTCAGAGTTGTACAATCATCACCACTAACTTTGAAACAATTTTATCAATTGTGTCTTCAAAAAAATAAAAAGTCAGAAACAATAGCCTTCCCCAGTCGCACCACTCCTCCATTTGGGAGCTGAGAAACTTTTGGCTATTAATTACCACACCTGACATCATTTTGTATGAGAAACCACACTGGCCATTAGTGTTTTTCCTCTTTGTTCTTAGAAGCAATGGCTCCATCTTCAATGTATCTGCTCTAATGCATACTCTTTCAATTCTGTGTCTCCTCTTAGCAACTAGTGGATTTACCAGTTGATCTCTTCTTACTTAGTAAAGAAAATGACTATTAGGGCCATATTCATGCAAAAGTAGTCTCACTATGTAAAATCAATACCTTTCTGAGGCCATGGTTGCTGTGTAAAGAATTTGAGGTAGTTTCTCACATTCTGACTTGAAACGGTTGTCAACGAAAAGGTTTGCTCTATTCAAATATTAATTTTGAAAAAAAATATTGTCAGTTTAAGAATGTTTTCCTCCCAAATTGATGTCTTGATAAGGATCATATTAGTAAAAGGAAACTCAAAGAATTATTTCATTCAACTTTCTGTCTTCTAAAAGGGGAATTTGCAAGCCTTGCACTTCAAAAACAAAATAAATGAAGTACTACAATCTGGAAACCTTGGAAAATGTTTTTTTTTTTTTCCAACAAATTCTCTTAGCTTGCACTCCTGCATTTTCATTGGTTTATAAACGTGCTCTCAACTGTCTTATCCAGAGTTACTTTGGTTGCAAATAATAGAAACCCACTCAAATTAACTCACATATAAATAGTTCAGGGTTTGTTCTTGTTGTTGAGATTTTCAGGGTTATATCTCAATTCTCAAGAAATGCTTTAGAATGAATTAGAATAGGAAAAGTTATTAGGAAGCAGCCAGTCTCACTTTCTCTTTCTCTGGACACTTATAAACTTACTTCTCCACATGTCATTTTATATTTCTGTCTCATTCTTCTCTTTTCCTCACATTTTCTGTTGCTCTGTAAACATAATTTAAAAGGACCACCCACAAGTTTAAATGTCCTCTAAGTTCGAATACTAAAATAATCTAACTAATGTCTTTGAATATTGTTTCCAAACTCTCTCAAGAGAGAATGTGATGGGCTTAATTTGGTCAGTCTTTTTCTCTGGCCTAGATTGATTTGGTCAGGGAATCATTTCCAACAGTTGTCTGAGAAAATAAGGTTGAGTTGTTGACCAAAAAAGTGTCTATTATCACACCCCATGATACTTTCTCATCCTTATCTTTCTTTTTCAGTTTCCCAAACTTTTTTTCTCTCTAAGCATTTCAGAGAATCAATCCCATCAGTCTTAACTCTTTCAGGTACAAAAATAAAAGCCAAAACTTATAGCAGGGAAAGCAGTAGTATGGTAAAGAGTCAGTAGCAGCTTTTGTGGGCAATCCAAAAGCCTGCAGATTGTGATGAGCCTTATACATTGGTCGATTGAATGAGCTACTGATGGACAGAAATCCAGTCCCATTTGCTAGTATAGTCTGGCAGTTCACACATTATAGTCATTGCTATTAGTCTCTCTCAGAGCACTGTCCAAATAATGTAATAACATTTCACAGTTATTAGCCTTTTCTAAGTTATTGCACTTTGCTCAATCTTGGCTAGAAGCCCATGTCCTGGAGCAGAACTTAACTTTTAAACACTATAGTGATTGCCCTATTTTAAATAATGGATTTGCCAATAGAGACAAAGGAATTTTATGATCCTTAAAGAATCATTCACTTATCTATTTTAAATGTTAGGAGTTTAATGCTCTTCGTTGATTAAATCAAAGTCAGGGCAGTGATTTCTCTACAGGTGTCAGAAGAAATAGTGAAACTACATTTCTGCCTTCTAAGTCCTCTTGTCTGTGGGGTTCCAGTAACCCAAAAGGAAAATTCTCAACATAATAAAAGATTATAGCTGTGGAACTTACCAAGGGGGAAGGTATGTTTCAGAGGCATGGAGGTAGCTTAGGCTATACAGTAAAATAATAATATGTGTTATCCTAAATATCTTATTATGGCCCCTAATAACCATAGGTCTCTTCTAAATGGTCTAATTAGGTCCCATTATATCTGAGTAACTCTGGGAAAAGTCATTTACTTATTCCTTAATCTTGAATCTCAAAGGAGCATTTGATTGTAGAGAGGTACTCAGTGTAGAATATTTTTAATTTCTCTCAAGAAATGTACTATGCCTACCTTGAGTATTAATGGCAACCCTTTCTTTCTTATTCATACTTCACTCTAGTAAAAATGTGTCCCATCACAGGATAGAAAGCCAGCTTACCCACGTTTGACCCAGAGCCTCTATATACAGGTGATAGAACACTGAGGTCCACATCTGAACTAACTTGAGTCTATCACATACTTTCCCTTTGGACTTGGAAATTGAGATACAGAGATTGATGTGGTTAACCCAGAGTAGCCAAAATGGAGAGTCATGTAGACTTTAGGAGCTTCAGATGCCTCCGTAGACAGTTGTGTGCATGTACATAAGTGGACAGAAAAGTTGGTCTTTTAAAGAAAAGAATCAAGCAGATGTCTAGAAGATGCAAGTGTTGAAGGGTAAGGAAAAAAAGGAAGAGAAAATTACTAGTTTCTTGGCAGCTGTTCTCATGAGGTGTGACTGTACTTATTAAATTTTATGAGATACCCACAACCCTTATAATATACCTTGCTGTAGCAAGTTAGATTGAGTCAGTTCCTATTTCTTGCTATTGTTAGCTTAAACATTTCCTATTTACACATCTAGACTAAGAAACATTATATTAAATGGAGATTCATTAGAATAAAAGAACAGGAATGTATTATTGGCCAAATCAGGCCAATAGCTACATACAGAACTGAATCAGAGCCAAAGGTTTTCACTGACACTGCAAAATTTAACCTCCATACCATTCTGTATAAGCAAAACTCATTTCACAGATAAGAAAAAGAAGGCTCAGAAAGGTTAAATAACTTGTTCAAAACTACATAAATCATATGTGACAGAAACAGAACTAGATGAAAGTCTTCTGACTTCTACACTCTTGCACTTTTCACGGCATATTATCTCCAGATGAAAATAAGTTCCAGGACCAAACTCCAGCTATATATATAAAAAATTCCTGGTATCTTATTAGTTATAATTGTTAATCAAGTCCTCCAACTATGCCCTAATTGTTCCCAGCTAAACCAATCACTAGCATATGTAGATTCAGGTGGCTATTTGTTCTCTCTCTCAGTCCTCATTTGTTAGGTATAGGCAAGATGGCGGTGAAGCATAGAGAAAAATGGAAAGGACCCAGTATAGTAGCTGACCTCCAAAAACCTTTTACCCAATACTCTCCCATTATAATAGAACTACTCTTTCCAGGTAAATGAAGCAAGGTAAAGGTGGATCATCAGTGTCTGCCTCTTCCTTTGCATCCTGCAAGTGCCTTGGGGTAGCAAATTAACCAGCAAAACAGGTAAGAGCTTAAGGTCTTCAGAAAGGGCTGCCTCTCTACCTGGTAAGTGGGTTTTATGCTTCTCCAAGTTCTATAATTTATTGTCTTACCTTTGAGACCTTTTATAGTTATGTTTCTTTTCACAGATATGTCCTTTTTTTGAGTCCTGGCTCAGTAAATACACAAATTCCTAAATTCTGATTCTGTGTATTCTTTTTTAATTTTTTTTGATTCTGTGTATTCTATATGGCCTGTATTTGCTCTAGCCCTGCTACCAATTTTCTACCAGACAAATTTCTGTCCAAAAGACCAAGCATTGACTCTACTCCTGAGTTGTTCAGATTCTTTACTGGGCATTTTCATTGACTCTGCCCTTAAGGGAGTCACTTTCATGAATATATTTCTATTCCTACTCAACTATTATCTTTCTCATAGAAACATCTACTCTTTATTTTATTTCATGAGGTCATATTCTGATTACTTTCAATCTCAGTCATACCCAAACCACATAAGTATTATAAGTATTTTTCTGACATTTTTAGACATTTTTCCTTTTATCTCCCCTAAATATCGTATGAGCAAACTCCTACCAGGATAGCATTTCAAACCTCCCCATTATTTGGGGTCTTTGTTTCTCTCCCTCTCTATAAATTTCTTTGCCTTTTTTCTTCTGTTTCCCCAGAAGGAACTACTCCCAATTTGCCAACCACCTTCATTTTATTTCTTATCTTTCTCAGTGTAAAAACATTTGAAACACTTTGTGTAAGAGGCACTCGATAAAAATAAGTTGAATGGCATCTACATGAAAAACAGCAAGCATTTGGCTCAAGACTAAATATGTGAGGAAAATGCTTAGTCTTTTAAGATCTCTCGTTTATCTCTTCAAGCCCTTGTGAAGGACCTAATGAACACCAGGAAAGGGTAATCTCAGTATTCTAGTTAATACGTTCTTATGATTTCTTATTAGGGTTGCATTATCCCCTCCCCAAAAGAAAAAAAAAGGCAGAATTATAGTGTTATGTTATTTTTTGGAAAATAAAAAAAAAAATCCTGAGACACTCAGGATTTGTTCTGAAAAGGGATATATTGCAGTCTTGGTGTCAATGCTGCCTATCACCGTCACTGCAGACTTGAAAAAAGCTTCCCACTGGTTGACTTTACACTGGGAAGAAACGCCAGTTACGTTGACCTTGAGCCCAACCTGAGAAATGGATCTCAGATTGAAGCCTTACAGAAAGAAATTAAATGTCAAACTTTATTAAGTCTTTGTGTGACCCCATAAAGTCTTAAACTTGATGTTAAAGGTCATGTTTCTCTTTTTTTGTAGGGGAAATATGTCATTGAAACATCTTGGTTTTTCAAAGTCATGCTGAGTATCTATACTGGAATGAAGAGGTGAGGACATGAAGAGCTAGAAGTCTGTCTTCATTGGTGGCAAAGTAGAACACCACATGAATTATTTTTATTTTACTTTATTTTATTTTATTTTTCCCTCTGTCTAAAAGGCACTATGGGCAGGGCCAAGGAAAAGAGGGTGGGGGTGGTATATGTAGATATCTTCAAATTGTGGCAGGCCAAGGTAGAGGAGGCAGCTCAATGGGACAGCCTCTGAGAATAGCTGAAGTCAATGGACCCCAGGAACAGTGATATTTGATATCCAGTTGAAAAGGTTGAAGTTTTCCAGTTCTGCATTTAAATTCCTATATGTTATACTTAAGTCTTTATTAAAGTTTGGTTAAACACCAAAACTTCTTTGCGGCCATGCCCAAGAGGAAGATGATGTTTGGTACGTGGGTGGAGAGAAGCAGGCTAGGAAGGCGGTTAACAATGCAGAGAGAGACAATCAGCAGAGGAATAGTGCACAGAGTGATAGAAAACAGGAGACAATCAGAATGGATTTCAACGACATATTATCATTCCCAGAGGATTTGCAGAACTCCTTGCAAGGCATGGGGAAAAGAAACTGATTTTCTGCAGCTATGTAGGATGGGGCCCAGGCTGTGTTAGTCAACTACTGAAAAACACACTTGATGCTGGAGAAAAATCGACTTTTAGGTTGTACACACAAAGTACTTCATGTATAAGGCAGTAGGTGTCTCTTACTGATCTTTATTCTTATAGATTTGATATTTGGAAATATATTACTCATTTTTCTTTACTCTTCTGATAAATCCTGCATATCTGCTTTACTCTCTTAGCAGAATTTTTATCTGTTCCTGTCTCTGTTTTATAATACATATTGGGATTCAAGATCCAGTCAGTTAAATCCCTTGGGGAAAAATTCAAGTGAGAAAGAGGGCAGGTGGAAGAAAGGGAAACTAAAGGAGGAGAGAAAGGGAGGGGGGGAGGTGCACAAAAGTGGTAGGTTGATCCATTGCTTAGGCTAAACTATGCAGCACTGATTTTCTTAGACTCTTCTGTAGCTAAGACATCACCATCATCTAATTTAATCATTGTCGCCAGCTGTCACATAACAGTGATGTGATCCTGAGAGATAACCTTTGTATTAGGTTGCACCGTTATCCAGAAACCAGTGGGGACTGACTCAAAATATCACTCCAAAATGTCATATCACTGTCAGATGAAGAAGGGCATGCATGAATGGGCACAGGGAAGCATGCCTTCATTTCACATGTATAGGCATAGTCACTAGTGTATGCACAGCAAAATGGTCTTCACTCCATTGCCCCACCATCTAATAATTAACTATGTACCAAGCAATTCCTAAGCATTCAGTCTTGAGCTAAGTACTTTACCTACATCATCTCATCCCACCTACAACATAGAGGGAGGTCAGTAAAAATGGAGATTCACAGTCTATACATCTAATCTACAGATTATAATGCCTACTGCATAACACTGCTATATGGAACAAGTGAAAAGAAGCCAGAAAAATCCATAGTCTCATGCCTGACATAAGGTATATGCTCTAGAAGTTTTAGTTACCATTAGTATTATTAATTAGGGAAAGTTATAATTCCCATTTAGCAAGGGAAGAAATTAAGATTCAGAAGTGAGATATCTTATCACAAATTTTATACCTAGTCAGAGGCAGAGGCAAAAAGGCTCCTTCACTCTATAAGCTTTACTGAACATCTACTATATTACCAGGTTCTGTGGTACATGCTGGGAATACTGAGATTAATACATGCAATATGTATGAACCTTAAGTTCCCTCTTTTTAATACAACACAGTTCTCTAAATATTCATGAATATACCAAAAGAGAAAGATGCTGAGGATCCTGGAGAAACAAGTCATCACACGGTCAGATGGTAGATGCTGTAGACAATATGTACAAAATAATCACGCAGACATACAGAAATCTAAGCTGGTGCCCATTTCATACCACTCTGCTGCCTTCAGCTGAAAATAATTGGGAAGGTATGTCTTTAGAAAATACCCATTATAGAATGTATTTCAACATAAACTATAAATTATTCTCTCCATTAGTGCAAAAAATTGGATGTTGACTGAATTTAAATTAGGAAAAAAAAGGAAAGGGATTGATTCAAATCTATATGAGAATATTATTTAGGGATGTAGGCCTTGGTAAAAAGAGCCAAAGACTAAGATTTAAAAAGCATAGTTCTAGTCAAGCTTGTTTCTTTCTCCTTTGTTGAATGATCAGGGTTTCATTTTTGTTACAAACTCAGTGTATATGTATATGGGGAGGGTTTGGCTGGGGCGGTGAGGAGTGGGAAGTGGGTCAGAATGTTTATAAGCTGCTTTTCCTGCCAGCACTGCCTTTATATTACTTTATTTTATTTCATGTTATTTTGTCTTTAATTCTTGGAGACATTACCACTGGATAGATTCTTTATACCCAAAGAACAGAATATGAATGACTTGTTCATAGACACTGGAAGATGTTAGTTCTCAAGCTTCCTAGAACCTACTGGGGCTCAGATTTTGAGGAAATGAACAGAGTAAGTGGGAAGTGGCTGGTGCCTTCCCTGCCTTAAGAGTCAATCAGCAGAAAGGAGCCTCCTTCCCTCCTGTCACCATTCCCTGTTCTTGTTCTGGCCCTGTAGGTTGTGTTCTGGCCAGACTTGGAATGAGATGACAAGCAGAGAGAAAGATTAAAAGGATGATCACAGACAATATGAGGCTGAGAGAGAAGGGAGCAGAGAAGAAATGGAAACACAGAGGCTGCTATCTCAGCAGTGAGAGCAATATCGACAATAAGAGAGGCTCCCATTTGAAGTGTCTACCATATGCCAAGCCTTGCTCACAAGTTGTTTCTAATATTTACAACAAGTTAAGTACAACATCTATATTTTAGGGATGAGGAAGTGGAGACTCAAAGAGGTCGAATAACTTACCCAAGGCTAAATAGTAAATGTCAGAGCTTATATTTAAACCTGTTTCTATCTCTACAATCTATTGTTCACTTTCTCCATGCTGTGCTGGGGTATGGCTATGAAAGGATATAGAAAGCTGAAAATATTTATTATTAGTTACTACCTATATTCAAAACAAAAATCTCAGTTTCCTCCTCTGTTAAACAAAGAGATTGAGGTCCCGTCTGGAGGCATAATTTTGGACAATAGAGCTCAACTTCCTCTGACATCTGCCTTGGCAAAGCACACATTATAATAACTCAAAAGAAATGTCATCTCATTCTCAGTGAAAAAAATCCACTTTGGATAAATAGGATAAACAAGATAAGCACAATAGCCATATAAGATTCTGCAAGTAGAGACAAATAATTATAATTAGAAAAGCAAGTTTCAATTTCTTGAGATTTATAAAGCCTAACAACTAAAATAGAGATAGAGATTTGGATATAGTGGCCTGACAATAAGTAATGGAGGGGAATGGTTGGGAGGGATTTTTTAAGGTCATTTATTCTAGTGCATCTACTTCCCCTTCACGCCCCCAAGTAATCTTCCAGGCTCTGCATAAACATATTCAGAAATGTGGAACACAATGTTTGGAAAATTCTTGTATTGAGCTCAGCTCTCTGCCATAGCAAATCGTTGAGAATATAATGCCTAAACAATTCATTTTAGTTGAGAAGTGGTATTCATTTGGTACTGTCTCTGGACTCCTCACAGGCTAAAATAAAGAGGGGAGAAGGCTTAAACATTTTGGTGGAATGTTTCCAAGGTAGTATGTAATCAGAATAATTAATGCAAGTGTAAATGGGATATTAGTTTCTGGAAACATTTATTTTATGAAATGAATAATAATTACAATGGCAAGATTTGGCATTATTAAAAAAAAGGAATGAAGAGTCGCTTTACAAATCCTTCCCTTTTCTTTCCCCAGTAGGATCTAGGCAAATCACTTGACGTGAGCTATTTCATGAGATTTATAATAAAAGGTATTTTTTTCAGACTCTAGATTTTTATAAGGCCATCTTTTCTTGGATGAATTGGCTTGATGAAAAGAGGATATTACATGTAGTCAAATGGCTATTCTCATAAACAAAAAGTACTTGTAAAATATAGAATAAATGAATCTCCTGGGTGCTATGAATCCACAGAATTGTGCCCCGCCTTCCATTTATATGTTGGTGTCTTAATCCCCAAGGTGACCATATTTGGAGATAGGGCCTTTAAGAGATAGTTAAAGCTAAATGCCATCATAAGGGTAAGCACATAATCTTGCCCACTAGAGACACTAGAATGCTTGCTCTCTCTCTCTGTCTCTTACCATCCCATCTACATGTATTGAAGGAAGGTCACATGAACATATGGAGAGATGGTGACCACCTGTAAGCCAGGGAGAGATCCCTCACAGGAAATTAAATCCTCTAGACCTTGGTCTTGGATTTTCTAGCCTCTAGAATAATGAGGAGATTAATTTCTATTGTTTAAACAATATAGTCTCTGGCATTTTGTTAATGGCAGCCCAAGCAAGGTATCATTATTGATCACAGATGATGTATTTTCCCATATGATTACAATAGACTCTATGATCTCCTCCTGTCTACCTCTCCAGCCTCTCATTTTATCACTGTCCATCCACATCATTCTTGACTTCCCATCATACTGAATTTTTTTAGGTTCCTAAATCTATACTTTCTTATTCATGAACTACTGAAATGCTCTCCAGAGTAGCCAGCATGGTCTTTTAAAAAAATCAAATGCAATAAAATGCTGCTCTGCCTCATCTTCAGTGGGATCTTATTGCACTAAGTCTTGAGTCAAAATCTTTTGCCTGACTTGAGCAGTTGGGTTGCTGCCCACCTTTCCATTTTGTCTTGTACAGTGACTCCTGGAACTCCCTCTACCGTTCATATTGATTTCAAGTGCCTCTCCTTCGTCTGTTTTGTCTTTTATGTCTAGTCCTCCTTTGGCTAAATAAGCAGAAGTAAGATGAGCCATTCCCAAATTCTGATGAGGGGATTTTTCCCTCGTACTTTTCCTTCCTGGCAGTCATCACTGCATAAGTGATATTTTGATTACTCTTGTGCTTCCCCATTCAACTGAAAATTCAGACTATGTGCATTAGTCACCTTCGTATCCTCAACATGTATCACAAAGCCTGGGCATGACCATTTGTTAAATAAATATATACCCTCAATTAACTGCTTTTACCTCCTTTACTCTTTACTCTCTACTTCAACCTCCCAAACATCCTTCAAATCCAATCACAGAAAAACATTCTTCCAAAGTAATCTTTCTCCATCTCAAAATTCATCCCTGTGTCTAAACATTTTCCTGTTTGCCTAACCCTCCCTTCCATTAAACTGTGATCTCTCTAATGGTATGGGCCATACTTTGTGTAGTCCTTTATTGTTGTGTCTGAACAGAGTATCTGTTTGCACTAGCAGAGCCTCAAAAAGTATTCATTTGCAAATGATTGAACTATAGAGCACAGTACTATCCAGTGGTTATTAACTAGCATCAGTTGTTTCTAAAAAAAAAAAAAAAAAACTAAATTCTACCTTCAAAAATGCATCTGCATATGTGAGTTTGGGGGGTGTTTGTGTCAAAAGAAAGCTGATTGGCTGGAATGTGTTCTTGATGTTTCCTAAGGTGCCACAACTATCTAAAAAAGCAAAGGCAGCAGAGAAGCTGCTCAGCATGTCTATAAGATGCTAGTCTGGATGGTTTTGTTTTAACCAAACTGATTTCTTTGTTGAGCATCATCTAGCTGTGCAGGATGCCTTCCAGAGATTAGCTATGGTGTCTTCATTTGCTTTTGAAAATGTGAATAGCTTTGGCATTGCTTGGCAGAGGTTATCCTCTTCACATTCTCCCTGAGGTAATTAAAATGGGAAAATCTCTTTAGGGAAGAATATGGATGGGAAATTATCTTTTTAA
Source organism: Canis lupus familiaris (assembly GCF_011100685.1). Taxonomy (NCBI): domain Eukaryota; kingdom Metazoa; phylum Chordata; class Mammalia; order Carnivora; family Canidae; genus Canis; species Canis lupus. The sequence continues at coordinate 50,510,908 of NC_049225.1, forward strand.
AATGGAGAACAGGATGATAGACACCATACGCATACATCACATACCATATACATATGCCCCCTATCCAGGCAGAGCATGGGGAGATGGAAAGTGGTGCTGACGTTCTGCTTGTGTTACATAAATTCCTGCTCCCAGACAGAAGTTATTGGATCAAGTATGTGTTTGATTCACATAGGTTAATTCCAATTCCTCTGCTAGAAATCTGAAATTAGCATTTCCAGATGTTGTTCATCTTTTCTTCTTGTTTGACTTGAAGAGATATAAGCTCAGGAATGACTGGGCAGCCATTATGCACCATGAGCATGGGAGGGAGAGAAAGCCAGTCTGCCAAAAGGAAGGATTGAACGAGACAAAGAAGAGCATCAGGGATGAAAGATGATGTGGCTCCAGAGATAGACGGGTGAGGATGTGTGTTAGCTGTCTCAGAGCCTGGCATGTTTTGTTGTTTCTAACCTTGTAAGATTGGACTCTATACTGCCCATGTTTCTTAGGATATATTCTTGCTTCTTTCTAAGTTGCACTTGACTTAATATAATTTGAGTGGATTTCCTTACTTGAAATTAGAAATACTTGACCAAGGCAAGGATTTTATACTGAGTCTCAAGACATTGAAAAATGACTTATGAATAAACAACAATAAAACAAGACCTAGAAGGAAGTGAAAAAAGGGGAAATTGGGCTGATGATAGATTGAGCTGGAATATGGGGATTTTGTTTTTTTTATCTTTCTTTAGGTAAAAGGATCAAAGTACACACACTATCTGACTTAATGTTTGTTCCTCTACATTATTATGGGGAAATCAGCAGGTGATTAGAAAGTAATGCTCCAAGTTCTATGAAAAATCAAATTACTTACTAGTTATTTATTGGTTAAGTCACTGAGAAAAGTACTTGTCTTCCAGGACCAAACACTCTCTTTTCCTGCTTAAACCTCACTAGTTTTGAGTCAGAAAGGATTTTTTTTTTTAGGTTCCAAAGTCCATTGAGGACACAATAGTTTGTGTTAGATGAGGCATGAAGACACTTGTACCCTCAGAAATAAACCCTGATATCCTATGGATGTAGAAAACTTAATTGTGAAGTGGCAGCAGGGCTGGCTTTTTCAATTTGTTTATTTGCTGGTTGTATAGCTTGGTCTCTCTGCTCTTACTCTCACATTTTGAGTAATAGCAACACCATTGGACTAAGTGTAGAACTAAGTAATCTACTCGTGTTGTAAGTTTAAGGAAATATAAAGTAATTGCAATACTTTATACTTAATCTTGTAATGCAGACATTTTCCTGTGAGGTTATGTTAGCTCCACCTGTTATTAGTTGATGTCACAATAGCAACTACCATTTGTGGAGAGTTTTCTATATGCTAGGCACTCTGCAAAGGGCTACATGGCTAGGTCACTTGAGCCATTCAACAATCTTTTGATGGACTAATTTTTTAAAGAGTATATATTAGAAAGTGTATATGTAAACAATTTGTTCGTGTAGATTTGAACCAGTCTTCATTCTTAACAAATATTAGAATATATAAAATGCGTATAAAACCATGAGGTAAGATAGCACCTGGTATACTTAAATATTTTTGGTTATCTATCCTGGTGGCGAATCTTAAAGAAATTGTTGGAAAAGGATTTCAAAGCCTAAAATTTCACATCTATGTTTTAAAGCTAATGAATTTTCAGGGTCTCTGAGAACTTAAGCCTTTTTTTTGTTGAAAGATCTACTACTATTTCATGGAGTCTTTCAAAACTTATCTTCTAATCTTAAAAAATATAGGAAGGGGAATTTTGTTCATGAGGCAGTTGCCCAAAATAATCCTCCTAAGTTTATCTACTTTTGTAATAAGCAAAAAAATATCATGTATATGTAATATACTTGCAATATTTGTCTCTCAATGCTGACAGAGTATGTGTATGTATTCTAGATGAGAATACACAAAAAAGACTTAAGAGATCTAAATTATAGTCCTGCCTTTGTAATCTCTTTGTACACCTAGAAAATCACTTAACTTCCATTTCCCCATTTTTCTCAGTAAAGTTGAAATTTAAATACACATGGTCTGGTTTGAGAATGAAAATGCAAAGTAATGGCATCATATGCTTAATCTTATTGATATTTTTCCCCACATGGAGTGATAATCATTCACAACCTATCGGAAAGTTGCTACTAAGGGGTTTTCCAAAGTAATTTTGCTTTCTTTTTCTTTGCCTTTGCCTTAGACTTTTTAGAAAACATTATTTGATAGGGGAACTGTACTTTCTTTAGGGGGTTAATGGAAATTTTTGTAGCATAAAATCGTACAAATGTGATTGAAACAAATGGAGCATTTAAATCAATAACAACAAATCATTAGAACAGCCAGTAATTAACCTTTTGTCCCTGTAAAGGATTATTTAGATGGAACACAGGGCAGCATCTTGTGTACAAGTATGGTGTTAGTGTGAAACCTGCTAGTTTGAACGCTATTTTAATCATGAGTTTGATATATGAAATGGAGCATAATTTAATTTAAAAACTGATGCTTTTCAGATGCAAAACTTCCAAAGGTGAGTGAAGATGATAGTACAGGGTTTCCATTCACACAGCTGTTTTCAGCTCTAGAGTACAGTATATTTTTATAAATATAATTTATTTATGCATGACTGGGATAAGAAGGGATCACTTTTGAGAAATGAGAACTATATCTTATAAAAAGCAAAAAAGTACTCGTCTAATCAATGGATAGTTCTTGGTGTTTCAGACTAATTTACCTGTCACCTTTAGGCAGATCTTAAAAGAATTCAAGTCTTATATGAAATAAACTAGACCTTAGTGACAATGGGTCTGATGCAAAGTATAGCCTCAGCAAAATACAGTAACTGAAATACCCTTCAAAGGCAAATAGTAGGACAGATTTCATCCTTTTGTCATTTATTCATTCAACAAAATTGTCAAGACCTATTATGTACATAGCACTTTGTAAGATACTGGGAAACACAGTGACAAGTTAATTTATTATCTAAACTCCAGAAATACAAAAGCTAATAAAGGCAACTCATAATTGCTATAATAATCATCGGAGAGAGCAGGAACATATAAAAAGAAAATATAATTCACTTCTTGAAGGGCCAGGAAAGGCTACCTGTAAAAAGCCTTACCTAAACCAGTTTGAAGGATGAGTAGAAGGGAGTCAGGGGAAGCAGAAAGGAATGGGTCTGTGCTTAGAGGAATAGCAATGCAAGAGTATAGAAATAAGAAAGAACTGTAGAGCTCAAGTACTTTAGTCTAGCAGGACTTTAGAGCTCAATGAAGGGAGAGAAGAAAGAAGAAAGGCTGAAGAGATGAATAATAGCCCGACCATTAAGATCCAGTGCCCCTACTAAAATTTTTAAGGGTAGGCTCACTGCATGGCTCTACACATTTAAGTCTCTGCCTCCTAGCCACCCTTGTGGGTTATAAATAAGCCAAGTACTTAGTTATTTAGCTAAATATATTCACATATATTTTATAAAGCCATCTTCACATCTTTCCCAGAGTCATGCTATCAAACTTCCTTAGCAATAGACCAATTTGTCTTAGCACTTTCATTTCCCAACCAAGAAATTTTTCTCTCAAGTGTGCCAACATGGTCTTACTTCCAGTGTTTTCCATCCTTGATCAACAGGGATAAGCATATCTTCCCTGATTTTGTCATACTCACTTTAAAATATAGGTAAAGTATTGCTAGCTCATAAATATGTCAATCCAACTGGAAGATTCTGTCTCAAGGGCTGGTGCAAATCATCCATAAAAACACGCAAAGGATTGAAACTCCTTCATGTAAGGCCAGAAGAAGCTTAACTGGTTTAATTGCCATTGAGGTACAGTATTCTTCCCTAGTAGAAAAAAACCTTATGGTTACATTTCTTCATGATTTATAAATGAGTTTCACTGGTAGCCATTGAAAATTTTAATTTGAATTTAAAGTATGATGCTGTGAGGTTGTTTTTTACTGGTCAAAATTATGTTAAAGTTTTGTGTATGTAATAGGGGAGCTTAATTAAGGAACCTTGATCCAATGGTAATTTTTAAATTAAAAAAATGTCTAGCATTTTGATTTCTCTGAGATCATCAACTAGGGACACTAAATTTTTACCTTACCTAAAGGTTTCAAAGCAAATTAAAAGTGAAGAAAGAAAATCTGACAAAAGCATGATCATTTTCTCTAGACACCATCTTCACAATGTCTATTATAAGTAGGTGATAGTAAATTCCAACAAAATTGTTCAAGTCTTCTTCATTCTTAGAATCATAGAGTATATATTACTTTAGTCAATCTTAAAAATCTTTCATCTGCTGCATTTGATTTGAACTTTCATAAATTATATGTCCTTTTCAGATTTCTTGTCTTGAATCCACCTAGGGTAGGGTGGAGGAGTCATTCATTCAAATAATACATTTTAATTTGTGAATGTGTATTTGATCTTGAGTAGCCAAAAAGAAAAGAGAGAATTAATAAAATCTTAACATAAAGGAGAAATCTTCAGTTAAATGTTGTTATTAATTACAATAGACATTATTGCTACTTGAAGGGTACATTGTAAGTGATAAATTTCTTACAATAATTGAGAGGAGATGAGCATTTATAGCTCTATTTCTAGATGAGGAAAATCATGCAGAGAGAGATCAAATATTATGTAGGTCACTCAGAATGAAAGAGACTGCCTACTTCACAACCCTATCCATTTTGTTTTCTTTCTGGGAATATACTCAGAGTAGATATCTCAGCTTTTCTTTTTAGTTAATCGTGGTCATATTACTGAGTTCTAGCCAATACACTCTGAGAAAAGTGAGGAGTGCTGCTTCCAGGCCTTCCATGCTTCTTTCCCCTTTTACCATGAATTTTAGACACCATCTTTGAGAATGGAAAAATTGCAAGATGGGAGAGCCTAGGAACTTGAATCACTGCTTAGAGGACAGCCACCAACCAAACAGGAGTATTTTTTTTTCTTCTTTTCATATGAAAACAATTGATGTCTTTTTAAATATATATATTTTTTATTTTTATTTATTTGAGAGAAAAGGAGAGAGAGCATGAGATGGTGGAGGGGCAAAGGGAGAGGAAGAAGCAGGCGCCCTGCTGAGCACAGAACTGGATATAGGGCCCTATCCCAGCACCTGAGATCATGGCCTGAGCCAGTCAGATGCTTAACCAACTGAGCCACCCAGGTGCACCCGACATCTTTTATATTAAACCACTGAGATTTGGGGATTTGTTACAGCAATTAATGTTGCCCTAAACAATATGTATAGCCAGTAACTAGAGAAAGCAGGATTTGAATTGAGGCAGGCCTTGCCCCCAAAGGATATATTCTGAATCACTTTTCAGCTGTCAGACTATATAATGCCTTCCATATATTGCCTCTGGGATTGTCATAATGGGGACACTATGTTGGAAACTAATTACCTGAAACATTTGCAATATGGTCCCGAAGCCTCAAGCTCCATGCTGATTCCATCTAGGAGGTGCAGTTTTTTCCCTCTCTAGGAACTCAGAATTGTAGAAAATAGGATATGCCTAATGGGTCACAAAATGGGGCAATAGCAATGACTGCTTGCTTATTTATAACAACTTAGTTACTGATTTAGTGGTTTCATTGATTAAGATCATGTTTAACAACTGCATCCAAAAAACAAATTATTTGGGCTTCACAGACTAAACAGAAGCAATTACTTGTCATCTAGTACTATGGAACCTAGGAGCTTAGATGGGAGCTGTAATTTGGCAAAATAAAAGGGAAATCGATTTCTGTTTCTGGGTGCCTTCATGATAATTGAGGATGATGAAAATCATTATCAAGATAAGATAACAGAACCCATTTATCCTATCTAGAATTTTGGCCTAAAAGTTTTTCTGTGGAAATCCATCTCACTAGGATCAAGAAAATGAGTCGTGGTTGAACTCACTGATGTATTCCACTATCCCAGTTAGTCCTCTCTGCCACTCAATCCCCCTAAACTCTGAATCAAATAATTTCTCAGAGGGATCCAGGAGTAAATGCTGTATTTATGAGGCCTATGAAAAATCTGTTGTTAGGGTTTGATCTGCTCGCTATTTCTCAAATAAGGATATAAGATAGAAAGATATCTTGTCATTCTGAGGAAATGTGTTGTTTTGCGTTGCCATATGACAATTCTTCAGTTATACCAAGAAGACAAAAATTAGGCAAAGGTAAGTGCCCCTCACTTTAATTTAAGTAGCTTGGGTAGTGAGAAGATCCTTCTGTCTAAGAAAACCTCCTCCGGTGCTTGAAGTTATTAATAAGCTACAAAGCCACAATGTCAAAAGACATAAAAATCCCCATGGACAGGAAATACAGAAACGAAAATTTACACTACCTGAAAATGACTTATTTGAGAGCCTTTCCCAAGAGCAGATTGTGATCAACAAAAAGAAAGGCTAAAGTTCAATGCCAGAAAGAGGGCAAAAAGTTCAGGAAGAAAAAACTGAGAGCTCCCCAAACTTAATTTCTTCCATTTCTCTGCTCTGCCTTGGGCCAGTTTTGTAATGAAATTTTATCTCCATGAATGTATGCATAAAGTAAAATAAAATCCAGTAGCATCTTTTGGTCATGGCTATGTTGCTTGAACGTATTTTTACATCCCTAATTCACCTTCTAAAGAAAGCAACCTAACAATAAAAGCTTTTTAAAAACTTCAAATTGATGGTAATAATTCATTTACAAACTTAGTTGGTGGTAACTGTCTCATTTAAAATTCATTTCCATGGTATATGTGTAGGCCTCATTTTTAATGTGCAAAGCTCTTTGTTTAAATTGAATTTCTCTGTGCTTATTAATCACATACAATATTGGGAATGGAACCTCAAAATAACATTGCCTCCCAGAGAGTGGTTTTTTCACCGCTTCCCAGAGCACAGTCAGGATTAAAATACAGCATGAGAAATTATTCCTCTATGCCTACCTATATTTCAAAATTTATATCTTATTGCCTGAGATATTTTATAATAGCTGTGTTATTATCAACCTAGTTCCCTTTTCACTAGTAGGAGAAGTGGATGAACAATGAGATGATGAGAATAAATTAAGAGGCATTTATGTGAGGTCACACATGTGCTCCATCTTCCTTATTTGTGAAGGACTGGGGCCTAGGCAATAGCAGAGGTGGAGAAGCTGTGAGGAAATATCTTCCTCTCCTGCCAAAGATGAGTCTTTCCTAACACCCTTCTTTTCTAAACCAAAAGGAGAAAATTACTTGGTCAGATTCTGGAACACCTGTTGGGCCTCATTCCCCAGGAAGGAATGATATCACCTTGGGCCTTAAACCTTACACCTTATGCTTTTAGTATAATCCAGGTGTTCTTTAAGCCTACCAGAAAGCTCCATTTCTAGGCTTTAGCAGAATCACAAAGATACTTGTGTTTTTTTAAGGTATTATTTATTTATTTGAGAAAGAGAGATCATGAGGGGGAGGGTTGGAAGGAGAAGCAGATTCTTCGCTGAGCAGGGAGCCTGACATGGGGCTCAATCCTAGGACCCTGAGATCATGACTTGAGCTGAAGACAGATGCTTAACTGACTGAGCCACCCAGGCGCCCCACAAAAAATACTTGTATTCATTTTTGCCATTTGTAGTTCTGTTGGGAACCTCAGAGAAAAGGTGGCAGGCTATATTTTGTGGCAGAATTATGGTATTCCAAGATCCCTTGACCAAAACACCACTCTCTACACCCCTCCTCCAAAAGCTTATATATGCCACATTTAGCTCTTTCATTTATATAAGCAAATGATAAGAGTATTGATGGTGCTGATGAGATCTAAATTTGACACAGCAACAGATAAGAGGGCTATCATATTGTTAGCAGATTAGAAAGTTCAGGAAACAAAGAAAAATTCTACATATAGATTGTTGTCTTGGATTTCAACCAGCTGAATTTCTAGAAAGCATTCTTACTTGCAAATTCATCATTGCCCCAGAGAAAATCAGTAACCTCTGTGTATTTTATTTAATGCATTTCTATGTCTGGATAACACCACTAAAGCTGTTAGAATATTAAAGAGGGTGGACATAACCTTGGGAATTAGAATAACTGTTTCCTGTCCATAGGACAGGTATGGATTTACCTGGCTTTGTCATTATTGTGTTATTTTGATGTTTTAGCATAGTAGCACTGAAGAACAAGATATTTGTATGTCAGGTTATCAATGTCAATCTTAAAAAATGGTAATTTCTTTGAAAACAATGTCAGCTCCTGCCAAATCATTGTCCCTTCAAACTAAAGGACCAGAGAACTAATTAGAAACTAAAAGTCTACATTTCTACTGAATCTTAAAAAACAAAACAAAACAAAACTCTCGTATATAAGAGTGACACATGGAAAAAATAGAAAAAGAGCTATGTTCTGGATTTGTTTAATGATGATTATAGAAAAGGAAATAGCCAAAGAAAGGGGCATTCAAAATATAAAGATCAGTGGGAGTAAATATTCTAAATAAGAGATAAGCAAAAGAAAAATGATCCTCACAAGAGCCAGAGATAGTAATGAAAATTCTGAGTTTCCCACGGCATTTGAGAGTCAGCCACATTTTAAAAGCCAGTGATCAAGATAATCCTAGTGGCTGCTGGAGTTCTTTGGTCCTCCAAATGCCTGATGCTAGGATTATAGGTGCACCTCACAGAGAGCATTCTTTTGGAGGACTTTGTTAAAGATGCTTCATAAAGGCGGACTGCTTTTCAAGCCAAAGCTTAAAGGTGGTTGTCAGGAACATGTGGTTATAGAAAAGAATAGGCCCTAGATTCATACAGGTGATATGGCAAAGAGAGTAAGACAGTGGTCTAAGAGCCTGGCTTGATGCTATCATATAGCTATGTGGCCAGAAGCAAGTCATTTCCCCTTACTCTGCCTTGTAATTTTCCCCTAAAATGGAGATAATTATATTACCTACCATTTTGGGTTGCAGTTAAAGTCAAATGAGATAATGCACAGGAATGTATCAAGTCGTTGGCAAGTCCATGTTGTTAGAACTCCATGGCTGCATTGCCACTCTGCGCTGGGCATGGTGATGAGGGCATGTGGAGGTTATCTAACCCAACCAGCTCCCATTATACAGATAGGAAAACTGAGGCTTAGAAGTAACATAGGATATTACAAGTGAGCTATTTATTAAACAAGATGTTCTAACCCTACATCACAAAGAGGACACCTAAACCACATATTGGAAATATTTGCAGTGACAATAAAGGATTCAGAAGCCCAGCACTAAGATGGGTATGCCGCTTGTGCCTGAACCACCAGCAGCTGTGTTCACAGAAACCAAAGGGTGAGAGTGTCTGCTGGAGCTGACAAGCCATGAGGACAAGGACCTTTTTTGAAGGTGAAACAGAAGGTTATTTCAAGCTCTTTGGGTAAATCCCCAGATTCCTCAAAGTGGGAAGCTGAGGAGGCTTCCTATTTGATGTTCTAATTCCTAAGTGAGAAAAAAAAAATCTCTAGGCTTCGTCATTGCTCAAGGTGAGCTGAAGTAGGGCATGCCACGTGCTGTTCCCAGGCAGCTGTATTTACTCGCAAGCATTTTTCCCCAACTGCATAGGGTCATGCAGTGTGGTCTCTGCCAGCAATCCAGAGAATGCACAATGAGGCTCCTTCTGATTGCTAAAGCTTTTTCAGTGTAGCAGGGAATAAATACCCTTGCCAGGCATAAGACTATCTCTATCTTTTTAATACAATGGAAACAAATGATCTGTCTTTTTCATCATGATCATCTTTTGGCTTTGACATGGAGAATGGGGACTCAAGAGACCGCCAGAAATATCACTGGGCTCTTGTTCTGTATCTTTAAGAAAGAAATATTAGAGACATAATTAGATTTGTCTGAATCTTTCAGGCCATGTGCTAACATCAGAACCCATTTTAGAACATAAAGCTCTCTAGTTCACATCTGAAATTTAAAATCTTTAGGAATTTGGGGAGCTGTTCCTGAGTCCCCTGCAATGAGATGCAAAATTATGTTTTTACCTGCATGTTTATAGATTAAGCATTTAAGGTTCACCCAGCTAACAAGAGGCCAGAGGTATACTAAACTCATCATTTCAGAGTACAATATCTGAGCTGTTTCATATTCTTCTGTGTGATAAGATTCTGTTTGGTGGAAAGAAAAAAAACTCTACTTAAAAAGAGAAAGAAAGAAAAGGGTCTTCTCAATTGATTACAGACCTGCCTTGACTCCATTGAAAAGAAATGCCTTACAAGAACATTACATGGATTGTGCACATATTACATGGGTTGCATGAATGCCCTGGCAGGGGATGCTGAGCAGGGAGCCCAATGTGGGGCTAGATCCCAGGACACTGGTATATGACCTGAGCTAAAGGCAGACACTTAACCAAGTAAGCCACCCAAGTATCCCTGTGGTTTTGATTTGTATTTCCCTGGTGCCAAGTGATGTTGAGCATTTTGCATTTTTCATGTGTCTGTTGACCATTTGTACATCTTCTATGGAGAAATGTCTGTTCATGTCTTCTGACTATTTTTTGATTGTATTATTTGTTCTTTGGGTGTTGAGTATAATAAGTTCTTTATAGATTTTAGATGGTAGCCCTTTGTCTGATAAAAGACAGAAATTATCTTTTAAGTCCTGTACATTTTCCTACATCTCAGAGTTTGCTGACATAATTACTATTAAATAGATGCAAAATAGAAATTCAGCCATTATTCTTTCTAATGCTTAAGTAATCCTATCTTTAGCTAGTAGAAGAAAGAAATGGTTATTAATTAATTTCATTATTCCTTAAAACCATATAAAGTATTAAATAATAAAGGAAAACTAAAAGAATGAAGAGAATAAAATGTAAACTTTCCTAACTCTTAAAATATTTTTTAAAAAGGAAAATCAACCATAGAGGCAGGCTATATCTGCTCTAAATAAATCATAAAATAAATTCAGAACTAAGAACAAATATCTCTTGTGAGTACAGTAAATGTACTCACTTCTCTATTAAAGTAAAAACATTTTTAAGTTGGCTAACAAAGCAAAATACAATTTGATCGGGATATATATATATATATATATATATACACACACACATATATATATGATACATAATTTAAAATGAATCCAAAAATAATAAATAAAGATAATAATAAAAATAAAAGAGCAGCAAAGATATACTAGGCAAATTCATAAGAAAATAAGGTAGGAGTCATTATCTTGCTATAAAACAAGAGGTAAATCAGGCCAAAAGTCAAATCAGGCAAGTATTATACAATGCTGAAAAAAAAAACAATATACAAAGAAGACATAATTATCCATGTCTTGGCACCAGGTAATTTACACAATTACAAATTTTAAGAAGATACTACAGGCAATGCAAACAAATGGACAAGAGAAACTGATAATGTTTTCCTTTATTTTTTTAAATAATTACATGTTTTTATTGAAAACAGTGACAACCCCCACACGTGTATACATGTTTGTGTAAGATTATATTAGAATGTGTAAGTGCAGAAGGAAGCCTAAATGTGTTAACAAAAAGAAATACAGCTATGGTAAAACTAACATGTGTAATAAGGTCTTGTGATAATGATTTACTTTAACATATACATCAGTATGAGGCAGCCCAAGAAACCATCACTAATAATGTAAAAGATCTAAACAACATGATCAGTAAGTGTATAAAACAGAGTGTATAAAAGCGTATAAAAAAGTGTATAAAAATATGTGTATAAAACAGACATAAAAATATAAAAATATAATTTCTGACAACAGAAATTTAACTTTACAGCTTGTAGCTGTAGAATATTTGTGAAAATTGATCACACATTATACACCAAATTATTCTCAATGCATTCCTCCCAAAATATAATTCAAGCAATATTTCCATGATCACAGTGCTGTAAAGTTAGAAATTAATACAGGATTAAGATACGATGAATGTATGTACATTATTGTGTTTTACATAGATCTGTTAGGTTGAGTTTGCTGGCAGTGTTATTCAAATATTCTCTGTTCTTACTGGGGTTTTTGCTGCTTTTTTCTATACGTTATTTACATAAGTGATTAAAAATTGTACACAATAATTGTGGAGTTGTCTATTTTTTTATTTCTGTCCAATTTTGTATCTAATTTTGAACTGCTATATTTTCCTCAAGAATTGAAAATCTATTTCAGATATTTGAATTTTATCATCTAAAATTTATTTTCTGATATAATACAGCTATATCAACTCTTCTATTTAGTTCTGATTGATAGATATCTACCTAGAGAGAAAGAGAACTTTATGGAAGCATAATGGGAATGTCAAAAGTACACATAATATATACATCACTGCAATTAATATAATGTATGTTTCCACCATCCACAAGTGTTCTCATGCCTCTCTGTAATCCATCCTTCCCTCCATGCCTACCTATAAGCAACCCCTAACCCATCTGCTTTATGTCAGTACAAATGGTTCAATTTTCTACAATGTAACATAAATGAAATCAAATAGTTCATATTCTCTTTTATTTTTTGCTCACATTTTATAGCTTAAAATATAATTTAGGGATTAATTCATGTTATTCTGTGTATCTATAGCTCATTTTATTTTATTGCTCGGTAGTAGTCTATTGTAAAGATATATCATAAGTTATCCATTCACCTATTTATAGATTTTTGGGTATTTTTCTTTTCATTTTGGAGCTGCTATAAACAAAGCCCTATGAATATTTGAATACAAGTCTTTGTACAGACATATATTTAATTTCTTTTGGGTTAATACTTTGAATAAAAACCTTTTAAGACTCTATTTTGTGGCTTCACGTCCATCAGTTTTCAGCTCTTATCTTTGCAAATATTGTTTTTGTTCTCTTCTCCACTTCTGGGACATTCATAGCACAAATGATTGATCTCCTCTTACCTCTTTTCAATGTTGCCAATCTTTTTGACTCTGTATTTCTTTCTGATCATTTGACTTATTCATTTTTACATATGTTCTGGTATACTGATTTCCTTTTTGGTTGCCTGAATCTGATTTTAACCTATGCTTTGAATTCTTCATTTCACATAATTTATTATTTAGTTACTGAATTTTTACTTTCATAGTTTCTATTTTCTGTAAAAAACTGTCGAATGCTTATTTCTTTTTGTGTAGCAGGCATATTTACTTAATTGTCTGTATATCAAGGCTCCCATAACTGGTGTCTCTGTGTGTCTTTATATTCTTTTTTCCTATAGTGTCATTTATGTTGTATGGTCTGCCAGTGGGCCTCATTGTTTTATAAAATGTACTAAATGTTATATTTGAGAAAGTATATTTGTAAATAATTTGAGCTCTATAAATGCATTAACCTCCTTTAAGAAAGACTTACATTTGACCTACAGGAATTAATATTCCAGGGTGTCTTGCGGACATTGGCACCTTGAGTTCACCTCAATCTAATTTCAGGAAGTGAGATGATTCTATTCTAAGCTGCAATATATATGTAGGCTGTGTAATTCTGCAATATTCTTGGGACCCTCTTCAAAGTGAGAGGGTTCACCACCATGATCTACATTTAGGAATGTTGTACACTACCTCCTGTTCTCCTCACCCCCAGCAGGCCATCAAAAAGCATTTCTCAGCCTCTCAGTGGCACTTCTGAGATCAGAAAAACAAATACACAAAACAAACCTCCAAAAAAATCTCAGAGAAAGAATAATACAAACCAGGCTTATTAATAAGAAAGACATTGTTAGCAAAAACGATGACATGGTCAGAATAACAGTTTTCACATTCTTTCGATCACTTAAACTATATATATTTGGGGTGTGCAAAGTCTGTTTGTTTTTAGGATATATTTTGGGCAAGTGCAGTTTGGGTTTGTCCTTCTCTCTTCAAACATATTGTAGAATATCAGTAAGTTTTGTTCTTAATGATGAACTTTGGTTGCTGCTCACTCACTCAGAAATCACTATGAAACAGAGATGTACTACTTGACTTTGCTGTTCCTGAATTTTGCCAAATATACAAAAATTCACAAAGTATCCAAAGGCTCTCTGCTGAATATTTACATTATGGTCCTGGAGAAGGCTGAGGCCGAGAAGCATCAGCCAGGACATGACAAAAACAATAATGGGCAAGGCTCAAACAAGTGATTCATTTCTGCTGCATTCAAGGCCATCACTAAATATCATGGGTATATGTCATCTTCACTGTTTCTGATGCCCAGCATTTTATTTATTTATTTTTTAAAATTTATTCCTGAGAGACAGTGGGGAGGGGCGAGGCAGAGACACAGGCAGAGGGAGAAGCAGGCTCCATGCAAGGAGCCTGATGTGGGACTCAATCCTGGGTCTCCAGGAACACACCCTGGGCTGAAGGTGGCACTAAACCGCTGAGCCACCCAGGCTGCCCTGATGCCCAGCATTTTATTTTATTTTATTTTTAATTTTAATTTTTTGTTGGAGTTCAATTTGCCAACATATAGCCTAAAACCCAGTGCTCATTCCGCCAAGTGCCCCCCTCAGTGCCCATGACCTGGTCATCCCAACCCCCCGCCCACCTCCCCTTCCACTACCCCTTGTTCTTTTCCCAGAGTTAGGTGTCTCTCATGTTTTGTCACCCTCACTGATATTTTCACTCATTTTCTTTCCTTTCCCTTTATTCCCTTTCAATAATTTTTATATTCTCCAAATGAATGAGACCATATAATGTTTGTCCTTCTCCGATTGACTTACTTCACTCAACATAATACCCTCCAGGTCCATCCACATCGAAGCAAATGGTGGGTATTTGTTGTTTCTAATGGCTGAGTAATATTCCATTGTATACATAGACCACATCTTCTTTATCCATTCATCTTTCGATGGACACCGAGGCTCCTTCCACAGTTTGGCTATTGTGGACACTGCTGCTAGAAACATCGGGGTGCAGGTGTCCCAGCATTTCACTGCATCTGTATCTTTGGGGTAAATCCCCAGCAGTGCAATTCCTGGGTGTAGGGCAGGTCTATTTTTAACTCTTTGAGGAACCTCCACACAGTTTTCCAGAGGTGCTGCACCAGTTCACATTTCCGCCAACAGTGCAAGAGGTGTTCCCCATTCTCCACATCCTCTCCAACATTTGTTGTTTCCTGTCTTGTTAATTTTCACCATTCTCACTGGTGTGAGGTGGTATCTCATTGTGGTTTTGATTTGTATTTCCCTGATAGCAAGTGATGTGGAACATTTTCTCATGTGCTTGTTGGCCATGTCTAAGTCTTCCTCTGTGAAATTTCTGTTCATGTCTTTTGCCCATTTCATGATTGGATTGTTTGTTTCTTTGCTGTTGAGTTTAATAAGTTCTTTATAGAACTTGGATACTAGCCCTTTATCTGATAGGTCATTTGCAAATATCTTCTCCCATTCTGTAGGTTGTCTTTTAGTTTTGTTGACTGTTTCTTTTGCTGTGCAGAAGCTTTTTATCTTGATGAAGTCCCAATAGTTCATTTTTGCTTTTGTTTCTCTTGCCTTCATGGATGAATCTTGCAAGAAGTTGCTGTGGCCAAGTTCAAAATTGACCATAAAGTTGAGGGTCCACTTCTGGGTTCTCTACTCTGTTTCATTGATCCATGTGTCTGTTTTTGTGCCAGTACCACCCTGTCTTGATGACCACAGCTTTATAGTACAACCTGAAATTTGGCATTCTGATGCTCCCAGCTATGGTTTTCTTTTTTAATATTCCCCTGGCTATTCAGGGTCTTTTCTGATTCCACACAAACTTTAAAATGATTTGTTCCAAGTCTCTGAAAAAAGTCCATGGTATTTTGATAGGGATTGCATTGAACATGTAAATTGCCCTGGGTAGCATAGACATTTTCACAATATTCATTCTTCCAATCCATGAACATGGAATATTTTTCCATCTCTTTGTGTCTTCCTCAATTTCTTTCAGAAGTGTTCTGTAGTTTTTAGGGTATAGATCCTTTACCTCTTTGGTTAGGTTTATTCCTAGGTATCTTATGCTTTTGAGTGCAATTGTAAATGGGATTGACTCCTTAATTTCTCTTTCTTCAGTCTCATTGTTAGTGTATAGAAATGCCACTGACTTCTGGGCATTGATTTTGTATCCTGCCACACTGCCAAACTGCTGTATGAGTTCTAGCAATCTTGGGGTGGAGTCTTTTGGGTTTTCTATGTACAGTATCATGTCATCGGCGAAGAGGGAGAGTTTGACTTCTTCTTTGCCAATTTGAATGCCTTGTTTCCTTGGACTTCATCTTTCTATTACAGAGTCCCCCTTAATATTTCTTGCAGAGTTGGTTTGGTGGTCACATATTCTTTCAGTTTCTGCCTATCTTGGAAGCTCTTTATCTCTCCTTCTATTCTGAATGAGAGGCTTGCTGGATAGAGTATTCTTGGCTGCATGTTCTTCTCATTTAGGACCCTGAATATATCCTGCAATCCCTTTCTGGCCTGCCAGGTCTCTGTGGAGAGGTCTGCTGTTAACCTAATACTTCTCCTCATAAAGGTTAGTAATGTCTTGTCTCTTGCTCTTGGATCTTCTCTTTATCTTTGGAATTTGTAAGTTTCATTATTAAATGTCGAGGTGTTGAACAGTTTCTATTGAGTTTAGGGGGGGATCTCTCTATCTCCTGGATCTGAATGCCTGTTTCCCTTTCCAAATTAGGGAAGTTCTCAGCTATGATTGGTTCAAATACACTTTCTGGTCCTCTGTCCTTTCGGTGTCCTCTGGAACCCCAATTAAACATAGATTTTTCCTTCTGAGGCTGTCATTTATATCCCTTAACCTTTCCTCATGATCTTTTAATTGTTTTTCTCTTTTTCCCTAAGCTTCCTTCCTTGCCATCAACTTGTCTTCCATGTCACTCACTCGTTCTTCTACCTTGTTAACCCTCATCATTAGGACCTCCAGTTTAGATTGCATCTCATTTAATTGATTTTTTTAATTGATTTTTAATTTCGGCCTGATTAGATCTAAATTCTGCAGCATGAAGTCTCTTGAATCCTTTATGCTTTTTTCCAGAGCCACGAGTAGCTTTATAATTGTGCTTCTGAATTGGCTTTCTGACATCGAATTGTAATCCAAATTTTGTAACTCTGTGGAATTTTCTTATTCTTTCTTTTGTGGTGAGTTTTTCCTTCTAGTCATTTTGCTCAGTGCAGAGTGGCCAAAAACAAGTTGTACTGGGAAAAGGAGAACCAGTACCTTGAAGGGGCTAGCTATTATTGGGAAAAAGGTCACTATTACCGTCTAATAAAAACTGAGTCATGAGACCTTTCAGATATATATTGGTGGGTCGTGTGGTTGGAGGATGATTGCCAATACATATCTTGGATGTTAAGAGATAGAGGATATTTCTAAAGGAATTTTTATATGTTAAAGTAGACTTACAGGATTCTGGCTGGGGGCGGGGGGGGTGACTAAGATTGCCTTTTGCCCTTAGCAAAGTATTAACATCAAGGCAGTTGAGTCCGTAGAGGAATGTCCCTTTACCTGTTTCAAGGACTTGTCTATGTGCTGCCCTGGGCTCGTGCTTTGCCCTCAGCTAGTCCTCTGTTCCTCCATCACTATTGTTATTAAAAGTATTAATTGATTTAAATAGCATATGAGAGTCTTCCATTCAAATTCATGTAATAACAAGCATAGACCCTGAGAGTCAGCTTAAATACTCACTGACTCTCCTGCCATACCTCCCACAACTCTCCACCAAGTTCATCCCATTCCAGCCATGCTGGCTTTCTCTGTAATTCTTAAATATGTCAACTAGGTTTAGACCTCAGAGTCTTTGCACTTTCTCTTTCCTCTGCCTCATGCAGTACTTTCCTTGATATCCACATGGTAGTTCCCTCACTTGGCTGATGCTTTCATTCAAATGTCAGAGCCTCATCCGGATGTATCAGAGAAGCATTCCCTGAGCCCATGTAAAATAGCATCATTCCATTTTCACTCACTATCCTTCACCCTGCCCTTGCTTTATTCTTCTTCATTGCATTTGTGTTTGACATTATATGTGTGTGTGTGCATGTTTTGGTTACTGCAGAATTCCCAATGACTAAATCAGCTCTGGACACAGAGTTATTGGTCAGCAATTACTTGGCTCAGTGAAAGAAGTTTGTTTGGTCTCATGTAAACCCACTACCAAATTTATGGTTGAGTATTTACTTTTGCCTTGTTGAAAAATCACTCTCTTCTCTGAATAGAAGAGTTGGGCTCCGTTGGTCATTTTCTGTGTTTTTACCATCTCTATATTGAGCACTCTTCTATTCCTTATCATATTATATTTGAATTAATTGCTTCTTTCATATATTCCTTGATAGTAAGCTGTGATTTTTGGTCTTTCCCATAAATCAGTTTGAAAGTTAACAAGTAGAATCCCGTGTATTTTAAAAATACACAATTGTATGAACCTTAGATGCAAATAGATAGAAAGGAAGAAAGGAAAAAGGAAAGGAAGGAAGAAAGGAAAGAACACCTAATACCAGTTTTAGCCTGGAAGTAAGAGAAAGACCATGAAATATGTTTACTTATTGTCCTCTTCCTACATTAGCTAGAAGGAACTAGAATAAGATTAGTGGGCCTCCCAGTTGTTTTCCCTAGAGATGACTGTCTTTGGTGCCTTATCCCATAATGGAAAAAAATCTGAAAGCTAAACCAAAACTGATGCAAAATTGGTCTTGAGTAGGATTCCTATATAAGCCTATAAGCTGTTTGAAAATGAGAAACATGGTCAACTAATATTCGATAAAGGAGGAAAGACTATCCACTGGAAGAAAGACAGTCTCTTCAATAAATGGCGTTGGGAAAATTGGACATCCACATGCAGAAGAATGAAACTAGACCACTCTCTTTCACCATACACAAAGATAAACTCAAAATGGATGAAAGATCTAAATGTGAGACAAGATTTCATCAAAATCCTAGAGGAGAACACAGGCAACACCCTTTATGAACTTGGCCACAGTAACTTCTTGCAAGATACATCCACAAAGGCAAAAGAAACAAAAGCAAAAATGAACTATTGGGACTTAATCATAATAAGAAGCTTTTGCACAGCAAAGGATACAGTCAACAAAACTAAAAGACAATAGGGGGAGAGAATGGATAGGAGAAAGGAAAAACAGAAAAGAGGGAGGAAAGGAAGGGATAAAAGATGGAAGGAAAGAAGCATGGAAGGACAAATGATAGATAGAAAGATAGAAGGGTGCCTGGGTAGCTCAGCAGTTGAACATCTGCCTTCAGCTCAGGATGTGATCCCAGGGTCCCAGGATCAAGTCCAACATTGAGCTCCCTGCATGGAGCCTGCTTCGCCCTCTACTCCTGTCTCTGCATCTTTCTCTCTGTGTCTCTCATGAATAAATAAATAAAATATTTTTTAAAAAGATAAATATTCAAAATTATTCTACTCTGTAACACTCTTAATTGTTCTCTAAGACACAAATATCTAAAAAGTCTTAGTCTCCAGTATTCTGGTGACTACTTCATAGGGACTTCGATTTGTTTGTTGTTAGATCTTTAGTACTTAGTACAATGTAGGTCCTTTGTAAATATTTTGTAAATTAATTAATGCATACATATCATGAAAATTACACCAGCAAAATAATTATTGACTTGTTTTTATTTAAATCAAATAAACATACAAGAAGTTGCTGTCTGTGTTCTCCTCTAAGATTTTGATGATTTCCTGTCTTACATTTAGATCTTTTATCCATTTTGAATTTACTTTTGTGTATGGTGTAAGAAAATGGTCCAGTTTCATTCTTCTGCATGTTGCTGTTCAGTTTTCCCAACACCATTTGTTGAAGAGACTGCCCTTTCTCCATTGGATATTCTTTCCTGTTTAGTCAAAGATTAGTTGATCATATAGTTGTGAGTCCATTTCTGGACCTTGGTCATAGCAACTTCTTACTAGACACATCCCTGGAGGTAAGGGAAACAAAAGCAAAAATGAACTATTGGGACTTCATCAAGAGAAAAAGCTTTTGTACAGTGAAGGAAACAATCAACAAAACTAAAAAACAGACTACAGAATGGGAGAAGATACTTGCAAATGACATATCTGATAAAAGGTTAGTATCCAAAGTGTATAAAGAACTTATCAAACTCAACACCCCAAAACCAAATAACCCAGGTAAGAGATGGGCTGCAGACACGAATAGACATTTTTCCAAAGGAGACATCCAGATTCTTAACATCATTCATCATCAGGCAAACACAAATCAAAACCACAATGAGCTACCACCATCTCACACCTAAACTAAAATTAACAGCACAGGAAACAACAGATGTTGGCAGGTTGTGGAGAAAGGGGAACCATCTTATACTGTTGGTGGGAATGCAAACTGGTGCAGCCACTCAGAAAAATAGTTTGGAGTTTCCTCAAAAGCTAAAAATAGAACTATCCTATAACCCAGCAATTGTACTACTAGGCATTCACCCAAAGGATACAAAAACACAGATTTTAAGGGGTACATGCACTCCAGTGTTTACAGAAATATTATGAACAATAGTCAAACTATAGAAAGAGCTCAAACATCCATCAGCTGGTGAATAGATCAAGGAGATATGGTATATACATATAATGGAATATTACTCAGCCATCAAAAAGAATGAAATCTTGCCATTTGCAGTGACGTGGATGGAGTTGGAGTGTACTATGCTAAGTGAACTAAGTCAGTAATAGAAGGACAACTACCATATGATTTCACTCCTATGTGGATTTAAGAAACAAAGCAGAACATATGGGGAGGAAAAAGAGAGGGAGAGAGAGAGAGAAAGAGAGAAACAAACCATGAGACTCAATGATAGAGAACAAACTGAGGGTTGATGGAGGGAAGTAGGTGGGGCATGGGCTAGATGAGTGATGGGTACTAAGAAGGGTACTTGTGATGAGCACTGGGTGTTATATGTCACTGATGAATCACTAAGTTCTACTTCTGAAACCAATATTACACTATATGTTAACTAATTAAAACTTAAATATAAACTTGAAAAAAATCATGTAAAGGTACAAAGAATAGCTAAAACCTTGACCTGTAAGACTGGTACAGCCACAAAGTGAACTCTCTTTCTGTGCTTCAGACTTATTTTCAATCTCTGTTTCAAAGTCTTAGTGAATTAGCTAATACTGGGGTAATAACAAGACAAACTCACCCACATCTGAAATTTTCAATTGGGAACTTATCTCCAGAATTTCCTTCCTAACTTGTAATACACAGATCACTGAAGTTATCTAGTTAACTATAAATAGTTAATAGTCTTTGGAGAAAACTATCCTAATAGCCTTCTTTTATTGTTAATACTACCATAAGGAATCACAGTAAGTCCCTTATTGAAAAATGTAGGAGACAAGGTATAAAATGTGGGGATTTTACAATAAATCATTTTGAACAGATATAGAAGTAATAAACATGGATCAACTAAAAGGCTAGCATATTGACTAAAGGCACCATCACAGTTATTTCATTGGGGAATAACAGTTCATCTTGCTAAACATGGGCTATTACAGAAAACAGAATCATTCTCGCTTATTTCATTGTTCTTTATTTTTTTTAAATCACAGAAGTTTGAGACTGACTTAGAACACAAAAAGCTCAAGTTTGAAATATATATAAATACAAATCTTGTGCAGTGATGCTGTAATAACTTTTCCATTATTTTAATGATATTTGTAATGCTCCAATCATTCAAATAATAGCATATGAGAAATTAATAGGTATTTGGCAAAATTTGATATTAAAATCATTGGATTTAAATTTAAATTGGGAAAAAATGCATATTGGCATGAAGACTGAAAATGGAGTTATAGAAATACATTTACAATTTTTCAAATCCTTGCCAATTTTCACTCCTCATTTCAGTGAAAAAAAAAAAAGGAAAATCATTTTTCCTGAATCAAACTGAATCAAAAATTTCTAAGAGGAGCTGACTATTCTTGTTGGGAGCTACCTTATTGGATTCTGAAGGCAGTGGATAATGAGAGTCGTGAACGTTTTGAGCATTTCTGTTCCCTTTAGTGTCAATCTTAATGCTGATTTAGAAGTTTTATGAGTGAATCAAATGACATAGTTAATATCATTTAAAATTTATGGTACCTGGAAATATCAGAAAGGGAGACAGAACATGAAGACTCCTAACTCTGGGAAACGAACTAGGGGTGGTGGAAGGGGAGGAGGGCGGGGGTGGGGGTGAATGGGTGATGGGCACTGAGGGGGGGTCTTGACGGGATGAGCACTGGGTGTTATTCTGTATGTTGGCAAATTGAACACCAATAAAAAATAAATTTATTATTTTAAAAAATTGTGGTACCTGGAAAAATGAAATTGATACAAAAAATCGTAACTTTATAGAAGTATAATTGTTACACAATACACTATACAAATTTAAAGTGTACAATTTCATAAGTTTTGACATCTATATATACCCATGAAACCATCACCACAGTCAGATAATAAACATTTTCATCACCCACAGAAAGTGCCTCATGGTCCCTCACTATCCTTTCTTCCCACTAATCCCTGCATTTCTCCCCTAGGCAAATCACTAATCTCCTTCATGTCACTAAATATTAATTTGCATTTCCGAATGTAATCATAGGGTCAATATATATTCTTTTTCTCCTGCCTTCTTCCATTTAGCATAATTGAGATTCATTCATGTTCCATGTATTAATAGTTCATTCCTTTTCATTTCTGAGTAAAATTCATTATATGGATATTCCATAATTTGTTAGCTATTCATGGACATTTAAATTTTCCAGTTTAGAATTATTACAAATAAAGCTGCTATGAAGATCATTGTACAGGCACTTTTGCTTGGATTTCTTTGATTTCTATTGATTTCATGCTTTTGAGCCTATACCATGATCTTGGAATGGAATGACTAGATTGTATAGTAGTAGGATGCTTAGATTTTAAAGACTCTATAAACTATTTTGCAAAGTGATTGTACCATTTTATAATCCCACCAGAAATGTATCAGTTCCAAATCCTCCACATCCTTGTCAACACTTAGCGTGGTCTGTCTTTTTAATTTTAGCCATTATGAAAGGAATATAGTGCTTTCCCATTGTGCATTTAGTTTGCATTTCTCTAATGACTACTGATACTGAGCATCTTTTCATGTATTTGTTGATTTAGATTTTCTGCCCAGTTTTAAAAATTAGGTTGATTTTTATTGAGTTTTGTCTCTTGCAAGCAAAAATACTATGAGAATTCATGTACAAATTTTCGCATAGGCGTATATATTTTCTTTCCTCTTAGGATTGTATCTGGCAGTGAAATTGTTGTATAATATGGTGTCTATTTAACACTTTAGCACACTGCCAAAGTCTTTTCCAAGATGAGTACACCCTCTATTACAATCCTAACAGCAATGTATGAGAGTTTACATTTTTCTCCACTTCACCTACAGCTAGTATAGTCAAGTCTTTTCTAATTTTGGCCATTCTAATAGATGTGGGTAGATAGCTCATTATGGTTTTAATCTGCAACTTCCTAATGACTAATGATGTTGAAATATTTTCATGTGTCTTTTTGTCATCAGTATATCTTTGGTGAAAAGTCTGTTCAGTATTTTTATCTGAGTTGCTTGCTTTCTTATTGTTGAGCTTAGAGAGCTGTTCTAAATGCAAGTCTTTTATCAGGCATATGTTAAGCAAATATTTTTTCCCAGTCTCTGGCTTTTTTTCTCTTTCAACTTGCATACAATATCTATGGTATGTTAATATTTGTATAAAATATTGATGAGCATACATTCATATGCTTTCATGTATACACAGACTACCTCACTATAATATTGATGATCATTGGGTAGAGGTAGTGCATGCAGGCTACTTACCTCACCTCAAAAATATACCCATTCTTATTGACAGTTACTGATCATTACACTCTATCCCCACCCCGCAGCCCTAGACCAGTAATCTGTGAGCTACTAATGACTAATCTACTTTCTATTTCTTTTTTTTCTTTTTTTTTTAAATTTTTTTTCTACTTTCTATTTCTATACATTTCCTTATTCTGGACATTTCTCAGAAATGTAATTATATAATGTGTGACATTTTATGTCCAGCTTCTTTCACTTAACCCAATGTCCTACCGTTTAATCTGTGTTTAGCATGTATTAGCTTTAATTCCATTTCATGACTAAATAATAAACCATTGTGTAAATATACTATTTTGTTTATCCATTCATCAGTTGATGGACATTCTTTATATTGTTAGGCTATTATGAATAATGTTTATATAAACATTTGTATATAAGTTTTTGTGTAAACATGTTCTCAGTCCTATTGTGTTCATACTGAAGACTGGTATCACTGGGTCATTATATCTACGTTTAATATTTTGAGGAAGTGTCAAACTACTTCTCACAGTGGCTTTATCATTACATTACACCACTAGCAGTGTATAGGTTTTCTAATTTCTCCATATCCTTACCAACACTTGTTTTCTTTTCTTTTTCTTTTCTCTTCTTTCTTTCCTTTTTCCTTCTTCTTTCTTCCTTTTTTCTTTTTCTCTTTTTTCCTTCCTTCCTTCTTCCTCTTTCTTTTCTTTCTCTCTCTTTCCATCCTAGCAAATATAAAGTAGTATTTCATTGTGGTTTGGAATTACATTTCTGTAATGTCTAATATGATATTGAACATCTTTTGATGTGTTTATTGGTCATCTGTATAGCTTTTTTAGAGCATTGTCTATCTAAATTACTTGCCCATTTTAAAAATTGAGTTATTTGCCCTTTTACTGATGAGTTGTAAGAATACTGGATATTTGACTCCTATCAGATACATGATTTGCAAGTATTTTCTCCCATTCTTTGGGTCGCTTTTTCATTTCCTTTTCTTTTTTTAAGAATGTTTATTTATTTGAGAGAGAGAGAGAACACAAACAGGGTAGAGGGGCAGAGGAAGAGAGAGAAGCAGGCTCCCCAATGAGCAGGGAGCCCAACTCAGAGCTCAATCCCAAAACCCAGGGATCATGACCTGAGCCAAAGTCAGACGCTTAACTGACTGAGCACCTGAATATCTGAATTCTTCAGATATTCTAATTACATGGACATTAAGCTACTTGAAATTGTCCCACTGTCTAATGCTGTTCTTTTTGTTCCTTTTCTTTATTCTTACTCTGTTTTATTCTGTATGGGTTCCATTGATACCTTTTCAAGTTAACCTGTACTGAAATATTTATCTGCCATTAAATCAATTCAATGTAATTTTCACCTTAGTCATTTTTGTTTTCTTCTTTGAAAGTTTGATTGCTTTTTATATCTTTTATGTCTCTACTTAACTTTTTTAAAGTATAGACTGTAACTACTGTTTTAAAGTTCGTGTCTGCTAATTCTAAAATCTATCAGTTCTGTTACTATTTCCAGCCCTGTGTGAATGCTAGGCACTTTAATCTTTAGTCCTTTTGGATAGTTCTTCCTCTCATGAGGAAATTTTCTCATACTCATGCTCTGATCAGTACTCTGCTGTACACTCTATGAAAATACTCTACAGGGGCAGCCCGGGTGGCTCAGCTGTTTAGCACCACCTTCATCCCAGGGTGTGATCCTGGAGATCCAGGATCGAGTCCCACATCAGGCTCCTTGCATGGAGACTGCTTCTCCCTCTGCCTATGTCTCTGCCTCTTTCTCTCTCTTTCTCTCTCTCTCTCTCTCTGTGTGTGTTCTCAAATAAATAAATAAATAAATAAATAAATAAATAAATAAAATCTTAAAAAGAAGAAAAAAGAAAACACTCTACAGATCTCTGCAATTATCTGTCTGTATAGTTTTTTCCTCTCCAGTATTTAGTCCTGTGAACTCTGTCTTGGTATCCTTGGACTTTCAGATCTGTCTTCTCATCTCCAAGAATGTGTTGGGTTTTGCCTACATTTCCTCCTACTGCACCATGGCCTAGAAACTCTCAAAAGGAAATAAGGTGAGGCAAACACAGCGCTTACCTCACTTGTTTCTTATTTCTAGGATTACTGTTCCTTATTGCCAGATATTCAGTGTCCTGAAAACTGTTTTTTTCATATATTGATGTGGTTATTTTTAAATATTTGGGGGAGTTAAATATGATCTCTGCTATATCATATTGGCTGAAATCAGTTTATATATAAAAAGAACTCTTTTTGCATATTATTGCAAACATCTTATGGCCCCAGGGGCTCTACATTTCAGAAACCTGGCATAAACCAAATATATTTTATTCCTACAATTTCACTGCATTTTATTCATCCATGCATTCATTCATTCATTATTCAATAAGCAGGTGAGTGTCTTTTAGTGTGAGGGCTCCTACTGGTCACTATGAATATAGAGTGGGGGCAAAATCAAGTATATCTTCTGCCTTAACAAGGTTTATTGCCTAGTGAAGAAGAAATATATTTCCAAATTCTAAGATAAATACTCTGAGAAAAAAGGATTGTGGTCCTGTTAGCCTGTTTTGTTTTGTTTTTAATGAACCCATTCTGATGACTTTGTAATGTGTCAACTTGACTAAACTACATTTTTCAATATTTATGTTCATATGTATCTCCAGGTAGGTTGTGCTACAGGGATGATTCCAGGGTGTGCTGGAAGGTAAAAGCGTGGCTGCACATTTTTGTTATCTGCTGATTGACTTTGTTTTCATGAAGTAGGAGCTGAGATGGAAACTTCTCTACTTTCCTATGTATCCTTTCCAGTTTTTCTAACTTCTGGGCAAGGTATGTGTGCTTAGTTTTGTTATGAAGGACCCTGGCTTTCTTTAGGGCATTGTTGTCACCAAGGTCAGAGATAAAGACTGACTGGGTTTTAGTCTGTCTTATAGGGGTTCCAGCTCAAGCTTGTGGATTCCAGTTTGCTCTTGATCGCCTCACTTTATATCCATCTAATCTTACCATGAAACACAGAGACAACAGCTTTACAGAGACTGTTTAACCAGCCTCCACAATTGCTTAAGGCCAATTTAAAAACCCCTTTATCTACCTATCCATAACTCGTTAAGTTCTCCCAGCAGCTACTTGAATTTAAAATGTGAGCAACTTAGTGCCTATAATACTCAACTTTAGGCCTTACTGTTATTTCAGAGTAACAGGGAAAAATTCTCTCTCAAAGTCCTGTCAAATTTTATCCGGATGACAATAGGGAACCATTGAAAGATTTGAAGATAAGTCATTGCGTAATATTTGCCTTTTAGAAAACACTCTGCCTCCTATATAAAAAGTCATAAGGACAAGAGGGAAGATGTCTAGATAAGATGCTGTTAGAACAATCCAGGTTGGGGACAGTAGGTGACAACATGCTAAGGGTATGAAAAAAGGACAAAAAGATTTAAGAGACTGGGATAGAGATATTAGGAAATAAACTCAACAGCCTTTGGTGAACTTGGATGTTTTTGAATTCATAAAGTATTTGCATTTGAAAGAAAACAAGAAGTGAAAGCACAGAGGAGGAAATCACTCATTAGGGGCATTCCAGGGTCCAAGACTTTTAAGTAGGAAAATACATTTAGAACATTGTTTTAGGAATATCTCTCAACAGCTTTGCATCACCCTCATTCCAAAACAAATTATATAGCTCCTTACAAATTTTGGCTCATGGACCAGCACCTCCTGCATCCCTAGGAGCTTGTTAGAAATGCACAATGTCAGTCCCCACCTGTAACTTCCTGAAACAGAAATCTGCATCTTAAGATCCCCAGGTGAGTCACATGTGTATTAAAGTTGGAAAAGCTCTGCCAAGGTTCTAGCAGGTTACCATGTATTACAACATGGATGGACCTTGAGGGAATTATGCCAAGTTAAATAAGTCAGACAGGAAAAGATAAATACCACATGATCTCACTTGCATGTGAAATCTAAAATACATAAATAGTTAGAATATTGACCTCATGGATAAAACAGATTGGTGTTTACCAATAAGCACCTGTGTGGGTGTGGGGGCAAAAGAGCTAAAGAGCATCAAAAGGTACAAATTCCAGTTATAAAATAAATAAGCCATGGAGATCTAAAGTACAACATGGTGACTATAGTCAATAACACTGTATTATATATTTGAAAGTTACTAAAAGAGGGATCCCTGGGTGGCGCAGCGGTTTGGCGCCTGCCTTTGGCCCAGGGCGCGATCCTGGAGACCCAGGATCGAATCCCACGTCAGGCTCCAGGTGCATGGAGCCTGCTTCTCCCTCTGCCTGTGTCTCTGCCTCTCTCTCTCTCTGTGACTATCATAAATAAATTAAAAAAAAAAAAAAAAAGAAAGTTACTAAAAGAGTAAATCTTAAATGTTCTAATCATAAGAACAAAAATTTTGTCTTAAAAAAAAAAAAAAAAAAAGGGATCCTTGGGTGGCTCAGTGGTTTAGCACCTGCCTTTGGCCCAGGGTATGATCCTGGAGTCCCGGGATCCAGTCCCACATCGGGCTCCCTGCATGGGGCCTGCTTTTCCCTTTCCCTGTGTTTCTGCCTCTCTCTCTATCTCTGTGTCACTCATGAATAAATAAATAAAATCTTTAAAAAAAAAAAAAGAACAAAAATTTTGTAACTATGTATGGTGACAGATTTTGACTAGACTTATTGTGGTGATCATTTCACAGTATACATAAATATCAAATCATTACCTTTGTACACCTGAAACTCGTATAATGTAATACTATATTATACCTTAATTTTGTCTCAATTTAGAAAAAGTCAAATAAGTGACATCTTTAGAAAGAGTAAAGATTCCAGCAAAATAGAGAAACCTAAATCATGTTTTGCTCTCCCAACTCTTTAAAATACAACATCCCAGATGAAAGGGGAAATGGCTGGCTATAGAAATGTTTAGAATTTTCCCTCCCCATTCTCAGGGCATTCAGGAAAAGCTACATTTTTCTTTAAACGTATTGTCCTCGAAGTATATTTTAGCCTCTTCCTACTCATTGAAGCAGATGGGACCCCTGACATCTTATTGCTGCTTATAATTTCCAGACATCACAACAGCCGTGGATGTCAGTGGGATTTTCCAAGGCATTTGGCATACAGCAGACTTAGCACAACTCTGGCAATGCTAATAATAAGAGACCTCCCTTTGGGATACCTCAGAAGCAGATGTAAAACATTATCTAGTTATAACGAGATTAAAGGAATTTCTTCTGATGAAGGCATTTTTCCTCTTTTGTAATTTCCTCTTACTAAAAATAAACAGAGATTAGATGAGGTTATTCATATCTTCAAATACTTAATGAGACCAAGGATGAGGACTAGACTTAAGAGTGGAGACGCTCTGTTTTAAGCCACGCTCACAAGGAACAGTGGTCTGTTTCAACCACACCCATTTGAGGTCTTCTCATGTCAACTTGCCCGGAAGCAGTGCTGTGTCCTATCAGTAGTTATTAATTGATTAAGATATAATTAAAAAAGAAGCTATGATATACCTCGTTAATTTTTAATGTTACTTAACTAGATGAACTCTTTACCCTGCAAAGCTTTGCCTGATCAGCCTACATTTCCAAACTCATCTCAGACTATTCGGCTCTCCTTTTTCTGGCTATGACTTTCTTTCATTTCTTCTAACATGCCAAAGTGATTGTTTCCCTTTGCCTGCATCATGACCATTCCCCTCCTGACTGTGTCATTCCCTTGCTTTAGGTCTAAGTTTAAGTGTCATATCTTCAGACAAGCCTTTCAAGACCCTTTTTACCCCCCCTCCCACTTAACGTAGTTTTCCTAAGATATTTTTCTCATACTACCCTGTTCTTTTCTACCATAGCATTTACTACAATCTGTACTTGTTTCTCTATTTACTTCGTAGTCTACTAAATAATAAGTTCCATGAGACCAATTCTGTTTTATCCACCCAGGGCCTAGTACACAATCATTGCTCAGAGGCAAACATTAGTTCAGAAATACATGTAGGCTATCCTACCACCAAAATGAGCACTTTTACCTATGGCAAAAGCTATGTCCATATCTCCTTTTATGTTTTGTATATTCATGCATAACTCTGTGTTCCTTTATAATTATTTTGTGCTCATCCAGAATGCACGATTAGATTAACAGCTCCTGGAGGAAAAGCATGTGTTTGTTTGTTTGTGTATCCTATTTAGAATAGTTCCCTGAACAGGATAGGCCTGAAAAAGGTTAGCTTAAATGATGAATGAATTAGTCTGCTACACTGTAACTAGTTTGTATCTTATAGGAGAGAGTTTATTTGAAAGCTCAGTATTAGTTGGAAAGGGAGGCCAAGTATCTGCAAATTTAAGTTGAGATGAATGATTTCTTTTTCTTCTCTAGACTCTTTTTCGTGTTCAGAAATAGAGAATTAATTTATGCTTCTCTTTAACTATGATATTTGGGGGGAAATGGAAGAATGCTTGTAGTCATTAGAGATTTGAGTTAAATTATTCTAGAAAATTATTTTTGTACCCTGAGTGCTATCTTTCACTGAGAGAGAAAATGAAGAAGAGGAGCATGATTTGGGGGAAAAAGGGAGAAGATCTTTGGATGAACTTGACTTTTGTCTGTTTTAATTGAATTATCCCTATGGCATCAAGTACCGTTACCCCAAAGGACAAAAAAATACTGGTCAATAGTTTCTGACACTGAAGAAAATCATGTCTGTCATCTTTTTCATGAACTCATTTAGCATTTGAGTGTCTATGTATGTCAAGTACAATTCTTCAAAGGCATAGAGAACAAGGAAATCAAGGTGCCTGCCTGAACAGTTATTGTCAAAGGGGAGAGATCAGAAATAGATATATAAATAAGAACAAGATTATTCCACAAACTGAGAAGTGACACAAATGAGGTAAAACAGGGGGATGTCACATAAAGAGTGAATGCACAAACTTCTAGCTTGGATGATCAGGAAAGATTTTTGCAAGGGACATGTGAGTGGAAACCTAAAGGATGAGACATAATGCCCTACTACCTCTTCCCCTACCTTTTCTTCTCTCCTTCCTTTACCCCATCCTAAATTCTGATGAAGGAGACCATAATCTCACTTGAGTGAATGTCGAGTTCTAAATGAGAAATAGTGGGATCACATCATATAACATGGCTGTCAGGGAATCCTGCTTAGATAAAGATCAATTAAGGGGATCATTGTGACTGGACAGACAACCTAACTGTTGCTCATAAGACTGCTGGCTGTGTCCTCCTGCCCACAACCGGGTATCTCATCATTCGTAAGATGTGAGAGAGATGTGCCTTTGCTTAGAAGTGAGGAAGTGGAGTTGAGATTACGAGAAAACTCATATCTCTAGCTCCTAATTGAAAACTCGGTGTGATGAATTTAGTATTTGAAAGCACATTATGTAACTTAGAGTTAGTCTGATTTCAAAGAATCATTTTCCCCACTGATTCTAACTGTAAGTTCCTAATGATTACACCACTGCACAGAATGATATAATTCAATTGTTGCTCTTTTGGTGATGTATTGATTCAACACACTTTTATTATTTAGACATTCATATGTATGCCTTCCTATATATGTGTCCAGGCAGTAAGGGTAGTTAAACACTGTTCAACAACTTAACCATTGTGTCTTCTCCTCTTGTGTTTTCCATTTAATATCAGGCCCTGACTTTAGCAGAACGATAATGATGTTTTATGATATGCTATTTAAAATGGGCTTATAAGGACACCTGGGTGGCTCAGTAGTTGAGCATCTGCCTTTTAGCTCAGGACGTGATCCTGGAGTCCTGGGATCCAGACCTACATCGGGCTCCGCACAAGGAACTTGCTTCTCCCACTGTCTATGTTTCTGCCTCTCTCTGTGTCTCTCATGAATAAATAAATAAAATATTTTTTAAAGAGGTAAAAAAATAAAATAAAATGGGCTTATAGTGACCTTGTATTATCTCTCCTAAGTGTGATATACCCCCTAGCTCCTCAACTTCTTACTTCAATGGAATCCATTATGTCACTGAAGAGAGTTCAACAAAAATTGTTCAATGTTGACATAAAGAGGAAAATGTCTATAAAACTTCTAGTACTTTCCTCATAACCTGAAATTTTGGTGAAATGGTCAGATTCTCAACCAATTGGCCCCATTAGGTAGAATCCTGAATTTGGTTTTCTTGTCGGTCATTTAATAAATTCTTGAATGTACAGTCCTCCCAGTTGGTGTGTAAGAATGGCAAACAGCAAACACTGTGCCAGGCACTGAGAACAGGCTACAGGAGTTCTCAATGTGCTTAAAGAGCATTTTCAGACCTTTGGACTTCAAATTATTAGTTGCAACAAAAGAGTCAACACAATTTTAAGAATAATAACCTATAAAAATAATACCATTTGGCGAGCTTGTTACTTGCTAAGCATTGTGCATAAACGCCTTCTATATTTTCACATTTAAACCTCACAACAACCCCACAAATGACTACTCTTGTCCCCACCGTAGAGGTGGACAATTCTAGAAGGAAATTGGCTTATTTATCACCCTCTTTGGTGGAGGAACACACCTTTAACAGAGCCTTTTAGCTCAGGCTAAAAACAGCCACGTATAACTTACACTAATAGGATTAAGTAACATTTCCCATGAACCTGAAATAGGCATCATGTACTCTAGCCTATACAATCTGCCAATTTATTATTACCAAACATGAAAAAACAATATTGTCTTCAAAGAAAGAGGTTAGCAGTCATCTCCAATTATGCAACAAACTGGTAAGCTTGGCAGGTACTTTCTTTTTCCAGAATCTATTCTCAATTATAGAGCTTTTCCACTGTCAAAATAAAATTACCACTTTTACAAATTTTAAAAATATTTCCCAAAAAGGTCTTTTAGCCAGTTAAAATACTAAGTGTATTTTGTTATTTTTGTTGTCATTTTTCATATTGTATATCTTCCTCCTACTTCCAAAGATTCTGAATTCATTAGTGTGAGGTGTTGCCTAGCATAAGAATTTTTTTTAAGTTCCCCAACAAACTCTTAGATTTTAGATTTAGCCTTTTAGATTGAGAACCATTGCCTTATAAAGCCTTTCTGAGAGGAAATAAAGAATAAAGACCGGCCAACACAGAGAATTGCTTTCTAAGTTCCCTTATTTGAAAAATGAGACTATTTTAATAATATTTTTTCAAACACCATTTAAGAAGCAGATTCTTTTGTATGAAAAAAAATCTAAGAAGTGAATTTCAACCAGAGGCTTCACTTTATAAAGCTGGTAAGATTATGACAGCTTTAATTCTCAGGTTGAATGTGGGGGCCAGGAAACACTGGGGGGATTGAAAGGATGATTACCTCAGCACCAAACCATTATACTCACCTGCTTTCCTCCACCATCAGACTGACCCAAATTTAAGATAATCTTTGTCCTTTCTGGCACACACAAGAATTGATAATATTTGTATAACTTGCTGAAGCAAATGGGCAGACTATTGGCAGGAAAGGTTGAAAGCTAACGGCTTAAGGGTTTTAGCTTCCCCTAAGGGCCACTCCAGGGCTGAGGTGGAGGATTGGGGAACATCTGAAGCCAATTAATGGCATGGTAGTTGAAAATCAGCTCTGCCTTAAGACATAGACATTAACCAAGGGCTCCTAAGAGCACCATTTAAAAACTACTAGGTAGTCCCTCAACCGTCTTTGGGACCTAAGAATATATGACCTAGTAAATAACAAGTGCATGGTGATTTATTCATTAATGCAATAATTATATTGTGACCATATACCCAAAAGGTACTGTTATAGGTGCTGGAGATACATTGATGAACAAAACAAACCTGGCCCTTGGTTTCAAGGAATTTTCATTCTAATGGGGGAAGCATAATAACGAATACAGAGAAAGTACTATAATTTAGGAAATGGAATAGAAGCAGTGTGAAAGAATAACCATACAAAGCCTCAGTCAAGGAGGTCAGAGTCAGTCACTTTGTGAAAGGAACATTTATGCCAAAGCTGAAAGAGTGAGAAGAACCAGCCATATCAATATGAATGTACAGGTGATGCTAAGAGAATATGAATTTTAGGAGAAGAGCAGCACTTGTAAAGGATGAGACGGAGAAGACCTTACTGGGTTTAAGAAGGTGAAAGTCATCCAGTATGACAGGATGCTTGATGGGCATGTGGGAGAGTCACCTGACATAAGGGGAAAGTGCCCAGGAGTCAGATATGAGAGCCCTTAAGGTCAGTGAGAATTTGTAACTCTTTCCTAAAAGCATGGAAAGTCATTAGAGGATGAAGACATTATGTGACATAACCTTAAAAGTAGTCGCTTTGTGCATGTTGGACAAATTGGAGGGGAACAAGAGTGAAAAAACAGGCAAGTCCGCCTAAGTGTGTATTACAGGAGCCCAATAGAAGAATTTGACTTGGTCCAGGGTTCTCACCGGAATGGAAGAAGTGGAGTGAAATCCTCTTTAAAATTTGAATTCAAAATACTTACCTTCAGGAAGAGGAAGATAAGGAAATTTAGTCTATTGAATACGAATCTCAGATTTGAAGAGGCACTGAGGAAAAGCCCCATGGCCCCTTTAGAACAAAGGCATATCATTCAGGCATGTTACTGACCCACTAAATACCATGTACAGAGAACCTGATGGGTCTGGATTTTAATTTCCTGAACTTTTTGGAAAGTCACTATACAATCTGTCCTGACTACACAGGATTATTTTAAGAAAAAAAGAATCACTGCTATGAAGCCTTCATGAAAATATCGAATGCAGTGAAAATGCCAAGGTGCCAGCTGTAGTATCACCCTCAAAGTGGGAGTCACTGACATCAATTTCAAAAAGTTGTCAAGGGTAAATGGACAGATAATATTATACCGAGTTTCAATATCCAGTCTATTTACTTCTCAATAAGTATTGATGTCTCAGGCCTGGCTCTGTGATTTATTAGCTTAGTAACCTTGAAAATGCCAATAATATCAGGTCACGTACTACGTGCCAAACATTATGCTTAGGAAGCACTCTGCACATTTTACCTAACTTACTCCTTGAAATAATCAGGCATGTAGAACCCCCACTCATTTAATATGTAAGGAAACTATCGCTCAATGAGATAGATTACTTGACTTCACTTAATTATTAGAAGGGGTCTCTGGGTAGAGCCAGAACTCAAACCAGGCTCTCAGTGCCAAGTTCAGCTATCTATATTTTAATTTCCACATCTTGGCATAGATATAATTCTGTCATATTTACACATCGGTTTGGAAGATCAAATTAAATAGCATATGTAAAATATATTTGTAAACTGCAATACATTTTAGCACATATATGAGATTTAAGACAGGTTACTAGCCCTGTGTATTTGATTCTATAAGATAGTCATGAATTGAATGCTTATAAATCTGAGTTGTCCAGTGTCCTGCTGAGTTCTAAGATGCTGCTTTTGCTTTAGCATCTTTGTGTACTTTCACAATTGTCATTTATTTTTTAATCTGTGTTTGTTCCCTGAGTCCTATCTAAGGTGATCTGTGTGGGATACATGTTTTTGACTGCCTCCAAGTCTGTTATTTCAGAGCTGTCACTGATGAGCTGGAAACTTTTTAGGATGTCTTGAGATGATGCAATTTGAGATTAAGGTCTTTTCCAGCAGCCAAGAATTGTAACTTCAAAATGTCTTCATAATACAAAGCCCCAGTTAAGGTAACATCCTAAAGGTATTTGAGAATATCTTTTTCTCATTTTGACTATACTTAAAACAGGAAAGAGTTTAGAAATAGGGAATTACTCATAATCTAGGACCAAAGAACTCATGCATTTATTGAAAATATACAAGGCAAAATAGGTTGATTTAAATGAAGCATATAGTTGTTGAAGGAGTTAACAGATAATACTTTCCTGCTCAGATTTAGACATGTAAATGACATCCTTGAGCATTTCAGATGTTATTGTTTCATTGATAAATGCTATGGAAATGCACAAATACCCTAATTTATGTTTAGTCCAATAAAGTTTAAAAACTCAGCAGCACATGTAGCTGCAACATATTTCATTCTAGCTTTCAGTGGGCATGTGGGTCCCTCATGGAAGATTTAGATATTGATGGCAGTTCTTCCACGATAAGGTCACATTGGACTTACTTGAGAAAAACCTAGTTTGTGGTGAGTTTTATCACCATTCAGGAAGAACTTAAATTAACTGTCCGCTTCTTCCATTTAAGGGAATGTTGACCCATTTTTAGGCTCTTCTAGATCAACCAAATCAGGCCAAATCTTCATCTAGGGAGAAAACAATCAGTGTCTGGATCTCCCTGGGCAAAAATCTCTGCCTCTATCATTTATGAACTTCTCTGGTACTTTGGAAAGCCTGCAGCCAACTGAACAACTGAAGTTTTCATCAGAAATTAAAATCTCTAGCTAGTAAAACCATTTACATACAAAACTCTCTAATTAGGGATCTTATACTCTGGTTTTGAGTTATGTCAACCCTGGGTATCAGCACAATGGAGCTTAAAGTAAGCATAGTGATGCCAAAAACAGTAGTGCCCTTTTTCAAGACCTCGCTCAGCTGTAATCACCAGCTCTGCCAATCAATCTAGGCACTAGCAAAAGTTTAGTATCTAACAATAGTCTCTGCACCATATGCAGTGTGAAGCAAGAAAAAAAAAAAAAGATGCACACCCTCTCCTCAAGATTCCTGAGATTCAGTTGTAGAGAGAAGACACCCACACGAATGAAATGCGAAGTAGCACATTATCAACAAACAAGCAATACAATAAATTCCACCCCATTTGAACTATTCAGTTTACTCAATTCATATAAATAGCTACTGTTTATTCAGCAATTTCACAATAACGTTGCACAAACAAAGACTAATGTCAATTAGAAGAAAGAACTAACTTCACACCAAGGTAGTCAAAATTGTACTAATGTGATTCTTTTTGAGCTGCTCATTGAGGATGGGAACAATTAGGTAGGAGGAAAGAAGAGCTTTCCAGGTGAGGGATTGGTGGAACTGATGACAGCTTTTGAGCTCAGACTAACAGTGAACAGGAATTTAGTCTGGAAGAAGGGAGACTGTGCTTAGGGATGCTTAAACAATGTTTATTCTTGTTAGGTTTTAATATTTCATTTTTAAAAAATATTTAACTCCATATGAATTTCTCAATCTTCCTCACAAAATGAGTATTAGCATAGCTCTCACTAGAGCCTGGTCCAACTCCATGCTAAGATTTAGACGTGTGTTGTGTGCATCGGTGATGTAGGCCTCCTGACAGAAATCTCTAAGACCAAACAGACTTCCGAAGGTTCTAAGTGAGGACTTCAATGTCAGATAGGCCTGAATTCAAATCCTGATACTGCCACATCCTTAATCAAATTACTTGACCTTGCTAAACCTCAATTTTCTCATGAATGAAATGAAGATTTATTCATCTAACAAATATTATTGAATAATTACCCTGTTACAGCCTGTTCTAGGTGTTGGAGATATAGCAGGGGCAAAACAGACAAAATCCTGCTCTTCTGGAGATGACAACATCTACCTTGCAGGGTTGAGCTGAGATGAAAAGACAACACGTTTAGTGCTCTGTAAGTGTTAGTAGCTGGCATTGAGTCAGGCAGATTTACATGGTTCTGTAACGAGGGCTTAGTTGGCAGAGGAGGAGTGCTATTATTACGTAATTGTTACTTTAATATAGATTCCCATTAAGGTTTATGCAACAGTCTGAATAGAGGTGAGGATCAGGAAACTTATGTGAAATCAGAAGCAGCTAGGGAATTTTGGAAGACACTGCCTTCTCTGTTGGAGGTGGTGTGGCAAAGTACGCTACAAAAAAAAAAAAAAAAAGATAAAAGCAATCCTGGACCTGTTTGAAAGAGCATAGCTCAGTCATCTTGGAGGCTGTGGTGGGTCATGGCACTGATACGCAATACGAGTGACAGTTGAGGTAGCAACAGCACCAGAAAAATAAGTGAAGCAGTTATTTGGTATGCAACAGCACATGGTAATACACAGAAAAAGCAAACAGTGGAACATATAGAAATAGTAGTGTCTCATGAAAGATGTGAAGATGCAGACATAGGACATTGTCTAGAAGGGGACCAAAACAAGTGAAGAAAACATGGTGCTTTTTTTGTTGTTGTTTTAACCAATCAAATTTGTTCACAAGTCACTTCCATTTAAAGGAGAGTATCTTTCCAGAATTGAAAGGTCTGAAAAGCAGGTAGAAGAAAGAGTCTGCAAACTATACTTGTCTTGATTCCTGCAGAACACTACTAAAACGGTTATGGCATATGCCATCTCCATTCACACTTGTATAATAAATAGA
The DNA here is from genome assembly GCF_011100685.1 of Canis lupus familiaris. Taxonomy (NCBI): domain Eukaryota; kingdom Metazoa; phylum Chordata; class Mammalia; order Carnivora; family Canidae; genus Canis; species Canis lupus. The sequence goes on from NC_049225.1 coordinate 50,548,994, forward strand.
ATAAATGTGCAAACAGTGCTGTACACTGGCTATCCTGTTTATAAACAAATGTGCTGAAAAGAGGTCATCATTGGAAAAAATACAGGTTTACAGTAAAAATCGCCAAATATATTCATGTGGGTGTATTTGGAGCAATAGTATTAAAAAATGAACAATAAAAATGATCACATTGAACATAGAGGCTAATGTCTATCCTTACATGAATATCCAGTAAATACTAAATGCCCAAAATGAATGAGATCAATTGTGGAGAAAAATCAATATGACCAGGCTGTGTGAGAGCATTAACTTTAATGGTTCTCATTTTTATGTATAAATTCTACTTCAAAAAGAGCAATAAAAACACTTAGGCTGGTTCTTTGCTATTTTTCTTACATGATGGCTATATTTTTGTGGTTCAACCTAATTCCTGCCTATACAGAACCAAAGAAACACCAGTTTCATTTCACGATCCTGAATAACTAACTCATTTTTCCAGTGAATTGACCACTTTAAAATCAGATTATTTACAAACACCCTTGGTTTGAGTGCTATAATTAAATTCATTTATTCATCAAATATTATTTTGTTCTTTCTGTGCAACCAGCAAGCACTGTTACAGGCATTGAAAATATAGGGATAAACAGGCAGATAAGATCCTTGCTTTTATGGAGATTATATTTCATGACATGAAAAAGGTCATAAAGAAGGAAACAAATAAGAGGATGTCATAAATTAGTAATACTATAAATTATAAAAATAAAGTAATGCACTAAATAAAGTTTATGTGTAGTAGGAGGGTGCTTATGCATATGTACCATATGAAGTAGGGAAATCCAGAAAAAGTTCTCTGAAAAGGTCAGCTTCTGAGATGTGACTGATGAGGAATCAGCTATATGAAAAGGTGTGGGAAGAATATTCTAGGAAGCGTGAATGGTAAGTGAAAAGCTCGGAGTCAAATTTAGAGACAATAAAATCTTGAAACAGAAAGAAGGTCAATGAGTTGGAACATGATGTAATAGTGAGAAAGTAGTGGGAAATGAGATTAGAGAGAGGAAGGGCCAGAACACAATACATTTTCTAGACCTTGGAAGTGAAGTTACATTTTATCTTGAGTTTATTGGGAAACCAGTGGCTTGTTTTAAGACATCTATGAAATGCCTTCCTTTAATTTTTTAATAGATTATTTTAGCATTAATGTAGAGAATGGATTGATCAGTAAATCTCTGATGTCATAAGTGCTTGGTTAGATAATAATTTGCAACTTATTTGCTAAATTCAAATGTCAAAATTTATTCATTCAACAAATGTTTGTCAAGCAATCCATGCTACTCAACGGGAATATAGAGGAAAATAAGATGTTTCTGCTCCCATCAAGAATCTCACCACAGTCTAGGAAAAAAAAAAAAAAAAGCCAGAGAAGAAACAAATAATCAGTTAAATTTTTTACCTTAACCTGCTGAAGGTACAGTGTTTCTACTTAATTTGAATTAAACATTAACTAGAGGATTGGAACCTATGACCCTCAACTGAAAAAGCTCCATTTTTTTTTCCCAGAGGGCTGCTAATTAGTAAAACCCTTTATATTAATTGGGCCTTCTACAGTTGCAAGATGAAAAATCAAATCAAACTAGTTTAAGACCAAAAAACAGTATGAAGAATTTATGATTTCACCTAACTAAACACTCCAAGTCTAAGTTGGCAGGGCTAGTCTTAGGCTCACAAGCTTAGGGAGTCAATGAAATTCATTTCATACAGAGAACCTAGAAAATAAAAGTGGCAGTTTTGGAAAGGAAGTTGCCACAAAACTCTGCAAATCTACAAATAAATCCTGCTCAAATTCTCTGGTCATCCCTGAACTGTAAATGAATCAAGGAAGCTCCAGAGTTCTCAGTGTAAAGTAACAGATGGAAAACTGAAGGAGATGAACAGTTTCATCTGCTGCCCACCACAAGCAAGACAGAGTTTGGATTTTGAGTCCTATTCCAAATACATTCAAAGACTTAAAAGAAAACATATTTATAATGAGAGGAATTATGTGAAAGCCCAGAATAGAAATGGAAACTAAAAACCAAATGGAAATTTAAGAACTATAAAGTATAATATCTAAAATGACAAATTTGCTGGATAAATTTAATGGCAGGTTGACAGATGAAAATTTCAGTAACAAAAACTTAAATGATTCATTATCAGTAATCAGACCTGAACTACAAGAAATACTATAGAAACTTCTTTAAGCTAGAATAACACCAAGGAAATGGAGGATGTAACTTTTATCTACAGAAAGTACACTGAAAATGTTAAATTTATTATTTTGTTCCCTTAATCTCTTTAAAGGGTATATGACTATTAGAAAAAAATTATAATATGTATTATGGGATGCATTAGTATATACTAATATATATACATGATATGTAAAGTAACAATAGCACAAAGTCCAGAGAGTAATTGAAACTATACATTCAACATTCTTTAACTTTATTACATGTGGTGCTAATTAATTCTAAGAACACTGTGATAAGTTAAGGATACATATTATCATTCTAGAGCAGCCATTAAAATAGTGCTAATACATTTAGCTAAAAAGTCAGCAGAGACATTAAAATGGAATATTAAAAAATATTTATTAACAACTCTAAGAAAATAAGAAAGGAGGAAAGAATAACAACAAAAAAAATGAAAGGAAATCAGAAAATAAATTACAAAATGATAGTTAAGTACAATATTGATAGCTAAATTTTAATAGGCTAAATACCTCAATTAAAAGGCAGTGACTGATGAGAAAATAAAAGACTCAACTCTTTGTTATCTACAAGAAACCTGCTTTAAGTGTAACAATATAGTAGGTTAAAACTACACTGATGATAAAAAATACTAGTTTAGACATATATGTGCGTATGTATACACACATGTATAACAGAAGGCTATGACCCAATATCTAGCAAACCATACTAACAAAAATTGAAGTAAATGTAGAAAAATATACATTTACAAATACTTACAGGTTACATTAATACCCCTACATTTTTTTCCACAATACTTTCACAGTATAAATCCTCATGTATGTATGTATGTATTTTTTTTTAAGATTTATTTATTTACTCATGAAAGACATAGAGACGGAGAGGCAGAGACATAGGCAGAGGGAGGAGCCTGATGTGGGACTCGAATCCTGATTCTTGGGATCATGCCCTGGGCCGAAGGGCATGATCTGACTCAACCACTGAACCACCCAGGCATCCCAATCCTCATGTATTTAGAACCATTTTCTTCACTAGAGTCAGAATTAAGAGGGGAGGGGCTAGATGGCGGAAGAGTAGGGTCCCCAGGTCACCTGTCCCCACCAAATTACTTAGAAAACCTTCAAATCATCCTGAAAATCTATGAATTCGGCCTGAGATTTAAAGAGAGACCGGCTGGAACGCTACAGTGAGAAGAGTTCGCGCTTCTATCAAGGTAGGAAGACGGGGGGGGGGGGGGGGGGGGGGAGGGGGAGAAATAAAGAAACAAAAGGCCTCCAAGGGGGAGGGGCCCCGCGAGGAGCCGGGCTGAGGCCGGGGCGAGTGTCCCCAGGACAGGAGAGCCCCGTCCCGGAGGAGCAGGAGCTGCACCGACCTTCCCGGGCGGAAAGGGGCTCGCGGGGAGTTGGAGCAGGACCCAGGAGGGCGGGGATGCCCTGGGGCTCCCGGGGACAGTAACAGCAACCTGCGCCCCGGGAGAGTGCGCCATACCCCGCGGCCGAGCTCCCTAAAAGACTGCAGCTCGCAGGGCGGGACCAGAGCAGCTCGGAGGGGCTCGGGCGGAGGAAGAGGCTCCGTGTGGAGGGGGCTGCGGGGTTCCAGGAGCAGCTCGGGGGGGCTCGGGGGCGGCTCCGCGGAGGGGGCTGCGGGGCAGGAGCGCGAATCCAACAGCGCAGGCTCCGGAGCACAGGGCGCCGGGACACAGCCCAGGATCCGGCCTCCCCCGGGACAGGCAGAGGCCGGGAGGGCCCAGGACAGCGAGGACGCGCCTGCCCCGAGCTGAGCAGATCAGCGGCCCCGCCCCGGAGCCTCCAGGCCCTGCAGACGGAGAGCTCAGGAGCTACTGCGGGAGCTGACTCCAGGGCTCCAGAGCTGGCCCCGCCTCTGGGGTTATTCCTCCTGGGGCCTCACGGGGTAAACAACCCCCACTGAGCCCTGCACCAGGCAGGGGGCAGAGCAGCTCCCCCAAGTGCTAACACCTGAAAATCAGCACAACAGGCCCCTCCTCCAGAAGACCAGCTAGACAGACAAGTTCAGGGGAAGCCAAGGGACTTAAAGTACACAGAATCAGAAGATACTCCCCCGTGGGTTTTTTGTTTTTTTTGTTTTGTTTTGTTTTGCTTTTTGATTTGTTTGCTTCCCCCACCCCCTTTTCCCCCTTTCTTTCTTTTTCTTTCTCTTTTTCTTCTTTTTTTTTCTTTTTTTCTTCCTTTTTTTGTTTCTCTTTCTCTTTTCTTTCCTTCTTTCTCTCCTCTTCCCAATACAACTTGTTTTTGGCCACTCTGCACTGAGCAAAATGACTAGAAGGAAAACCTCACCTCAAAAGAAAGAATCAGAAACAGTCCTCTCACCCACAGAGTTACAAAATCTGGATTACAATTCAATGTCAGAAAGCCAATTCAGAAGCACTATTATACAGCTACTGGTGGCTCTAGAAAAAAGCATAAAGGACTCAAGAGACTTCATGACTGCAGAATTTAGAGCTAATCAGGCAGAAATTAAAAATCAATTGAATGAGATGCAATCCAAACTAGAAGTCCTAACGACGAGGGTTAACGAGGTGGAAGAACGAGTGAGTGACATAGAAGACAAGTTGATGGCAAAGAGGGAAACTGAGGAAAAAAGAGACAAACAATTAAAAGACCATGAAGTTAGATTAAGGGAAATAAACGACAGCCTGAGGAAGAAAAACCTACGTTTAATTGGTGTTCCCGAGGGTGCCGAAAGGGACAGAGGGCCTGAATATGTATTTGAACAAATTCTAGCTGAAAACTTTCCTAATCTGGGAAGGGAAACAGGCATTCAGATCCAGGAAATAGAGAGATCCCCCCCCTAAAATCAATAAAAACCGTTCAACACCTCGACATTTAATAATGAAGCTTGCAAATTCCAAAGATAAAGAGAAGATCCTTAAAGCAGCAAGAGACAAGAAATCCCTGACTTTTATGGGGAGGAGTATTAGGGTAACAGCAGACCTCTCCACACAGACCTGGCAGGCCAGAAAGGGCTGGCAGGATATATTCAGGGTCCTAAATGAGAAGAACATGCAACCAAGAATACTTTATCCAGCAAGGCTCTCATTCAAAATGGAAGGAGAGATAAAGAGCTTCCAAGACAGGCAGCAACTGAAAGAATATGTGACCTCCAAACCAACTCTGCAAGAAATTTTAAGGGGGACTCTTAAAATTCCCCTTTAAGAAGTTCAGTGGAACAATCCACAAAAACAAGGACTGAATAGATATCATGATGACACTAAACTCATATCTCTCAATAGTAACTCTGAATGTGAACGGGCTTAATGACCCCATCAAAAGGCGCAGGGTTTCAGACTGGATAAAAAAGCAGGACCCATCTATTTGCTGTCTACAAGAGACTCATTTTAGACAGAAGGACACCTACAGCCTGAAAATAAAAGGTTGGAGAACCATTTACCATTCGAATGGTCCTCAAAAGAAAGCAGGAGTTGCCATCCTTATATCAGATAAACTAAAATTTACCCCAAGACTGTAGTGAGAGATGAAGAGGGACACTATATCATACTTAAAGGATCTATTCAACAAGAGGACTTAACAATCCTCAATATATATGCCCCGAATGTGGGAGCTGACAAATATATAAATCAATTATTAACCAAAGTGAAGAAATACTTAGATAATAATACACTTATACTTGGTAACTTCAATCTAGCTCTTTCTATACTTGATAGGTCTTCTAAGCACAACATCTCCAAAGAAATGAGAGCTTTAAATGATACACTGGACCAGATGGATTTCACAGATATCTACAGAACTTTACATCCAAACTCAACTGAATACACATTCTTCTCAAGTGCACATGGAACTTTCTCCAGAATAGACCACATACTGGGTCACAAATCGGGTCTGAACCGATATCGAAAGACTAGGATCGTCCCCTGCATATTCTCAGACCATAATGCCTTGAAATTAGAACTAAATCACAACAAGAAGTTTGGAAGGACCTCAAACACGTGGAGGTTAAGGACCATCCTGCTAAAAGATGAAAGAGTCAACCAGGAAATTAAGGAAGAATTAAAAAGATTCATGGAAACTAATGAGAATGAAGATACAACCGTTCAAAATCTTTGGGATGCAGCAAAAGCAGTCCTAAGGGGGAAATACATCGCAATACAAGCATCCATTCAAAAACTGGAAAGAACTCAAATACAAAAGCTAACCTTACACATAAAGGAGCTAGAGAAAAAACAGCAGATAGATCCTATACCCAGGAGAAGACGAGAGTTAATAAAGATTCGAGCAGAACTCAACGAAACCGAGACCAGAAGAACTGTGGAACAGATCAACAGAACCAGGAGTTGGTTCTTTGAAAGAATTAATAAGATAGATAAACCATTAGCCAGCCTTATTAAAAAGAAGAGAGAGAAGACTCAAATTAATAAAATCATGAATGAGAAAGGAGACATCACTACCAACACCAAGGAAATACAAACGATTTTAAAAACATAATATGAAGAGCTATACGCCAATAAATTAGGCAATCTAGAAGAAATGGACGCATTCCTGGAAATCCACAAACTACCAAAACTGGAACAGGAAGAAATAGAAAACCTTAACAGGCCAATAACCAGGGAGGAAATTGAAGCAGTCATCAAAAACCTCCCAAGACACAAGAGTCCAGGGCCAGATGGCTTCCCAGGGGAATTCTATCAAACGTTTAAAGAAGAAATCATACCTATTCTACTAAAGCTGTTTGGAAAGATAGAAAGAGATGGAGTACTTCCAAATTCGTTCTATGAGGCCAGCATCACCTTAATTCCAAAACCAGACAAAGACCCCACCAAAAAGGAGAATTACAGACCAATATCCCTGATGAACATGGATGCAAAAATTCTCAACAAGATACTAGCCAATAGGATCCAACAGCACATTAAGAAAATTATTCACCACGACCAAGTAGGATTTATTCCTGGGACACAAGGCTGGTTCAACCCTCATTAAAAAATCAATGTGATTCATCATATCAGCAAGAGAAAAACCAAGGACCATATGATCCTTTCATTAGATGCAGAGAAAGCATTTGACAAAATACAGCATCCATTCCTGATCAAAACTCCTCAGAGTGTATGGATAGAGGGAACATTCCTCGACATCTTAAAAGCCATCTACGAAAAGCCCACAGCAAATATCATTCTCAAAGGGGAAGCACTGGGAGCCTTTCCCCTAAGATCAGGAACAAGACAAGGATGTCCACTCTCACCACTGCTATTCAACATAGTACTGGAAGTCCTAGCCTCAGCAATCAGACAACAAAAAGACATTAAAGGCATTCAAATTGGCAAAGAAGAAGTCAAACTCTCCCTCCTCGCCGATGACATGATACCTACATAGAAAACCCAAAAGTCTCCACCCCAAGATTGCTAGAACTCATACAGCAATTTGGTAGCGTGGCAGGATACAAAATCAATGCCCAGAAATCAGTGGCATTTCTATACACTAACAATGAGACTGAAGAAAGAGAAATTAAGGAGTCAATCCCATTTACAATTGCACCCAAAAGCATAAGATACCTAGGAATAAACCTAACCAAAGAGGTAAAGGATCTATACCCTCAAAACTATAGAACACTTCTGAAAGAAATTGAGGAAGACACAAAGAGATAGAAAAATATTCCATGCTCATGGATTGGCAGAATTAATATTGTGAAAATGTCAATGTTACCCAGGGCAATATACACGTTTAATGCAATCCCTATCAAAATACCATGGACTTTCTTCAGAGAGTTAGAACAAATTATTTTAAGATTTGTGTGGAATCAGAAAAGACCCCGAATAGCCAGGGGAATTTTAAAAAAGAAAACCATATCTGGGGGCATCACAATGCCAGATTTTAGGTTGTACTACAAAGCTGTGGTCATCAAGACAGTGTGGTACTGGCACAAAAACAGACACGTAGATCAGTGGAACAGAATAGAGAACTGAGAAGTGGACCCTGAACTTTATGGTCAACTAATATTCGATAAAGGAGAAAAGACCATCCATTGGAAGAAAGACAGTCTCTTCAATAAATGGTGCTGGGAAAATTGGATATCCACATGCAGAAGAATGAAACTAGACCACTCTCTTTCACCATACACAAAGATAAACTCAAAATGGATGAAAGATCTAAATGTGAGACAAGATTCCATCAAAATCCTAGAGAAGAACACAGGCAACACCCTTTTTGAACTCGGCCACAGTAACTTCTTGCAAGATACATCCACGAAGGCAAGAGAAACAAAAGCAAAAATGAACTATTGGGACTTCATCAAGATAAGAAGCTTTTGCACAGCAAAAGAAACAGTCAACAAAACTAAAAGACAACCTACAGAATGGGAGAAGATATTTGCAAACGACATATCAGATAAAGGGCTAGTTTCCAAGATCTATAAAGAACTTATTAAACTCAACACCAAAGAAACAAACAATCCAATCATGAAACGGGCAAAAGACATGAAGAGAAATCTCACAGAGGAAGACATAGACATGGCCAACATGCACATGAGAAAATGCTCTGCATCACTTGCCATCAGGGAAATACAAATCAAAACCACAATGAGATACCACCTCACACCAGTGAGAATGGGGAAAATTAACAAGGCAGGAAACCACAAATGTTGGAGAGGATGCGGAGAAAAGGGAACCCTCTTACACTGTTGGTGGGAATGTGAACTGGTGCAGCCACTCTGGAAAACTGTGTGGAGGTTCCTCAAAGAGTTAAAAATAGACCTGCCCTACGACCCAGCAATTGCACTGTTGGGGATTTACCCCAAAGATACAGATGGAATGAAACGCCGGGACACCTGCACCCCGATGTTTATAGCAGCAGTGTCCACAATAGCCAAGCTGTGGAAGGAGCCTCAGTGTCCATCGAAAGATGAATGGATAAAAAAGATGTGGTTTATGTATACAATGGAATATTACTCAGCTATTAGAAATGACAAATACCCACCATTTGCTTCAAGTGGATGGAACTGGAGGGTATTATGCTGAGTGAAGTAAGTCAATTGGAGAAGGACAAACATTATATGTTCTCATTCATTTGGGGAATATAAATAATAGTGAAAGGGAATATAAGGGAAGGGAGAAGAAATGTGTGGGAAATATCAGAAAGGGAGACAGAACGTAAAGACTGCTAACTCTGGGAAATGAACTAGGGGTGGTAGAAGGGGAGGAGGGTGGGGGGTGGGAGTGAATGGGTGACGGGCACTGGGGGTTATTCTGTATGTTGGTAAATTGAACACCAATGAAAAATAAATTAAAAAAAAAAGAAAAAAAAGAATTAAGAAAAGAGTCTATAGGCTACATTTCATAAAATATAAATCAAATAAGCACTTATTTGTACTTAATATGGAGCTTTAAGTAAAAAAAATCCATTTGATCTTAATATAATGGAACTGAATAAAAATAATGTAGTATATAAAGTGTAATCAAAAGACCTCAATTTCCACTTTACGTTTAAAAACTGATAATAAAGAAAATACTAGATATTCAATATGTTCAAATGTGCAGTATCAATAATTTTGGATTCTATGTGAAAAGCCACAATTAAGGCAAATACTAAGTGGTGGAACAAAAGAACAGTGTAATATATTATTGTACAGAATGTCAATATTTACTCTAATAAGTAAAATGCAGAGGTTGGATTGATTTCTAAAAGCCAATTGTTTAAATAAATACATTTATCTTGATTCCATTATCCAAGAGCAAAATAATGTTTATGAGTGTAAAAACACTGGTGAACAAGAATGTATTACCTTACACATTTATGATCAATTGATTTTTGACAAGCATGTGAAGGCCATTCAATGGAAAAAGAAAGTCTCTTCAACAAATAGTGGTGTCTCAGGATTAAATATCTACATGCAAAAAATAAATAAATAATAAAGTTAGACTTATACCTCATTCTGTATGTGTATTAACTCCAAATAGAACAAACACCAAAACATATGAGCTAAAACTCAAACTGTTAGACAAAAACATGTGGTAAATCTTCATGAACTTGATTTTGGCAATGGATACTTGAATATGACACCAAGCACAAGCAAAAACAAAAAAAGAAAAATAAATAGATTGGACTTCCCAAAATTAAAATTTTTGTGCAACAAAAGACACTGTCAAGAAAGTGAAAAGACACCACGCAGAAAGAGGGAAAATATTTCAAATCATATATATGATAAACATCTCAAATCCAGAATATATAAAGAAATCTTACAACTCAGTAATAAAAAAATATCCCAATTTTAAAAAAAAATAGGTGAAGTAATTAAATAGATATTTCTTCAAAGAAGATATATAAATAACCAACAAACTCATGAGATGTTATTTAATATCAGTAGTCATTAAGGGAATGAATGTAAATAAAACTACAATGAAATACTGCTTCTTTCTCCCTGCTAGGTTTTAATTTAAAAAATAATAAAATGAAAGCTTTAGTGATGATGTAGAGATAATGGAGTCTTGTGGGGATGTAAAATGGTATAGCCACTCTGAAAAAAAGTTTGTTGGGTTGTCAAAACCTACAATAACCATATGATCGACAATCCCACTCCTAGGAATATACCACAAAATAATTGAAAATAGGTATCCAAACAAAAACTTCTGCACAAATGCTCACAATAATACTATTCACAATAGCCAAAAAGTGCGAACAGATGAATAGGGCAACAAATTGTAGTATATACATACAATGGAATATTATTCTGCCATAAAAAGGAATAAAGTACTGATACATACTATAATGTGAAAGAAGCCAGACACAAAAGGTCACAAATAAAATGATTGATTCCATTTATGTGAACTATACCAAATAAATAAATCCATAGACATAATTAGGGGTTGAAGGAGGAGATGAGATGAATAAAATGATTGCTTAATGAATATGAGGTTTCCTTCTGTGGTGTTGAAAAATTTTGGGAACTAGCTAGGGATAATGGTGGCATAGCATCGTGAGTATACTAAATTTCATTGAATTATATACCTTAAAATGATTAATTTTATATTACATGAATTTTGTTTCAATGAAAAATAGGTGTTGCACTGCACGGAGTTTTAATCTTTATGCTGACAGGTTTATAGTACACCTTTCCTTTTTTTTTCTTTAGTTGCGATAAAACAAGTACAAACAAGAAAAAGAATAAGAATGTTTTGGCCCAATTTTACTATACTGCCCATTTCCATTTATTAAGGAAATCTGAAAAAAAGTATCCAAAAAAATCAGATTTCTTTAGTCCTCCTAATGGAAATGCAAGCTGGAATCAGACATCTTCATGAAATGTAAAAAGGTATTTTTCCCTAACTGTGAAGAAGTGAGATTCAAATTTTTCCAAAAAATCCAATTCTCCCACCTTACCTACATCTTCCAGAGGGCTGGTTCCACAGGTTTATGCATCCATGGTTCCAACTGTGAAACTCTGACATTTTTTTCAAACTAAAGTTTTCTGAATCTCAAGATGCTTCCTTTTTTTTTTTTTTTTTAAAGATTTTACTTATTTATTCATGAGAGACACAGAGAGAGGCAGAGACATAGGCAGAGGAAGAAGCAGGCTCCCTGTGCAGAGACCGATGTAGAGCTGGATCCCAGGGCCCTGGGATCACACCCTGAGCCAAAGGCAGACGCTCAACCACTGAGCCACCCAGGTGCCCAAGGCTTCAATTTAGTTTCAAAAATAAATACACAAAATAAAAATAATTTAGCCCTTGGTCTGAATCTTATGAAAGCATTTAGAGTAATCAAAACCCAAATGATGTTCATATTTGAAAGCAATTGAGAACAAATATATAAGATCAGGGTCTAAATTTCCAAGAGTACAACATTGATAACCAACACACTTATGTCCTGAGTGCCAAAAAATGTTCAATTCTTTGATTATTATAATTCATGATTCCTTCAATGCTTCAGTAAAACTCCAACCCATGAAAGAGCCTCTATCTACAGAAACTGTAAAGGCCCAGAATCTACTCAGAAATGACTTTGGCTCAAAATTGTAAGCATAATATCAAATAGTAGAGTATTGGAAGATGCTGTTCCAAATGGGAAAAAGCTGAAGATAACATATCAGTGATGATCAAAGAATCATGTGCAATGAAAGTCTATTACACAGCCATCCTTGGAAAAGCTGCTATTTGAACTAATATCTCGAGGAGGAACTGAAGTTACTCAGTAAAGAACAATAGAAGAGTATTCCTCTCCAAAAGTATATTCCTTTTGTATATAGGCTATGACTATGCAAATTCATGTCACTGAAAAAGAAGAAAGAAGACCATGGGACTGGTCCGATAAGAAATAGGGATCTAGTCAAGATAAATAGGCAAGAGCCATTCCTTGTACTGTTTTGTTTATGTATGGATTTTAAATCTTATTCTAATAGTATTGGGGATACATTTAAATATTTTAAATAGGAAAGTGACCTAGTTACATTGGTATTATAACCAGATCGCTCTGGCAATTGTGTGGAATATTTGCCATCGAGGGTCTTCACATAAGAGTGTTTTCAAAGAAACTAGTTGAACAGGACAGAAGTAATCATACCATTGAGGTAGTCATTAACCTGAAGGGATGTGACCAGATTCAGGAAGTATTCAGGAGCAAAGTTAACTAAATCATATGTAATTGAATCATAGGGAGATGTTTTTTAAAAGACTTTGTTTAGCAGCATCTAACAATGGCAGAATAAGACCCTACCTGATGACTCCCCTGCAGAAAATGACTATAAAACTTGGCCATAAAACAAAAAACAAACAAACAAAAAAAACAAGTATCTGAGGTACTGGAGTCTGACGGGAGAAGACAGATTTGTGGAGAGTGTTCTTTCAGAGCAGGGGACAGGGGAGCCATCTAAAATAAGTTCTGTTTGTTTTTTTTGGTTTTTTTTTCAGCTTTTAGCCTAGAGCTAAGTGCAGTTGTTATGGCTCAGGTGAGGTGGCAAGGGTGCTATTGGAAAAAAAAATTCCTTTTTTTGTTCTTGCTTTTGACCTCTTAGCTGCTGAGGTCAATGGGAAGGATTTTTCTGAAAGGAAAAAGAGAGGATCCCCAAGTTCTTTCTACCTGCATCTCTGATTGTTCCCTGAGCCACCCATGTATCACTAGACTCAGAGCAGCTTAGAAGATAAAATGTATGGTGATGACAGAAATTAGGTAAGTTAAAGTAAAGGTAGATGAATAGAAATTATATAATTTGAAGAAAAGAAAGAAAATAAGAGAAATAGAAATAAAATTAAATTAAATGGATAGAGCCTTAAGAACCTACGAAATAATGGCTCGTTCAACATACATCAGAATCCCAAAAGTAGAAAGAAAAAAGTTATGACAACTAAAATATTTAACAAATAATAAAAAAATTTCTAAAATCAAAAAATTTTAGAGAATTCTGTACCAGTAAATATGGTTGACTAAATTCTACAGACTGAAAAGAAATGACACCAGATGGAAATTCAGATCCTCAGATACAGTGAAGAATATTGCAAATGATAAATATCTGGATAAGTTAAAAAAAATTCTTATTCTTTCTTATGATTTCTCATATTTTTTTTGTAAATTATATAACTGTTTAAAGCAAAGTTTAGCACTATCCTATAGTTTAGCATTTTCTTATAGTTAATGTTATTAATGGGATTTATAACACCTATAGAAATACATAAAGATTATTACCGCATACAGGATTAGAGTATAGAGGATCTGCATACAGGATTGCAGTGCATACAACTGCAAAGTTTCTGTATTTTGTGGAAGAAGTATTGTGTTTTCTAAATGGACTACAAAAAATAAATATGGGTACTGTTCTCCCTGAAATGACAACTTTAAAAATTCAAATGAAGAATAAAAAGCATTTGAAGAGGCTACAGGATGCTCAAGAATTTAAGGAGATTTTAGTACTACACAGTAACAGATGAGAACAGGGTTAAAAAACCTCTAATGGGTTAGTGCAGCAGCCACAGAGGGGCATTACTCGAATCTCCTTTCAAGAAAGAACTTGGCATTCAGTTGCAAGGGGTGCAATAAACTGAGAACTTCCAACTGTTAACATCTTCAAAGCCTGCTCCAGCTTTCAGACTGATGTCATGCTCTTCCTGAGCAGCTGTGGGTAGAATATTAGGGCCTGGACATTTCTGTGCAAGACTGGACCCCTCTAATGGGACATACTTGCTCCCAAGAGCCTCCATTAAGTTGACTGTGACTTTCGTCAAATATACAATAATGTGGTTAGAAACTTTCTATCCATACTGCTTATTTTCCTTTTATCTTTCTCACACAGCAAACCTCTTGTGCTCCTAATTCCATCTCATCATCTGCTCCCAGAAGACCCAATTAATACAGTTCTCATTCTAAAGCAGGGACCACACCTACCTTCTTTAATAGTTTTCCAGACACGTTTGATTTATCTGAAGCAGGAAGAGGACAGAGAATGAAGCATCACTTTTGCCTGAAGATTATGATACGGATATTTTGCCGCATTCTCATGCACATACTCCTCCCTTAAGAAGTACAGCCATGGTATAGAAACATCTTCACGCTATAATTGCCGAAGCAAAGGTCACATCTTTTATCTTGGCTTTCCTTGCCCAGTAGAGAGGTGACGTCAGTATTTAAACATTTATAATAAATATTCACATCGTGTATTCACTGAAATAGACCTGACACATGGAATAAATTCAAGCTATTTATACTTACTGTCACAACACGTCATTCACGGTAAAGAAGAGAATTTTTGTGATATTTTCATTCCTATGTTAAAAGAGGTATGTAACCATTATGCAAGGGTACAAGTGATATATAAAAATCTAAGAATGAGGCAAACCTCTTGGGTGTCATGGGTGTAGAGAGAATATTGGAATGGAGAGGTGGCTCTTCCTATTTTAATAAGAAAGAAGAATAATTTTGAGAGTAGAAACAGATAAAACAGATAAAAAGCAATTTTGCCTTTCGAAAGAAAATCTTGAGCTGTGAAAAGAGGTTACTGATCCACTTAACATTTCATTGATCAGGAACTTGAAACTGAGAGGAGAGTGGGAAGTTGTTTGGCATCAAAGAAAGAGCACAGGCCAGGCCCGGACCTGTAGCCTGATCGCACTACATACTACCTGCGGTCATGGGCTCTGAGCTTGATGTTCTTATCTATAAAATGGACAGAATAACACCTGAGAAGGAAAATTAACACAGATAAAATAAAACCATAAAACAATCTATCACAATTCCTGGCTCCCAAAGGACTCTCAGATGATTATATTATCAATTTTATTAGTAAAAAATTGATTATCTTCAGCCTCTCTGCTATTCCCATCCAGTTCGTTAGAGATGAAAAGAAAGCAATAGTGATTTGTAGTGCTTGAACCAAACTGATTTAGATCAAAGGAGCTAAATAAACCGACTGAGCATAAAATAGCTGAGACTACAGTGGCAGCAGCTAGTAACTTTCCTAGGAGAAAGGATGTAGTAATTCTTCTCTGAAATAAAAGTAGAGAAAGAATAAGAAAAAAAAAAAGAGTAGGATAAAGGAAATGCTGGAACATGACAGATTTTGCTTAGAAAGCTCAAAATTACTTAGAGCCTGGAAGAATCACATACTGTTTGAAGCTTTCAGAGACTGTTCATCCTTCCATCCCCCAT
The DNA here is from genome assembly GCF_011100685.1 of Canis lupus familiaris. Lineage (NCBI taxonomy): Eukaryota > Metazoa > Chordata > Mammalia > Carnivora > Canidae > Canis > Canis lupus. The sequence continues at coordinate 50,564,832 of NC_049225.1, forward strand.
CCATGCATCCATCCTTTCATCCATCCTTTTATCAATATTTATTTGTAACTCTTAAAAACACACACACAACAAAATTGCAGCACCTGGATGAGAAATCCAAAAAGCATGTCAATTTTCCTTGAATTTTTCGGGCTGTATAAAACGCAGTGACCAGGAGCCCAGCATGCCAAGTGGTTGAGAACACAGATTCTATCAGAGTGCCTGGGCTCAAGTTCTGACTCCAGCCACGTAACTTTGGTCAGGTTATTTAACCTCTCTGTGCCTCATTTTCCTTATAATAATAGTGCCTGATTCAGATAGTGAAGGATTAAATGAGATTTTCTTATAAAGTGCTTAGTCATAATTCCACAGTTAGCTCTGTTATCTGCTATTGTTATAACATTGGTTGTTACCACCATTCAAAGGACTGTGGGCTTTGTCAGAGAAGAAAGATGCTGTATCTTAAGATTTGTTATTGAAGAGGAAAACTAACATACAGTTTCCTTTCCACCAACAATAACTTTGATCTCTTATCCATAGTGGTCTTTAGAGGAAAAGTGAAAGAGTGGGAGAAAGCAGGGAGAACAAGAACAGAGGGAAGCATGGAAATAATATTTATCAAGGACATACTTTCTGCCTAGCAGAGTAGGACTTCACATTGTTAGCTTTGTTTAGCCCTCGCTAATGTGTGTGCTAAATGCTTTAATATCCAATTCACAGATTAGGTAACAAGGTCTCAGAAAGTCTCATAAAAATATACAAGGCCACACAACTGGATGTGACAGAGCAAGAATTCGTCCCCCTTAGGGCTTGACACCAAAGCCTAAGGGAAGAAGAGCAGTTGAAAACACTTCATTGTATAATACTATACAATTCACAAAGTGCTTCCCAAATCTGATTTCATTTCAACTTAAGTTTTGTGAGGTAAGTAAATCTGGCAGGTTGTATTTTAGAGATGAGGGAAATGGAGTCTCAGGGAGGTTCCAGGTCAACAAAGTAGAAAAGGTGAAAGGACAAGGCAGGCACTGGGGCTCCCACCACACCTTCTTTCCCTTGCTCCAATGTGAATTTAATGGAGGATAGAGGGAAATCTAGAGCAATGCTTGCAACTGTGCCAAAGAGGAAGATTATATCTTCTGAAATGGTTCTTGACAATTTCCTCCTCTTTATGCAATCTCAATTATCATAAGAAACTATAAGCTCCATAAGGGCAAGAAAAAAAATCTTTTACATGAGCATTGGCTGAGCAGTTGATACATATTTATTGAATGAATAAGTGAATTAAGTAAATGTAAAGAGAATGCCAAGGCGTCAAACACCTAATAAGAATGAATATGCTGCCATGGCAGAGGAAAGTTAACCTTTAAGAGGTTTTAACCATCATCAAATGAGGCCTCGTTATTTGCATGAATGCTTCTTAAACAAGTCTCAGTTATATTTTCACTTTCTTTATGGCTCTTATGTACAACATTTTTCACTTCTAGAAATGTAAATTTCTAGATTTTTAGTGGTCTTCAACATCTCCCATTTCTTTCCAGGAAGGAATAGAACATCTCATCAAGCCCATGACCCTTTGGCCTTCTGAGTAACCCCAACCGTGCATCATCTGGCCCACATCCAAGGAACCACCATTTGAAAGTCTGGTGGCTGTCTTTGACCACCTGCCAGGTAGGATGACTAAAAATAAAGATTTGCTTTTCAGAGTTTAATTGAACAAAGAGTTAAGCTATTAGCCCTCTTCAGCAGTCAACTTAAAATCGACTTACTGTGACTCCTGAGGCTAGAATAACATAGCATGGAACAGGCAATAAAAGCTAATACATAGTGGGAAAGGTACATTTTCTTATCAGAAAGAGAGTATGCAAGAGAATCCAAACCCCATGGCAGAGCAAATACACTTGTTCCCTTAGCTTGCCAGATGGAGATCTGAGGTCCCGGGGGTAGGGACTGAGCCGTGGGGTGCCTCCTCACACTAATGAGGTTTGCCCTAGAATCCGAGGAGACAGATGGATCTGCAGGTTGGAACCCCTCAGCAATCTCCCTGGGAGTTGGCACAATTTCATTTTCTCTGCCCTCTCTCTCTCTCCTACCTCCTCTCCCACTTGTTTTTGTTGCTTTTGTAATGCTCTGTGCCCCAGTAAATATTCTCCCCTGTGTAATTCTTTCTGCATCTCACTGACTGACTACTCTTCTGCCACACATAAGTCTCTCCCTCCTTCCTTTTTGCCACCTTCCCTGCCCCCCTTCCCTAGCATTTTGGTCTGTAACAGCTCCATCTTGATCCTTTCTGACCTCACTGAATTCCTGTTTACTCATAAGCATTCCAGAAAGAGGTCATGTATGAATTAATGAGAAGGAAAGGAAGACTCTATTAAAAATTCTCATTTCTGTGTCTGGTACTAAATTTAAAGATTTTTCTGCTAGAAAGGAGGTGGAAGAAAATCCTAGTCATTTGTGGAAGTATAGTGCTCTTTTTGCCTGTTGCTCACCTTTAGAGCCCTGCAGATTTCAGCTAGTACAAATATCTGATCTCACACAGTGAGAAATGAGTAGATTTCCATAAATTATGGCAGATTCACCAAATAGAGGATAATTCCCAGGCACCAAGCATCATGCCAAAAATATGTGGTACACTAGCCTAGGGAAATCTGGTTAACTGGCTTTCTCATATGGGAATGCTTAGGATACAAGGACCAATGTCACTAACGCAATTTGGACATCACAGCCTTCCTGTGGACTATTTCATCTCCCTCAAAACTCCACCAGTAGCAGCTAGAATGCTATTGCCTAAATAAATAATACCTTTTAAGAATACTTGAAGCAATGTGGTATAAAGAATATTACTCAGCTTAAAAAAGAAGGAAATTCCATCACATGCTGTAACATGGATGAATTTTGAAGACAGTACTCTGCATAAAATAAGCTAGTCACAAAAAGACAAATACTGTATGATTTCCACTTATATATGAGGTACACGAAGTAGTCACAGAGAAAAAGAATGATGGTCAACAGGGGCAAGTGGGGGGTGGGGAACGTTGAGGGTTGTTGTGAAATGGATATAATTTCAGTTTTGTAATATAAAATAATTCTGAAGATCTGTTTCACAACAATGTATGATATACTTAACATTACTAAGCTATACACTTAACAGTGATTAAGATGGTAAATTTTACATTATAGGTTTTTTGCCACAATTTAAAACATTTTAAAAGAATACATATAGTTATAAAACTTTAAACAACAACAACAAAAAAGAAAACAAGAAAAGGGTGAACTCAGAACTTAGGGTAATGGCTACCTTGAATTGGGAAGGACAAGAGGTATGGGACAGGGCAATTGTAGGAACTGTATGAATAGTTAAAGGATATTGTCAAAACTTCATAGATTTTTATAACTGGTGGTAAGTTCAAAACTTATTATTGTATTTAGAAAATAAATAATAAAAGAGGGCCATACATGGGCCAGTGATGGAGAATATGGTAATGAGCCAAAGATCTTGAAGAAACCAACTTTATACAGGAGAAAAAAATAATATAGGCAATATTTGGTTACATCATTTTCCTCCTTAAAACACTTTTATAATTCTCTCTTTAAAAATAATTTTAAAAATCCTTAAAATAGCTTTCAAGTTACCAGTGATGTCTCCTTGCGTCTTTCTCCCTTACCGTGCTCACTATGTACTATTTCCCTCTATTCTCTATTTATACCAAACTTGTTTTAGTTCCTCATACACTCTGTCATATTGCCTCTAGGCCTTTCAGCATGCTATCCCACCACGCAGAGCACTGCTCCTCTTGCTCATTTCCTGGCTAAATTCCACTCCTTGACATCTTGGTGAAAAAGTCTGTTTTACCTTCAGGGAGGCCTTCTCTGGCCTCCTAGATCAAGTAAGTCTTCATTCATCCCTGTAAAAAACACTGACCACAGTTACTGCTCTTGCTTAGAGAGTCACCCCTTTCCCATTCCAGCAACAAGGAAGTGTTTTCTTGCTCACCACTTTATCTTTAGACCTCAACACAATACTGGGAATGTCATAAAGAGCAAAACTTGCAATGAATGAAAGGATGGTAAGCATTAGAGTAAGACTTTAATCAGATTCTCCAAAAAGACACAGACCTTCACTTTGTTAAATGGCACCTACACATAGTATCTCAAAAGGTAAATATGCTGGTTTCCTTGCTGTTCCTGCAATGCAACAGGCATGTTCCCACCATTAGGTCTGTTCCACTCATTCCCTTTGCCTGAAATTTTTACCTTTTCCTCAGGTATCTGTTTAGCTAAGTCATTCACTTTCTTCAAGATTTTTCCCAAATATTACTTTTAATTGAAGTCTTATATGCTATTAACACTGAACTTCCCTCTGCAATGAGCCCTTTAAGTACTCTTTTACTTATTTTACCTTTTACTTTTTAGGTAGTACTTATCATTTTATAATATACTCTTTAATTTATTTATTATGTTTATTATATATTGTCACTTAACCCTGACACACTCCTGGTCTCACTAGAATATAAGCTCCACAAGGCAGGGATTTTTTTTTTTTTAAATTATAGTAAAAACACAAAATTTGCTACCTTAACTATGTTTTAAGTATATAATTGAGTAGTGTTAAGAATATTTACATTGTTCAATCCCAAGTTTCGGCACGCGCACGCACACACACACTATAAATATACTATATACTATATATATATATATATATATATATATATATATATATATATATATTCTGGTTGTGAAATAGGTATCCAGAATTTTTTTGTATATTGTAGAACTGAATCTGTATACCTACTAAATAACTTCCCTTTTCTCACTCTGCCCAGCCCCTTACTTTCTAGTTCCATGAATTTGACTACTTTAGTTACCTTCTGTATGTGGAATCATACAGCATTTGTTCTTTTGCAACTAGCTTATTTCATTAGCATAATGAACTCAAGATCCATCCATGTCGGACCTGCCTTTTTAAGGCTTCGTAGTGGGGTACCTAGGTGGCTCAATCGGTTAAGCATCTGACTCTTGATTTCGGATCAGTCAGGATCTGGGGACCATGATGTCAGGGTTGTGAGATCAAGCCCTGCCTTGGGCTGCATGCTCAGCACAGAGTCTGCTTGTCCCACTCCCCTTTCCCCCACTCTCTCTCTTTTTCTCTCAAATAAATACATACATATATACATACATACATACATAAATCAAATCTTTTTAAAATTTTTAAAAATAAGATTTTTATAGTATTCCATTGTATGCATAGACCACATTCTTTTAATCCATTCATCTACTGATAAACATTTTGGTTGTTTCCATCTCTTGGCTATTAAATAGGAGGCAGGAATTTTTGTGTGTTTAGTTCATTAATGTGTCCCAAGCACCAAGATTTCCTGTTGCATAGTAGAGGCTTAATAAAATTTGTTGGATAAATAAAATATAGGGAACAAAACAAAGGCTATTTGTTAATACTGGAACTTTCCAGATAACTTTTCCATCATTTAGACACTACGTTGTGTTTGAAGCATCTCTAATATGGCATGGTACTTCATAAATAACTAGCATGGTTCTTAATAAATAACTGGAGTCCTTGAATAAATAGGGTAGTTAGAAAAACCGTGAGGCCTACCTGGCTATCCAGATATTATCTACAGTGCTACCTAGGCATCTGGTTCTTTGGGATGGATAGGCCTTGTAAATCACTATTATAATGTCATTGCCCTAACTGGGGTAATTATATATACTCTAAGATGTATAAGCAAATAATTATATGAGACCTTGGTTTCCAGAAAGAAAAGACCTATAGCAGGTAAGTTCTAAGGAGAGGATCAGAGGCTTGGACAGGTATAAAGAGTGCATAGTGTGATGGTACTCTTTCCCTTCCTTTAGGGAGGCCTTAACTGTTGGTGCTGGAGACTATGTGAATTTTGTCTATTCCTACAACTAACGCTAACTCCAGTGAATAGCTAGAGACTGATATTTTACTATTTCCCTTGTCAACCAAGAAAAAGAATTCCTTTCTACCCAATGACCTTAAGTTGAACCTCACTTAACCTTGCCACTCTTCCTTTTAAAAAGAAAAGCATATAAATATTTTGATGATTCCAAGATCTTGGCACCAGTTTGAAAGTAATTACAAAAGTTTGCATGGCTTATTCTATTTAATTTCATCATTGAGTTCATGGCTATTAATTCTGTAATCAAATTCAAGTTTTTATGTATAAATTACAGAGAAGTGAGATTGACAGAACAAAGTTTAGAAGTCTCACTGAAGAGGCCTAGTGATGGGTATTCCCAAACCTTTATTTATAGATATGTTATAGACTCTTGACAATCTGAGAAGTATATCTACAGCTGTTCAGAAGTGTCCAATTTGCAAATACTTCCACAGCAATAAATTATCTTTAAAAAACAATAATACTTGAAAATATAAGTGTTCTTTTCAAATTCGTAATTCTATATATTAGAGAAATTGTTCTTGAATCACCACTCTCTGGAGAAGGACGTTTCTTATGCTTAGCCTCTAGAGAGATATTCCACAAGAGTTACTGCACATTCTTAACTGAACAACCACTCACCCCTTAAGTGCCTCCCTGCTACATACCACCTTTAGAGTACACACAGGTGGGTGCTTCCACAAAATTAAAAATAATATATTATGGGACATTGGGATTTCTTGAAATTAACCAAAACCTTAATTGTTAAATATCTTAAGGTCAAGGATCTACAGCACAGTGTGATGCAATAAATAAAGCATTTAAACACAAAGGCTTTGGAGTTATTTGGATGTCGCTGCAAATCCCAGCTCAACCTCTTAATATTTATGATTTGGGGGGAAATTCTCAACTAATTCTTCACTTATAAAATACAAAAATAAACAATACTTCTTCAGGCTCTAAAAGGATTTAAGCGGCACCTAAGTGGAGCACTCAGCACAGTGTCAGGCACATATTAAAGCTCTGGTACCATAGCCAAGCTGCTCTGCTGCTTCTACTTGTATTCTGCCACCTGCAGTCCATTCCCCACTTAGCATCCGCAGTGAGTTTTTGAAAAGTTAAATCAATTCCTGGTACATGATGGTATAAAAGCCTTTCAATGATCTTCCATGGCAGTTGGAAGATATTCAAAGTAGAGGTGAATCTTTGACCTCTTCTCAAGCCAATCTCGTCCACCATCATTATACTCTAGCCACATTTATCTTCCTTCTGTTTCTCAAATGCACAGACCTCATTTCCAAACAAGACCTTGGCCTCACTGTTTCCTTCTTCCTGGAAGATGTCCATTCCTGCATCTTTGCTCAGCTGACTCTTATCTGGACTTGCACATCACCTCCTCAGAGAGGCTTTCTCTATCCATTCAATCCTCCCTTCACTCTGCATATCATTCTTTGATTTTTTTTTTAAATTTTTATTTATTTATGATAGTCACAGAGAGAGAGAGAGGCAGAGACACAGGCAGAGGGAGAAGCAGGCTCCATGCACCGGGAGCCCGACGTGGGATTCGATCCCGGGTCTCCAGGATCACGCCCTGGGCCAAAGGCAGGCGCCAAACCACTGCGCCACCCAGGGATCCCCCATTCTTTGATTTTAACTCAGATTTCATCATGATATATAATTACCTTGGTAATTTGTTTTCTTATCCATTGCCTTTCTCTCATAAATACTATATAGCTAAAATATCTTTCCTGCATGGTTCTAAGAATCCCTACTATGCTTGGAATAGACTATAGATTCAAGAAATGCTGGTAGTCTGGATGGATGGCTGGCTGGCTGGCTGGATGGATGGATGGAAAGATGGATAGATGGATAAATAAGGCTTATGCCACCAACTGTTGTACTGTGTATGGTAATGACAAGGTAGGAAAATTATAGACAAATCTATGTGACAAAGAAAACATCACAAAAAGGTTGATGTTGTTTTCTAAGGCTGCTCAGATAAGATGGGGCATTAGTTGACCATTAAAGGAGAAATGGAATTGAAGCCTAGGGAGGAACTTTTAGGAAGTTGTTTAACCTCCAAATATTTGAGATTTTCTTCTTGTTCCTTGGGAGTGGAGACAGGCCTGCCCCTCATTTATGGGGATGTTCTGGAGCCAGAGATAATGCCTAAAAGCTGCTGAGTGCTAATTAGCTCTATCTGTCAGGGCACAGGAAGCCAGCAGGTCTGAGTGGCTGATTGCAAGGTCTGTAGCTGAAAATACTTCTTGCCAACTGCCTGGAGGGGCTGATAAGGGAAATGACTACATTCTGTAAATTAACATATTCTAAGCAGGTCAGAAGGCCCAGTTGTAGAAAACAGTTGCAAAGATGGAAAGAAAGGTGAAACCACTCCCATTTTAGTTACCATGCCTAAGTAATAAAGCTGTGAATTCTTTGACAAGGATCATTGCCTTGGAATCAGCAGTCAATGGCAGATGAAGTTTGATTTTTAAGAGTAACTACTGGAAGAATTAGGAAGTATATTTATATTCATTGTGCTCATTTCCTAGTCCTATTCATTTTGTCCTTTTTTATTTCAGTGATCAGTTCCACCCTTATTCTTCCTCTTCCTCTTCCCTTTAAAAGCAGAGTATTTTCATCTGATAGGCCCATTCTAGATGATTTCTCAGGTACTAAATTTCCCTGAAGAAAGAAGGTTAGATTAGACAGAAAAGACCAATATTTTGATTCTGGTTTCTGTTCTGTGGGTGCTCTATTCATGACTTCTTTTGTCAGAATTCACAGAAATACAGGTTAAATAAGCTTAAGAAATCATCCAAGGGCTTAGGAATAACAGAAAGCTTCTGTCTTCCCTCCATCTCTCAAATTCTTCTTTTGACCAAACTCAATTCTAACCCTTTTTAATTAGACATTCTTCTCACATTAACTTTCTCCATGTGGTAATGAATATGGCCATCAGTAGCTCGAAGATTTTTGTCTTAATTTACTGTCCAAAACAAAAACAGGTCTCTCCATCTCTCTTTTGTCTATATGCCAAACTCAAGGAACCAGGGAGATGCAATCATCTGAAAAGTCAGGGTGGTAACATGTTCAACCCTATGTGCTAAAAGGATGGCAGAGCAGAGTAGCTGTTCATGAGCACTCTGACTGACATCTCCAGACCACATGAAAGAGGGAAGAAGATAGTCATAAAAAAAAAAGGATACTTGTCAGAAAAACAGCCATTGTTTCTACTATTTTCTCATCTGTAAAATAATTGCATTCAGTAAGGGTTTGCTTTGAAAATCACAAATTCTAACACAAATAAAAGCTAATATTGTCATATAAACATTTTCTTCGTTTTGTGATTCCAGAACTTTTGCTATGCAAGGTATCAGTTGGCTCATAAGACTGTTAAAAAGATTAAATGGGACAATGTGTATGAGAGCTTTTCACAGAATACCTGGCATGAAGTCAGCGCCCAATGTCAGCATTTCTCCCTTATGCCAAGTAATGTATAATTTGTCAAAAATTTTACCTGAAGATAAGAATCTAATGGTTAGGATTAGTCATTATTTCTGCCAAGTTGCAAAGACATTTACTGAAGGGGGTAAAATTGCCAGTATTATTTAACATATTTTTTGTACTCTCACTGTTTCTTCCTCTTCTATCTCTATCTCTCCCCCTACACATTTTTGGGGGGTTGGGAATGGGGAGAAGTGTGCAGAGTTGAATTCATGCATGTTAAGTAAGAATATATGTATATGCTATTATATCATTTTAATTCTTTACCATATGAAGTGTCTGGCACACATTAATGTTAGTTATGTGGGCAGTGCTGATGTCTTTAACACTAACAATGAGGAGGATAATAGGTGTCAGTTTCGTGGCACAATGCCTTTTGAATGGAGCTTTAGTTGATGTGAGCTGTCGCAAGATCCAGAGTGTCTTGCTCTGTGTGGTGCCTCCTCACCATGGGAGACAAAAATTGACTGATGTGCTGGTTACTAAGGTGATGGGCCATCTGGTATGGGTCTCTCACTTGCATGCTACATTTTCAGTGAAAAATGGGTTCTTTGTCAGCAGTTTCCAGAAAAAGATGAGTATCCTTTCAGAGAGCAATATAAAGCTTCAGTGCATGGATGTGCTAAGATGTGGCCAAAAGAGGACTAGACTGAAAATTGAGACGCCTGTGCTTTACCTTGGCTCTCTTGACAACTTGCTTCATGACCTTGGATAAGACACTTCTCTCTTTTGGACATGACAACTTACTGATCTTGAAGCTGATGGTTGTCAACTTTGTGTACCCCACTGCTAGTGAGAATGAACCCCTGAAATAGGGCATGTTTATGGGTATTGTTTCTTCTCAGTCCAATCCTCCTCCTAGTAAGCTGTCACTTTAGCTTCAGAACAGAAACTTCAAACCTGGTTTTCAGACCACTCCATCCCAACATATACATACACATCAACTACCTATACCTCCAAGGGGTCACCTATCACTTTAATTGATGTATCAAAGCTATCAGAATGGGAGGAATTTTAGACATGACCATGGGCACTGCTGTGCTACAAAAGATAATCATTGTAGATCTAGAGAATGGAAACAAATAGCCCTAAAAATTGTTACCTTTACTCTTATGAAAATATAAGCCTCTCTCCAATTTTTTCCCTTCCTGATCCCTTTTCCATCCTCCATAGGTCTACTTAGTGATTCAAATTTAATTTCCACCTATAGACAAAACTGACCTGCTGGAATATCACTAACCTTCATCCTGAGGGGCTTGTTCTTCTGTCTACATGCGTAAAATAACATGGTTCTACGCTCTTACTAGACTATCAGCTCTGTGAGAGCCTATTTCCTAGTTCTTTAATTCATTGTTGAAACCTCAGCCCCCAACATACTGTATGACACCGAAAAAGTCAATAAACAATTAAGTAAATAAACGTGTAAGTGAGTGAATAAATGATTGAGTGAATCTGAATAACGTTCTGATGATGAAATTTATAGAGGAAGCATTTCTGGCATTTATCACATTTGGTGTAGGCTCCCATTGGAACTTTTGGAATACATCTACTATGAAACTCTATATTGGCTGCTACCTCACTGTCTTGTACATAAAATCCAGTTCCAAATTTTTCAAAATTCAACATCTTTAGCACAACTGTATTATTAGCTATTAGCATGAAGGTATATGGATAGACACCTCTCCATATTCAACACAAATTAATTAATTATTAATCAATTAATTATTTTTTAAATATTTTATTAATTTATTCATGAGAGAGAGAGAGAGGCAGAGACACAGACAGAAGGAGAAGCAGGCCCCATGCAGGGAGCCCGACATGGGACTTGATCCCAGGTCTCCAGGATCAGGCCCTGGGCTGAAGGCGGCGCTAAACCACTGAGCCACCCGGGCTGCCCTCAACACAAATTTAAATGTAAAGGGGACAATTGGGCTATCTGGTAGATGGTTAGAGGGAGAAAAGTTCAATAGAAGGAAAGAATGAAAAATAACAGGTCTAGTATAGTTAGAGAGCTAGCTAGAAGTAGCTGAAACTATCCACAGTATAATCCAGTGGTGAGCAAGGCTACAAAACCAAAATAAATGTAATGTTAACATTTGTCTCAAAACAGCCTGAGAGTTACATGGTATAATCCTTCTCATTTTACAGTTAAAGAATATAAAGATCAGAGAAATTAGGTGACTTGTCTATGGTCACACAAGTCAACGTGGATTCTGATTCCAAATTCAAAGACAGCTATGCAGGCTTCCGAAGTGAAATGTCAGTGGTCAGAATCTAAAAGGAAGGTTATCAGATATAAATAAATGGGCAGCCATGACTGTCTGAGAATGCTTAGAGTTCGATTTTACCCTCTCTAAAATCAAGGCTCTTACTTCTGGAGTCCGGGCTAAGGAAGGTCAGCTCCTGCAAAACTTCAAGGTCTTCAGTATTTTATTCACATTTCCTATCTGTAGATCATTAGCTCTTTGCATCTAGAGATTAATAAATACATTTGAAAGCATGGTTGTAGTTGTTTCTGTTCTCTGAACTCTTTTTAGAAGAATTCTTATGAAGTACAGTTGGTCCAGGTTACCATTTCTTAGTAGACTAAATTTATCCTTAGGATTGAAATTAAAAAGATCCCTGCCAGTAATTCCGATAAGGTGTATAAAGTTAGATGGGTGGGTGGAGTATCTGCTTTTAATAAGACCTAGGAGATTATTTTTGATAACATCCTAGGAGATTCTGAGGCAGGTGGTCCACAGACTACACTTACACTAATAATAATAATAATAATAATAATAAATAATAATAATAATAATGTGAGAGCAAAAGAAGAGAAAGGGCTTAAACAATATCCACAGCAGCAAAAGTACAGTTTCTGACTGAGCTATAGTATAGGTAAATAACAAATATTCACTAGATCAGTAGGTGACTGGGGAGTCTGTGGATGAATGAATGAATGATGGATGAGTGGGAGGATGGATGGGTGGATGAGTGGGTGGGTGATGGGTAGATAGAATAGAATGATGAATAAATGGGTGTGAAGATGAAGGTACTTATTTTCTTTTTCTTTGTAGACAAACTGGTGGCTTTCCCATCATCACCAAAACACTCTCCTCAGATAAGATAAAATTCATTACCCTTCTGAAACCATGAGAATACACAATAGGTGAATTTGCTCTGCCAGACCAATTTATATTGTAGTTGTTACGTATCAAGTAGAATTAATATTATTTACATGATTATTTTTGAGGTGGTAATAGGGTAATACAAAATACCAAGAAGTTATTTTGCTTGACTTGAATACTTAGTGCCTGGTTTCTAGACAACGCATCTTGTTTCTATTATTTACAAACCATTATAATACCACAGCTATTGCCCTCTGTAGATGGGATTATCTAAAAAATAATTTGTTATGTAAGGTTGCTAATTATGAGGCTAAGGTGTACCCATTAAAGGCTTTTACCTTGTAATTTACGATAAGAGAGTGAGTGAAATAAAGCATGGAATATGATTACTGGAGCTGAGGATATACGGATATAAAGCCACTCACTTACTTTACGACTGGGAATTAATTTAGCATGATACATTAACTTTAGAAACAAAAGTAGCCCAGAGCAAAGCTTTTTGCCACCTCTTCTGAATCAGGGCTCTCTGTCTAGTTCCTAAGCTGCCCTGGTCCATCTTCTTTCCTCCCTTTTCTGTCTTAGACCTCCCAACTCTAATGCTCTGGCCCTCTCTCTTTTCCTAGATCCAACCATTCGAACAGTAACTTCCTGGAGAAGTTCAGCACATGGTCTCCAGAGAAAGAATGGCTGGCTTTAAATCCTGCTTCTGTCACTTACCAATATTAAATTTCTCAGGAACTGTTTCCTCATCTATAAAATGATGATAATAATGATAGTAATTAATTCACAAGATGGTTATAAGGATTAAATGAGTTAATTATGCATTAAGCATTCAGACCTTAATAGTAAGTTTTCAATAAGCATTTTTAGAGTTTTTTTCATCACCAAGGCAATTAATGACATTATAGAAATTATGAAAAGTAAAGAAAAATGCACTCATCTTTCTAACACCTTAATCTATATCTGGTATTTTTCATTTTAATGCACTAGCTTTTGAAAGTAGAATTTTATCTTCTGAATTCTTTCCATGGTTTGAGGAAACCAAAAATGTATCCATTAGTTTTTTTATACTTTTATAGAAAAGTTCTTACACATCTAACTATAAATGTCAAAAACTCAAACTCACTCCCAATTTGAGATCTCTATAACTAAATAGTGTTTATTAAGATTTAAGTGTATTGCCAGAGAAGAGTACTTTATTAATCCAATAGCATATCTATGAGTCTGGATTTGTTTATTAGATTAGCCTCATATTATGTAGCTCCATAAAACACTTAGGATGTGTTTATGTGTTCCATAAAACACTTAGGATGAATTTATTGTATTAGAATTATGAACTTTAAGGTCAGCCAAATCTGGTTTCAAATTATGAATCTAGACTTGTGATCTTGGGCAAATGACTGAGCTTCTCAGATTGTTTATCTGGGAGAATGAGGTTAGTAACACTACACAGTGTTGTGAGATCTATAACAAGGGTGAAAAATGATTCTTCTTTTAGCTATCACAGTGGAAAGTGATGAGCTTTCCCTGAGGGAAAGGTAGTTCAAGAAAATGGGTTTTACTGGAGGTGAAAGCTAGTGGCAAAGGTACAAATAGGTATTCTTTATGGATTATGGACACTGACAATGCTTTATATCCTCATACTTCCAAAGTCTTATCGCAATCAAGAATTGTCTTGATGCCATAGAAAAAGGAGTGCTGTATGTTCATAATTTATTCTTAAATCAGAAGTGCTAATTGATGGAAACTTAAGTAGAGGGCAGTGAGGTGGCAAGACTGGAGCTTTCAGATCCAGCAAGGTCCCTTATACATGGACAGTGTCATTGTCACCTGTGGCTTCATCAGAGATCTCTGAGGCTAGATTAGTCTGCTTGCGCTCCTATAACAAAATATCATAGAGTGGGTGGCTTAAACAACAGAAATTTACTTTTCATAGTTCTGGAAGCTGCTTAGCCCAAGATCAAGTTATTAGCCAATTCAGTATCTGAGGAGAGCCCTTTTCCTGGCTACCACTTCCCTATGTGCTCATGTGACCTTTCCTAGGTGTTCAGGCTTGGTTGGGGAGTAACAGAGGAAAGAGTTAACTCTCTGGTGTCTCTTCTTATAAGGACACTATTCCTATCAGATTAGGAACCTGCCCATATGACCTCATCTAACCTTAACTATCTCCTTACTGCATTGTATCCAACTAGTCACACTGGGGGGTTAGGGCTTCAACATATGAATTTTGGGGGCACACAATTCAGTCCATAGCAGAGGCCAAGAGAAGCAATACTGAATCATGTGACATCTGCTCTTCCCAATGGAAGTTGTGTCAGGGATACACCCTCAATAAGGGTGTGTATGTGTATGTCCTCTTCTACCAAACTATAAGCCACAAGAGTTGCTGTGGGAGTCCACATTTCCCCTCCTCATAGATGTGTGAATTTAGAAAACCCAAATGAACAGTCTCATCTCATTGGAGGCAAAGGCTGGGACTGGGAAATATGAAGCTGAAATGATGGAAGGAGAGGCAGTGGCCCTAGTTTCTTGCTTTAACTTCCTCAAGTGCCAGGAAGCAGAAGCCACACTTCTGCTTGTTTGCTGTTAAATATACCTCTGGAAACCTTAATAACCAAGGATATTAGAATTTATTGAGAGGCACATTACTTACTGAGATTTCCAATCATGACTCCTTTTAAGAATTTACAAAATAGCTTTCCTGCCTCTCTCTTGATGATTTGTCTTCTTCAAACTCACTCCTTACTAATGTATGAGACCAGACTTGGCTTCCTGGAGAGAAGTGATCAAGGAGCACAGGCCCCTTGCTGAGAAACACATTAGCATAATTTCTAAAATGTGTTCTTTATACTCATTTGATCTGATATGGGTTATCATTTAATAAATATTGGCCTAGCTTAAGTTCTATCTACAAGTGCTAGGAATATTTGCTGCTATGCTCCTTTAAGCAAGACAAAATACCCTGATAATCGCTTCAAAGGTTTTTTATTTTTTCAAAATAAAGTTATGATTCAAGAAACTTAGATGACATAATTATAAAATGTGCATTGAGAAAGCGTTTATTCCTCCTTAAAAAATTTAGTTAGGCCCTTCTTAATGTTTATTACAGATATTATTATGAACTTGGTTTTTCTTCCAAATGCTCTTTTGATTGTGCATAAATAGAATGTAATTACATATAGGTGGAAGGTTATTATATACAAATATGTTCAAAATTATGTGAATAAAATGCATAATAGGCTTTCGTATTCTTCTCATAAAATGATACAGATTAGGACCAAAATAAGCAATTTGCTTTCTTGTAGTATCCACCTTATTTATTCCTTTTTCATATTTGCAGTATGGGGCATGTTAGAAAATAGAAAATAATTAGTCATTCTGACCTCTAGCTAAAAGGAAATCTGGTTTCTTTGCACGTTTCCTTAACAGGTGAGTTTGCCATTAGTGTTGCTATGATTATCTCCATCTCTTTGCTTTGCAGTCTCTTCTGTCAGTTCCTCAGCTCAAACTTGAAGATATTATCTTTAAACCCCAATTCTATTTTTAAGGGAGGAGTGACAGGAAGAATGTTTAGGGAGCAGTTGAAAATGTTATCATTTTTAGTGATGCTTGTCCATCCATAAATATTTTGTTTCCTGAGAAGGTTCACAATGGGAAGACTTTCCAAAAATGTAATTTTAGGCACAGTGTGCAAATTGATTTCCTTTCCTTATGCTTACAGACTGTTGCAGCCAGAGGACTCCAGCTTTAAACTGTGTGGGTATGCATGTGTGCATGTGTGATAAATAGCTAATTACCTGTCAGTTACCATAGCAATGTTTATAGGAAGACTAAGAAGCTTGCATAGCTCTGTTGCCCACTTTAAGAGAGGAAAACCTGCATAATTTCTTCCTTTCAATCCCTACTGGAGTTTTTGGCAGCAATCTTAGAATGCTCTCTGCTTGGTGATTCTTATATGACCAATTTCACTTCTTTCCTTTGAGCAGAGACCATGTTGATTTGAGTGAGAAGTAGAGAGAATCAACCTGGAAGAAGCTTTGGGATGCTAATACAATAGATTCATGACTTAGCTCTGCAGAGTTCTGTTAGCAGCAGTTGGTATAGCACTGGCATAGTATGATGCCTTCTACAAAGAGCTCTGTCTACCCCACAAATTCTCAAAAAAACACAAAAACATATATCACCAAGAAAACACAGTACTTTATTCTTTCAATAAATATTTTTAAAGATTTTTATTTATTTTATTTATTTTTTATTTGAGAGAGAGAACGTGAGCTGGGGGTGAAGGGACAAAGGGAGAGGGAGAAGCAGACTACCCACTGATCAGGGAGCCTGACTCACAGCTCAACCCCAGGACCCTGAGATCATGATCTGCTTAACCCACTGAGCTGCAGAGGGACCCTCAACAAATATTTTTGAGCACCTACTCTGGGTCGGCACTGCACTAGTCTCAGGGAATATGATGTTGAGCTGGATACTAATGTCTCTAATTTGGGGGAGATAGCCATTCATTCAGCAAATATTTCTTGAACATTTACCGTGTTCCAAACACTACGGTGGATGATACAGAAAGAAAAAATGAGAGGCACAACCCAGATTTGGAGGGAGATCAGTGGTAAAGAAAAACATCTAAGAAGAAGTCAGCCAGAAAATGTATTTCAGAGACAGAGTTAGTGTTGTTAACAAGATAAGAGGCAAGTAAACATGGTAGATTTAAAGGAAAGAAGTTAGTATGTCTAGAGAGCAGAGTTCAAGACAGGTAAAGGCAATACCATAGAGATATAAGCAGGGACCAAATCATGAAAGCCCCCTGCCTCGGTGGACACTTTGATTTTTGATACTAGATAGATTCTATAGCACCATGCACTTCTGTATTATTCTCTAGGGACATTTGTTTTTGAAACTCAGTCATAATGCAGTGAGGAAGACCTAAGTAGTCCATGCAAAAATACTACAAAGAGAGGCTACATATATGTAATTTGGGCAATCACTGACTGATGCCCAGACAACAGCTAACATTAGCCACCAGACATTTGAGTGAATTCTTTTCTAGATGATACCAGCACTCATTTGTTGGGATATTCCTGGTCTTCCCAGATGAAATCCCAGACATTGTGGAATAGAGACAAGCTCTCCCCATTGTGCTGAATCTGAAATCCTATCCTTGGGTGATTTGTTATGCATCAGTAGAAAGCAGAACGCTGCATAAGGAATTTGTCCCATTTTTTTCTGAGGCAGTGGGGATCCACTAAGGGGATTTATGCAGTAATAAAATCAGCTTAGCATATTAGAAAGAAAATTATTTTATTTTATAACATACATAAAAGTAATACATGAAAACAAAAGCATAAGGAATAGGGTAGTGAAACAGAAATTAATGTGTTCTAAGGTTCTTATAACCTTAATATTGTATGTGTAAAACCAACCACAATATTGTATATGTAAAACCATACAATATTATATGAATGTATATTATGATAAATTAAGGATACATACTATAAGCCCTAAGATAAACACTAAAAAAATCAAAATAGTGGTATAACTAATAAGCCAGTACTGGAAATAATATAGAATAATAAAAATAATTAATTTGAAACAAGGCAGAAAAGAGAAAAAGGAACAAAGAATAGATGGAACAAATAGAAGGCAGCTAGCAAGATGACAGATTTAAATCCAACAATATCAATAATTATAGTTGTCCTAACACGTCAATTAAAAGATAGAGATTGTCAATTGGATAAAAAAGCAAGACCCAATTGTATGTTATTTATAAGAAACACAGCTTAAGTGTAAATACTTCTGATTAAAAATAGAAGGATGAGAAAATATTTACCATTCAAACACCAAGACAAATCTGTAATAACTATCTTAATATCAGAAAAGTAGACTTCAGAACAAGAAATATTATCATAAAAAAGAAGACATTACATAAAGACATAATTATATAAAAGGGTCAATACATCAAGAAGTCACAACTATCCTAAATGTTGTACACCTAAAAACAGAGCTTCAAGACAAATGAGGTAAAAACTGATAAAATTGAAAGGAAAAATGGACAAATCACAATTATAGTTGGAGGTTTCAATTCTCCTTTTTCAGTAATTGATAGAATAAGTAGACAGAAAAATCAATGAAGATGCAGAAAACCAGAACAATACTATCAACCAATTTGACTGAATTGGCATGTATAGAATGCTCTACCTAACAGTCATTCACTTTCTTTACAAGTACCATATTCTGGACCATAAAACAAATCTCAACAAAGTTTTTAAAAATGAAATCATTCAAAGTATATTTTCTGACTATAAAGGAATTAAGTAAAAATCAACAAGTTTCTAAAAACTAAGCACTGCTTCTTGAGTTAGAATGTACCTTCTGGTAATATCAGGGAAACTGGTCCAAATATAAGCTAACTATAAATCTCTTAAGCAATGTTGTACTTAACCTAGGACTTAACCTAGGAAAAATTTCAGTGCTAGATGGTTATTCAAACTTTGATTTCAACCCTCATGATACAGAAGGGGAAAGTGAAGCCATGAAAGCTGAGTAATTTTGCTACAATGTCCAGGTGCTAGATTCATCATGTTCCTAGGACAGTTTGCCAAATTGTAGCAGCATTTGAAGAAGGTGAATGTTTTCCCCCTTTAAATAGTTACCAACTTGTTTGAAAAGGAAAAACCATCTTCAAATAGTGTTGATTAATGAGTCTGGGAATCTGTGCTTTTCTCTGCTCACAAATTAAACACTAATATACAAAATCTGCACCATCTACCAATACTGTTGAGATATATTCCAGAGTCATGGGAGAAAGATGGAATAGGCTAATCATCTTACTGTTGAACCTATAAATTTGGTCATCTGATTTAAAAAGTATGACAATATTTATATCTATGTATCCATATTTATAATGCATTTTGAAGTATTTTTATTTAGATACTTCATGAGGTATGTAGGGATAATCTCAATTTTTATAAGAGAGATAACAAAGTGAAGTTGTTAAGAACATGAGTTCTAGGGGGTACCTGGGTAGTTTAGTCAGTTAAGTATCTGCTGGGGACATGATCCCAGGACCCTGCTCAGCAGGGAGCATGCTTCTCCCTCTCCCTCCTCCCTGCTGCTGGTGTGCTCTCTCTCTCTCTTTCTCTCCCTCTCTCTCTCTCTCTCTCATAAGTAAACTAAAAATCTTTAAAAAAAGAAAGAAAAAATAATAATAGCACCTTCTCATAGCTTCATTGGGTGAATTCTCGAATACACACATGACAAAACACTTAGCATATTGCCTGGCACAGAGTAAAATTATGTGTGGCTGTATATCCCTTCATTCTGTTATACTAACTCTGCTTTTGTTGTCTTATCTTGGCCTTCTCTATGAATATCATCCTATTCCTGCCATATTTCCTGTTCTATCAGCCAGCAGGGTTTTTTTTTTTTTTGAATATCTAACATATGCACAGATTTTTGATAGCTTTTGGAGAAAATGGTAGAGATAGATTATTCCTTTGGTAAATAAAAAAGCTTTTATATAAGGTAACCCACAGAGAAATGTGAATATTTTCCCCATTTTTGTCAGATAAGGACATTTTTCAGTAGAAAGTTTATCCTCCTTTTGTGGTGTGTCATATTTTCTCACCACATACAAAAGGCAAACATTCTTTTAATTGAAATATGTTTAAGTATTTAATTAAAATATTTTAAAGACAAGGACAGGGTCTATGAGTATAGAGCCCAGGAGTTAGAATTTGGAAGCTATAAGAACAATTCTGGGAACAAAAGATGATCAGATGCAAAATAAAGTCACATATCTTGTTAAAAGCCTATTAATCACCTCAATTCCTTGTTTCAAATTTACAGCTCCCTAAGGGCTTACTCAAGCCAAATTGGTCAGTCCATTCCCATACAAAAAGAATCAGCCACGTTATTTTTCTGCTAAAAGATTCCATATTTTGATTCATAGGTGCTTCTATTTCTGACACACAATGTGGATACAAAATTAGCCCATCACTGTATAATATGCCTGAATTCTGTGTTGTGCTAGCATTCCTGTAGTTCTCTACCCTGTGTGAACCCTTCATATAACACTGACCAGTTGAGCCCGTCTCTAAGCTTGCCCTAAGCACTGGCATGCTGGTTACAAAGGCCACATATTCTCTGCCCAAACTACCTTTTTTTATCATGACTGCTGGATTTTTCTTTCTTCATGATGAATCCTTTTTTGAGGCCCTTTGTTTGATAGAAAATCTTTTTTTAGGACCGTTTTAATTTACCAGATAATTTCTAATAACTTCCTCAAATGGAAAGTGGTTGCTTTCCTTCCCTTTCCTTCCAAAAGGATCACTTAAAGCCATGCAAACCAACCAGCTTGTGCTCCCAGCTTAGTTCAGGTGCTGTTAACATTATTATACAGGAATTATACAGTTCCTGCAAGTACTATGGGCTTCTGAATCTGGCCTCTCCTCAGAAAGACAGATTGTCCTTAGAACAAAGAGAACTATTCCAAGAAGCTCTGTCATCTTAAAAGAAAACAGCTGGGAACTTTAAAATGGTGACTTTTCTTTTATATCAAATAAATAGCATAGTAATTCAGTCCAGATACAATTTCATGAAGCTTAGAAACAGTAGGTTTTGAACAAGCAAAAGGTAATTCTGGGTTTGAAACTAAGAATTAAATATGTGGAATTTTCTTGAAGCTGAGTCTCTACATAAGTTCCAAACATGATCTAGAAGATAGACTCGACATGGAGATCAGCTAAGCTTTTAAGAAATGGCTCCACAGTTTGACAGAAACTGAAAAGGACAATCCACATCACCAACAGGCAGAATGTTAGACTGAGTATGATTCAAATGGAATGAATATTTTTGAGATTGACTTGGCACAAGCTCTGTACCAGGCACTGTGCTCAGGTAAAGATAGAACATAAGCCATGGTATTGACTCTTGTGGAGTTCAAGTTGAACAATTCTAGTAATTAAGTAAATGAAACTAGAAACTGTAAAAAGGGAGTAACTCCACCCATCTCAAACTGTATTGTAGATTGTTAATACTATTAGCAGAGTAATTTGAGAAACTTTGCATTCAACAAAAGCAAGCAGGTTTCTTTACCATGAGCCTTTGTAATATATTTTGCAAATTATCTAGATTATTACACAGTAGGCAAAGTTTTCTACATGTATAAACAGAGAAATTTTTATCTTTGGAGCATCCTGCAATGCTGGGGAGTGATCCATAGAACCCTCACTGGGAATTGCTCTACTCCTTTCAGTCTTTCCAGCTATAATATCTTGGTATAGAGAGAATGGCATTGGTACAGATCCTGAGCTTGCCACTCATGCCAGTAAAGGAGAAAGTACAACAATATTCTAATATCCATTAACTTCTTTGCCTCATTATGCAGTTACATCCAGGTTTTGATTAATGGAAGCATTATTGGAAACAACAGTACTTGGTTCTTTTTCAGGCAGGCAGCACATTATTCCTAAATGTGGGCACATTAATCTTTCTTACTTTGTTTACTTTTACCCTCCTTCTTCTTTATAAATGGCTACTTAAGCCGTTTCTGGGATAGCTTTCATTTGGATGAATTTGACCACAGGAAAATACCCTTCTATATAGAGAGATCTACAATAAGAAGGACATATGACTCCCTCATACATATACGCATACCCCTAACATACTCCAGTTGTGAGAGCCGACTTCAATAAAGCAAGCTATTTCAAGTCTATGTTTTAAAGAGATGAGTTTAAGTATCTTGAAAAGCCATGAATTTAATACATATGAGCTGTTATTTGGCCTGTTGCCTGGAAAAGGCAGGGAAATGCAAAATAATTAAGTTAATGTAAGAAGACAAAGAATAGAACACCCATCTCTGACTTTAGGAAACAGAACTTCTCTTCCTGTATGAAAACAGGAGCCTATGAATGTCAGGTTGTGGAGAAGCAGGTGTTGTTATAAATCAAACAAGTGAAGAGCTGGGAAGAAGGTTAGAAACAATCTAGACTAATGCATTCATATGAATGAAAAATCTAAGACTTCTTAGGCATGTTTAGGGAAAATGCCTGGGATTACTCACAGGTACAAAAATGTGTTCTAATGCTCAGTAAATTGCTCTTGTGCTTCCACTACAACTGTCTTAAAGGTTTTTTTTTGTCCCATTTTTCTGATGCTAGACCCAGGTCCTTCTTCAATCAGTTCTGCACCATGCCTTCTCATTTTGTTAAATGTCATAATCCTCTCTCTGATGGCACTAATCCTAAACCAAGGACTCACTTTTTGACATCGCTCTCTTCCTCAATACTTACACTCAATCTATCCTCAAGTCCTATTTACTCAGTTTTCAAAATATACCCTTCTAAATGTAGCCATCTCTACTGATGATACCATATTACATTTCTTTCTTGGACTTTTTCCAATTGGTCTTCCTACTTTCATGCTTTATGCAAAACAGTTGGAGGTTTTGAGAAGTGAAGTGCTATGATCTGGTTTCCATATAAAGGAACACATCTATCTGCTGAATAAAGTATTGTCTGAAGGAGTCAATATACTCCAAGAAGTAGGGAACTAGTTAGGGGACTATGGTTAGAATCCAACTGAGAGATAGTGGTGACTTAAACTAAGACGCAGATGTAAAGGTGAGGAGAGGTGGTCAGGTTTGTGATAGAAGTTAATAATGTCTCAGATGTGTGGTAAAAGAGAAATAGAGGAGTAAAGATTGAAATTTTAGGGCCTAAGCACAAAATAATATACACGTATATTGTGAGATTCAGAGATGCCTATAAGGCTATCACAGGGGAGAAGTAAGGGCTGAAGGTAAAAACATGGGAGTTTTCCAGGAATGAAAAGATAATATTTAAAGCCATAGACATTGAGTATACATAGAGAAAGAAAGGGATCTAGGACTGAGCTGTAGTCTAAAAGAGGAAGAAGATCCAGCCATAAAAACGAGAAAGAAACAGCAAGGGAAAAGCAGATACTCTCAATTGAAGTCAATATGTCAAGAGGAGGAAGTGATCTAACAGTGCTAAATGCTACTGAGACATTGGTAAAGTGAGGACATGACGAGAGCAATTTCAGTGAAATGATGAGGTCCGGATTGGTAAGGGTTCAAACACATGAGAGGAGAAAGAAGAGACAGGGAGCCCTTCATAGTGATGGACAATAGAAAAATAGGGCAGAACTTGAAGAAAGATGTGACAAGGAAGGAATTTTTTGTTTGCATTTTTTATTTCTTAAGTTGGGAGAAGTTAGAAAGTTCATGAATTGGTGGCAATATCGCAGTAGAGGGAAGAACCTTGATAATGAAAGAGAGCAAGGGGTAAACAAAAGAATAAGCTTCCTCAGTAGTACATACTCATATTTGAGAACCAGTGCAATAGCAGAGGGTTGATATCAGGAGCAGGGACAGATCACTATTGTAATAAAAGGAGGAAAAACATGGCTACAAAAGCTGGAAGGCTAATAGATTTGCCAGTGGAAATTCTCTTCTGATTGCTTCTATTTTGTCCCTGAAATAAAAATCAGGATCATCAGATGAAAGTGAATGGTGAGGGAAGTGTATTTGAAGCTTAAAGAGAAAGAAGAAGATTTGAAGTGGACTTCTCAGAGAATGATAAAGTACATTGACCAGGAAAATATATTAGAATTACCAGGCATTTCCAAGAGCTGACTTGAGGTTTATGGTCATATTTCTGGATTGTGACTTCATTCTCTAGCAAACTTAATCCTGTTTATGCCAAAATCGATACCTGATTTTCTTAGCTTGCATCTATCACCTTAGCAAATCCAGTGGAAAGAGCCTCTTTCCCAAAAGTTCCAGTAATATTCTGAATGAGTTCTCATCTGTTGGACTTCAGCCTCTGCTCAGGTTTAATCTCATTGCTGTGGTTGGTGTGGGGAGGATGCTGTGCTCTGATGAGCTGGCCATGTGTCCTCCCAAAAGACAGGGGTTAGGGTGGATTCAGCCTCATTCAAATAGAAGGATATGGGGACACCTGGGTGGCTCAGTAGTTGAGGGTCTGCCTTGAGCTCAGGGTGTGATGGGGTCCTGGGATTGAGTCCTGCATCAGGCTCCCTACATGGAGCCTGCTTCTCCTCTGCCTATATCTCTGCCTTTCTCTCTCTGTGTCTCTCATGAATAAGTAGAATCCTAAAAAAAAAAAAAAAAAAAAAAAAAACACAGAAGGATATGATGGGGAAGGGTAGCTTCACAAGGAAAATCATAGTACATGTTATCATATAAAGGAGGAATAGAGATTATGCAGACAAAACAGCAAACATCCACCACTGTATATTATTCATATATCATTTACTGGAAATTTTGCAGAGTGTGGTGGGGAAGGGTATCAAGTATCAAAAATGACCTCTAAGAAGTCTTTCCCTTCTAATAGTCTTTGATTCCCTAGTTTTGAAACTCCCAAATTGGGCACATTTGGTTGGGGAAGGGAATGATCCAACAATTATTGTATTGATGATTTTCATAAATCCTCAAATATTCACCAGCTACTCCTATTCAGTACATTTTCAATCTTCTTCTAATATGCAAGCTCTTCCTGCAGCCCTTGGTCTTCCATTGCTATACAAGCATTATTTTCTTCAGGACTTTTTTGTACCTGTCATATTGCATTGAATTTTACTTACAGAGTTCCCTGTATTAAAGGAAAAATGATTCATTTTTAATACTTTCTGCACCATCACCACACAAAAACAGTTATGTTTTCATTTAGTTCTAACTCTATACGTGTTTAAAAAATTACCTTCCTAACAATTTTGTTGTGGATTTATATTCTTGGCATCTGCACAATCATATAAGTTGCTATGGTAATATTATAAAATTATTCCAAATCATAAGACTTCCCTGAAACCATGCATGCTGGATTTGAAAATAACATTGCCGAAAACCCTGCATTTCAGATAAGAAAGCCTCAGATAAGCAGAGACTCTTAACTAGGTTTACTGCCCTGATTTTTTCACTCAACTTACCATCATGTTCTTGGTTTTGAGTGATAACAAGCAGTATAAAGAAAAATGATCCCCTCTTCACCAAAAAATAAATTAGTTTTGAAAGAGAGCTACATCAGTATTTACAATGAATCCTATTAACTAAACATAAAATATATTTTATTTCCTCTTCTGCCATATATAAACTTACACAATCCTGGCCAAATCACTAATCATGCTTTAATTTGCTCATCTACAAAATGGGGGTGAAACTATCAAGCCACCTTTTATGCTTATTAGAATGTACTTATTTTTACTGTGGTAAAAACACTTAATATGAAATTTACTGTCTTAAACTTTCAAGTGTACAATACAGTATTGTTAACTATAGGCACAACAATGTATAGCAGATTTCTAGAATTTACTAATCTAGCATAACTGATATTTTATACACATTGAACTACAATTCCCCCTTCCTCCTTTCCTGCTGTCCCTGGCAACTGTCATTCTACTTTCTGTTTCTATGAGTTTGACTATTTTAGATACCTCATGTAAATGGAATCATGTAATACTTTTCTTTCTGTTACTGGCTTGTTTCACTTAGCATAATGTCCTTTAAGTTCATACAGCATTATTCATAATGGTTGAGATATGGAAACAACCTAAATGTCCATCAATAGCTGAATAGATAAAGAAAATGTGGTATATACATGCAATGGAATATTATTCAGCCTTAAAAAAAAGAAGAAAATCCTATCATATGCAATGACATGGGTGAACCTAGAGGACATTACACTAGGATTATTGGAATTTTAAAAAGATAAAGCATACATGAGGTGTCAACACAGTGTCTGGGACTGAATGATGATTTGTCCCCTCCCTTTCTATCTGCCCAACTCTTACAGCACAAAGACCTCAAAGGTGTGCTTTACCAAGCTCACTTCTGTGTACTTGGCAATACATTCTCCCATCTGCCAGCTAGAAGACAAAACAAATGGTTCATTTTGGACTACCCCTCTAAGCCAAGAGGCAGGGCATAGAGAGGGCATTGTTCTGTGAAATTTGTCATGAATTATTGTTATCTTAAGTCAGATCTCTGGAAGCAGAGCCTAAGATAGTGATTCATATATAAGTGAGCCATTGAGGGAGGGCTCTTAGGCAAAATCAGTTTGGAAGTTAGGAAGCAAAATCGGGCAGAGAAAGAGGCTAGGCAAAGACTCAGCCTGATTCCACAAGGAACTCCACAGCCACAAGGGCTCCACTAGAATATCCCACCTTGGAGCAAGATAGCAGGCTTTTATTCCTCCATGTAAATTAGTCATTAGCTGAGAGCTGCACCTGTGGTGGGGAGGTGGGTGTTGGCATAGCCTACTATATATCCCTGGGGAAGGTGGCTTCTGCTGCCCTAGGACAAATTTCTGAAGAAAAGTTTGCAGCTGTGAGTCATTAGCAGACAGTTAACACATAGCAGCTGAACCCACTAAAGAGGATCTGGGCTTAACTTTTTACTTTTTTTTTTTTATGTTCTCTCAGTAAACAAATCACTCCCCACCGTCCCTACCACACATGTATACAATTTTCTGTCTCCACAATGGAAAGAAGAATGTCATTTGGTAGAAATTTATATTAAGCTCAGGATAATTAAGGGATAAAGTATGTTGACATTATGGTGCCTAAGTATAGTGAGGTGGTTTTTGGTTTTGGTTTTGGTTTTGTTTTTTCTAGAAAGAATGTGGTTTAAAACTTCATTTGATGGAAATCACCACCAGGACCACCTGGTTACTTTTGAGTAACTAGTATGTGTCAGAAACTGGTTTTTCTTTAAATATACAATAATGTATATAAAAGAAGCTGTTTCTGACACATAATACAATTTTATGTATAATAATGTACAATAAATATGTGATTTTGTATACAATAATGTACATAAAACATCACGTCATTTCATCTTCACAATAAACTGACCAAAGCCATATAGACTTTGAGACAGAACCAGAGTCCAAATCCTGGTCTAGATGATGACTCTGGAGTTGAAACTCCTTACTGTTGTACTACATTTCCTTGTCTCTTGAGGACTAAGGGTATAATCCTTTTCATTTGCCCCTCCTGGCACTTAGATGACAAGCATTCATGTGATAATGCATTGGAGAGAACACACACACACATAACACACAAGGAAAGAGAAAGAGAAATGTGGTTAAAAAACAAAAGAGCAACTACCATTAAAAGAACAAACAAAAACACTGCCTTACTAAGACCACCAATATCATGTAGTGATTAGCAGAATCGACTTACAGGTTCATAACTAAATGATTATTATCTGGGATCTATCTTTGATGATATCTATATTTGATGACCTTCTCACACTCCTTGGATTTGGAAAGTGGCATTGCTCTGGCTTCTTAACCCTGATTCCTAGATTAACTCAGAAAGTATTTATTCAATGAAACAAGCAGCTCCAGGCTGTCCAGCTTTGAGGCAGGACACAGGGGAGAGGAGCTCCTTTACTCAAGATTCTCTGTCAGGAAGTTTCAAAGCTGACCTCAAGAACCAGAGTAGACAGAGCATTTTTGTTCCCAGAGAGACTGCTCAAGTTCTGCATCAAATTTTTTTCTGCTTTCTTTTTCCTCTTGAACAATAAGGGACCTAATCAGTGTCCTTGGAAAGCCCTGTTGGAGGAGGCTGGCTCCCCCTCAGTTGCCCTGCTTCAATCTCATCTCCAGTCCTTTCACAGAATGTGGAAATTACTTTCAACTTGAAGATTTAAGAGGAAAAGTTCGACCTAAAGTTATCCTCACTGAGGCAGCCCAGGCAACGAGTTCTCTGCCCCACCTCCATCCTTAACTAATGCTTTTTGCCTGATTACTGGCAGAAATGATAAGAAAAAAAGACTTTATAAGTGGGTTAGGAGCCTCCGCTTAATTTTCAGTTTGACAATATTTAGGAGATGAGTTTTAAATATGGTGTATTAGGATGAAGGAATGAGGAACTATTTTTCTAACAAATAAAAAAGATATTTACAAACCATTACCAGAGACTGCAATAAACTATACGTTTATAAGTAGCTCAATGTCAACTAATCCCTGTTAGTTTTCAAGAACATATAGTTAGGAAAACTTTCTCTGCTTTGTTGTTCCTTTGCTTGTTGGTGATAAATTATTAATGTGACTCTGATATACTAAGGAAGGTTCCTGACATTGTTCCTGCTCCTTCTCCAGGGGCATCACTGTTGAGATGAACTTGCCTAAGGAAACTTCATTTGATTATTTATGCATTTATTAAGCACCTACTATCTGTCAGACTATAAGGAATATATCTGTAGAAAACACAGTCTTTGCCTTCAAGGAACAGAGACAAAGAATTAATTACAATGTTCTGTGTTAAATGACAGAGGAAGAAGATGCTCTATGAGCACAGAGAGCAGGGCCCCGAGCATCTCATCTAAGCTGGCTAGTCAAACATCAGGGATTTGGGCAAAGAAGAGAAGAGAAGAGATTGAGGTGGGCTCTAAAGTAGGTGAGACTTCAATAGGTCAAGAGGCTTTAAGGACCTAAGAAAGAGCTTTGGAATGGGAATGAAGGCAGAAAATGCAAAAAGTCAGAGAGAAGCTCCTGGTTAGAACAATGCTGGATATAAGTTACTGAATCCTTAGTAAGTAGCTCCATTCACACATTGACTTATTTAACTGACTTGCACATTGCAACCGTTAGGAAGAGTTAGGTACAAGTAACTTAAAATCCAGCTCTGAGAGACTTAATTACAATACAGAACTGATGGATTCATGTAACTCAATAGTCCAAAGATATACCTTGGATATGAAAGAGTGGACTTTCACTTTTGCAAGCAATTGGGGAAGGGAGCCAGATATACCTTCCATCTGGAATCATAATACTTTGTATTCTCTGACATCTTTAAACACCCTGCTTGGTTTCATATCTTGACTCTTCCACTACCTAGTTGTGTGACCTTAAGGAAGGTACTTAACTTCTCTGTGCCTCAGTTTCTTCACCAGCAGAATGAAAATGATAATAGAATCTACCTTATGAGGTAAATTCCATGAGTTAATTCACATAAAGCATTTTGAAAAGTATCTGGCACAAATTAAATACAAAATAAATATTAGCAGCCATTAAATGTATTAACTCAGAGGTTTTGGCTACATCTCAAACCAGAGGTATCTTGTTTTGTTTCATTTTGTTTGCTGACCCAGACAAACAAATAAAGCTCCCTATCATCTGACATTGGAAAAAAAACATAGACTTCTATTAACTGTCACATCTTTCCATGAGAATTATCATGCCTATCAACGACCCAGAAACACTGCAAGAACTAGCAGGGTTGGAGAATTGTTGAAAAAAGATACTGCTGCATTCACTATGATTGTGTTGTTAAATATATTATCTTATGTTTTGGTATTTATGACTAGGAAACCAGTACTGTAGGCCAAATTAACCACTTTCTGGGTGTGTGCTACTATTCTTCAAGATTCTTAGTTAACTGTACCTCAATTTCTTCATGTATATAGTTAAGGAGCTCAACTGGAAAATCTTAAGAAATCCTTTTCAGTGGTAATGTCCCATGGCCCTAACAATTGATTACTTGTGTGTATAAGCTATGGGGACTAGAATCTCCATATAAATAGATGTTTCAATAATTCAATAAATATTTACTGTCTATATGCCAGTCACTGTAATAAGTGCCAGGGATACATTAATGAAAAAAAAAAAAAGCCTGGTGAGTGTCTTTAGGGAGTACATGGACTAGTGAGGTAAGAATAAACAAATGACTATGATATATTGTACATGAGAGGTTGGGACAATCAAGTACTGACTCTTTGACCTTGATGGATAATTCATAGAATGTTAGTAGAATCAGAAAGTATTTACAGCCCCCAGGATTTAGAAACAGAGGCCAGAGAAGACTTTTGGGAGAGTTTAAATAACAGAAAGATAAGGCTCTATTAGAATTGGGATGCTATAATAGACTCCCTTTTTTTAAGTGAAGACAAATCTACTCTGATGAAAACTCTCTTCTCTTTGTTCTTCAGGACTAAAGCATTGCTGTAAGTGATGCTTTAGTCTTTTGTCTTATCTGTTAGTCTTGTCTGGACTACCTAGCAGTAGTCTGTATTCCATTCTGATCTTAGAATGCTTTAGCCTTACCCCTGCCTGGTATATAAAATCTACATAATTTTGGTATTCAGATGCTAGAGTAAAGGTGAACATAAAGAAGGATCTAATGTATGATTTAGGCATCAAGCTGTCCAGGCAAGCCCAATCTTTCAGGGCTTATCTACAAGCACTAAGAATTATAAGATGCCAAGGGAAAATTGAGAAGAAAACACTAGGAATTGGTGGCACAGACACATCTCCCCCGCCACCAAGAATGTCCTGATAATGTTGCCTCACCTCAGTCTTATAAAGTATGGGTGGTTATGGTGGTGTTTTGAAAGCTAATTGAAATATGTATGTTGGGGGGCACCTGGGTGGCTCGGTTAAGCATCTTCCTTCTCTGCCTTCAGCTCAGGTCATGATCCTGGGGTCCTGGGACCAAGCTCTGCATCAGGCTCCCTGCTCAGCAGGGAGACTGCTTCTCCCTCTCCATCTACCTCTTACCCCTGCTTGTGCTCTTTCTCTCTCTTTCTCTCTCTCTCTCAAGTAAATAAATAAATAAATAAATAAATAAATAAATAAATAAATAAATAAATAAATAAAATCTTTTTTTTTTAAAGGAATATGTGTGTTTAAAAGGTGGAACCATTTCATTCATGTATGCATTCAACAAATAGCCACAGAACACCAGCTGTGGACAACATCAGGAGATATAACGTAAGACATGGCAGGGCAGCCCGAGTGGCTCAGCGGGTTTAGCACCACCTTCGGCCCCCAGTGTGATCCTGGAGACCATGGATTGAGTCCCACGTCAGGCTCCCTGCATGGAGCTTGCTTCTCCCTCTGCCTGTGTCTCTGCCTCACAATCTCTCTCTCTCTTTTTTCTCTCTCTCTGTCTCTCATGAATAAATAAATAAAATCTAAAAAAAAAAAGACATGGCAGACAAGGCCCCTGCCCTCAGAGAGTATATAATCCAGTGAGAAAATGGATAACAAATGAGGAAGCAATAAATAGATTAAACATAAATGTTTCTATCACTTTATTTATAATTACCCAAACTTGGAAGTAACCAAGTTGTCCATCAGTAGATGAGTAAATAAATAAACTGCAATACATCAAAACAGTAGGATATTATTATTCAGAGCTAAAGAGAAATGAATAATAAGCCACGAAAAGACATGGAGGAAACTTAAGTGTATATTGCTAAGTGAAAGAAGCCAATCTGAAAAAGGCTCAATACTATATGACTCCAACTATATGACCTTTTGGAAAAGGCAAGACAGTAAAAATATTAGTGGTTGCAGAGGTTGGGTGGAAGGGAGGAGCTAAATAGGCAGAGCACAGAGGAGTTTTAGGGCAGTGAAACTATTCTGTATGCTACAGAACACAGGTCATTACCCATTTGTCAAAAGCCACGAAATGTACAACATCAAGGGTGAACCATCATGTAAGCTATGTACTTTGGATGATAATAATGTGTCAATGTAGGTTCATCAGTGATAATAAATGAACCACTCTGATGTGAGGTGTTGATGGGGAGCCTCTGCATGTGTGGGGGCATTGGGTATACCGGAGCTCTCTTTACTGTCCGCTCAATTTTGCTGTGAACCTAAAACTACTCTAAAAAATAAAGTTTATTATTTTTTTAAAAGAACAAATTATTTAACCATAGATGAATCAGAGAGAGGATATGATGTTAGAAAAGCCACAGCTGTAGGAATGTATATGGGTATTTAAGGAATAAGGAAAAACAGTCTGGCTGGGATAGAAGGTAATCAAGGGGATCACTGAAGTTAAGAAATATTTACGACAATGCCTAACGTTTAGTAAGTGTTTAACATATGTTAACCATTATTAACATTATTACATATTAATAGGCCTTTTGATCCCTTTTGGAATTTTTCCATCTGCTGGATAAGTCCTATTTCATGGCAATTGAAAAAAAATGAGATTTTTACACCAAAAAAGACAGTAGTCTCACACACCTATAAATGACTGAGCACAGAGAAAGCAAATAGAATGGTAAGAAGGATATAAAAGTCAAACTTCAGTGACTTTAAAACTTTGGCTTGAGATGGTCTTAGGAATATCTATAAATTTAATTTGAAGCAATACTTCTTAATGTGAAATTCTAAACAACTTTTAATGGTCATTCATGTATACACATTCCTTTTTTCTGGAAAGAAGTTCAATTTTTTTTTCCCTTAGATTCTCCAAAAGGCAATTATACTCTATTTTTAAAACTTTTGTGGTATCTACTCTTTATAACTGAAGGGCCAGCTGTCTTGGACTTCTTTGGAGAAGCCCCTAAGCATAGAACATTAGCCTTGGGTGATCATTTAAAGTTTCTCTACTATAGCTTACACAAAAGTAAATTAAGACCTGGAGCAAGGAGGGAACTAGCTGAAGTGTATACAGCTATTTAATGGTAGACTCTGGCATTAAAACTTGGAGTTGTAACTCCCTGTTGAGCACCTTTTTTGTTACACCAGACAAACATGTTTCCCCTTGCAAAACCCTCCAGCTTCTGACAATGGCATGTTTCCCACTGCACTGCATGTAAACCTAAGAATCATTAATAATTTATTTATGAAGATAGAAAAGTCTTGGGATGGAGCAAAGTGTGATCTGTGAAAGAAAAAGGAAAATGATCATTGAAAATGATGAGAACATATACTGTGTCTTTGATAAATAATTACTGAGCACCTGAAGTCTGCCAGGCACTGTGTTAGGTAGGGATTGTGTGGCATAGTTCATAAGACATTCACAGACCCTGGCCTCATGGAAATTACAGTAGAACAAGGAAAAGGATGTTAAATAAGAAGTTATAATTACAATGAATGTCATAAAGAAGAAATGTAACATGTAAATGAAATCATAAAAGAGTTCTAACCTGAATTAGGAGGTCAGAAGAAGTAATAATTAAAAGAATTTTATAGGATAAATGGACATCAGTTGATGAAAGAGGGTGGGACAGTGGAGCAAAGGACACTTTCAATCAGCAGGAACAGGAAGAAAATCTTGTTACTTTTAGACATCTGAAGGAAGCCCAGTGTGGCTCAGGTATTGTACATGAGGGGAGAGTGGCAGATACGAGCCTAGAGAAGCAGACTGGGTCAAATCATTCAAGGCCCTTGAAGCCATATTAGAGATATAACTAACTACTAGTGAGAAGACATGGAAGGATTTGAAACAGAGAAGTAACATGACCCCACCTGCACTCTGCCGGTGAATGGGTGCAGGAGTGGAAATGTGGGGGCTACTCCAGGCACTGTTGCAGTTATCTAAATTAGAGATGGGTTATGGACACATGAAATAAATGGACAGATTCCAGGGATAATATAGCATCAAAATCAATAGGATTTGGTATTAAATTGGATGTAGAAGCATAAGTAAAAAAAAAAGGAAAATCAAAAGTGATGCCTAGTTTCTATCAGAGTAAAGGGCTGTTTGGCAGATGGAAGATACATCTAAATAAATGGTATGATAAATAAATAAATAAATAAATAAATAAATAAATAAATAAATAAATAGTATGCAAGGATCTAAAACATGCTGTTGTTTATTATGTACACTTTGAGCATTCCTAGAAGACAGTGATGACCAGAACTCCAAGCTCTAACACATAGCTACTCCTGTATAAAAGCAGGGAAAGTGATAATGATGGGTCCTAGATATGTTCAGATTTTTTGCGATAGGTCCTGGGAGGGCTATTGCCAAGAGATACTGAGAAGCTGGTGACAGTTTCTGGTGAGTTGAGTTCTAGTAGCACTTTTATAAATTACACAATACTCTTCCAATTCAGGCAGTCTATCCCTAGATCCCACACACACTCAAAAGCGACACTGAATGAGAACATCATTCATTCATCTGTTCATTTATTCAACATATATTTATTGATCTCTGCCATGTTCCTAGTCCTGTCTGGATCTAAAAATATAGCTAATCACACAACTGAGATAGGAGTTTTAATCTATTTGAAGTCATGAGCTTTTGGAACTGATTCAACACGTTTTTCATCTAGTAAAAAATTAGACAGAAACAACAATGGTTTATATTTATGCACCAATTATTAGCTGAATAATCTTGTACTCTGTATGGCTGCATTTCTCTTTCTGGAGTATGTAGATCATAAACTCAATAAAAAACTACCTACATAATGGATGACAAGTTCTCAAAGTCTTATTTCTAATTAAAACCAAGTAAGGAAAAGGGCTCGTATCTCTAGATCGATAGACTATTCCCTACTGACTAATTTACTGTGTGCCCTGTAAATCTTTCTTGCCTTAGAAAAGCCATCCTTCCAACCTATTCAAAGGTTATGTCATTTCCCTTTTAGGCATACAGCAGTTGAGTAGGTTGGAAATGTGAATAATGAATGACTTTCATGTAGCAATTGGATTATTTCAAGAAACCACCTAAATAAATACTCACTGAGTACCTTCTCTATGCAAACCAATGTATGTGTGGAAGATATTGGAAAAAAACAAGTTTTCCTATATTCTAGAATCTTATCACTTCTTCATTGAAAATATAATGAGAAAATAATTCTAAAATGAGGCAAAGTATAACATACTAGCATGGGTAGGGGAAGAGTTCTCG
This sequence comes from Canis lupus familiaris, assembly GCF_011100685.1. Taxonomy (NCBI): domain Eukaryota; kingdom Metazoa; phylum Chordata; class Mammalia; order Carnivora; family Canidae; genus Canis; species Canis lupus. Next base: position 50,599,990 of record NC_049225.1, read on the forward strand.
CTTTCACAGGTGGAAAGTTACATCTGATCTACTCTCTAGAGAAAGCAGTATTGGAATGAACAACTTTATCCCATCTCTCCATCTTATTATTCATTTTTACTAGTAGGAAAAAGAACTTATCCATTGCTGATCTCAAAGAAACCTGGGTAGAGAGGGGAAGGCCACTGTTTTTAAAACACAAAGGTGGACCAAAAACATAATTTCCTGGTTTTGCTACTGTACTATAATTATAAAAGATATTGACATTAGGGGCGACAGTGAAGAGTTCACAGAACCTTATTCTTAACTTCTTTGCAACATCTTCTGAATCTACAATTAGATCAAAATAAATTTATTTTAAAAAGGCAATAGTGTCCTGTATATTTTTCAGGCTTTGCTGTCTAATAGAATAGTCATTAGCTAAATGTGGCTACTGAACACTTAGATGTCTTTTAAGTATAAAATACATACCAGATTTAGCATAACAAAAAAGGAAGGCAAAATATCTCATCAGTAATTTTTATATTGATTACCTGTTAAAATTATAATGCTTTGGATATATTAGATCAAATTAAATATGTAATTAAATATGTTATTAAAATCAGTTTTTTTCTTTGGGATTTTTACACAGGTACTAAATAATTTATAACTATATATGGGTCTTAAAAAAACTATATATGGGTCTTGCATTGTATTTCTATTGCACAGTGCTGCTCTAAGTCATTTTCCTGAATGAGTTTATGAAGGACGCTGTAATTTTGTAATTAGCTGGCTATATAAGCATCTCTCAGTAGATTTAACTTTTCCCACATGGGATGTAGACTTGGAAAGGGATGGAGGAACAGGGAAGCCCTTAGGCCTAACTCATATTTAACAACCTAGGAAGATTTGTCATTTATGAGCTTTTAAGCCTCATTTATTAATCATCCCTAGTGGCTTACTGTGTACATTTCAATGGCTAGAACTGGGACAAGAGGACAAGGGTGATTAGACTCCTTTAAGTCTTCAGCATGAAGGGACAGATGAACTACTAAAGGGATACAAAGGAGGAAGAGGTCATTTTTAATCCAGGGTATATATTAAAAAGACTAATAACTAAATGGAATTTGTGTTGAGCTATGTATATAGAAATATTCTAGAAAAGGTGGATATTAAAAACAAGGAGCCTGGAAATGTGGGGGGCATTTGGGAGACAGCTAAATATTGCATTTGGATGGATATTAAAATATTTGCCTGGGCAATACATACTATGCTCAAGGTTTCTTAGGACAGTTTGTGGAGAAACTTGAGTAAAGGCTATGAGTTTTAGGATTACTCCATAGACAATGAGAAACCATAAAATAACTTTTGAGGGAAGGATTAAGATGGTTGGAGCTCTGGTCTGAAATAATTACTAATAATGTAAAGAACAGATCAACATAAAGAAAAATTGGAGGCAGGGAAACCAAAGTACCTAAGAAATGCCCAATATCCCATAAAACCTAGATTTTAAAGAGGTAGAAAGCCAAATTGTCATCTATAATTTCTCCATTTGAATTCTGTTAGTAATTATTAAAAATATTCTCAAATCTAGCTCTGTGTAAGGCAGATGGGCTACCTGTCCTCATTAAGCATATAGTCCGCAAAAATAGACAGTGGACAAATATTTAAAAGTATGTTACTAAGCATTATGAAAGAAAGGTGCACAGTACTTCTAGCACATTTAATCTCAGAATCCTGACCTAAATTAACCTTGGGAACCTGAAAGTGACACTTCAGCAGAGCTCAGCAAAATAATTCACCAGTGGAGACTCAGTGAACCAGGGAGGAAGATAGTAAATATGCCAGGCTGAAGGAACAACAGGCACAAAGAAGCTGAAATGAAAAATAACATGAGGATTTTAAAAAAATTAAAGGAGTCCAGTATGACTAAGATATGAGAGCAAGAGGGAAGGGGAAGAGGACAAGAGTGAACTCATACCTGGCCTATTATGAAACAGGGTCTATAGTCCATATCCTTACAAAAAGTGGGAAATCACTGAAAGTTTTCATTCAGGGCAGGAAATAATTAGATATAAATTCAGCATTGGAATGGGAAGGTAGGAGAAACTCACTTAACCACATGGCTGAGGGGACAGGAGGAGAGATATTGCTGTAGTGTGTGAAAAACATTATGCCCAGAAGACAGGAAATGTCATGAGGCAGACTATTAAAAATATCCATTTCCTGAATAAATGAATGAATAATGGATTGGAATGGGGACAGAAGGGATAGAGACTTTTTAGAAGACTGTTATAGTGAGGTCAAAAGGAAGATGGTGGTTACTTGAAATTTAGTTGTACCAATGGTAGTGAAACAAACAAGTAAAAGAGCCTACAATTATTTAGTAAGGAACTGGATGATACTTGAGAATTGACTAAATATAGGGAGGTAGTGGAGAGAGAAGAGCCAAGGACAAGAATCATGTTGCTAGGTAAGAGATGACACATTCCATGAAGTAAAGTAGCAAAGAAAAGTGTATAGAGAAGATTTTAGAATACTATGATTAATATATAGAGCCTCCTTTTCCTGTTGGATTGGTTTTGTCATTGATTTTGAAATGACTAAGTCCAGCTCCATCATTTCATATATGAAAAATACTCAAAGTTTAAGCAATATTAGCAAGTTCTCACAACTGGTTAATGATGGAGTTGGAACAAGGCCCAGACTTTTTATATCCTATGTAGCTCAGCATTTTATATCTTTGTTTCTCAAAGTGTGGTCCATGGACCTGGAAGCACCAGCATCACAGGGGATCTTGTCAAAAATGCAAATCTAAGCCCCAGCTAAGATCTCCTGAATTTGAATCCGCATTTTAAAATGATTCCCACATGATTTATATGCACATTAGAGTTTGAGTCTTACATTCAATATCACACATCCCTATTTTGTATGTAAAAGTCCAAAGCTAAATCCACAAGAGATCATTCTTTATAGCCAAAAGACAAATGCATTTATTTTCCTTTTCCTTTTACATAACCCAGCACCATAAATCTCAATTCTGTGTTAAGTGAAAAGAGCCATTCCTGGTCTTGCCAGGAGGCTGCTTTTACTCTTTTGAAAAAAAAAAAAAGGTTAAAAATTTCAGCCACATTTTCTGTGACAGCAGATGTAATTGAATATAACTATGAACTTAAAATATAATCAATCTATTTTTAACGATTTAAATTCTTAAGGATAGACATAACATAGTTGATCTTTTAGATGTTGCTCATCCTTGACACCAATCTGATTAATTCGTGCAGACATCTTGTTCTCAATTATTTGTAGAAGAAAAGAGCATGCTATGGCTCTCAGAAGCTGTGGACACCCTCCCCCCCCAAATTCCTCTGTTTTGCACAGCAAGCCTTCAGGATATATCAATGTTTTCCATAGAAACTGGTTTGATTCATATATTCAGATAAACTTTTCAGACTTTTAGGTGATTTGGGGGTTTATTTTTCAGTCTATGCATGGGGGTAGCACAAGCTTTTGTTATTCATTTCTATATCTTGCCCCCCCCCCACGAAATATTTTTTTTTATTTTCTCTTATAATTTCCTTTTAAAATTTAACTCAGCCAATTTCTTCTAGTGCTTCAGTCTCTTACCTGAAAGTATCGGAGCTTTCATCAACCTGTAACTCAAAGGTTGTATTTCTATGACATAAGAAGTCTCCTGAAAGCAGACCATCATAGTCTTATTTGTCTTGGTTCCCTAGAACCAAGTACTTTTACTCTACAAAGCTTCTTATAAATAAGTGACAAAAAGAAACCCAAATCAAATAGGCTTAAGCAAAAAAAAAAAAAAAAGAGAGAGAGTTCATTAAGCCATAAAACCAAAAACTCCAGAATATGTTCTGATTAGGAAGAGCTTGATTCAATGGTTCAAACCCATTGAAATCACCAGAGCCCATGTGTCTTCTCTTGGCAGCATAATGGCTTCAGTGTTTCTAGACTCCACATCATTATATCACACTATCAGAGAGAGAAAGAATCTCTTCTAGTTGCTTCCATGGAATAGAAAGGAAAGTCCCATTTCTGAGATGCCCAGTAGCTTCATATGTTTTTAATTGGCTATGCTGTGCCCATTCCTGAATCAATCTTGGTGTCAAGGGTATGGTTTATGTTAATTGGCTTAAACTGAGCTTGGACACTTCTGAAGTTAGGAGATGGTGCTGGAACCCACCTATGCCACTTGGGTATGTTCACTAAAGAGATATGTTTACTAAAATAAAAACTTAAAGTTGTGCCAGGAAGAAGATTTCTATTTGTTGAATAAATGAATGAAAACTTGGTTTGCACCGATTTTAGATGCCTTAACACAGACCAAGCCTTAAAATCCAGTCTAAGAATGGTAAACATTATTTCTTTGATAATTTCTAAGAGGGCACAGCAGTGTGAAAATCTTGTAATTCATGAAAAAAATTACCCATATTTTTATATTTCTTCAAACCAATTTATCCTTCCCGATCAATGTTCCCCTTTATATTTAGATATTTTTCAAGAAGATATTTACCCCACCCTGACCCCTATCTTTTTTTTGAATCCAGCTACCCTCTAATTTTGCTGGTTTTCTGAGATTGGGAGTTCGTTCAAATTTTCAGCTCAAATCTAACCTCAAATGTCATGTAATTGTTACCTTGTCTTTCTTCCACTTCAAAGACCAAATGGCAAATGTCAAAGGAGCACTATGCTTTGTTCTCCATTTGCCCTCCTATTCTCTTTTTCATGACTGAACTTAATGTTCATCTAGAATCGGCTATAGACTCCCATCCTAGTTGTGCATCCCTTTGGTCTGGCAGCACATCAGTTCAATGTGGATTGAAGGTACTGTCTATTAGAAATACAATAACACTGACTTGTCAACTTAGATTTATGGCCCTTCATCTTTATTGCTATCTTTCTTATATTCAAATAGGAGTTAAAACCTGCTATCATTTACAATGTTCAAAAATAGCTTACTACATAAGCAGTGAGTACCCTGACATAGGTCTTGGCAATGATTTTTTGAATCTGACCCCAAAACAAAAGCAACAAAAATATAAATAAGCAAGTGGGATTATATCAAACTAAAAAGCTTCTGCACAGCAAAGGAAACCATCAACAAAATGAAAAGGCAACCTACTGAATGGAAGAAAATATTTCCAGGTCATATATATGAAAGGGGCTAATATTAAAAATATCTAAAGAACTCATACAATTCAATAGCAAAAAAAAAAACAAGCAATCCAGTTAAAAAGTGGGCTGATCTTAATAGACATTTTCCCTAAAAAGACATACAAATGGCCAACAGGTACATGAAAAGATGCTTAACATCATTGATCATCAGGAAAATAAAAATCAAATTCAAAGTAAGATATCACCTGATACCTGTTATAATAGCTAGCATCAAAAAGATAAGAAATAACAAGTGTTGGGAAGGATGCAGAAAAAAGGGAACCCTTGTGCACTGTCGGTGGGAATGTGAATTGGTGTAGCCACTACAGAAAACAAGATGGAGAGGTTTTGTTTTGTTTGTTTGTTTTAATTAAAAATAGAACTACTATATGATCCAACACTTCCACTTCTGGGCACTTATCCAAAGAAAATGAAAACACTAACTTGAAAAGATACATGCACCCCCATGTTCATTGCAGCATTATTTATAATAGCCAAGCTATGCGAACAATCCAAGAGTCCATCTATGGAAGAATGGATAAAAAAGATGCGAATATATATATATATATATATATATATATATATATTCACACAGACATGTATGTATATATAATTCAGCATTATTATACATTATATATATTCGGTATATATTCAGTATATATGTACATATGTATATATGTGTACATACATGCATTCACGCATATGTATGTATATATAATTCAGCTATAAAAAAGAATGAAATCTTGCCATTTGCAATAACTTGAAGGCATTATGCTAAGTGAAATAAGTGAAACAAAGAAAAACAAGTATCATATGATTTATCCCTTTTATATATGGAATCTTTTTTTTAAGATTTTATTTATTTATTCATGAGAGACACAGGGTGGGGGGGAGCGGTGGGGCAGAGAGACAGGCAGAGGGAGAAGCAGGCTTCATGCGGGGTGACTGACTTGTGACTAGATCCTGGAATTCCAGGATCACGCCCTGGGCCGAAGGCAGGTGCTAAACTGCTGAGGCACCCAGGGATCCCCTATACGGAATCTTTAAAAAGAAAACAATAATAACAAAACAAAACAAAACAAAACCAAGGTCATACATATGAGAACAAATTGGTGATTGCCAGAGGCAGGGGATGGGGAATAGGAGAAGTGGGTGAACTGTTGTTTTTGTGGTGGTGGTGGTTTAAATAAATTGAATTTTTAAATGCCATAAAAGTAGTTGTTTATTGCTTAACTGAAAAATCTATATTTTTATACAATTAAGGAACCAGTATATTACCACATAGATGTGAAACTGAGTCCTCTTAAATTATAGAGCAGAAATCTGGGTTGTTCTGAACTTTTTGAAATTTTTTTGCCCTTCTAATTAGCTGCTGTTTTAATGACAGCTGTAAACTGCTACAAATGCATTCTTTGTATGGATACGAATGATTTAAATGTCCATATATTAAGTCTCATGCTTTGCTTCATTTTTGGACTAATCCCAAAGAACTTACAATGGAAATCCAATTTAAAAAATTACTATAGCATAACTAAGACTGTGTTCTACATGACAGCACTAACATATTTTAGATATTTTTAAAGTTGTGGAATTGGCTATTTACTCCAAAAACATGTTAAATATTTTGACAGAGAGTGGTAGATATACTTTCCCTAGATAATCACACTCATTTTTGTCTCCACTCCTGGTTTAGACTCCGTATATTGAGACATAATGCTATGTCATAAATTGCTATGCCATCGAAGAGTAATAGTAGCTTTACAAATATACTATAGAGGGACGCCCGGGTGGCTCAGTGGTTTAGCGCTTGCCTTCAGCCCAAGGCATGATCCTGGAGTCCTGGGATCAAGTCCCATATCGGCTCCCTGCCATGGAGGCTGCTTCTCCCTCTGCCTGTGTCTGCCTCTCTCTCTCTCTCTCTCTCTTTCACTCGTGTGTGTGTGTGTGTGTGTGTGTGTCTCATGAATAAATGAGTAAAATCTTTAAAAAACCAAACCAAATATACTATAGACCATCCTGTTGTCCTAAGAGAGTGTACTTGAGATGGATTTGGGTTTGATTCTTAACTCGTCAGTTCTTGCTATGAAGATATAGGCAGATTGCTGATAGCCTCTTTAACCCCAGCTTCTCTCCAAAATAAATGAGCTAAGGCATAAAAGGACTTAGAACAAGCCTGGGACAAAGTAGGCACTCATGAATACAACTGTTATCAGTGAATAAGTCCCCAGACATTCAGCTTTAGCCCTTCCCTGAGTCAGCATAGCTTATCTGCATGAGGGTGGCAGTGGGGAGGGAAAAAGGAATAGAAATATATGGAGACATTTTCAGTTATTGAGACTAGCATCTTTAGGGTTTAAAATTTTTAATTAATAACGTTTTAACATATATGCCTAAAAAATGTTGAAATTATATACCATATCTATTTTGCAAGCCTAGACCTGCAATAAAGACTTACTGACACACAGCTACACCCATTCTTTTCCTTAACATCTTTGACTCTTTTTGTGCTACAACAATGGAATCAAGTAGTTTCAACAGAGATCACCAGGCCTGCAAAGTCTCAAATATTTACTATCAGTCTCTATTTAGAAAAAGTTTGCCAAACCCTGGGCTAGAATATTACTTAAGATCATTGAAAGGGAGCCTAGAAGCATTCAATAAATTGGTGTAAATAACACTGAAGATTCATTTTAACAATCTTCTTCTGATATTGTGAAAAGGCCTTAATATAATTCTTAGAAGATAGAACCTAAAAAACAAAGTATATTTACTTCAGTAGAGTTCATGCCATATATTATAACATTCTGAAAACAAAGCAAAACTCGAGACAAGCACTTCTATACAGGTAGTTTATTTGGAAAGTGATATCAGGAAATAGTGGTTGGGGATTGGAAAAAAGTAAAATAGGGTATGAGAGGAAAGATGTGTTATCCAGTTGTCATTGCTCTGGAAACTTGGACCAGTCCTGCAAAGACCCCTGAAGATCTACGTAAAATGCACTACACTGGGCACCTGAGGAATGGAAGAACATAACATTTGTCTACCAGCTTCAATCCTTCACTAGGAAAGACCCCCATGGGGTGTAAACTCTCTTAAATTTTCAGATTTGCACGTGCACCAGTGCTAAAAGAGTTTCATAAATATCCCTCAACTCAGCCATGTAGAAAATCCAGGCTCAGAAAGTGAGAAACACAGTGCAGCTGTGGTGAGGTGGTTGAAGTGCTATGAGGCTGCTTCAATATGAAGCAAGTTGCTTAGCAATGACTGGAGTAGAAGATAGGTCAAGAAGATATAAGATGGAGGGGTGCCTGGGTGGTTGAGCATCCTGGGGTCCTGGGATTGAGTTCTGCATCAGGCTCCCTACAGGGAGCCTGCTTCTCCCTCTGCCTATGTCTTTGCCTCTTTCTCTGTGTCTCTCATGAATAAATAAATAAATAAAATCTTAGAAAAAAAAAAGAAGATATGAGATGGGGCATAGGATGTGGATAATATGGTAGGAGATATTTATTAAGTGTTGAGCCTTTGCAAATCACTGAGTGAGAAATGTTTTCTATGCATTATCACATTAACTTTGATACCAGCACAATGAGCTGACTAGGTTCTTTAACCGAGCTCTATGGTTAAAGAAGTTAATGAGGGGGATACCTGGGTGGCTCAGTCAGTTAAGCGCCTGCCTTCAGCTCAGGTCATGATCTTAGAACCCTGGGATCGAGTCCTCCATCGGGCTCCCTCCTCCCTGGGGATCCAGCTTCTCCCTCTCTCTCTGCCCCTTCCCCCTGCTTATGCTCACTGTCATTCTTTCTGTCACATAAATAAATAAATCTTTTTTAAAAAAGAAATTAACTAGGGATCTTAAGTTAGAGATACTAAATAATCATAACCATAATAGTAATTAGTATTTATTTCCTGAAATTTTTTTATATACTAACTAATGCTGTAATTCCATTACTTGAATTGACTCATTTAATCCCCACAATAAACATTCAAGGTAGGAGAAATTGTCATCTGTATTTTGTAGTTGAAGACACTGAGGTTTAGAGATGCTAAACAATTTGCCCAAAGATATACAGCTAGTAAATGGGAGTCCTTTAGTTGGGACTCAAACCTACTCAGAGTTTATGTCCTTAAACCTTTCCTTAATGTGCTTTCCTAAAATTTTATGACTTCCTCTTGACCAAGCACAAATCTATCATTGCATACATTTTCTGTTAGAATTTTTGTGAGCACTTCAATGACTGCTACCCTATAAATAACTAGGCCAAATGCTTAATCTGGGCCAGTCAGTAAAAAGGCTGAAAAGAGCAACATGTCTATCAATTAATCAGTTATTTTAATCACTTTTTAGTGATTGGATGACTGGGGAATAGTAAACATCCAAACTAAATTATATGCTAGAGTCTTCACCAAATCCTTGTGGGCTTTTAAATTTTCATTACTTAGCTTCTAGGTAGTAGAAAAATGATCCAAGTAGTATTTAAAAGCACATTAATATATTTTATTATTTAAAAAAATGTTTTATTGGAGTTCAATTTGCCAACATATAGCATAACACCCAGTGCTCATCCCATCAAGTGCCCCCCTCAGTGCCTGTCACCCAGTCACCCCCAACCCCCGCCCACCCCCCTTACCACCACTCCTTGTTCGTTTCCCAGAGTTAAGAGTCTCTCATGTTCTGTCTCCCTTTCTGATATTTCCCACTCATTTTTTTCTCCTTTCCCCTTTATTCCCTTTCACTATTTTTTATATTCCCCAAATGAATGAGACCATATAATGTTTGTCCTTCTCCGATTGATTTATTTCACTCAGCATAATACCACGTTGAAGCAAATGGCGGGTATTTGTTGTTTCTAATGGCTTAGTCAATTTTATTTTTTAATCTTTTTTTTAAGATTTTATTTTTTAATGAGAGACACAGAGAAAGAGAGGCAAAGACATAGGCAGAGATAGAAGTGGGCTCCATGCAGGGAGCCCGATGTGGGACTCCATCAGGGACCTCAGGATCATGCCCTGGGCTGAAGGCAGGCACTCAATCACTGAGCCACCCAAGCATCCCTCACATTAATATATTTTAAAGTGATTTCTATGGAAGAATGTACTATGGCTTTACATATGATGACAAGCAAAAGGCAGTGCCCCAGAATAAAAAGTTAAATAAGATCTCATAATAGCCTGGGGCAATGAGAATAACCCTGAATCTAGAGTCAGAAGTCATGAGTTCAAAGTCTAGTTCTGCAACCCATGTGGCCTAAGACAAGTCTTTTAGCCCCTCAAAGTCAGTTCTCTACTTTTAACAATGAGATACAGTACACTTGTGAGAATATCATAAGATTTGGATGAAATCATATACTTGAGAACACTCAGTAAACCTTAAATATTATATAAATAAAAAGGATAACTAGGAGGATGGAAGTCTGAAGCTGGGGGTTATACAAGGGGCTGAGCTAATATCAAATGTACTTCATGGTTGAGTAGCATCCTATTATATATACATATCAGATCTTTATCTACTCATCTATGAATGAACATGGGTTGCCTCCATATCTTGGCTACTCATTTTATTACATTACCATTTACTTTCTTATTATATTCTACTATATTACTACTATTCTACTCATAAAAATATACTCAAAATAATTGAAAACATATGTTCATACAAAACCTTTACATGAATGTTCATTGCACCAGAAGAGCTCAAAAGTGAAAACAAAATGTCCATTAGTGGATGAATAACCAAAATGTGGTATATGCATACAATGGGATATTACTTAATTATAAAAAGGAATGAAATACTAATACCTGTATAAAACTTGAAAACTTACGCAAAGTTTTACACTTCTTGAAAGAAGCCAGACTCAAAATACAATATATTGCATGTTTCATTTATATGAAATATCCAGAATAGGAAAATCCATAGAGACAGGAAATTGATTCATGGTTGCTAGAGGCTGGGTGGAAGAAGGGGGTGAGGAATTACTGCTGCGCTAGGTACAAAGTTTCTTTTGATGGTAATGAAAATGTTCTAGCTTTAGATTACAGTGATGGTTCAAACCTCTGTGAATATAAAAAAAAACAACAACATTGATTTGAACTCTTTACATGAGTGAATTATATAGTATATGGGTTATGTCTCAATATAGCTATTTAAAAAAATTTTTTTGCCTAACAGTAACTTTGAATACAACTGGTTTTTTTTTTTTTCATCAAAAATGATGCATCTACAGCAATGAAATCAAAGGCCTAGAAGCACTGAACTTTATAAACTTCCAGGGAATCTATTAAGACCCTGGATGATAGTGACTACTACCTATATTTCAACAGTGTATTGATCAATGATCTTACTACTTGAGAATGTTAGCATTTTGAGCCAAGGAAATAATTAGCAATGTGTCTTGAACAAGACCCCTTTTTTTTTCCCCTGTCAAATAGCATGTGGTTTGGGACAATTTTTGAAGTTTTTATAAAAAATAAATGTTTCAGTTAAATTAATGAACAAAACTGAAACTACAGTTTCAATAAAGGAAAAGCCATTTATTGAATTGAGAAAGAATGATAAAAATTTCTGACCTTTATTGGATGTTTACCATTGGATGTTTACCATGACCTGGGTATTTAAACATTTTTACTCTTTCCTATGTTATTGGGGAATCTACCTTCTACCAAAAACTCAAAGATGCCACCTAAGAATTGATTTTCTTAGTCTTTCTCTGTACTTACAAAGTTATTCAGTCATGTGGATACTTCTTCCTTCTGTTTGGTGAAGTGTTTTTGTTAAATGATTCTAGAACATGGATCTTCTATGTTTGGGTTCAGATTCATCAATGGCCCTTGCAATTGGGGAAAGTGAGTCAGAACATGCCTACAGATTTGCAACAACATGGATGAACCTGGAGGACATTATGCTAGGTGAAGTAAAGCAGTCACAGAAGGATAGGATAAATACTGCATGATTCCATTTATACGAGATATTTAAATAGTCAAAGTTATTGAATCAGGAAGTAGAACAATGGTTACCAAGGGCAGAGGGGAGCAAGAAATGGGGAGGTGTTGTTCAATTGGTATAAAGTCTAGTTATGCAAGATGAATTAGTTCTAAAGATCCATACAGCATAGTGCCTATAGTCAACAAGATTGCATTATGCTTAAAAATGTGTTAAGATGTAGATTTCATGTTAAATGTTCTTACCACAATAAATACACAGGCAACAGATGATAGATAGATAGATAGATAGATAGATGATTGATAGATAGATAGATAGATAGATAGATAGATAGATGATAAAATAAACTTTACCTAGATAGAACAGCAATGCCCAGATCCTGCAAGAGAACCAACTGACAGGTGAGGTAGAACTTCTCCTTTGCAAGAAACTCCTCTGGGAGGTTTAAGGCTTTCTTTATCTCTGTCTCTGAAGTTTCAAAGGAAGAGTTTATCCTCACCAGATCTCCAGGACAAAGGAGAAATGACCTGCCCTGTCTCTATCTCAGAGCGAGTCAGTGGGCTGCAGAGAGCCTGAAGGGAAGTGGCATTGGCTGAAATAAACATCTTGTGATGTTTTTGCAGGAAGATACACACTGATTCTGACATTGCTTCTGATTCTTTTTTCCAACTCCCCTTGTACCTTTTTTAGTTGGTGATTTAATTCCTTCTTTCCCTTTTTTTTTTATAGGATCTTTCATAAGGTCCCTGGCCTCCTTCATTCTATATTCTACGAGGTTTGGATAGAGGCCTCTGGTGATACATTCCCTTACTGCAATCACAGTGCTAACTGCTGGAGCATTTCTAATCACCCCACCTACATACACACACACACACACACACACACACACACACGGGATATATAGTTTTCTGTTATTGTGGTAAAAACACTACGATATCTAATTTCTTGTTAACAAATGTTTAAGTGTACACACAATATTGTTAATTTTAGAGACAATATTGTATAATAGAGCTCTAAAACTCATTCTCCTTGCATAATTGAGATTTTATTCCCATTGATTAGCAATTCCCCACTCCCCCTTGCCCTCAGGTTCTGACAACTACAATTCTACTCTCTGATTCTTTGAGTTTGATTAGTTTAGCTATCTCATATAAATGGAATCTTGCAGTATTTGTGTAACATTATTTGGCCTTAAAGTAGATGTTTTCTTTTTTTTAATTGGCACAGAGTTTTGGTGTTTGGATTTTGTTTTTACTTTGAATTAATTTTATAAAATTTCCAAAACTGAATATTTTACTCACACACAAAAGAGAGAGAGATTTTCTGTCTTCTCTTGAAATACTACTAGCTTTATAACAGTGGTCCACCTTCCAAGAGAGTGACAGCCCATGACAGCTGAGAAGGGCCTGCCTTTATAGACTGGATAAGTACTATTTCATGTACTACAGTTATATCTTGACCCACTTTCTGCTACATATCACAGATGGCCCCTGTAGTATGAAAGTTTGATAGCTCTTGGTTATTAAAGCTCATTTTCATCTCCAGAAACTACGTCTCTTTATCTGACTGATCAGTCCCCAAAAGAAAACAAAGTTGGTTATATGCCTGCTTATCTCTTGCCAGGGACAAAAACTTTTCTATACTTTGGTATAGGACTTAGGCTCCTTTGACAAATATGAAGAAATAGAATGTACTAAAATACAAGTTCCATGAAGGCGAGGACTTCTGTTTTCTTCACTAATGTATCTTTAGTCCCTAAAACAGTGCCTACACATGGGAGGTATTCAATGAATATTTGTTAAATGACTGAATGAACCAAATTAACATATCTACAGATCTTCCAACTTTTTGAGGTAGAAAAGAGATTTTCTACTCGTTTTATAACTGTGATGCTATATGTTGGCCAAAGGATATAACTAAAGGTCTAGACCATTTTATTTCATAAGAGAGAGGTGACAGTTAAAGCAGAAGGAGTTAAACTGCTGAAGTTAAAGTTCAAATTTACTACTAACAGCTGTGTGAGCTTGGAAATACTTACCCTCTATATCTCAGTATCTTTATCCATAAACTGGAATTTACCTCATAGAGTCATGAGGTTAAGTGAGATAATCTACATAAGCATTTAGCAAAATTTTTAGCGCATAGTACCTGCTTGATAAATGCTAGATGTTAATGTTGTACCTTGAAGTTCATTTTAGAATAGAGGCTAAGAACTTGTTTTGTCTGGAGCAGAGAATTCATACAGGACAATAGTGGGGGAATAGTGCTAGATAGAGCTAAGTAGAAGGCCCAGAACTCAATTCTAAGGAGTCTCATCAGTGAAACACATAAGCAGTGTGCTTAGGCATGGAAATAGTTTAATTTCCCCCCTGCTATGCATTAGAAAAAATAATCTGTTGTTAGTATCAGGCGCTGCCTGTGGTCTCAATACGTATTGACACATAAATGCTAGATTTTCCTTTGCTATTTTCTTGTCGTATATATAGAAATTCTTCTTATTTTCTCCAGTTTGGGAAGTTTATTAGGGTTCTAAAAGATTAATTAATTTCAGCATTTGTAAATTAGGCAAAGCCAGTAGCTTGGGATCCCTCTCTCTGAGGAAGGATGGTCTGTATCAGCTTTTCTCAAAATGCACCAATCAAGGAAGAACATTCCAGCCACCCCCTTTGCTCTCTATGGTACTTATGCCTTTCAAAATAACAGGCCCTTGTGACCCAGAGGTCATCTGGGAAGCTATCTTGGGAGCTCTTCAAAGTCAACATTCTCAGTGTGTTTCTTTATGACCCATTGAGAGAAGGATGCAAAGGAGGACACACTGTTTTGAGGCTGTTTTTAAAGCACTGTTCCAGTTGGACTCTCTCCATCCATGAGTGGAAAATTCAGTTAGTCTTTAGTTTGGAGCCATTTCCCTAGAACTAATAAACAACTTTTCCTATAAGATTAAAATTATTAAACAGGAGGTATCTTAAGAGTTATTTCTAGTCAAATACTCAAAGAAGGAAAGCACTCACTAGCATTCTGAAAGGTGATCTGGTTTTGTGAAGGAGTTATTTTTATTTTACATTCAGATCATTAGCCTTTCATTTATGTACACGCTTATTTTCCCATTTAGCAAATATATGTCAAGTATCTACTTTATTCCTGGTCCTAGTGATATAGTATTGAACAACACAAACTATATACTTGTCAACATGGGACTTCTGTATAGACCCGTCCTCTATGTCATATACAAGTCCATGTTGAATACCTTTGGAATCTATATAGAATAATAATGAACAGTTTGAATTCCAGAGTCACACAGACCTGGGATAGAATTTCATGCTAACTATATTACTTAATTTACCAAATTACTTAATCTCTCTGAGTAGCAGTGAGCTACTTTATCAGTAAAATGGAAAAATAATAGAACCTACCTCATATCTTGTTTTAGAATTAAATGAAGTAGCGCATTTAAAAGAGATTATATTATGTCAGGGACCTTGTACATGCTCAATCTATGTTAGGTATTATGACAAACATTGTGACAATTGTAAAGATCCACTATTCACTCGTCTTCACTTTTTCATAAAACAGATTTCATCTTTACTCCCACTGACTGTATTAACTTTTAAACTTATCTGGCCACAAACAAAAAATAATGAAATAAAGAACACTCATGCTTTTGGAATTGATAGAAAGGCAATAGATCCAACATATAAACTTGGCTTCATTAATATTATCAAACAACTATTAAAGTGTGAAGTAAAGTATTAAAATGATTGTCTTAAGAATTTTCCATTTTTTATTTGGGGTGGAAAGTGATAATAAACAAATCAAATAAAATACATAACATCCAATCATTTGGGTAGTAATAATCATTAGGCAAAAATTAAAATTATCTACCCCTAAATATTACTGTGATTCTCAAAATGTGTCAGTGAAAATTGTTATGCATACTCAAAAACTGAACAGTCTAGAAGCCATAAATAAGAAAATAATTTAGATTGATCTTTAACTTATGGATTTCTAAATTATCTTCAAGGATCCACAAATGGCAAATATATTTTGTTACTATATTCATAAATGCTTTACTTTTTTCTGAAGATCTAACTTTCATCCATTTAACGGCAAACACCATGAGGGAAAGACTAGTTTCAAACAGATAAAAAGTGGCCATCTATACTGCATGATTTCATTTTATTCTTTTTAAAGATTTTATTTATTTATTCATGAGAGACACACAGAGAGAGGCAGAGACATAGGCAAAGGGAGAAGTAGGCTCACTGCAAGAAGCCTGATATGGGACTCAATCCCAGGACCCTGGGATCACAACCTGAGCCAAAGGCAGACACTCAACCACTGAGCCATATGCTGCATGATTTTAAAAGCACATATCATATTTTCCCTTACTTACCTAGACTTTCAGTCAATTCCTTTAGTTACTATTTGAAACTCAAATTCTCATGGGAAAGGTGAATATTGCTGTTATCAAGTGTTTATATTTTGACATGAATAAATTTATAAACATGTTAACATGTGATTGTATGCTCATTAACCAAGATACAAACAGTACTGAGGATTGGAAAGAACACTGAAAATCTTATTCTTCTCCCACGTAAAAAATAACCATTGTCAAAGTTTCATACATAAGCTTATATCCACACATATATTTTCACCTATATATAAATGGAGCAATATTACAAATATTGTTATTAAATGTATTTTTTAAAGTAGCACTGAATTTTGATGGCCTTTTTATGTTTGTGTGGAAGGTTATTATTTATTTTAATAGCTGTGTAGTTCCCATGATTGATTGATTGATTGATTATAAATTTATTTTCTATTGGTGTTCAATTTACCAACATATAGAATAACACCCAGTGCTCATCCCGTCAAGTGCCCCCCTCAGTGCCTGTCACCCAGTCACCCCCACCCCCCGTCCACCTCCCCTTCCACCACGCCTAGTTTGTTTCCCAGAGTTAGGAGTCTTTCATGTTCTGTCTCCCTTTCTGATATTTCCACTCATTTTTTCTCCTTCCCCCTTTATTCCCTTTCACTGTTTTTTATATTCCCCAAATGGATGAGACCATATAAAGTTTGTCCTTCTCCGATTGACTTATTTCACTCAGCATAATACCCTCCAGTTCCATCCACGTCGAAGAGGGGGAAATACATTGCAATACAAGCATCCATTCAAAAACTGGAAAGAACTCAAATACAAAAGCTAACCTTACACCTAAAGGAGCTAGAGAAAAAAAGAGCAAATAGATCCCACACCCAGCAGAAGAAGAGAGTTAATAAAGATTCAAGCAGAACTCAATGAGACAGAGACCAGAAGAATTGTGGAACAGATCAACAAAACCAGGAGTTGGTTCTTTGAAAGAATTAATAAGATAGATAAACCATTAGCCAGCCTTATTAAAAAGAAGAGAGAGAAGACTCAAATTAATAAAATCATGAATGAGAAAGGAGAGATCACTACCAACACCAAGGAAATACAAACAATTTTAAAAACATATTATGAACAGCTATACGCCAATAAATTAGGCAATCTAGAAGAAATGGATGCATTTTTGGAAAGCCACAAACTACCAAAACTGGAACAGGAAGAAATAGAAAACCTGAACAGGCCAATAACCAGGGAGGAAATTGAAGCAGTCATCAAAAACCTCCCAAGACACAAAAGTCCAGGGCCAGATGGCTTCTCTGGGGAATTCTATCAAACGTTTAAAGAAGAAACCTTACATATTCTACTAAAGCTGTTCGGAAAGATAGAGATGGAGTACTTCCAAACTCATTCTATGAGGCCAGCATCACCTTAATTCCAAAACCAGACAAGGACCCCACCAAAAAGGAGAACTATAGACCAATATCCCTGATGAACATGGATGCAAAAATTCTCAACAAGATACTAGCCAATAGGATACAACAACGCATTAAGAAGATTATTCACCATGACCAAGTAGGATTTATCCTCAGGATGCAAGACTAGTTCAACACTCGTAAAACAATCAATGTGATTCATCATATCAGCAAGAGAAAAAACAAGAACCATATGATCCTTTCAATAGATGCAAAGATAGCATTTGACAAAATACAGCATTCATTCCTCATCAAAACTCGTCAGAGTGTAGGGGCAGAGGGAACATTCCTCAGCATCTTAAAAGCCATCTACAAAAAGCCACAGTAAATATCATTCTCAAAGGGGAAAAACTGAGAGCCTCTCCCCTAAGATCAGGAACAAGACAGGGATGTCCACTCTCACCACTGCTATTCCACATAGTACTAGAAGTCCTAGCCTCAGCAACCAGACAACAAAAATAAATAAAAGGCATTCAAAATGGCAAAGAAGAAGTCAAACTTTCCCTCTTCACAGATGACATGATACTGTCCCTAGAAAATCCCAAAGACTCCACCCCAAGATTGCTAGAACTCATACAGCAATTTGGCAGTGTGGCAGGATACAAAATCAATGCCCAGAAGTCAGTGGCATTTCTATACACTAACAATGAGACTGAAGAAAGAGAAATTAAGGAGTCAATCCCATTTACAATTGCACTCAAAAGCATAAGATACCTATGAATAAACCTAACCAAAGAGGTAAAGGATCTATACCCTAAAAACTATAGAACACTTCTGAAAGAAATTGAGGAAGACACAAAGAGATGGAAAAATATTCCACGCTCATGGATTGGAAGAATTAATATAGTGAAAATGTCAATGCTACCCAGGGCAATTTACACGTTTAATGCAATCCCTATCAAAATACCTTGGATTTTCTTCAGAGAGTTGGAACAAATTATTTTAAGATTTGTGTGGAATCAGAAAAGACCCCGAATAGCCAGGGGAATTTTAAAAAAGAAAGCCATAGCTGGGGGCATCACAATGCCAGATTTCAGGTTGTACTACAAAGCTGTGGTTATCAAGACAGTGTGGTACTGGCACAAAAACAGACACATAGATCAATGGAACAGAATAGAGAATCCAGAAGTGGACCCTCAACTTTATGGTCAGCTAATATTGGACAAAGGAGGAAAGACTATCTACTGGAAAAAAAGTCTCTTCAATAAATGGTGCTGAGAATATTGGACACCCATGTTTTATTTAACCATTCTTTTTAATGGTGAACGTCCAAGTTATTTACACTTATTTGCTATTGCAAGAATGCTTAAATGAATATCTATCTATCTATCTATCTATCTATCTATCTATCTATCTATCATTTGTGTACATGGGTGAATATATCATTAGGATACATTCATATACTGCAGACATTAAACTGTAATAATAATAATACTTAGTATTTTGATAGATTATGTCAAATTGCCTCCCAAAAATATTTGATCACTTTATAATCCCACTGTATTTGTTAGGAATTCTTTAAGTAACAAAAATTCAAATTAAGGATTATCTACATAGTTGGGGATTTATTTGTCTCACACAGTAGCATGTGGACAGCTCCTGGCATTTGTTCAATAACCTAAAAATATTATAGCTGTGTTTCTGTGAGTTACTCGGCCTTTCCCTTATGATGACAAGATGAAAGTCATTCCTCCACGTATCATGTCTATATTCAAAACAATGAAGCAGAGATAGGAGGCATTTACTACAACTCTATTTTCTTATCAATAAATACTTTCCATATACCTCCACAGCAGACTTTTTTTATATGTTTATTGACTAGAACTGTTATATTACCACCACAACCACAAAGAAGGCTGGGGAAATGAATATTTACATTTCTCATCTCTAACTTGAGGTAGACATCAGAAAGTGATAGGAAATTGGTGTAGGATAGCAAGATATCTATTTGTTAAAGCCCAGAAGTGACTGAAAATGTCAGTTTTATTCCACCCTTGCTAACACTAGAAAATTCAAGCTTCTTACCCACCTGATGTGTTACAAATATATATTTGTTTGTGTATGTGTGTGATTTTTTTTCATTTGCCTAGTAACCTAGGAGGTTGAACATCCTTAATTTTTTAAAGATTTTTAGCCATTTGTAATACTCTTCTGAGAATTTCCAGTTTTTGTCAATTGTTCATGAATTAGTTATCTTAATGTATTCAAGAATATGTTAAAATAGAGGAGTATAACATGGGGACAAGTCCCTGAGTTAACAGAAAAAGATAACCAAACAGGAAGAACCATAAACTGGAAGACAAGACACTGTATATAAACCTCAAAAACTTTCTTTTTAAAATCCATCATTACATTAAACATTTAAAAATATAATAACTTTTCTGAGTAACTCCACGACCTCAGAGAGTTAAGAGGGGATGTATAGGCCAAGTAGTGGTCCAAGATTGTTTAATAAAACCAATAGCCAGGTCAGGGTGTTCCATGCTTGGCTGATGTTCAGAATTATCTAAGAAACATCTTCACATACTCAGTGTTCCTGATCCCCATTTCAATTCAGTAGATGTGTGTGTGTGTGTGTGTGTGTGTGTGTGTGTGTGTGTGTTTGTTTCTTTCCCCCTAACAGAGCCATAGTTAATTCCACTATTTAGTAGCTCAGCCTCACGTTGGTGCAGGCAAATCATTAGCCAAGAGGGGGGATTTCTCTCCATGGTGCTGAAAGTAAATAATGTTTTTTTAAAAAGTTCAGGGGAACTAAATTCCAATAAAACTCACTTTAAGATTGAAGTATTGTGCTCTAATCAAAATAATCACTAGATAAAATGTAGGTAAAATAAGTGTGTACATTTTACAGGTTTACCAATTATTAGTGACCAAAATAAATGCATTAAATATTATGCTACTTAGAACAAAACTTTGATTAATTTGATCTCTGGTATAATGATGTCCAGGCCATTTATCTGTTTTAAATAAATATAATTTCTTTAGTAGTAATTACTTTATTTACCACATTAAGTGTAAATCTGAGTGATGTTTAAAAATACTAAAATTTCCTTTATCCATCCTTGGGAAAATTCAATGGGGAATGTTGAGAGATTTACTAGCCTAATCTGCCTTATATTTTATGTCTTATATTATAATAAAAATCAGCCTTCCCCAAATTACCTAAACATGTTAAGTGGGAGAATTTCTATGTAAATGCAATAGTTACCTTAGTCCAACATGTACAGAAGTTAAGGCTTTAGACTCTGGAACTAGATTGCTTGAATTGGAATTCCAACTCCAATACTTACTATCTATGTGAACTTAGCTAAAGCTATCAGCTATCATCCTCAGGTTCCTTTAATGCAAAGTGGAAGTAAAAATATTATATATCATATATATAAAGTATATATCACATAGGATATTTGTACATGTTTAATGAGTTAGTACCTTTAAAAATATCTGTAAACCTGTTATATGTAAGCATTCAAAAATTTATCCATTAAATCCAGTGTGTTTCCTACTAAGCATCACAGACAACTATCAGCAAATTATTAAACTCATCCTTTTGCATATCATCCCTTTATATAACACAAATGAAAAGTGCATATGTTTCAATTATAATACAATTTTTGTAACCTTTGAGACCAGAATATACATCAAAGAAGCAAGGATTTTCTCTGTTGTTCACTGCTAATACTTAACACAATAATTCTATTGATTATCTATTGCTATAAAACAAACTATCCTAAAGCTTAATAGCTTTAAAAAAGAGTTTATTATTGTTCATAATTCTGGCTATTGGTTGAGCAGTCTCCCTGGGGCTTACTCATGAATGCACTCTGCTGGAGAATCAACTGAGGGCTGGACTCATGTGAGATAGCTGGGACATCTGGATCTCTTTCTCTGCATGGTTGTTCTCCCAGCTTTCACCATGGTACGATGATCTCAGGATATCATTCTAAGAGTGTGGAAAAGAAATCTGCAAAGCTTCATATGATCCAGCTTTAGAAATCATCTGCAACATTCTTTTGGTCAATGCAAGTCACAAGGTCAGCTATGTAAGGGTTGGGAAAACTAGGCTCCACCACTTGATGGGATTAGCTTCAAAATTACATTGCAAAACTAGGAGGAATTGTTCCAGCTATGTTTGTAAATGATCTCATATTCCACGGTTACCTGTTGTTATTAATACTACTGTAAATAAGTAAAATGGAAAAGATGAAATTGGTTTGCTCTGTTCTTTTTTATGTATTATGAAAATTTTATTTTTATTTTGATCTATGACTTTTCTCTAAAGACATATATTAAGTGTAAATTTACAGATGAGGAAACTGAGATTTAGAGAGGTTAATGTATTACCACTCCTTGCTACTTAATAGGCAATGTCCCCTCATGGAATTCTTTCCTAACATGTTGGGCATCACGATGAGAGATTCTTAGTTGTTTAGAATTTAGGCGGCCAAAAAAGCTTATTGGAAAGATAAGAGCAAGCAGATGGGTGATTAAGGAAACAGACTTCCCATTTCATGATTAGACTAAAGCCCACTCTGGTTTTTTTAGCATAAAAGAGTATTGATTGGGAGGAAACCAGACAACTACTATAAAACAAAGCCTGGCTTTTGCAGACCAATTAATAAGTTAATGAAACACAGCTGAATTTATTGAGTAAGTTGTTCAATACAAATGATCAACAAACACTGTCTGCCAGTGTCCTGACTATGAAGAAACAATGCACAAAAACAGCAGATATTATAAACAAAAAAAGCAAACAAAGCTGTTTAGGTTATTTATTTAGATAAGTCAGGTAGATATGTTTGGAATGACAAATCTCAGTGTCCCAGGAATGTAGTAGATATGGGAAGAATTGCCGTGGTTTGCACAATTCATCTTCACTGGATAATTTTCACTCTCCACCCCAACCATGCATTCCCCCCACATCCAAACTTCACCATAAATTAACTTTCTTACTTGTATATTCACCCTGAGAGTCTGACATCATCCAACCCAGAGAAGTGTATAAACAAATGATTTCTCTTCAGAGACTCAAAAAAAAAAAAAAAGACAAAGCAACATATTAGAAATGTGGGTTATAAAACCATTACTATCAGCTTCAACAATCTGAAGGTTTAAGCTTGTAAGGGATTCCAAAAGATTAGATATTTGTTGATAAAAATTTCACATTTTAATTAAGAATTTACTTTTCTCAGAATATGCTGGCTCTCATGGATCAGATGTTGAGGCAAATTGGTATAGACAGAGAAGTTGCAGAGATCTTGGGGCTTATAAATGATAATAATATATTTCCACCAGACAGTCTTTGCCATGTAGTTGAATGAATATGCTGCTGAGGGAGGAAAAAAAAAGATTGGTTTTAATTATTAAACTGGTCTGTTGACAATAACAAATACTATGTTTAAGATATAGCCCTTTATGCCTTACAGTCAGGATGAATTTAAAATCATTTATGTGCTAAGCCAAAGAGGAGAATTAGTGATAAAAACTTTTGGTCTTGTCAGAGACACCAGAGTGATGTTTCTGAAGGAGTGGGGGAGTTCATAGAGTTCCCTACTCTGATGTTGTTGGGGACAGCGATCACTTTGAACACATAGATATTTCAATGCCACAGAGGCCTAACTGCTTTAATTATTATGTAGTGGAATTAAATTAATGGAAACCACGCTGGAAAAGAAATATAATTTATTTTCAGTCATGAGACATGTCTAGTGTCTCTTGAGAATGGAATTACTTAGAAAAACAAATGAAATTGAATATGGTTGCCTTATGATATAAGTTTAATTTAGGCTTATAATTTAATTGGGTTGACTGATACCAAGCTTATTCAGCCACTTGGGCACACAACAGCTTTAGTAGCAATTGGTCAACTTTTCCACACCACTCTTGTTCAAAACAGGATCCTATTCAGAGTCTCTGAGTCTCCCTTTTACAACTCACCAAGCTCATTTGGTGCTATATTTTGTGGATGCAATTAACTAGCATTAGAAAACCCTGATTAAAGCATTATGATTAATTCAAGCATATTCATTTCCACTTCATCAGTTCTGTTCATTTGAATCTGTACTCAATGCCTCTTTTTAGCCACTGTTCCTTTATTTAAATAAAAAATCAAAATATCTTCTCCATGCCAGTACCAGAAAGAGAAAACTGAGGAGCCATAGGGTTGTATTTTGCTCTATTTGCATGTTCTTCCAGAGCTGGCCTTCTATAAATTTATTTATGCTAAAACCATTTTTAGACTTGAGTTTTATATCAAATGTAGATTTCAAAGGGACTTTGAGCAGCACGTTTCTCCCTCATTTAAATATCAAGTATCAAACTGATATTTGATGTCCAAGGAACTCATAAAGCCTTCAGTGTCCTTTGAACAAAGAAGGGCATGCTTTTCTACTATCAAAAAGAATTTAAAGTCTCAATTTCCATATTTTCCTTATAAGCACTCTCTTCCACTTTGACTGTTCCCCCACACACAGCTTCTCCTCTCTTTCTTAATTGATTTTTCCATTCCCATATTCCTTAGATTTCTTCATTTAAGTCCCTCTGCACCTGTATGTTACCATCTATCTTCAATGAAGAAGACAAATTTGTCTACTAGATAAAGTACTGAGGACTTACTGAAAATGGATCTGATGAGATGACCTTGAAAAAAAAATAAAGAATCCAGAAAATGAATTCATCCACTAACAAATGCATGGAGATAGGAAAACTTTAGCCACATTTCTCAAATATATTAATCCCTTACTAATTTCCCCATTCCAGTGTACCATGAGGAGCCACAGTTAAGTTGGCATGTGTTTGTTACATTCTATGAAAAAGTGGCATTTTGAGAAGCCAGTAATTGACAATATTGTGAAGATTATGCTCAGAGCATTTTAAACATTGAAGAAACTATTCACTCAGAATTTACTCCTCCTGATACTACCATTAACTTTCCACTTCTACCAAGAATATCTGAAATGATTGAGGGAAGAAATGATACCAGAGAAGTGGCAAAGATGAAGACTGGTCTGGTCATGACCTTGGTATGTGTTATTAACCATCTAGAACATTTTAGTGAATAAATAACATAATTATTGCATCATATTGTCACTGTGTAACTTCTGCTAGTTCCAGAAATGGAAACAGACCATGAAAGGAAAGAGGTTATACCACCAAAACCATAAAACTCAATTGGATAGACCATCTGAAAGTGACTTTCTCCCTTAGGAGAAAGTTTAGACATATATTTTGATCAAAGGCATAAACAGTGAATGCTTATTATGTGTGGGTACAGGAGCAGGTGTGCTTCAAAACAATCATTTAAAGAACTATTCTTTCAAAAATTATATTTCATTGATTCATGCACCAATATTTTTATGCCATTGAACAGTTCCAAGAGGTGGTAATCTATGTGGTAAAATGTTATCATCCACTCACATGTAGGAGTGAGTTTGTGAGAGAACATGGGGCTCCAAAAGAGTTCAAACTCTGCCACTTAACTCTCCAAATGGCCTTGAAAAACAGAATTATCCTGAATATCAACATTCTTATCTGGAAAATGGGCATTCATTAGATAGACTTAAAGTCCCCATGAGGTTCATTATGGAGATCTAAATGAGACAATAACTGTGAAGGAATTTGCAGAGTGGTCTCATTTTACATGAGGGTTAAGTTCTGATATCAATACAGGATATTAAAATCAGTTTTAGTCAAAATTATCTGTAGGGAAAAAAATGTCCTTGAAATATTCCCTAAAATACAGGATTTATGGTAACATTGACAAATTTAGCAAAACAAATAAACTTACATTGAAAAAATTTCTGTTAATTTACAATTCAATTTTAATCAGGTGCCTTGTATTTTACCTGGCAACCCTAATTCATGGCCATGCTCACATACCATTAGAGAGCTAATGCAATCATCTCTCGGTCCAATATAGCTGACTTTCCTCTAGTCTTGGTAGAGATCTGTTTCTTCACTGAAGAGCCAGGCAGAGAAAATTGGCTTACAAGCAGGTTGTTTAAAATATTTCACCTTTGAGTAGCAGATTCACACTCAGTGAGGTGAGTGAGGGCTTACACACAGAGACATAAGATCTGAGAAAAAAGCAAATTCACTTCTCTTGCCTCCTGCTCCCTCTAGCACAAATGCTTAATGATAGAAGATTGATCTACAGTTTTTGTTTTGCTATTGTTGAATCAATACAAATTAATATAACCTAATGCACCACATAAAGGTTATATAAAGTGCCATAAAATATGAGAAAGCATTATTGCAGTACCCACTGATCAAAAACCTCATGTGTAACTTCCAAAGGAAGAAAAACTTAGTTTTAAACTAAGGACACATTTTGGTGATTTTTTGGCCAATCTCGAAAGACTCTCAATACCATATCCAATAGTTTTCATTCCAACAAAGTTATAATTACCATTTGGAAACTTGCTAGCTCTGTACTTTGTACTGGAGTTTTATGATACAAAGAATGCTCCGCGATGAACATGAAAATCTTTATACATCTTCATAATCACAATGGTAGAAAACCACACCAAGTATGTGCAATCATCACCCTGACAGCCTGGCATCAAAAATGAACCCTCGAAATAGAATTTTAATATATATACCATATATATTAAATATACATTACCATATATATATATGGAGATAGAAAAATGTCTTCTTCAGTACCCATGTAATTACCAAACAATCTATTACAATTTGCAAATGAGGTGGAATCAAATATCTTCATATGGATGCTCACTATCATTGTCTCTTCCTTTAAAAAAATCTCGTGTTTTGAAACCAAATTATTGCAATTAAGGACTCATCCAAGCATGGATAAAATATTATTAAAATTAATAGTGTATTTATAGAAGAACATGAGATCTCTAATTTCTTAGATTTTTTTAAATCTGAGTTAAGATTAAAAATATTTCTTATACATATTTTTTAAAACCTTTTTTTCTTAAAAATTACCAAAATAGTTGATGTTTTCTGTCAGATTTCTTTTTTATTTGATTCTATTTGTGCTAGCACATTCAATCTATTGTCAAAATATCCACAGCAGCTGCAGTGGTTTCCATGTGAGGGAATTCCCAACAACTGGAAAACTGCCACGATCTGAAAGTGTCTTATTATCATCTTCATTCCAAGGTTAGTTTCCTGTTTTATCCCTGCCCAGTAGTGAGGTAGCAAGTGCCTGGAGCTATATTGGTATATTGTGAATAAGGGAATCACTTCCAGCAGCTCCAGAAAGCATACAATTGTGTATATGTTTATTGAAATTTAACTAAGTTAAATGATTTACACCCTAATTGTTGGATTTTTCCAGGAACTAAATATACAATATTTTTCAAATAGATTTTTCTTTTCTTCCTTCCTTCCTTCCTTCCTTCCTTCCTTCCTTCCTTCCTTCCTTCCTTCCTTCCTTCCTTCCTTCCTTCCTTCCTTTATCAAGGATGTATCTATACTAATTAAGGGATAGCAACCATAGGAAAGGGTAATGACTTGGCAGATTGAGACATTGAAGAGAGCATATAGGGTATAAATCAATGTCCCTTGTGCTGACATCAGGGCAGGGAGTGTACACAGAAGTAGGGTGGTGCTTTTACCTTACTTTCCCCCATCATTACTCAAATCCCCAGCTCTCAGAAAATGCTGAGGTTTTGAGTTGTTTTGATATCCTATTTCTGCTTTATAAAACGTCCTCGCCCCTTGCCCTTTCCCTCAGTATATAAAGGTGGTTGATAAACCAGTGATTGTACCAGCTATAAGAGAATTTTGCCTTGAGCTCATCTTCACTTTTCTGGACCTTCTACTTAATATAAAAGGAGAGAGGAAAGGAAGTTCAGAACTGTCTCCTAAATTCTCTTTCATTTCTAACATTCTCTAAAGAAAATTGTTAAAGTCTTTCCAAAATGATAAGCTCCATTCTGAAATGTTTGAGACAAGATGGTGTCCGAGCTAGATGAGCAAATATTTTAGCAGACGCAAAAATAGGCCTGTGGGTCTAAATAAAAACAGTACACTTACTCTTTCAGGAGCTATGCCAGTGTGATCAGAATGCTGCTAAAGAATCAGTAAAGCTTGATGAAAGTTTCCACAAGCACCTTTTTTTCTCAAGATTAAAATGTTGCCATATCTTAGACTGAAGTAGTTGATTTTACTTTTTCAGCAGAATAGCCATCAAAAGGGGTATGTGAGAAAGACAGTGAGAAAGATAAATTAAAAGTTACTGACAAGGAGTGTTTTTTCTTTCTTTCTTTCTTTCTTTCTTTCTTTCTTTCTTTCTTTCTTTCTTTCTTTCTTTCTTTCAATTTATTTTCATCACATCTCAATAAATCAAGAATCTCAAATGACTTGCCATCTCCATGGCTAGTTTGCTTCTTCCATTGTTCAAACTTGTTTTATATTGCAGCAATCATTTTATGCTTAGTAAAAACATTTACACTTTTTGCTTTGCAATGGTTGTTAAAAGTGTATAGACTTGAGAAAACACCTTCTTCCTAAACCGATACCGTAAGTCTCTCTTGATTATTAAACTGAAAAAATGTACCTGATCCAGTTCTTTTCTCTTTGTTTTGTGATCCATTTGATTTTTTCTCCTAAAGAAAAACAAATTCAATCCCTGACTATGTTCACAGTCATCAGCTCCTTCTGCTGGCTAAGGCAGAAAATAATGAAGTGGAAGATGAGGTCTTTGGTTATGAATTTTCTAAAAGACTTGTATTCAAAATATATTTTAAAACCATTTCAAAGTAGCCATTGTACATTCTATAACATCAGAAGAGAAACTCAAGCAATGAAGTCGAGGGGTGAACTCAGAAAACTTAGAAGCCATGATCAAGTTTCCCACTCTTGTGTAGCTCCTTAACAGCTTGGCCTCATTTACTCATGTCTAGTCAGCTTTCCAGTCAATCACATGTGCACTAAAATGTTTATATCTAGGCCTGAAATATGTTCAATAATTATCTTATCATGAATCACTTTGCAAATTAATGTAATTTCAGACTTCATCACTCTAGGACTACTTAAGACACCTTTATAAAGCGACAAAATGACAAAATCATGAAGGCACTTATTTTCTTGTTTTAAATAATAGTTAAGGATGGAAACTGAGTGGGGAAAAATTACAGAGGAAGATAAACCATGAGAGACTCCAAACTCTGGGAAACAAACAAAGAGTTGCAGAAGGGAAGGTGGGTGGAGGATGGGGTAACCGGGTGATAGGCACTAAAGAGGACACTTGATGGGATGAGCACTGGGTGTTATACTATGTGTTGGCAAATCGAATATAAATAAAATATTTCATAAATAAATAAATAAATAAATAACAGTTAAGGAAAGAATTGTAAAAACTTCAGCCTCCCAAGCCATTGATGAAGTATATTATATATTGTGTACATGTTGAAATGAGCCATTTAATAGTTGGAGTAAGTGAATCTTTTTAAGATTGGCTGCTATCTTTCAACTCAAACTTCGACATTGCCAAATTTTGTCCTATGTAGTCATCATCACATTTTTAAATGATTATGAAATAGATAATTCATTTTTCAGTTACTTTTATTTTACTGTTGTCTAGCAAGACCTCTCTGGTAAGAGCTAAAATTATATAAATGACTTTTCTTTTTTTGTTATTGGTGTGTGTCTGTTAAAGATTGGATATGTACAAAAGTAGTATTTATAATATGTGCCAATTATTTGCAATAACAATAATTCAAACACCCATATACCCACTGCCAGTTTAAGTGTCAAAACATTATAACTGCATATAAGCCCTACCATATTTTCCCCTTGCACAACCACCTAAGTTAATCATTGTCCTGAATTTCACTTCTACTATTCTGTAACTATATGTTTTAAAATTTTGTTGTGTATGCATCACCAAACAGATCATTTAATTTTTCATGTGTTTGAAATTGATGTATATGGCACAACACTGTAGGAATTCTTTGGTAACTTGTCTTTTCTCGATAGTACATTCTTGAGATTATCCATGTTGATGGATATAGCTTTAATTCACTTATTTTCAATTCTGCCTAGAACACCTTAATAGACACCATTTTATTTTTCCATTTTCCTTTTTTCAGTCAATATTTCAGTAGTTCCACCTTTTTCTGCTATTCCAATGATCATACTTAAGCCTAATTCCTAAAACATATATGCAAGATTTCTCCAAAAATTACTTGTTTGTGGTGAATAAGCATTTCAATTTCACAAAACATTGCCAAATTGTTGCCAGAGTAGTTGTCCTAGTTTATATTATTAATAGAGCCATCAGGATATGAGCAGTTCCATTGATACACAATCTTGCCAATACTTGTTATTGTCCAACTTTTCAATGTGCCTATCTGATGAGTGTAAAACAGAAGTTCATTGTCATTTGCATTGTATTTTGAAGATTATAGTGATGTTGAACCTATTTTCAAATATTAGCCATTTTGTTTCTTCTGCAAAGTCTCTTAAGTCCTTTATCAATTTTAATTGGATTGTTTACATTTTTCTTGTTAATTTGTAAAATTCCATAACATTCAGAAAAAACTACTCTATTAAATATCTTCTTGTAACAGGTAATTTATATTTTTATATCCTTATCATATCTTTGGTGAATACACATTTTATTGTTAATGAAGTTAAATATGTCAATCTTTTACAATTACATTTTTGTGTTTTTGTTTTTAAGATCCTTACTTAGCCCTTTATTATAAGACAGTCTTATGTATTTATTCCCATAAGCATTAATGTTTGCCTTTAGAATTAAATTTTTCGAAGGTATGGTTTGAGGGGATCCCTGGGTGGCTCAGCAGTTTGGCGCCTGCCTTCAGCCCAGGGGTCAGGCTCCTTGCATTGAGCCTGCTTCTCCCTCTGCCTTGTGTCTCTGCCTCTCTCTCTCTCTCTCTCTCTCCCATGAATAAATGAATAAAGTCTTTAAAATAAAAAAAAAAGATGTGATTTAAAAGTTCAACTTTTTCCTTATGGATAACAAATTGTTCCACTATTGTTTTTTAAATACTTCATTCTTTCCCCATGATGTTTAACTCCATTTTTGTCAAAATCACATTTCCTTATATGCAATCTTATATCTGGACTCTTGTTACATTTGATTGATTCATTTCTCATGCTCGACTGTAGTAGTGTTATGTTAAGACTTAGAGTTTGGTTATAAGTCTTTGTTTTTGCTAGTGTAGTTGTCCCATTTTATTCATCTTCAGAAATATCTTGGCTATCTTCTGATCCTTTTTTCTTATGCATAAAACACAGAATCAACTTATCCACTTCCACAAAACATGCTATTGGGATTTTTATAGGAATTACTTTGGATTAGGTCAATTTGAGAAGCATTAATGTCTTTGTAATATTTCTAGTAGTTTCTAATTCATGGACATGGTAAAATTCTCCATTTACTTATGTCTTTTTAAATGCCTTTGAATGAAGTTTTTACCTTTTGTTGCATAATAGACTTTACATCTTTTTAGATTTATAACTTACATGTATTATCTCCAGATAATATCCAAGTTAAGTGACATTTTTAAATTGTTTTCTGTTTATTGGAGATGTAAAGAAATTTTTTTTTGGAATTTGTTCATTATTTTTTTAATCCAGTAACTGTTAAATGCTTTTATAAATTCTAATAATATGTCTGTACATTCTTCTGGGTTTTCTATGTAGATAATTTTATCATCTGCATATAATGATAGAATTTTTGTCCTCCTTTCTCAATATTTGTATCTTTTTTCCTGCCTTACTTCTAGAGCTTAAGCTACCAATATAATGTTGAAGAGAAAATTCTGCAGTCTCATTTTATTTTTTCCTCATCTTAAAACAGTGTTTTAAGTTTCTCCTTATTATATATAATGTTTGTTAATAGATATTTGTGTGGATGACCTTATCCAGTTAAAAGTTCTTTTGTATTTTTAGTTGCTACATTTTTTTCTCATCTATGGAGGTTAAATTTTATTATATGTATTTTCTTCAGAAGATGATAATTTTTTCTCCTTAATATTTTGATGTGATTAGTTATATTGATAAGATTTTAAAGTTATTAAATGCATCTTGCATCTTTGGTTTGATCTAAATTTTTCTCATTTTTATATTTAAATTCTAGTTAGTTAACATATATGGTAAAATTGGTTTCAGGTATAGAATTTAGTGACTCATCACTTAGATAGCACACCCAGTGCTAATCACAATTGCCCTCCTTAATACCCATCACTCTTTTAACCCATCTTCCACCCACCTCCCTCCATCAACCCTCAGTTCGTTCTCTACAGTTAAGAGTCTTTTATGGTTTGCTTCTCTCTATCTCTTATTTTTTTCCTTCCCATATATTCATCTGTTTTGTTTCTTAAATTACCCTTATGAGTGAAATCATATGGTATTTGTCTTTCTCCGACATAGTTCACTTAGCATAATACACTCCAGCTCCATCTACATCATATCTGCATCACTGCAAACAGCAAAAGTTCATTCTTTTCTTTTTGATGGCTGAATAATATTCCATTATATGTATATACCACATCTCCTTTATTCACTAGCTGATGAATGTTTGGACTCTTTCTATAGTTTGACCATTGTTTATAATGCTTCTGTAAACATTGGGGTGCATGCATCCCTTCAAATCTGTGTTTTTGTATCCTTTGGGTAAATGCCTAGTAGTGCAATTGCTGGGTTATAGGATAGTTCTATTTTTAGCTTTTTGAGGAACCTCCATACTATTTTTCAGAGTGGCTGCACCAGTTTGCATTCCCACCAACAGTGTAAGATGGTTCCCCTTTCTCCACAACCTGCCAACATCTGTGTTTCCTGTGCTGTTAATTTTAGCCATTCTGACAGGTGTGAGGTGGTGGTGGCTCGCTGTGGTTTTGATTTGTGTTTGCCTGATAATGAATGATGTTAAGATCTGGATGTCTCCTTTGGAAAAATGTCTATTTGTGTCTTCTGCCCATCTCTTACCTGGGTTATTTGGTTTTGGGGTGTTGAGTTTGATAAGTTCTTTATACATTTTGGATACTAACCCTTTATCAGATATGTCATTTGCAAGTATCTTCTCCCATTCTGTAGTCTGTCTTTTAGTTTTGTTGATTGTTTCCTTCACTGTGCAGAAGTCTTCTCTCTTGATGAAATCCCAATAGTTCATTTTTGCTTTTGTTTCCCTTACCTCTAGGGATGTGTCTAGTAAGAAGTTGCTATGACCAAGGTCCAGAAATGGACTCACAACTATATGATCAACTAATCTTTGACCAAACAGGAAAGAATATTCAATGGAGAAAGGGCAGTCTCTTCAACAAATGGTGTTGGGAAAACTGAACAGCAACATGCAGAAGAATGAAACTGGACCATTTTCTTACACCATACACAAAAATAAATTCAAAATGAATGAAAGATCTAAATGTAAGACAGGATATCATCAAAATCTTAGAGGAGAACACAGACAGCAACCTCTTGTACGTTTATATGATTTAAATAAAAGCAAGGGGGATCCCTGGGTGGCGCAGCGGTTTGGCGCCTGCCTTTGGCCCAGGGCGCGATCCTGGAGACCCCGGATCGAATCCCACGTCGGGCTCCCGGTGCATGGAGCCTGCTTCTCCCTCTGCCTGTGTCTCTGCCTCTCTCTCTCTCTCTCTCTCTGTGTGTGTGACTATCATAAAAAAAAAAATTTTAAAAAATGTTAAAATAAATAAATAAATAAATAAATAAATAAATAAATAAATAAAAGCAAGTCAGTAATTATCTTGCTGATGTAATTTTCATGATATGTATGCATTAATTAATTTACAAAATATTTACAAAGGACCTACATTGTGCTCAGTGCTAAAGATCTAACAATGAACAAATTAAAGTCCCTGTCAAGAAGTCACCAGCATACTGGAGAAATATGTCTAGTAAGAAATTGCTATGGCCAAGGTCAAAGAGGTTGCTGCCTGTGTTCTCCTCTAAGATTTTGATGGATTCCGGTTTCACATTTACATCTTTCTTTCATTATGAATTTATTTTTGTGTATAATATAAGAAAGTAGTCCAGTTTCATTGTTCTGCATATCCAGTTTTCCAAATACCATTTGTTAAAGAGACTGTCGTTTTTCCATTGGGTATTCTTTTCTGCTTTATCAAATATTAGTTGACCATAGAGTTGTGGTTGATCTACTTTTTAACACTGTATTATCTTTCTTTGTGCTCTGATGGATTCCATTAGAACTATTTAGTTTAAGATTTTGCATCAGTGTTCATGGGTGAAACTGGACTGTAAATTTCATTTCTCTTATTTCCTCATCAGCTTTTAGTCTCAAGATTATATTGGCCTTATATACATGGAACTGGAGTTGCAGTCCTTCTTTTTCTATTAATTGTTGTTAGTTGCATGGGATTGAAATCATCTGTTCCTCAGATAATTTTTAGAACTTGCCTAGAAGATCACTTGAGTATTAGTGAGAATTTATTTGGAGGGAAATTTTTTCACCACATGTTTAATATATTTGGTGGTTACAGAACTAAACAAATATCCTCTTTCTTTAGTAAGTTTGACTAAGTAAACTTTTTCTAGGAATTTGTCCATTTTCAAATTTGTTTACCAAAAGTTGTTCATATAATCCTTTCATAATATATGTATATTTTTAATATCTGTAGGATTTATGGTTATGCCCCTTTTCCATTTTTTTATTTTATTTGTTCCTCTTCTCCCTCTGTTTGGAAGAGCCCCAGGAGGAATGTGTCAATTTTACTAATTTTCCAAACAACCAAACTTCAGTTTTGTAAGTTGCCTCTATTACATCTTTCTATTTTGCTACCTTCTGCTTTCCCTATATTACTGATTTCAATATCAACTTTCTTTATTTTTTATTCTTTTTCTAATGTTTTAGTTAGATCTTTTATTTGTTGATATTTGGCTTTCCTTTTTTCAAAACTAAACATTCAACTGGGCAAATTAAACTTTAATTACCTGTACCCTCATATTTTGATAGGTAGTACTTTTATCGTAGTTAAATTATAAGTATATTTTATTTCCCTTTAAGATTTCTTCTGTGATTCATTGACTGTTAAGAAATATATATTTTGTTTTTAATTTCTAATCATAAGGGATTGTTCATGTTACTTTTCTTATTATTGATTTCTTAATAAATTGAATTGTGTTCAAAGAATGTGATCTGGATAATACTAATACTTTGAAGTTTGTTGATATGGCATAGCATATGTTTATTTTAAATGTTCATTATGTGCTTGAGAAAAATACATATTGTCAAATTTTAGGTACAGTTATCCATTATATAAACCTTAATTTTGCTCTTAAATCTTCAGTATCCTGTCTGACTTTTTGTCTGCTCAGTATGTCAGTTACTCAGAGTGGAGTTCATGGAGTTCTAATTGTAATTGGGGTTGCTATCATCTTTTTCAGTGTTAAGTTCATTTTGGTACTTCAACATCAATATTGTTTTCATCAAAAGCATTAGTAACTCAAGGTTATTCTGAATTTCCCTCATTGCCTTGCATAATTTCGCTGGTGGTAAGCATATGCTTCAAATATTCTCTTAATGAAAAATTTGTGTTCCTTGTTGCAAATGAAATTATCTTCATTTCAGATAAAGGAAGAAAAAAATGAAAATCTTAATATCCAGAAATTTCAGAGTTCTTTGTTAAAAAGGAACTGAAATGGACTATAGTCCCTTAATTGTGAATGAAACATTTGAAAGTATATACAGAAAGTTGAACTGATTTGTGAAAACCTGTGCTTTTTTGTGTTTGCAATTAGTACTGGGGGGCAAAAAGCAACCCAAATTTATAAGATAGCAAAGAAAGTTTGTAAAAACAGCAGTCTTTGCTCATCTATTGCAGCTAGTTGTGATATTGGTATGCTATTTTATGACTGGAATTTTGAGCTCCTTCATTCTCTCACTTTGATTTAATGTAGCACAAACAGAAAAATGTTTCTGAAAGCACACAAGTATAAAATTATCTAGTTACTCATGCAGGTAAGTGTTCTGTTCCTTGAGCTTACATGGAATCCAAAAGTGAAAAGAGTATAGTGAAGAAAAGAGAAATTTTGTTGATTTACCTGTCCATATCTGTGGAAAATTCCTTTAAGAGTGAAAAAGAAATTTTGTTCCCTTTAAGAATTCTTCTAATAAACTAATGGTAAGGGAAAGCCTTCCGGGTTTATTTCTCTGCTTTCTGTTTTATACAGTCTGGTTTGAGATGAGTCATCCAGTGCAGAGAAAGGAAATTTTCCTAAACCTCATCTGAGACAGTACTTTTTTGCATGACAAAATCTACAGCTCTTCCTACAAAGTAACTAGAATTCCTGATAAAATTCCTGAACAATGATCTAATTAATAACTCCCTAAGGGAAGTGAAAGCTACCCACTTCCTTTGTATGTACTAACAGTCTCAAACCAGACCTTTAAAGATACAAAGATATGCAATCAGACTTGTGACTTATAATCTTTAACTGAACATTCCTTTACATTATTTTACATTATTTTCTATGTGTGGCCATCAAGACAAAAATATTTGACTTATCTGTAGTCTCTTCCCTTGAGACAGGTTATGTCTTCTTCACATGTTTGTAATCAGTTTATCTAAGAAGCTAACAGGATTTCTGAAGAGAGAGACATTACATATATCTGGACAAATATAAGATCTTCTTCCAGGATATACAGTTAACAGGCTAGACCTTTTTTGAAAGATTTTATTTATTTGAGTGGGGGGAGCACATGCATGAGCAGGGGAAGGACAGATTTTCTGCTGAGCAGGGAGCCCAACACCTGGCTTCATCCTAGGACCTTGAGGGTTTGATCCCAGGACCCTGGGATCATGACCTGAACTGAAGACACACTTAACCATTTGAGCCACTCAGGTACCCCAACAGGCTGGACCTTAAAGATGAGTACAATTTTCACTGCAAAATTGAGAATGGTAATTCTAAAAAGGGTAAAATCCCAAAAGTGAACAAAAATGTAAATCTTTATAATGGTACATTTAATACACCATTTTTTCTCACCCCAACACTCCATTTAAAGTAAAATACAACACTTTAAGAGTGTCTGGAATTCCTGTCTAAATTCATGAGAGAAAAATACCAATTTTAAATTATTCAAATAATCCTGATAATCAGCTAAGTAAATATTTAGTTATTTTAAAGCATATAATTTTTCTGTTTAAATGCACATATTAATACACTAATTTGCTGAGAGATTATAATTACTGATTAAATCAATACATTAATTACAAAGTACCCCATTAATCCCGTATTAAATGTTTACTTATTACATTGACGCTCCATGTCTCATTCTTTCAATAACTTATTGAAGTATTAGATGCATTTAAGCATTAGTATTTATTAGAAACAGTCATTTCAAGGTAAAATTATAGAAACAGGAAAGGTATTTTTACATATACACAGAAACCCACAAGCCAAAGGATTAAAGGGGATTGTCTTTTACAATATACGTTCATATGAAAAGGACTCTAAATCAGATCTTTAAACAAACAGTTGGGTGTGTTCCCTTTCCAATAAATACAAACTCTGGTAATATAGGGAAACATAGGAGAAAGATGATATACTAAGTACAAAAATATACAAACAGATCACTACTCCAAAGTGTTTTTTCCTCTCTCCTTGGTGAAAAACTTAAAGCCTAAAAACCAACTGAGACAGGTACTAAGCTACACAATCATCCTTTTATTCTTTTCTTACAAAACCATCCCTAATGTTGATGAGCTGTTTTTGCTGTAATTGGACAAGTCAAATAGGAGAGGGATTCTATTTACCAACTACAGGAGCTGGCTCCAGCCCATTAAACTGCAAACCACAAAGCTGTTTTACTAAAGCTGACTTTTTGTTCAAGGGCCATTATTTTGGAAGTATTTTCTTGGCACCAAATGCATATCTGAACATGCAAGTCCAAATATGCTAACAGATGTCTCTGAAGCAAGAGCATTATAAAACCAGATTTTCACTTCAGTTAGGAATATTTTTCCATACTGTTTTAAATAAACTTTTAATTTTACAGTAGTTTTAGATTTACAGAAAATTGCAAAAATAGTACAGAGAAGGTCCATATACCCCATACCGAGTTGCCCCAATTATAAACACCTTACATTAATTAGTATACTTGTTATAACTGATGAACCAATATTGATACATTGAGGGTAGAATATGTAAATAAATTCATTGAAATCCTTCTGGCCAGGAGATTTGTCTCTTTACCTTCAATTATTTATTTATCTAAGCACGTGTTTATTTATCACTTCTATCATTGTTTACTTGCTTACATCAGTATGGACTCATGGATATTTACTTCATGCTTTGAATTATAATCAAATACTAATTTATTTATTTTATTGTTGAAACTATTCTGGCTTTGACTACTGGAGTTCCTTTCAGCTGATTCCTGTGTCCCTTTGACATTATCCCATCTTTGTGGGGGTTTTGTTTTGTTTTGTTTTGTTTTTAAACACTATCTAACTTTCTGGCACAAAACACTCTAAGCCCATTTTGTGTATCTCCTACCACAATTCTAAAATCAGCCATTTCTCCATGGAGTTCTATTTCTTTTTAGCATTAGTTATTCTGGTTTCTATGGGGATTGCTTGCATGTAGGCCTTCTCAGCTCACTGAACAAGGAAATAGAAGTGTGTACATAATACATCTGCATATATATTATTTATAGATATGTATACACATACCTGTAAGTATTTCTACATGACACTATTAGTACCTATATTAAACTAAATAGGAGTTCATACTTATGTCTCCAACTATAATCCATTACCACATGTTTATTTTAGCCTTTCTAATGTTGCTTATCTCTAACTTCCTACTCCAATAGTGAGAAACCTGGCTCCCCACACCCACCATTTAATTGTTCCATTCCATTTCAGTATTCATGTAAAGTGGTTTCAGAATTGTTAAACCATGTTGCCATGGGAAACAACCTTATCATCTAGAATACGGTACGTATGTATGGTTTCTTTTGCCTTTAGTCTTACAGATTCTATTCATTTTCAAAGTTAGTTGGGACAGCACCTTTTTGCCCCCTGCCCTTAAGTAAGATTATTTCGTACATTTTTAACAGTGAGATTATTTTGTCATTCTCTGTATTCCTTTCCGAGATCCCCCCAATCTTCTAAATTGTATGTAAGTTACATATATTAAAGTTCACTTTTTGTGCTATAAAGTTTTGGGCACTTAAACAAATTCATAGTGTCCTGCATCCACTATTACAATATCATACAGAATGTGCCCTAAAAATATCTCTTGTTTTTCACTTCTTAAATATTCTCCTTCCTTAATTTTTTTCAAATTGTTATTTTGCCTTACAACCTTCTAGTTAAAAAGCAATTTTATGTGCAAAAGGCTTTTCACACTTACATAATCTCAAGCAGAAGAGCTTGAAAATATGGTGCCCTGTCTCTGAAGAGTCAGGGTCTGAGTAGGACAAGTCCAAGGATATTGGATAATTAGAAGAGAAGGGAGAGCAGAAGGAAAACATGAAAGCACTTCCAATAAATATCACCCATTTAATAATTTGTCTTAAGCTATGATCTGTATTGCTTCAATTTGAAAAGATCTTAATTTATTCGTTCAATAAAAGTTTACTGAGCACCTATCATCAGTGAGATACCATATTAGGCATAGGAAATTAAACCATGTCTAGTGCACGTTCCCTGCTTTAAAAGGATTTCATCTCACAGCTCTTTATCTTCAGATTTTCATTACCTTCCAGATACTTTCAAAGATTGGAGAAGAGAGATTCATAGCAGTGAAAGTAAAATTTAAATGCTGACCCTGGCATTTATTAAATCGTTGACTCTATGATCTTAGGCAAATGACTTACCATGTTTGTTTGTTTTGTTTTTGTTGTTTGCTCCCTCATCTGAGAGGGAGATGAGATAGAGATGCTCACCTTATAGAATTGTTGGAAGAGACTATATAAGCTTGTATCCTATAGAGCTTCTGACACATGACTCCTTGGTATGTGATGTTTCTGTGGAATAGAACCTATTTACACTTCTCACAAAAAAGCAGCAGCTGTTTTGCTCTCTCTTTCTCCCCTTTATCAGATCTGATCATGGAATTGTCAAAAGGGTGAGGAGATTGCCTTGTGAGATGCAAGCCTCTCTTTCCAGGCAATCATCAAGATCACTTTTTAAAACCTGGTGTCTGGGGACACCTGGGTGGCTCAGCAGTTGAGTAACTGCCTTCAGCTCAAGGTGTGATCCCAGGTCCAGGCATCGAGTCCCACATTGGGCTCCCTGAGAGGAGCCTGCTTCTCCCTCTATCTATGTCTCTGCTTCTCTCTCATGGATAGATAGATAGATAGATAGATAGATATAGATATAGATATAGATATAGATATAGATATAGATAAAACAAACAAACCAAGTTCCTGGTCCCCAACCCAGATCTATGGCACCAGAATTTCCAGTGTGAAGGATCAAGGTTGGAAGACCTGATGTCTTTATTAACAAGCCCAGAAGGTAATTCTTATCACAGAGGGTAGAGAAATACTGGCAGCCCCTAGCTAGATTACATTCATTGTTGAGACAACGTCTATGCCTACGACCTCACAAATGGAAATGGTAAGGTAGTGGTGGTGTAGTGATAATGACAATAAAACATAATGCTGTCAGTAGCAGTAATATTCACTGAGTACTCAATTATGTGCCTGGCTCTGACCTGAACCTTTTACAAGCATCATTCAACTGTATCCTTATAACATCTCTAGCAAGTAAACTCTGCTACTTTTCTCTTTCTGCAGCTGAGTGAATGATTCTTAGATAAATTCATTAATTTATCCAAGGCCATAACTAGTAAATCATCAAAACCTGTTTTTCCTGGCTTCAGAGACATTTCTGTCAATCAAAAAATAATTATGGACAAAATGTTGAAAACTGGAAACTGGGGGCCAGGTCAAGCTTTAGTCTAGTTTAGTCTAGTCTACATGTTCCACTAGATTATCAAAATTCAAGTATTTGATAAAAGAATCATTTTAGGTCAGTCATTTCACATGCCTCTGGTTCCTTATGTGTAAAATGAATGGGAGTTCTAACATTCTGTGTTTCCAACACTCATCTGCCTTTGCCCCATTTTTTTGGTTTGTTTCAGCTGTGATTCATGAAGCAGTTTTTAATTAGAGAAAAAAAATGACTCTCTAATCTTCACTTTGATTTTCACAACACAAACTTGCCAAAGAAGTCATTCTGATATTCTTTCAATAGGAGAAAGAAATTCTGACTAAAGATATACAAACTTTGATCAAAAAAGATTTTATTTTTTTTTATTTTTTTTTTTTCAAAAAAGATTTTAAAACCAAGCCACTTGTCTCCCTTTCTGCCCAAATTCTATAAATTCTATAGTAACCATGTTTGGCAAACAGTCATTATGACTGTGGTGTGCATTTATCACAGAATTATCTCTTCAACCAAAGCGAATACTTATTGAGCAGAGACTATTGTCAAGCAGTAGAAATAAGAGAAATCCATGGTCATTGTCTTTATGACTATTTATCTACTGGGAAATCAATAAGGTAGCCATGTCAAATGTGACATTTAAGAAAGAGAGTGCTCTTGGAGAAATTAACTCTGGGTCTCTGGAAAGATTTCCAGATTTCTAGAAAGAGGAGCTGCACTGATGTTGGCCTCAAAGTATATAGAGGAATTTTGATAGATGGGGGTATATTATATGGGAGGATAGCTGCAGAACAGCATAAACCAAGCATGGAAGAGAGGAATTATAGGACATAATTACATAGTGTAAAGAAGTGATCTCAGAGTATCTGGACCCCAGTAAATACGGGAGTAGAGTGAAAGGGTAGGTAGGAAAGGCAGGTTGGAGTGAATTGAAATTTTGTTCTGTATATGATGCAGGGGGAAGATATTATTGTTGCTGTAGTTTTAGCAAAGAAGTAACAACTTCCAGGCTGTGTTTCAGAAAACCTAAGGATGGCAGCAGTATTTGGAAGATAACTTTGACTGGGGACTGACAGAAATAGAGACATTACTTAAGAAGTTTTTGCTGAAGTCCTGAGATTGGACCTAAAAGTTTGAAAAATTGGATTGGCACAGAGAAGGGTAGGGAAGGATGAATATATGGGAAGATCAAGGGTTGGCAACCCAGTTGGCCTCCTCCTGCAGAGGACAAAGTGCCAGTTCAGAAAGCTCTGAATCTATACTCAGCAATGCTGCAGCATGTCATTAGTCCTGCCTCTTTACCCAACAACCACTCAGTAAACAAACATTTCTTTAGCAGAAAGAAGATGAAATTTCAATTCAGCAAATTTCAGTTTATATCTTAG
The DNA here is from genome assembly GCF_011100685.1 of Canis lupus familiaris. Classification (NCBI taxonomy): domain Eukaryota; kingdom Metazoa; phylum Chordata; class Mammalia; order Carnivora; family Canidae; genus Canis; species Canis lupus. The sequence continues at coordinate 50,642,163 of NC_049225.1, forward strand.
TTCACCCATTTACAGTTGTGTGAACCTGGGCAAGTCACTTAATCCCCCTGAGACTGTTTTCTAGTTTCTATTTTAATGTGTTGTTCTTATTTTAGTGGCTTTTCTTTAGGAAGAAAATTATTTATAGTGTGTAGTGTATAATAAGTGTTCAATAAAGAGCACTTCTTGTTGCTATCTGTATCCTTGAAATGGAAAGTGTGGTAGAGACCTTGGAAGACAAAAACCAAAAACTTGCCCAGGTACAATTCCATTCTGTCTCATTTTACTTTCAACTAAAATGAAACAAAACCAGTTTTTGCTCTCCTGCTTATACATATTTACATCATATTTGCCAAATACCCTGTTAGTGAGAAATCAATTTTTCATAGTTTACTTGTATTCTTTTCCAAATGAGAGAATACTTTTATAGACATTTGGATAAGAGTTAAAATAAAATGAAACATGTTCTGCTTACTTCAAGGTTTGATTCACCATGACGACCAATACTTTCTATTATATATCAACAGACTCCTTCTAACCTCCATTTGCCATTATACTTCTTGAAAAAAAACTTGATAACACAGCACCATATATTTTTAATAGCTACATTTTAAACAAAATTCAGCTCCTGAGACACTGCTTGCCCCTTTCTTCCACAAGCAAGAACAAAGCTCGGAAATAATAACAAAGTGTGGCATTTATTGAATCTTTGGTATATGCTCTGAATTTTGCTGAAGTGTTATGTGATTATTTCATTTAATCATCAAGAAAAGCCTAACAAAAAGCAGGCAACAATGTTAACGGCTAGTAATACTATTGTTGCCACTGTTTGTGGCCTTTTGACTGCTGACGATAGCTCATTTGTAAGTGTTTTCTCTTTTCCTGAACTTCTGTCTTACTAAGAAGTTTCCCTTTATTCTTTTTTAATTTTTATTTATTTATTTATTCATGAGAGACAGAGAGAGAGAGAGAAAGAGAGAGAGAGGCAGAGACACAGGCCGAGGGAGAAGCAGGCTCCATGCAGGGAGCCCGACGTGGGACTCGATCCCAGGTCTCCAGGATCACGCCTTGGGCTGAAGATGGCGCTAAACCTCTGAGCCACCCGGGCTGCCCCCTTTAGTCTTAAGCTCTGCCTCTTATCTTTGCCATCCTTTATGATGTAGAGGAGCCTGACCAAGATGTTTTTGTCTGTTATGGACTAAATTATATCCCCTTCATATGTCAAAAGACGTATGTTTTAAGCATTAACCTCCAATGTGCCCATATTTAGAGACAGGGCCTTTAAAGAGGTGATTAAGGTTAAGTGAGGTCAATGGGCCTTCCTCTAACACGATTGCTATCCCTATAAGAAGAGACATTAAGGATGTGTGTGCACAGAGGAAAGTCCATGTGGAGTCAGTAAGAAAGTGGCCATCTACAAGCCTAGGAGAGAGGCCTCAGAAGAACCAAACCTATTGGAACCCTTGATCTTGGACTTCTAGCTTCCAGAACTGTGAGGAAATAAATTTCTGTTGTTTAAGCCACCCAGTCTTTGGTGCTTTTTTATGGCAGCCTTAGCAAATAAAAATGCAGTCTAACCATAGGATTTTTCAATCTTATTTCACTTCTAAAAATCTCCAATTTCAACCACCTTGGCTATACAGTAATTTTAAATGAATTTATGCCATCTTTGTATTTTACTCAATTTCAAAATATTTTCTAATTTTCATTGTGACTTCTTTGACCAATAAGCTATTAAGTAGTATGCTACGTAACATCTGGGCATTTGGGAATAATCTAATTATCTTTCTGTTGTTGACTTCCATAATTCTACTGTAGTAAGAGACATACACTGTACAATTTAAATATTTTGAAATGTATTGGTTTTGGCCTAAGCAAATGTCTATTTTTGTAAGTAGTCTATATGTACTTTAAAGTAATTTGTATTCTGTACTTCTTTAAGTGTTATGTCTTTGCAAACATTAACTCTATATTTTTTTTTTTTTTTTAAAGATTTTATTTATTTATGATAGTCACAGAGAGAGAGAGAGAGGCAGAGACACAGGCAGAGGGAGAAGCAGGCTCCATGCACCGGGAGCCTGACGTGGGATTCGATCCCGCGTCTCCAGGATCGCGCCCTGGGCCAAAGGCAGGCGCCAAACCGCTGCGCCACCCAGGGATCCCTATATTTTGTTTTTTTGTTTGTTTTTTTATCACTTTACTACAAGAGATATGCTAAAACTTCCAACTAAAATTGTGTATTTATTTCTCCTCTAGTGTCAACTTTTGCTTTATATATTTTAAAGCTATGTTATTAAGTGCATAGAAAACATAGTTATATCTACCTGTTTAACTTTTATTATTATGAAATATTCTTTTTTATGATTAATAATACTTCCAGCCTTAGAGTTATATTTGTCTAATAATAATATAGCCACACACAGTTTCTTTTGGTTAGTATTTATGCAGTATACCTTTTCCACATGTTTAATGCCAGGCATTCAATGACCTTACATTTAGAATGTGGCATTTATGAATAGATATACTTGCTGGTTTTGTAGGTTTGTTTTTTGCTCTTATTTGTTTGTTTGTTTTAGTAAGTCAACAACCTATGTCTTTACATGGATTGCTAACTCTATTTATACATATAATGTAATTATTGGCATAATTTGGTTTAAGCCTACTATCTTGGTATTCATTTTCTTTTATTCATTTTTTTGGTTCCATTTATTTATTTATTTATTTATTTATTTATTTATTTATTTATTTTACATTCTTTTTATGAAGTATTTTTATTATTCCATGCTATTTTAACATTCCATATTATTTTATTTCTTCTATGGCTTTTTGGCTATACTGTAGCCTTATTATTTTAGTGGTCACCCTAGAGATTATAATTGTTGTACTGAACTTAAATATTCTACCTAAAATTATTGGTACTTCTCAAATATTATAAGAATATTACCACAGTTTAATATTTTTTACCCCTTTCCAAACTCTGAGCTATTATTTTTCTGTATTTTATTTCTACATCGTATAAACTCCACAATACAATTATTATTGCTAAAAACAGTCAATATAAATTTATCTTTTCTGCTTCTCTTCTTTCATAGTTTTGTACCTCCATTAGGATAATTTTCCTTTATTCTGAAGAATTTCCTTTAATATCTCTTGTAGTGTTATGAGTTGGTGACAAATTCTCTCAACTTTGTTTTTTAGAAATATCTCTAAATTTTGCATTCATTTTTTAAAGATGTTTTGATAGATACAACTTTTTTCTTTATGCAATATAAAGTTAATCTATCTTTCATGGCTTCCATGTTCCTCATTATAAAATTACTATTATTTTGTTTTGCTTTGTTTTGTTTTTGTTTCTTGTTGCTTAAATGTTTTCCTCTTTCTTTGCTTTAGCATTGGAGTGTTATGGTTCCAGGGTGCAATTTATTTCATCTTATTTGGAATTTGCTTCTTGAAGTATAAGCTGAAGTCTTCAACTGGTTGTGGAAATTTTTCAGTCATTATATTTTCATATATTGCTTCTAAATATTTATTTATCTCTTCCTCATTTTTCTGGGAGTCTAGCAGAGTTAAAAGTTAAACTTGTCCCAAATGTCTCCTATGCCCTGTTCATGCTCCTTTCATCTTTTTTCTCTCCAAGCTTCAGTTGTATATTTTCTATTGACCTGTTTTGAGTTTACTAATAGAAACTAAAAGTCTTCTACTGCTTATCACTTGCTGTTTAACCCATCCAATGAGTTCTTAGTTTCAAGTAGTATATTTTTTCATTCTAGAATATCCACTGTTTTATAGATTAAAATATCACTATTGAATGTATTTTTTCTCTTTTGATCTATATTGTCCCTCTTCTATTCTCTTTGACTTTTTAATCATAGTTATGTTATTTGTCTGCCTCCTCCAACATCTGGCTTTATCTGTGGGTCTGCTTCTATTAGTAACTTTTCCTCCTAATTATCTGTCACATTCTCCTAACATTTCATGTGTCTAGCAATTTTTTATTGCATACTAGATATTTTATATAAAAGAATTATAGAACTGAGATTAATGTTATTTTTCTTCCAAATAGTGTACTCTTTTTCCTCTTTTAGGCACAGATTTAAGGGTTTGTCACCTTAACTAAATTAATAATTGAACAGAGCCAGGACTGGTTACAGCTTTAGTTACATTCAATGTTTAGTTTTAATGCCTCATGAGTGAGAACAATTGTGTGCTCATTCTTGATACCTCCATGGTGGGATTTTGTCTTTTAGCACTGCAAAATATCCAAGATTATATTTCTTTTTTTTTTTTTCTCAGTTTCCTGGACTCTCATATCACTACAGCCTACTACAAATGTAGTCAACCAATCTTTTCCAAGGTACTAATAATATACAAGGGGAAAGAATAGTCTCTTAAATAAATAGAATTGGGAAAACTGAATATTTATATACAAAAAATAAAACTGGACCTCCATCTTATACTCTCACAAAACCTAACTCAATAAATAATATATAAATTACAAACATAAGACCTGAAATCATAAACCTCCTAGAAGAAAACATAAGGGCAAAACTCCTTGACACTTGGCAATGACTTTTTGGATCTGACACCAAAAGTACAATCAACAAAAGCAAATATTAATAAGTGGGACTGTATCAAACTAAAAAGCTTCTGCACAGCAAAAGAAACCATCAGCAAAATAAAAAGGCAATGCATAGAGTGGAAATAACTATTTTCAAATAATATATCTGAAAAGGGGCTAATGTCTAAACTATATAAAGTACTCATAATAATAGCAATAAAATAAAATAAAATATAAATTCCAATTAAAAATAGGAAGAGAAACTGAATAGAAATTTTTCAAAAGAAAAGCATACAATGGCCAACAGGTACATGAAGAAGATGTTCAATAACAATCATCAGGAAAATACAAATCAAAACCACAGATACAAGATATAAGCTCACACTTGTTAGAATGGTTATCCTCAAAAAGAGATAACAAATGTTGTTGAGGATGTGGAGAAAATGGATCTGTGTTTATAGTTGGTTGAAATGTAAATTGTCACAGCTAGAATGGAAAACAGTATGGAGTGTCCTCAAAGAATTAAAAATCAAAGTATCGGGCTGCCTGTATGGCTCTGTCAGTTAAGCATCCAACTTTTGATTTTGGCTCAGGGTATGATCTCAGGGTTATGGGATTGAGCCCTGTGTCAGGCACCTTTCTCAGTGAGGAATCTGCTTGAGATTCTCTCTGTCTCTCTCTCTCTCTCTCTCTCCCTTGCCCCTCCCCCCAACTTGCATCTTCTCTCTCTCTCTCTCTGAAAAATAAATAAATCTTTAAAAAAGAAATCAAAGTATCATATGATCCAGCAATCCCACTTTTGGGTATATTTTCAGAGAAAATGAAGTATTTTTTAAAATATCTGCATTCCTATGTTCATCAAGTCAGTTTTCACAATAGCCAAGATCTGAAAATACCCTAAGTGTCCATAGCTAGATGAATGGATAAAGAAAAGGTGAAATATATGCACAGACTGGAGTATTATTCATCCTTTAAAAAAAAAAAAAAAAGGAGGAAATCCTTCCATTTGCTACAACTTGGGTTAACCCAGAGGACATTATGCTTAGTGAAATAAGCCAGAAAGAAAGACAAATACTGCATGATCTTTCCTATATATGTAATCTACAAAAGTCAAAATAATAATAACAGAGATTAGAATAGTGGTTACCAGTGTGTGGGAGCAGAGGGAAGGATAGAGAAATGTTGGTCGAATGTTACAAACTTTTGGCTATAATATGAATAAGTCCTAGAGACCCAAGTAAAGCATAGTGACTATAGTTAGTAATACTGCATTGTATACTTGAAATTTTCAGGAAGAGTAGATCTCAAGTATTCTCACCACAAAAAAAAAAAAAAAAAAAGGGAAGAAAAAGAAAAGGCAAGCAAGCAAGAAAAAAGGTAACTGTGATGGGTATATTAATTAGCCTAATTGTGGCAGTAATTTCACAGTATAAGTGTATATCAAAACATCACCTTGCACCCTTTAAATACATAAAATTTTTATTGTTCAGGGGTACCTGGTGGATCAGTTGGTTAAGTGTCCAGCTCTTGATTTTGGCTCAGGCCTTGATCTCAGGGTCATAGAATTGAGTCCCATGTTGGGCTCCATGCTTAGTGGGGAATCTGCTTGAGATTCTCTCCCTTTCCTTCTGCCCTTCCCTCTGCTCATGCTCGCTCTCTCTCTTTCTGTCTCTCTCAAATAAATAAAATCTTAAAAATATTTTTTAATTTATTCACTATGCCTCAATAAAGTCAACGGTTGGGGGGGAATGTCCTGGTGTCAGTACCAAGCACGGAATTAGAAGTGTTCTAGATTTCACATTGCCACAGCAGCAACCATAGCCTTCAGAAGCTCCATGGGTTTGTCTTTCTCTTAGAAGTGCTCCTCTGGCAATAGCAAGCCAGACTAACAGCCTCCTCCCAGCTTGGCAAATGTCTCCAGGAAAAAGAAAAAGAACCTTGATCTCAGTCCTCCTAGAAGGGTCTGTTCCCTATCAGAAATTTTACCTATCTACCTATCTTTACTACCATACTTTTCCAATGTATTTTTTTTTATATTTCTAAATTTTGATTCCATTATATGTGGTTGCTACATAGAAGCAAGAGCTTCTTACTACTTACTTTATCCTACTTGGAAATAGAATTTCAGTGATGAATTTGAGGTGAGAAGTTTCTCTACAACTTTCCTCTCAGCCTTTAATCAGCTCTCCATCTTTAAAATCAAAGGGAGTCCTTAACTAAATACCAGACATTGTACTAGCTTCAAGTGATACAAACATGTGCAATACACATATGGTCCTTTCCATTATAGAGCTTGCAATTCAGTGGTGGAATTACATTTAAAAAAAGAAAATCAGCATACAATTTTAAAGTTAAGTGCTACAAAGGAAGAGCATAAGGTAAAGAAATGCATAAGGTAAAATAGGCTGCTGATTTAGATTGCAGGGTCAGATCAGTCCTCCCTGAGGCAACAATTAAATTGAGGCCTCAAAAATATGAAATTATTTCAGAAAAGAGTGGAAACAAGATCATTTCAAGGAGAAGAAATATTATGTGCAATATTGTGAAGTGGGAAAGTATGACATTATGATTTGTAGTAAGATATATATCTATATATTATCTTCCTGTTTCTGGCACTGAGATACCAAAACCTGTGCATTTCCTGTGATGGGACTTTAAAGCTGTTTTTTTGTAGTGTTAATGAAGGGATTTATGGGAGGCACCTAAGGATAGGGACTGGAAAATAGGAGAACAAGCAAGTGATCTGAGATTGCAACTTAGAGTCCTAACCCCTGACCTTCAGGGAGGGGCGAGGGGCTGGCAATTGAGTTCAATCACCAATGGCTAACAAGTAAACTGATCATGCCTGTATAATCAAGCCTCCATAAAAACTCAAAAGGAGAGGGTTGGGAGAATTACTAGGTTGATGAACACGTGGAGTTTGGGGAGAGTGGTACACTCAGAGGCACAGACTGTCCATATCCTTTCCCATACTTTGTGTTATTCATCTCTTCACCTGGCTATCCCTGAGTTTTTTACTTTCATAACAAACCAGTAATCTAGTAAATACAATGTTTCTCTGAGTTTTGTGGAATCTCTAATCTAGAGTTGGTTGGTCAGAACAGTGATAAACAAGGGCTTGTGACTGGCATCTGAAGGGGGTGAGGGGCCCGGTAGGACTGAGCCCTTAAATTGTGAGGACCTGATGCTACCTCCAGGTAGATAGTGTTAGCCCTAAATTGTAGGATGCCTAGCTGGAGTCGTGGAGCACTGCTTGGTGTTGGGGGCAAAAACTCACGTATTTGGTAACCAGAAGTGTTTTGTATGAGCAGTAAGGGAGGTTCAAGAGATGGACAATGGGGTTTTTCTAATACAGAAATATAATGTTTTCATCAAGTATTTGAAAACATGCAAGCCTAAGTGAGGAGTAGGTCATGAGAGGAGGCTAGCATAGGTCGTCAGGTGACACAACTTATAATCATGTTAAGGTTTTTTATATCTTACCCACTGAATAATCATATGCAGTGAAGTGCCAATTTGCTTTGTGGAGATGGAGTTGGAAGAGAGGAAAACTGAGCACAGGGAGACAGATTAGGAGGCTATTGAAAGTGACCATGTAAAAAATGACAAGGACTTGGATTAAAGTGGTAGTTGTAGAGGTTGGATTTGAGATATATTTTAAAAGTAGGATTGGTAGGACTTGATAGTGTAACAAACAGGGATCTGAGAGAAATAGAGGTATCAGAAGTCTCGGGTTAAAAATTAAAAAGCTTACAGTTAGTTTGTATAGATTTTACAAAATACTTCACATGCATTATATGATTTTTATTCTCACAATAACACAATGAGATTGAACTCATTATCCCCTTTACAGATAAAGAAGGCTCAAAGGAGTCAAGTGGATTATTTGTTGTTGACCCAGTGATTAATCCACAGCTGAGACCAGAACCAAATTCTACAATAATGGTTCAGGGCTTTCCTCTGTTGACAGCTTTACTCCCTCAGCATGAGTTTGGGAAGTACAAGAGAGGACTTTTGTGGCAATTATCTGAGAGTTGGTGTTTCGGCCATGTCCTCAGTCACTACAAAAATCTCAGCCTGAAACTACATCACCAAGAAATTAAAGGCCAATAATCTGGGACCATTAATAATAGCATTAGATGAATTTTATTGACCCCTTCACAAACTTTCAGATGTTTAACATGTATTAGCTCATTTAATTGTCATAATCCTTTGGAATAGGTACTAATATTAGCCCATTTTAGAGGTGAGAAAAATGAGGCCCAGAAACACTAAATAATTTGCCTAAGATGACAGAACTAGTAATTGACCAGGCCAAGATATGCCAGAGTCAGAAGAAAATTTTAATAGCAAAGCATAGAAAATGACCATATGATTGCAAGAAAATTGAAGTCAGACTCAAAAACTCAGCATTCTATCAGTGCTAGCTTTGTCTCTGACTCTCTAACCTTCAGTCCATTTCTGGCCCTTCAACCCCTGCCTCACTCCTAGTTTCAATTCCTGCCCGTAAAATGAAAGGCTTTTATTACATTATTTCTAGGGCTCCTTCTGACACCTATTCATTTGGTGGTGGTTTGTGATTTTTTTTTATCTGCTTGTAGATAATCATATTGTCAAGAATTGGTTAATATAGTTTGTATTATTGCCAGCCAATCCCCTCACTGGCCATCACCACCCAATTTTCTCTTCAGGCTTGAAAACTTCTCACTGCCCCAGGGCCCTGTTTCTTAGACCATTCTCAGCTGGCTTCCAGGGTGCTCAGTTGTTGATAGCTTGGCAATTAACTCATCCTGCTAGCACACTCCCCATGTTAAAGTGCTAAATAACAGAGGGTGTTTATCATATGTCAGTCTGACAGCCTCCTGCTGTCAGCTTTGATTTGCTAAGTACCTGCAAAAGATTTGGTGACTGGAACACCTGGTCTGCAGAGCAGCTACTCTGAAAAGCTGGAGGCAGCATCTCAAAAGGATCCTGTGTACCCTCCTCATGCCCCTCATCACCCGCTCTTTCCTTTCAGAAATAAGAGAAAAGGGGAGCATATGAATGAACCAAAATATACTCCAGTCTGATCTGATATGGTTAAGCCTCTGCCCTGGCTGATGCTATAATGATAATAATGGACAATTACGGCATTCTTATTACTATGTACCAGAATCTATGCCAAATACATCACCTGTACAAACTTATTTAATCTTTTCAACATCCCATGAGTTTAACTCCCCTCCCCAGCCTAGTGGGTGGATCATCCAGCAGGTGAGTAGTATAGCAGAATTGGATTTACCTGCTCAAATTCAGCTCAACCTGAGAATTTACTATCAGATCTTAAAATCCTTTCCCACTGCCCTGTTCTCTACACCCCAGGTATCACTATGCTCTCTGAAAGGTAGTAATGAGTTAGCAAGCAAAACACTTTCTGCTGTGTTTTTTTTTTCTTTGCAATTTCTTTCCATTGCTCAATTAAAGCACAATAGTTCTTAACCAAGCTGTGAAGACTCAGTGTAAGGCAGTGACTCCTTGATTAGGCGAAGTAGGAGAAAGAGGTTTGCTGAGTGGCTAATCAGAGCAGACTTTTCAGAGTACTATCTTCTCTGTCCATACAGAAAGATGACTCCAGCTTGATTTAGTTCCAGTCTTTCTATCTGAAATTTGCAAGTCAATGGACAATTGGCTTAGCTGAAGATAGTATTTTATTAAAAAAACAAATACTAAATACCAAGTGCCACTGCTAATACTTATAATTTGTTGGAGTCAAACATACTTGGATGGAGACTTTATTTCTTGTATATACAAACTCATCTTGAGCAATTTACTTAAATTTTCTCAGCATCAGTATCCTCATCTGTAAAATGGAGATAATACTAGTACTGGGGCATCTGGGTGGCTCAGTGATTGAGCATCTGAATTTGGCTCAGGTCGTGATCCCAGGGTTCAGGGATGGAGTCCTGCATCGGGCTCCCCATGGGGAGCCTGCTTCTCCCTCTGCCTATGTCTCTGCCTTTCTCTGTGTCTCTCATGAATAAATAAATAAAGTCTTAAAAAAAAAAAAAACCTAGTACTTACCTCAAAAGCTCATATTAAGATGAAAATGCAAAATTTGTAGGGGAGAAAAGCATGGGATTATGAAAATGCATATCTATTTGAATCTGGCTTCCGAGACTTCAGAACATTGGAAAAAGTTGCCCAGTATCCATATGTCCATGTTCTTTGACTGTGAATGGGAATAATAACACTGCTGTAAGGGTTAAGAACTAAATGACAGGGATGCCTAGGTAGTTCCATCCGTTAAGCAGCCAACTCTTTGATTTCAGCTCAGGTCCTGACCTCAGGGTCATGAGATCAAGCTTCACACTCAGTACAGAGCCTGCTTGTCCCTATCCCTCTGCTTCCCTCCCCTTAATTAATTAATTAATTAATTAATTAATTCTTTTTATTTATTTTTTAAATTAATTATTTTGAAAAAACCTAAATGACATAATAAAACACCTCATATAACACCTGGCACAGAGTACTTGCTCAGTTATTATAGTTTCCTCTGTGTGCATTCATATTTTAATTTAAAAAATTTTTTCACACATATCAACTAGATGACTTTACCAAGTCAATAGAGAAGGGAATGCTCATTAATTAGGTTTATGAAGGTAAACATCACTCAATGGGTGTGATTGCTTTGAAGACCAATTAGTTTCTCTCAGCTGGAGTAAGGGTCATATCAAAAGCCAAATCTATTCTCAGGAGATGGGATATATGCAAGGGGAAGTAGTCTTACTGTGTCTACCCTTCCTAAATTGAGACTCTTGTACCAGGACTTCAAGGTCCTACAGTTGGCAAAATGTTTCCCACTGTTTCCAGTGCTTTTATTTTCCTTTAAGTGTAAAGTTATTTGACATAATTCTTCAATTGGTAATAGGTAATTTTTATTCTCGGAAGGTATCAAAAAATGTTTCCATGCTGGGTTTATTTAAAAATGTAGTTGTAATGGCCCTTCCAAAGAAGGGGGCTCAAATGTGAAAAACACATGCAGTCTTTATCACTAAGAAGTCTATCCTGAATGAATACACAGACAACTATTTCCTCTAAGAGATATCTGCTCCTACCATGGAACTAGAAACAGGCAGATTTCTTATTCATAATGTTAACTTCTGGGCTGAGAGGAATGTGGTAACCTCAGACCTTGGAATAAGAGTGCCTAGTAGGTCAGAAGCCAATACCCAAGTGACAGGTGCAATGATGTATACACGGTTTGAACCACTGAAACATTATTGAAAAACAAAAGGATCTGTTGAAAAAGAGACAATGTGATGAACTGATAAAAGTACTGGGTTTCAAGTCAGAGTCTTTGATTAAGCTCCCAGTTGCATGACCTGGAATAAGTTATCCATCCTTTCTCAAAATGAGCTTATTTTTTCTGTAACAGGGATACTAATGTCCACCTCAGCAAGATTTTGTGAGTATTAAGTGAGATAATACACATAAAATCCTTAGACCAATTTTTGGCACAGAGCACAAACAAATGCATGGTAGCTTCTTTTAGCCTTGAACCCTTATGGAGAAAAGAGCATTCTTCCAAAGTGTTGCAGATTTTAAAATTTGTCCTCTGCCCTCCATGTGTGAAAGAAACAGATGAGTATTTATTGATACTAAGACCCTTTCTTGAGCATTTACTAATGCAGGCATGAAGCAAAATGATCGACATGTATTCAACATTAAGAGGTACTTTTCATGACCACTTCCTTTTTACAGATTAAGAAACTGAGGCTCTAGCTTTAAGTAACTCCATCAGTGACCTGGTTAGGAAGTGTCAGGATCAGGATGGAATTCAGGTCTACCAGGAAAGTCAATACACTCAATGGCGGCACTTTTTAGCAACACTAAATTCTTAGCTTCATAGCATCACTTATCTTGCTTCCCTACCCCCTTCCTGACCTCTTCTCAGTATCTTTTCTGCAGTAAAGCCTAGCTCATTAAGGATTTATCAACATTTTGATGTTGAGGCTAAAAGAGCACATTATTCAGTAAATATTTTCTTCATATCCAGTGTAAAAGAATGGTGCTATGAATATGTTTGAAATATGAATGGAAGCAAACTGTCCTCATGCATCCCTAAGGGCATTAGAATATATTCAGTAACAATACATAGGCTGAATATTATTGTTCTTATTTATTCATTACATCAGTTAATTTCAACTGGACAAGTACATGTCAAACCTAACTCAGCTCCTGTCTAGGACACTGACCTAAAAGGACTTTTAGAATTTACCTTATTGTCATTTCTACCAAACAGAACTGGGACCTTAGAGGCTAATAGTACCAATACAGTAGTGGTAGTAGCCTTAATAGTGGTGGTGGTGGTGAAGGTGACAGCAGTGACAGCAACAATAGCCATAGTCTTAGTGCTGTGGCAGCAGCATGGAAGTTCACTAGGATCTGGGTAGAGTGCTATGCATTTTATTTGCACTATTTCATTTAGTTTTAATAGCTATGAAAAACAGAATTTTTGTCTTCATCTTATAGGTGAAGAAACAGAGGTTAGATCATTTGTTCAAGGTCAATTACCCAAGAGACAAGGATGGTAACATATCTGCACAGTGTATACAACTGAAATCTAAAGTACGAACTCGGGCAGCCCAAGTAACTCAGCAGCTTAGCACCTGCCTTCAGCCCAGGGCCTCATCCTGGAGTCCCAGGATCCAGTCCCATGCCAGGCTCCCTGCATGGAGTCTGCTTCTCCCTCTGCCTGTGTCTCTGCCTTTCTCTCTCTCTCTGTATATCTCATGAATAAAAAAAATAAAATCTTAAAAAAAATAAAGTACAAACTCCATCTTAAATGCATTTTCACATTAAATTCTCTCATACTTTCCTGTGTGAGTTTTGTGGATGCCTATTTTCTGAAATATGTAAAATCATATAAGTAAAGCAGATATAAATTATAAAGTATAAAAAGTTCAGAGAATAACATAAACTGTGAATAAGGCCATTTGATCATCTATGAAGAATGAGAACAAGCAAACTTTATCCTGTGGACCAAATCCAGGCCATCACCTATTTTTACAAATAATGTTACTAAAACCCAGTCAAGCCCATTCATTCATGTGTTTTCTGTGGCTACTCTGTGACAATGACACAGACCAATAGTTGCGACAGTGATTTTATGTCCTACAAAAGCAAAATTACTTATTTGTTTCTTGAGAGAGTTTGCCAACCCTGACCTAGAACATCACCAGTTCTAATGATGTCCTACATTCCTTCCTGGTCACATGTCAATCTTCCACTGCTCCTCAGGTAACTGCTCTTCTTAGTTTTGTGTGTACCATTATCTTGTTTATCTAAAGAGAGAAGTTTTAGCCCATATGTATTTATAGTATTTTATACAGTTTTACTTGCTTTCTTAAAGGCAATTTTCTACTGAAGGAGAGAAATGCACAAACCATAAGTTTGTAGCATGTGGAATGTTTATAAAATGAAAGTAATACTAGTAGTGGCTCTAGTTGTGGTAGTAGCAGAGGTATTGTCCCCATGTGATCACAACCCAGATCACAGTACAGAACATTGTCAGGACCTCAGATAACAGCCTCCCCAGGTCGATGTCCTTTCATGAAAGGATGTATGATTCTGACATCCATTACCATTCATTAGTTTTGCCTTTTACATCTTTGTGAAGAAGAAATCATTGATTGTATAAACCTTTGTATTTGGCTTCTTTACTCATTTTATGTTGGTGAGATTCATCTATGTGTTTCCATATCACTATAATTTGTCATTTTCCATTACCCTGTGATATACCATTAAGTGACTATACCACATGTATTTAGTATTTTAATTATCATTCAGATGTAGTATTTATTTCTGTTATAATTTTCTTTATTTACCTCAAGATAAAAACTTTAGAGGCTTTTATTTAACTTTCTCTTTAGTGTTATTTATTTATTTATTTAAATTTATCTTTAAAAAGATATGGGTACCTGGGTGGTTCAACCGGTCAAATGTCCAGCTCTTGATTTTGGCTCATGATCTCAGGGTCATGAGATCAAGTCTACATTGAGCTCCACACTTAGCTTAGGGTCTGCTTAAGATTCTCTCCTTCTCCCTCTGTCCCTTGCCCCAGTCATGCTCTCTCTTTCTCTAAAAATAAATAAATCTTTAAATAAATAAATAAGGGTATTTCTAAATACATTGTGATTGTTAAATATGTTCTAATAATACATCTCTTCTGAAACTTACTAATAATTGCTTTATAGGCTAGTATTAGGTCTGCTTTATAAATGTTCCATATGTACTTGAAAAAAATATATATTTTCTAGTTGGTAGAAGCAGTGTTGCTACATGTGTATTAAAATTTCTGTATCCTACTAACTTTTCACCTGTTTGTTTTAAAATTGAGATATATTGAAAAATTCCACCATAATGGTAGATCTATCAGTGTGTGCATATAATATATATATTATTCAAATTTCTGTATCTTACTAATTTTTCATCTGTTTTAAAATTGAGAAAGATATATTGAAAAATTCCACCATAATGGTGGATCTATCAGTGCGCCCATATAGTATATACATTATATATATACATATATATACATATATATAATACATATATATAGACTACACACACACATACATAGAATTTTATAATTATTATGTCATTCTAGTAAGTTGAACCCATCATATCAGCATTTAATAGTAATTTACTTTATAGATAATCATATTCTTTATTGATCATAAAGTATAATCCATCTTATCACTTAGCTTTCTCTTGGTTAGTACTTGGCAGTCGTGCCTATTTCCATCATTTTTCTTTCAAGCTTCCCACAGTCTAGTGTCCTTTAAATATAATAGAGTTGAATTTTTAAAATTTTTATATGATAGTCTATTTCCTCATTGACAGCCATAATCCATTTTAATTCATTGTGATTACTGATGATGCTTTTTTATTTGATTTTATCATTTTATTTTATTTGATGCTTTCTATTTTTTTCTCTCCTTTTAAATTATCTCCTTTACTGTTGCTTTTTTTTTTTTTTTAAATTGACTAAGATAGTTTTGTTTTCCAATTCCATTTCCCTTCCTTTACTCTTTTGGGAATTACTCTGTTTTTATGCTTTTATCCATAATATTTTACCACTGGATATACCTAGAATATAATCAACAGAAAAACAATGACAACAACAAAACAGAACAACAGAAAAAAACTTTCTCAACTAACCAAATGCAATATTTTTAAAAAGCTTTTGGGTTATAAATCCTTAATCTTTTTGATTTATAATAATATTTTACAATCTACTTCCAAAAGAAATCCCTAGTATATCCATTTTGAGGGCTCAGTAGTAATAATGACATGGGAATTTATATTCCTTCCTTTTTTTTCTTATTAGGATTTTTAAGAGTTATCAGAACTTAACGACATACGAAATAATACTTTTACAAAGTAAAGAAAATAATATCCTTGTAGCCAGACTGTGACATTTTACAGAATATGAATAAGACTAAGATAAGACACATTAGGACCATATTTGTTTTGTTTTAAGATTTTATTTATTTACTCATGAGAAACACACACACACAAACACACAGAGAGAGAGAGAGAGAGAGAGAGGCAGAGACACAGAGGAGAAGCAGGCTCCATGCAGGAAGCCCAATGTGGGACTCCATCCCGGGACTCCAGGATCACGCCCTGGGTGGAAGGCAGGCGCCAAACTGCTGAGCCACCCAGGGATCCCCTAGGACCATATTTGGAATACAACAGAGACAAAGCTACACTACAACCACAAGCTACTATGTACCACATCTTCTGACTAACATACATGATCCTGATGCTCTTTTACCAAACAACTCTAGCCCCCTATAATCTTCCCAGCTCCTCAATAAAACATATACAATAACTCCTGCTTGAAAGCTTCCAATCAAGAACCAGTCCCTGCTTTCTTAATCTCTCCTGAGATCATCCAGTACAAGCCTAAACAAATTTCCTAGGCTCCTTTCCCCCAACACTCCCCTACAGTTTATCTGGAAGGTATTCTATGCAAGCGAAACAAATCAAACTTTTTTGCTGGGTGTTCCTAGTAGCTTTTGGCCAGTGGACTTCAATTACTTCGATCTCTAATTGTAAAAACAACAAGTAAACTGCTTAAATAATGATGAGATCATGTTAGAATTCCTTTTATTGCAACTTAACAAGTTTCTAGAATAACCTACCCAGAAAAAAACAAGTTATTTTAATAAAACTAGCTTTCGATGGTAGAGTCAGAAACAACCACAGTTGAAGAAGACGTTGTCTAAGTTTTGAAAATAGTACATTGTGTCTTACTAATGTAAAGGACAATGTGGTATTATAGAAAAAGCATCAGGAGAGTACATTATAGAGTGGACTCCAACAAAATTATCCTTCCTGTGTAAGTTATTCATCCTGAATCTTATTGTTTCCAGTTGTAAAATGGGAATATTAATAGCCTACCTGTTGATCTCCCAGGTAGGCTTGTACTGAGAAGAGAACATAGGCATATGATCTAAAGTTTATTTATGGTATTATTGTCTATCTGTAAATGTAACATGTGTGATAGCAGTAGTTCTCAAACATTGTTGCATGCTAAAGTCATCTGGGGATTTTTTTAATAGCAATGTCAATGTCCATACTAATTTAACCAGAATTGAATGTTAGACCTAATATCAATATTTTTGAAAACCCCTCAGATATTTCCAGTGTATACCCAATTTCGAGAACCAGTGAGTTAGAACAGTGCTTTTCAAACCTTAATGTTCATATGAATCCCTTTTGTTCTTGATAAATGAAAACCCTGTAAGCAATAGGACCTGACATAGCATAGTTTTAATAAGTTCCCAGATGACATTAAAGTTGGCCATCTATGGCTTGTGGAATAAAGACTCTAGAAAATATCTTTAAAAGACTAGAGGAAAATAAAAATTGAAAATACTCTTATAAGCTCAAGTTGATAGCAAAAGCTAATATAAAGTCTTGGGACCAGAGACAGTCACTACCAAAGAAACTGGCTAGGAAAATAATTGTGTATGAAAGAATGTTTTGTGGTTTTAATTCCTCCCTATCTCTCTCACTCTCACATAGAGGAGAGAAACCAGCTAGAAAGATTAAGTACACAATGGGAAAGGAAACAAGAAAGAGCAGAAAAGTGAACATTTAATGAATTTAGCGTATAAGGCATTTAAGGAATTAAGTGTTTATTAAAACTTTCACTTTGGCAAAGTGAAAATAATTGTTAATATGTACACTTAAGTTGTGCTATTGGTGCTGTACCTTTGTAAATAATGTAGCGTTTAAAAATGTACCAATATATGTTAATGCACTGTGAAATGTCCTGACTGCACTACAAATAGATCCTTCATTAAGGAACCATAAAGAAGAAACTGGATAGAGTCTAAACATTTGTGAAGCTTCAATATCCAGTATGGTTAAGTAAACATGTATTTTAGGAGGTTTCACAACTCTATAATCAATACTGCCCAGAGACCAATGATTTGATTTGAATCACAAGCCAAAAAGAAAAAGGAAAAAGAAAAAGATTATGCCTGATTATTATATCTCAAAACAGCTATTTTGCAACTTTCAACATTGAGACTGAGAATCTAATATGTATTATCATTAAAAGACAAGTAAAATATCAGAAAGGGAGACAGAACATAAAGACTCCTAACTCTGGGAAACGAACTAGGGGTGGTGGAAGGGGAGGAGGGCGGGGGGTGGGGGTGAGTGGGTGATGGGCACTGAGGGGGACACTTGATGGGATGAGCACTGGGTGTTATTCTGTATGTTGGTAAATTGAACACCAATAAAAAATTAATTTATTAAAAAAAAAAGACAAGTAAAACCTGATTCCTACCTTTAAGTAACACCTTAAATCTAATAAGGATGTTGCAATATCCCTGTTGGAAATTAGAATCTTTAAATTTCTCCTACAAGGTGAGTTCAGTCTTGAGCTTGTTATTTATTTTTCTTTCTACCTCCTAGAGCTTGGTGGACAGTAAAAGGCCCTTTTAATCCTGTTAATGAAATACCTTTTGAAGATAAAGGGACCAAAAAGATGAGAGTAGAAAAATTTTTATTATCTTGATTTGCCAAGCTTATAACCTATTTCAGGCAGAGCAAGACCCACCATTGATGAGATATTGGCAGATGAGCTGATGTGAGGCTTCATAATTTCCAAGAAGTCATCATCTGGACTGCCTATGCACAATTAAAACAGATGTATTTTTCCAAGAAATTAGTGACATGAGATAGAGTGGATAGCACTGGAGTTGGGGTTCTACTGTTCCCTGAATGCTCCATGCTTTGATCTAAACATTCAGTTCTCAAACTTGCTGTTAGGATTTCCTGCCCAAAGAAATCACCTTGATTCTAGAGACGGTCTGGGGAGAGAGAATGAACAACTGGAGTCTGGGGAAAAGAAACGAGGCATCAACAACCAGGTATTGATGAGCTCTTGCTAGTTAGAAGTCTTTTAACAGGTCCCAGGTATAAATGTACCTATGACCATTTTCAGAAAAGCTAGAAAATCCTCACCTTCTCTGGGGAATCTAATATGCCTAAAATGTCGAGGCAACTGACATCTTCTGAGACAAAAGGTCCATTCTAGACATACTCTGTGAGGCTAGGGGAAGGTGCTCTGAATATGGCCAAGTTGTATGGCTTTCATAATAAAACTTCTGTGTTCCAATCATTATTACTCTATTCCACAGTCAAAGATGAAACACCATGTACAGGTGCTCATGAGGGTTCTTCTGCATAAGATAGTTGTTTCAATTCAATCCCTTGGATAAGAGACCTAATCATATGCCAGCTAAGGAGTAAAGATCATAAATGTGGTTTTGTGCAGGGATTTGATAAAGAGGAAGACCTGAAGGTAGCAGTGGCCTCTTTTTTGTCTTTGGTTTTCATCAATTGACAAGCTGTGTCTGGATACGAATCTCTTTGTGTTTACCCTACTTGAGATTCATTTAGCATATTAGATATGTAGATTAATGATTTTCATCAATTTAGGGAAACTTGTTATGATTTCTTCAAATATTCTGCTCCATTCTTTTTTTTTCTTTGCATTCTCCATTACATATATGTTAGTACTCATAATATAATCTCAAAGTTCTGAGGTTCTGTCCATTTCTCCTCAATAGTATTTTTTCACTCTCCTTTAGATAATTTCTGTTGATTTGGCTTCAAATTTAACTTATTTCTTTTGCTAGCTTAAATGTTCCATTGAATGTTCTAGTGAATTTTTCTTTCAGTTACTATACTTTTTAAATCCAGATTTTCTATTTGGTCCTTTTTAATAATTTGTCTTATTGAAAATTTAACTTTTACTTATGATTGATATACTTTTATTTGTCTTTAAAAATGTTTTCCTTTAGTTCTTCAAATATATTTGTAATAACTGCTATGAAGTCTTTGCTAACCATGTTCCTATTCCTAAAATGTGTCTGGAAACATATTTTCCATGACTGTATTGACTGCTTTTTTCCTGAGTATGGCTCATACATTTTTATTTCTTTATATACCTCATAATTTCTTGTTAAACTGGACATTTTATTTCAACTAGGTATTTCCCTCTTTATTTTTAACCAGAAACCAACCCTTGGCTTGGAATTATTTTGTTCCAGTGGAAAAACCATCCACTAATTTTTCAGCACAATGTAATCTCACATGGGAATGTCAGCAGAAATTAAAATAGAACATACTTTAAACAACATTTGACTTTTTGGTCAAAATAATCATCTCTCCCAGAAATTATTCTCATCTTTTGTATGATTTCACAATGAGCAAATTTCTCATTTTCAAAAAAAGTGTTTTTGTAATTTTTCTTCCTTGATTTTTGTAATCTTTTTTTTTACTTTCTAAAGTGAATGACATCAATATTGCATGAATTTCAGACATACAACATAGTGATTCAATAACTTTTTATATTATGTTATGCTAGCCACAAGTGTAGCTACCATCTGTCACCATACATTGCTATTAAAATACCAACTGACTACATTCCCTATGCTGTACTTTTCATTTCTGTGACTAATTCATTCCATATCTGGAAGCCTGTATTTCCCATTTCCCTTCACCCATTTCACCCCTCTCCCTACCCCATTCCCTCTGGCAACCACCAGTTGTGTATATTTATGGGTCTTTTTTTTTCTTTGTCCTTTTGTTTTGCTTTTTATATTCTGCATACAGTATTTTTATTTCTTTGTCTGACTTATTTAACTTTGCATAATACTCTCTAGGTCCATCCATTTTGTTGCAAATAGCAAGATACCATTCTTTTTTTTTTTTTATAAATAAAGTCTTTTTTTTTAATTTTTATTTATTTATGATAGTCACAGAGAGAGAGAGAGAGAGAGAGGCAGAGACACAGGCGGAGGGAGAAGCAGGCTCCATGCACCGGAAGCCCGATGTGGGATTGGATCCCGGGTCTCCGGGATCGCGCCCTGGGCCAAATGCAGGCACCAAACCGCTGCGCCACCCAGGGATCCCATTCTTTTTATGGCTGATTAATTTTCCTGTATATACACACACATATATACATATATATACATATGCATATGTGTGTATACATATGCATATATGTGTGTATACACACAAACACCACACCACACCACATCTTTATCTGTTCACCTATTGATGGATATTTAGACTGCTTTCATAACTTGGCTATTGTAAATAATGATGCAATAAACATAGGGGTGTGTATATCTTTTCTAATTAGTGTTTTTGTTTTCCTTTGGATAAATACGCAGTAATAGAATTACTGGACTGCATGGTATTTCTATTTTTAATATTTTGAGAAATCTTCATATTGTTTTTCACAGTGGTGCACCAATTTACATTCCTACCAACAGTGCACGACGATTTCCTTTTCTCCACATCCTCACCACTGCTTGTTATTTAACTTTTCTATACTAGCCATTCTGACAGATGTGAGGTAATAACTCATTATAGTTTTGATTCACAGTTCCTTGATAACTAGTTGTGCTGAGCATCTTTTCATGTATCTATTGGCCACCCGTGTGTCTTCTTTGGAAAAACATCTATTCTGCCCATTTTTAAATTGGATTATTTAGCTTTCTTTTTCCCTTTAGGTGTTGAGTTGTATAAGCTCTTTATATATATTTTGGATATCAACCCCTTTTCAAATATGTCATTTGCAAGTATCTTCTCCCATTTGCTTTTTCATCTTGTTCACATTTTTTGCTGTGCAAAAGCTTGCTATTTTGGTATAGCCTCAATAGCTATTTTTCTTTTTTTGCTTTTGTTTACCTTGCCTGAGGAGGCATATCCATAAATACGTTGCTGATGCCCAAGAGTTTACTCCCTATGTTTTCTTTTAGAAGTTTTATGACTTCAGATTATCCATTTATGCCCTTAATCCATTTTAAGACTATTTTTGTGGTGGTGGGGAGGGATTAAGAAAGTGGTCCAGTTTCATTCTTTTGCATAGAGCTGTCTAGTTTTCCCAGCAGTATTTTTTGAAAAGATGGTCTGTATATTCTTGCTTCCTTTTCTGTAGATTAATTGATCATATAAACACAGGTCTACTTTGGGGTTCCCTATCCTGTTCCATTGATCTGTATGTCTATTTTTGTGTCGGAAATTTACTGTTTTGAATACTATAGCTCTGTGGTATAGCTTGATATCTGGGATTGTGATACCTGCAGCTTCATTCTTCCTCAAGATTGCTTCAGCTATTTGACACCTTTTACAGTTCCATGCAAATTTTAAGATTGTTTGTTCTAGTTCTTTTTAAAAAAAAGAAAATTGTATTTTGATAGGAATTACATTGAGTTTGTAAATTGCTTTAGGCAGAGTGGACATTTTAACAATTTCATCCAATTTGGGAGCATGCTGTATCTTTGCATTTGTTTCTGTTATCTTCAATTTCTTTTATCAACGTCTTATAGTTTTCAAAGTATAGGCTTTTCATCTTCTTGGTTAAATTTATTTTTAGTTATTTTGTTCTTTTTGGTGCGATTCTAAATGGAATTGTTTTCTTAATTTCTCTTTCCACTATTTTGTTATTAGTGTATAGAAACAGATTTTTGAATATTAATTTTGCATCCTGCAACTTAAATCATTTATTCTAATAGCTTTTTGTATACTCTTTAGGGTTTTTTGTTTCTTGGGTTTTTTTGGTACAGCCTTTAGGGTTTTATATATGTCACATGTCATCTGTAAATAAGGGCAGTTATGCTTCTTTACCAATTTGGATGACTTATATTTCTTTTTCCTGTCTGATTGTGATAGCCAGGAATTCTAGTCTTGAATGAAAGTGTTGAGGTTGAGCATCCTATCTTGTTCCTGATCTTATAGAAAAAAAGCTTTCAGTTTTCACCATCGAGTAATTTGATAGCTGTGGGTTTTTCATATATAGCTTTACTATATTGAGATATATTCCCACTAAATCCATTTTATTGATAGTTTTTATCATGAACAAATTCTGTACTTTGCCAAATACTTTTTCTATGTATATTGAGGTAATCATTTGATATCCTTCCTCTTGTTAATGTGATGTATCACACTGATTTGTGAATATTGAATCATCCTTGCATCCTTGAAATACACCCCACTTAATCATGGTAAACAATCCTTTTAGTGTATTGTTGAATTTGATTTGCTAATATTTTTGTTGAGGATTTTTGCATCTATATCCATGAGGAGTTTTGGTCTGTAGCTTTTCTGTTTGTAGTGTTTTGTCTGGTTTTGGTATCAGGATAATGCAGGCCTCATAGAATAAATTCAGAAGTATTTCTTCCTCTTCTAGTGTTTTATAGTTTTAAGAAAACTAGGTATTAACTATTATTTTCTTAAGTTTTTATTTTAATTCTAGTTAACTAACATACAATGTTATATTAGTTTCAGGTGTGCAATATATTAACAGTTCCATATATCATCTTGTTCAAAGGATAAAGAAAATATGGTATTAACTCTTCTCTAAATGTTTGGTAAAGCTCATTTGTGAAATCATCTGGTTATATACTTAAGTTTTTTGGAAGTTTTTTATTACCAATTCAATTTTGTTACTAGCAATCGGTCTGTGCAAATTTTCTGCTCCTTCTTCATTCTGTTTTGGAAGATTTATGTTTCTAGGAATTTATCCATTTTTTTCTAGGTTTCCCAGTTTGTTGGAATAAATTTTTCATAGTATTCTCTGATTTTTTTTTTTTTTTTGTATTTATGTGGTGTGGGTTGTTATTTCTCCTTCATTTCTGATTTTGAGTCTCTTTTTTTTCTTAAGGAGTCTGGCTAAAGGTTTATTCATTTTACTTTTGTTTTCATTGATTTCTTTCTATTATTTTTAGTTTCTCACTTAATTTTTCTTCAATCTTTATTAATTTCTTCCTTACAACTTTGGGCTTTGTTTGTTCTATTTCTAATTCTTTCAGGTGTAAGGTTAGATGGAGATTTTTCTTGTTTCTCTATATAAGCCTGAATTGCTAAAAACATCCCTCTTAGAGCTGCTTTTGCTACCTTTTGTGATTTTGAGTATTTCCATGACTCCATTCTCTTTTTTTTCTTTTCTTTTCTTTTTTCTTTTTTCTTTTTTCTTTTTTCTTCAAAAAGCTTTATTGTCTCCATTTGATCCACGTTTTGGGAAAGGGCTCCAGGATGGTTAAAAAGCTGCCTAGTGGCTGCAGGGGAAGAGAATAGAAGGGAAGGGAGAAGAAATGGGTAGGGAATATCAGAAAGGGAGACAGAACATGAAGACTCCTAACTCTGGGAAACGAACTAGGGGTGGTGGAAGGGGAGGAGGGCGGGGGGTGGTGGTGACTGGGTGACGGGCATGAGCACTGGGTGTTATTCTGTATGTTGGCAAATTGAACACTAATAAAAAAATAAATATTATTTTAAAAAAACATTCTTGAAAACAAAACAAAACAAAACAAAACAAAAAAACAGAAAAAGTTCAGGCACAAGCTATGGCACGGGGCGGGGGGGGCGGGGGTGTTGCCAGAGGACCCCCTCAAAGGCTGCTGGTCTCCTAGTCGTGCTTGAGAATGAGCCATTCGAAAAGTTACTCGCCCAGCCCAGGCTGGGGGGTGGCCTCCCATCTTCTTGATGAGTTTCACCTCCTCATGTAGGAAGTGGTTCTCCAGGAAGTCACAGAGACAGGGATCCGCGCGGGCAGACCCCAGGGCATGCAGATCCAGAAGGGCCTGGTCCGGGCTCTTCTCCAGAAGCAGGGCTGCTTCCACGGCGTCCAGGGCGTTCCCGCCCTCGTCTTGGGACGGCTTCTGCACGTCCTGCAAGCCGGGCGGCCGCCGGCGGGTTTTGCATCTTCAATGCTCAGCCAACTCGCGGACGAAGTGGCCCACACCCTCCAGAGCCCCATCGGCGCGGTGGAAACAGAAGCCCAGAGAGAGGAAGGTGTAGGAGGCCCGCAGATGCACGTCCACCAGGCGGCTGACGGCGGCCTCCACCTCGGTAGAGTGACTCTGACCAATGTGGGAGCTCATGGTTGATCCCCGACAAGGAACTCAATTCAAACTTGGGTGTTCGCTGCAGGTGGCAGAAGATGGCCGGGAAGATGGCTCCGAAGGTTGCGACTGGAAAAAAGGTTGGAGGGAGGCCGTTGGCTGGTAGAAGGGGCGTCCCTGGGTCTGTTCCGGCCAAACACTGTTGAAGCAAGAGACAGTCGCAGGACGCCCAACGCACCGCCCATTCTTTTCTTAATGCATTCATTACACCTTCCTAAGAAATTAGGTGGTGGTTGCCCTAGAGTTTGTCATATACATTTACAACTAATTCAATTCCACTTTCAGATAACACTGTTACATTCCACAGGTAGTATGGGTACATTCCAATTAAAAAAAAAAATCTAATTCTCCCCTTTCATCCCTTGCATCATTGCTGTCATTCATTCTCTTATACATATGCATATATATGTTTATGTATATATATCAATTAATATATATCAATCTATATGTTTTTATGTATATATAATTAAGAAAAGGAAAAATAAGTGTTTTATCTTCACCTTTATTCTTTGATCCTTTCCTTTATGTACATCCAAGTTTCTGACCTATATCATTTTACTTCTCTGCATAGGACTTCTTATAACATTTCTGCAAGGCAGATACACTAGCAATGAATCCCTTCAATTTGTGTTTGTTTGAGAAATTCTTTATTTCTCCTTCACCTTTGAAGGATACTTTTACAAGGTACAGCATTTTGGATTGATGGTTTTTTCCCCCCCCTTAACATTTCAAATATTCCACTCCACTCTCTTATTTTTTGCCTAGTTTCTGAGAAGTTGAATATAATTCTTTGTTTCTTTATAAATAAGGTGAGTTTTTTTCCTCCTTTGGCTTCTTTCAGGATTGTTCGTCTTTGATTTTCTGCAGTTTGAAAATGATATGGCTTTGTATACTCTTTTTGATGTTTTCTTTTGTTTTTGTTGTTTTTTGGTATTTATATTGTTCAGTGTTCTCTATGCTTCCTGTGGTTTGCTGGACGACATTAATTTGGGCAAAATTCTGTTATTGTTTCAAAGAGTTCTTCTGTTCCTTCTCTCTCCTCCTTCTAGTATTTCTATTATGCAAATGTTACAACTTTTGCAGTTCTCACACAGTCCTTGGATACTCTGCTTTTGTTTTTGTTTTCCAGTCTTGATTCCCTTTGCTTTTTCATTTTTTGAGGTAACAGTAAAAAAATCTCTCAAGCTCAGAGATTCTTTCCTTGGATATGTCCAGTCTACCAGTAAGCTCATCAAAGGAAGTCCTCATTTTTGTTAGTGTTTTTGTTCTCTAGCAGTTCTTTTTCCTTCTTAGGATTTTCATTTTTCTGCTTACATTTCCCATCTGTTCTTGCATAGTTTCTACCTTAGCAAAGCCTTACTATATTGTAGCATTTAACTTCCTAGTCTAATAATTTCAATATCCCTGCCATAACTAGTTCTGATATTTGCTATGCTTTTCAAACTGTGTTTTTTGCCTTTTAGTATGCCTTGTAACATTTTCTTGATAGTCAGATATGATGTGCCAGGTAAAAGAAGGTACTATAAATAGGGCTTTTGTGTGAGAGGAAAGTGTTTTACAGTCCTATGAATAGGTTATAGTCTTTTAGTAAGCCTATGCTTCTGGACTGAACTTCACATAAGTTTTTCATTTGTTCTCCTCTCTTAGGTAGGACAGGAAAACTACCATGAGCTGAAGCTGGTATTTCCCTCCTCACACATGGATCACTAGCGTGGATAGGTATTGAGTATTTCCTTTATCCTACATAAGTAGAGCTGACTAGAGTTGGTTATTTCCCTTTCCTTTTCCCTAGGTCAGGTGGGTTCTGATAATACTTAAGCAGATTAGGCTCTGGATTGACTTGTTTCTTCTGAGGATGAGAACCTTGTTAATAATGGAGTACTCTAGTGTATTTGATTCCTTCTCCCCTTCTCCTGTGGGAATCTCTCTTTTTTTTTTTTTAAGATTTTATTTATTGATTTGTTCATGAGACAGACAGAGAGAGAGAGAGACAGAGACATAGGACAGAGGGAGAAGCAGGCTCCATGCAGGAAGCCTGTTGTGGGACTCAATCCTAGGACTCCAGGATCATGCCCTGAGCCAAGGGCAGATGCTCAACCTCTGAGCCACCCAGGCATTCCTCTCCTGTGGGAATTTTGAGGGGATTTTTCTCTCATATTTACTGTGAGAACATGGTAGAGCTTCAGGAGGTAAAACCCACAAAAGGGTGCCTTCTACCATGACTTAGTCCCTTGTTTTTAACTTGCACAGTTGGCCACATTGAGCCTCCAGCAATTTGTCAATTGCAGTTCAGGTTTCCCTACCCTGTTACTGGTTTCCAAGGCAGTTTCCACTCATGAGTCTCTGCTCTGGTAATCTGTGACTCCTTGTATTCACCTGTCTCTCCAATCTCAGGGGCAGCAGTTTACCCTATGTCCTCACCTCTCAAATGAATCCAAGAAGATTGATGACTTTTCAGTCTGGTCAGTGTTCTACTTGTTAGTAAAACAAGTACAGGTTGATTCAGAACCTAGAAGTCCTAATAGTTATCTTTTACTTTATTGTCCAAGTTTTTATTTAAATTCCAGTTAGTTAATATACAGTGTAATATTAGTTTCAGGTATTGAACTTAGTGATTCATCACTTACATGCAATACCCTGTGTTCATTAATAGTTACCTTTCAAATCAATACATATATAATAATAAATAGAGGATTTTATTTTTAAAAATATAAAGTAAATATTAGTATCAATAGTAGATGTGAATGGCTCCAAATCCAAAATGTAGAAATGAATGACTAATATTTGGACAATATTATATTATGAAATGTATAAATACTTTAGACTCCTTCCTAACCACCCTGATACTCTTCCTCTGGACCAGCATCCCAATCACTACTCCCAGGAAGAATATTTAACTGAGGGAAGGAAAGAAGAGGAGAGAAGGCTGACTGCATCTAGATGCCAATATCCTACACTTCCCAAAGAACTACTGGAGGACAGTGAGTAATGGAGGCCACTCAAGAGATCAATATTGTTCTAATGAGCATGTGAGACATTTTAAGAGTTTGATACACCTCATAGGCTAGAAGCAGAGAGGGGAGTCATTTGAGGATCCAGAACTAAGGAAGGTGGACTTTTAAGTGAAGCATAACTGAGGATTTTAGAGAATTGTTTCATCCCTCACCACACACATATTGTTGTGGATGCTGGAAGCCGTATTTGCATTATATGAGCCCTCTCCTTAGCTATAGCTTACTGTAGCAGGGGTTGGAAACCAACTCAAACTGAGCCCATTTTAAAAACCTCTCCTATGAAAATTTAGAATTAAAGCAAGAGGTACTATTCACTTTCCATGGTCTCTTGAACTAGTTTATCTCTTGTATAAACTAGGAAACTATGCTATGATTGGTTCCTGCTATATGCACAAGAAAACAGGAAGTCATTCCACAGAAAGGGAGAATGACACAGGCACTTAGCAAGGAAAAGGGATGGAAGGTCCTATAGGTCCATAGAACAGTTTATGCTTAGCAATCCCTGATTCTAGTTACTCCAGTTACCACTTGCTGTGCAGATTAACTCAAAACTTTGGGCCTTAAACAACAATGATTTTAGTATACCTAATAATTTGGGGGTTAGGAACTAGGGCAGAGCTAAGGTGGGTGGGTCTCCTTCTTTATATGCCATTGACTGAAGTTACTTCAGCTGGCAGACGACGGGTCTAAAGTGCCCATGATGGCTCCACTCATATATGTGGTGTCTTGGTGAAGTTGGCAGGAAGTCTGGGCTCAGCTGAAACTGCCAACCTGACCATCCCCAGGTGACCTCTGCAACACAGCAGTCTCAGACTAGTCAGGCTTATTTCAGAGTGGCTCAGAATTCCCCCCCAGAAAGTATCCCAGGAGAGGAAGTGAAAGCTGCAAATCCATTAAGGTCCCTGCTGGAAACTACCACTACATTCTCTTATGCCCCAAATCTATTTGTTAATTCTAAAGCAATTCACTAAGTCCAGTTTAATTTCAAGAGGTGAAGAATTAGACTTGACCTCTCAATGAAAAGAGTAGAAAGGAATTGGCAGCCATCCTTAATCCTGCATGGAACCTGGCAGTACTTGGATTTCTGAATGTTGTGTCCTTCCATAAGAAGTCACCCTTTTGGAGAGGCTACTTTGAACTACTTTTAGCTATTTGTAGTTATCATATGAATGGGTAACTTACAAAAACAACATTTTGTATTTTGTTGGCCCTAGAAATTTCTTCAAATGTAGCACACACACTAAATGAAAAGTAAGGGTTCATGAGTTTAGGCTCTGCTTCAGGAAAGATCCAGGTTCAAAAGCTGACATTACAACTTCCTAGTTTTGTTACCTCAGACAAGTGACTTTCCTTCTCTAAGCTTTAGTTAGCTTCCTTATGTGTGAAGGGGAAAAATTAACAGTGTCTAA
This sequence comes from Canis lupus familiaris, assembly GCF_011100685.1. NCBI lineage: Eukaryota > Metazoa > Chordata > Mammalia > Carnivora > Canidae > Canis > Canis lupus. Next base: position 50,671,603 of record NC_049225.1, read on the forward strand.
CTCATTCGATGATGTAAGGAGTCAAGTGAGATCATAAACATAAAACTCTTCGCCCAGTGTCAGGCATGTAGTAAGCACCTAATGATTGTTGGTGTTATTCTTTTTATTAATTGTTGTGTTAGAGATTCAGCTCAAAAAAATATAAAAGAAAGGTTATATACTCAAGGAATATACAACCTAGATGGAAGACATGGTATTTCTATTAATAGAGAAATAACACTACAGCTAGAAAGGATTAAATTAAAATGAGAGAGGGATGCCTGGGTGGCTCAGTAGTGAGCATCTGCCTTCGGCTCAGGGTGTGATCCCGGGGTTCTGGGATTGAGCCCTGCATTAGGCTCCTTTTGGGGAGCCTGATTCTCCCTCTGCCTATGTCTCTGCCTCTCTCTGTGTGTCTCTTATGAATAAATAAATAAAGTATTTTTAAAAAATTAAAATGAGAGAACAGTAGAGACTAAGTTCAAATGGGTTATCAGAGAAGAAAATACTCTAAATTGGGCAATAAGAAAATATTCCGAGGCAAAGGTCAAGACCATCTTTAAAGAATGCACTAAGGTTGGGGAGAGAATTTCAAGCAGGTTGAATAGCAGAAACAAAGATAATTAGGTAAAAATGTGCCCAAGATTTTCAGGAACACTTAGCGGACTAGTGTAGCTCCTAATGCTATAGAAGGCAAGAAGAAAAGAAAGTAGGTAGCTGATAGAGTGAGAGCCTTGAATGCCAAGTTCAGGAATTTATAATTTATACTTAAGACTGAGAAATTCCTTGGCAGTTCTAAAATAGTGTTTAATAACATCATATTAATCTAAATATAGTATAGGTACAGACTTGAGTGAATTGAGAGAAATTCAAAAAAGGAAGACAATTAACTTCATAATATAGATAAGGATGTGGATGCCATATGATGATAGCAGGAAATAGATGAATGGTAGGCATGCTGGAGATGTCACATGGACAACATTGACAGGACTGACAGGTATTGTGACTGATTAGATGTGAGGAAAATGGAGGCATTGATTATGTCAACCTGGTATCAATTCTGAAAAAGACAATAATTACCCTATTGACAAAATGAGCAAAGTCTGAGAAAGGAACTAAATTGGAGAAAGAGAAAAGCTGGAAGGAAAAAGAGAGAAGCCTTGGGTGGAATGACAAAGGAAAAATGAGAAAATAGAAGAGATTAGTAAGGCACATGACATCATCATTGCTTCAACCTTCAAAGGAGAAAACCTGTACTAGAGTCCATGCTTTATTCAACCCAGAAGCAGAGGCATTGACACCCTAGAGTTATAGCTTTTGAAATAATGGATCATGAAGGAGAAAATTTATAATTCCTAACCCCAGAGATCTTCTGTTTTGATTTTCAGAAGTACTTAACAAGATGCTAGGCATTATACTCTCAGGTTAAGGTATGAAATTAAATGTTCTTCTGCCTCCCATTTCCCTACATTTATTCACATACGTGTTGAGATCAGTTGATGTGAAAGGAGTCTGACACATAAATTCTTTCATTGCAGTTATGTGTTCTAGGTCCCCTCAGCATATATATTCTCCCTCTCTCTCTCCCTCTCTCCCTCTCTGTGACAGACAGGTCTATTCTCAGAAGGACCTACTGAATCCTTCATAGACAAGTGCTCCCAGACATGGTGGGGTCTGATGTTCTTTCTTATATCCGTGGGTAGTTCTTCCATACATAAAACTGTCTGTCTGCCTCTGTGTCTCTAAATGTATTTCTTGGCTGGAGGCAAGCAGAAAGCTACTTTACCCACCATCACCTATGGTCCAACTAGATGAGCAAGACAGTCATTCCATAATACACAGAGTATTGTAAAGAACTACCTAGAGTCCCAGTCCCACATGGAATGTGAGGGCCATTGTCCTAAATAACTACTGGTCTCAGAAGTAACCATGAATACTTACTTAATCCAAGGTAAAGAGCTTTCCTAACTTATCTTCCTATCTCCATTTATCTTCTGCACTGCCTTAGTCTATTCAGGCTACTATATCAAAATACCACAGCATGAGTAGCTTAGAAATATATTGTTCACAGTTCAAGAGGCTGAGAAGTCCAAGATCTAGGCACCAGTATAGTCACCTTCAGTGAGGGTCCTCTTCCTGGTTCTTTGCTAGCACTCTCTCTATGTCCTCACGTGGCAAAAGGGGGCAGGAGATGTCTCTGGCTATCTTCTATAAGACACTAATCTCAGTCATGAGGACTCCATTTGCATGACTTAAGAAACTCCAAAGGGCCTCACCTCATAATTGTAGCATCTTGGGGTTAGGATTTCAACATATGAATTTGGGAGGGCACAAATTTTTAGACTATAGAATTTCCTGTAACCTAATTAATCTGAGAAAAGCTGCAGCTGTGCCCTTCTGCTGTGTAAGTAATTTTATAGATAAATGATCTACTTTCTAGGTAATTCCCCAGCATCCATTCCCCTTTTCGGTGGCATTCTTATATTCATGTGGAGGATTCTTCTTCCATTGTATATTGTCTTGACAGAAGAACGTTTTCTAGTATCTCCCTCCAACTATGGTAGCATCATATTTCTTCCATCTGCTATCTAGTTCATTTAGGAGCTGTCAGGAGACCCAAGAGTGTCCAATCAGAAGACCTTTCCCTGGACATTGAATCCTAATCTAGCAACAATAGCAGAGGTAGCAGTGACTATAACCAGTCCTTCCTGACCAAGCTCTTCTGGTGACCAGACAGTCTTAGTTTCCTGCTTCCCTGCTTCCTTTTCTTTCTTTCTTTCTTTCTTTCTTTCTTTCTTTCTTTCTTTCTTTCTTTCTTTCTTTCTTTCTTTCTTTTCTTCTTTCTTTCTTTTTCTTCTTTCTTTCTTTCTTTTTCTTTTCTTTCTTTCTTTCTTTCTTTCTTTCTTTCTTTCTTTCTTTCTTTCTTTCCTTCTTTCTTCTTTTCTTTCTTTCTTTTTTTTTTCAGGATTTCCCTGTTCCTGTTTCCAGTGGGACCAAAGAAGTATCCTCATTTGGAGCCCACCCATCTCATTTTGCATGCCCGAGGTTCCAGAATTCCCTGCTCACATGGCCACAGCCTGCATTCAGTGCTTCCCCACATTTGCACTCATGACGGCAGACCACGCTGCCACCAATGCACATTCTTGGGACCTAAAATTAGTCATAAGATGACTTGTGTAAGGATATGGTAGGATGTGAATATAATTTGATGTAAAGTATCCATATATGCACTGGCAAGGCCCTTCTATGGCCTAAATGGGTAAGAAGAGAAGAATGGGAGGTTCTTTACAGAAGAGCAATCAGGGTCCAGGAGTACTAGGGCACTTTGTGGGCAGAAGTTGCCTGGTTTGAATTGTGTAGGGTGAAGAGAAACCTTGTGGGTTATGAAGTGCTTAGAATGGCAGAAGAGGGGTTTTCAGTGGGCAACCAGCCAAACTGGAGCATAAAGAACTCCCTTACCCCCATTAAAAAGCTCAAAGGAGAAAAACATGGGAGCTTATCTCAGGGATTTCCTGAGCCATCAGAAATGGAGAGTGATAATGAAGCCAGCAAGCCAGGGAAAAATTATTCTCTGTCATCTCTCTCCATCCGTGCCTGGCCTCTGCTGTGTCTGCATATCCCCAGAGCAAATGCGCAGGCCATTCATAGTTACTTGGAAGTAACTGTTGCTTTACACATATTTTTTTTTTTTAAGAAGACCTATTTGTCAAGAGTAAAAGATAGAACATATTTCATGTAATAGTTTGTTAGTTTGATTTATAACTCATAAATATTTAAACATAAAGTATATGGGCCTCCATTTGTACTCTTGCACTGGCACTGACATCTCAAATGTTCTTGATAGCCTACTGCCCTTCTCCAGCTTTATCGTCAGGCTCCTCATCAATTCTATAAGCTCCAGATAGCTTTTCAATAATCTCTTTTTACTTATTGCATCAGGATCAGCTTTTATAGCTTGCATTTGGGAACCTCCCAGACATACCTGGCACTGAAGGTTTGCCTTCATTTGGTCTAATAAACCTTTAAGTCTTATTTCTGTCTTTTGTTACCTAGTGGTTATGGTTTGGAGATGTATTTGTGTTTAAATACAGAAAATATAAAGATGAAAAAAATCACCCAAAATTCAAGTAACATTTTTGCAGGCTCACTCAATATTTCACTTTTAGCAAAACACTATTATAATCACACGATTTTATATTTATCCTTTTCACTTACTGTAATCATTTCCCTATCATTAAATATTCTTCAGGAATGGTATTTTTAATGGCAGATTTCCCTTGTGTGAATATTTCATAACTTATCTAATAATTTCCTGAGTTTTTTTCATTGGTATAAATGATGCTGAGATTCAGATCTTTGGGCACAAATCCCTTTCTGCATTTCTTATTTTTTAAAAATAGATTCCAAAAAGAGGGAATATATGTTTTAAAGATAATTGATACATACTAACAGATTGTCCTCAAGCCAGGTTTTATCAGTTAGTTTGCCTTCAGCCAGCAGACTTTGAGAATGACTAATTTTCATATACCTTTAGCATCCAGCTCTCTTTGTCATCAAATGCTCTCAGGGCCATTACTGGCTGTTCATTCTAACCTCAATGGGGAGCCCCAACAGGAACACACAGACACACACACACACTGCCTGCCATACCTCATTTCACCATCAAGGTACATGTGGTGTCATGATAGGGTTTAAAAACAAAATGGAAAAAAATGGAGGAAAGTATATTGTGAATAGAACTAAAGGGAGAATGGAATTCTCTCTCCCTCTGTCTCTCTCTCCTCTCTCTCTCTCTCTCTCTCTCACGCGCATGCGCGCGCAGTATTGTTTAATTCTTTTGATTCTGCGAAGTTAGAGACCCAGTTCATCCTTCTATAAGCCTAAAGGACTTTCTCTCAACCTGAAGGGAACTCTTAGGCCAGCCACTGATGTTGGTAAAAGATATGTTCACAGATTGGTTTTAGGTCAGTTCAACAGATGTGTAGAATACAAAGGAGTTGGAACCACAGCCTGAAATGTACTAATAAAGAGTATTTGCCTGAATAAACTTCTGTATGTCTTCCTCTATGAATGAGAGAGATGGAGTGACAGGGTTAGTAGGAACTATGCTCAAAAGATAGACATACTTTTAGTGATTTGGGATCTTGCTATCAGAGACCCAATGTGATTAACTTTTATCTCAGTATTTGCCACAAAGCAAACTAGCCATACGGAGTTTAAGATCTGGTTAATTGATAGCAAATGGAGTGAAATGATGCCTCTTATAAAAATCTCGATAAGAATAAATGGATGCCAACTAAATCAGTTGATACAGCTAGAAGCATCTGGAGGCTGGGTTTGGAATGAACCAAGTGGTTTCCCAGAATGTTTTAGTGTGAGAAAAGTCAGAGATCAAGTATAGGTTGTATTGAAAAAAAGAACAACCTGGGACAATCAAATCTGCCTAATTTAGGTGGTTGGAGATGGGAGAAAATTCAATGAAGTCTGGGGCAAAGTGAGAAGCCAAGGGAAAACACAGCAGAGAGAGTTTTCATGACCATACCATTGGAGTACACATTTTTTATGGAATGTGGACTGCCTAGAGGTGGATTCACTGGACTAATTTAAAAGTACCACTCTGTAGCAGACAAAGCTTTGGATTCCTCTTCATACGAGTAATAGGTCTTAAAATAATGGAGGCATACTACTAAAATCAAGTTGAATAATTATTCAGACAAACAGTATACTTCATACTGTTGCACTCTCCCCACTCACCCAGGTCCCACCTACCACTAAGAATTATTTTTTTTATTTTTTCCACTACGAATTTTACTGCTAAAGACAGATGAGTCAAAGTCCCATTTGTGCATCTTGAGGTATCACCTTCCTCTCTCCCATCCTTTTACCTTGACCTTTTTGTAGCTCTGATGAGGATCCAGATTTACTTCTCATATCTCAAACAAAACAAAACAAAAAACAAAATAACAAAAAAATAGACAACCTGAGGTATGTAAAGTGAAATGCTAGTTTTTGTTTCAGAATATCAGGTAGTTAGAAAAATCTTGAATTGCTGTTTACTGTGACTACCAGAAAGATTATGTATACATAAAGTATTTATATGTCATTTTGAAAAAGATAATCATCTGAAAATGCATCTACTCCCTAATGCCTTGGGTGTTTCTATGGTTTAAAAACGAGGAACAGTCGTTACTCTTTTGAGAAGGATTTGAGCTACAATCATGCTTTCCCTACTTCAAATACCCTTCTTTAAGTTATGTTGGTGCTCTCAGAAAGCCAGAACTGCTAGGGGGAGATTGTCCCAAATTATAGCAGACCAGTTGGAGAAAACTGATCACACTGAATTAAAACAAATTTGCCACCAGCTCTGAATTAAATGTTAGAAGGCATCATGGTCCCATATTTATTTAGCTTCTGTTCTAAAGAGGACAAATAGTGGAGGGGATGTCTGGTCTTAGAGAAGGAAACACAATTCATTTTATCCCTAAGGATCAATAGATTTACAGATCCTGAGCTCAGAAAAATCTATATCTTGTCAAAGAAAAACATGAAAAGTACAAGTATACTCTCAGTATTTGTAAATGTTCCAGCTCCAAATGTCTAAGCTGAGGGAGAAAGAATAAAGTAGAGGTGGTAGGAGAAAAAAAAAAGTCAGTTATGCCTCTTAAATGCACATCAGATTTGGAGGCTAATCTTTGAAAATGCATTTGCCTTTATTCTTCTTGACTTAAGTTAATGGGATGAAAGTAGCTTCAGAATACATCATTTCTTTTCCAATTTCACAAAGCTGCAAACCCTTTATTAAGGAGAGCTGACCTTCCACATTCTACTGAATGTGTTTTGTTCTCTTAATTTCACCAGCAAACAGATAACCACTCCAATGACACTTGCCAAATCTGGCAAAAGATGGCAAGCATTTAATTAGCCCTGTGTTGAGTCTAAAAAAGACAAAACCATCACTAGAGGAAAAATTGTTTTCCAGAAGTGTAGACTCAACAGGATTTGTGAATTCCTATGTCCCGATGGAATGTTTTAGAAATGGGGAGCAACACAAAGAATATCTGCAGTTGCATTTATCTGTTTGTTTAAGATACCTTGAAAGATTATCAGCAAAGATGATGAAACAAAAAATAATGTGGAATTTGGAGTCAGACAGACAGACTTAGATCAAATACTGGTCCCATCAACTAGCAGTATAATCTTAGCCAAGTTACTGAACACATTTTTTTCCAAACCTGATCTCACACCTCAGAATAACTTGTACTTCAGCCAAAGAATCTGGTTTTTATTTTTTATGTATATTTTTTATTGGAGTTCATTTGTCAACATATAGTATAACACCCAGTACTCATCCCATCAAGTGCCCCCCTCAGTGCCCATCACACAGTCATCCCCCCCCCCACTCCTTCCACTACCCCTTGTTCGTTTCCCAGAGTTAGGAGTCTCTCATGTTTTATCACCCTCTCCGATTTTCCTCACTCATTTTCTCTTTTATGCCCTATAATCCCTTTCACTATTTTTTGTATTCCTTGTATGAGTAAAACTATATAATGATTGTCTTTCTCCGATTGACTTACTTCACTCAGCATAATACCATCCAGTTCCACCCTCGTTGAAGCAAATGGTGGGTACTCATCCTTTCTGATGGCTGAGTAATATTCCATTGTATATATATATATATATATATATATATGTATATATATACCACATCTTCTTTATCCATTATTTTCAGTAGATACCGAGGCTCCTTCCACAGTTTGGCTATTGTGGACATTGCTGCTATAAACATCGGGGTGCAGGTGTCTCAGGTCTCAGCTTTTCACTGTAAAACAATCAATATGATAGATCACATCAACAAGAGAAAAAACAAGAACCATATGATCCTCTCAATAGATGCAGAGAAAGCATTTGACAAAATACAGCATTCATTCCTCATCAAAACTCGTCAGAGTGTAGGGGCAGAGGGAACATTCCTCAGCATCTTAAAAGCCATCTACAAAAAGCCACAGTAAATATCATTCTCAAAGGGGAAAAACTGAGAGCCTTTCCCCTAAGATCAGGAACAAGACAAGGATGTCCACTCTCACCACTGCTATTCAACATAGTACTAGAAGTCCTAGCCTCAGTAATCAGACAACAAAAAGAAATAAAAGGGATTCAAATTGGCAAAGAAGAAGTCAAACTCTCCCTCTTCACAGATGACATGATACTATACGTAGAAAACCCCAAAGACTCCACCCCAAGATTGCTAGAACTCATACAGCAATTTGGCAGTGTGGCAGGATACAAAATCAATGCCCAGAAGTCAGTGGCCATTTCTATACACTAACAATGAGACTGAAGAAAGAGAAATTAAGGAGTCAATCCCATTTACAATTGCACTCAAAAGCATAAGATACCTAGGAATAAACCTAACCAAAGAGGTAAAGGACCTATACTTTAAAAGCTATAGAACACTTCTGAAAGAAATTGAGGAAGACACAAAGAGATGGAAAAACATTCCATGCTCATGGATTAGAAGAATTAATATTGTGAAAATGTCTAGGCTACCCAGGGCAATTTACACATTCAATGCAATCCCTATCAAAATACCATGGACTTTCTTCAGAGAGTTGGAACAAATCATCTTAAGATTTGTGTGGAATCAGAAAAGACCCCGAATAGCCAGGGGAATATTGAAAAAGAAAACCAGAGCCGGAGGCATCACAATGCCAATTTCAAGTTGTACTACAAAGCTGTGATCCTTAAGACAGTGTGATACTGGCACAAAAACAGACACATAGATCAATGGAACAGAATAGAGAACCCAGAAATGGGCCCTCAACTCTATGGTCAACTAATGTTCGACAAAGCAGGAAAGACTATCCACTGGAAAAAGGACAGTCTCTTCAATAAATGGTGCTGGGAAAATTGGACAACCACGTGCAGAAGAATGAAACTGGACCAATCTCTTACACCATACACAAAGATAAACTCAAAATGGATGAAAGATCTAAATGTGAGATGAGAATCCATCAAAATCCTAGAGAAGAACACAGGCAACACCCTTTTTGAACTTTGCCACAGCAACTTCTTGCAAGATATACATCGATGAAGGCAAGAGAAACAAAAGCAAAAATGAACTATTGGGACTTCATCAAGATAAAGTTTTGCTTCTGTACAGCAAAAGAAACAGTCAACAAAACTAAAAGACAACCTATAGAATGGGAGAAGATATTTGCAAATGACATATCAGATAAAGGGCTAGTGTCCAAGATCTATAAAGAACTTATTAAACTCATTACCCAAGAAACAAATAACCCAATTATGAAGTGGGCAGAAGACATGAACAGAAATTTCACCAAAGAAGACCATGGCCAACAAGCACATGAGAAAATGCTCCACATCACTGGCCATCAAGGAAATACAAATCAAAACCACAATGAGATACCACCTCACACCAGTGAGAAAGGTGAAAATTAACAAGACAGGAAACAACAAATGTTGGAGAGGATGTGGAGAAAGGGGAGCCCTTTTACACTGTTGGTGGGAATGTGAACTGGTGCAGCCACTCTGGAAAACTGTGTGGAGGTTCCTCAAAGAGTTAAAAATAGAGCTACCCCAAAAAAAAAAAAAAAAATAGAGCTACCCTATGACCCAGCAATTGTGCTACTGGGGATTTACCCCAAAGATAAAAATCTGTTTTTTAAACAAGCAGATGATGCTCATGTACCACCAGGTTTGAGAGCCTCTACACCTTGTTGTCTTCATCTGTAAGGTGTGGTCCAATACCTATGCCATGTGTGAATGTTAAAGACGATAAAGGATATGAAACATCTATTTTCCTGTCCTATACTCAGTACATATCAAGTATTCTCTTTGAATTAATAATTTTTATTTTTTAATAAACAGTTTTTTATTAGTTTCAGGTAAACAATCAATTGGTAATGGGATTAATATTTTGGAGATGATTTTCTACAGAAAATTTCAGCTTGCTTTTAGGTGGCAACCTATTTAATGTAACTACCATATGTCTATTGTTTCTTTATCACAAAAAAATAGTACATCAGTATTGCTGCTATAGGAACCCAGCAAATTACAAACAAAATATCTCTCATCAAAGAGACATGAGGATAAAGTCAGAGAAATGTTTTTCTTATTTTTAACCAAAGATTAAATTCTGTAAAATCAGTAACGGAAAAAATGGATTTGAAATATCAGGACTACATGTCCTCTCTCCATTTTCTTTTCATCTCAAAGTGAATGGAGATGGGAGAACCGCTTTGCAGCAGGTGATCATGCTAATTTTCTGGGTCATTTCCTCAAGGTGTCCTTAAAAGTAACAATCATCTCTGTTCAAAGCAGTTCTCTCCTATTAGATACATCCGCTCCCCAAATGTTTGACAACTTTTAATAGCTGCTTTCTGTTACCTCAAAAAGCTTCGCCTGGGCATACATATTAGCTTTTTTCTCCAGCCTTGTCCACTGTGAAAACTGCAGTATTAAAAAACAGCATTCAAACTCCTCCCATGGCAATCTTCATGATAGATGTTCCATGATGATGTTCATATATGCATATGATGTTTTTGCTTTCAAACCCCTTTCATAGCCTCATCCTATCAGCTCTCATAACATTGGAGGTTAAGTGAAGTCAATATTACTGATATTTTTAGAGATGAGAAGCAGAGAAACCTGAGATACAGTACGGTCACAGAGCTGGTTGAGTGACCAAAATAGAGCCAGAAACACCAGATTCTTAGTTTGTATTCTTCAGGACTCCAACCCCAGTGGGCTTAAGCAACATAAGCTCTTAAAGCCAGGAAGTCCACAGAACAGGTATCATCATAGGCACGGATGGCTGTAGTATCAAGTGGTAGTATCATAGAGTCCCTCTGAGTCTCTACATGTATCTTTGTGTGTGTGTGTGTGTGTGTGTGTGTGTCTTTGTGATCTCTATGCATACATGCCTAAGGAATTCCTCTTTCTCTGTTTTTGTCCTATCTTCCTTTTGGCTCTTTCTGCCTTTTTCTGTCTCTCTTTGTCCAGATGTTTCTCTCCATCTAGCTCTCCACTGTCTGTTATCAGCTCTGTTTTCATCTTTTTAAACTTCATTCTCAAATTAGTTTGTTCCATATGGTAGCAAGATGGTCCCTTGAAGTTTCAAGCTTCCGTTCTTATGGAAACATAGAGTATATTGGAAATCTCTCTCTCTCTCTCTCTCTCTCTCTCTCTCTTTCTCTCTCTCTCCCCCTCCTTCCCTCCCTCCCTCCTTCCCTCCCTCTTTCCTTCTCTCTCAAAAGTCCAAACAAACCACAAAACTGGCTCTGGTTGACCTCCCTTGAGCCATGTGCCCTCATGGGGACTATGCTTGTACTCTGGTTGGTCAATCTGAGAAACATGCCTGCCCTTTGGCAGGGACCCTTTGATTCGTTCCCATCAGAATCACTTAGAGGGAGGAAAAACAGTTTTCTAAAGGAAAAGCAGGCAGCCTTACCAAAAAAAGAAGTCTGCTGAATTGGCAAAACAACACATATCCCTAGATTCTTCATTTTTAGTGCACCATATATTGCCACCTGTCATATGGTGTTTTTAAGGATTCTTATTCCTTTAAAGTTAAGTCAAAAAGAGAATTCCATATGTTACCTAAAATAATGCTACATGATGACAATCCCTGAGTGTAAAAACCACGTAGACAGGCTAAGCTCTTGTTTCTCACAGATTAATCTCATCCACAGAAGGCTTTTATGAGAAAATACATTTACCTACACAAAAAGAATATGATGAAAGGAATGTCCAAGCAATTCACATCATCTGAATTTATCCAGTTATCAAATGAGCTATAAAATAAATTGTGGAGACCTTTGCAAACCACAGAATTTATTTTGGCTAGTTCAAACATAAAATGGTTTATTATAAGCTTACATGATTTCTGGGAACCATACTGGCATGCTACTTAATTAGGATAAACTGCAATTAAGAGAAATGTCCAGTCATTGCACATGCTGTTCTGTGGAAGCTCTATTGCAGGTGTCACCCACAACTTGGACCAATGATTATGGAGATAGACAATAGAAGTTTCACCCAGCTGCTCTAGGAGAGCCTCCACTATTGTGTCTGCAAGAAGATCCAATCTCAACGTATATAGCTACCACCTCTTGTTTTTCCTCACATATAAATATAGAAACTAAAACACAAATCTGCTCCTGGATGTGAGAGGAAGGTCTGGGATTATGCTTTATCTGTAGCATAGATTCTGTGAACACTTGTAGGACATTTGAATGTCAGGTCAAAAAGCATGGACTTTGAATTCAGGCCAATCTGGGTTAAAAGATGTGTGATTTTATTTTAACTTCTTTAAATTTCTCCATCTCTACCCTCTGTCAAATAGGAATTCTATAAATAGAGATCAAGTATTTAGAGCACCTGGCACATGGTACATACTCAACACAAAGTAGCTCTTAGTGTTTTCTATGAAACTAAAAAATATGTGAAAATATATAATAGAGATGCCTTTTTCTTCTCTCTTATTATCATCTTTTTGGCCCATCTTTCTACACACAATTGCATTGAATACATATCTCTGCAAATGTTTGTTACAAAAGTCTCTTCAGATGAATTGGTAGTAATCGGCAACCTTTATCTTCAATTTCCTATACCCCCACCTGAGACCTGCCCTAGCATCCCACACAGCTGCACAGCTACCCTAACTACACACAGGCTGGCTCCCTGCAGCACAAGAAGCTCTGCCCATGGCCCTGGATTGAGAGTCATGAGGCACTCCAGGACAGATTGCTTAGATCTCTACTTCCTGGACACCAGGCCTGTCTCCATGGCATCATTCAGCTGAAAATAGACAAGAGGTTTATTTCAAGATCCATAGAGAAGAAACAGATAGATGTGGAGATGATTAGAATGAGACTGACAAGGCTTTCTGCAAATTCCAGAACCAACCTTTCTCTTCTAGAAACTTTAGGCCCCCACAGCCCTATTGTCCTCCATTCTCCGGGCCTTCACAATCAACTGCTAAACCTCATATTTTGAACTAGAATTTTGATCCAATTTTTGCTATTTTCTGCCCATTGCTTTTTGTATCCTTTATGATACTATAAGGTTCTAGGGAACCTTAAGATACTAAAAGAATCAAGATCTGTTCTTTTTTTATATGCCTCCTCCAGTTCCTACATCAAAAATGTGGCTTTGAAATAAATGACTTGCTTCAACTACTTACTAGCTACATGGTATTAGGCAAATCACACAGTTTTAGTGTTTTGGAGGGAACAATTTAAATAAGATACATTTAAAGCATCTAACATAATGCTTGTCACAATAAGAGAGAGCTCTTATCATGCACAGTTTCTAAAAATGTGGACACTGAACTCAGGCCATCCAGGTTTTTATGTTGGCTCTAGCACTTATCAACAGTTTCTTATTAACTTCATTCTGTATTACTTCTGCATCTTTAAAAATGAGTCCAATTATACTCCAGTCCAAAATACATAGTTTTGTGAGGGTTGAGGGAGATAAGCCATAAAAATGCTTAGTAAAGTGTATATTTGGCCCAGAGAAACTTCAGCAAAATTCTCCATGGCCTTCTCATCAGAGGCAAAATTCATACCAGCTGAAACAATATATGGCCTCTGAATGTTCTTAGTCTTTCAGAAACACTTTTTGGCTTTTTAAAATTAACTAAATATTGGGGTGCCTGGGTGGTTCAGTCAGTTGAACATTTTACTCTTGGTTTCAGCTCAGGTCGTGATCTCAGGGTCATTGGATGGAGCTCCGCATCTGGATGCAGGGTCTGCTTGAGATTCTCTCCTTCTCCCTCTGTCCTTCCCCTTACCCCACTCACAAGTGCTCTCTCTCTCTTTCTAAAATAAATAAATAAAATCTTTTAAAAAATAAATTAACTAAATATTATATTACACACTATTACTTTTTTAAATCACCATATCCCTTTTTCATCATTGGAATATTGCTTGCACTTGATGGTTACAAAACAATTGGTGGACGTACTTCTGATAAATTAGTATGGAGCATCAGGGCTTGTAAATACAGCAAGTGAGTACATTAATCTTGAAGACCTTGTATTTTCTCCTCCATAGTCCAATGGCCAGAGATGGTCTGTTGAGGCAACATGGCTCCCCCTGCTGGAAGAAGGAGATTCAGGCCTTCCTGTCTCTTCTAACCTAAGACCAGGACAATGCAAGTATAAGAGCCTCCCAGCTTCCCACACTACAGCTCCTGTTATGTAGGTTGTTCTCTTCTCAACAGGACTCTGGCAGCTGAATGCCACACGAAGCTCCAACCCACAGTCCTCATCACTGTCTCTGAATTCTTATTATGCTCCTCCTTTAACTTGGAATTGCTTAACTCTTACTTATATTCTAACTTATATTCTGTTTAGTTATGCTGCTTCTATAATCTTCACTCCTGTCTGTATTGGATTTTCCACTTACAAATTACTCTTGTATTGGGATGCCTGGGTGGCTCAGTGGTTGAGTGTCTGCCTTCAGCTCAGGGTGTGATCTTGGGATCTGGGATCGAGTCCCACATGGGGCTCCTTGTCTGGAGCCTGTTTATCCCTCTGCCTATGTCTCTGCTTCTCTCTCTCTCTCTCTCTCTGTAATGAATAAATTAAGAAAGTCTTTAAAAAAACAAATTACTCTTGTATAAATATACTCCTAACAGAGGACCTTAAACTTCATCTCTTCTATCCTGTTTCTGTGCCTAAAAAAGAAAAACTAGTATACTTTTTCAAGATAAGGTCAGTGAAAGTAGACATATTCCAGAAGGAAAACCTGTACTATATGCCTGGTCTGAGCCCTCAAGTTCTCACAGTTAGGTGAAGAGGACAGACAGACATGAAGAACACACTCCACTATGACATGAGATGGCATGTCCATGTCTTAGCCCTAAGGGGAAGCATTAACTATATTAATGGTTTGAACAAGGTTCAGAGATCTGTGAATGTGTCTTTTCATTAGAACCAATGACATTATAGGGTGTTTTTTTTTTTTTTAAATCTTCATGAACATTCATTCTCTTTCATTTGGTGATCACTCATCTCTTTGGAGGACTTCCAAAGAAAAAGGGAAGCCATTTCATTCATCTGAAACTTTGTTCTCCTTTTTGAAACTTTCAACTATTAGTATCTTTTCTTTCTCCTTCCCATTCATTGCCATTTGGGCTCTCTCATCTTAGGCCTTTCCTTGCTGATTTTTTCCTTGTTTAACTCAAAAGGTGATATGATATCATGGTTCAAAATTGTGCTTTGGCTGGAACAGGAGGTTTTCATTACTGTTCTTGCCTAGTGGGAAGAAAAGACAAGCTCAAGATCATAGTGTTCTTTTCTCTGACTTTGAAGAACCATCAACTCTTCTTGATCACTGTTTCTTAGAAGAACCAGATAGAAGTGGACAGGATCTTTTAGGTAATCAACCTTCGTGGCATTGAAATAAGACCACATTAGTAGCCTGAACACCAGAGTCCACGAGAGCCCTCTGACCAGTCAGTATTCACAGATTCACTGAATGAGGTTGCATTGGCAGGGCAGTGAGACACATCTTGGAGATCGGTTTCTTATATTTTGAATGCTAAGCATAAAGAATTAAGCTGAATTCAGCCAGTGGCTGTGTCTACAACAGTAGAAAAAGAAATACAGAAATACTGTAAGAGAAAGTAAGACAGCTTCAAACTTACAGTTTGGAAATGAGGCACATTGTAGTCTCGATTTCATCCTAGTCTTCTGTTCTACCAGGTAACAGAGGGACAAACAGAGCCTAGAGAGAGATTTTATCACTTTGTGCATATAGGAAAGAGACACTCATTTAATTGGCTGAAATAGTATAAAATCTGGAAGCAGCTTTCAAGATTATTAGTACTAACTGCATATGTTTTAAGTGATGAAATCAAATCCCAAATAGTATAAATGGCATCCCTGGTGCCACCTATTAATGGCAGACTAAGATTCAAACTCAGGGCCTTAGACCTCTTACCCACTGCTCTTTGAAGTCAATACAATTCCTGTCTCTGGGGGAATATTTGTTGTTGGTCTTTACAATTAGAGAATTAGAGAAATCTTAAATATTATCATTAAAGAAAAAAAAAAGACCTTCCAGTTTTGTGTTATGGATCCCTAATATTCTAGGAATATTAAGTATTTCCCATCATCCAGACCTGTATTCTGATAATATAGTTTGAGCCAAGGTTAAAATGTCACTAATTTTGCAATTAAAATGCATGATATTTGTCCATGTTAAAGTCAGATCAGCAAGCAAATGGACACTGAATGTCCATTGTAGAAATCAATACAAGGACTTCATATCTCAACAGAGGATTAGATTCTAAAATAACCACAAATAGTCAAAATCATCTTTCAACACCCTCAAAAGGCACTACTTTGATGATCATAATACTAAAGGCATATCCAACACAGACTACATTTGCTCCTATTTTGAAACAGATTGCTCTTTCTTCAGTTGAGCACCAGATGAAGTGGTGAGTTGGCTTACATTCAGGGGCAATGTTGTATGAAAAATATGTATCTTTAAACACTAAACACTCAGCAGAGTGAGATGCTCACTCCATGGGAAGCATGATAGAACTTAGTATCAAGGGAAGAACAGCAGATCTGCAGCTCCCATGTTAGGCTCCCTGGGTTGTATGTTTGAACGGAGTAACAGGCAATTTACATGCATTATTTAAACTCTCACTTCCCTCTTTGCATCTCCCTTTCATTGCTGAGCTTCTGGAATTAAAATTACTGAAATTAAATGTTGTTGGGACTTCACTGAACTTACCTATGAAATTCAGCCAGGTTGCTTATTATAAGTCACTGACTCAGAATAATGAAACTATATATAGATACACATATGTACTTATTCTTGCTGATTTTTCTGCCCAAAAGTCCCTGTGTTTTCATCTCAACTGCATTCATCATTACAGAAATTGTATGCTGACATTTTTAAAAACTGGTATAAATCAAGAGAACTAGGTTCCAACCGTGGTTCTACAGTTAACTAGCTGAAAAGCCTTGTAAAGTTTGTCTAACCTCTGAATCTCAAATTCCTCATCTTCAAAGACCAGCTCAGACAAGATACTCAAGGTGACTTTCAATACTAAATTTATGTTAGGAGTTTATAGAGCTGGTTACTGCAAGCACTGGGACTTCAACCAAAAATAGAAGACAGGACTGCCGTTTAGCACTATGATGCCTCTTCCTCCTTTTCCTCTCCTGTTCTTCCTTCCTCTCCTTCCTTCCCTAAGCTCTCTGACCTCTCCCTTCCTCTTGTCACTTTCCATCCCTACTCTCCTCCTTTTTTCTCTCCCTTCCAAATCATAATTGTGTGTCTGTTATGTGCTAGAGGCTACACAGACCCCAGGAATACACAGATAAACTTGAGACGAGACCATACATTGAAAAATCTTTTCATTTAACTTAAATGCAGCTGAGCAAGTCCAGTGTGATACTATTGTCATAGAGTAATTCAGTGTGAAGTTTCTTTGGAAAGTCACATCCTTTATCTAATTTGGATAAGCAAAGGTACTTTTTTGGTTCCATCATGGAGTCACACAGATCTGTCTAAATTATCGAAAGGTTCCTGAAGCTGTCTATGCTCTATTTATTGGTAAAGAAAGAAAAGAGACTAAAAGTTCTGAGCATAGTATTTAGGGCCACATGGAATCTTTCTTCCATTGTACTCCATTCATCTCCAGGACCACTCGACTCCAGTGCCACAGGAAAATAATGTGGTTCACAAGGAAGAGCCCAGATATGGAATTAGACAGACATAGTTTACATAGCTCTACTATTTACTAGCTTGGTCACCTTGAGTACATAACTTCATCTCTCAAAGTTGCTAATTCTGCATTTATAAAATTTAAGTGATGCTATCTACTTAGCAGAACTGTAGTTAGGAATGACACTGCAGGCAAAGAGCCTTAGAGAATGCTGCACACAGTAGATACAGAAGAGAAGGTAACTGGCATAATTATGAAGATAATTCAAGGTAAAGGAACTCACACTTACATAGCACCTGCTATATATCAATGCTAGAACTATAAGGCTAGGTCAGGCTACAGTGACAAATTGGTCTCAAAGTGTATAGAAGTTCAAAACAAAATAGAAATTCATTTATCATTCATCTAACAGTACAAGTAGATGTTCCTGGTGGCAGCTGGCTTTCCTCTACATGGTAATACTGAAACATCTTACATCTTGTGGCTCAGCCATCCTCAGCATCAAATGCGTTCAGCTGACAGAGGAGGAGGAAGGCATCCTTGCTTCCTGAAAGCCTTGGTCCAGAACTCATCTGTATCACTTCTCCTCTGACTCTGTCATTGAGACCTACTCACCAGGCCACATGTGGTTGTAAGCAGGAGCTAGGAAATGTAGTCACCACTGGGAAACCACTACCCAGAAATGCTTATATCCCAAAGAAGAAAAGCAAAAGCTTACTTTGCGATGGTGAGTGACTGAGAAGCCCTTATATCTGTGAGGTAGGTATTACCACCCCCATCCTACTGATAATTTTAAGTCCATTATTAAGTAACCTCCAGGTCACCAGTATCTAAGTCTAGGTGTTGGTCTCCAAGGCTGGCATTCCCAATCTTGCCTCCCCATAGCCCCATAAGACAGGGCTCACAGACTACTGAAAGATGGATTGGATGGACCTACACAGGATGCCCCAAAGTGTATTAATTTACACACAAAATGTGCATTTATAGATTTTTTTAAACTAAATCAGAACATTTGGCAACTCTACATCCCCATTGTAGCAAGGCAAAAATTGCCTGAAGATTATCCACCACCTCTTCCAATGCTTTTGGTGGTGCATGTGCCTTCTGGTTCATTCACCACTATCCCTTTTCTCCCCTTTCTCAGTCCGACTCCACCCACTGGCATTATCCACTTAGACTTTCTAGGCATTTGAATCTGTCATTTCTGCTATAAAAGATATCTTTTATTTCCTGACAGGAAGAGTCAACATTTTGCTCTCAAAACTTGCAAGTAGGGATCCCTGGATGGCTCAGCGGCCCAGGGCATGGTCCTGGAGTCCCAGGATTGAGTCCCACATCAGGTTCCCTGCATGGAGCCTGCCTTTCTCTCTGCCTATGTCTCTGCCTCTCTCTCTCTCTCTCTCTCTCTGTGGGTGTGTCTCTCATGAATAAATAAATAAAGTCTTTAAAAAAATCTTCCTTTCCTATTAAAAAAATTGCAATAGTCATGAGGAGAACAAAGAAATTAAATACATATTTCTTTTTGAAATTGTCAGAAATAGAGTATTTAACACTCTTAGTGCCTCCTCAAGTTTTGTGCATCCCCTTGCTATTTCTCACTCCACATTTATTGTTCAATCCTGATTCACAAAGCCATCTAAATAAATTTCCCTGCAGCTTGGCCCCAGTGGGTAGAGAGAAGCCCTCCTACTCTGTAAGATTGGTTTTCTGTCCCTTTTCCTAGTTCCCTCCCTCTCTGCACTTATCTACACTTCTCATTCCACTCCCAACAATAGCCTTGTTTCTATCAGTCCTAGCCATCTAATCAATGCATCAGCTGTTCCACAACAGATCCCTGAGAGTTTGACTCCCTGTTTTCAAGATTAGAGTTCAGTAAAGAAGTGCAAAAACAAGGACAAAGAACTGAGGGGGGAATGGACACTGATTAGAGAACAGGAGAGCACAGCCTGGGCCAATAATCCATCCCCTCTGTGGGCTTTTCCCCTAACTCCAAAAATCAACCCCAGCTTTGCAGCCTGAAGCTTGGAGCTTCAAAGGATGGGGGGTCTCTGGCCTGACCAATTCCATCACAATTACTTGCAATTTTAATTTGAAGTCAAAACTCTGATTCCTCAACAAGTTTCTGCTTTGACATTACAGTGATCTGCAGCATTGAAAGGTCTCCATGGAATTTTCAGTTTCTCTATTTATGATTTTGGTTTCCTAAGGGCATATTTTCTTAAATAGCTGCCTCAGTAGGTACACTATCATTAACTGGAATCTTCATTCAACTTTCTAATTGGCCATTCTTCTGTACTTACTACCTTAATAATCCTTTTTCAACTCCCCAAGCAACCCTTCTAAGTAAAAGATCAAGAAAACTGTGTTCCCATTATTTCAACATAGTATGTCCTGAAATGGGTCCTACATAAGACTAGTTCAACAAGAAGAATCTAAAAGGAGAAGTTCCACGCTCCTGTGAATGTTGCTAAAGCTAATGATATATAATTATTTAGCATATTTATGATACAAGTTAACAAGTCAAAAGCTCTGAAAATGCCTGTTAACAAACAAAAAAACTATTCAAATGTAGCTGTATTTTCCATACTCATTCTACTATAGAATCCACTCCACCTTTATCATGAAACACTTAGTCATGCCTGCTAAAATTAGTTTTCCATGATGAATATTTTAGGAAATGATTTCCTAGCCCCAAGATTTGTCTAATTAGATATAAATGCTTATTTTCATTTTTTTTACCTTTCTTAATTTTACTATACACATGCTAGAATGAATTATTGATTACAATACTTTATCACTTGCCATAATCATATCCTTTGTCATGTAACTTTTCAGTTCTCATAAAAAATGGTTTGAGTCTTTGAGCATGTAGTTTGCTTTCGCCTGTGGCATAAAATAGACCCAACATGAGCAATGGCTTAAAATGGACTTGTATCACTGAGCTTGTCCTCTTGAGCTTCTGCAATGATCATGAGAACAACATGTTCCAGCTAACCCAGTGGAAGGAGGGAGGGAGGCACATGGAATACAGCAGCTCCAGCTTCAGCCAACTCATAGACCTACAGTCTGAAGTAGGATTTCCCCAGCAGACCAACAAAGCATGATGAAGAAATCAATCCCTATGTTACATGCCTCTGAGATTTTGAAGTTGCCTGTTATGCAGCCATAGCTGATTAATATACTATGCCAGGTTCTATTCTAGAAAATGTTTGGCTGTACCTGAAGAAGAAAAAGGAATCTATCTTTAGTGACTTCATAGTAAGAGAGAAGAGAAAGAACTAATTATAATTCAAGACAAAATAAGAGGATAAAAATAAGTGTCAGGGACATGAAAGTAAAACTGATGTGATCCATACATTTTTTTTTAGGAAGAAGATAGAATTTTGGCTGGTTCTTAAAGCATTAAAAGAAATACACCAGAAGAAGAATCAAGAGGAAAGACATTCCAGGTCCTTTTTGTGGAACAACATGCACAGAAAGAAGTATAAATGTTTTCCCTGTCAGAGAATGCTGGTGTTCTTTTGTGTATATGTATTGGTACACCCTATTTATAAACCAAGAAAACAAGATGACTACCCAAGATCGCATAGCTGGTATGTAGCAGAAGGAGGTTCTAGAACCCAGGATTCTTGACTAGTTCTAGACCCCTATTCTATACTTATTTACATAGCCAGGTATAGAATGTAAAAACAAAATAGAAAATTAGCTTGCTGTTGTGCTTAGGAGTAACCACAGGGGTCCAGGAATAGGTAAAGTATGTATATCATGTTGGTAATCATCATAATCATAAAAACCATAGTAAGAAGAACAAAATACTGTGTAATACCCACAGTAGTTGATATTTATTACTCATCTATCATGTGCTAGATACTGTTATATGTTTACCTCTTCTTTATAATAATTCCATAGAAAGGTATAATTATTTGCCCCATTCAATAACATGAAATAACCAAGGAATGGTAATATTATCCCACTTTCCATAGTCACATGGTAAGTGGGGAAAGTAGGACACAAAACCATCCCTGACTGTCCCAGGAGCTTGATCTCTAACCAACTGTGAAAAGATTTAGTAAAATTTAGGTCTCTAGAGAGGAGAATCATTTTTTTTTAAATCTACTGATGCCTCGGTTCTGCCCAGGTTAATGGAGTCGGGGCACCAAATGTGATTCTTCTGTATAGACAGTGTTAAGAGCCACAGGTATAGCAAGGTTAAAATCAGAATCAGGTGGGTGAACTGGATTCAAAGTATTCACAAAGAACAAGAAAACAAAACAACAGGCCAATCAGACAGAAGCCAAGTCGGGTAAAACCAGCCTAAGAGTATATTCATAAGTTTGTTAATCAATTGGGAAAAGCTTAGAACTAATTTACTGATAAAGATGATGTTCTAAGTGGAGAAAGATTTCCACAATAGCCCATGGCACCAAAGGGTATAACTGACCTGTATAATGAGTTAATCTAAAGTATCAATAACACAGGGTTATCTTTAGGCTCTACAATAAGATAAGATATATGACAGATTTCACCATCTTTCCTGGTTTAATTCTAACTAAAATTTTGAAATGATGCAGGTTTGATTCTGGCATCCCCTCACCTTACTTTTTCAATTGCCTTGTATTCCTTTTCCCCAGTACCTGAGACCCACACATTTCCCTTCATTCCTAAGTGTAGTGGACACACTCATGTCCTTGGGACAACTTGATCTGCCCCGCAATGGCAAAAGTTCCCTAAGCAATCCTTGCTCTCTTGTAAAACCCACTGAGGCTGGGCATAGACTCAGAGTCCTTCTCAGTTAGGCAGGCCCTAAGAAGTAACCAGCACTAGTGCTTAGGAGGACAAACCAGCTTGCCACCCCAGATATGAGAGCCAAATAAAGTGGTAATGAGGCAGCAAAACAGCTCCAGCACCTGCTGAGGTTGAGTCAGGGCAACAAAGTGCAGCTGCTGGATGCAAACACTTCTCCTGCCTCCTCCATGTGTTTAACTGCTCCTTTCATCTTTCTAACAATTACAAGGGATATTCTTTACAATATCATTGGTCAAATCAGACCTCACATTTGCATGCTTACTTCTCCACTAAATTTTTATGACAATCTCACTGCTTATGGTCTAGTTAACACGTGATAGAAGTTAAAATCCCCTCACATGAATGGCCTTGTTTGTGGAAATCCACATCTAAGTTCAGTGTCCCTTTAGTCTTCCTGACAACCCTGACTGATACAAGGCAACTGGTATCACCATCATTTTTCAGATGATAAAATTGGTACTCAAATGGAAAGAATGTTAGGATTGTAAGATATTTCTTGGAAAGAAAATTGTCTCAGCTTGCACTAAAGTTTACATCAGGATTGGAATCATATATTTGGCCAACAAACATTTTCTGAACACCTACCATGGGCTAGGCATCAGGCTAGTACCTAGAAATAGATAAATGAATCATGGTTGATATCCTGAAAATTCTATAGTCTGGGACAGAGATCAACAAACTACAGACTGTGGGCCAAATTTGGCCCCGTTCCTGATTTGCTAAATCAAGTTTGATTGAAACACACACAGAGCCATTTGTTTACATATTATCTATAGTTACTTTTTGTGCTATAGTAGCAGAGTAGAGTAGTTGTTAACAGAAACTGTGCATCCGACAAAGCTAAAAATATTTATTACCTTAGTCTTTATGGAAAGACTAGGTCTTTCTTTACAGAAAGACCCCTGATCTAGTAAAAGTAGGCTTATGTGAAATCAGGCAGTGTTGGTGTTATTATAAAATTCTCTGTAGGGTATATTATGAAGCACAGGTGGCTTCTCAGAGGAGAATGTCTTGAAAGATAACCAAGCAGAGAGGCAGAATAGAGAAATGCACACAGAGGTAATAGGGTAAGCAAGTAATGGACAAGAAACAGCAAGGCCGATGAGGAAACTGTCAGTAGCTCAGTACAACTGGCATTTATTGTAGGGATGGCAGGTGGAGAAGGAAGAGTCAGCAAGAAGTGGTGGTCAAGGACCAACTCAGGAGGGCTTCATGTGCAAACCTACAGCCACTGACTCCAGGCCCAGGAATCTTTGTGATTTTTATGTGACAGATATAGGCTATATCACAAACGAAATGCTGTAATTCTCTTCCAGGCTGAGAAACCCCCCAGGAACATTTAGGATTCAGTCACCTTGATGCCATTATAGCATAAGATGAAGGTATAGTTTCAGCTGAGTAGATTGAATCTCTGTCAAACAGATTTCTGGCTATTTTCTCACATTATAATACTTCGTGGAAACTGGGGCAGTAGGAGCTAAGAAGGGTTAAAAGATTCTGACAGAGCAGAGGATAGGACACCTGGTTTAATCTAGGGGAGATGAGAAGGTTGTCCCAAAGAAGTGACATTGAAGGCAAGCTCTGAAAGCTGAGTACACATTAGCCAGGGAAAGAGTCAAAAATCACATGAGAACTTTGTCTTAACATTTTAAAATCTACAAAACTGAGTCATTCTAAAATGTTATTCCTCTTCCTGGGATGAGGAGGTCATTGGGTTAGATATCATTGAGCCTATCAGTAAAATGGAGATAATAATGATACCCACATCAAAAGTTGCTCTAAGGACAAAGAAAGTAATGTATGGATGGTGTTTAACATAAGATCCAGCACCAGCACCCAGTGAGCATGCCAGAAATGCTGGCTGTCAATCTTATTAACTGTTTTTGTTTTTGTTTTCTTCTTTTGTTCTTTATCCATGGTGAACCTGTCTTATCCATTTTATATCCTTCACAGAGTTTAGGCATAAAAGAATTTTGATCTACAAATTGTTGTAGAATATCAATTAATAGTATATTTTGGTGAATCAGTCAATCTCAGTCAAAAGCTTTACCTCTCACTAAGTATGGGATTCCCTGCTTTCAAATTTCTAACAGATGGTCTTCCAATACCCACTTGGATGAGGCCAGTGACCACTTGCTCCCCAACTGGGAAGCTCTGATAGCAGGAATATTCTTCTCCATATGAAGCCCAAATTAAAAACTTTCCTGAAACAGCCACCCGTTGGCCTTACTTCTGTTCTCTGGACCATATTGAGCATGGCCTATGCCCCTTCCACATGATACACCTTCAAATCTCCTGATAGTAGCTTACCTACACAGAGTCCAGACTACAGGATGGGGCCCCTCCATTGCATTTCATTGTCTTCTTTCCATGACCTTTAGTAATTTTAAAAGACAGAGGTCCTTTACCACAAATATCACATGTAATTCATCTCTGTATCCATCCAGCACAGTATCTTTCCAAAGTAGGCACTCAGCAAATATTTATGATAAATAAATGAAAAAACTATCTATTTCAAAGCATATTATTCTTTAAAAAGCAAAGCAAAACTAAGTAACCTTTCAGCTAATCTTATGCCAAATTCTAGTGTGCATCAGAACACATCATGGGCCACTTAGCAAAGAGGTAGTTTTCTGGGCTACATCTTCAGAGACTCTAATTCCATCAAACTGGAATTTTTCTGGGCATTTGCATTTTTATCCAGTATCTGGGTATATCTGAATCAGGTGGTCTGTTAATCATACTTGGAGAAATACTGCTTTAAACACTCCAGACATCAAGCCAAACAACTTCTATTAAACTTTGTATTTAGAAGTAGCAAGCACATTTCAGTTATTCCTACTTAGAACAACTTTTCATTTGCTCACTTGTTATTTTTTTCTCCTAGAAGCATTTTTTTTCTGGGTTACCCAGCCATAACTCCCTTCCCATGCTGAGAGGTAAGTATGCTCCATCTATTACATTCTTTTCAGACCTCCTAAGGAGGTAATTAGACATTGCAATTGATTGCAATTTATTAATCAGAGCAGGATGTTATAGAGTTTGAGGGTGGGGAAGCACAGCACTGAAGTCTAGTATAAATGCAGGGCAAGTACACAGACTGACACGGGAATTAGGCAAAAATAACCGCCATATAAAAGGGTGTTTTAAACTGATTCTTGTTTTGTACTGTGGTGTCCTGATCTATTAAAAGGGGATATTAAAACTTGGCTGGTCTACCACCACAGCCAGGTGTAAGATTTATTCTATAAATATTTATTAAGTGTCAATGATATAGCAGGTACTGTCCTTGGTGGTAGGGGTACATGAGAGAACAAGACTAAATCCTTGCCTTAGAGATTTTTTTAAAAATTACATACATATATATTATACTATACTATAATACTGGGTATTATACCACCCAGGAATTAAGTAGAACTAATTAATGGGGTAGAGACTGAGGGAGGAGAGGGTACAGGTGAGGTCTCCTATTACATAGGAAAGTTGCCAAAGGCTCTCCAAAGAAGTATAAATCTAGGTGATATGAAAGAGCATGCCTCAGGAAGACCTAAAGGAAGAAAAACTTCAGGGAGAGGGAATTACGGTGCAAAAGGCCTAGGTGGGCACAAAAGGATGAATGGACTCCACATATTGGTGAATAGCAGGAAGAGATGCATGACTAGAAAGGAGTGGCCAAGTAAAGAGAGTGGTGGAAGAAAATAAGATAACACAGATAGAAGCATGTTGAAAAGCAGTCTATAATGGGGTGCTATTCTTATAGGATAAAAAGTCACCAAGAACATAAGTAATCACTCAGTCCCATCTATTCATTCCACAGGTGGGAAAGTACAAGTCCAGAGAGATTAATAGACATCTCCAAAATAGGACACTAGTGTCCAGGTCCTATGATGTATAATAGAGCTTCTTTTGTCATCTTTCCTGGTTTTCTGCTTGCTCTTCCTATATTTTTCTTTTTCTTTCTTGAATTTCCTTTCTTCCTTTCCTTTTCTGCTACTACTTCTCTGAGTTCCCTTATCTATTTTCCCTTTTTCCTCCTTTTCTCTATCCTCTCCTTCTCCATCCTACAGCCTTTTTCTCTTCCTCCCCATAGTCTTTTCTAATTTCATGGGTTGTGGTCAGTGCTAGGTCAAGGCAACAAGATTTATCCTTATATGAAAACAGCTCTGACCAGTAGGCAAATGCTTTTCAATATCAGATAATTTCAAATTCTAATATCCAAGGACCTCAAAATATCATTCCCTTAATCTTCCTCCTACTCTTTTTAAAAACTACATGTTGTTTTGGCTAAAAAAAAAAATCCCTGTCCTAGTGTCTGACAGATAAGCCACCTCCATGATTACAGAGGTGTGTATCTATACTACTATGCTGGAGTATAGGAGTATAGATACAAACTTTCTGTTTGGTACAGAAAGTGCAAATAAATTCCCAAGCATAGCAAAATCCAAGCATCTAATACAATGGGGCAAGCATTAAGTAAAAGCCACTGCTATTATGTATGGGGGAGAATAAAGACTTTAGCCAAACCACAGGCAATTGCTACTTTTAAAGAGATCTATTCATTTATGTCTATCCCATTTCTGGAAGCAGGTGTCCTATTTCAGCCCAGAAACTTATGAGAGATGTTAAGAAATGGTGATACTCTGAATGTTGGTATCAGTGACCCAAGGAGATGTCTGATTTCTAAACTGAGTGTAGAAGCAATGCACTGTGAGTTTGTCACATTCTTTTCCCAGTACATATCCCCAAATGAATCCTAATACAAATCCCTGACCATTATATTTCAATTTCATATTTCTAGCCACATAGCTAGAGAATGCAGAGCTGGCATCTGTAGAAATTGATTTTTCTCTTCCTGTAGAAAGAGCCCTTTGCTGTCACAACAAAGCATATTCTTTTCCTTAGAAAGAAAGTAAAAGGAATTACTGGGAGTACTTTTATCCTGCCAAACAGCCAACATCAGTCTTCCACACAGCTTTTCAACTCCTCCAACTCTATCACCACTAAAAAAAAATAATGGCTATGTACATATAACTGAGTGTCTAAAAAAATAACAATCCAAAATTTGCTCCCCCCCCCAAAAAAAAAACCCACAGCTAATCTCCCTAAAACTCAGTTTGTTAATCTGTAACACAAGAATGTCAAATAAATAATGTTCATATCTGTGGTTATTACCATTCTATTTCTTCTAGGTCCTCACATCAGGAGTGATGCTACATGGGATATAGAATAAGTCTAATACTTCTCTCTCCTCTCTCTCCTTACCAGTGACCAAAGAAAGAAAAGCTCTATGGTTTTTAATCCTGATATTATGAAAATTATATATTTTTCATGAAATTTCAGAGGGAATAAGAAGGAGATTATAATTTGTTTATGAGCTGTTATGGGATGCTGGATGGTACCTTATGATGGCTTTGGGATTCAGCTTTGAAGCTTGATTACATTTATATGTAGTGTATAAATGTGTAGGAAAATATGCTTTATAAAATGTGTATGTTTACAGAAAGAACCACAAAAATGTCAGAAAAGAGGTTTGGTAAATACTCTAAAAAGCAATGATAAAACTGGAAAGATTTGGGGGCATCTGGGTGTCTCAGTGGGCTGAGCATCTGCCTTTGGCTCAGATCATGGTCTCAGGCCCTGAGATCAAGCCCTGCATCCTGCACCGTGCTCAGCAGAGAGTCTGCTCCTCATTCTCCCTCTGCTTGTCTCTACTGCTTGTGCTCTCTCAAATAAATAAAATAAAATCTTTGCAAAAAAAAAAAAAAAACTAGATAGAATTGTTAAAAGCAATCATGTAGGAGTCTGAAAATTGATCAAAGGCATACAATAAATTGAGAAATTTTTACTCAAGAAAAACTACTAACCATCTCTAAGGACAGTGAAAGTTTGAGACTTTATAGTCTGTTCCCATCCTTCCTTCCAGCTCATGGCATGGTAGCTCTACCATGGTTGGACAGAATGTAAGAACAGACAGCTCTACCACCGTGGAGGGCTGACTTGATTTGGAACAGAGTGGAGAGAAGCCACATGTCCAAGGGCTTTGTTGAAAATAATAGTGATCTTTGTGCCAATCTAGGTCAGCAAACATCACATCTGCCAGAGGCTGTGATAATGACTAGGCCAAACAATACACTAGCCAGAAATATAGCAAGGAAATACAAGGAACAAGGTAGGCATGACAAGTTTTGATAATAATACAAATGTTTCTAGTGGTCTAGAAGGCTGTGTGTCTGCTCAGGAAAGCCAAGAGAAGGTCCTAGCAGAGCACTTGGGTGGCACTTGGGTGGTATTTGACTTCAGCTCAGGTCATGATCTCTCACTCCTGTTATTGAGCCCTGCAGCAGGTTCCCTGCTCAACAGGGAGTCTGCTTGTCCCCCTCCCTCTCCCCCTCCCCTCACTCATGTTCTCTGTCTCTCTCTCTCTCTCTCTCTCTCTGTCTCTCAAATAAATACTTAAATAAAATCCTTAAAAAAGAGAGAGAGAGAAGGCCTTATATATCGACTCATTCCTAGATGAATGTGAGGCCTTGCCCAGCAGAAAATAAAAACTGAAGCATATTTGATAACTGCTTAAACTTTGAAGCATTCCCCAATCTACACATAGGACCATCATCAAAAAGGGAAAGTCTCAAAGTGTGTAAGTACAACTTTTGACCAACACTAAGCTGTGCCAACAGGAACAAACCCAGAAAAGCCAATCTTAAAGGTTAAAAAATGTTTTTTCAGAAAAATAACCTGAGTTGAGACATCACTGATCACACAATGCAGGATAGAAAGATTTGACAGAATGAGTCCAGCCAAATCACTGAACAAGTAAACAACCAAAGCAACAATATCCCTTGGGTTGAAGAAATCAGAATCCAGAGTGCCACATATATCTAAAATGCCCATTTTTTACCAAAAAAGAAAAAAGAAAAATGCAGCATAACAGGAAAGTTTGCCCAATCCACACACAAAGAAAGCATAAATAGAAATTATTGCCAAGAGGATCCAGATGTTTACTTTAACAAACACTACAAAGCAGCTACAAAGGGTGAATATGAAGGATAATAAAGGTATTTGAAGGAATAAGGAAACTAACTTAAAGAATTAAAGGAAAATATGGTAACAAATCACTAATAGAGAATATCAGTAGAGATAGAGAATATAAAGGAAAACATAATTGAAATTCTGAATAAAATGTACAATAACTGATATACACAATATATTGAAAGGGCTCAATACACTTAAGCTGGTGGAAGAAAGAATCAGCAAAAATAGATCAATAGAGACTGTACAATTTGAAAAAAGGAAAAAAATGAAGAAAATAAACAAGGTCTCAGAGACCTGTGGAACTATATCAAAAGTACCAATATGTGCATAATGAGAGTCCCAGAAAAAGAAAAAGGAGCAGAGAAAATATTTAAAGAAATAATGGTTACAAACTTCCAAAATGTTTGAAAAAGATCAATCTAAAAAACATAACAAATTCTAAGTATGGTAAAGACAAGATCAACTTCTAATTACATCATAACCTCTTAGAATTCAGAAACAAATATCTTGAAAGGAACCACAATAAAAGTAATAACTTACTTCTTATAAAAAAACTAGAAATCATAAAAAAAGAAAAAATAGAAGTCATAAAACAATGAGACAACATATTCAACATGCTGAAAAAACATTGACAAATAATTCTATATCCATCAAAACTATCCTTTAAAAAATGAAGATGAGGGACGCCTGGGTGACTCCACGGTTGAGCGTCTGCCTTCAGCTCAGGGCATGATCCCGAAGTCCCAGATATTGTCCCACATTGGGCTTCCTGCATGGGGCCTACTTCTCTCTCTGCCTGTGTCTCTGCCTCTCTCTGTGTGTCTCTCATGAATAAATAAATAAAATCTTTAAAAAAAATGAAGGTGAACTTTAAAAAAATGAAGATGAAATACAAATATGGAAATGATTTGCAGTCAAATGCTCTGCCCCTGAGCTATACCGAAAGACAGTCTCTTCAATAAATGGTGCTGGGAAAATTGGACATCCACATGCAGAAGAATGAAACTAGACCACTCTCTTTCACCATACACAAAGATAAACTCAAAATGGATGAAAGATCTAAATGTGAGACAAGATTCCATCAAAATCCTAGAGAAGAACACAGGCAACACCCTTTTTGAACTTGGCCACAGTAACTTCTTGCAAGATACATCCACGAAGGCAAAAGAAACAAAAGCAAAATGAACTATTGGGACTTCATCAAGATAAGAAGCTTTTGCACAGCAAAGGATACAGTCAACAAAACTAAAAGACAACCTACAGAATGGGAGAAGATATTTGCAAATGACCTATCAGATAAAGGGCTAGTTTCCAAGATCTATAAAGAACTTATTAAACTCAACACCAAAGAAACAAACAATCCAATCATGAAATGGGCAAAAGACATGAACAGAAATCTCACAGAGGAAGACATAGACATGGCCAACATGCACATGAGAAAATGCTCTGCATCACTTGCCATCAGAGAAATACAAATCAAAACCACAATGAGATCCCACCTGACACCAGTGAGAATGGGGAAAATTAACAAGGCAGGAAGCCACAAATTTTGGAGAGGATGCGGAAAAAGGGGAACCCTCCTGCATTGTTGGTGGGAATGTGAACTGGTGCAGCCACTCTGGAAAACTGTGTGGAGGTTCCTCAAACAGTTAAAAATAGACCTGCCCTACGACCCAGCAATTGCACTGTTGGGGATTTACCCCAAAGATTCAGATGCAATGAAATGCCAAGACACCTGCACCGCGATGTTTATAGCAGCAATGTCCACAATAGCCAAACTGTGGAAGGAGCCTCGGTGTCCTTCGAAAGATGAATGGATAAAGAAGATGTGGTTTATGTATACAATGGAATATTACTCAGCCATTAGAAACGACAAATACCCACCATTTGCTTCAATGTGGATGGAACTGGAGGGTATTATGCTGAGTGAAGTAAGTCAATCGGAGAAGGACAAACATTGTATGTTCTCATTCATTTGGGGAATATAAATAATAGTGAAAGGGAGTATAAGGGAAGGGAGAAGAAATGTGTGGGAAATATCAGAAGGGGGTGGTGGAAGGGGAGGAGGGCAGGGGATGGGGGTGAATGGGTGATGGGCAGTGAGGGGGGCACTTGACGGGGTGAGCACTGGGTGTTATTCTGTATGTTGGTAAATTGAACACCAATAAAAAATAAATTTATTATAAAAAATAAAAATTAAAAAAATTAAAATTAAATTAAATTAAATTTAAAAAAAAGGAAATGATTAATTCCTAGCAGATCTACCTTACAATAAATCCAAAAGGAAATCCTCCAAGTTAAAAGGAAATGACATTAGGTGATAGCATGAATTTACATGTGGTGAATTCTCCCACATGAGAAGAAATGAGTGGGATATATCAGAAAGGGAGACAGAACATGAAAGACTCCTAACTCTGGGAAACAAACTAGGGATGGTGGAATGGGAGGTAGGCGGGGGGTGGGGGTGACTGAGTGACGGGCACTGAGGTGGGCACTTGACGGGAGGAGCACTGGGTGTTATTCTATATGTTGGCAAATTGAACACCAATAAAAAATAAATTTATATTAAAAAAAACTTAAAAGGGAGAATCTATCACACTGACTAAAACAAACACGAGACCCAACAATATGCTATCTGCAAGAGCTTTAGATACAAACACACTTAGATATAAACACTTTAGATACAAAGACACAAAATTTAAACAAAAAAATTAAGAAAAGTATGCCATGCAAATAGTAAGAATGAGAGAGCAGAAGGAGCTAGACAAAATAGACTATCAGACAAAATAGACTTTAAGATAGACAATGTTAGGGTATTTTATAATAGTAAAGAATTATGAGTATGTAACAATTATAAACGTTTCTGTACATAACAGCAGAGTCTCAAAATACATAAAGCAAAACTTACAGAAAATCTTAACTGAAAAGAAAAATAAATAGACTATTGACAAAAATAACTGGAAACTTAAAAGCTCTTCTCTCAAAAATTGACATAAAAACTAGACAGGAAACTAGCAACCATATATATGACTCGACATTATCAACTATGAATTAACATGACATAATTGACATCTAACAAATGAAAAAGACACATTCTTTTCAAGTGCATATGAAACATTCTCTAGTATTGACCATATGCTAGGCCATAAACTGAAGTATTCAATCATACAAAAGATGTTCTCACAATGGAATTATAATTAGAAATCAACAACAAAAAGAAATATGGGAAATTCATAAGTATTTGAAAATATAAAAACACCTCTAAATTACACAAAGGGCAAAGAAGTCCTCACCAAGAAAATTAAAAAAATATATTTTTTAAAGATTTTATTTATTCATGAGAGACACAGAGAGAGAGAGAGGCAGACACACAGGCAGAGAGGAAGCAGGCTCCATGCAGGGAGCCCCATGCGGAACTCGATCTTGGGACTCCAGGATCACGCCCTGGGCCAAAGGCAGGCGCCAAACCGCTGAACCACCCAGGGATCCCCTAGAAAATATTTTTAACTGAATCAAACAAAAGCACAACATATAAAAACATATGAGACGTCAGTAAAGCAGTACTAAGAAAACATACAGCTTTAAATACCTGTATTGAGGGGCTCTGTATTGAGCCTCTCTGCCTTTGGTTCAGGTCACGATCCCAGAGTCCTGGGATTGAGTTCAGCATGGGGCTCCCTGCAGGGAGCCTCTCTTGTGTGTCTGATGAATACATAAATAAAATCTTTAAAAAAATAAATGCCTGGGATCCCTGGGTGGCGCAGCGGTTTGGCGCCTGCCTTTGGCCCAGGGCGCGATCCTGGAGACCCGGGATCGAATCCCACGTCGGGCTCCTGGTGCATGGAGCCTGCTTCTCCCTCTGCCTGTGTCTCTGCCTCTCTCTCTCTCTCTGTGACTATCATAAATAAATAAAAATTAAAAAAATAAATAAATAAATAAATGCCTGTATTGATAAAGAAAAAATAAATCGATAATACAAATTTTGATCTTTAGAAACTAGAAAAAGAATAAACTAAACTCCAAACAAGAAAGAAAGAAAATGGAAGGTAGAGCAAGAAATAATAATAATAGAGCAGAAATCAATGAAATGGGAATCAGAAAAAAAATCAATATAATCAAATGATAAATTTATCTAAACTGACAAAGATTATAAAAAATAAGACACACTATAAAAAAGAAAAGCAGACATCATCAAGTCAACAGAAAGTAAAAGAATTTTCAAAAATACTATGAATAACTTCATGCCAACAAATTCTACAGCTTAAATGAAAAGGAAAAATTAATAGATGTTAATTAACAAAACTGACTCAAGAATAGATTGAAAATCTGATAGACCTATAATACATATAATAATTAAGTATATCCCCACAAAGTAAAGTCCATGCCCAGATGGCTTCACTGGTAATCTTTCATAAACTCTACCAGAAAACAGGAAAAGGGAACACAACTTATCCTGTAAGGCCCCGACACCAAAGACAAAGGCATCACTCAGCAATAACAAACAGACCCAAAGACTGCCAACCAATATTTTTCATGTATGTAGATACAAAAATTTTTCACCAATACTAGCAAGCCCAATCAAAAACAATGTTTATACATTATGATCAAGTGGGATGTATCCCAGGAATGCAAAGTTAAACTATCCTCCAAAATCAATTAATGTAATAAACTGTATTAATTTTTTAAAAAGCAAAAACCATATGATCATCTTAACAGATTCAGAAAAAGCATTTAAGACATCCAAATCTCATTCATGATTAAAAAGGAAAAATTTAAGACTGTCAACAAATTAAGTATAGAATGAAATTTCTCCAGCCCAATAAGAAGCATTTTTAAAAACCTATAGCTAATATTAAATGAAATAATGAAAGTCTTAACTTTTTCCCTCAACATCAAGAACAAGGAAAAGTGTTCTACCTCTGCCATTTCTAGTCAATAATAAAAGTGTTAGCTAGTGAAATCAGGCAATAAGACAAGCCAAAGGCATCCAGACTGAAAAAGGAGAAAACTACACTTTCACAGATACATACTGCCTGTAGAAAATATAAAGAACACTTACATATACTACTAGAACTAATGAATGATTTCAGCAATATCACAGGATAGAAGATCAACATACAAAATCAATTATATTTCTATATGCAAACACTGAACAATCCAGAAATAAATTTTAATGTCATTTATGATAGCATTGTAAGAATGAAATATATATTAATAAGTTTAATAAAAGAAGGGCAAACCTTATAAAACATTATGGAAATAGATTAAAAAGACCTAAATAACTGGAGACATATTCTATGTTCATAGATTGGAAGATACAATATTATGAAGGTGGAATTTCCTCCCAAATTGATATATATATAAGGTCTATATCAATACCTCAGCAGGCCTTTTTTTTTTTTTTTTTGCAGAAATTGATGGACTAACCTAAAATTTATGTGGAAGTGCAAATGATTCAGAATAGCTAAACAGTTTTGAAGAAAAAGAACAAAATTAGAGGACTCTTACTTCCCGATTTCAAAACATACAAGAAAGCTATAATAATCAGGATAGTGTGCTATTGACATAAAAATAGATGTATAGATCAATGGAACAGAATTGAGAATCTAGAAATACACTCCTACGTTTAGGTCTATTAATTTTAACAAAGGGGCCAAGCCAATCCTGTGGGAGAAAGGATAAGCTTTTCAACAATTGGTACTGAAACAATTAGGTATTCATATGGTAAAAATTTATTTAGACCTTAATCTCACACCATATGCAAAATTAACTCAAATGGATCATAGAGTTAAATGTAATCACAAAAATTATAAAAGTTCTAGAGGAAAGTATAAGAGGAAAATCTTTTAACTGTGGATTAAGTGAACATGTTTTAGTTACAAAAATAAAAAAGCACATCAACAAAAAAATGATAAATTGTTCTTCACCAAATTAAAAACTTTTGTACTTCAAAAAATACCACTAATGGGGATGCCTGGGTGGCTCAGCAGTTAAACATCTGCCTTTGGCTCAGGGCATGATTCTGGGGTCCTGGGATAGTGTCCCACATCGAGCTTTCTGCAAGGAGCCTGCTTCTCCCTCTGCCTATGTCTCTGCCTCTCTCTCTCAGTGTCTCTTATGAATAAATAAATAAAATCTTTTTTAAAAAATACCATTAATGAAAGAATAAGTTACAAACTGAAAGAAAATATTTGCGAATCATCTATCTGATAAGGGACTTATATCCAGAATATATAAGAAACAATAGTTTGACAAGCCAATTGGCTTATAAGACAAGCCAATTTTTTGAAAAGCCAGCTTGGAAAACAGTTTCTCAAAATGCTAAACATAGATTTACCATATGATCCAGCAAATCTGCTCTCAGTATCTACCCATGAAAATGAAAACATATATCCATGCAAAGTCCTGTATGTGAATGTTTACAGTAGCCTTATTTATGGCAATCACAAAATCTGAATGACCATCACCTAATGAATTGATAAAGTGTGGTGTATCCTACAACAGAATACTATTCAGAAAGAAAAAGAAATGAACTACTGATACATGCAACAATATAGATGAACTTCAAATGCATAAATAGGGAAGTAGGCCAGGTGGAAAGGACATGGTCTATCTAAAGCAGCCAATTATTGCCATATGGGAATATTGTCATGTGGGCTTACTGTTGTTGCATCTTCAGATTTTACAAAAAGAGTGAGAAACGAACATTAGTATGTGAATTCTCTTCAGTGGTCATCTGCAGATTCCCTCTGACTGTTTTGCTATCTGTTGTTTTATTCCAGAGGTGAGAAAGTTTGGCCATCTATAATTCTGTCTGCCTCCTACACGGTATCCTCAATTTTGTCTCTTGTTCCACAAAGTCTAAAATATTTACTATCAGGCCCTTTACAAACAAAATTTGCCTACTCCTGCTCTAGTTGATTTTCTTCAATACATGATGTCAGCTGCATATGCCCATCTTGATTCTTGTAGACTTTCAGTGTGTGCCTGGGAGGAGGTGTATTCCCAAACAAAAACTCGTGCTGTTTCTGTTTGCTCAAACAAAAATAGAACCTCAGCTCTATACTTGCCCATCTTATGTCTAGCTATCCTCAGTTTTCTCTATATAAGCTCTTTGCCACACTTCAGATTAGCATTTGAGATAGAAAAGTGAGGGCAGGACCCAGATGTTCCTCAGTATTTCAGCTTCCTGTTTTCTATCATTCTGCAGATCCACTTCTCTCCAGTTCTTTGTTTTTTTTTTTTTTTCAACAGAACATATTGACTGTAACTTTCTCCCCAAAATTTAAAAGGCCTTCTGTTTCAAACATAACATATCTGGGGGAGTTGAGATAGATTCCTGGACTATCATTCTGCTTCATTGTTTTTTCTGTCCAGCACAGTATTAGTACCACTCACTCTGCTTCCACTACAGTCACTTGATGTTATACATGTCTAATAGGGCTAATTTTCCCTTTATACACTTCTTTTTCATATGTCTTTTTTCTGTGCCTTATCTATTTTTTAACCACTTGAACTATTGTATTTATCTCCATAATTTGATTAGAAAATTGAAGAACAAAGAGAGGCAGTGTCCTGTCCCAGGTAGTGTCAGCAAGGATTGGATCCCAGGTACGTCAGCCTCCTCCTTGTATTTTTGTTTTTGTTTTTGTTTGTATTTTTGTATGTGTGTAGGTTTTTGTTTTTGTTTTTGTTTTTTTGTTTTTTTACTCTTTTCCAGCATTTTATAAAACCCTGCTTGGAACGTTCAAACCTCTGTTGTGATAAGTGTATCCCAGGGCATTTGCCTGAGACAGAACCTAGTACAAAGGATTTACAGCTGGATTACCACATCTCTGGGGGCTTGTGCAATGGTGGTAGTGTGGAAAGCAAATGTTACAGAATCTCAAAGTGAGGATGAAATTTAAGGGACAGGGTCATGGACCATTTTATAAAACTTTTCACTTGAAAACAATTTCAAGCTTAGAAGTTACACAGATAGTAAGGAGCATATTATTTACCCAAATCCACCTCACTTTAACATATAAACATGTTTTTCCTAAAAGTTGGAAAGTAATTACGTTCATTATTGCCCTTTATCCCAAAATATTTCCATGTGTATTTCCTAAGAAGGATATTTTCTTCTATACCTATACTATAGTTCTCAGCCTCAATGAATTGAACAGTAATATAGAACTTTAATCTACTGGATGCATTTCTTGTAAATGTATCCAATAATATACAATGGAACAAAGGCGTTGAGTAGTTTAATGTAATTTTTTAAAGAGGTTGGGAGCACCAAAGAAATGGGCAGAAGTTTTGAGGGTAATCCTCATGGATACAGTGGTAAAACAATAGACCATTGTTGGTCTTCCTGCTAGAAGAGTGGGCAAGGCAGGGGCAATATGGTTCATCATGGTTCCAACCCCAATACCTGCACTCTGTTCTATCTACTGAATTATGAGCCTAGAAAGAAATGGTTCTAATTTCTAAGTTTTTGCATATTCCTTATCTTCAAAGCCCCCTTCCAGCTCAATTTAAGTCACTGAGAGGCTTGTCCTCTGAGTTTGAGAACCTCTCTTGCTCCTCTGTCTTGTATTTCAGATCTTCCTATTAATCTTGCCGATTAAACTGTGAGCTCCATGAAGACAAGGTTCTCATCTCTCTTATTTTCTGTTATCTGCCCTGAGAACAGAGAGAACAGAGCCTAGCATGGAGTAAATGTTCAAAGCTCAAACATTTGTCTGAGCTGGTCTGCTTCTTTCCATCCTCCCATATGTGGGTCAGATGAGGACATCTGGGTCTACAATCCCTCCCGCAGGCAGGTCTATTTCAGTGAAAAAGAACCAAATAGAGGAGAGTGCTCTGGCTGGGTTTTTGATGCAACACTGATAGCAAGCTTTCATGTTTCAGTTTCCTTTTTATATACACACTGCTGCTCCTTGGAGGGCTAGGCACTTGCATGCTGAATCAACACACAAATCTCTGTGGATTTAAATTTCATGACAGCTTTGCAGAGATGTCATGGGTAGGAACAGGATCCCCAATTTTGAAAGGTTATGATGTGTAGCTTCTCTGGCTCTCTCAGGCTGAAAATCCCTTGGCTCCTTGCATCTCCTCCAAGAGCTGTAACCTCATTATGCAGTGATGACTGTCACTCACAGAGAAGGATAAGGGATCAGAGCTCTCGCTCATTACACACAGAGTCACTCAGAAGGATTCTTATTTGTGGCTTTCACCTTTCATTTGTCTTTTTCTGCTCAGGTCAAAGAGATTAAAAAATTAAGGACCTAGAAGAGGAATCAAAATATTAACAGATTTTTGTTTATTTGTTTTAGTGTATCTTCTGACCTCTCCTGATGCCAGTTTAAGGTCATAGAAAAAAAAAATTCAGACTATGGAGCCTGATTTGTCATCATTTTCTGTATGACATTCAGCAAGTTAATGTCTTACAGTCACTATTTCTTCGGCCACAAAATGGAAACCAACTAATCTGATGAATTGTTTTAAATGAAAGAGAAACTCAGTTATCAGTTACCCTCTATCCTGGGGATACTTTGTCTCAATGGGTTGTCTCCATAATCACCCAGCATCCATTCGGATGCAGATCTCAACACCTCCTCAAGTCTTGGGAAGAATCACCCATAAAAATGTCTTCATGAGCCATGTCAATTTTACTGCAGCTTTTATACAAGAATAAGGAGGAAGTTTATATCATTATACATGATATTTTTTTTTAACTTCAATTCCCCCTTTTTATTCCCCTAAAGACATTCAGCTGAGCTGCTATAGGTATGATGTAGGACAGGTTTACTTTCTGATTCTTTCTCCAAACAAGGACCAGTCAGTCTGGCCCCTCTCATTCTCTTCCTAGAGAACTTGAATTCTTTACCTTGCTATTATTAAGCAGAATAGTTTCTACCCTTTAAAACCAGAGGCAACCCCCTGAGGCCCTGAAGCCCTAAAGGAGTTATGAAAGCAAATTTCAAAAAATAAGCAAGTACCTGTAGTGGGAAAGTAGTGTCCTTGTAAAGAAAATTTAAAATCTCCCTAGAGTCAGACTGCTTGGATTAAAATCTTGTTCTGCAATTTACTAGCTGTGACCTTGGACAAGTCGTTTCCCCTTATTAAACTTCAATTTCCTTATCTCTACAATAAGAATAATAGAATATACAATGTAAATAGAATTGACATTATAATGTTATAATTAAATGAGAAGATCCCAAAAAAAGTGCTTAGCACAGAACCTGGGTTATAATCCCACATATATTAAGAAATAAATACACAAAATGCCTTGTACTTGGGGTGTCTGGATGGCTCAACTGGTTAAACATCCACATCTTTATTTCAGCTCAGGTCTTAATCTTGGTGTTGTGAGTTCAAGCCCTGTGCTGGGTTCTACGATAGGTGTGGAGCCTACTAAATAAAATAAATAAAATAAAATACCTACTACATTGTAGGCTTTCAGTAAGAAGTAGCTATTGCTATTTTATAGGCTTTTATATGAGCTGGATGATAATATGTTATCACGATTTCAGGCATTGTTAAGGAACTATAGTTGGGTGGGAAGCGTTTCTGCACTCATTTAATGGAAACTGTCTACGGAAAGGAAGAGTCCTGAATCAATTTTAAAGATATAATTTTTCCTATGTGTCCAGCATCCTTTTAACTTTTGGGGATTCATCATTTGCCCCATATCATCCCCACACCAAGATGTCATCACTATTTTTTCCTAATTAGGTAGAGTCTGGGTTCATACAGTGATCTTTCAACTTAACCACAGATCTGGCCAATGGGATTCCATCTCACAGGTATTTATCAAACTTTAATCTCATTAGGCTTTTGTTGAGTGGTGTCACCTGCTTTATGGTGGACAAGATGTGTGCCACCCAGATTCCCATTCAAGGAAGGACATATTACCTCAGTTGTCAGCAGACAACCTGAGCTGTCAGCTTCTCCAGGACTTGCTCCAATGGTAGAAAGCCACACAAGGGTATGCCCTTATTGAGGAGACTCACATACCATGACTAATTGAAAAGGGGGCTGGAAGTTCTAAAGGTCCTGTCACTTTGGTGCTTTGTGGAAGAATTCTGTGGGGGAAGCTAAGGCTTTGTTGGGTCTGCCTCCCAGTTGGATGTCTGCATCTGCCCAGGGAGAAGTCCCGCCTTTATTCTACATGCATCAATGCCTGACAAATATCTTGCAAGCCGAACTTCATTTCAGTGTCTACTTCTGGAGAACCCAATACGTGGCATACTGATATGGGACCTATGTCTTTGATCTCTTAAGGAATGTTTATGACCATACTAAACACAATGGGGTTTATAAATGAAGTACACATGTTCTTGTCCTCAAGAAATTCCATAAGGAGACAGAATACACATATACCCCTCTAAAATAGCTAAACAACAATGCAAAATTATTTATGTAATAATATGTGAGTTTACATGATTATGTGACAAAATGAGAGAGAGAATGTATACAGAAAATTAACAATAGACCAGGTTAGTTGTGGGAGTTTTTTGAAAAGGAGTTAGGCTTCTGTGGGCTCTGAAAGT
The DNA here is from genome assembly GCF_011100685.1 of Canis lupus familiaris. Classification (NCBI taxonomy): domain Eukaryota; kingdom Metazoa; phylum Chordata; class Mammalia; order Carnivora; family Canidae; genus Canis; species Canis lupus. The sequence goes on from NC_049225.1 coordinate 50,712,672, forward strand.
TGAGAGAAATTGGGATAAGCACTCTAACGAGTAATTTTAAAATGTTTTCCCTTTAGGAGGAAGTAGCCAAACTGCCTTTCTCCATTCATGATAAATAAACAGATTAAATTTAGCTACTAATCCTATGAGTTTTTGCAGTTCTTTCAGAAATTGCAAAAGCAGAGCCTAGAAATCACTGGAACTGCAGCAGGACTGAGGAGCCATGCTTGTTTTAATACAGCTGACCTGGCATCTTAAAAGGTCATCACAATGTATTGGGTATGGAACATGTTGGGCAGTCTTAAGGAGATTCTGGAAGGTTGTAGATAAGAAGGTTTGGCAAAGACAAAGTCTGTGCTCAGTTACTGCTCTCCATAACTGCCTCCCAGGCAACTACCTACTCCATTGTAAGTGTCAGATGGCAGGGCCTATCAAAGATCAAACTCTTGTCCCCCTTTAATACACACACAAGGAGGTGAGGTCCCAGAGGTATTTGTAGAATGGGCAAATAAATGAGCTGAGCACAGACAGAAAGAAAACACTCAGCCATGCTGCCATTCATTCATTCAAATATTCATTCAACATTATTTATTGAAAGCCTATTATGAACCTGGAACTACACAAAGCATAACCCTCAGAGCTTAATAAGTTCTGTGGGAACTAGAGACCATAAAAAATAATGTCCTGTATAGAGCAAAATGGAGCAGGCTCTTCAACAAAGGATAGTAGGAGGGATTTTTAAAAGAGGAAACAAGCAGAAATCATAAAACCAGAAAAAGTGGACCAGGTGGGAGAAGTCTAAGATAGAAGATAGCATAGCTCAATTGAAGAACTACAAAGAGGCCAAGTAGCTGAAGCTAGACTAAGGGAGGAAACAGATAAATCAGCTGAGGATAAAGAAGAGATAGGGGCAGATCACTCAGAAACTTGTTCAGGACTTTGGATTTTTGACCCAAGAGCAAAAGGAAGCTATTTAAACTTTAATAATGATCCAATTAAATACAAGAGTACATTCCTTCTGCAGAGTAGAGAAAAGCAGCTCCCAGATGAATTCACCAAAACTCTTAGAAGACCAATGATAATGGAAATTTTCCTTGTCCTTATTTCTTTGTTTATTCTTTTTCTCCCTTTGTGGTAGCCTCCAGCCCCAGAACTGAACTGCAGAGCTTACCACAGTGTGTGCATGCCGGTGATCTAAAATAAATTTTGAGGGCTGTGTATCAGAGGTAATGGAGTACACCAAAGAATAACAAGGGCATTGGTGCAGATATGTAAAGGTTGTGTTTTGACTGATCATTTCACCTTACTAAACCCCAATTCTTTTTATCTTTAGAGTACATCTAGCAACACTCTCCCTACTTCCCTTATATAAGGTAAGGAGACATGAGATAATAGATGGTTTAGAGGCATAGTATTTTCAAAAGAACCATTTTCTTAGTAAACTACTAGTATTAAATAAGTAGGAAGAAAGGTCGGCTGCATTAGTGAGAAGTCAGAAGTACAGAATTTGGAGGAAGAGACACAATTTTGCTATTTTCAAGCACATGTGGTTGGTTATAACAACTAGAGAAAATTCTATTACCAATGGTATGTTATGGAGTTTCTCTTAAGGAACAAGCCACATTTCTTGGAAGATTGTCCTTAGTGCTTCTCTTGAGGTCATTGAGTGGCTGTGGGAAATGCATTTCAGCTTACATAGGGCCTTAAGAGTAGGGCAAAGTCTCCTGCTAGTGACAGGAATGGGAATTTGTCCCCAACAGGGAAAGAGGGAATAAGGAGAAGCAAAAGAAAGGGAGAAAAGGGGAGGGCAAAGATGGCAGAAAACTTTGCAGGGCAAATGTAATCTCTCCCTTTGACCAAGTTTTTAGTAAAGTCATCTAATTCATAAAACAGGAGTAACTTTATTTCCCTGGAAACAAGAGAAAGGGCCCATCACCACAATGGCTGCGGGAGGAAGATACAATCAGCAAGAGGAAGCCAGCCCCTGGAACTCCTAGAAGTCTGCATGATACTTTAGCCTTCCCAAAGCCATGGAACCAGCCCTTCAAATTGAGGTTGTTCATTCTCCAAAATCAAGGATGCCACTACTATCACCTTGGTTATAAGAGAAAGCAAAGGTTATTACAGAGTATGTTAAATGGACTGGCATCTTGGCAATGAGTACACTTTGGAAAGCTGCCAACTTACTTTAGATCAATTTTCTTACTCAGACTACACTTAAGGTCATCTTATTCACATCATCATTTTCTTTGGCAAACTCTTCCTTTATAGAATTTGGAAGGTTGCCTGCATCCCAGTTCCTTCTCCAAATCACATAATCCCATTATACATGAAATCAGAAGTGTTTGTGTTCATCCTTTAAGAGCCCTCAGAGTATAAAACAGCACATAACTTTACTTAGGGAGTGGCCAGCAATGGACTCACTGTCAGAAATGTGTGGAAGGAAGGGGACTTTGTGCTTCCTGCTAGCCAAGGGAGCATTCAGAGAAGGAAGACACATCTAACACCATATTTTCAGATTTGATTTTCAATATGGCATTTCCTTAGTAGTGTAAGATATTTAAGGACACTAGCTGTAAAAACTAACTTCATAGATTCAAGTCAATCTACCACTGGTTACTGGGTGAACTTTTACTAATCTCTTAACCTCTCTGAGCTTCAGCTTGATTATCCATAAAATGGGCATACTGACCTTGTAGAGTCACTGGAAAGTTGTGTATTTAAGTCCTTAGCACAGCGCCTGGCACTGCATAAACATTTAATAACTGGTGCCTATCTGTATTTCCACAGTTGTTAGTATCTTTAATATTTGAGCTCTTTGTCATTACTATTCACAGCTGGAATTGAATTTTAAAAAAACTATTGATAACCCAATTTTTACTAAACTAGTCTAAGCCAAACTTTAAAGAAAGTGAGGTTATGTTCACAGTTATATATTTGACCTTTTTTTACCTTGTTTTTCTTGGTTCTTCCTTTTCAAAACCGTATCATCAAAACTTGTTTGTCCTGTTGTCACATTCCTCTGCTAGGGAAAGAAGCAATCCTTTCCAGCTGAAGTTGTTGATGGCTGACAATGATATATGCATGGAATAATTTAGATGTAATCTTCATTCTTTATTCAAAGGTATGGGTTAAAGTGGACAAATGACTTGATTATAGATGCCATCTATCCCCTGACAGAGATGGAGCAAATTCATCTCTTATCCCTAGTTCTGCTCCTACTTAGTTGTACGACCTTGAGAAGGTCACTTAACATCACCAGTACTTACTTTGCTCATTAGTAATATATTAAGCAACATTGACAAGGTCCATTTTTGCTTTAATCCATATTACACTTAGTAAAATTGTAGAAGATAGTCTAGATTTGGATCTGCAATTAGAACGTATGGAGGAAAAGAACAGAGCTTAAAGATAGGAGATAAAGGGTTCTGAGCCCAATTATGCCCCTCCATTTTTATTGTGATGAAATTCTTGATTTTATTCCTGACTAAACTCTGTTTCTTCATTACCTAAAAAATAAAACAATTAAATTAGAGCTATATGTCCCAAAGTATTCCATAGGTGAACAAAACAATGGGGTCATACAAATAGATTCTCTTCCTGGAGGAATTAGAGAATGCTAATGTACACTGTGACTATTTAAGGGAAGTATTCTTTACAGCCTTTCTAAAACTTCTTTGACAAAAGAGCCACTTCTTTTTCCCACAGTGGCTCTTATTTCATGGAACACCCTTTAAAAAATATGGAGCCAGACAACGAGCAAAGTCCTTTCTAGGTCCTGTGAATTTGGGGTGAGGAGAGTAGAAGGTGAGGAAGATTTCAAACCATACAATTAATGCAGCCTCATTCAATGTCACTTTAGAGCACTAATGCTCCTCAAGAGTTAACACTGCCTTTTCCTGAGCCCAAATTCATATACTCAGAGGAGATTGGGCTCTGAAGGCACAATCCTTCCTGGGTTTTTTTTGTTTGTTTGTTTGTTTGTTTTGTTTTGTTTTGTTTTGTTGTATTCTAGATAGAAAGATAGGAAAAAATTCTGTGACATTGTAAAGTATTATAACCCTCTGTTCAGTAGGATCTTTTATAGTTCAGGTAAAAGCAATCTGGAAAATAGAAACTTTAAAAGAGGTGGGCTTTTTTATTTATTTTATTTTTGCAGAACTGGACAAGAGATTTGAGGGCTGTCACCTGTCTAATGCTGATAATTATCTGTGAAGACCTCTCTTGCTCTCTCAGATGAGTTCCTCCAGGTTTCAAAGAAACTCATTCCACAACAACTTGAAAGATAGAAAAGAGGTTGTCAGCTGCTAAAGTTGTTTGGCTCAAAATAAAAGATTCCAAGACTCAGTAAGAGAAGAAATGCCTCTCACAGGCCCTCTAAAACAATAAAAATCTAGAATAGTTAAAATCACAATGTTATTTCACATAAAGTATTTCATAAACAAACCAGTGGTTACATTTAAGTCTTTATCACAAATTTAGTGACGAGGGTATTAGAAAACCTATAATTTAAACACATTAATGAAAGAAATAGAACTAGAAGTACCAGAAGTAAAGAGACCTTAGAAGATTATCTATTTGACTTTCCTTTCTTATTTCAAAGAAGAAATCACTGCAGAGAGGAAAAGGGACTTCACAAAGGCACACAATAAATCAGTGTCAGAACCAAGGTTAGAAATCTTTATTATTATTAATTATTATTATTATTTTAATTGAAGTATAGTTTACATACAATGTTGTATTACTTTCATATGTACCACAGTGAATTGGCAGTTCTACAAATCTGTACGTTATGCAATGCTCACCAAGATTAATCTGTCACCACACAATATTACAGCACCATTGACTATTTTCCCTATGCTATATTTTTCATCACTGTCGCTTATTTTATAACTGGCAGTTAGTATCTCTTAATACCCTTCACCTATTTAGAAATTTTGTCTCTTTGGATTAAGCTAGGTTTGACAGGCACACACCTGAATATTTTATCTTAAAAAATATGATAAACTTTTGTTTTAGAATCATCACTATAGTTACCCATGGAAATACAGTCATTTAAATCTTCAAGGAACTGGGGCTCCTGGGTGGCTCAGTTGGTTGGTGTCTGCTTTTGACTAGGGTCATGATTCCTGGGATCAAGCCCCGTGTCCTGCTGAATAGGGAGTCTGCTTCTCCCTCTGGCCCTCCCCCCACCTCTGCAAGTGCTCTCTCTCCCTCTCTCTCTCTCTCAAATAAATAGTTTTTCGAAAAATAATAAATAAATAAATTTTCAAGGAACTTAACTACTATTCCTTTAAGAATAATAGCTTGAGCAATTAAAACTAATAAGCATAATAACAATACTTCTCTAATAAAATGTCACCTAGTGGAGCCTCAGAGACAGAACACAGTTCTTCTAAGTATTCCCCTCCAAGAGAATTACCTTTCTGGGCTCACATTTTAATCAATATCATTATCTTCCTGAGTGCTACATGATTAAAAATAACACTGACAATTGTCCTACTTTCAGAGCACAGCAGGGTTGATGAGACTTCACAAAACTAAGTTGGTTTATAAGAAAGGAGATACATGGGGTCAAATTGAAAACCATGGAGCTAAGAGCCCCCAAATCTTCACCCTCATTTTACTATAATGAACAACAAAAGACGAATTAGAAGAAAGTTTGTTTTGCTACTGCCTCTTTATAGTCTGGGGCATCTAAGTCTGCATGGAAGGTGGAGGTTGTGAAAGAGAGGACATCTTGTTAGGAACAGCCTACCTGAAAAAAACTTCCTGGAATCAGAAACCCTCAGGACTAAGAAACACCTAAAATGTTGTCTGGTCTAGTTCTTGGACTATGATGAGGTCCTCATGGATCCGGTTTAAAAACTCCACCAAGGTGGTAATGTGAACAGCCCTCATGGAAGAATGAATGAGCCAATTTTAAAAGCCCTACCTGGAAAATGAAAACAATGGATAGACACCAGGCAGGATGCTTCCTGTTCAATAGGAGAAAGAACTCTCAAAACTAGAAGTTGTCCAACATGAACCAAAAAGACTTTCCTCAGAAGGCTGAATAAGCATACATCAAGACTAGTCCCACTGGTTGCTGAATTTAAAGAGGATTAATAAGCAAACATATGGAGACCTGATATTTAAGAGAAATTGGTGTGGACTGTGTTGAATAGTGGAAGTTCAGGAATCTGTTCTTAGGTTGGTTCCCCTGGGAAATAGACTCAGAGAGGGAGATTTGGTTGCAGGATGTTGCCTCAGGATCAATACCTGCAGGCGAGTGAAGGAAGCAGGACTGGGCAAAGGGAGGTATTAAGCAATAATGCACAAGCAAGAAAGGCCTCCTCAGATCCCACAGGAGGTCTGGAATTAGATGCTTTTGTAGAGTTGTCCTGCCTTGAAGCAAGGTCTAGTCTACACCTGCAAACCAGTCCTGGCTTTGGGCTACCCTGGGGGGAAGAGGTGTAAACTTGAATTAGAAGACTTTATTGAGGATAATTCCAGGAGAGGAACTCACTGAGAGTCCCTCAGCTCTGAGAAGGATGTGGACAGCATAGAACAGCCTCTTTTACAGTCTTCTTTCTCTGTCTCTCTAGAACCTAACCAGGGAGTTATTCTTGTCATCCTCCGAGGCCAAATAACCCATAGCCTGGAGTTTGTTTACAGAAGAGTGTTCCTCAAGTCTCACTTGCTGACTGTAGTTTAGGAGGATGAGCATGCGCAGAACAATGTGGATTATATCATTAAGCAAATTATCAGGTGAGGCTTTCTCTAATGACTATTATAGAGATGACTCATTCAAGTCAGTCTGACAGTAGAACAGAAAAGTGTAGCAATGCAGTTTGAAACTGATAGAATTTAAGAAAAGAATGATTCTTAGGACATTTGCACAGACTTCAGTTTCTTTTATTCCCCCCAGCCCTTGATTATTATGAGCTATCAATATGAGGAAAGGTATACAAATAGGAGAAATGGGGACACTGTGTACCCAAAGGGAGGATTTCACATGAAGAGAAAACAAAAGCTAAGAAAGATCTTTGTAGTTCTATATAACTGTGTTTCCTGCAGCAGCTCAGGTGCTTCCCTCAGTTTTCCCTCGGCAATCCTGTGAGGTAGAGATGGCCACCCACATTCTGTAGATAAGAAACCTGAGGGGAGAGAAACTTAAATGATTTGCCTGAGGCCACACTTCAATTAGGTGACAGAACTGGGTTACTCACCCACATGTTTCTACCACAAACTATGATGCTCTGCCTTTTTTGTGCCAAAAAAATCCAGTTTTAATTTCATTCAATGTTTATTAATCACCTAAGTAGGCATTGAGTTAGAATTAGTGGATAATTCTTCAAAGGTATAAAACTGCATCCCCTTGGGTCCTGACCACAAAGCAGCCACAGGACAGGCTGAGAGTCACGTGACCTCCATGAGTGAGGAAGTAGTAGCAGAGTCCTGAAGGGACCCAGACAGCAACAAAAAGGAAAAACATATCCTTAGCACTATTAGGTGCCACTTACATGGCACTTCACAAGCAACCTCTTTCATCTTACAGCTCCCTGGAGAAGGTATAATTATTGTTCCTATTTAATAGACAAGTAAATAGAGACCCAAAGTGGTGAAACAAAATACACAATTAGTATGTTCTAGTGCTGTGACTAAAATCCAAGCCTGTGTGATTCATAAAGCCTAAGTCTTCTCTATGCCCCGCTGCTTAGGCAGGGAGCACTCCTAATCATCAGGAATGAGGAGAGTCTTTGTGTAAGAGTATTTGCCACAGACTAGGATGTCATTGTCCATCCCTCTGTTAGAATTACTCCTTTTCTCTATGTTAGTGTGGCTTAATGGTATTGTGGGTTAGACAAGTCTTCAAAAACTAGTATTAACTTTTTGCTAGGACAGGCACTCTGGATGGGGTCATAGGTATTAAAGAGTACTATCATTTACATGATAGCACTTTTGTGCTATTATTATTATACCATGTATAAGTGTTACTTCCTCAATTAAAATCCAGTTACAGAGGGATGGGCAATAAATGAAAGGGAAGGAAAAGGGGGATTTTTAAGATGGAATTAAGGAAAGCATAGGATTTGGAAAGATAAAAAAGAGGACAAGACATTCCAACAGGCAAACATTTGAATAAAATCTGTGAGATAGTGTCATGAGCTGAATTGTGTCCCCAAAATTCCTATGTTGAAGTCCTAACCGCCAGTAGCTCAGAATGTGAGTGTACTGGGAGATAGGAACTTTAAAGAGGGGATTAAGTTAAAATGAGGTCATTAAGGTGGAGCACTAATCCCATATGAGTAGAGTCCTGATAGGAAGTGGAAGAGACACCAGAGCACAGAGAGAAGGCCATGTGGGGGCACGGCGGGAAGGTAGCCATCTGCAAGCCAAGGAAAGAGGACTCAGGAGAAACCAAATTTGCCAGCACCTGATCTTGGACTTGAAGCCTTCAGAACTGTGAGAGAAAAAAATCTCTGTTGTTAAAGTCACCCAGTCTGTGGCATTTTGTTATGGTAGCCTGAGCAAGCTAATACAGATAGCAAAGTACAAAGTCTTTGTGAGGAAGGGTCCAAAGTGGCCACCTTCATAAAAAATCAGGAGGGATGGTAGAGAGATAAAATAGAAAAGGCAAATGGGATAGATCATAGAGAACTGTGTGTGCGTATACACATGATGTGCACCTTAAGGAAAATCTAGTTTTCAGACCAGCCATGAAGAGTAAGAAAGAAGTGAAAAAAAGAGTCCTCATCTATAGTTCTCCACATTGCAGAAATACTTGTAATGGAAGAGTCTACTGAGAATTTACTTTTCTTTCATGGCCACCTATAAAGTTACCTTGTCTAACCAAGTTTATGATTTTCCATTCTCTAACTGGTGCCTTTCTGGCCTAATTATTTTCATTTCTTTATTGATGCCATTCTCTACCTTATTTGTATATCCCAATTTTATTCTAAACCTTAGCTTTCTGAGGATTATGCAACTGCAAAATATATTGACCTGAAACTTTACTAAACAGACTGTCAGAGTTAGGAGAGCTTTCCAGAGTGTCTTGTCTAGTGCTCTTTATTCCCAATAAACAGAGTGAGGCCCAGAGAGGGAAGGGGCCTCCCAAGTTCACACACACGTACAACCACGCTCCAATGCCCTTGCTCCCAGTTTACCTGCTTCCTAGCTCACCTGGGCCCAGTTTTTGCTGAGATCAGAGCAGCTCCAAGCCGAATCACCTTTTCTCCACAGAGAATACCATTCCCCTGTGTGTAGATGGCAGAAGAGGGCATACAGAGTTTGGTGACTGACCCGAGGTCACATACCCAACCCTGAACAGAAGAACCCAGTTCCTCATTTCCTGTTCTGTCCCCTAACAGTTCCATTTTCTATATCCTGCAAGTGATTCTAGCATGAAATTTTAAATGGGAAAACAGAAACAATCAATGTGCCATTATTATATCCATTTCCAGTCCTGCAGTGGCCAACTTTCATCCAGGAGCCATCTGTGAGAAAATGTAATGGTCCCTCTGCTCTACTCCTCCACCTCAGAAGCTCTTCCTGCCTGTCAGTAGACTAGAGATAGAGCCATAGTCTGCTGAATTGGAGCAGCCTTTAGAAGGTAATCTAGACTTTCGCCTCCTGCAAATTGTCTTTGAGGTTCTGCTTAAATTTCAAATAGCAAGCTACTAACTTATTTATCAGGCAGCTTTTCACACTTTCAGTTAGTTGTTTTATTTTATTTATTTATTTATTTATTTATTTATTTATTTATTTATGATAGTCACACACAGAGAGAGAGAGAGAGAGGCAGAGACATGGGCAGAGGGAGAAGCAGGCTCCATGCACCAGGAGCCCGACATGGGATTCGATCTCGGGTCTCCAGGATCGCACCCTGGGCCAAAGGCAGGTGCCAAACCGCTGCGCCACCCAGGGATCCCTCAGTTAGTTGTTTTAAAGTGTATTTTTTAATGTAACCATCATAATCCAGAAACCCAGTTGATTCAGTCTCAGAGGGAGTTTATATTCAAAAAGTATAGTCACTATCCAAAAATAATGAGAAAGGAATTCTATTCTTCATTCATTTGCACTAAAGGGGACCCAAATACATCACAAAATCCTTTCTTCTCCCACCCTTTTCTCTCAGTATACTGCTGTTTGGTCACTATCTTCCCCTTTAAAAATTCTTCCTCTGCTCCCACTAAGGCTCCTTCCCTTCTCCCTTTCATTGCCCTCTCTTCCCAGCCCTTTATTAATAGATTGACTTAGCATCTCTCTCAGCAAGAAAGAATTATTCCTTTCACAAGAGGGAGAAATTGATCTGGCAATTTGGGGATTAACTTCTGTGGATTGTATGAAGCTAAGTCAATGTCTGCTAATTCCTACTAGTCCTGTTGAAGTGACTTGACCTCAGAGCCACTCTTCCACATGACAGTGCTTTAAATATTTGACAAAAAATCCTTAAGCCAGTAACCACACTCTTTTCTGTTCTCCAAACCAAACATGCCTGCTGTGAAGTTGTTTTTATTTTGGGCCTTCATAAGTGAATGTGATGTGAAAGTACTACATGGATGCAGTTAAAAGAACAGATGTTGGCATTGTTGTTAGCCAATATTAATTAAACACTCAAATATGAATTAAGTCAGCTATGCTGAGGATAAAGTGCCAAACAAAACTCTGTCCTTCAGGAATATACCTTCCTGTTGGGAGAGATTGAAAACTAATTAACAAACAAATAAGTATGTAAGATATTATATAGTGATAAAACACTAAACAAAATAAAACAGAGATAGAGCTACTAGGACTCGGGATGGAGTTACTTTCAATATAGTGTTCAGGAATGGCCTATGGAGGATGTGACATCAGAAGTGAGACCTGAATAATCTGAAGGTGGCAATCATGTGACCAACTCCAACTCCAGTGTTAAGACCTTCTGATGGTAAAATGGCTTTGTATGTTCAAGGGGAAAGCACTATGGTGAGAAGATTATGCATATCATCTCATGGTGGAGAGGTTGACTGCATAAGTAAGGGAAGTCCCTTTACTCTTAGGGGGTGAAAAACTACATGAGGACTTTAGACCGAGAATGATAACTGATTTTGTTTTTAAAAGCATGCTTGGCTGTTATGTGAAAAACAACTGATGGAAAGCAAGAGAGAAGGGCACAACACCAGGCAGGAATGGTCCAAGTGGGAGATGAAGGGGGCTTCAACTAAATTTGTAGGGGTGGACATGATGAGCATGGTTTGGTTCTGCGATATGTTTTAAACCAACTTGATCTTGGTTTTTCAGGGGAGCTGCCTTGGCCTCCAGTGAAAATCACACCCACACAGCCTTCCTAAAGTCTTCTGTTGCAGCCTCTGATGTCTATGGGCCAGTGTGAGTTGATATGCAAAATCCTCTCACCATGGTGCTTTCCCCTTGAACATACAAAGCCATTTTACCATCAGAAGGTCTTTGCGCTGGACTTTGAGTTGGTCACATGATTGCCATCTTCAGATTATTCAGGTCTCACCTCCGGAACCATCAAAATCCTAGAGAACACAGGCAACAACTCTGTGACATTGGCCAGAGCAACTTCTTTCTAGATATGTCTCCTGAGGCAGGGAAACAAAAGCAAAAATAAACTTTTGAGATTTCATCAAAATAAAAAGCTTTTCCACAGCAAAAAATTAATTATTATTAAAAATAAAAGGCTGATTGTAGACAAATACACACAGTGTTACCCCAATTCTTAGCATTAGAAAAAGAGTAGAAAGATATAGATATAAATAGAGATTCATTTCTGGATAGATACGTAAGAAAGTTTTCATATCCTTTAGGAGGAGTAGAGAAAAAAGAGACTTTTATCTTCTATTTCATGCTTTTCTGTGTATTTTTAGAATTTACTTCACCATATGCATTTTTAATTTATAAAATGAATAAATTTTAAGATCTTTTATAACATCTAAATTTTCTTCCAGGGTAAATTTGAGTCTAGGAATAATTAATGTAGTATGCATTGCTTAGTAGGAGTAGCTTTTGACATACATGACATTAGAGAAGAACCTGATTTTAAATAAAAACCAAACAAAAAGTGAGGCCATCTGTTCTGACTGGTCACCTGGCATACACTCTCCTCACCATCAGGAGTAAAAGCTGCAGGAAAACATTCTACCACCAGAAGCCCTGCGACTACCCAGAGCAGCACTGTATGAGATGAGCTGCCAGGATTATCCACAAGATAATTTCAGGGCAGAGAAATGATGAGGGAGGATGATAGAAACATACTTGAGAATTGCCAGAAGAGGCCAAAACCCTGATAGATCATGGGAGAACCTGAGGAAGGGCCCCATGACAAGGGATCTCTGAACATCTGGAGGTTGATGAAAAGATATAAGGTTGTTCCCAGGTGTATCTGCATGGTCCCCCAGGGGGTTTTATGTACATGGTCCTCTCAGCTAAGCCAGGCCAAGAACCTGTGTTGATCTCATTTAAGCTGTGACCTCCCTCTTCACTGAACATGTGTTTTGAAAAATCCTCATCTGCTACATGTCAAACCCATATTTGTAACACAATCAGCAGTCTCCAAAGGGGGCTGACTCAAAGCCAACTTCAAGAACAGAAAGAATTCGGCAATCCACCACAATAATGAAGAAGATTAGTGGCAGGGTGCTTTCCTGGTTGCCTGATTTCCTTTTTCCTTTCTGTTTTGTCTTCTCGTCTTATCAATAACCATCACATATTTGGTGACTAGAGAGCCAATTTTCTGATAAATAGCGCATGTCATGAGAAATGATAGATCAACATTAGAAAAATAGGTTTTTGTTCATTCATGGAAGCTCCACACAAAGTACTATTCGGTAAGTGCCCATCCTTCAATATGTCACATGCAGTCACTGATAACCAGAGTTGCTGTAAACCTTGGGACATTTTGCTCTTTCATTCATTACATGTAAGCTCGACCAGATTAATTAACTTCATTCTAACTTGCTTTGTCTGTCCCTAATAGGATATTAGACAAGAGTGGCAATCCACGGAAGAGAAAGGGATGTAAAATACAGAGTGGTTCCCATTAGTTTGTTTTGCAAATCCTAATCTCTCAAAGCAAGCAAGATCCTGACATATATGGCTTTCCTTTGCTCACAGCCAGCATCACTAATTCAGCATAACAGCACTTTCCCTTACCGCTTCTAGATGAGGCCTCAGAGCTTCAGGCAACTACTTGAGAACTGACAGATAAGCTAGACTATCTTCCATCCCGGCAGCTGCTCCAGCCAGGCTTTTTCTTTGGATCCTATCCATGGTTTAGGACCCAAAGATATCAATTTCTCTTACACTGTACAGTGTGGTGTGTGCAATGTGGTATATCACGCCATTACTAATGGGTGACTACGACTGCTGAGGAATTTGCATAGAATAATACATCCTTATGCTGAACAGAAGCTAAGGAAGCTAAACTTTGTTCATGGATCATCCTTTGTCACTGGAAGTCTGAAAATCTGTGGGTTCCTCATTAAATCATTTCCTTGAGACTTTCTGAAGAGTTTAAAAATAACTCAATACAGGCAAAAGAAAATTTAACTTCCATCTCTATGCACTCCTTTTCCATGTTTCTTTTCAAAGGAAGGGGGAGAATTGCTAACATAATTGGTCAGAAATCAAGAAATAATTGTGCCATGAATATTAATAGGTTAGAGACCTTAACCCTTGTTCTGCTCCTCTCTCTATGCCTTCCACTACACACAGCTTTTTTAGTAAGTCAAATGAGGCCTTTCCTTGGCAGGACTTGTGAGCTGCCTCTCCTCTTCTTAAACTTCATAAAACTTTCACTTAGCTGAGTCAGGGTTCTCCTTGGAGCCTAGCCATCTCTCCTTGCATGCCAAATCATGCTGGACATTGTGCTAGATTAGAATTTTATTCATTTCAGCTCCTTTCAATTAACAAAAATATTTTGAGCACCAACTATGTGCAAGCATCATAGTGGGTGGTAGGCATTAGCCATGCATAAAGTATAGAAAAATAGATCTTATATTCTTTTAATAAGTAAAACCTAGTGCTTTGGAAAAAAATTAAAGCATGCAAGTGGGATAGGGAATGGAGAGGTGAAAAGAACTGTTCTGATTTCAAGTAGAATGGTCAGGAAAGCCCTCAGTGAGAAGGTGACAGTTGAATTACACCCAAGAAAGCAAAATTCCAATCATGTAACTATTTTGAGAGAAGAAGCACTACAGATATGGAAAGAAGCAAAGGCAAAGAGCAGGGGGCATGACTGGGTGTCTGAGGAGCTGCAAGGAGGTCAAGTGGCTGGAACAGAGTGAGCAAAGTGAAGAGTAATAGGAGATGAGATCAGAGTTATGAGGTGGATGACAGGGGGCAGATTGCTTGAGGACTTGTGGGTCATTGTGATAACTTTCTATTTTACTCAGGATTAGGGGGAATAAAGAAGAGCTGTGTTAGATTCCTATTACTGCTATTACAAATTACAACAAATTTAACAGCTTTAAACAACAAATTTGTTTCTTTACCATTTTAGAAGTCAGAATTGCAAAATCAGTTTTACTGGACTGAGGTCAAAGTATTGGCAGGGATGATTCTTTCCAGAGGTTGTGAGGAGAGAATCTGTTTCTTACCTTTTTTCAGAGTTAGTGGCCCCTGTATGCCTATGCTTGTGGTCCCTTCCTTCATTTTCAATGAACGTGGCTTCAGTCTCTATTTGCATTATTATATCATCTTCTCCCTTGACTCTATTTCAGCTCTCTCATAAAGATGGTTGCAGTTATATCAGATCCCCCAAAAATCCAAGAGTATCTCCTCAGTTCAAAGCCCTTAATGTATTTATATGTGCAACATCTCTTTTTGTCATATATGGTAACATTCACCGGTTCTGGGGATTATGACATGGACATATTGGAGGGCATTATTCAGCCTACCAGCAGGTATCCCTGCTTTCCAAAAGATTGAGTTGTGCCAGTTCACCTTTAGGAATGACCTACCTTAGTACCCGACTTTAACTAACAAAGAAATCCAAAGAGAATTTTTGCTTTTATTAGAAAAGCTGTTACTGTACAAATCTAGGTCTTTCCTAAAAGCAAAGCTGCCTAGTGTAAACATTTGGAAACATACTCTTTGCTTTACACTATTTTGCCTTATTAAAGGTTTTGTAGGAACTCTATTTCTAGATAACAGGGGACAACTATACCTTAACTTGATTCTGGTTTCTAAAGCATTCTCTGGTCACTCTGTTGAGAATAGGCTTTTGGAATTGCAAAGGCAGAAAGAAGGGAACGAGGTAAGTGACTCTTGCAAAACCTCGGGCAGAAGATGATGATGGTTCAATTCAGAGTGGTGACAGCAGGGTTGTTGGGAACTCATACTTTGGATATGTTTTGAAGATAAAATCAACATGATTTGTTGCTATCAGCCATGAGGAAAATAGAAAAGCAACTGCCCTCCAAGTCTGAGCAGTTGGAAGGATAGATATGCTTTTTTTTTTTTTACCAAATGAGAAATGTTATTGAAGGAGTGGATTCAGAGGAACAATAATGAGTTTGGTTTGTACATATAAATTTGAAATGTCTATTGAAGATTCAAATTGAGATGTCAACATTTGAATTAAATCATAGGACTTGACTGTAAATAGGTGAATCAGACTAGTCTTTACCATAGTTGTGCACTGAGAGTCATTACACATACTTTAAGACCATTTGACTATTATTCTTTGTATGTAATTTACATAGAAACATCATGAGGGCAGGAGAATATGGAAGATGGGCAGTAGCATGGAAGGATTAATGTACTACCAAAACTCTGGCTGCAACACCATTGAAACAGCCTTGAAAAGATCCAAAATACCACTCAACCCCAACACTGTATATCTTTGGAAATGTAGTTTCAGTTTCCAATGTTGATAGAGACATTTACCAAGATCCCCTTGGATCTTGGTCTATGATCTATTTCAGTGGTCTTAAACTCTGGCTTGTGTCAGAATCAGGGGAGTGTGCTAAAATGCACCTTCCTGACTCCATCTTCAGAGTCTGACTCAGAAAGGTTGGGTGGTCATAATAGTGGTCTGCAACCCAGGTAGGAGTGTGGGAAAAGAGAGAAAGGATAGATTTGTCATAGTAAATGAGGCTATGTAGTAGCAGTTTGGTTTAGTTTGGTTTGGTTTGGTCTGTAGTTAAGAATTCATAAGCAAATTACATTTAGCATGAGCAAATGTATCATTTTATTTTCACAACACCCTAAGATGTGGGAAGAAATTAGTAGTATTAGTGTAATTTTATAGATGAGAAAACTGAAACCCCAAGGAATGATGACTTTCTGAGGTCACATAGCCAGTCAAGGCAGAGCTGAGATTTTTCAGCTAAGGTTGTTTGACTTCAATTTGCATATCCATGCTAGTGCCCGGTGTTCTGTGTTGGGAATGGGAACATGGAAGGATGAATGGTTGGATTGTGAAAAGGGGGTGACTTGAACTTGCTGTTATGTTAATAATTTGATGTTATGTTAATAACATATGTTATGTTAATAATGTCTGGACTTACATTGGGATAATGGAGTGAGTTCTGGAGTCAGGCTTTCTGGGTTCAAATCTGGACTCTGACTTGCCGGTGATGTGACCCTGATGCCACATCACCTTTATAAATCTTGATTTTCTTTTCTGCAATTAGGTCTACAAACATAACCCACATCCCAGGTTATTGTGTTGGTTAAAGAAGATAATGCACTGAAATCTTA
The DNA here is from genome assembly GCF_011100685.1 of Canis lupus familiaris. NCBI lineage: Eukaryota > Metazoa > Chordata > Mammalia > Carnivora > Canidae > Canis > Canis lupus. Next base: position 50,729,346 of record NC_049225.1, read on the forward strand.
TTCAACATGGCCTACAACATCTCTTTATGATCTGCCATCTGCTTTCCTCTCCAACTTCATGCATGAAATATCCTCTCCTATTGTACATCTTGCTCCAGAGATGCTAGCTTCTTTTTATTTTACAAACAAATCTGGTTCATATGGGATATTTATCTTGGAATACTCATCTGCCTGGAAAACTTTCCCCATTAAAAGAATGTCATTTCAAATGTTTCTCCCACACAGAAGTTTTCCCTGTACACTCAGGGACCCCTTCCTTCCTGGGTCACTATCCTGAAACTGTTTACCTGATTATTACTATCCCTCCAACTAGAATTTAAGGTGCATAATGTCACTTGTCCACTATTATAGCCAGAGGTCTTAGAAAAGTACCTGATAGTAAAGGGAACTCAGTGAACATTTGTGGGAAAGAAGATAGGGAAGAAGGGAGAGAGGGAAGGAGGGAGGGAAGGGAGGATGGATGGGAGGAAGGAGGGGCAGAAGAAAGGGAGGGAAGAAAGTGATTAAAAAAATGGAAGGAAGGAAGGAAGGAAGGAAGGAAGGAAGGAAGGAAGGAAGGAAGGAACTTTGCCTATCACCTGATTATAGAAGCACTAATGATATGCTACTACTATAATTATTAAATAGTTATTAAACACCAATTATGAGCCAGGAATTGTGCTAAGATTTACCAGCCTTACAACACAGTGTATCTTTCTGAACCACTGTTGCATATGGACTGAAAAAGTTAGGGTGGGGGTGGCCCACTATGAGACTCTAACTCTTAGGACTCAATGAATTCAGGACTTAGAACCAAATCCTCAATATCTGTAGGAAATTTGAATTCAGCTGGAACCTGTCCCATGCACAAAACTCATTCTCCAAGTTCACACCAAACAGATGGACTGTGTATTGCACCTAGGAGTCCAGGCAACTCTGGCTGTGCGGTTGCATTGGAAAATCTCAAAGAAATGGAGTAGAACTTCCAAATTTCCAAAGGGGAGTGAGGTCCTAAGTCCCACTTACAATTTTGAATCGCACAGGTTATGGGTTTTCAATGGATCTTTTCATTGTTTATCTTCACTTAACGTTCACTCCCTTTCCATCTGGGATGAGAAGACATCATCTGGCACCTCTGCCAACCTCATCATCACAATTTTTTACCTGGCAGAGAACGACTGGTTTGAGGAACAGATATAGGATTTCTAGAGAGTTAAATACACACATCCCTCTTCTGCAGAGTTGTGAGCATCGGTGAGTGAGAGCAGGAAAGCTTCTGTGTGTTCAGAGAACTTTGGAGATCTCTCATTCCTTTACCAGCTTGAATTAGCAACTGGACATAAATGCCCTTCAGCTGAGAATGAAACAGGCTCAGTTCCCAAAGCAGAACCATGGTCTTTGTTAAAAAGAATTTTTGAGTCTCCTCTCTTGGGCATCTACAATGAGATATTTAGGAGGTAGCACCAGTAACTTGCTCTAATTGGGAGACACTCATTCTATCCAGATTTGGAGTGTGTCAATCTAAAAGTCAAGTCTTTATTTTTCTCCTTGTTTTGGCAAAATAAGTGTTGGAATTCAGTTCATTTCACAAAGATTTGAAGAACATTTACTGTGTGCCAGGCCCCATATGTTGACATTACAATGGTAAACAAGCTACTTTTCTCATGGAGCTTATAGTCCAGTGGAAAATAGTCAAGGAAATAATTCATTATAAGTCATTATGATGAGAGCTAGGCATTATAGAGTATTTTTTGGACCCAGAGATATTTACCTAATCCAGATTCAGGTAGACAAAAAAGCCTGCCAGACAAAGAGGTATCTTAATCTGAATCCTATATGAACCATGGACCAGTAAGTAGTCAATGGATCTGAGATCCAGGTCTCATTTTTTCTGTTATTAGTCTTATAAACATGGGCAAGTGTTTTAAAATCAAATAACATCAGTCTCTTTATCTTGGAAATGGGGCATCTCACAGGATCCGGTAACAAAAAAATGGGCAAGTTACTGGAAAATTCTAAAGCATTCTACAAACCGCAAGGCAAGGTATTATATGAGGCACTATTGCTATTGATTCTCTAGCATCTTAGCCTATATGTGCTTGGCTTGAAGCCAGAAAGTTTGGTTTCTTTTCCTAGCATCATTAATCTCCGAAAGTGTTTTGAAGTTATTTTGTAACCAAGCTCCACAAATGGAAAGTCAAATTTATTGCCAGCTTAACTCTGCTGATATTCAATCTTATCCCCCAACATATCCCAAGTTCTGACCCCATAAGGTTTTTTTCTGGTCTTCATACATTCCTAGGAAGCAAAAGAGCATGATCCATGAATATTTACCAGCATGATTTGTGATTTGTAAGCAGATATGAGGATAAAATGTTAATATTTCAAGCATCAAGGTTGAAATGCGTTCAAACTGAAACAGAGCTCTATTCCAAAGCAAATATGAGGAACAAGCTCTTCCATGGCATTACAGCAAGATTTATTTTTATGTCTCATCTTTTATAAAGCGTAAAAACACTCTCAACTCTCAGGGCAGCCCTTCTCACCTATCATCCGTGGAGAAACCAGAGTTAATGTTGTCTCTTCCTGAATTGAAATACATTTTCCCACTAATGAATAGGACAGTGGCCAATATGTTCATCTTCAAGTGTGATATCTGGAATTACCCATGAGATAGAAAACCATACTCTAAAAACTGTGGGCCCAATGCTCAGAGAGAATCAATGTCAATTCCCTAGATATATTTGGACAAAAGAAAATGCCCAAGAGAAACAAGACGTCAAAAGATAACCTGAGAGAGAAAACAAGAGGAAACACTAAGTGTTAATCTACAGAGACAATGTTTGTATGCTGCCCCACATTGTTGTAACTCAGCATAAGTAATTACTTTTCACTTTTCTTTTTTTATTTCATTTTTTTAATTTAAATTCTAGTAGGTTAACACCTATGGTATAATTGGTTTCAGGTGTAGAATTTATCGATTCATCACTTATATATAACACCAAGTGTTCATCACAAGTGCCCTCTAACTACTTTTCCTTAGAAACAGAGTTTTCTAGAGAACTTTTGATTCAGATGAGGAGTTCTCATCCTAATACTGGATCTTAGAAAGCTAAGATAAAGGCTCCCTCTCAAGTCTACTCAACCTCAACACTTGGCATGATTTGACTGGGGACTCAAAATGCTGAAATAAAACTAAAGCAGAGGGTTGAGGTAAGAGTTAATGGAGGAGTTTTTGTACGTCTTTTCAAAATAGGTTGCCATTCATTAAAATTCAGATGAAGACTTCTAGGACTGAATGTTTCCATCTGGCGTCCTTTGGAAGACAGTATAGTGAAACAGTTCAAAACCTGAATTAGGGAGTCTATCTTAAACTTTAGTTGTACTAGAATTTTTCATTTGCCCACTATTTGCATTTTTGGGTTAATACAGAAAAGTCATTGTTTCCCTTCCTACCAAGAGACTGAAATCAAAGGAGAGAGCAATAACTTGAGGAGGCAGGAAAAAAGATGGAGATCACAAAAGCTTCTTTGGGGTGTTCTATAAAGGGAGTCAGTGATGAGGCAGTACAAAGAAGGTAAGTTGAGAATGTTTTCATGTTCTAGAGAGAAACTGTCCTAGCAGAACTGACACAGAAACACCTATTTGTCCTGAAGGTGTTTGAGGGCAATTAATTTTTCAGTCTACATTGTCTCTAAAGGAAGGATATCTGGAATGCCTAAGTGGCTCAGCATTTGAGCATCTGCCTTCAGCTCAGGGTATGATCCCGGGTGCAGGGATCGAGTCTTACATTGGGCTCCCTGAGAGGAGCCTGCTTCTCCCTCTGTCTATGTCCCTGCCTCTCTCTGTGTGTCTCTCATGAATAAATAAATAAAATCTTCAAAAAAAAGTAAAAAATAAAAGAAGGATATCCTTCTCCCTAACCTTAAAAAGTAACCTGAGACGTAACACAGAGATGACACTGTTGGAATTTATCATCCATCCTCTTCATATCCTCACTTTAAACATATTCCTTTATTGTGGTCTATATTTAACTCTGCCTTATTTTCCATCCTTTAGTTATGTTTCCCCCATCTCTGTATTATGAATTTAACAAGGTAGAGACCAAACACTGTGCCTCTCTTTTCTCTTCCCACACCTTCCTTACCAAGCCTGTATATAGTAAGTGTTCATGAAATATTTGGTGAAAAAAGAAAATAGACAATTGAAGTGGAAGTTTCAAAGATTCGTGTTTTTTTTTTCTCTACCTAGTTGGTCCCTAAGCAAAATAAGGAAGAATGTAAGTTTAATTAAAGTAACCTCATAAGTATCCTTTTTTACTACTCACTCTCCCCATCAGTGTTCTTCAGATTGCCCACTTCCTTCACCATGAGCGTGACTTCAGTTCCAAACGTCCACGTATCAAAACTTACTTGCCTTGCTTTTCATTTATAAAAGGAATTTTATTTTCAAATTTTCAAGATAAAAACTATTTTCCTGGTAAACTAATCTGTTCATTTAATAGCTGATGACTCCTGGCATCTTAGGTGTGCTAGTCCTAAGTTTATTTTATAGGAGGTTTCTGGGACAAATGCCTTCATGAAAAAGATTATGTGTAAGACTCTAGATGGTTTAATAGGCTAATGGAAATTTAACAAGAAGTGGAGAGGTTTTCTAGTCTTCAAATCATTCACCCTGCAGCCTAGACCTAGTTATAAATAAGCATTCATATGATGAATATGAAAAATTGATAGTAAAAAGAAGAGCACAAATCATTAGATTTTCAAAAACTCAAGTCTTGGTGGCTGGTGCCAGAAACCTCATAAAAGAGCAGCTGTTTGAGATGGGCACTGTATTTTCTGTATTTATTTAAGTGCATTAATATTAGGAAAATTAATAAGAAGTCATAGAAGCTATTTTCTTATTCTTTAAAAGTCCAGATCTTCTGCATGCCTTCCTCCACTTGATTTTTCATGCATGTTATTTTGCTGTAGGCTGCCAGAATGCTAAAATATAAATGATCATTACAAGTTATATAGGCCTTTTTGACTAAAGAGTAAACCCAAAGGGTATATAATAGAGCAAGTTGGGGGGGGGGGTCTGCTATAGGCTGTATATGAAAAGAAGTGACTGTGAAGGACATGATTCTAGAAGAGAAAATTGAAGAAAGACAACTTAATGTTTTTGCCCATCTTTGATTTTTAGAAGAAAATGAATACTTAGCTTAACACAGGTGGAGAAGAAAGAATAGCACAAAAATAGTAGATCATGGTGGGAAAAAAAAAGGAGGTCTTTGAGTAAAGACACCTGTTCTGCCTCTAATAGGATGCTTTAATGGGAAAAAGACACTTTACTTTTTGGGATTCAAGTTGACCTAAATAAAAAATGAAGATGTTGGACCAAATGGTCTCCAAAGTCCCTTGGAAGAATGTTCTGATGCTCAAGGAGTTCAGAAAACTACTTGGGGTCCTTTGAACCTATCAGCTCCATGATTAAAATCTTCACGTATATCGACTCTCCTCTTGTGCAGGCTCAGGGCACTTAGCAACAGATTAGGCAGAGGGGTCAATTCCCAGGCCTTTGGATCTGAAAAATGTGGAGTCACTTTCTCATCTTTGATTCCAATGATATATTTTGGTTCATGATGCATGAAATCGATTGTGAAAGATAATCTCCCCAAGCTATACTGCAGAACCATTAGACACTGAATCTTATCTGCAGGTAAAGTTTCTTAAAGGATTTGTCTACAGATACATCATGGAAGCCAACCACAATGATGCAATGTGCTTTGAATCTCTAGTTGAGAGGGAGAACCACCAACTTTGGAAATGGTGGAAATAATACAGAGCCTGGAAAAGCCTTGCAGTTAATATGAAACTATCTGTGACCCAGCCATTCATTCATCTGACAATATCTATTGAGTTCCTATTATGCACCAGGCACTGTGGTGGGCACTTAGCAAGCAGTAATAAGCAAGAAAAACTTGGTCCTTAACCCAATGAAACTCATAGTTTAAGGATGCTATGACTGTTTTATGGACACCTACAATTGGATGTCATGGAAACCCTCCTTCAAAAATAGCAATTAAGAATTGAATAATGGGCGGGGGTTGAGGTGACTGGGTGACAGGCACTGAGGGAGGCACTTGGAGGGATGAGGACTGGGTGTTATGCGATATGTTGGCAAATTGAACTCTAATAAAAAAAAAGAATTGAATAAGACTTCCAAGTCTTTTAGGTATTCCTCAAATGAGGTATTTTTAATTTCTTACCTTTGAGCACACTATACTTTATCAGGGTCCTCTTTAGGTGGAGCCAGATGTATTTAAGAAAAAGAGAACAGGATTCTTCATTCTCCCTGTTCTGAATACAGTTATATTAATGCAGCCTGTGATCCCAGTAGCTCTCATTAACATCATGATGATGATGATGATGATGGTAAGAATGAGAATGTGAAGATTCTGAATACCTGGACTAAAATCTGTATTCTATCTCTATCTTCATTTGGGTTCCTCCAAGAACAGGAATAGGTTGAGGAACAGTTACAAGACCTAGATGGCCTGATTCTATTGTATACTCCTCACAGGTAAGTTCTTTTTGCTAAGAAACCCCTTCTTCCTCCCTATATTTCTCTATTTGCCTGCTCCCTGGCTGGTAGTGCCTATAAAAATCTTCAGGTCCTAGCCTAGATACCACATCCTGCAGGAAGCCTTCCTCAACTCCCAAACATGATTGGATTGCCTTCTTACATGTTTCTACAACATCTTGCCTTTGTTTTTGTCATACCACTTATGCTACTATATTTGCATTGCCTATTTTTCATTTGGATTCATACAACTGTGAGTTCTAAATGGTCACAGAGGGTGAATGAATGATAGATAGATAGATAGATAGATAGATAGATAGATAGATAGATATTGCCTACTTTGCTCTGGACCAAACAAGCACAACCTCCCATATAACTCTGATTTGAAAAAGCACAGATCTGCCTTCTGCATAAATGTTGATTTACTCCCAATGAATATTCTTCCATTAGGCCTATTCTGGTTTCCTCCAATTCAGGAAATATGACTTATTTTGGTTATTAGAATAAGAAAAAACACATGGTTTTTAAAGACTATTTGGTGGATGCAAGGGGAGACAATCCCACAATAATCAGGCTACCTCTCCAGCCTGTAAGTCCTGGTGAATCCCTCTAACCATTTCTAGATAGTATGTTCAGAGAAACTAATTAGACACAACATCCCACAGGACAGGTGTCCTCCAGATGATGCTACTAGTGATGTAGGAAAAGATTGAGACCATGTGATTTCCCCCCTTAACTCTCAGAAGAGTCCTCATTCAGCCCAGGGAAACAAAAGCCAGGACCTGAAGAACCAATAGAAGAATAAAGAAGGCCATGAGCATTAGTGTCTAAGAGATCTTGAATTAAACTCTGGATCTATGGATCTGTCCCTTATCAGCTGTATGACCTCACAAGTCACTTACATCCTGTAAGCTTCACTTTCCTCTGCTGTAAAATAGGGATAACATTTTCTTTCTTTCTTTTTTTTTTTTTTTTTTTAAGATTTTTGATCTGTTCATTTGAGAGAGACAGAGAGAGGACAAGCAGGGGGAAAGGCAAAGGCAGAGGGAGAAGCAGACTCGCAGCTGAACTGGGAGCCAGATGTGGGGCTCAATCCCAGGACCTGGAGATCATGACCTGAGCTGAAGGCAGATGCTTAACCATCTGAACCACCCAGGTGCCCTACATTTTTTTTTCTTAAAACCATGCCTGGGATTTAATATAGCCTAATCTTAAAAGATAGATGGTAGCATATAAACCGAATATCCAATTTTAAGTGGAAAGGGTTTTAAAAAGGTAGTAGGTTGCTACTCTTAAGAAGCAAATAGCTTTCCCGAAAAAACTCTTTTATACCATTGCAACTATAGCATGCACCAGGCTCACCTGCAGGACTTGTTAAAATAAAAATCAGTGGGCCTGACTCTCTGAGTTTCTGATCCAGTAGGTATGGGGTAATCCAGGCACTGTGCTGGGTCCTGGGAATATGGGACTGAGCTCACTGATCCTTGTCTTCACAGACCTCACAATTTAATGGAGGAGGCAGACATTAAACAATATTCTGACACATGGAGTTTTCAGAAGACATCACATTCAGATTTCCCCCCACCCCAGAATATCATTAAGCCTTGTATTGGTTCTCAAACTTTGGTGTACATAGAAATTACCTGGGGTGGCAAGTGTTAAAATGCAGGTCCCAAGTTCCATTCTCAGAGAGTTCAATAGGTCTGAGGTGAAGCCAAGAACATGAATGTTTTATAAGTTCTCCAAATCATCCAAATGTAGGTGGTCTTCACCCTACACTCTGGAAACACTGCTTTATTAAAGGACATCATTCTTTGCTGATAGATTTTTAATGCAGGCTCTCAAATTGAAGTAGGCCAGACCTACATTTCCCTCCATTTTAATAAAGAAGTTACTCAAAATTAAATCTCTGTGCTTCTCTCTCTTCCTCCAGTATTTTGACAGCCTTTAGGAAGCTATTTTAATTAAGTAATTCATGGAGAGAACACTGTTCAGTTGTGCCTTGGCTTTATTTGGAAAACAATAATTATAAACCAAAATCTCACTATTTCTGGAAGGATATGGGCATAAATAATATTTGTAAAATGGGAAAGAGCAGTGATGATGTATGTTCAAGTGTATACTAGATTCAAGCACCACCTGGGACAAATGCTTGACAGGCTCTGATTCCTGCACCTTCAAGATAAGGGTGCAAGTGACCAACAGGTCAGATAAAACGAGCCAATTCAAGAATGATGCAATGGAGAGAGAAATCATCATAAAGACAATTCACCTGAGGCCTGAGACTCTCAAGCACCTACTCTACAGCCACAGGAAGCAAGACCATGTCACTACGGGTTGCCATTTTCCCCACATTCCCCAGTGATACAGTGGAATGCTCTGTTAATGGTCTTTTCATTTGTCCCCTCCTGGTAACATGAGAAAGGAGCATGAAAACACAATGTACATTATCAAACTAGCTTGACAAGACATTAGCACACCTGTAACAGGAGAATGAAAAAAAAAAAAAGCCTCAAATACTTAATAAAATCAATAAAATAACATACCACATATCAAATGGACAGAAATTCTTTGGCTAGGGTTGGTAAAGAAATTTCAGAGTCAGATAAAGTAATTGGGCTTCTGTCAAATCTGAACATCCTAGGTTGCTAATCTATATTATGAAAGTTGAAAAAATTGGTGTTTGATTACAATCTAAAAGGAGATTCTGAGTGGCATTCGAAATTACTTTGGTCCACAATCATTTAGTAATATAGCTAGTGCAAGTCTCCACAACTGAGCCATTCATCAAGTCAAAAATTACCCACCCATGTGCCATCATGTGATTACTCATAAATATTTGTGCATCATAACACATGCAGAGCAGAGTGAGACACTGCACAATCACAAGAGGGCACCCTCACCATTTGGGGAGACAGAGTACATGCAAACCATATCATCCCAGCATATACATAGAACCAACCTGCCCATATCCTCTACTGGCTCCCACAGCAAGGAGATAATCAGGGGCAGGGATAATCAGAGAATGTGTTTGGTAGGAAGCAGAAGAAAATCTCATAACGAGTTGAAGGGGATAAAGTAGTTACAATTATCTGAAGAGGAAATGAGTACATTCCAAGTAGAAGATCTGAAAGACCCATGGTTAATCAAATAAATCTTTCCCTGATGAAAGCACTGGGAATTATATAAAATAAAGTCTGTTCTTACTTATCAAATAAATGCAAAATAAAAATAAGACAACATCTTCCACTAATTAAATTGGCAATATAAGATAATTATCAACAGAGTCAGCAAATCCTTCTCTAGGGTTGTAAATGTGATTGGCTACAACTTTTCTTGAGGGACAACTAGCAATGTATATCAATGGCCTTCAAAATTTATCATACATTTTAAGATAAAAATGCTATGTCTATTAAATGAAACCTACGTTGAATTTTTGTAAAATGGAAAAATCACAAAAATATGTACATCTAACAGGTGGGCATAGTTAAATTATGATGCATCCATACAATGATGATTGTGATGGAAAGAATATTTAATAACTTGCAAAATATTCATAGCAACTGATGAAGAATATGATCCAATTTTCATTTTAAAAGTACTTCCTATACACTAAAAACCGTCTAAAAATCTAAAATCATATTCACCAAAATATCAATGAATGATGGTTCTCTCTGAGTTGTAAAGTTAAGGGTGATTTGTATTTTTTTCTTTTTATTTATTAGTCATTTCCACATTTTTTTATAATAAATATGTATGCTTTAGAAACCAGAAAAACATGAAAAGTGTTCTTTTAACAACTAAGGAAAAAAGATTGAATGAGTAAAGGTCAGTTTTTTCTCATTGCTCATAGTGTAAAGGTCAGATTCCCTTACATGGCTTGGCTCTACCTACTACTCCAGTCTCCCCTTATTACATTCCCACTAACTCTCTCAGCCTTAACCACACAGGTCTCCAGGTTTTTGCCATTTGCTTTCTATCACAGAGCCTTAGCATAGTAGATTAGATTATTTTTATAGTTATATATTCCCATCCCCTCCCTATAAGAGTATTATGCTCCTGCTCCCTGCCATGTACAGTAAGTACTATGTCTCCAGTGTTGAGGATTCTACTTCTCTGTCCCATTTGCTTTAAGTTTGGCTTTTTTTCTTTTAAAGATTTTATTTATCTATTAGAGACAGAGACAGAGAGAGAGAGAGAGAGAGAGAGAGAGAGAGGCAGAGACACAGGCAGAGGGAGAAGCAGGCTCAATACAGGGAGCCTGATGCAGGACTCCATCCCAGGTCTCCAGGATCACACCCTGGGCTGAAGGCAGCACTAAACCACTAAGCCACCGGGGCTGCCCTGAGTTTGGCTTTGATCTCTACTTTTCAGGCCTCAATGGCCCCTTCTTGTGGATTTTGAGAATGTTGAAAGCTCACTGTCATCAAAAGAAATGTAAGCAAACATGACAAGGCTACATCCAAGTAGAAGCCTTCAGAGTTATGTTCAAGGTTTCCAACAGTGCTCCTGACCTTTTGTTCTACTACAAGAATAGCATGTCCCACATTGGTGTTGTTACTTCAGTTTGAGTCCTTGAATGAGAGGCAGAGTCATGGCCCAAGCAGAGCTACCATTAACCTACAGCCTACCTGTGAGTAATAGACAAGTAATAAAACTTTACAGTATAAGCCACTGAGATGTGGAGGTCAGTTAATACTGCAGCAAGACAGACTAATACACATGGCACATGGCCATTTCTTTATCTAGAATATTTTGACACACCACCTCTACTCTACATAGTTAATTCCACTTCTTCCTTCACATCTCAGTTCTACCCTAGGCCCTGATCAGATCAAATCCTTTTCATGAGCTTTCCTTCTTAATACTTATGATAATCATAATATCACAACTTTTGTGTGATTGTTCAATCAATATCTAGTATGCCAGTACTATGAACTCCTTCAGAGCAGGGACAGTGGCTATTTATTTGTTCACCCATTGTACCCCCAGGACCTAGCACACTGTTTGGCACGCAGTATATCCTCAATAAAATATATATATATATATAAATATATATATAATATAATATAAATATTTTAATATTTATATTTTATATAATATTTATATAATATTTAAGCACTTTCACTTTAAAAGCACTTTATATATATATGTATATTAGTTGATATTATCCTCGTAACTGTTTTGTGATGAAAGTACTACTATCTGCTCCTAATTACCCTCAGGGACATTTGGCCCTTTGCCCAACCACACAGCTGGGAGCTGGTGGAGAAGGGTTTAAATATAAGCACTCTGTGCCTAAGTATGTGTTTGTAACCACTAGATTATGCAGCCATTCATTTTGTCTAAAGGTTATGAGTACTGGGAAAGACTTGTGGAACTGCATTGGCCAGGTGAGAAAATATTTAATTTTAGTTTCTCTATTGTATCACATGGGATCATCTTAGCTACCACTAGCATGGGGAGGGCAGCTCCAGGAGATCATTTCCTCTCAAGTAAATAAAGCACACATGTTTTTCCACATCACTCTCATCATTTGGTGTCTACCCAGTGCTCCCTCCCGATTCACTGGTAAAGTGATGCCCATAACAGTGATGACATCATCACTAACACATTTTGGTCCTCTTCATACCCCTTGCTGTGCCTGCACAATCCCCTGCACATATTAGGTGCTAAGTAAATGTGTTTTAAATCAGATGGGTCCTGTCATTCTTGCCTTGTGATGTAAATGATTGGGATGGACAGTCATATAAGATATTGCCTGTACAATAACTCCTTTTGCGGGGGCAAGTGGGAGGTGAGAATCTCGTTCTAACACTAAATCTGACTGAAAAAATAAAAAACCTGAACATATTGCCTCAGCCATGGAGGAGGGAGAGGAATTGATTGCAGGGCCCATGAACCTGGCTTCTTCTCCAGGAGTAGTACCATGGGGAGTGAGCCCGGGAAGGGTTGGCATGAGAGGAGGCAGCTTTGGGAAAGGTAGTGTAGTAGTGGCAATAATTTAGGTCTGGATGTCAGAAGGGAGAAAGGGCAGAGCTAGGACTTAACATCTTTTCTGGTGGGATAAGAAAAGTTTCAATGACATCACTTCTAAGGTCTCTTACAGTTGGAATATCTGTGAGTCTTAACACTCTCTCATCTGACAAAGCTCATTTGTAAGTTAAAGGGAGGAGGAACACACTAGAGCCAGCTGGGAAATTCCTGAGGGTAGGGGTAGAAGCATGAATTGAAAACAATGGAAACAACTGGTCCTTGTGGAGTTTAAAAGACATCAAGAAATGTCAGGCTGGGAAGAGAGCAGACCTCTTCTAGGACAGAATTCCTTGAAGCACAGGAGCCAGACCACTCACATCGGAATCCTGAGGGGAAAAGTTTTAGAATCTGTATTTTAAATCTCTGGGAATCTGAGAGTTTCATGCAGAAATCTGCATTTTTAAAACCCCAGATCATTCCTATGAATCTGAAGATCTATACATCTCTGATCTGGAGAGAGGGAATACTAACTTACCAGGGCAAGGATATAAAATCCCCACTGCTTAGATTTGGAACCTGAGCAATGATTGGTTTTTTCAAAGATAATTTAACGCTTTATTTTAAGACCACCTGTGGATTTAGAGGAACAGTCATTAATTGGCATGACTAAGTGCTTGTTAATAATAGAGCTGGAGTGTATCATTGTGCTTTTTTTTGCTGATCTCCCCAACACAGATGAAGAAATGAAATCTCTCTTTTCAGCCTGGTGCTCAGATTTCAAAGTGTCTCTCAAGTTTCTCCCCCTCACCTTTTTTACTGAGAAAGAAAGGTGGCTGTTACATCTGTCATGAGACAAGCTGGGGCCCCTGAAATAGGGGTGCAATATAGCTAAGTCTCTGGCATAGAGATATAGCTGCTTGGCCTGGAATGAAGTTACCCTGTGAAGCAGCTAGACAAAACACCCATATTCTGACACTTGGTCTTCGAATTTCTACAAGTTTCTAAATCAATCACCAGAAAATGGATACTCTCTGGTCTCCCATATCTGAGCCAGGTGCCCAAGTTCTGGCTCTAATTCAGGGGCTCCCTCTAAAAATAAATTGGAGGGGCCAGCACCAAGCTGATGGAGACCAAATCAACCACCAACCAGCTAACAGCATAGGCAGCCTCTCTGGGGTTAGCTCTGGGTACCTGAGCTGGTTAGGCCAGCCCTGCTAGGGAGCCTTGAAGGAAGAGGAGGAGGAGGGTGGAGATGCAGGACTTGGAAGAAGAGCCTAGAAGCCTTGGAGAGGGTGGGGCTAAGCAAGTTTCTGCAGCAGGAGAGGAGGAAATGTTTTGGAGGAATTGTGTTGGGTTGGGCTTCTAAAAGCGGTTGAAGCTGCTTGTTCCAGCCAGAGATGGGAAGAAAGTTTTTACTGTCACTCACTCCTCTTTGAAGGGATAACTGGAGGTGGTAGCAGCCCAGGCTCTCTCCTTCGTGTCCCACCAGAAGGAGTCCTGACTCCCCCTGTCATAGCTGTGGAGCTTGTACCAAGGAGAGAGGAGGTAAGCATCCTACTTAATACTAAGACTGGAGGTTGGTCTTTTTCCTTAGCTCTCTCTACCACTTGCTGGCCTGGAGCAGGGTGTTACTTCAAAGGGAGCCTTTGAGCTTGTCCTTGGCCTCATCCCCAGTACCCTGGGTCCTGGGGGCTGGAGCTATGTCCCCTGTTAGCCACCAGCAGCGTCAGGCTCCCAGGGACTCTGTCTGGGGAGCTCTTTGCCCCATGCTGGAAAGCCCTGTGTGTTTAGTTGACTGGGTTATGAGGGCAGCTGCAGGTAGTAATTCATCTAGGTGGACTTGGCTTTTTCTACATGCTGATGAGAAGGCAACCTCTGTCAATGTTTCCTATAGTGAGGAATGAATTACTTGTATGACGAGTCATAATGTACAGGCATTGGTCATTACCTATACTATTCCAGCACCTCTTCCAAAAGATTACAAAATCATTATGCAGGATTTTGAAGTAAGTGCGCATGTGTGAGGAAGAGAGAGAGTGGGACAAATTTTGTTTTTTGATGATGGAGACTAAAAACTGTAACAGTGAGAACTTATTTCAAGCTTATGGTTTGTAAAGCATGAGGGTGAACTACTTTTTATCTCATTGCAAGTCCCTGAGTCAGGTGTTGGTATTATCTACAATTACTGATGAGGATGCTGAAGCTCAGGTTAACTGACCCTAACCAACGTTTGCAGGTCCAGTCCATGCTCTGGACTTAAATCAATGAGGTCATAATTAGTCTAGGATCCTCCAGATTCAAAATGTACAGGGCTGTTAAGGGACAACCACCTATAAAGAGGCTTTATAAGGAAGCTTTCTCCAGTCAGAACAAAGCTGACAGCCTCCATCTCCTGTTGCCATATTCAAGAAATAATTTATACCTTGTCTCTACTTCTCAGGCTTCAATGTCCCCTTCTTGTGAATTGGAGACTATTTGGAGTCCCCTGTCAGCAATATGTAATCTACATGATCCGTGCCATTAAGAATTTAGAGACTGTGCAGCTGAGCAGTGGAGCTGGTCTTTAAAACACCAGAGCCCATGGTGGAAGGGGAAAAAGAATGCACTCAGGGGACAGACTGTGGGCTGGTGTACTATGACCACTTAGAATTAAACCCAGTGTCCCCAGAATGGTTTACCAGACCTCTTATGACCTCATCTCTTGCCCATGCCCCAATCTTACCTAATATAAATCCCTCAATTCATGTGAGCCAACAACACTGGCTGCCTATATTCTTTTCCTCCTTGGGACCTGTGTGCCTAGTCTTCCTTCCATTTGGAACACTTTGCTCTGGATGTTTCCTATATTTGTCTTTCTTCAGTCAGGTTTCAGCTCAGCTCAAATGTTGTCTGTTTCAGAGGGCATCCTAAAATGCTCATTCAGCTCAAGTTAAAATGGGCCCAATATTGCCACTATCACCCCTAGTTATGCTCCTTTCAAGTTAATTATTTTTGCAATGCTGATGACCATCTGAAATTCTGTCCTTTTGTTTATTGTACATCTCCCCGGTAGAACACAAGTTCCATGAGGGAGGGGAGCCTCCAGGTCTTCTGCCTGCTGGACACTCCTGGATCCCCAAGGCTTAGCAGATTTCCCAGTAATGGCCAGAGCTGGGTTAACAGGGCAAATGAATAATAGAAAGGATCAGGAGATACCTTGACCACCAGGATGCCTCCTTCTCATTCAATACCTCCCCTCAAACTCCCTTGACAAGGCAAAAACCATTGGTCTAAAACTGAAATAAAAAGCACCTGAATTTTCAAGTGCTCAAGGGACACTTTATTTCATTCCTGGGGTAACATAGGGAAAAAAGCTAAATGGCATTAAGAGGACTTAGTTTCCTGAGAAATAGCAAGGTATGATAAGGCTGGTTCGCTAACCAGTGTCAATAAACATCACTGCCTCTGATTTAGCTCAGCATGCTCTTCTGAACCAAATGTGGTATTGATGAGAGCCATGACTGCACACTCACCATGCCAATAAGATTTCAGAAAGCTAAGAGTGTATCCTTCCAGCCTTGCTTCATCAGGTCACTCATTTAAATTCTTATCAGGCTTCGCTCACCTATCTTTTGCTATTTGGGGTATCATTTATAGTGTGGGAAGAGGCTTATATTTGGAACTAGGGGATCAAAGTGTTTCTATGGGCTCTACCACTCTGCAACTGTGGGCAAGTCCCTTAGCGCCTCCATTTGTCATGTTTCTCCTCTGTGAAATGGACAGAGAACAGCTGCCCTCTGTCATAGCCTGTGAGGTGGTTCTGAAGTGCAGATATGATGCCAGTTCATTGGCACAATAAAGAAACTAGCACAATAAATCTCTTGCTCACAAGCTACCTAGCCCTGCAAGCAATGCGAAGCAGAGAATACACAGGTGTGTTTGTTTTGGATAATTTCCCTTGCAGAAAATCCACAATTTCAAAAGAACTCTATGAGAGGAAGAGACTCTTCTGTAGAATTCCTTTTCCCAGGCAACTACCTCAAGAATCAACTTATACACTTTAATTAACACCCAGCTTATTTGCTTTGCAGTGAGGAACATTAGAATCCAGCCTAGTGAAGCTGCCTTCTTGGCAAGCACACAGCATTTGGCAGTATTTCACATGCTGGTGGTTTTTATGGGTCCCTTCTTACACTTATGTGTTCTTCATTGTAATGTATGTTAAGCCTTCCTGGCATCAGCCCTAGCCCTATTTAAAAGACATCTGATTTTATATCTGATCCTCAGGTTGTTCTATAATTTTTTTAAGGTACTCCTTATCTTGTTCTATTCTCTTCTTGGTTTGAAGATTTTTTTAAATGCCTACTTTTTTTATTAGAAGCCATGCCAGAGTCCTAATGATTTTCTGGGGGAGAAGGGGCCCTAAGCAAAGTTGTATCATGGAAAGAGAACTATATTATTTGGAGAACTGGGCTTAAATCCTGGCCCTGTTTCTTAGTAACCCTTGTCCAACTTCTGGAGGCTTGCTGGGGATAATAGCAATGTGAGCAGTGAACTTTTGTTGAAGACTTACTAAGTGCTAAGAGGATTCCTTGAATAATTTCATGTGATATTTATCCTGATGATCTTTGTGTTTGGAAACATGTTCCAAGACATGGAAGGATATGAGGTCATCAGGTAGTGAGTGATGGAACCCAAATTTGAATGCATGCTTGTTGACTTGAGAGCATGTGCTCTTACCTCCCAGGCTTATTGCCTTCTACTTCAATACACTACCCAGGGATCTTTCTTTATACACAATTTGATATTACTGGGCCTGCCGCCTTACAGTCTGTCATCTAATGAGATGATGCTTATGAGGATTCACTAAAATTGTGCAGTTTTACTTCATTTTTCTTGTTTACCAAAATTTAGAAAAAAAATATTCTGTAAGGAACTACTCCCTTTCTCTGGTGGCCTTTGAAGAAAATGACAAATATTTTTATAAAGAAAGCAAAATGGTGCATCCTGCCCAGAAGGAATATGAAGATCATTAGCTCCAACTCCAAGAATACGTTGGATAAGACTGGACCCAAACTTTCTTATAAATTCTTAAAATCTTTAGGAGAATGTGCAGATACTATATGCTATGCTAGGGACTGATAGTCGACATTGACTACCTACCTCTTCAACACTGAAAGAAGCATTTTCCTCATTATTTCATGTGGCCATTCATCACAGTGGTAAAAGATGTGGCCTTGTGGTTTACAGTGCCTGGCTCTTCATTTGCTAGTCTTGTGACTTTGGACAAGTTTCTCAACCACTTTATGTTTTAAGTTCCTAGTCTATGATTGAAGATATCACTGAGCTTTTCCTCTAGTGTTGTGAACATTATAGAAGTGGATACATAGAAGTGCTGGAACAGTTCTTGGTATGTAATGGACTCTCAAATATTTGCTGCCACTGTTATTTTCCCTCAGCCTTTCTATAAGTGAGGCCCTCTCACCCCCATCCTATAAATGTAGATACCAATGAAGAGTCAGGTCACACGACTAGAACCAGCATTTGAGCTTCTGTGTTCATCCAGAGCCTTTCCTCTTCTATGTTCTATTTCCTCAATAAACTCCCAAGGAAATACCAATATTTCTGGGAACCTGCAGTTTGATGGGAGTTTATACTCCAAGACCAAACCTACTTTCTTCCCATGCATGTACTCAAAGGTAAGTATCGGTCTCTTTAGGCTGGTGAATAAAGTGTTTTCTTAAAAATGACTAAGTTGAAAAAAAAAAAAAAATGACTAAGTTGTATCTCCAGAATATCATCAAACCAGCCAGAAATTTTTCTTCTATTCAGGATTCTCTCTATGGGCAGGCAGCCACACTGGACTTGAGGTAATAAGTTTGCTCATTAAAAGCAATCAATGGCACTACTATTTGCCAAGACAGAGTGCTGACCTATCCAGTTAGGGGGCTTCTTTTAGCTCTAAGAGAACACCATTCTCTGCTGGTTTAAATTTGTAACTTCTCTTGAGTAAGTACCATTGTTGGAATAAGTAACCAGGATACATTTTCCAGATATCTATCCTGGGCTTGGCAAAGACCAATGCCAGCATTTGTGCTCTTTTGGCTGTGGTATCCAGTTAGATGTTGGAGTTATTTTACAAACTCCTTCTCCCTATGAGTGAAGACCTGCCTCTGCCAGGATCCCAGCCACAATGTAAGAGCACCATGACTCCTGAAAAGTAGCCATCCTTCCTTTGCCTGCCCTAAGTTTGCCTGCGTCTTAAAAATCTCTCAAATAATGGCAGTAATTAATAATTAACAACTTCCTTTTATTAAGTACTTTCTATGTGTGAGTTTACTTAATTAGTTCATATAATCACAACTTTCTGAAGTAAGTTCCAGTATTATCCTCTCTATTTTAGGGAAGAGGAAGATAACATGTGGAAATCTCACAAACTTGGCCAGGGGCCCCCAGCTGAACATGGCACCACCAGGACATAAACCCAAACCTGTGTGACTAAATACCCATTCCTTACCTCTATGTTTAACTGCTTCCAAACTCCTCCTGCCTGAATCACCCTCACCTAGTTTGATAACACATTACTGATTAGCTGTGGAAAAACTCGTTCTGCTGGGCCTCCTCACAGGGGATGTGGACAAACCTGCCTCACCTGTTTCCCTGGACCTTCCCGCCCTGACCTGGGTGGTGAGCTTATTTTTCCTTTTGTCTTATCCAGACACAGTTGAGCTCCTTAATTACTCAGCTTCGCCTTCCCTCCCTAACCCTTTAGTCACTGGAATATCCTGGTAGATAAGCATGGGAGAGAAGTCTCCGTCCTTCCAAGGGCTCCCTTAGCCCACTCCTTACCCTTTAGAAAAGTAATCTTTTTGTATTTTTCTAATTCCTTTCCTTTCTTGTTCTCTTTTCAACTTGTTTTAAGAGTAAGCCAGATTTGATCACAGATCATAAAGCATGTTTTCAATACTGTGAGACAATTCAGTAATTGGTATCTTAGCCTGAGCAGTGGCCTGTGAATTCTGTCTTTTACAAAAGCAGACAAGATGGTGGTCTTCATTGTAGCTGTCTATCAATTGTTGCTTATGCAACAGGATTCTTACCAGTAAGGAATGCAGAAAGGAGTTGTAGAAATCTAGTTAAATCTTAGATACAATGCCTTTTAATGCCTATGAGATCTTGCACAAATTATTTTCCACAATAGCATAACACTGCTTTCACTTCATTCAGCTCTGCATATTTTACTGACATTTCTACAATGTCCCAGGCACTGACCCCTGTATGTATACATTTCACTTAAGTCTCCCACCAACATAATGAACTAAGTACTGTAATCATCACTTTACAGATTAGAAAACTAATGTTGATCAACACAGTTCTTTCAAAGTCAAAATCCATTCTATGGACCAGCATAATAACTGGCTGATGGTTCACTGTTAAATTGTTCCCTTTCTACCACAAGAACATGCACAAGTCTTTATCTTGTGCAGCTCATGCTGAGGACATTTTTCCAAGCCCCAGCAGACTGTATTGCTCCTCCTCATTTGCTAGTCTTCCAATCGATGACTGGAGCAGCTCCAGCCAGTGCCCAGATCATCACTCATTATCCCTTCTGCTCAGTCTGCTCTCCCTGTCACAGAAAGAAAGACACCTCATCGATGAGGGTAAATCATTTTTTGTTTCTAACAATTGAGAGATCTAATACTTATTCTTCCTTCTGGAAATACAACCATCTATTTCTTCTTCCTCTGCATGGTTGAAGCATCACCCGACACTGTTGCATTTCCAGGACATTGCAGGACAGAAAAGCAGGGGCTGTATGTGGATAAGCTGAATGAGCCACAGAGTTGTGGGCTTGGAGGAGACCCATTAGTACTTAAGTCCATGAGTACAGGAGTCAACTCCATCTCGTCTGTCACTGTTCCTAAATACCTAGAGCAGTACCAGACACATAGGACAGGATCACATCTTAGTCAATGAATCAGTTTATTAGCACCTTTAAAAAAAAAAAAATGTGTCTGGGATCCCTGGGTGGCTCAGTGGTTTAGCACCTGCCTTTGGCCCAGAGCACGATCCTGGAGTCCTGGGATCGAGTCCCACGTCAGGCTCCCAGCATGGAGCCTGCTTCTCCCTCTGCCTGTGTCTCTGCCTCTCTCTCTCTATGTCTATCATGAATAAATAAATAAAATCTTTAAAACAAATGTGTCTATTACATACTTGTTTTCTAAATACTCTGTTTTGCTTAAAAGTACACAAAAAAATGTGTGGTTGAGGAACTGCTAGGTCATTGGAATTCTTAAATTTGCGAACAGTTTCTTTTATTATTGAAAACTGTTTCCACGCCCACCTACACTTTGAGTTAGTCCAGACTCTGTTTTAGGATAGAGTTCATTTCCTTTCCATGTAATAGCAGCATCTCTCCTGTCATGGCTCACACTGAGAGTCCTATCACACACACTCTACCTCTTTCCATCCCAGGTGGGAGGTTGGCTGGATGGTGACCACCTGAGTATCCCAGAACCCCACTTTTTGGCCATATCCTCCTTTTTTCTTTGCTTCCAGGACTATGATTTCCCCTTACTGAGCACTAGCAATCCACCAGGCACAGTGCTAAATATCTCTATATACTACTACATTTAATCATCCCAAGATATTCACCTTATCATTTTGCAGACTTAAAAATACTGACAATTGGAAACATAAAGTCACATCTACATGTCCCTAAGCTTATTGATGATGAGCCCAGGCCCCCATGTCAAGTCTGTGCGTGTTACACAACCTCCTATGTGAGAAGAACACTAGTCCTTTTCTGACTTTCTCAAGCCAGATACCCACCACATGAAAAGTGTGATTTTTCTAGAAGGGCACTTTATAGTATCGCTTACTATGAAGTGCTTGGGGCTGAGTTCCCTATATCTATTAGGAAACACAAAATCCCTTAAAGGACCTATGCCTTCACTCTTGGTTGCCATCCTGTTAAGGATGACAGAGGAGATAGATACTGTGTGGTCTGAGAAAAAACAGCCCCAGTCCTTAGAAAAAGGGCTACAGGTCATGAGGCCTTAAGGGAAGGCCATTTCCACTGCCAAATGTGTGGAGATGAAAGTCAGTTGGGAGCCCAGAAAGAGGGTTTGGCAGGGGAGTGGGAGGGTCCTCTTTGGTTCCTCATGACCATTGTCACAACTTGTGGCTCCACCAGGGGCAGCCTTCACTAATACTTACCAGTCATTGTCATTTCAACAGAAATGAGATTTGTTTAAAAGGCAACTACTCTAAGTGGAAAATTAGTATTATCACAAACAGATCAACTGTAAAATTAAATAAATGATCACAGAACCCCATGAGTAAACTCTACCCAGACAGTGCTATCTATGGAAATCTCTGGCCCTGAAATCCATTCTTGCTTTGTCTAAAAGGAGAGTTAAATATTAACTGGCACCATTTTGTGGGTATGGAGTTTCAGTTTGGGAGGTTTTGGAGATGGAAGGTGGTGGTGACTGCACAGCATTGTGAGTGTACTTAATGCTACTGAATTCTGCACTTAAAATGGTTAATATGGTAAGTTGTTGATATATATATTTTACCACAGTAGAAAAGAAAAAGGAATAAAGCAGCTCTTTGTGTACAGTTATAAAACAACCTTCAAGATATCTTAAGTGAAAACAAAAGCTGAACTGTGTGATTAAAATGCTGTAACTTGCAGTTCAAAAAAAAAAAATCTCACACATCTATACTTGTATATGAAAGGATCCCTATAAAAGAATGATGATATTTGATACCACAGAGGGAAGGGGCTCCATGGGGTGGGAGGAAACAGGGAGGGAGGGTCATTGTTTGCTGTTTAAGGTGTGTTGCATGTGCACCCGAAACTCATTCTAGTTGAAATATTTTAAACCCTAATAAAAATGATTGACTAGCAGTATAATGAAACTGTCTCCCTGAAGCAGTTTCAACCTTGGCTACACCCTTGACTGTAGCTGCTCAAAGTAAGCTTCCCTAATGAGCAGCATCAGCACCACCTGGTTACAAATGAGGCTCTCCAGCCCCACCCACAGCCATGGAATCAGAATCTGTCTTTGACCAAAATCACCCAGTAGTTTGCAGGACATGAAAGAGTGAGAAGCTTGCAAGCAGGATTAGACTAATCTAATCCTGAGGTGGGGCTTGAGCCTGAACTTGATTAAAGCACCCTAGGTGATTCCACCAGGCAGTTGATGTTGAGAGCCACTGACTTAATGCAATTGGGAAAAATGAAGAGATTGAGTTTCCCTATTACGTGATTCACTTTTATTCAACGTGGTCTCTGTGTGCCTTTTAAAAGGCATTACACATGCCATACTTGAGACCACTGGTCTCAGATCTCACAAACATCACAGGAACATGTAGCACTGAGATTCACCTGAGCTTGATGGGAAAAAAATACTCTTTACTAGCTTTGAGTACATTTTTCTCCTTCTATAAAATAGACCTCGGAGTTCCACACCAAACACATGCCAATTAAGGATTTTTTAATCCAGGAATATAGCATAATGTCAGGTCATCATAAAATCATACCTTGGAATTATAAAGATATGCATTGGAATTCACAATTCACCTTCTGAGGCCCCTGCCAAATGGGGTTAACACCTACCTTATAGAGCTGTGTTATTTAAATGAAATAGTGTAGATAATGCTTGATGCATCCTATGTGATTGCTCACTGAGAGATGACAATTGTTTATGGGTGTTTATGGTCCACTCTCCCCTCCCTGCCATGTCTCGTCCTGGGCTTCTCTCACTGTCACCACTCCCTCCACATTTGCTTATCTGCCTTGAGCATCTCTTGTACAGATTACATTTCTCACATTGCAATTGAAGCTAAGGAACTCGCCTTCTACCTCCCCCATCTCTTGACAAACAGAAAAAAGCTCTGCTGTCTCTTACCAAATTATCTGACACATTTCTAAAATACAAGTGAAACCTCATTACATGGATGAACAGCTTTCCATCAGCTCATTCCTAGCTCTGATATTAATATAATTGTTGCTGAGACATTGCAGTTGGCCTCGGAGGCAGACAGGAAGGCGTTGTTGTCAGCGTCCCGAGGTGGTTGCAAGTGCAGAAAGCTGGTGGAAGCTGCTAGGCTTCTGCATGGGTAGATGATGCTGTATAGTAGATGCCATGGTTTCCGTCCACTGCTGTGACAGGTAACAGCTGTAGGAGAGGGATAGTGTGTCCAAGTCACAAATAGAGGTCCTTCCCCCACAGCACCCAGAATCATCTTTTCAAAATGCAAATCTGAACATGTTGAAATCTTTCCCTAAAACCTGATGAGAGCTTCTTACTATTTTGAGAATAAAGAGTGGCTTTCCTAATAGGGTCTACAAAGTCTGGCTTCTAGATACTTCCCAGTCAACTCCCCAACTCCAATTTGTCTGATCATTGGGGTGTCTTCCTCACTTAACTGAGTTCTTGCTTTGTGTGAATCTTGATTCCCAGGCCATACACCAAGTCTAATTTTGTGCAGTCATATAGCCTTAGGGCCTAGTTTGTAGCAGACGCTCAATAAATATTCATGGAAGGAAAACACATGCAAGGATGTTATACAAGGGGTTCCTGCCTAATTTGCCACCCCCTGCTTTGCAGTATGTCTCCTAGTAACATTGAAATGCTGGCAGTTACCTAAATAGGTACCAGGCTATTTTCTACCTTATAGCTTTTGCTTGACTGGACCCCCTGCCTAAGATTATCCTCTTGTTTCTCACTCACTTTGTCTAGGAAATCTTACTCTTACACAGGGATTTTCTCCAGTAAACTTTCCTTGACTCACCAACCTTCTAGGCTACTCAGTGTTGCATTGCACTCCATATATTATCTCTCATTTCACTTAAGTCCATTCCAAGTTTGTATCTGTCTTTCCAACACCTGGAGAAAGAAGAAATGGGATAATATAGAGTGTGTGTGGTATGGTAGATAATGAGTAAATAGGGTGTCTGTGTGTGTGAGAGAGAGAGAGAGAGAGAGAGAGAGAGAGAAATAGGTCACTGATATTTCATGGTGAATAAAGATGTATGCCTTACAACCTTGATGCTTTTGTACTTGATATTTCCTCCATCTGGATTGTCTTCCCAACTCTTCCCCTGGTCATTTTATTTATCCTTCAGACCCTCAATTTAGTTATGTCACTGCCATATGGAAGTTTTCCCTGCCCGTACACTAGATTCCACCAAACCTACTTCTATATATTCCAGCTCCTTATGTTTCCTTTATGAAGCAGATCACTCTTTCTAAATACACACTGTATTCTTAATTTCATTTGCCTCTCCTATTATACTGGCAGTATAATAGGCCTGAGGACTGGCTTTGTCTTCCTTCTAGCATAGTGCCTGGCATCCTGTAAGCGCTCCCTGGAATGAATGGTTGATCATCTACAGCTCTTTCTTGTTCCTGAGTATAAAAAGAGAAAATAGAAAAGAATGCCTAGCTCCCCTTTCTTACTGTGGTCCTGTGACCCTGTCCCTCAATTGGCAATACATAGAAACACCCCACCCCACATGCAGTCATTCAGAGGGCAGGTACTTGTAGGGAATCATTGTGACTGCTGGTCCCCACCCTGTCCCATGGTGCTTTTCTCCCTGCTTTAATCAGGCCACAGTTTTCTAGAGCTTGTCCCTTGGAACACTCAGCCAGGTCCTGCTGCCAACTGCTGAGGTAGCAAAGGTGCAGGATGACAAACCCAGAAGGGGAGGCAGGTGGCAGGGAGGAAAACAGAGTTGTGGCTTGTAAGTAGGTATAGCATCCTCAGACATGTACCGTCTGGAATAATGAGCCTTACCAGACTTGGGGCTGGCAAGGGAGAACCGCTACTTTCTTCCTCCTCTCACTGCCCTTCTCAAAGCAGATCACTGGTGTGATTGGACTTGAGGAGTGTAATACCCTTCCAGGTGACATCACACTCACAGCCTAATGTTATCACTTGAAGCTGAACATTTCCCTATCGTTGACATTGATAGGACGCTGATGTTCCTGACATTGCCAAACCACCACCAAGTTTTTCATCCTTTTATCCTCCCCAAATGCAGACATAGTAAGAGCATCACAACGACTTGGATTCTATCCCAGCTCTTCCACCTGCTAATTGTATGACCTCAGCAAGTTTCTGAATATCTCTGAGCCAAGACAAGACAAGTTTGTTTGTCTGTAGAATAGGATATACTGCACCTCATAAGTTGTTGTAAAGTTCCCACCTCAGGGAATATGGACTAGGTGGTCTACCTGTCTCCCACCCCCGTCTCTATGGTAACAGTAGGGCAGTTCTGGGAAGTCAAAACTCTCTTCTACACAGAAGGCAGGCTAATGGAATGAAAAGGGTTTCCTCTCCAAAAAGTGTGATGGTACTAGAAAATAAATTGGTATACCTGAGAGCTAGCCCTGAGCTAAAGCATGTGGAGAATAAGTGCTTTATTCTCTTTATATGAATACCCCTTACCTAGGGGTTGGCTCTCTAGAGGGTACGCCTCCAAATGAGCTTTCCTCCCCATCTTTGAATGTTATTTCATCATACTTCAAAAAGCTTTTAAAGACAAAATTTAAGTATGATTTGAAGAAGTTCCAATGACTTGCTCCAGGAGTGACTTACTTATTAGGCTGGCACAAGAACTCAGGCCTCTTGATTCTGAATCAGTAACCTTTGTTCTTGCAGTCACCATGGTCCTACATCATCCCATCTTCTAGGCTCTCCAATGGTCTACAGCTTGTGTTGGGCACAAGCCTCAACAGAGCTCTCTTCTAGGGTTTATAAAACCCCTCTGGCTAGCTTCCCTGAGATCAGTCCCCATGCTGTGTCCAAGAAGAGAAGCCAGCTATTTTCTAGGTCTAAACCCTGAAAGGAAGTTTTCTCATGGTCCTTTAAAACGAAAGATGAATGGATAAAGAAGATGTGGTTTATGTATACAATGGAATATTACTCAGCTATTAGAAATGACAAATACCCACCATTTGCTTCAACGTGGATGGAACTGGAGGGTATTATGCTGAGTGAAGTAAGTCAGTCGGAGAAGGACAAACATTATATGTTCTCATTCATTTGGGGAATATAAATAATAGTGAAAGGGAAAATAAGGGAAGGGAGAAGAAATGTGTGGGAAATATCAGAAAGGGAGACAGAACGTAAAGACTGCTAACTCTGGGAAACGAACTAGGGGTGGTAGAAGGGGAGGAGGGCGGGGGGTGGGAGTGAATGGGTGACGGGCACTGGGTATTATTCTGTACGTTAGTAAACTGAACACCAATAAAAAAAAAAAAAAAAAAAAAAAAAAAAAAAAGAGAAGTGGGCAACTTCACCAGCATTTTATTAAAATTATGATGTCTACATCCTTGATCCCATGTTGCTAAATTGTTTCCCTGAACAGCTGTATAATTAGTATCTATTCATATAGTCATGACTACATATAACATCCCATTTTTCATTAGTTGGTACTGTTTATGTCTTAACTCCCCAGTTAGATTTGTAAAGTGTCTGGAGAGTGGAGTACTGTTTTATAGTCTTTTTTGTCATTGAGTCTTACACAGTTCCAAACATTAACTGAGAAGCCTCAGTTAACCTTCTTCAAAGCAAAACACAAAAACCTGGTTAATTTTCTTTTATAAATAAACATATACATACATACACACACACACACACACACACACACACACATATAAAGGGCACATGGCTTGTGTTTTTGTAAAAGTATGTTAAGTCACTTAGGCAGTAAAACAATGAAAAATCAGGCAATTAATAGCTTCTGATAAATGATTGGTAATTAAATTTTATGACAAATAGAGCAGAGCCAATCTAAGTTCATCTTAGAAAGAAACAAATATGTCCCTTGAATTGCTGCAAATCTTTCAAACAAGGTATACATTTATTTAAGCACCTTCCAAAGGGACCTAGTTTCAGGGATTGCAATTTGCTAAGAGATTGGACTGGGTATTTCCACAGCAAATAACTCCATTTACATTACAACCAGGCCCAGTAACACTGCATGCCCTGAATAACTTATTAGTATCAGTGCAAGGCATCTAACCTTATAAAAAGCACAAAGCATAAAGAATACATAAAGGAGATACAACACTCAGGTTCTTTACATTTCTTCAACTCTTTTAATTTGTTTTTGCTAGCACTCTCCTTGTAGGGCTTTAGGGGAAATGAAAGAAATGAGTTGTATGACCAAATTAGAATGTGAGATTTGGGCCACATGGATTGAAGTAAAGAAGATAATGGATGAACTGGTTTAACAAGCTCAGAGTGGCCAGCACACCACTGAATATATGCAGCTTTCCTTTTCTGGAAGCCAGTTATATGAGGCCGCAGTCCCATGGCAAATGTCTCTGGTGCCAACTCTGCCCCTGGGATCCAACAAAGTTCTGAGAAAGGGGAGGAAATAAAATAAGCCAGAAGGGAATCCCTCTAGCATCCTATTTTCTCCATCAATCTTAGCTCTTCAAATTTTAGAAGTAGGCTTCCAGGGAGCAGCAAGTCCCACTGAGTTTTATAGAGTGGTTAAAGTCAGTCCTGCCTCAGGGTACAAAAAGCATGGACCTCAGGCTGGAATTTGGATCTCCTAATTCCCATCCTGGTGCTAGTTTCATAGGAAGATGAGTAAGAGATCACTTATCTGTTTATCTATCTGGAGACTTATTTGAAGGAGTTCTCAGTATGGTGTATGTGTGTCTGCAATTGAGGTATAATTGACATATAGCAATATATTTGTTTCAGGAGCATAGCATAAGAATTTGATATTTGTATATTTTATGAAATGATCACCACCAGAATAAGTCTAGTTAGCTTTTTTTAATGTGACAATTTTTAAGATCTACTCTCTTAGCATCTTTCAAATACATAATACAATATTAACCATAGCTACTATGCTGTACATTATAAATCCATGACTTATTTCATAACAAGTTTGTACTTCTTGATCCCCTCCACCCATTTTGCTTTCCTTCTCCCCACTGCTGGCAACACCAATATCTATTCTCTGTATCTATGAGCTTGTTTTTTTTATTCCATATATGAGATCATAGGATATCTGTCTTTCTCTGACTTATTTCAATTATCATAATGCTCCCAAGATCCATCCATGATGTAACAATGGCAAGATTCCCCTTTTTATGGCTGAATAATATGCCATTGTATGTATATATGTGTATGTGGGTGGGAGTATGTATGTACACACACACACACACACACACATTTTCTTTATCCATCAATCTGTGTTGATAGATGCTTATGTTGCTTCTGTATCTTGATTTCATTGCCTTTAATGAAGCTTATATTTCAATCAAATCTAGATTCTATTACAATCTGCAGAACAGCTAATGTATAAGGGGCTTTGGGATGTTGCCCTGGAACTGAGTCATGGGCCATCTGTTCTCTTGCCCTCACCAAGCCAGTGGCCTCAAAAGCCATCTCCCTCATCTAAAGTACTACATTTTTTAAGACTCATTTATCAAAGAAGCAGGAGAAGGTACCTTCTGAATATGCAGACCCTACTCTTCAAGGTTACACAGAGCACTGGAAAGTGTGGCATGACCGGTTAGATGGCCCCACTGAACCATTCCACCAGGTATCCTTAGGGTCTCAAGAGATAGGAAAGCATGATTACTTAATACCATCTAGAATCTGATAAAGAATTGCAAAAAATGTCCCCGTCCCACAGATGTCCCATATTTCCTTGGATAATTTATTTTTCATTATTGTACCTTAATCCTTAAATTTTTTTAATCCAGATTTACCCTGTGAGAAGTTACATTCATTTGTTATGCTGAGTACACAGGCTCTGGCTTACCTGTTCCCATCTCTGGCCAGTGCTCACACAGCCCCTTCCTACGTTAGTGGAAGTGATCTCTCTCTACTGGGGTCAAAGCTCCTTGGTAGGGCTTGTTTTTTTTTTTTTTTTTTTGTCTTGCTCTTACATCTGTACATATAGTATGTTTATTTAAATATTTTTCAACCAGAATAGATTAATAACCATGATGCTAACCACAGTGTCTTCACGCTTACTATTTGCTAGACACTGCTCTGAGAATTCTACATGCATAATATTTAGCAAGCAGGTCACTGTTCCCTCATAGGTTAAGTAGAAATTTTACCATATTTTTTGTCTAAAGAAACCAGGTTGGGTCAGTTTACCCTTAAGGTAAATTTAACCCCCTGAGATTATAATCCTTTGAAATACCCCTGTCTCTGACTTCCTGAAGAGAAACACTTTTGTCTTGAGTTCTCTTAAAGGAAGAATATCTCCCATAGTTTGCTTTTTAAGACAACTGTTTAACCAACCTCACAGTCTATCGATGCATCAGACTCTCACATACTTTGGGTAAAGCTTCAGTGTGTCTGAGCTTGTGCCCTCCTCTGCCCACCCAAAACCATCTGCTAACATCGGAAATGACCTTGAGGCATTTAGTTCAGCCTCCTACTTCCAGTCAGCTCTGGACTTAAGCATCCTGACCATGCTAAACAAAAGGAGGTCTCTTTCCTCAGATTTTATTTATTTATTTATTTGAGAAAGAGAGTAGGAGAGAGAGAGAGAGAGAGCATGAGCAAGAGAATCAAGGCAGAGGGAGAGAGAGAGAGAATCTCAAGCAGACTTCATGCTGAGTGCAGAGCCTGACACTAGGCTCGATCTCACAAGCCTGAGATCACAACCTGAGCTGAGCAAGAGTCAGATGCTCAACTGACTAGCCATTCAGGTCTCTCAGTCTTCCTTTGTGGTTCATTTCTTTTCATCCTTTTCTCTATCCAATTTCTTTTAGGTCAATTGAAACTCAGACTCTTCCTTTTTTTAGGGTTCAGCCATGGTCTTTTTTTTTTTTTTTTTTAAGATTTTATTTATTTATTAGAGAGAGGGTGAGTGGGAGAAGGGACAAAGGAATAGGGAAAGAGAATCTCAAGCCAGATTGTGAGCTAAGTGTGAAGTCCGGTGCAGGGCTCAATCTCACAGCTCTGGTATCATGACCTGAGTCAAAACCAAGTGTCGGTTGCTCAATGGACTGAGCCACTCAGGTGCCCCTCAGCCATGGTCTTAAACCTGGGGCATTAAAAGCAGAGATGACAGAGAAAATGTGTAGAATTTTAAGAGTTTTCAAAATGCAGCAGGAGAGATGGTTTTAAGTTGTATCTTTTTTGTCCTCTAAGCCTTGAAAAGATGTGTAAGGGAAATTATAATGTTAAACCTAGATACAGAAGACATCTGAAGAAAAAGTAGTTTAAAAATCACCCTCTTCCTCTGGTCAACTTCAGGATACTGAGAAAGTTTCTTCACCACTTTTTAAATAACTATGTTTTTTCCTTGATTCTAAGTCACATGCTTTTTTAAAAAATTTATTTATTTGAGAGAGAGCAGGAGCAGAGGGGAGGGGCAGAGAGAAAGGGAGAAGCAGACTCCTTACTGAGCAGGGAGCCTGATGTGGGCTTAATCTCAAGACCCTGGGATCGTGACCTGAGCTGATGACAGGCACTTAACTGACTGAGCCACCCAGGTGCCCCACACATATTTTTTTGTTATCAACATTTTTGGATTTTTTTGAGGGGGTGGGGAGAGACAGCAAGTGAGTGGGTGGGGGACAGAGGGAGAGAGAGAAAGAGCAGAGAGAGAATTGTAAGCAAGCTCCATGCCCAGCACAGAGCCGGATGTAGGGCCTGCTCTACTGACCCTGAGATCATGACCTGTGCCAAAATCAAGAGTCTGATGCTTAACTGAGCCACCCAGGCACCCTTGTCACCAATGTTTATTAAGCAGATTCAGCCTTTATAAATTTTAGACCCATTCAATGTAGTGTTTTCCCCTTCCCCTTTAATACTTCAATAAATTATTGAATTGTCTTGGCACCCACAAGTTTTTTAATTGGTCTTTGTACTGAAATATAATAATTCTTGCTTAATTTATGTGATGGTGAAGCCTGAATGAGGCTAAACTTAGGGTATTTTGAAAATTAAAAAGACCCATAGAAGTACCATTACTATTTAATTGGTTGAATATTTACTGAGCATATACTATATATCAGACTTTGTTTTCCATATAAGGGCTAGAGTATTGAAAACAAAATTAAAGTCTCTGATCTCATGGAGCTTTCCTTCTACTGAGAAGAGATAAAAAATATACACACAAATAAGATTCAGAAACTGATGAATACTATGAATAAAATAAGATAATAGAGAAATATTTGGGTAGGACCATTTTGTCTAGGAGAGCCAGGAAAAGCCTGCCTGAGCTGAAACCTGAATGTTAGAAAGTAATCAGTCTCACCTTAAAGAGAAAAGGATGAAAAAGCATTTCATACAGAGCAAACACATAGGTCCTGGTACAATCCTGTCAAGAGTCTGAAGACAGTATGACTGGAATACAGTGGGTAGGTAAGGAGGAACAGGAAGGAGAGAACAGAGCAAAGACCGGACGGTATATGGCCTCTTAGGCTATGATCAGGAGCTTGCATTTTACTTATCCAGTCCCTGCTTTTAACAAATTCAGGAACAAAAAATCCAAAGATGAAGTGACTTGTTCAAGGTCATTGAAACACTCTATGGTTTTCAAAATTAGATCTTTTCACTTCCTGACAGTTGTTCTGCTCTACTGAGCTGCTTGCAAACAGTTTTCATGTTGATCAGCTGAGGCGTTCAAGATAAAACTTGACATTCCTTTGTATTCTTTGCAATTGTGGTTTTCCCCACGTTTTTCTAATATATCATTTTCCTCCAATTAGGGATGAATATATTCTCATCACTTGGCTGTTTTATAAACAAAAGCCAAAATAGAAGAGATTCCAAGCCATTTAAGGCAACATTCGTTGTTAGAATGCTGAAGTGGTCCAGATAGGAGACAAAAAAACTTGATGGGTGGCTCCGCAAACCAACTTATCTAAGTTATTTCTATTGCTAGTCCTTTGGGAACAATACAATTTCACACCCTATCTGACAAGATCCTGCTCCTGAGTTCAGGTCACTGATTGTCTCAAGAGAGAGTCTGCTAAAGCTAATTGTAGACCTCCACCAGGTTCCTCTGCTGATTCCCAGTAGCATACAAGTTTATACATCGTGCTATACTCACCACAATTATAGCTACTGTCACCATACAACAGTATCACAGTATCATTGATTATATTCCCTATACTGTATTTTTGACTCCTAAGATTTATTCATTCCATAACTGGAAGTCTGTACTGCTCACTCCCTTTCACCCATTCAAACATCCCTCTACCCCTCTCCTTTCTGGCAACCATCAGTTTGCTTTCTGTATTGATAGGTATGACTTTGCGGTTTCTTTATTCATTTATTTTTTTCTTAGATTTCACATATAAGTGAGATGCTATTTGCCTTTCTCTGACTTACTTCACTTAGCATAATACCTTCCAGGTCCATCCATGTTACAAATGTCAAAAATCTCGTCGTTTTTTATGACTGAGTAATATATATATATTTTTTTTTTCATTCCACATCTTTTTTATATACTAATCTATTGATGGATGCTGGGTTGCCTCCCTATCTTGGTTGTTGTAAATAATGCTGCAAATATATCTTTACCAATTAGTGTCTTTGTTTTTTGTTTGTTTGTTTGTTTGTTTTGGTTTGGTTTTTTTTAGGTAAATACTCAGTAATAGAATTACTGAATCATACAGTATTTCTTTAAAAAAAAGATTAAAAACTATTTCTTTTTTTTTTTTTTTTTTTTTAACTATTTTCTTTATTAGGGAGAGAGTGAGCACAAGCAAGGGAGCAGCAGAGGGAGAGGGAGAAACAGGCTCCCTGCTGAGCAGGGAACCCAAAGCTGGGCTTGATCCCAGGACCCTGAGATCATGACCTGAGCTGAGAGCAGTCACTTAACTGACTGAGCACCCCAGTTCCCCCCTTGCCTATTTCTATTTTTAATTTTTTGAGAAAACTCTGTATTATTTTCCACAGTGACTGCACCAATTTATATTCCCATCAACAGTGCATAAGAGTTCCCTTATTTCCACACCGTTGCCAACACTTGCGTATTTGTCTTTTATATTCTAGCCATGATAGCAGGCATAAGATGATATGTCATTGTGGTTTTGATTTGCATTTCCCTGATTAACGATGTTAAACACCTTTTCACGTATCTGGCCATCTGTATGTCTTCTTTGGAAAAATGTCTAAGTCCTTTGCCCATTCGTTATTGAATTGTTTGGTTTGTTGTTTGTTTTTTGCCGTTGAGTTGTGTAGGTTCTTTATATATTTTGGTTATCAACCCCTTATCAAATATGTCATTTGCAAATGCCTTCTCCCATTCAGTAGGTTGCCTTTTAATTTGTTTATGGTTTCCTTTGCTGTGTACTATCTTTTTATTTGGATGTATCCCAATAGTTTATTTTTGCTTTTGTTTCCTTGCCTTAGGAGCTATATCTAGAAAAATGCTATGGCCGATGTCAAAAAAAAAAAAAATTACTACCTAAAAGTTTTATGGTTTCAAGTCTCACGTTTATGTCTTGAATCCATTTTGAGTTTATATTTGTTTATGGTATAAAAAAAAGTGATCCAGTTTCATTTTTTTGCCATGTGGCTATCAAAGTTTCCCACACCATCTATTGAAGAGACTATCTTTTCCCCATTATATATGCTTGCCTCCTTTGTCAAATGAAATGACCATGTAAGTATGAGTTTATTTCTGGGCTCTCTATTTTGTTCTATTGATCTATGTGTCTGTTTTTGTGCCAATACCATACTGCTTTGATTTCTACAGCTCTGTAATATAGCTTGAAATTTAAAATTGTGATACTTCCAGCTTTGTAATTCCTAAGATTGTTTTGGATAGTTGGAGTCTTTTATGGTTCCATATGAATTTTAGGACTATTCTAGTTCTGTGAAAATTCTATTGGTATTTTGATAGGAATTTCATTGAATCTGTAGATTGCTTTGGAGAGTACAGACATTTTAACAACATTCTTCCAATTCATTAACACAGAATATTTTCCATTTGTGTCATCTTTAATTCCATTCACCAATGTTTTATAGTTTTCAGAATGTAGATCTTTCACCTCCTTGATTAAGTTTATTACTAGATACTTTATTCTTTTTGGTGCAATGCTCAATGGAACGATATTCTTATTCTCTTTCTACTACTTAACTGTTAGTATATCAAAACACAACCAATTTCTGGATATTAATGTCATATCCTGAGATTTTACTGAATCCATTTATTCTAATAGTATGCTTGTGTGTGTGTGTGTGTGTTGTCTTTAGGGTTTTCTATATATGGTATCATGTCATCTGTAAATAGTGACAGTTTAACTTCTTCCTCATTCATAAGGATGCTTTTTATTTCTATTTCTTGTCTGATTTTAGTAGATTTCCAGTACTATGTTGAATCAAAGTGGCAAAATGGACATCCCTGTCTGGTTTCTGATCTTAGAGGAAAGTTCTCAGTGTTTCATCATTGGGTATGATGTTAGCTGTGGGGCTTTTATAATGGTCTTTATTATATTGAGGTATGTTCCCTCTAAACCTACTTTGAGAGTTTTCATCATTAACAGATTGTAAAATTTTTCAAATGCTTTTTCTGCATCCATTGAGATGATCATATGATTTTTGTCCTCTGCTTTGTTAATATAGTGTAACACACTGATTTGTGAATATTGAGTCATCCTTGCATTCTCAGAATAAATCTCACTTGATCATGGTGAATTATTCTTTTAATGTATCATTGAACATGGTTTGCTAATATGTTGTTGAATATTTTTGCTTATATGTTCATCAGGGATATTGGTATGTAGTTTTCTTTGTGGTGTCTTTGGTTTTGTTATCAGGGTAATGCTGAGCTCATAGACTGTATTTGAAAGCTTTCCTTCTGCTTCAATCTTTTGGAATATTCTGAAGTGAATAAACTTGACATATTTGATAGAATTCACCTGTGAATCTATCTGAAGTCCTGGACTTTTAGTTTTTGGTATTTTTTGATTTCTCATTCAATTTTCTTACAAATAATCGGTCCATTCACATATCCTACTTCTTCCTGATTCAGTTTTGGAAGATTATATGTTTTTAGGAATATCCATTTCTTCTAGGTTGTCCAATTTGTGGCATATAATTTTTTACAGAATTATAATCCTTCATATTTCTGTGGAGTGAGTTGTTTCTCCTCTTCCATTTATGGCTTTATTGATTTGGATTCTCTTTCTTGATGAGTCCAGCTAAAAGTTTCTCAGTTTTATTTATCCCTTCAAAGGACAGCTTTTGGTTTCATAGATATTTCCCAGTCTCTACGTCATTTATTTATAGTCTGATCTTATTTCCTTTCTTCTTTGGGCTTTCTTTGTTCTTTTTCTAGTTCCTTTAGATGTAATAATAGATTGTGTGAGTTTTTTCTTATTTCTTGAAGAAGGCCTGTACTCTATAAATTTCCTTCTATGAACAGCTTTTGCTGTGTCTCAAAGATTTTAGACCATTGTCTTTTTGTATTCATTTGTCTCCATGTATTGTTGCTTCTTTGATTTCTTGGTTGACTCATTCATTGTTTAGTAGCATGATGTTTACCCTCCATGTGCTTATGGGGTTTTTTTTCCCTACTTTTGTATTTGTGTGCATGCATTTGGGTGTATGTGTGTGTGATTTCTAATCTCATACATTGTAAGAAAAGATGCATAATATGATTTCAATCTTTTTAATTTTATTGAGACTTATTTTGTGGCCTAACATGCGATCTGTCTTGAAGAATCTTCTATGTACATCTGAAAAGACTGTGCATTTTGTTGTGTGATGGAATGTTCTGTATATGTTATGTCTATCTGATCTAATGTGTCATTCAAAGACACTGTTTCTTTATTGATTTTCTGCCTGGATGATCTATCCATTGATATAAGAAGGGTGTTAAAATGTCCTATTATTATTGCATTGCCATCAATTTCTCCTTTTATGTCTGTTAATATTTCTTTATGTACTTAGGTGCTCTAATGTTGGTGCATAGATATTTACAATTGTCATATCTTCTTATTGGATTGATCTATTTATCATTATGTGGAAATGCAAATTTTCTGCTATAATGCTAAAGTTTCAGTTGATAGACTTACAGGGTTTCTCTTGTACATAACTTTTTGCTTCTCTCTTGCTTCTTTTAAAATTCCCTCTTTATCTTTAAACTTTGATATTTTAATTATTGTGTGTCATGGTGTGGACTTCCTCAGGCTCATCTTATTTGGAATTCTCTGTACTACCTGAATCTGAATCTATTTCCTTCCCTATGTTAGGGAAGTTTTCAGCTCTTATTTCTTCAAGTAAGCTTTCTGCCCCTTTCTCTCTCTCTTCTCCCTTTGGGACCCCTATAATGCTAATGTTTGTTCATTTGATGTTGTCCAAGAGATTCCTTAACCTATTCTCATTTTTTATTCTTTTCATTTATTCTTTATTCCATTCTTAATGGTGCTTTCCATTACCCTGTCTTCCAGATTGCTGACCCATTCTTCTGGATCCACTATTCCTGTTGATTTCCTATAGTGCATTTTCATGTTAGTTATAATTTTTTTCAACTCTGACTGGTTTTTTTATATTTTTTATCTCTCTTTTGAAGGTCTCACCAAGTTCTTTCACTCTTCTCTCCAGCCCAGTAAGCATCTTTATGCTCATTACTTTAAACTCTTTATCAGGCATATTCTTCTCTCCATTTCATTCCGTTGTTTTTTTTTTTTTTTTTTCTGATGTTTTTGTATTATTCTTTTGTTTGGATCACATTCCTCTGTTTCCTCTTCTGTTTGACTGTATTTATTTATATGAATTAGGCAGAACAGCTCCTAATTCTCCTAAACTTGAAGAAATGGTCTTATATATAGTCATTTCCTATGTAGACTGTGTGTACTTGGTTACTCTCACCAGCCAACTGGAGTTGTGGCTGGTATGGGCTGGAAATCACAGGGCATTCTGTGCTGGGGCTACTCTTGTCAGATGGCTGAAGCTGAAGTAGATGCAGGTCAAAGGGCCCAATGGTCCTATACATACAGGACACGCTGGACAGCTGAAGCTGAAGTGGGTGTAAGCCAGAGGGTTCTGGAGGCTCTATGCACAGAAAGTTCTTTGGCAGAACAGCTAATGTTGAAGTGGGTAGAGGCCAGTGTAGTCCCTGGACTCTCCATATAGACAGTGCCCTGGCAGGACAACTGAAACTGAAAAGGGCACAATCCAGAGAATCCTGGAGCTCTATGCAGAGAGGGCATAGTTGGCAGGATAGCTAAAGCTGAAGTGAGTATAAGCCAGGGTATTCCAGGACTCTCTGCATTGAGGGTACCCTGGCAAGACAGCTGAAGATGAAGTCAGTGCAAGCTGGGGTGTCCCAGGGTACTCTGTTCAGGGCTAGCACAGGCAGAAATATCCTGGGGTTCTCTGCATAGGGGGCACTTTGGTGGGGTGCCTGTAGCCAAAGCAGGCATCAGCCAAGAAGTCCTAAGTGCACTTTGTACCTAGGATGCTCTAATAAGCCATCTAAAGCCAAAATGATGAGGGCCTAGACTTTGCACTTGTGTCACCTTGGTACAACATCTGGAGCGCTAGTGAATGCTAATAGGGTGAGGGGTGGGGTGTTGTGCACTTCCCTGGGTCAGCCTTGGTGGGATAGCTAGAACTGGTGTGAGCTAGGAACCTGGAGCCCACTGAGGCAATAGTCCTGTTAAATGCCAGACCTTACTTTCCCTATTCACACTGGAGGAAAGGAAAGTGTAAACCATGGCATTCACTAGCCCTTCCAACCCTGAGAGTTTCATCAGCCCTCTTGCCATTTGGCAAGATTCTAGGGCTGAATCTCTTAAATACTAGTTCCTCTTTTAAACTGCCTTTTTTGGGATCCCTGAGTGGCTCAGCGGTTTAGCGCCTGCCTTTGACCCAGGGCATGATCCTGGAGTCATAGGATCAAGTCCCATATCGGGCTCCCTGCATGGAGCCTGCTTCTATCTTTGCCTGTGTCTCTGCCTCTCTCTGTGTGTCTCTCATGAATAAATGAATAAAATCTTTAAAAAATAAGATAAACTGCCTTTTTTCTGTGCCCCAGAGCAGATGAATTTGCTTTTGATCCCTCAACACTATCCTTCCCCCCACTGCAGTCCCCCACCTCAAGGGTGGGAGTTTCCTTTGTTATTGTGTTTCCTTTGCTCTTGCTCTTTGTTTTGTAATCCACTCTCTTTTATTGTGCACAAACTGTTCAGTCAGCCCTCAGTTTCTCTTCTAGGAAATTGCTATATAAATAAATATAGATTTGGTGTGTCTGTAGAGGAAATGAACTTGTGATCTTCCTACATTGCCATATTGGACCAGGACTCTGAGTATGGTTGAAATCACATCCTCATGGTTTGAATTCATACTCTGTCACTTACTAATTCAGAGGCCAATGGCAAGTGAGCACTCAGTAAGAGGTAAAGGTAGTTACTAACGTCTGTGATGATCATCACTATTCCACTAGGGGCAACTGCATTGGCATGTATCCAAGGCAAGAAAACATAATAGGAATATCTTTCAGAGACACCAGGTTAGGATCAGAGAGCTCAAAAAGGGTCATCTTTTAGTAGATGTCCTTTATCTCCTCTCTTAGTTGTGGGTTGCTTTGTTAAAAAATAAAACTTAGGGATTGCATTAAACGTGTATATTGCCTTGGGTAACATTGACATTTTCACAATATTAATTCTGCCAATCCATGAGCATGGAATATTTTTCCATCTCTTTGTGTCTTCCTCAATTTCCTTCAGAAGTGTTCTATAGTTTTGAGGGTATAGATCCTTTACATCTTTGGTTAGGTTTATTCCTAGGTATCTTATGCTTTTGGGTGCAATTGTAAATGGGATTGACTCCTTAATTTCTCTTTCTTCAGTCTCATTGTTAGTGTATAGAAATGCCACTGACTTCTGGGCATTGATTTTGTATCCTGCCACTGCTACCGAATTGCTGTATGAGTTCTAGCAATCTTGGGGTGGAGTCTTTTGGGTTTTCTATGTAGAGTATCATGTCATCGGCGAAGAGGGAGAGTTTGACTTCTTCTTTGCCAATTTGAATGCCTTTAATGTCTTTTTGTTGTCTGATTGCTGAGGCTAGGACTTCCAGTACTATGTTGAACAGCAGTGGTGAGAGTGGACATCCCTGTCTTGTTCCTGATCTTAGGGGAAAGGCTCCCAGTGCTTCCCCATTGAGAATGATATTTGCTGTGGGCTTTTCGTAGATGGCTTTTAAGATGTCGAGGAATGTTCCCTCTATCCCTACACTCTGAAGAGTTTTGATCAGGAATGGATGCTGTATTTTGTCAAATGCTTTCTCTGCATCCAATGAGAGGATCATATGTTCTTGGTTTTTCTCTTGCTGATATGATGAATCACATTGATTGTTTTACAGGTGTTGAACCAGCCTTGTGTCCCAGGGATAAATCCTACTTGGTCATGGTGAATAATTTTCTTAATGTACTGTTGGATCCTATTGGCCAGTATCTTGTTGAGAATTTTTGCATCCATGTTCATCAGGGATATTGTTCTGTAATTCTCCTTTTTTGGTGGGGTCTTTGTCTGGTTTTGGAATTAAGGTGTTTAATGCAATCCCTATCAAAATACCATGGACTTTCTTCAGAGAGTTAGAACAAATTATTTTAAGATTTGTGTGGAATCAGAAAAGACCCCGAATAGCCAGGGGAATTTTAAAAAAGAAAACCATATCTGGGGGCATCACAATGCCAGATTTCAGGTTGTACTACAAAGCTGTGGTCATCAAGACAGTGTGGTACTGGCACAAAAACAGACACGTAGATCAATGGAACAGAATAGAGAATCCAGAAGTGGACCCTGAACTTTATGGGCAACTAATATTCGATAAAGGAGGAAAGACTATCCATTGGAAGAAAGACAGTCTCTTCAATAAATGGTGCTGGGAAAATTGGACATCCACATGCAGAAGAATGAAACTAGACCACTCTCTTTCACCATACACAAAGATAAACTCAAAATGGATGAAAGATCTAAATGTGAGACAAGATTCCATCAAAATCCTAGAGAAGAACACAGGCAACACCCTTTTTGAACTCGGCCACAGTAACTTCTTGCAAGATACATCCACGAAGGCAAAAGAAACAAAAGCAAAATGAACTATTGGGACTTCATCAAGATAAGAAGCTTTTGCACAGCAAAGGATACAGTCAACAAAACTAAAAGACAACCTACAGAATGGGAGAAGATATTTGCAAATGACCTATCAGATAAAGGGCTAGTTTCCAAGATCTATAAAGAACTTATTAAACTCAACACCAAAGAAACAAACAATCCAATCATGAAATGGGCAAAAGACATGAACAGAAATCTCACAGAGGAAGACATAGACATGGCCAACATGCACATGAGAAAATGCTCTGCATCACTTGCCATCAGAGAAATACAAATCAAAACCACAATGAGATCCCACCTGACACCAGTGAGAATGGGGAAAATTAACAAGGCAGGAAGCCACAAATTTTGGAGAGGATGCGGAGAAAAGGGAACCCTATTACACTGTTGGTGGGAATGTGAACTGGTGCAGCCACTCTGGAAAACTGTGTGGAGGTTCCTCAAACAGTTAAAAATAGACCTGCCCTACGACCCAGCAATTGCACTGTTGGGGATTTACCCCAAAGATACAAATGCAATGAAACGCAGGGACACCTGCACCCCGATGTTTATAGCAGCAATGGCCACGATAGCCAAACTGTGGAAGGAGCCTCGGTGTCCAACGAAAGATGAATGGATAAAGAAGATGTGGTTTATGTATACAATGGAATATTACTCAGCTATTAGAAATGACAAATACCCACCATTTGCTTCAACGTGGATGGAACTGGAGGGTATTATGCTGAGTGAAGTAAGTCAGTCAGAGAAGGACAAACATTATATGTTCTCATTCATTTGGGGAATATAAATAATAGTGAAAGGGAATATAAGGGAAGGGAGAAGAAATGTGTGGGAAATACCAGAAAGGGAGACAGAACGTAAAGACTGCTAACTCTGGGAAAAGAACTAGGGGTGGTAGAAGGGGAGGAGGGCGGGGGGTGGGAGTGAATGGGTGACGGGCACTGGGGGTTATTCTGTATGTTAGTAAATTGAACACCAATAAAAAATAAATTAAAAAAAAAGAAACTAAAGAAACACAACAACTAAAAAAAATAATAATAAAAAAATAAAACTTAGAGAAGTAAATCAGAAATTATTTCAATTCACTGTCAATGCATTGGGTAGGATAATTAACTCTAAATGCACAAAAGATACACCTCAAAGTCTCATTGGCTTAAGGGGTAATAATTTACTTCTGTCATATCACAGTTCATTTTGGGTTGAGAGATCATCATCCAACAGAGATCATCTCCAAGCTCTCTGAGGCTCGGGATAGAAATAGAGGAGATAGGCCATCTCTTAGCCCCTTCAGCCTGGTCATGGCACATGTCACTGCCATTCCTGTTCCAGTGGCCAGTACGGTTACAAGAACCTAAATGCAAGAGAGGCTAAGAAATATGAGTAGCACAGAGGTACTTGGTAAATATTGTTTTTGCCATTTTCTTGTTGTATGACATTGGCAAGAAATATCATTTAACCTCTTTGAGCCTCAGTTTCCTGAACTTTAATATGGCACTAATAGTTCCTACTGCATGGAGATTTATTAGAATTTCTTGGGATAATATTTGCAACAAGTTCAGGAGAAACTATTCAGTATCAATGTTTTTGTGTAGATTGCTGAGTACCAAGAAGGGTTCTTTGCCTGCAGGAAGAAGAAACAGGCTCTAACTTCAGAAACTATGGAAATTATTGGAAGAATTTGGGGTGACTTTTAGAATCTAATACTGAAGAAATATATTGTAAAAAAAA
The DNA here is from genome assembly GCF_011100685.1 of Canis lupus familiaris. Lineage (NCBI taxonomy): Eukaryota > Metazoa > Chordata > Mammalia > Carnivora > Canidae > Canis > Canis lupus. The sequence goes on from NC_049225.1 coordinate 50,771,660, forward strand.
GAATCAACTGGGCTCCATGTAGGAAGTACAGGAAACAATTTGTTTTGGTGCCAACCCTTTGACAAACTGAGGACTAAGCATTTTGATACCCAAGGCACCATAAAGGAAGAAGATAGTTCTTTTAAAGTAAGTCTGGATGCTGTTGCTAGAGAAGAAGGAGCCTGAGTGGCCACAAATAACAAATGCCCATTCACTTTGCCACTTAGGAAAAAGTCACACACATACAAAATGAGACCCAATTATGGTAGCTTAAATAAGAAGTGCAGAGGGAAGTAGTCCACAGTTGATGTATGGACTCAAAGATGCCCTCGGGGACCCATGCTTTCTAACCTTCCTCTCTGCCTCCTCAGTAGAGTGGCTTCTCATCCCTACACCTTATAGTTGTTATATGGCCACTATACGACCCAGCAAGAGGAAGGAGAGTGGTACCAGCAGACCTCTATTCCATCTCATTGGACTAAACTGTGACACATGGGTAATTCTAGTTTCAAGGAAACCTGGGGAATTCCTTCAGTTTTTTAAATATCATTTGGTAGGTTTAAGCAAAGAAAGGTTAGTCATGGAAGTATGGATCTGCTAATCTATAGTGTCTGTAGATGTCCACAATTTAACATTAATATTGATAAACGTTAAGAGGAAGAAAGTAGAAGGGAATTCCAACTGCCCTGAAGAATTCCTTCCATTAACTCTTCACTCCAAGGTATTTATGAAAGATGGAAAGGTGTGGATCTCTAGTTAATAGCTCTTTCAATAGTGAAAGTTTTCAAAGGTCCTAGCACAGTTCATCCTATGGTCACACATTATCAAGAAAGATAGAAGGGACACCTGGGTGGATCAGTCAGTTAAACATCTGACTCTCGGTGTTGGCTCAGGTCATGGTCTCATGTCATGATATTAAGCCCTGTGTAAGACTCCCTGTTGTGCCCAAGATTGTGAATCTGAGAAACCACCAAGGAGCCGACACCGATGCAAGTACCAAGCTCGAGCTTGGGTCCAAGTATACTCCAGACAGCAGAGCAGGGACTTGGACCCCGAAGTGGGTTACAGCTGGTTTTTTTATAGGCTGGTCTAGGGGATTTTCAGAAGGGGTGGAAGAATTTCTCAAGTTCTGTTTGCATTCTGATGTGGGGCTTTCAAGGGCATTGAGCTCTGTTCTCATTCTAATATGGGACTTGCTACCAAGTGTGTGGGCTCTGTTGTCTTTCTGATATGGGATTACCTGCCGAGGATATTGAGGACATTCTGCAGTTTTTTCCTATAAAGTTCAGCTCTTATTCACAGGGGCCTCAGATGGCTGTACTTGTGCTAATGCTAAACTTGAGGTGGAATGGCCTTGATTTTTCTTGACCTCCACACTCCCCACTTGATGGGGAGTCTGCTTGAGATTTTCTCCCTTTGTCCTTCCCCCTGCCCACACTTGTGCATGCTCTCTCGCTCTCTCTCTCTCTCAAATAAATAAATAAAATCATTAAAAAAAAAGATACAACTAGAATATTTTACAGCATTAACATGAGATATAGTGCCTAATCCATTTTAAATTCTCAATAAATGGAAGCTATTTTCTAAGTTCCCTCAGAACCTATCTTTCTCAACTTTAGATATTCAACATCTAAAATATAAATCTAAATCCAGTTAATAAGTACCCTTTGGGGCAGGATTCTACCTGTAATATAAGTAAGAGGGAAGGTGTAGAGGAAGTGGGAAAGCGGCATGGTAAGTCTCTATAGAGAGTTATATTCTCAAGTAAACAAAATTGTCCCATTTCTTTTAGTTCGTCTTGTTTTGTTTTAATGAACTATAAGTGGCATGTAATATCCTATTACTTTCAAGTGTACTTCATAATGATTCAATGTTTTAATGCATCGCAGAATGATCCCCATAATAAGCCTAGTTACTATTTATCACCTTACAAAGTTACTACCATATTATTGAATATATCCCTTATGCTGTACATTACATTCCCATGATTTACTTATAGCTGGAAGTTTGCAACTCTTAATCTCCTTCATGTTGTCTTGTTCACCCCCCAAGACCCCTTCTTCTGGTAATAGTTTCTTTCCAGTATCTATGAGTCTATTTCTCTTTTGTTCTGTTCATTTGTTTTGTTTTTTCAGGTTCCACATGTAGGCATACAGTACATATGTCCTCTCTTTCTGACTTATTTCACTTAGCATAATACCTACTAGGTCTATCCATGTTGTTGCTGACAGCAAGATTTAACTTTTTATGGCTGAATAATATTCAATTCTGTGTGTTTATGTGTAAGTGTGTACATCTTCTTTATCCATTCATCTATCAATGAGCACAGGTTTCTTCCATATCTTGACTATTGTGAATCATTCTGCAATAAACCTATAGGGGTGTATATATTTCTTTGAATTGTTTTCATTTTCTTCAGATAAATACCCCAAATTAGATCATATGATAGTCCTATTTTTAATTTTTTGAGGAACCTCTATAATGTTTTACATAGTGACTACACCAATTTATACTCCCACCAACAGTGTACAAGGGCTCCCTTTTCTCTACATCTTCATCAACACTTGCTATTTTTTGTCTTTTTGATAATAGTCAATCTGATCAGTGTAAGGTGATAATCTCATTGTGGTTTTGATTTGCATTTTTCTGATGATTTGTGATGTTGAGCATCTTTTCATATGGCTTTGGCCTTCAGTATATCTTCTTTGGACAATTATGTTTTCAAATCTTCTGCCCATTTTTAGTTGAATTCTTTTTTATATCTAGGTATGTAAGTTCTTTATATGTTTTGGATATTAACCCTTTAACAGATGTTTGATTTGCAAATAGCTTTCCGATTCAGATTTCCTTTTCACTTTGTTGATGGTTTTCATTACTATGCAGAAGCTTTTCAGTTTAATATAATGCCATTTGTATATTTTAGCTTTTGTTCCTTTGTCTAAGGAGACAGTTCCAAAATATTTAGATATAGAGATAGAGATAGAGAGATAGAGATACAGATAGATATAGTTAAGACTTATGTCAAAGGGCTTACTGCCTATGTTTCTTTCAGTTGTATGTTTTCAAGTCTTTAATCCACTTTAATTTAATCCTCTTTAATCCAATTAAATACTTTAATTAAATTAAATTTAATTAAATCCAGTATTTAATTCATTTAAATAATGAATTTATTTTGGTATATGGTATAAGATAGTGATCCAGTTTCATTCTTCTAGACATGGCTGTGTAGTTTCTCAACACCATTTACCGAAGAGGTAGTCTCTTCCTTCCTATGTCATAGAGTAATTGACCATATAAAGCATGAGTTTACTTCTGGGATCTCTACTCCATTCCATTAATCTATATTTCTATTTCTGTATCAGTACCATACTGTTTTGACTACTATGGCTTTGTAGTACAGTTTGAAATCAGAAAGCATGATTCCTCCAGCTTTGTTCTTCTTTCTCAAGATTGCTTTGGCTAATCAAGTTCTTTTGTGGTTCCACATAAATTCCAGGATTTTGTGTTCCTGTTCTATGAAAAATGCCATTGATAATTTGATGCAGATTACATTGAATCTGTAGATTCCTTTGGTAGTATGCACATTTTAACAGTATTAATTCTTCCAGTCTATGAACATGGAATATCTTTCCATTTGTCCTTGTCATTTTCTATTTCTTTCATTAGTGTCTTCTAGTTTTTGGAGTTCAGGTCTTCTGCCTCCTTGGTTAAATTTATTTCTAGGTATTTTATTTTTGATGGAATTGTAAAAAAGGTTATTTTCTTAATTTGTCTTTCAAAATTGTCTCATTTCTTTCTTAACCCTATCCTCATTCCTCCACATTACTTTTTTTCTTTATTTCAATGAAATTAGGTTGAGACAGAAGCCTAAACCTAAATACTTATGCCTTTTGATATTTTGCAAAAGAGTTTGGTGTAGCATCCCTTTACTACTAGCTGGATTGAATTGAATGCCAGCAAAGTTCCGTGCTTTAGTTGGGATTTTATATACATTATAATGAGAATATCAGCCAATATTTAGGAAGTTTTCACTGATACCCAGGCTCTGTGCTAGTGCTTTACATGAATGATCTTAACTCATTACAAACATTCTACTATGTAAAAGGTGCTATCGCTTGTTTTGTATATGAGAAAATTGAAGACTCAGGCAAGTTATGAAATATGTCAAATATCATAGCTTCAGGTGGTAGAGTTGTGAGTCAGACTTGCTCTCTCACTCACTAGGCTATGCTTCTATTTAATTTTCCCAGCAGCCCTATGGGGCATAGACTCTCACCATATACCCAAGAAACCCCAAGGCCAGAGAGGTTGGTGACTTGCCCAAAGTCAATAGCAGAACTGCTAAATAGGAAAGGTAGGAGTGAACTCCGGCCCATCTGAATTTTAAATGCAAACCTGGGCTATCCCAGGGTTTTTGTGTTTTTTGTTTTGGTTTGTTTTGTTTGTTTCGATTCCAAAGGCTTATTTCCTTAAATCGGTATTACACAATATAATGCAAATGGGGGGGTTGGGGGAATCACACAAAACTCTCTTTAAAGTAGACCAAGGGTTGGGTGTTGAATCCTGGAGAACAGGATCAGCTGGCACCACACACACCAATAAGGCAGACTGCATGGCAGCCCACGTGAGCATCCACAAGGGGTGGGAAGCTGCCTGAGTCCGCTCCCATGCACGAGCTCCCCGGGAGCCCTGGATCCCAGAAGACCATAAAGCAATAAATATGCATACGTTCCGTGCAGCAAGGAACAAAGTCACTGGGTGTCGAGGGAACACATCACAAGGCTGCCTTAAAGTCCAAGCATAGTGGCTTTTTACCAAAGGCTGAAGATATCTAGTGCATTAACTCTCTATCCACCACTCCACTATCAAGATTTACATACCCAGTACAGTGAGTAGTCAAAAACACAGACTCCAGGACCAAACTAGCTCTTGGCCATTAGGGAGGCTTCTTAATTCCTCTAAGGCTCAGCTTACTTACGTATTACATGGTACTAATGGTAGTATATGCTTTGTAGGTTTGTTCAAAGTACTTGGAATAATACCCAGTCCAGAGTTTACTGTTCAATAGCTGTTAGTTGTTATTTTTCTTCCATCTTGCTTAAATTTTAACCATTTTCTAACTTATTGAATTTACTATATAGCTTTAAGGACTGTCCTTTTCTGTAGGCCTCAGTTTCCCTGTATATGAAATAGGAGGAAATCATTTTGATATCCTCTGACTCCCCTTCTGGCTGTTATTCCACATTCCTCACAATTCAGTCAGAGGCCAAGTGACTGTGCCACACAAGTCTGTGTGGCACCTGAGGGAAGCATAGAAGGTCTTGTGAAAATGAACATATGGTTAATGTTGGCAAGAAAATTCAACCACCCCCAAATTCTTAATTATTATAATAACTTTTATTTGCAAAGTGCTTGCTACATGACAACTGCTCTTCAGAACATGATAGGTACATTTTCGTATATAATTCAAGAATCTACTCATCCCTTCGCTCCTCTCTTGCTAAAATACACATTTTGCCTAAAAATAATATATTGTAAGCTGGGCAGACCAGCTTAGCAAGGTAACATTAGCTAAAAGAGGTATTGCCTCTAACACGAGTGATACATGCAACTGCATGCACACACACCCCTACATATTGAGAGAGAGAAGGATAATTAATGTTATTGCTTTGTTGGGACTGTCTGCCTAACTTGCATCTGTCTAGACTGTGAAGGCCAAGAATAAAGAGAGCTGACGTATATTGGGTAACTACTAAATTCTGGGCCTTGCTATGAACATTTCACACAGGCTGCCTCATGTACTCTTCACAGTTGCACTATTGTGTAGGTACTAGTAATATCTTTGTGGATATATATGAGACTCAAAGAGATTAAGCAGCTTGCTAAGCTAGGAGATCGGGACCCCACCAGCAGTCTAACTCCAGAGCCTCAGACTATTAACCACACTCTTAGAACTTTCTACAGTTTCTGAATTTAAGGGCCTTTTAAAAGCAGGAAACCATCCCCAGCTCCCTTAATAGTGAAAGAAGAAAGAAAAAGAAAGAAAGAAAGAAAGAAAGAGAGAGAGAGAGAGAGAGAGAAAGAAAGAAAGAAAGAAAGAAAGAAAGAAAGAAAGAAAGAAAGAAAGAAAGAAGAAAACAGAAAGAAAGAAAGAGAAAATAGAAAGAAAGAGAAAAAAGAAAAGACAAGACAAGACGGCACTGAGATCTTTCCTGGTCCTAAGGAACAGTGCAGAGGTGGGGACCTTAGCAGGAAGCTGAGGTCCTCAGTCATCAAGGCTTTGGGGACAGAAGCTTCCAGGTGAGGCTACCCCTGGATATTCTGACCTCCCACGTGTCACTAGGCAAACACTAACAGAGCCACTAGCCAGGAACTATCTCCTGGTCTGGAGAGGTGGCCCCCAAGGCCTGCTCCGGCCCCCACTAACCTGTGGTGTGGGGAAAGCTGTGACTGACAGCCACTGAGCAGCACACCTGCACTCCTTTCTAAAGAACAGCATGAGGCCAGGTGGGTGAGCAGGGGCGCCATGCTGTGCTCCTGTTCTACTGTTGTTGGTTTTGTGATACCTGCAGGGAGCTGCCAGGCTGCAACTTGTCAGGCATGTGACAGACTCCTTAAATGATGATGGGGCTTGTTCTGTAAGAAGCTAAATGGGATGAGAAAGGAGATATTAAAATTGTATCAAGGCTTCTGTAATATTTCATTTTCAGTAGACCATCAAATGGTTAGGTATTTAGCATTTCATGCAACAGGAAAGAACAGATTCATGTTATTATAAGTTTTCTATTTACTGAGAATATGCTCTATAGTGCTGGTCCCTCAGTGCCTCTGTGAAGTCCCCTCATGACACAGATAATAAAATGCATTTGGGCCTGTGAGAGCCTATAAGCCAAAGCCTGCTGGATGCACGTCTCTCTCTGCAAGGGATGATAAAGCAAGGACCACATGTATCTGGGCTTCAAACCCTGGTGCCTGCCACCGCCTTAGGTTCACTGCATTAAGAACAGTGACAGGCTTCTCCGAGACCCAGCTTAGCAATTTAGCAACTTTGAGTCAGCAGACTGGCTTCTGGTCTTGAGTCTGACACAAACAAGCTACATAACCCTGAGCAACTTGGCTTTTCTGGGCCTCTGCCTTCCTGCCTACAAATACAATGTTTACATTGAATGGTATCTAAAAGTGTTACATGGCAAATAAATTCTCACCTATTTGCTGCTGTTGCTAGTAGTTACTTATTATTAGTTTCTGATTGATGAGGTTCTAGACTCCAAAAGAACAGATCTGTTTTTGTTTTTTGTTTGTTTGTTTGTTTGTTTTTTGTTTTTTGTTTTTGTTTTTGTTTTTAGCAGATCTGTTTTGTTCAAGATTCTGTCACCAGTGCCTGACACAGAGTGGATACTTAGTAAATACCAGATGAACAGTAGCTGGATGGGTCTGATCTCTTCTGAATTAAGGACTGTCTTCCATGACACTCATAGCCCGTACTCACATGTACTCATCAAAGGCAGACTTGTGAGTGAAGTGCATCCACGCTAATCACTGGTGACAAACTTCTGAAGCTTACACAGTGGATCCCTTTAGTCATCAGAATTTGTGTCCCTTTCGTTTCCTTTATCAATTACCAATCAACATGTCTTTGTAGTAACTGTATCCTTTCTCATCTGCCAGAATGTTCCAAGTTAATGCGCCGTTCTTGAATTACCTAACGTGTGCCAGGGCCCTCTAAAGGGTGCTACAGGGAAAAATAAAAATAAAAAATAAAAAAATAAAATAAAGGGTGCTATAGGGAAAAATCAAAGTTAGGAAAAACTGCACACTGCCATCAAGGAGTCTGCGGCTATTGGGAAAAAGAAAAAAAAATGCCCCTATTTCTCTGTCACCTTCAGTTCTTGCCCATTGTTTTCTCCAACCTGAGTTGCATTCTTTCCCGCAGAACAGACTTCAAAATTGTACTTTATTCTGCCGTTCTGCAGATATCCTTAAATGCCTGGTATCCTCCCATTTCCAGGGAACTCTGGCGCCAGTGGTTCTCAGCACACATTTGCCACAATCTCTCACGTTGCTGTGCGAGGTATCATCGGGGATTCTGAAGTGGACAGTGGTGAGTTTCTCCAATACCACACAGCAAACTCACCACCGGCCAGCCTAGGGAATATGATTCCAAGGCTCACTCACTTGGTGCTGTTAAACTCTCCTGCCCTAAGGATGTTTTTTTTTTTTTTTTGAGATCTTAGCATTTATCAGAATTGTTACCAAAGCAATGAGAATTTTCTTTTGTTTTATTCAAAACCAAACAACAACAACAAACCCCAAGATTTTGTTTTCTAGAGTTTCTCCTTACACTTAAAAGAGGCAAAGGATTTGTGTAAAACTAATGCGTGATCTTGTATTTCTAGTATGTAGACAGTAATGTACTTATTTTTAGTTAGTTTTCTCATTAAACCCTTTTTTAAATTTATTTTTGTTTTTTTATTTTTATTTTTTTACTGGAGTTCAATTTGCCAACATATAGCATAACATCCAGTGCTCATCCCATCAAGTGCCCCCCTCAGTGCCCATCACCCAGTCACCCCACCCCCCGCCTACCTCCCTTTCCACCACCCCTTGTTCATTTCCCAGAGTTAGGAGTCTCTCATGTTCTGTCTCCCTCTCTGATATTTCCCACTCATTTTTTCTCCTTTCCCCTTTATTCCCTTTCACTATTTTTTATATTCCCCAAATGAATGAGACCATATAATGTTTGCCCTTTTCCGATTGACTTACTTCACTCAGCATAATACCCTACAGTTCCATCCACGTCGAAGCAAATGGTGGGTATTTGTCATTTGTAATGGCTGAGTAATATTCCATTGTATACATAGACCACATCTTCTTTATCCATTCATCTTTCGATGGACACCGAGGCTCCTTCCACAGTTTGGCTATTGTGGACATTGCTGCTAGAAACATTGGGGTGCAGGTGTCCTGGCGTTTCACTGCATCTGTATCTTAGGGGTAAATCCCCAGCAGTGCAATTGCTGGGTCGTAGGGCAGGTCTATTTTTAACTCTTTGAGGAACCTCCACACAGTTTTCCAGAGTGGCTGCACCAGTTCACACTCCCCTTTTGCACATGATCTCATACATTCAATCCTTCAAGGATTAGTGGAAGCAGGGGCTTCTTAGAGACTGCCCAACAAATATGGGCTCTGATCTTGGCTCTGTTACCAGCCATGTGTCCCTCAGCAAGTTAACGTCATTGAACATTTTTTCATAAATGGAATGTGAGCTATTTATTTAAAAGACTGCCTCATGTGGTTTTGGGAAGGATTAAGTGAGGTAGAATCTATAAAATGTAATGCTTAGCAGATCACAGGAGCTCAATGACCTACTGTCTGAACCAAGTTCTACAATTTATTGGTCTCCTGCTGTGCACAAGGACCTGTTGGGGGATGCAGAAAAAGCTGGGCGAGGCTGACCCATTGATTCCCAGAAAAAAGTCCTTGATACATACCTATCATGTGTTTCCTATTCTGTCCTCATATTTCTAAATCTCTTCCAATATCCTCACTACAAAGAAGCCTTTCCTTCTACCATATTTAAAACCGGCTCCTCATTACTTTTCATCCCATCACCCTGTGTATTCCCTTCACAGTTTAACCACATTTTGTAGGTTTGGCTGTTTATTGGCTGCTCCTTCCCCATAACCCGGGGGAGGCCGAGACTTTGTCTGCTTTCTCATTATGAAATCACCCAGTGCTTGGAACCAAGTCAATATCTTAACTATTTTTAATTGAATGAACTAATCCTAGCTCTTGAGGATGCATGAGAAAGACAGTCAATGTAGGTCTTGCCTGGATTTGAGTCATAACCAAGCGGGGAAGCATAAGAACATTCAAGTTAACTTTTTAAAACTTCTCTACTTTTACTGAGACTTAACTTGCTACCTTAGAGCAAGCAATGATGGGTTTTATAAAGTAGGTATAAATGGAAGTGCCATACCCAGAAGAGGAAGGGAAGAGGTAGCTGGGGTGAGGGAAATGTGTTATTGAACTTGTCCATGTACCAGATGTGCAGTAAGCCAATGTCTGGGACACTGGCTTTAAAGCAAAGAAAAATTTATTATCAGGAGGGCAGTCCAACAAGAAGGCAGAGATTATTCCATAATGCTGCCTTTCCCTATTGAGCCTATGAAGAACTTATATATATATTTGTAGAAGGAGGTAAATGCATGAAAGGAGGATGAGGCATTTCTTGAAACCTGGGAATGGGTAGCACTTGAAACAGTTCCTCTGCACAGTGAGGCACCATTTGGTACTTGGTACACTCAGGTACATCAGATAATTTCAAGACAAATATCACCATCCAGCCCCTATTAGGTTTCTACAATCAGTGGGTAAACAGAGTACAGGGTGAATAAGGCAGTTAATGATTCATCGTATTTGAGGTTAAGAGGCACATAAAATCAAGTAGGGAACAAAACAGAATATAGAACTAAGTTAATAATGCAACTAGTACATCTATAGTTTGTTTATACTTTCAGAGTAGGTTCAGGAATGAAGTACCTGGTCTCAGGTGTGGGAAGTCTTTGCTAGAAGGTGCCATATGAAACTTCATAACATTTGCAATGCATTCCCAGGTTGGAGCCCTTTTTCTCAGATGGGTTTGTGGCACTCTCAGGAAAAAGCTACCATTCTGAACTGGGAATTTTGCTTTAAACAAATTTTGATTTGCACTTCTGATATTTTCCTATGATTCTGGAATAACCACATTATGTTGTTCTCTTGGGATAGAAAAGATGCCACTCTCTTGTCAGAAACAAGATTATAAGCAGAAAAAAATACATCCCTCCCTTTCAAAAGCATTTATACTTTTCAGAGAATGTTCCTGTACTATTTTCAATGACATGATTAATAAGTGCTCATCCCAAATATTTAAGAAAATACAGATAATCAAAGGAAGAGAGTAATCTCATTCATCATCTCATGATGCAAATGACCATTAATACATTGTTATGTATATGTTTCTGATTGACTGCCTAGCATGTCCATCATAAAGCACCTAACTATTAAACATGTATTTTATGCTTCATAGTATGCAATGACCATTTTCCTTACTGGCAGCCCCAGTGGCCCAGCGGTTTAGCGCTGCCTTCAGCCTCGGGTGTGGTCCTGGGGACCCGGGATCAAGTGCCGCGTCGGGCTCCCTGCTTGGAGCCTGCTTCTCCCTCTGCCTGTGTCTCTGCCTCTCTCTCTGTGTGTCTGTCATGAATATATAAATAAAATCTTTTTAAAAAATATGCTCCTTCACCCAATGGAGGCATCACATGCATTAATACCTGTATGAAGGAAAGAGAGAAATTTGGGGAACTCATGAAAAGAGCTGTGTCTAGGAGCTGAAAGTGCAGACATTGGAGTTATCCCATATTCAGATCTGGGCTCTGCATTCACAAGAAGCAGGACATCCCCAAGGCTCTGAACTTGTGACAGCATCGTTCTCTCTATCTGTAAAATAGGAAGAGTGATGGTAAGTATTCCCCGTTATGGTTTTAAGGATTAAATAAAATAGCATAAAGAAAGTGGTTGATTCCACAGTGTTCAACAAATGTTCATTCGTTTTTTTTATATTCAGAGGGGGAATAGAGCAAGAAGAAAAGAGAAAATGTGAGCAAAGAAAAAGGCAGGAAACAAAAAGAAATTCCTTTTCCGTCAATTCAAGTTATTCAGTAGATGAGGGCAACCTCAGGAGAGGATGGGGTCAATGCCATATGGGAAATGGCAGATTTTCTATAGGAGTTGCTGGTCTGTGTCTGAGCTCCTTGCTGTTTTAGGTAAAAACAAAACACAGTAACAGTGCAATTTTCTCCTGCTTGTATGGGGTGTAAGCTTTCTGTTGAGGGTACCTGATGCAGCAGAGAGGAGAGGGGGTTCGCCTTTGCTCTCCCAGGAGGAGAGGCCCCATGAGCACAGAGGTGAGGTATGGAAAGCCATGGCTGCTGTATGGGCCACTCTTTCTCTTCCACCTGTGTGTGGACCTCACCAGTGTCCCATTCCAGAATGGCTAGTATAAATGGGATGCATTATCTCCACCTTTAGAAACTTATGTTCTGAGCTCACCAGCCAGAGAAAATCCATGACTGTCATTTTTTTATAGTTGTGGTGGTGGTGGTGATTTTTTTCCACATAATCTTCTTACTGCTTTTCATAGCTTTATTGAGGCATAATTGCTATGCAATAAGCTGCATATATTTAAAACCCCATAATTAGATCATAACCTATGAATACACCTGTAAAACCATCACCACAAGCAACATAATGAACATCTCTGTCTCCTCCAGTATCCTCATGCCCCTTCATGGTCCCTCCTATCACCATTCCTGCCCCCAGAGCTTTCTGCATGACTGCATTTTTTTTTCCTTTTCCATCTTATTTTCAGTAATTAGATAATTTGATGTCATGATTTTCCTGTGGTTTCTTTTCCTGAGAGTGGATTCTCCTTGTATTTTTCTCCATATTCCACTATAAACTGTGACACACCCTCACCAACCAGTGTCTAAGCCACTTCTGAAAAAATATTGCATCTCTTAATATTCCTTACTGCAAGTAAAAACATTCTTATATACAACTCTTACTTACATTTTGATTTCCCTATGGAATTGGAAGTAAGGCTCACTGGAAATGATTTTGGCACCAAGATGTAAGAGAAATCATGACTTCTTTTATTCAACAAAGGGTGAGAGGCTCCTAGTAGTCAGCTTTGTGTATGCAAGGAAGGATAAGACTGAACAGGTTCCTTACCTCACAAAACTCACAGCTTAGAAAGGGAGATCGAGCACACCCACATAAAAAAATAATAATCATTTATGAAGGAAAACAAAAAGTTTGTAATGACAAAAAAATTCTGGATTTATTTTCTTTTTGGATGTAAAGCATAAGGAATGGACTGTCAGAATAGAAGCAATTAACTAAATTGATAGCAGATTTCTTCTTATCAAAAAGCTGGGGAACAGGTTCTAGGATAGATCATGAGCAGATGCCAAGGACCTGGGGCAGGAAAGAAATTGAGGCCTCAAGGGATCAGCAGGCCAGCATGACTGAGTTTGAGAAACATGGAGAGATGGTTGAGAACACAGGTGCAAGGTAAGCAGGGGCCAGGTCAGAGCCCATGTGGGCCTTGGAAGAGGCTTAGTTTTTATTCTAAATGCAATGAAAAGCAGTATCAAAGTCTCATTTAGAGAAGCAGCACAATTTGATTCATTAAAGATTATAGTTTCTCATTATGGACACAGAAAAAATTAAAATGTTAATTTCTGGATTAAAACAGTAAGTATAAATCTCTATATTATAGCACCTTAGCTCATAGAAAAATAATAAATGACTATTTTACTGTAAAATATGCTACATGCCAAGAATAATCCCAGGCATTTTACCTATATTTCTCATTTACCTCTACAAAACATGTATTATTCTTATTTTACAGATGAGAAAATTGAATCAGGCTAAATAATTTTTCCAAACTTATAAAACTTTGAGACTAGCTTACCTAAGTAAATCAATAGAACTGAGGGAAACGTCTCTTTCTACCAGAACTTCTGAGCAACTTTTTGCTGCAAAGGCACATTTAAACCTGTTTTCTTAGCCCCTATGGAGGCTAATAGCTTTTAGAAAGAAAATGGGTCATGCACTGAAAGTGGGCAGTGATGAAGAAAATCACTGGGAGTGAAGGACACATGCTGGTGGGATGCTGGAACAAGAGACAATATGCCCATGATGGTCACCCAGAGTATGTGTAAGGTTACTCTCCACCTGCAAAGTAACACAAAGGGCAAGCCATGGTAATCAGGTGACTCTGGCAACATGGAATGTTGGCCAAGGAGGAGCACAGCTTCCTCAAAAAAATTAAAATTACTATGTGACTCAGCAATTTCATTTCTTAGTATACATGCCCCCAAAATGAAAACAAATATTCAAAAAAAAAAAGTTTGTAAATGAATGGTTATAGTTATATTAGTTGCAATCCTCAAAAGGTGAAAACAACTCAAATGTCCATCAGATCATGAATGGATGGATATAATGTGGCATACCCATACAATAGAATGTTATTCAGTCATAAGACAAAATGAATTTCTGGTACATGCTGTAATGTAGATGAACTTTGGAATTTATGTTAACAAGTAAAAGATGCCAGACATAAAAGTTCACACTGTGTGATTCCATTTACACTAAATGTCTAGAATAGGCAAATCCATAGAGTTAGAAAGCAGATTCTTGACATGAATGTTTACTGGCTCATACCACTTCTGTATAAGCTCCTTAAGGGCAGGGACTAACTGTTCGCTGATATGTTTGCAGTGCCCAACACATACTAGGTACTTAAAGACTTACTGAATGGATTCATGAATTTCTCTCTTGAAAAATACCTCTCACACTGCAGTATGGAGAATGGATTGGTTTGGGGTAAGAAGAGACTCCGTGCCACCAGCTGCTTGATTCTGTAGTAGAAGGGTTTGGGTTATCTCTCCTGAGAACTATGTGTGCTGTACTACCTGTAAGTAAGTGGCAGATGTTTTCTTTGCAATAAGCAGGTTTTTCCCTGAAGACTAAGACCCATTCTCAGCTGAGGCTTTGACTGCCTTGATTCAGACTACCTTAGTGAGAGCTTAAACAATCAAAAGGCAGTATCCATTCAGTGAGGAATGTCAAAAGGCAGGGGTCTGCTGACAGGGTAGTGCTGTTGTTTAGAGAGCACTGAGTTTGGCATCCAGAGACTTGGGTTCTACCCCAGGCCTATCATTTCACCATGAGACCTTAGGGTCGCTCCATCTATCTGGTTTTCCATCATATTGAGGAAGTAAACAGGAATTTGAATTAGATGATTTATCCTTGTTCTATCTTTTCCCACAGAAGATTTTGTCTTTTGTGATAAGAGCAACCTATGTTTATTTATCTTAGCCACTGTGACAAAAGGTTACTGTGTTGAGTATTATGACAAACCATCCTTTGAATTCAGTAACACTTTTTATAGGGTTCATATTTCATTATCCCCACTAACACCTACATTTCAAAAACATATATGTGTACACAAGCTCATATTTATTTAATATAGAGATAATGTCTGGTGCTCATGGATTTGTAGACCCCTGGAAACACTGGAATGAAAAACATAAAAGATTATAATCCTAGGAACAAAGAAAAGATGATTATAGGATGGAAAATGGAAACGCTTCACAGCCTGCCTTGATGTGGGGCTGCTTTCTTCTGCTGCTTCCCCTCTGTTTCCTGATTACAAACAGGTGATGATACCTAATTCCTCCTCCTCCAGGGAGAAAGATCCTCCCAGATTCAAGAAGCAGATTGCCTTCTTCCCTGACATTCTATCAACAGTATACAGACCCTGAGCTGGTTTCTAGAATGGCTTACAAAATGATGAAAGTTCAAAGAAGCTGCCTGGGTGTTGAGAGAATTCTGTTGGCTGCTTAATGAAGTTTATCAGAAAAAGCAAAACTTGTGGATCTTTGAAGCAGAAAGGCCCAAGTCTAGAAATTGGCATTGCCCTTTCTCTTGGCCTCTGCTGCATTTATGTTTTTCTAACAGATTTCTTTGTCAGAGGCGCTGATGTTCTTTTCCCCAAGCTCATTAATTTCTCAGCATTAATACATTTCCCTTACCCTCTAATTAGACACCACTTCTCACATATTTATGGTAGTGAATGCCCATGGGCCAAACTTGCCTCTTCATGTAACACAGAGTCCAGTCCACACTTGTGATCTGTACTCCAATTGCATGCATGGGCAGAGCAGGAGCCACTTACAAGTATAATTCGCAAAAGATGCCTTTTATTCAATACATTAAACAAATATTTGAGCAACGACTGCATTTCAGGTGCTATACTAGATGCCTGAGATTTTTGCAGAGAACAAAACACAGAAATCTCTGACTCCCAGCATAAGTAAATTATACCATAGGTTAGTAGTTGATAAATGCCTTTAAGGAACAACAATAGGGCTGGGAATGCTTGCGGGTAGCAATGGGGAGAGGTGTGTTTGTAAATTGGGTGTTGAGAAGCTGTTATCAGGGAAGTTAGCCATGCAGATATCTGGGGGAAGAGCAATTCAGATGACAGGGACAATGAGTGAAAGACCCTAAGAAAGGGTGCATAACTGCTCTGTCCAAAGAATAGTAAGGAGGTTAATGTGACTGAAGTGATAGGAGCAGGTGAGGAAGGTGTCATAAGAAGGTTGAGGTGAGAGTACTAATGGGCTCTGATTGTGTGAGCCTTTTGGGCCCTCTGTAAGGACTAGGGCTCTCAGTAAAATGGGGGACGATGCTGAGTTTTAACCGAAGGAACAATGAGATCTCACTTTTGTTTTATTCATTACTTGCTTATATTTCCATCACCTAGTAGCTTTAACACCAATTGAAAATATGTGCCTGAATCAATTGCATTACAGCTTTGCAAAATACTTTTTCTATCACTCATTTTCCTTTATCAGCTGATATTCCTATGTGAAAGTAGAGCTTTCTCTCATCAACACTGGGTGTTTGATTGCCCAGGAATATGTTTCCTACTGAAAAGTAAAAATAATGCTTAGGTCATTTTCTTTAGTGGCAAATTTTCAAAGAAAGCATATTTTTTAAATAACCACCTCAAATAGAGACAAATATGCCTTGTGCTTTAGAAGGATTCTCCTATTGTCTTATATTATCCTTTCTTGGTAATGGGAATGTTCTAGCAGGGAGCCATTCCTTGAGTTAGCTGATTATTGTGTCCGGATCCTGGAAAGCAATGAAGATAATGCAATATCCTTTGCTCAACAACTCTCATTATTTCGTTAAATTCAAATGGCTTCACAGGGTTTTTAAGTCTCTGTGAAATCTTGCTCAGATGGTCTTTAACTCCTTGTTTCTTTTCCCGTTCCATATCCTCACTCCCTGCCTCACCCATACTCATATACGTATATACCCTACATTCTGGACATTATTGGGACTACCCAGTGCCCCAAAACCCACCCCATTCTATCATATCTCCAGATTTTTGTCTATGGTAGCATATTCCTTTGGGAGATTCTTTCCCAGAGTTACCTATGCCTATTGAATTTCATCCTTCAAAGCCTTCATCCAATGCTCCTTCCTCCATCTCTACCCTAAGCAACCCCCAAAGCTGAAATCTACCTCTTCCCCTCTTCTTTCTCCATGCACTGCATCTCTTGCCTTATTCCCCTTTCATTCTGTTTCTCATATTCTCAATTGTATGAAAGTTACTTATGATCATGGTTGTATTAGCCATGTTACAAATAAGGCTGTTGCACTGAGTTTTAGTTTCTCCCAGTGGCTAAAAGTAGTGTCTGATTCAAGATAAGTGTTCAAACATTGGCAGAAAAGAATGTATACAGCAGCTGTGGCAATTTTCAAATGTCTACTTTTATGCATATATTTAATAGATGCTACATATTGAGCATCTATTGTATCTCAAATAATGGGTATGATGGAGAATACAAAAATGAATGAAGTAGATCCTGCTTTCTGGGAGAATCCAGGTTAGAAGGAAAGTGAAAGCATTTATGTAAATTACTACATTACAAAGTAAGGAGTGCTAAAAACTAGAGAGTAGGAACAATAGGCTATATTCATTTTGATGTTTCTCTTTGCCAATGATACTTTCTCCAATAGCCTATGAATCATCCAATCAACTGGGATGAAAACAACTTTCACTAAACCACTGGAGATTTTCTCTTGTCCCCTAGAAGAGGTTTCAGTGTCAGGCTGATGTCTTTCCTGAGCAGAGAACAAAGACCTATCATTTCTCCCTTTCTTAATTCAGGCTGGATTCACACTCAAATGGGATTTTATAATTTCCTTTCCACTAATAACCAAAACTTTTATTTTCATGATTCTATTAATTAGAAATTAATATAGTTAATCCTGAAATTAGGCAAGATAACCATAATCTCATAATCTCCAGCTTCTCTGACTGGCCTGAGGCATCATTTTGGCATCCATTGTTTTCATGGGATTATCAGCCAGCCCTGAGAACACACCTGGAGGGAAGACAAACATGAAGTGTTTTCTCTAATGTCCTGCTGGTTCAGATTTCATGTTCCCCATCTGGACCATGCAGGGTGTTGCCTTCCCTGTTAGAATCACAGTGTGCTCCTTGCATTAACCTTCGTACTAAAACAGGGGAATTGAGAACAACCAGATCATTGCAATTCTTTCTCAGTTCATCTTTCTCTGTTTACTTATTCATTCACTTATGTATTCATTTATTCAACAAATACTGATTAATCACCTCCCTTTTTATATACTCTGCCTATTCCCAAAAGGATCAGAGGTGGCTTGCAGGATCAAACATAATACAAAACAGGAAAGCTAGGGATAAAAACAGAAAGAAAGGAGGAGACCTTGCCACCAGCTCCAAAGGTGGTTGCAATTCAGCCTTGGTTCTACTTCAGTAAAAGAGATTTGTCCGATCTGAGTTTTTGCATTCTGTTCAACCAAAACATGCAAATTTGTGTACAGAGTGTAACTTTTTCCTGCAACTAAATACGTTTATTGAGCATCCAGTAGAATGCTTTGTTCTTATATGCAAATGCCTTCAGAATAAATGAAAGAATGAATTCAGTGGTTTCCAAATTTTAGTCATTTGTATGCCACTTTTTAAATGTCTGCATAACTGCATGACTGTTACTTATTTTGTAGTTTAAAAAATTAACTTTTAAATTTACTTTAAAAAATACTTGTCCCTTACATAAATGTAGTATTTATATCAACTGCTATAACTAAAAAGTAATGATAAAGTAAATTAAAAGGAATATCACATTGCAAATAAACAGTCATACCTATCTAAAAACCTGAACTTTGATGTCTTCCTTTGCATTACCAGGGAATATCAGGATGTGTTGAGGATTAAAATCAAGCTAGCATGAAATTGTGATAGCTAATTCTTTTGATTGTATCAATACAAAAGAAACGAAAAAAGAAAAATCCCATTATAGAGATCAGTGTTCTATTACTCCTTTTTGAATAGCATCCTACATTATCTCACACTGCCCATGACCATTACCATATTACATATGATCCCCCTACCTTGGGAAGCACTGATCAATTAACTGAAGCTGAAATTTGTGGAGTGGAGTTTATGTACTATCTGAAGATAAGAAAGGTCTTTGTACACACTTCGGTTCATTCCAAGAAGTATAACATCAAGCCACTCTCACTCTCACCTCTACCACTCTGTGTTACCTACAAAGAATTGCTGCAGTATGGTTAGCCTCAAAAGAGAATATGTGCATCTCTTTGAGGAGTTAATAATCCAGATAAGATTTCAGAAGACTTACTTGGATCCAGCAGCAGTAAATTAGTCTCATTTAATGATATTAGATTGCTTATAAATAGTTCTCTGGACAGCATAATGAGCTATTAGTAAATTTGGAAAGTCTCAAAAATTTAAGAATATTTCCTTTCACCTATTAGATGTGCTAGCTTAGATTTTGATCCAATTTCTTCTCCTACTCTAATGTACTCATCTACCTTCTTTTTTTTTTTTTCATCTACCTTCTTTTACATAAATAATACATATCAATAAACAGAATTATCTACTTAGGAATAGAGAGTCTGTAAGAGGGGCCAGTGAAAATTAACAGCAAAGGCACCTGATTTCAGTGGGCATCCAGTTTAGTTTTGTCTGTTTTGAGAGGTTGGATGGTCCACTCTATCAGTTTAGAACCACCACTTATTCTTCTCTCTTGCTGTATGTTTGTGCCTCCCCAAAATTCATTTGTGAATTTTTAACCCCTACCCAAGAACATGACTTCAGTTAGGAATAAAAGCATGCAGATATAAATAGTCAAGTTATGATGGGGTCACATTGAAGTAGGTGGGCTTCTAATCTAAAATGACTGTATCTTTATACAAAGGAGGAATGTGTACATATAAACATGCACATAGGAAGAACACCATGTGAACATGAGGTCAGGGATCAGGATGATGTGTCTATAAGCTAAATATATAATATTTTAAATATTATAAAATATATAATATTTTATATAAATATAAAATATTGCCAAGAAAACAGCAGAAGCAAGGAGGGAGGCATCAACCAGATTCTCTCTCTTGCCTTCAGAAGGAAACAACCCTGCCAACACCTTGATCTGGGACTTCTAGCCTTTAGAACCATAAGATTATAAAAAATCTGTAGATACCACCCAGTTTGTGGCACTTTGTCATACCAGCCATAGAAAACTAATGTCTCTTCACCACTTCACCTGCAAGAGGGAAGGGCTGGAGACTTGGCACCAATATACTTTCTAAATACTGCTGTACCTCATTCAAATAGCAAACCTCATAACTGTCATTCAATATACCACATGCATGGATGTACAGTTGACTCATAAGAGTCTTCCAGCACTTCTAAGAAAAACAAGTGATGCTTTTATTAAAGAAGCTGACATTTGGGTGTTATTTAGTTGATTTTGTTAATGAAAAAGTTTACATAATTTCAAGGGACAAGGAAAAGCTTTATCTGTCTTTTGATATGCTGAGATTTTCTGATAGAGCTTCAGGGAAAAATAGCACTAGTTACTAAATGGCATTTAGTTTATTGATTATTGGACCTGATCTAACTAGTAATCTAACATAGAAAAGTAGCCATTTCAACTATAATTTTTATATGCTTAATTTATTATTTTTTAAAATTTATTTTTATTAGCGCTCAATTTGCCAACATATAGAATAACACCCAGTGCTCATCCCATCAAGTGCCCCCCTCAGTGCCCATCACCCAGTCACCCCCATCCCCCACCCACCTCCCTTTCTACCACCCCTTGTTCTTTTCCCAGAGTTAGGAGTCTCTTATGTTCTGTCTCCCTTTCTGATATTTCCCACTCATTTTTTCTCCTTTCCCCTTTATTCCCTTTCACTATTTTTTATATTCCCCAAATGAATGAGACCATATGATGTTTAATTTAGAGTGTAAGAGCTTTTGTTAGTATTTTTTAAAAATCTTCTAGTGTTCTCTTTGTTCCTGTGTGTATGCATTTTGGTAATTTGGAAAGCTTACACTTAATGCATAAATGGTTATTTTAACTATAACATATTGATAACTATTAACTTTCTATTTATTTAAATAGTATCTATTAACTTTGTTATAAGCATTGATAAAGCTAGAATATCTTCTCTTTTCCCCTTTATTCTATCACCTAATTTCATTTTACAGTATTATTTTTGCTAATGTTTTCTTCTGTTCTGTTATACTTCTAGTGTTCACTTCATAGGCTATAAAACGTAAGAAAATCACTATATTTATACCACCTGTCCTTATTTGTCCCTCTTCTCCCAGATTTTGTCAGGGTAATAAAATTTATATTCTTCTCTAAACTGTCATGTCTACGTGACGTTCAGTCTTGGTCCTGTAGTTACGTAGACGCAGTACTCCCCACAGATCTTTTTTGCTGTAATTTTTGCACTCTTTTATGGATGGGCACAGACTTTTATGAATTTTCCTCCAAAAGATTTTTTAATGAAGACTCTTGGCAGCAATATTCCCTAAGGTCTTGCATATTCAAAAGTACAACTGATAGTTTGGCTGGGTATAAGTTTCTGAAGCCATATTTTATATTCCTAAGGATTTTTAAAGCAATCCTACCTGTCTTTCAGCATTTGCTGAAGCTATTTTCTATCTCATACTAGGATTCAAATTGTTTCCCTTTGGCTTCCCAAAGGATTCTGTCTTTATCTTTGATATGTAGTAACTTCATGAGGGTATGTCATCATATTGGCTATTCTGTGTCATCTCTTTCCGAGAACATAGACTAACCTTTCAAACTATATGTATATCCAAGTCTTTCTCTGTGGTTAGTTTTCTTCTTTAATTATAAATCTTAATATCTGCTTTAGTTGATTATTTCCATTTTCTTCCTAAAAGTCTCCAATTATACACATAATGGACAACCGCATCTGCCTTTGATATTGTTAATTTCTCTCATGAATCCTTTTTAACTTTTCCCATTCCTACATTCTTAAATCTACTGCATTTATAGCAGCTTTTGCTCTTCCTTGTCTTAGCTTCCCTTCTATCCTCCATTTCTTTCCTTAAACCGACTGGTTCCATTATGTTTTTCTTTTCTTTATGTATTCTTATGGTAATTTTCTAGGCTTTAGGATTCTGACTTGATCTCTGGATTTTAGAGGTGATTGCTTCATGAGGTGGTTTTGCTGTGCTGTGTTCATAGTGAAAACTTGGTCACAATTTAATTTTCTACATGGCAATATTTTTTGTTGAGTGTTTATTATTTTGATTTGTTTTTCCTGTTCCATTCCTCTCTTGCTCTGCAAAATATCTATCTGTAAAATTGGCAACTTTTGTAATTTTCTTTGTGACTACTCATCTTTGAATAAAATTCCTTGCTTCCAAGCCAGTTATTTCCAGAAGGTTTTGATGAAGAAGATGCTAAGGAGATTTTAAAGGGATTTATAAGCTTTTCCAACCTTTCCCCAGCTGAAAGGAATAGGCAATTATAGGATTATTTTCTGCCCCACCGGTACTGTTGGCCTTTAAATCAGGCAACTTTATAATTTTTAATCCTAGATCCTTAGCTTCTCATAATCAAATAGGGAGTGAAAGTAAGGTGGTAAATGATAGTAACCTATGAGATAAATTATATTGTCCAGTTCTTATATCAATGGGGAAAAATGAGATCTGTTACATGTGGTACCTGAGTTTATAGTTGGGATGAGTAGAAGACAGTAATAACAACAATTGCCATTGAGTGTTATACCAGATATATACATGAGCACATATGAGGTATGAATATAGAGAGAGGAAATTTATAATAACTATGTAAAGTAGACATTATTTTGCTTATTTTTCAGAAAAAAACTAAGACTGAGCAAATAAGTAGATTTTCAAGGTCAAGTAGCCAAGAAAAGGTGGCAGAGGTGAAATTAGAACTAGGTCTGTGTGAATCAATTCTAATGCGTTCTCAACCTCACTGACTCTCCAGTGGTTGCTACATAATTAACCCTTATAGGAATTTGTTGGCCTCCCTATTTAATTCATACAACTGAATAATTACAGATTGGTTAGATACTAATATGTCCCTGGCTTCAACTACTATTGAGGGCTCCAAAACTTGATTCTCTTGATCTACATAGATATAGTGGTATAATTCCAGCATTCTCCTCACCAAATATCCCTAGATATTCAAAGGCATACCTAATATGTAATCCTAATGAATCCTAGTCCTTACCAATTTTTAGGTCTTACAGAATGTCATTTATCTTCCCAAATGTTACAGTAATATTATGTAGTTGGTTTGTCAAGAGAAGGAAGACTTTTCTTTATAAATTTATGATGATTCAACATGACTTCCAGATCAGTTAGACTTATGCCTTTTTTTTAATAAAACAATTTAAGATAGTGTTTTCATATCAGATTATGAAGTTGTTTCTGACTCACGTGTTCATATGCCTTAGAAATGAGATTCTTATTGGCAAATATGCAAAATTTTTGTCTTAAGAAGTTCATAGACTTCATAACAATGGTTTCAGCAAATGAAATATTAAGTACCTACAGGGAAATTGAGTAAAGCCTCATTGGAAACCCTGTGATGATGATTACTTATAAACTTAAATGAGAGAAAAAGAGTAAATAGGATCAACTGGACTTGTAGGTTTTTTTCCTGAGATAAAAACCAGCTGTTCGACATGTTTAAGTTGATTGAGAAACTAGAAGAATTCAGGTAAAAAGTCGAATTAGCACTCACTCTTTGTGCAAAATTAGCCATTACTCCATCCCAAATGTGGAGATGGTATTTTAGTATGGAATTTACTTGGGAGGAATGGTTTTGTTGTTTTTGTATGGTTTCAGAGGTCAGGTCAGACATGTCTGTGCAAACCAGGCTTAATACCCTCCCTACTCCTGTGATGCTCAGGATTTGGTTGGTTTTCATAGCTCTTAAAGATATCATCCACTAACTCTTTTAAATGGCATGAATGGAATGAAATAATGAAGCCAGAGTCATAAGATGTACTTGAGAACCTCTAATATGAGGAGTAATATTACCATATACCTTGAATTCTAAGATGTCATCAATTATATACTGCATTTGTAAATCAACTAATAGCATTTGGAGATTTAAGATATCTCACAAAGGGTACTAATCAAGCGTAAGATTCATCACAATTTCAGAAAATTAGTATCTTAAAAAGTGAGAATATATGTTAATATGACCTTTGGTCTTAAGAAACTAATTGGAATGAATCCTTTCCATAGAACTTTCCAGAGTGGAAAAAAAAAAAAGTTACCAAAGATAATGGAATATTAATCACTGCTGAGACTAATGGAAAAATCAAGAATGGACCTGTCATCGTATAGTCTTTGGCCCAATTCAGAGTTAGTTATAGAATTGTGGGGAGGGCCACTTATAGACATACAGTTGGAGAACCTCACTATATGATTGCTGATATTGATTGCAGAAATGCAATTTATATTCTGCAGAAGCACCAAAAGTCACAGCAGACCCTGAAAATCAGAAATGAGACTTTTAAATCAATATGATATAAAGACGATAAAGTGAAGGAATGGTAGAATGAAGAAAAATTCTGAAGATGTCCAACAAAGTTTTGGAAGACTTTCCCAAGGATATTTATTTGTATGCAGAAGTGTCCCTAGCAAACATGTGGAACTTGAGCTCTTCTTGTTGAGTTACAGTCTGAGGTACCCTCACAGGTAATGTCTGCCTCTACCATCCTATTCAGGAAAGGCATCAGGGAAACATCTTGTAGATGAATTAAATACTTGAGTCTACTAAAAGTGTTACACTATGGTACTCATAGGCTGCTGCTCTTGGACCAAAGTCCCAGGAGACACTTTATATACCACTGTTTATTGTCACAGACTAAATGATATTCCTGCTCCAGCCTCTGGCCAAACCATGATGTTAAAGACAACATCCCATCACTGGTACCAAAGTTAACAGAAAGTTCATCCCTCATTCTCCTTTCCTCTATATCTTTTAAAATAAAAGAATACAGAAAGGCAAATAATAAGGCACAGTCTTATGTGGGCTGTTGAGAGAGTAGGTGAATAAGAATTTGGGGCTTATGGGCCTAAGACACATCCATACAAAGAAAGAGCTAGAGGAATCTTAGAACATTTTAAGAAAGGCTCTCATCTCAAGCCATATTGCTCTAGTAACTGTATGTGGTTCTCCTGCCAACTTTGTGTAGAACAACCCAGTTTGATTTTAATTTTTTTAAATATTTTATGTATTTATGATAGTCACACACAGAGAGAGAGAGAGGCAGAGACATAGGCAGAGAGAGAAGCAGGCTCCATACACCGGGAGCCCGACGTGGGACTCGATCCCGGGTCTTCAGGATCATGCCCTGGGCCAAAGGCAGGCGCCAAACTGCTGCGCCACCCAGGGATCCCCAACCTAGTTTGATTTTAAAGGGTTATAGGAGAGAAGGAAGTTTCTTCTCCTGGTCAATCCATTGCCAAGTATTGGCTTCTTACTATAAGCTTGGAATGGTGGCACAAAGACCACACAAGAAGTAAGGTATAATTCTTGTAGGAAAAGTTACTAAAATTCTAGTTGGAGAAAATACTAATGCAACAGCTTATGTTGCAGGCAGTTGGTAATTGGGGATTAAACTGTGTTATAATTATAAAGAATCCAAAGGAAGTGGATCACTGAGAACAAAAAAATTCAAGGAGTCTTCTTAGAAACAATGCCAAAAATTGGTGTCTCTCTCAGTAAAAATCCACAAATGTATTTAATTCCACAAATGTATGTGTTTCCTATTATGCTAAGAACTACAGTAGGTGCTATTTCTGTTCTTTATTTCTTTGTCTACACATAAATTACTTTATTGTGACTGTCATAATAACAGTTAATCTTTATTTTTTAAAGGTTTTATTTATTTGAGAGAAAACAAGCATGAGCAGGGGCAAGGAACAGAAGGAGAAGCAGACTCCCCACAGAGCAGGGAGCCCAATGCAGGGCTTGATCCCTGGACACTGGGACCATGACCTGAGCCAAAGGCAGATGTTTAACTGACTGAGCCACCCAGGTACCCCTGGTTAATCTTTATTTAGAGCCCAAGGAGTATCACACATTATACATACATTTTCCATGATTTAGATGGTGGTGATATCCCCACATTATAGATGAGGTTATTAAGCCTTAAAGAGGTAAAGTAATTTGCCTGAAGTCCCACAGCTAGTAAGAAGTCAGAATTTGAAATCAGAGCTATTTAAGTTGAAAAGCCCTAGCTCCTAACCATGACCATGTGCTACCTCTTTAGCCTATTCTGAAATTAAAGAAGTAACAATTTCTTAGTCATTTGTGCTGCACTTAAGTCTGATTTTCCTCAAAAGTGACATTATAAAAACCTAATTTTGCCAGATTTTATAATATCTTCAGCTACATTATAAAATTCCCAAAGCCATAATAACCAAAGTTCAGGTGAATTGAAACTAAAAAAAAAAAAAAAAAAAGGAATAATATGGATAGAACTTGAGGGCATTATGCTAAGTGAAGTAACTTAGATAAAGCTAGATAAATACTACATGGGGGTAAAAAAAAAGACACCAAACAAAACCAAGCTCATAGATAGAAGTTTGGGGATGGGTAAAATGGCTGAAGAGGGTCAAAGGCACAAACTTTCAGTTATAAAATAAGCTATGAAGATATAATGTACAGCATGGTGCCTATAGTTAATAATACTATGCTGCATAGTGGACAGTTGCTAAAATAAAAGATCTTAAAAGTCCTCAACACAAGAAGAAAAGAAAATATGGCTGTATGGTGATGAATGTTAACTAGATTTATTGTGATCATTTCATAATGTATACAAATATTAAATCATTATGTTATAACCTGAAACTTAATATAATATTAAATATCAATTATACTTCAATTTTTTTATTTTTTTAAAGATTTTATTTATTTAGGAGAGAGAGAGCATGAATAGTGGGGAGGTATGGAGAGAAAGGGAGAAACACTGCTGAGCAGGGACCCCAGTGTAGGGCTCGATCTCAGGACCCATGAGATCATGACCAGAGGCAAAAGCAGACACGTAACCAACTGAGCCACCCAAGTGTTCCTATACTTCAATTTTTTAAACAATCAGAATAATGCAAGCCCTGTCACAGAGTTAGGAGGGTTGGGAATGTATGCTATGAAATCACAAAGAACAATGGCAGGCCATTTTGGCAATTGCAGCATTCAAAAACTCAAATATTGAAAACCAAACATTTCGAACAGTTTATAGTGTTTTGTCTTTAAAGACTTCATGACGTAAGTGACATTAACAGTCTATGGTGATGAAAAGTAATGTGGCTTTGGGACTACTCAAATGAACAATTATATATGAGCTATTTATATGTACAAAGACAGGGAATAAGCATTCATTCAATGCTGGCAGTGTTCTAAGATTATAAAATACTGTGTACATTAATGTATTTAAAATCAATTATCCTATTGTAATCCAGTGAATCAGTCTTTTCTTCCATCTTCAGAAATGAGATTTTTCTGTATCTTTGTTATTACAGATATTGACACAAGTTATTTAGAAGAAGAAAAGCAAGACAATTTCCATAGTTGTTTGGTAAGTTTCAGTTCTTAAGTATTCTATGAGGTTTCATTTTAGAATATGATTATCATGTATTTGTTGTTTGTGTCTGTTTAGAATTGCTGACCTCCTTCTGATAACCCCCTTTATTATGAATATATTTTATGGGGCTAAAAGAGATGGCCTTGCCTCAGAGATGTGTACGTGAATTGATGAATCAGAGTATCCATCCCTGTGGCAACAATAATTGGTCCAGGGTGAGCTCCAATCCCATGTGAACCAATCAGAGGCTTTCCTGGGACTTGGGCAAGATAAAATGTTTCAGAAAAAGCTTTTTAAAGGGGCTGAGTCATTGTGTGTTCCAAAAGGCCACCTGGTCTACCACATGGAGAAAGCCAGCCAAAAATAGGCAAGGAGAGGGCGTATGACATTCCAGTTCTGTGGGCCAGTAAATTCTTCTTTTTGCTTAATTAATTTGAGTTGGGTAGAAAACAGTTGTGTCAAAATATAGTAATTATGGTAATCTCATTGAGACAATGAACAGTGGTAGAATAAATGAGGAATTATAAGATAGACTTAGCATTGACATTGACGTGTGACCTCAAGCAAACTACTTTATCTTCCCGAATCTGTCTCCTTTATTAGTGAATATGCTAATACTGGATCACATAAAATCTGAGGCCCTATTTTATCTTATGTTTTTATTCCAAATTCCATTGTTTTAACTTTATGAATTCACAGTTATCACACCTAGAAGTCATAAGGAATGGTGATCCATATGCATTACTTATTAGCACATCTAATTAATGCAAGGTTTTTATTTTTAGATGAACATCACATCACTCTTCCCAGGCCTCATTCCACCTCTAGCCCAAGCAGCTACCTTGCAAATGTGTGATGTTGGACAGCCACATGGCCTGTGCAGCAGTGTATGCTTGGCTCTGAGAATAATCTATCCCTTCTGCCTGGAAAATCAACTTGAGTACTTGTATTGAATGGATAGAAAATCATAGACAAAGGCCATTATGCTGTGTTTCTTACTTCACGTCTTTTTTTTTTCCCCCTTTTTATTCCTGTAGTACTTATTCCAACCAATGATTCCCACACAAATGCACAATGAAAACCTCTAATTCTTTTGGAAAGGAGATTCACATCTATTACATCCAAACACAAACATATATGTGCTGACTCTAAGACTAGAAATTCTACTTTAAACTAGCAGCTGTATCATAATTCTGTCAAAGATTATATACTCTTTATCCATTTACTTCCTAAACTAAATGAAAAGCATTAATTATGGATATCAGCATGTCTTTTGGATTTCATTGTGTGCAGATTATTAATATTATATACTGTTTTAAAAAACTAAGATCTGTCCTACTGACCTTCTGCTATGTGGTAAGCTGTTCAGGAAGAGTACCAGTTCTGTGTGTGTTCTAAAATGAAAATTAAGCCTCACAATAAGGCCAAGTGAGCTTGCTTAAAATTTAAAAGATGTCATTATCACTTCTTGGATATAGACATAAATAAGACCAGTGCTATAGATAAGCAAGTGAGTTTTCCTAGTTTTTCCTAGTTGGTTCCTGTTACAACTACCTGTCGGTCATTAAATTTATTTCCAGTATCCTCAGATACTGAAATACATATGGGTTTCACTGTGTATGAATAGTCACCATTTATAAGTTCTGTAGATATTCTTTTTCAAATGCAACTACATATTACTCATAAGATCCTAGACATACACAGAGATATGTATGTGCTTGTTATACAGTTTATTGTTTTTGTTTTTGTTTTTTTAATCCTAGACGCCTCCTCAGCGATTAGTTTTCTGGGGACATTTAGTTAATTTCCCAGGTAAGCAAGGAGAATTTGGAAGCCTAATTGCTATGTCAGGGCACTTGACAGTCTCTAAAAGTTGCAACTTTCAGTTTCTAAAATTCTCTCCCAAATCTGATAAACGTGGTGCTTAAATACTTTTACAAAATTTTGTGGTGTCCCATTTGCCAATTATTCATAAAGAATATATACTCCTATTTAGAATACACCACCAATGTCAAATCAATAGTGTATGTGATGATCCAGGGAAGGAGCTCTGGGCTTGCATGTCCCTTACCTGTCACTTTTTTGTGCTTGGACTATTAAGGTAACTTGCTAACTGATTGCTCTGGCTCTAATATTTTATCTTGATTATTTATTCTAATTAACATCAAATGTATTTTCCTCTTTTTTTAAAAAAAATATTTTATTTATTTATTCATGACAGAGAGAGAGAGAAAGGCAGAGACACAAGCAGAGGGAGAAGCAGGCTCCACTCAAGGAGCCCAATGCAGGACTCAAACCTGGTACCCCAGGATCAGGCCCTGAGCTGAAGGCAGACACTCTACTGCTGAACCACCCAGGCGTCCCATCAAATGTATTTTCCAAACTAACAAGTGTCCCCATATCACAATCCAATTAAAAACCTCCTATTGGCTCCTTGTTGCCCTTAGAATGAATAATGATAGTAGTAATAACATTGGTAATTATGAGAGCCAACACTTCATGGATTTACCCTATGCTAGGCACTGTATACTTCATATACATTTCCTCCTTTACTTTTCATAATAACTGAAAGTTCACAGTTGTGGAAACTGAGGTGTAAAGAGTTTTGGATGATTTATCTAAGATCACATAACTAGTACATGAAGGAACTACCCACTCAGATCTGTCTAAAGTTCATACTCTGAGCCATGATACCATTCTGCCTCCACTTCCTAATAAAACACACACTTCTTGGTCAGTCTTCCACAAAAGGGAAACTTTGTCCTAATTAACCTCTTGTTCCTTTTTAACACACACCTCCTTCAGCTCAATTTTTGTTTTATTGTCTTAAGATCATATTCCATCTTTCAGTTCTTTGGTTTCCCACTGCTCCCAACTTTTCCATTTTTATTCTTCACATATATTTCACACCCATCCTCAGTTTCCTTAGTCATTCAATGAATGGCTTGTTAGTATTATGCACCTGCTGATTGGTCATTATCTCTGTCTCCCATAAACTCGCAGACTAGAGAGGGCAGCAAATATGGAGGGGAGGTATCCATTCCACACCAGAAGCAGCTGAAAAGAATGAAAATGGCCCTAATCCAGTGCCTAGTACTCAAAAAAAGTGTTGGTAGAGATTCAAAGTCCCAATCACTTTATTAAATCTGATCTTATATTTTCAGGGATGAATAATCTTATTTCTTCTAGGTAAATTATAAGCTCCTTAAGCATAAAACAAAAACCCTGTCTTTCTTTGCATCACTTTCACTCATACCTTAAATACAGGTTTTGTGTTCTTCCTACTTTTTGTAAGGAATTTCTTAGTGATGTGTATATTAAATAGTGTGAACGCCTATATCTGCAAATATATTTCCAAATATATAGAAGGCTCTTATACTGAAAGATGAAGAGCACTGGCATAGAAACCAGGAATTTAAGGATCAAGACAAAAAGCCACTGGTAGATCAGTGCCATCTGATAAATATCCTCTCTGAGGATAGAAGTGATGGTTTCTGCCTCATTGACTCCATAGAATTGTTATGTTAAGCTAATTCATAACAGGAAAGTCTTTATAAAGTATATCCTACACCACTGACCTCAAAGCATCTGTGTATCAGAGTTTAACCAGAGAAACTGAACCAGTAGGAAATACATCTTAGAAGATTTATTGTGAGGGATTGTCTTCAATGATTGTTGGGCTGGTAAGGCAAGTGTGACATCCATAGGATAAGCCATCAGGCAGGCCAGCTGGAATTCTCAAGCATAAGCTGAAGCTGCAATCTCTAAATGGAATTTCTTCTTCAGAGTACACATAGCAATATTTCTAAGGCTTGTCAACTGATTAAATCAGGCCTACCCAGGTTATCTAGGTTAGGCTTTTCTATTTAAAATCAACTGATGAGACATCTGGGTAGTTCAGTCAGTTAAGCATCTGCCTTTGGCTCAGGTCATTGATCCTGGAGCCCTGGGATCAAGCCCCATGGTGCATCAAGCTCCCTGCTCAGTGGGGAGCCTGTTTCTCCTTCTCCCTCTGCTCCTCCCCACTTGTGTTCTCTCTTTCACACACATAAATAAATAAAATTTAAAAATAAAAAGTAAAATCAACTGATTATGGACTTCAATAATGTCTACAAAATCTTATCAACACCTAGACTAGTATTTGATTAAATAACTAGGGATTGTAGCCTAGTAAATAGACACATAAAACTAACCATCACAGTCCCCCCAAACCTTCCTTTTCAACTAGGTCTGAGGCTAGATTATTCTTCATAATGAGACAGATTATATGCATAAACAAATGTGAGAATTCAATTGTCTTCTATTCGTATTTTAAAGAGTTTAGAAAATTCATCACTAATTTTTTTGGAAAATATAGTTATTTTTTATAAAATTGATTTGTATGTTAACATAATGAATATAATATTTTTAAAGAAATGTATAAATTATTTAATTGCTAATTTAGGTTTCTAATACAGTAAATATGGATGGATATAACACATAAATGAAAATTCATTAGGATTCTAAATAATTTTTAAGACTATCAAGGAATCCTAATTCTAAAGGGTTTTAGAACCATAATTCTAAGCAAGTGGAATGATTATATAACCTTACTCATATCAATAAAACAAACACCTCAATAGTTGTCCTTATATTTGGTGTAAATCATTGCAAATATCTTCTCTTGCACAGCATGAAGTAGTGTAAAAACTTGGTCTTACTTTATGAATGTAAAAACTATTTCTTTTCATGCATTGATTTAAACAAATTATTATTCAAAGAATCACAACCTCCTTTTGTGACCTCCTACTGACTTAATCTGATGCTATAAAATACCTATTTGAATTTTGGCTATAAACACCTTCAACATCAGTATTCAATATTTCTAAAACTAAGTTTCTACAAATCCCAGTAAGTTATCCCTGCCAAGTTTCCTTACACTACGGTCAAAACATTTATTTGGGGCATTTTTAAATTCATGTTTTGTATAGTAAAAATTACTAAGCTAACAAAGTGGGTAGGAAGGGACTTGTAGTGACTTTCTATTCTAATAGGTAAACATCAAGTTGTTCTGGGGTGCTTAGGTGACTCAGCGGTTGAGCATCTGCCTCTGGCCCAGGGCATGATTCCAGGATTCAGGATCTAGTCCCACATCGGGCTTCTTTTTTTTTTTTTTTTTTAAGATTTTATTTATTTATTCATGAGAGACAGAGAGAGAGAGAGAGAGAGGCAGAGACACAAGAAGAGGGAGAAGCAGGCTCCATGTGGGGAGCCCGACATGGGACTCTATCCCGGGTCACCAGGATCACGCCCTGGTGCAGGCACTAAACAGCTGAGCCACCCAGGCTGCCTCCACATTGGGCTTCTTGAAAGGAACCTACTTCTCCCTCTGCTTGTGTCTCTGCCTCTGTGTGCGTGTGTGTGTGTGTGTGTGTGTGTGTCATGAATAAATAAACAAAATCTTTTTAAAAAATCAAGTTGTTCTCCACCATTTTATCTTTTCCTTGATTAGCCAAAAAAATTAGAGGAGAGAATCATGGAAAAGCCAAAATCATGTTTTTTGGGAAAAAAAAAAGTCAGAAGAATGTGCAAAATTGATTTGAAGAAAATTTATCCAAGTAAAGCTGCATATTCTATCCCAAACAGTGTATTATATAATGTCACCCTAAAGTGTGAAGTAAAAAGATTATAAATATAATCTTTTAAGACAGAAGTTGCAAACTAAGATTGCTGCAAGGATGTAGCAGGTAGTGTAACCTACTGAAGCTATTCATAGGAAGAATGGGGATATTCGTGCCCTGTCCAAAATGGGTGGTAGACATTATTCAGCAATGGGAATGTCTGCCTATTGTTGTCAGTTCTTTACCTTATTCCACAAAAAAAGAATCTACATTATGATGAGAAATGCCCAATGCTTAAATGCTGCCAGCTAATATAAAATTCAAGTCTGTGCAGGCCAAACAATATATTTCTACTACGGTTATCATTGTGTAACATCTGCTTTGGGAATGCTGAACATCACATGAATTACTTGGTGACAGAGGACCAACAAGACACCATCTTCTAAGGTAGTCTGTAGTCGCTACTATTTTCCACCTGAGCCTGTCCCTGTCCCCCATGATCATTACTTAACATAAAGTCATCTCATCATTATTTTGTCTCTGCTTTCTAAAATTACTTCAGAAATCAATTTTATCAGTGGAGGCCCAGACTGAGACTACTGAGACTTCACATTCCTTCAAATTGCTCATCATTAAAAGTTTGTTCAGGGCGGCCCAGGTGGCTCAGCGGTTTAGCGCAGCCTTCAGCCCAGGGCCTGATCCTGGAGACCCGGGGTAGTCCCGTGTCAAGCTCCCTGCATGGGGCCTGCTTCTCCCTCTGCCTGTGTCTCTGCCTCTCTCTCTCACTCTCTGTGTCTCTCATGAATAAATAAATAAAATCTTAAAAAAAAAAAAAAGGTTTGTTCAACATCAGAAAGAGAACCAAGCTTATGTTGGGGAAGAGGTAGACAAGACTCACCAAATTCAATTTGTTCACTAATAAATCAGTTCTGCCATTATTTACTTAATGTATCGCTTTGAGATTTCAGGAAACCTCTAAGCCAGGATTTCTCAACCTCAGCGCAACTGACATTTTGGGCCAGATAATTCTTTGTTGTAGAAGGCTATCCCTGTAGGATGTTTAGCAGCATCCCTGGGCTCTACCCACTAAAGGCCAGGAGCACCTCCAACCCAATTTGACAACGCTGTTTCCAGATATTGCCAAATGCCTCCAAGGGGCAACATCGGCCGGTGTTGAGAACCACTGATCTAGAGGTTTTCCTGCATGCCCCTTGGGGACCTCTCATCTCTTCTCAAGCTGCTTACACTATATTCTTTCTAAGATGAGTTCTGGTTAATGAAATATGTTTCATCATGCTACATTTTATGTAAACATCAAAAGATGTTTGATGCCCTGGACAACTACATTGCTGTCCATCACTTTTTCTCAGTCCTAAAGGAACTAATTTTATGTCTAATTTCTCATGTTACCAACTCCTCCTCTGTTTTTATTGCTTGCTAAATACTTCTTCCAACTCTTACTCATTAATCCTATACCAGTGTTCGCATCTGGTTAACCAACTAAATGCTTCAAGTTACTTTCCATTCCAAATACATAAAACATTTTTTGTTTGTTCAATAAAAATTAATCTAGATATTTGCCTTTCTTATAACTAAAGTCAATGCTTATCTGTCTTAATTTATCACTGACCATAAGATTTTACAATTTTTTCTATTTCAGTTGGTTTGAAGAATTTGATAACCCTGTTTGGTTTTTTGTTTGTTTGTTTTTAAAGATTTTATTTTTCTAGAGAGAGAGAGAAAGAGTGAGCAGGAGGAGAGGCAGAGGGAGAGTCAGAGAGGGAATATCAAGCGAACACCACGTTGAACATGGAGTCCAACATAGGGCTCAATCTCACTCCCCTGAAATTCACAACCTGAGTCAAAAATCAGGAGTCAGATGCTTAATGAACTGAGCCACCCAAGTGCCCTTTTAACCCAGTTTTTTTTTTTTTCCATTTGAATAGTTAGGCCAATTTACTAAGATTTCTGGGGAATTAAATGGTAATTGGGTAGAGTGCTTAGTATAGTGCTTAGCACATGTTGGTCAATAATAGTTATAATAGTTACTACTAGTAAAATTTTTATAGCTTGTAGTAAATAATTGGTCTTGAGTTTATAAATTTCATTCTAGTCATATGTTCATTTCTGGTACTGCATGTGTGATGGGACAAAAAGCCTCTATCAATGATTACTTCTTTAATTGGCAAGTTTGGGCAACAAGAATATAAAGGCTAAAATGACAAACTGTCTAAAATTCATAACAAAAAGCATGATGCAGTCAATGAGAAATGCAAATATACACAAAGTGATAAATTCACATAAACGAAGAGAAGTTGACTACTGAAAAGGGGAATTACATGAAGGTCTATGGTGCATAATCCTTTAACATGACTTAGAGAATTCTAACAGCCAGAAAAACATTTCCTCTCTAACAAAAACTGAACACAGAATTTCTTATCTGTTAATTGTTATTAGAGTTCTAATTGGCTAATCAGTAGTAGTTATTTCAAACTTCATGAATAAATAACTTGCCACATGCCTATTAATATTTACAATTACTAAGCAGCTTGGAAAGTTTGAGTTTTGAGGACTATTTATTGGTCAGCATGACTCATCTGTCCCAAAATTGAATGTGCCTCTCTCTCTCTTTCTCTCTCTGGTTGGGGAAGTGATAAGGGGAAAGAGTACAGGTTGTGGAAGTAAGGAGATGTGGTTTGTAGTCCTGTGCCTGCAACTAATTTCCTATGTGGCCTTGAACAGATTTAACTGTTCTAAGCTTCAATGTCATCACCTACAGCACAGGGAAGCAGCACTAAATGACTTCTGATTACCTTCTGGTGCTAACATTTTGTGATTAATGAAATCTGTGATTCTAGGTCACACTTGTACTGAGAAACCATGAGACACTGAGAAAAGAAAGGAAAGGAACAGGACTTGCAAAGCACTTTTCCCTTTAGCAGATGGAGAACTATGGAATGCCAAGTGCCTTTAAAAAAAAAGTTCTAGACTATCTAAAGTGTTAGGCAAATTTCATGTTCTTAAAAATCCCTAACATATCTTACAGCTATTCCAATTTTAGATGTGTGGGTGTTTCATCCCTTCTAACATGTTTTTATGCCCACATTTCTTCTTAGTAGTCTGATAGGATCCAACAGTACACATAAGTTCACAATTACCCTAGCAACCAACCAAGATCCTTTGGAAAGATTTTCATGAAGTTAGACATTATGTTCATTTTTTCCCACCTCTTTTTATTCCCAAGCTTGGTAATATTCCTCTTTTGCTACCCTCAGAATAGGCTGGTTGCTTATTCCATCTTCTTTTATTTATGGACTCACCAATAACTATCCATCAATATGGCAAATGGTTCATGACATTTACTCCAATTAGCAGAATTACAGACAACTCAGTAAAAAGATTATACATGAAAATTTCCTTTAGGGTATGAATCAGCACTCTTCATAAGCCCATAAATAAGTCTGGTTTTCTGTATGTCTGAAGCATTCACATAATCCATAAGTATAATATATTGGTCCCACTTCCCTTATTTTGTATAATCAAACAGTAATCAATAAGAACTACGACTGCTGCAAAATGAGACTTTGGAGGCTTTGTGGGCAAATTCATCACCAGCACGTGTATAAAAGTCACTGCAGAGGGTCTTTTCTCTCTTTAAGGGCCCTTGAAACCAAGCAACTGAATTGTGTTCTGGGCCCCCAAGGAGAACTACAAGGTTATAATTGTCTCACACTTGGTTACAGGTATTGCAAAAGGTAAATGGACAAAGTCATTTTTGTATCAGGTATAGAGAATAAAATCACATATGAATTTTGATATTGCTGGTTCATTGATTTGTAGAAAGTAGAAATTTATGCAAGACTCATGTCTAACAGTGATGGTGCTGTGTAAATGTGCAGCCAAGCCAAGAACACTGCTTTCACTGTTCTGGGACTGGGGCCCACACTAACAGTCCTGCTATTCTTCTCTTTCTCTTGTGGCCCTAGTGAGGCGGCTTATTTTTCCCATTTCCTTTATGGGCCACAGTCGTTTCTTGCCAGGCCATCTTCTTCTCTGTGTTTCCAAGACAGTGTTAGCTTAATGCCTTGACACTATCAGATATAATCAGAGAAATGAAAAATGCTATACAAAAGATGAATATTTTAGCCAAGCTGTTCAAGAGAAATAGCACCACTTTTGAGTCCTGTTTTCCATAGCTTCTGATGGAGCCTGCTCAGAAGGGACGTCAGCTTTGTTGGGGTAAGTAAAAGCAACCCGACACTTCCCATACAATAGGGTAATGATTACCTCCTATGATCACTAATCCTAAATTTTGAATTAGGCCCAGGATATACCTACTTTTCTTCACACTGCATTTGAAATGTCATTTGGCTCACTGGGTAGAGATCCACATCCTTTTAGTAACAGAATGTTGCTTTTTTTTTTTTTTTTCATTAGGATAAGCTGATGGTAAATACTACTTCTTTATGCACGAGTTTGCTGCCTAAATGTACCTGTATATGTTTTACAATAAATAATATATCTTGCATTCATCCAGTGCAGCCTGAGGAAGTAGATGGAGTTAGTGTCTTGTTCTCAAAGCAGAAAGAAATTACAGCTTTGAAGAAGAGAGTGAGATTATTACATGCCTTCCTAATTTCATTTTTATAAACTCCAAAGCTGGCACATTGTGGTGGTTTTCAGTGATAGGTGGAAATTTGGGCTCTCCTTTGAGTTCAAAGGAAAAAAAACTGAAGTTTAAGGAAAACTATTTTTATTCCGAGTTCACGTCTCACTCCAGAAAAAGCCCCATGCATACAGGCAGGTCTGTGATGAGCACCTTTAGTATAATCCTACTGTGACATGGGGTAAAACCTCTCCAACTACAGGTGAAAAGTAAAGTTTTTAAATCAGTCTGAGAAGCTACTCATTTAGCCTGCAGGAGTCCATATACCTGTTGGAATTCATTTGTCCTCTTAAATTGCTACACAATTCTGGTCACAGTAGTCAGAGGGGAATTGAAATTCTGAAGAACTAGATCTCCAAGAGCCAATCTGGCACCCTACTCCATTCTTCTGCCATAATCCTTTCTCTGTTTCCAGATCTTACAGACATATAGTCAATAGTGCTAGAAGTGTTATTCCATTAACAGATGCACTGTTCTGTTAAACCATTAATCAGGCAAATCACAGATGTTGTTTTCTTTCTAGATGTTACTATAACTACTCCTAATAACACCTACTAAATTTGCCATTTCATTGCCATTAATGACTTTTTAAAAATTTATCAGATAATTCATTTCTTAAATTCTATCTATATGGATTTCAGTTGTACTTCTACCTTGAAGAGTTCAGGATCTCTCTTCCAGTTGTCACTACATATTTCCCTAAGAATCTAGCAGGGTAACCTCACATATGGGTAAATAAATAGGTTCTTGAGGGACTAAAGGTTGAAACCCACATGCTGAGTTTGCAATCAAACCATATTCTCCTAATACTGAGAGATGGGCATTATCATTTTGAGGCATATGGTGCTAATAAATCCAGTTGAAGGAATCTGCCATTCACAAAGGCAGAGCCAGGAAGGGAGCTTAGCCCAGCTGCCTGGTGCACAGATGGCGAAACTGGGACCCAGAGAAATGAAGTCTCAGTTACTGAGACAAAATAACAACCAGAGTCCAAGGCTCATGGCTCACAATCCATCTTCTACTATACTGATTCTCCAAATGGCCTTTGCCATATCAGGAAGAAATAAAAATCTCCTTTCTGACTCAACCAAAACAGTATAGATTTCTGAGACTCCTTCTACCTACTTACCCACTCTCCTGAAAGTAAAATTTAGCCAGACATTCTTAAATCCTGATTTGAACTGAGTGAGCTTTCTCTTCATTGCTAATTAAATATCACTTATTTCCCCTGTTCTAGTGACATCATTTTAAAATTTCCTTCTAAAAATGTCAAGCTTGTGGAATATTTTTTCCTTCCTATCCTTTAAGTCCCTATAAAATAGGCTTCTATTAAGAGATTAATTGAGTAGTGACAATAGCAGTCATGTCGCTTAGAAAAAATTAAAAAATAGGCATTGGAATTGAACTTGGAATTGAATTTCTGATCTTCTGTTTAGTAACTATGTGATCCCAGATAAGTTACCTAAATTTTCACATCCTCACATTGAAGCAGAAAGTGTGTGTTTCTGTGCAATCACCTGGTACACAGATGATTGGCTTACAAAGGCTCTTAGCAATTATTAATTATTGCTATTAATTGGAACCATATGAAAGAATGTTAACTTTTTACAATGTTAACATTGTAAATGTTCTTTTACATCTTTAAAATGTTCTTTAACATCTGGAGGAAAGAAGGAGAATCTCATTTTCTGCTTTTGGTATCAATGATCTTGGGCTGCTGCCACCAATATTAGTGTATGGATATGGCAAAAATCAGTGATGCAGGAGTGAATGCATTCAGAGAAATGCTGACATAGTAGAAAGAATCTACTATATCTCATCAATACTTCAATTCCATTTGTGGCATTTATAGGCTGTACTACTTTTCCTAGCCTCAATTTTCTCATTATCAAATGAGAATGATGATACTAACATCATAGAAGTGGTATAAGCATTTATGTATGAGAAATACTGGCTATAATTCTCATAATATGGTAGGTACTTGCCACATCCTTATTCTCTAAAGCCTTATTTAGGACCCAGTTTGCTATGTGGCCTTCAGGATACCATAATTTGGGGGGCTTCTGAGACCTCACTTGTAACAAAAGGAGACGTGATGATCTCAAAAGCCCCTTCTACCTCTTAACTAATATATAAATATATTATACACATATATATTGTATGTATGTGTATATAAGCATATATACACATATATGTTGTGTGTATATGTAAATAAATGTATATAGTAAAATCTGTCTTCCTTACTTTTATACAAACATGAAATAGGCATAAGTAGCTATATTCCCCGGATATAAACTTTCAGTGCTTGGAATAATACTGAAAGTGAATGAGCTGCATTGGAAAAATAAAAATCAAGCCATGAGGAATATGTGAGCTGATAAACATTTCAGAGCTCAGAGGTAATTTCATTGTATTTTATTTTTGTCCGTTAAACTTAAAGCAATAGTGAGACTAGAAAATAGATTGTCACAGAGCTTTCTGAGGACAGTGGTTTCTGTGAGTTGGTGTAAATATATTCAGAGAGACTTGTTCCTACTTAATAACTCACGTTTTTTCCTTCTGAATTGCTGATGCATTCATTTATTGCATTTGAAAGGCAGTTTGTCCTTTGCTGTCAAGTGAACTTGATAGAATAATAGAAAATTCTGAAAAATTCAATCAGATCTTGTTGCTCCTCAAGGGAATTTCTTGACTGTGTATTCTGTTTAAGGAGAAAGAGTCAACAATGTTTCTTTGGTCTTGTACAAAACGCTGACCAAGTTTAACAGCACAGGTTCTAGTTATCAGGTGCCACACAGAGTTTTCCCTTCTCAGCATTCCAGAGGATGGTGCTGCTGGAGTTTGGGGATCCTTTGGCAGGTGAAAGAAATACTTAAGGGCATACCACAAGCTGGAAATGTTATGAAATCAGACGTGGTCACCATCAGCTTACAGCTTTTTCATTAATCAGACCTAAAAACAATACAAAAATGTGCTTAATTTAGTTTCTCTCAATCAGAATGTAAAATAGCTTGCACTGTCTTTTACATAACTGACCATTAAAGAGTCCCAGAAAATAGATGTTCTCCAATATTGGTGATTCTGATGAAATATCACATTGGGACTATTTGACTCAATTCAGCTGTCACTTAATTAAAAATTACTATGTAAGGTACAGGGAGTGTGCTTGAAGTCAGACAGACAAAGGTTCAAGTTATTATCTCACTATCTCTTTGAGCTCTGGTCTCCACATCCATAAACTGAGAATAAAATGTTTCTATGTCACAAGACTGTTCTGAGAATTAATGTTGGAAATAATTAGAACACCTAATAGTCATTGAGCACTTACTACCTGCCAGGTGTCATTCTAAGGGCTAGGATCATTTAAGCCTCATAAATCTGAGCCTAGGCTATTAGTTCCAGGTTATGGATGTGAGAACAGACCCCAGAGAAAACTTAATTCATTAGACATTATGTAGTCTGGCTCCAGTTGTCTCTTCTTTAAGGCTTTAAAAACACTTGATATTGTTCCTAGTGAAGCAAGAGAGCTAGGTTCTTATCTTAGGGAGTTGAAGAATAAATCTCACAGACAAAGGAGAGTGAGTAGAGCAATAGAGTTTTATTAAGCAAGGATATAGGAAAAGCTCTCAGGAGTGAGGGGTGTCCTGACAGGGTTGCCACTGAGGGCTTTTAGTGGCAGTCTTTTATTGATAACTGACTGGGAAGCTTGTGGCCTTGATTCTTGTGCTGTCTTGGTTTGAGTAAGAATTAATGACTTAATTCTTTGAGGTTTGGTCACTTTCTGTGATTACATTGTAGCCACCAAAGAAAAACACTCCCTAACATCTGGTCTGATCTATTCCCTTATGTCTAGTTTCCTCATATCTCAGCGTTTTCGGTATTTCGTGAGTCTGATTCCATGGCCCCTTATCTATCTCTCCCTACCTAGCCTTGCCTGTCCCTTACTCACTAACATTTTAAATGAGTTGAGCCATGTGAAATCATGGATACTTTACCATTTTTTTACATATAAAAATAGCAATTTTATGTGGTCTACCTTATAAACATTGAATATGGATTTATAGTAACTGCAGTTGTTATTGCTAATAATGGTAGCAATGATACTGATTTTATCTTTGAAACTCATTAATATAAAGAAATCATGCTTCATGATTTCAAATTATATTACAAAGCTAGAGTAATTAAAACAGTATGGCATTGGTATAAAAATACATAGATCAGTGGGGCAGAATAAAGAGTCCAGAAATAAGCCCATGCATATCTGATCAATTTATGATAAAGACAATATACAACGAGGAAAAGACAATCTCTTCAATAAGTGATGTTGGAAAAACTTGAGAGCCACAAGCAAAATAAAACTTGTCTACTATTTTAGCACTCACAAAAATTAGCTCAAAAAGGGATTAGAAAGAAGAAAAGAGGCAAATTAAGCTCTTTGATACAGATCTTGGCAATATTTTTTTAAAACCTGACATCAAAAACAAAAGTAAACAATAGCAAAAATAAACAAAACTACATCAAACTAAAAGCTTCTGCACAGCAAAGGAAACAATCAACAAAATTAGAAAGCAACCTGCTGAATGTAAGAAAATAATTGTACATCATATATCTGTAAGGGGCTAAGAACTACATAAAGACCTCATAAAAAAAAAAGACCTCATACAACTCAATAGCAAGAAACATTCTGATTTTAAAATATACAGAAGATCTAAATAGTAGTTTATCCAAAGGCATACAGATGGATAACAGTATATGAAAAGATGCTCCACATCATT
This sequence comes from Canis lupus familiaris, assembly GCF_011100685.1. Classification (NCBI taxonomy): domain Eukaryota; kingdom Metazoa; phylum Chordata; class Mammalia; order Carnivora; family Canidae; genus Canis; species Canis lupus. The sequence goes on from NC_049225.1 coordinate 50,814,274, forward strand.
AATCATCAGAAAAATGCAAATCACAGCCAGAGTGAGATAGATAGTACCTTGTACCTATTTAGAGTGACATTCATCAAAAAGACAAGAAATAACAAGTTTTGACAAGGATGTGGAGAAAAGAGAACCCTCATGCAGTTGGTGGGAATGTAAATGGGTGAAGCCACTATAGAAGAGAGTATGGAGGTTCCTCAAAAATTAAAATAGAATTATTATATGATGTAGCAATTCCAATTCTGAGTATTTAGCCCAAGAAAATAAAACACTATGTTGGAAAGACATATGCACCTCCATGGTCATTGTAGCATTATTTACAAAAGCCAAAATATGAAAGAAGAAAAAAAACTAAGCATCCATTGATGGATGAATGGATACGGAAATTGTGTGTGTGTGTGTGTGTGTGTGTGTATGCACATTGCGTATATTGTATACAATTGTATACAATTTTGTGTATATATTATATATACATATATATATAATTGAATATTATTTAGTCATCAAAAATGAAATCTTGCCATTTGTAACAACATGGGTGGATCTCACAGGCATTATCCTTAGTGAAACAAGTCAGAGAAAGGCAAATATCATATGACTACTCATATATGAAACCAAAACAAAGTCCTAGATACAGATAGCAGATGGATGGTTGCCATGGGGGCAAAGGTGAGGGGGAGACATGAGTGAAAAATAAAAATAAAGTTACATAGTAAAGTAGGAACCCTAATTATATTTGTAATATGGTAGATTAAACTATGTATATAAGCTATTCATGGGGGAAAGCTAGAGAACTCTCAGTGTATTAATAAGAGTTTTTCTTGGGGTGTAAAACAATGATTATATTTTTCTACTTTTAAATATTTCCCACATCTGCTATAACGAGCATGTTGCTTTCATAATGAGAGAAAAAAAAAAAAACTAGTAAAGCTTACTTTAAAAGACTACTTTAAAAAAAGACTACTTTAGAAATAAATTAAATTTTAAAATAATAAATAATAAATAAAAGACCATTTTTAGGCCTGGGTTAGGCTGTCAGAACCCTGCAATGGTGATCTCTGCTGGCTACTGTGTCTGAGAGGACAATCCATCATTGTTCAGTCCCATAATGACATTTACTGAATATTGTCCATGGGCAGAAATTTCGATGAGGGGCAGTGGTTCTAATGGAGTACTAGAAGGATGCAGAGACAACCTAGTAAACATAGAAGATAGGAAAAGTAGAATGAAAATTACAGACATGGGGTCAAGGCCAGTATCTGCCACTTAACCACTATGTGAACTTAGACATTCCTTTGTCTCTGGCTTATAGCTCTTCCTTGGTAGAACGAGGAATGCAGACTACATGATCACTAAGGTCTCTTCTAGTTCTAAAATTATGCTGAGATCCTTATCTCCCCACACACAGATTTAAAAGGGAGCTCTAACCATAAGACCTAGATAGAAAATTCAGGGGCCTGGATGCTGAGTTTTTTACTTAGTAATGTTGCTGAATTCCTGGCCTGTTTTTTCTCCTTAAAGATGAAAAAAAAAAATATATATATATATATATACGTGCTTTTTAAATACTATGAAAATGGAATCACACCAATGGATTCCCTTGTGTCTCTTTTTTTCAATGTGATTTCAAAAATCATGGTTCCTAAACTAGGTGCCAAAGCAGGACACTGCCAGATATTTTTAATTTCTGACTCAATATGTCAGAAACTGGACAAAGTAATAGTTTGTGGTAGTTCACAATTTCAACATTAAATTGGGCCATGTTTCTTTTTGTGTGTCATAGTTTTGGAAATGTTAAGGGAAGCTGTGATTAAAAGTAAATACATGCAAAAATCTATATGGAACAAAAAATGAGGGTGGCAGTATCTAATCTGATTCTAAAATTTCAGAATCTATGCAGTGCCCAGCAGGCACATACATCCCATTAGTAGGTTATTGTGGTTATTTAAAAATGAAATAAAAATATTAGGTTTTTTCTTTTAATTGTTGTGTATTTTTTAAGCATAGCTTCTAAGTTGTTAGAACATAAATATTTATTAAGTTGCTGGGAGCTAACTACTTAATAATCAAAACTGTTAGGTATTTCCTTTGGTATGACAACATTATGTAAAAATTCCTGAAACACTAAGGAACCTAAGAAAAATTGGAAAATTTTGCTCTATGAAATCCATTTCCATTTGTTTCCCAGTACATATAAAATTAATGTATACACTATACAGTAATCTATTAAGTGTGCAATAATATGTCAAAAAAAGCTACATACCTTTATGTAAAAATATTTTATTGCTAAAAAAATGCAAACCATCATCTGAGCTTTCATCTAGTCATATATAATCTTTCTGCTGGTGGAGGGTGTTGCCTCAATGTTGATGGCTACTGACTGATTAGGGTGGTGGTTGCTGAAGGGTGGGGTGGCTATGGCATTTTTCTTAAAATAAGAAAACACACTTGACACATCCATTGACTACTTTTCACAAGCAATTTCTCAGTAGCATGTATTTTTGTTCAATAGCATTTTACCCACAGTAGAAATTCTTTCCAGATTCCATTTCAAAAAACCACTTTCTTGGGGCACCGGGGTGGCTCTGTTGGTTGAGTGTATGCCTTTGGCTCAGGTAATGATCCCGGGGTCCTGGGATGGAGCCCCACATCAGGTTCCCAGCTCTGCGGAGAGTCAGCTTCTCTCTCTCCATCTGCCTGCCACTACCTCTGCTTGTGCTCTCTCTCTCTCTCTGTGTCAAATAAATAAAAAATCTTTCAAAAAAAAAAAGGCACTTTCTTTGCTCATCTACAAGAAGCATCTACTCACCCATTCAACTTTTATCAAGAGATTGCAGCAATTCAGCCCCATCTTCAGGCTATACTTTTAATTCTAGTTCTCTTGTTATTTCTACAATATCTGCACTTACTTCTTCCACTGAAGTCTTGAACTCAAAATCCTCCATGAGGATTGGAATCAACTTCTTCCAAACTCCTGTTCATGTTGGTATTTTGACCTCTTCTCATGTATCATGAATGTTCTTAATGACACCTAAGAGGGTATGGTTCCTTTCCAGAGGGTTTTCAATACACTGTAGCCAGATCCATCAGAGGAATTATTACATATGGCAGCTACAGGTTTTATGTATTTCTCAAGTATTAGGACTTGAAAGTCAACATTACTCCTTGATTTGTGAGCTGCAGAATGGACGTTGTATTAGCAAGCATGAAAACAACATTCATCTTGAACATTTCCATCAGAGCTCTTGGGTGACCAGGTACATTTCAGTGAGCAGCAATATTTTGAAAGGAATCTCTTTTTTCCTGAGCAGTAGATCTCAACAAAAGGCTTAAAATGTTCAGTAAACCATGTTGTAAAGAGAACTGTCATGCAGACTTTGTTGTTCCATTTATAGAGCACAGGCAAAGTAGATCTAGCATAATTCTTAAGGGCCCTAAGAACTTAAAGTCACCAACCACATTAGTCCTAAGAAGACAATCAATCTATCCCTTTGAAGCTTTAAAGCCATTGACTTCTCCTTTCTAGGTATGAAGTCCTAAATGGTATCTTTTTCCAACAGAAGACTCTTCTGTCTACATTGAAATCTGTTTAGTGTAGCCACTTTCATTAATTATCTTAGATAAGTCTACTAGATAACTTGCTGCAGCTTCAAATCAACACTTGCTTCACCTTCAAGCACTTCACCTTGACTTTTATATAATAGAGATGCCTTCTTCCCTTGAATGTCATGAACTAGCCTCTGCTAGCTTCAGACTTCTGCAGGTTCCTCACCTCTCTCAGCATTCATAAAATGAAGTGAGTTAGGGCCTTACTCTGGATTACGCTTTGACTTAAGGGAATGTTGTGGCTGATTTGATCTTCTATCTCAGCAATAAGGCTATTGCGCTTCATTACCATTTGTGTGTTCACAGGAGTAACATTTTTAATTTCTTTCAAGAATGTTTTCTTTGCTCTCACAACTTGCCTGTTTGGTGCAAGAGGCCTGATTAAGGCCTGTATCAGTTTTCAATATGCCTTCTTCACTAAGCTTAATTATCTTTAGCTTTTAATTTAAAGTGAGAGACATGTTGACTCTGCCTTTCACTTGAACACTTAGAGGCCATTGTAGAGCTATTAACTGGCCTAATTTCAATATTGTTGTGTCTCAGGGAAGAAAGTGAGGCCCAAGGAGAGGGAGAGAAATGGAGGAGCTGTTGGTTAGTGGATGAGTCAGAACACACACATTTATCTGTCAAGTTCACCATCTATATGGAATGCTTCATGGCACCCTAAAACTATTACAACAGTAACATTGAATATCACTGACCACAGCATCACTGCAATAAATATAATAATTATGAAAATAAATCCCTGAGTTCTCTGAGTCTAGCTTAGTGATCCATTACCTTTCTTTACCTCTTCTTTTTGGCTTCATTGTTTTCCATAATTTTCTCTTCTGTATCACTGATTCACTCCTCTGCTTCGTCCATCCTCATTTTTAGGGCCTTCGTTTGTGTTTGCATCTTGGTTATAGCATTTTTAATTTCAGTCTGACTATATTTTAGTTCTTTTATTTCTCTAGGAAGGTATTCTCTAGTGTCTTCTATCCTTTTTTTGAATCCCAACTAGTATCCTTATAATCATTGATTTAAATTCTAGTTCAGACATCTTACTTATTTCTTTACTGATTAAGTCCCTATGAGGTCTACCTCAGGTTCTTTGTTTTGGGATGAATTCCTCCATCTCATCATTGTTTTGTCCAGAAAAGAAGAAGAAAGAGAAAAAAAGAACAACAAAAACAAAACAAAACAAAACAAAAAGACAGAAAACAAAAACAAGAAAAAAAAACATTAAAAAAAAAAAAAAAACTAGATCCTAGATGTGTTTTGGTCTGCTTGTTAAAAGAATCTAATCTCCCTTGGGGCTCTTGAGTGGCTCAGTTGGTTAAGCATATTCCTTCAGTTCAGGTCATGATCTCAGGGTCCTGGGATTGAATCTCACATTGGACTCCCTGCTCAGCAGGGAGCCTGCTTCTCTCTCTCTCCCTGTGCTGTTCCCCCTGCAGGGCTCTGGCACACTCTGTCAAATAAATAAATAATAAATAAATAAATAAATAAATAAATAAATAAATAAATAAAATCTTTAAAAAGTCTCTATATCTCTCTCAAAAATAAATGAATAAATAAAAGTAGACAAAAATATATGAAAAGTATATATATAAATTTAAAGATTAATGAGGAATTGGAAAATATAAGAAAACTAATGAAAAAATAATAAAAATGAAAGAAATAAAGAATAAAAGTGAAAAAGGAAGCTCAATCCTATCTCCCTTAGAGCTGAAGCTTTGCAGCACTCTATGCAAGCTAGTTGTGCTGATTGTCTGTGGGACAGGGGGCTGCTGCACTGATTATCAGGCTGACTTGCTTCAGTGGAAAAAGTGGAAATGCTTCTCCAAGGTGCAAGAGGGTGGAGCTAAGTGTACTGGGTAGCTCTGGCCTCCACTAGGTGGCACTGTTTTCCTGCCCCTCCGCCCCCCACCCCCACCCCCAAGGCTTTCAGCACTGATGGGCTGGATAAAAATGGCTGTACCCTGCTCTCTAGCCTCAGAGCTGAAAGTTTAAGACCCCTAGTCTTCAGTGAGCCCTCACAGAAAAGCAATCACTCTCGGTTTCCCCTGCCTTCACCCTGCGTGCGTCCAAGATTTATCATTTCAGGCATGTGGCTGAGTTTCAAAACTCCAAATTTCAGGAGCCCTGGTTGCAGGGACCTACATACACTGTTCCTCTGGAGAAAGTCTCACCATGCCTGCCACCCATCGCAGGGAAGTGGTTGCACTACCACAGGGCAGTTTGCAGGTTTATGGCAGAAAGCTGACACCAAGACCCCTGCTCTCTACCGGCTTCCCAGCTTTTGAGTCTGGGAAGAGCACAGCACCTTGGCACCACCAGTTCTTCCTGCAACCCAGAGGGGATCCTCAGACCACACCACTCTGTCACTACTGTCACTCTGCCCCTCTTCACCACCTCAGCACCTGTAATCCGGGCAAGTCCCCCACAGTAGTGAACTTAAAAGTTCAGATTTTGTGCTCCACTGCTTTTAATACTTTGTGGTAGCCTCCATAAGCAAGGCTGCCTCCCTGCCACCACATCCCCAGCTATATCTCCCCCAAGTGAACTTCTGCACTCCCTACCTTCCAAAAGGTGGTCACTTTTCTCCTTATAAGCTTGCAGATTTTATTCTCTTAGACCTCTGATTGACTTCTTGAGTGTTCAGAATAATTTGATGACTATCTAGCTGTGCTTGAGGGATAAGACAAGTTTAGGGTCCAGGAGGACCCTACTCCTTGGCCATCGTAACTCCTCCACCAGTGTATGACCCTTTTGATGGACTGTCGAATTTAGTTTGCTAATATTTTTTGACAATATTTGCATCTAAGTTCATCAGGGATATTGCCTTGTAATTTTCTTGTGGTGTTCTTGCCTGGTTTGAGGATCAGAGTAATGTTGACCTTGTAAAATGAGTTTGAAAGAATTCCCTTCTCTTAAATTTTTGGAGACTTTGAGAAGGAATACTATTAATTATCTAAGTGTTTGGAAGATTTCACCAATAAAGCCATCTGATCCTGGGACTTTTGTTTGTTGGTAGCTTGCTTGTTTTGCTTGTTTATTTTCATTAGTGACTCAATTTCCTCATGCATAAACAATCTATTCAGATTTTCTACTTCTTCAGATTTCAGTCTTGGTAGGTTATGTTTCTAGAAATTTATTTCTTCTAGGTTGTCCAGTTTGTTGACAATTGTGTAATTTTCCATGGTAGTTTCTTATCATCATTGGTATTATGTGACATCAGTTGTAATGTCTCCTGTATCATTTTTTTTAACTTGAGTCCTTTTTTTTTTCCCTTGGTAAAATAAAAGGTTTAACTTTTGCTTATCTTTTCAAAATTTAGCTCTTATTATTATTTAACAATTGTCTTTGTCTTTTATAGTCTATGGCCAAAGTCGATTTTGTCTGATATAAGTATAGATACTCCTGCTTGCTTTTTGTTTCCATTTCATTCAGTATCTTTTTCTGTTCCTTCACTTTCAATCTGTGTGCATCCTTAAACAGATGTGAGGCTCTTATAGGCAGCATATAAATGGATTTTGATTTTTTTTAAACCTATTCAGTCATTTTCTTTTGATTGTAGATTTATCCATTCACTTTTTTTCCTTTTATTTATTTACTTTTGGGAGGGGGCAGGGAGAGCATATGCCAACAGGGGCAGAGAGAGGGGCAGAGGGAGAGAAAGACTCTGAAACAGGCTCCACGCCCAATTCAGTGCTCCATCTCATGACCCTGAGATCATGACTTGAGCCAAAATCAAGACTCAGATGCTCAACCAGCTCAGCCACTCAGGGGCCCCTTAGTCCATTTAGTTTTAAAGTAATTGTTAAGTATGGACTTAATGTTTTGTTAATTCTTTCTGGCATTTTCTGTAATTCTTTTCTTCTTCAACTCTCTCCTTCAATACTTGATAATTTTCTGTAATAGTATACTTAGATTCCTTTATCTTCCTTCTCGTTTGTTTATCCACTATAGGTTTTTGCTTTGTGATTACCAAGAGGCTTTCATAAAATATAATAGTCTATTTTAAGCTGATAACAACTTAACTTCAAATGTGTACTAAAGCTCTACAAGTATACTCTACCTATATATTTTGTTTCTGAAGTGACAATTCACTTCAGATGTGAACACACATCTTTTTACCTTGGGTGCTCATTAACAAGTAGTTATTTTTAAAACTTTTTCTCCTTTAACCTTCATACTAAAATTATGAGTGATTTACCCACCACTATTACAACACCGTAGTATTCTGGATTCAACTATATGTTTACCTTTACCAGTGAAATTTATACTTTTATTTTCTTGTTACTAGTTAGCATCCTTTTATTTCAGCTTGAAAAAGTTCATTTAACAATCTTGTAACACCATTCTAGTGGTGATGAACTCTGTCAGCTTTTGCTTATCTGGAAAACTCTTTCTCTCTCCTTTCATTATGAAGGAAAAGTTCCAGGTAAAGTATTTTTGGTTAGCATTTTTTCTATCTTGTTGCCTTTAAGCTTCTCAAACTTCGGACGACTTAATTATAATGTGTCTTATTGTGAGTTTCTTTATATTCATCTTATTTGGAACTCTATGAACTTCCTATATTTGAGTATCTGTTTCTTTACCCAAGTTAGGGAAATTTTCAGCCATTATTTTTTTTAATAAGCTTTCTGCCCTCCTCTATTTCTTTTCCTTCTGGGACCCCCTATAATGTCTACATTGGCCTGTTTAATGATTTCCTATAGTCCCTTTGTTACCTGCACTCTTTATTCATTTTTCTTTTTGCTGCTCTGATCAGATGAAGTACACTGCCCTGTTCTTGAATTAGCTAATTCTGTTCTGCTATCGAACTCGTATCTTGTATTTTTCAGTTATGTTATTTCTGTGATTTAATTTAGTTCTCTCTTATATTTTCTATTTCTTTGTTGAAATTCTCACTTTTTTCATGCATTGCTTCCTGACCTCAGTGAACATCTTTATGATCATTATTTTAAACTCTTTTATCAGGTAAATCACTTTTCTCCATTTTATTAAAATCTGTTTCTTGGGCAGCCCCGGTGGCTCAGCCTGTTTAGCGTCTGCCTTTGGTCCAGGGCGTGACCCTGGAGACCCAGGATCAAGTCCCACGTCGGGCTCCCTGCATGGAGCCTGCTTCTCCCTATGCCTCTGCCTGTGTCTGTGCCTCTCTCTCTGTGTGTCTCATGAATAAATAAATAAAATCTTTTTTTAAAAAAATCTCTTTTTGGAGTTTTACCTTGCTTTTTTGGTTTGTTTGGAACATATGCCTCTGTTTCTTCATTTTTCTTGACTCTGTGTTGTTTCTGCACATTATTTTTCTTTTTTTTTTCTTTTTTTCTTTTCTTTTTTTTTAAATTTCTTTTTATTGGAGTTCAATTTGCCAACATATAGCATAACACCCAGTTCTCATCCCGTCAAGTACCCCGCTCAGTGCCCATCACCCCGGTCACTCCAACCCCCTGCCCACCTCCCTTTCCACCACCCCTTGTTCGTGTCCCAGAGTTAGGAGTCTCTCATGTTCTGTCACCCTCTCTGATCTTTCCCACTCATTTTCTCTCCTTTCCCCTTTATTCCCTTTCACTATTTTTTGTATTCCCCAAATGAATGAGACCATATAATGTTTGTCCTTCTCTGATTGACTTATTTCACTCAGCATAATATCCTCCAATTCCATCCACATCGAAGCTACCCAGGACAGTTTACACATTTAATGTTTCTGCGCATTAGATAAAATAGCCACCTCTCCCAATCTTGACAGAGCAGCATCCTATAGGAAAGAATTAGCAGTCAGCCAAACCAGTGTTTCTGGTTGTTTCTCAAATCTTTGTGAGAGACATTCATGCCACTTTGTTTGTTCTCTGTGGCTCCCAGTAGTTAAGAGTGTGCAAGATCTATTTGTGTGGCAAATGGAGGATCACAATCAGCACCTAGGATGGTTGAAAGCCAGATCCTCAGGCAGCAGCTGGAAAAATATGTATTTAGAGCCCTTCTTGGGAGAAACAGAGAGATTGGCTTTTCTGCCTGCTCTCTCTGTGTTGAGTCTGAATATATATAACCATGGAAGCTTCTCCTAAACCTGTTAATAACTGCTTCTTTGCTGCAATTCTGTAGGTTTTGCTAATGCAAGCCCCTTTGGCTATCAGAGCCAGGTGATCCTACATTCATTTCTTAGGTGATATCACAAAATCTGGGGCTCCAGACGTGTACAATTTCCTTCTAGGGTGTCACTGGTAACTTGAAGCAGGTTAGAGGAAAAAGTCAGTAAAGGTGTCACTAGACTTTCCTGTTGTCAATGGAGGATAACAGTTAGCTCCTAGATGCATGCTGGATGAGAAGCCTGAACTTCAGAAAGTAGCTTCTAAGTATAAAATAAGACTTTTTCAGGGAAGTCTGAGAGATGGATGCTTCTGACTTTTCTCTCTGTCTTGAGTCCTGAAAGAATAGCCTGGTAAACGTTGTTTCTTTGTTTGCTACAGTCCTATTAGACTCATGAATGTAGGCCCCATTGGCTATCAGAGCCAGGCATTCTAAGGATCCAAACCTTGGGTGACAGCCACAGCAGCTGAAGCACCAGACATGTGTACGAGCTTCGTCCAGTGAGATATTGGCAATTTGGAATAGGCTGGAGTGAGAAGTTAAGATGGTATCTGCTTAGCTGCCCCTGTCTCCAGGAAGAATCATAATCAGTCCCTACATACATTCTAAATTTAGAAGACTGACCCTCAAGCAGCAGCTTTTAAACTATGCAGATAGGCCTCTTTCAAGGAAAGACTGAGAGATGGGAGTTTTTTTTGCCTGCTCCCTGTGTACTGAGCCCTGGTAGATAGCTCCACTGAGTACACACAAGCCCCTCATGAATTATTTGTTTGCTATAGTTTTGTGAGTCTTGTGGACACTAGTCCCTTTGGCTTTCAGAGCCAGGTGTTTTAGGAGCTCTTAAGTGAGAGTCCTAAAAGTTGGGGCACTAGATGTGGTGCCTTCACTCCTTAGGGAGAGGTTGGGAAGTTTTCTCCCAATTAGAGTTATGCCAGGGGTCAGGTTTATGGCAAGCCTGTGTCTATCTCTCCTACCCATGTTGATATGGGTGAGATAGCTATTATTCTCTTTTGTCTTGATGTATAGGAGCTGCTCAGCTATTTTATAGATTGCTTCCACAGGGAACTGCTTTATATACAGCTGTAGATTCTTTGTGTTTATGGAAGGAGGTGAGTTCAGAAGGCTCCTATGTCACCGACTTGGATCAGACCCCCAACAATATTCTTCTGTTACTCTTTCTCTCATTTCATATAAGGTGTCCATCTGGTTTTGGTATCAAGATAGTGCTAGCCTGTTGGTGGGAATGTGAACTGGTGCAGCCACTCTGGAAAACTGTGTGGAGGTTCCTCAAACAGTTAAAAATATACCTGCCCTACGACCCAGCAATTGCACTGTTGGGGATTTACCCCAAAGATACAAATGCAATGAAACGCCGGGACACCTGCACCCCGATGTTTATAGCAGCAATGGCCACTATAGCCAAACTGTGGAAGGAGCCTCGGTGTCCAACGAAAGATGAATGGATAAAGAAGATGTGGTTTATGTATACAATGGAATATTACTCAGCTATTAGAAATGACAAATACCCACCATTTGCTTCAACGTGGATGGAACTGGAGGGTATTATGCTGAGTGAAGTAAGTCAGTCGGAGAAGGACAAACATTATATGTTCTCATTCATTTGGGGAATATAAATAATAGTCAAAGGGAATATAAGAGAAGGGAGAAGAAATGTGTGGGAAGTATCAGAAAGGGAGACAGAACGTAAAGACTGCTAACTCTGGGAAACGAACTAGGGGTGGTAGAAGGGGAGGAGGGTGGGGGGTGGGAGTGAATGGGTGACGGGCACTGGGGGTTATTCTGTATGTTAGTAAATTGAACATCAATAAAAAAAATAAATTAAAAAAAAAAGATAGTGCTAGCCACATAAAATAAATTGGGAATCATTTTCTATTTTTCTACATTTTTGGAACAATTTGCATAAGATCAGTGTTATTTTATTCCTTAAATTTTAGAAGAAATCAGCACTAAAGTCACATGATCCCAAAATTTTCTTATGGGAATGTTTTAAATAATTAATTCAATTACTTAATAGATGTAAGACTATTCACATTTTTTGTTTCTTATATCAATAGGTTTTATTTTTATAGGAATGTGTCCACATCATCTAAATTTTTAATTTTATTGATATGAAGTTGCTCATAATATCTACCAGTGGCATTGTCCTGTCAGTTGAATCTTTAATAATATTCCTTTAATTCTCTTCACAATATTGGTTATTTGGGTCTTCCTTTTTCTGGAGGAGCCTTTCCAGGGGTTTATCACTTTTTGCAGTTTTTTCTAAATCATACCTTTTGAATTTTTAAAATTCTGTCTATTGAACATTTTTTTAAGTTTATTAACTTCTTACATTTACATTCTTTGGGTTACATTTGCTTTTCCCTTATCCCTTTGAGGAAGATATTTAGATAGTTGTTTTTAGATTTTTTTTCTAATATATGCATCTAAGGTCATAATTTCCATCTAAGCATGGATTTAGCTGCATCCTACAAATTTTAACATGTTATATTCATTACCATTCAGTTCACAATATTTTCTAAGCCTCCATTATAATTTCTTCTTCAACCCATGAACTATTTATCAGTGTATTGCTTAGTTTTCAGGTTAGTGGGTAAATATTTTCTAGTTATCATTCTGCTATTTCTCCCTACTTTATATACATTATGGTCTGAACATACTCTCCCCGATTTTTATTCTTTTGAATTTGTTGAGACTTGTTTCATGGCCAGTATGAAGTCCATTTTGGTAAAATGTTTAACATGCACTTGAAATCCTATGCAGGACTAAGAGTATATGATCAAATACTCTGTTCATAAATTCATTGGAATTGGAATAGCTCTTTCTCCTGCTCCTTTTTAGTGTAATTATATTATTTATTCTAAATACGGTTCATTTGTTTTCAGTTTGCTTTTCTGAATACACTAGGAAAGTGTTACTGCCTCCTGCATTGCTTCCATTTCACTTTTCCTACCCCATGTAGGTAACCAACATTATTGTTTCCTGATTTATTTTTGTATTTTTTAAAGGAGTAGATGTACATATGCTCTCTTATTTCCTCTTCTTTTATACAATGTAGCTTTTAAGATCTTTTTGCAATTTCCCTTTTTCATTTAACTGTATCTCCCAGAGATCACTCCACATCAATTCATAGAGATTTTTCTCATTCTTTGTTTACAGCTGCATAGTATTCCATTGAATATATGGATCATAGTCTATTCAATTAGTCTTCTACGAGCACACAGCATTTAAGTAGTCTCCTGAAAAAAATACTGCAAGTATTAGCTCTTGTGTCTATGTATTTTTTTTTGTATTGTTTGTAGTATATCTTCAGGATAAATTATTATAAGTGAGATTGCTGGGTTGAAGGATAGACGCTTATGTACTTTTATTAGCTAATACCAAATTCTCCTCCATAAGGATTTTGTATTCCTACCAGAATGTATGAGAGTGCTTGATTTTCCACAGCTGTGACAATAAAATGTATTGTCAAGCTTTTTAATTTTTGCCAATCTAGTGAGTGAGATACATTATTTAATGAGTTTTGAATTTATTTTAATGAGTAAAGTTGAATCTATTTTCATATATTCAATGCTCATGTTTATATCTTTTTGTAAATTGCATCTTCATGTCTTTTATCCTGTTTTTCAGGAATATTTATAATATTCCTGAATATTATAATATTTATAATTTTATAATTAAAGTATAGTCAACATGCATTATTAAGTTAATTCAGTTAAATTACATAGTGATTTAACATTTATATACACATTACAAAATTATCACCATGATAAGTCTGGTTACCATTGGCCACCATATGTATTATTACAATATTGTTAATTGTATTTCCTATACTGTACTCTATATCTCTGTGACATACTCATTTTATAACTGGAAACTGTATCTTTTAATCCCATTCACCCATTTCACCCACCCACTCCCCTGCAACTGCCCCTTCATCCCCTCTGGAAAATGTCAGTTTGTTCTGTTTGTGAGTCTGTTTCTGTTTTGTTTTATTTGTTCATTGTTTTGTTTTTGAGATTCCACATATAAGTGAAATCATTTGGTATTTTTCTTTCTCTGACTTTATTTAGCATAATACCCTTAGGCCCATCCATGTTGTGGCAAATAAAAAGATTTCATTCTTTTTTATGGTTGAGTAATAGTCTCTTACATATGTATATATAACATCTTTATCCATTCATCTATCATTGGACACTGAGGTTGCTTTCACATCTTGGCTATTGTAAATAATGGTGCAATAAACATAGGGATGCATAAATGATTTTGAATTAACGTTTTCATTTTCTTAGGATAAAAACTCAGAAGTGGAATTACTGGATCATATGGTATTTCTATTTTCAATTTTTTGAAGAACTCCATACTGTTTTCCATAGAGGCTGCACCAATACACATTCCGACCTAAGTCCATGAGAATTCCCCTTTTTCCACATCCTCAGCAAGACTTGTTATCTCTTATCTTCTTGATACTAACCATTCTGAATGAAGAGGAGTAGTAATTCACTGTAGTTTTGATTTTCATTTCCCTAACGATTAGTGATGTTTAGTATGTTTTTATTTATATTGGCCATCTGTATGTTTTCTTTGGGAAAATGTCTATCCAGGTCCTCTCCCATTTTTAAATCAATTTTCTTGGAACAGAGAGTTGAGTTATATGCTTTTTAAAAATATACTTAGGATATTAACCTCTAATCAGATATATAATTTGCAATTACCTTCTCCCATCCAATAGCTTACTTTTTGGTTTTGTTGATGATTTCCTTCACTGTGCAAAAGCTTTTTAGTTTGATGTAGTCCCAATTGTTTGTTTGCTTTTGTTCTCCTTGCCTTATGAGATTTATCTAGAAAAATGTTTCTACAGTCAATGTCAAAGAAATTACTGCCTGTGTTCTCTTCTAGGAGTTTTATGATTTCAGGTCTCACATTTTGATATTTAATTCATTTTGTGTTTCTTTTTTGCATATGATGTTTGAAAGTGATCTAGTTTTATTCTTTTGCCATGCACCTATCCAGTTTTCCCAGCACCATTTATTGAAGAGATTATCTTTACCCCCTTGTATATCCTTGCCTCCTTTGTCATAGATTGACCAAATAAGCCATCTACATCTTGTTTTGATGGTATATGTGGGCCTGTTTTCTTACATTTCCTAGACCATTCTAACAGTACTATAGGATAAGAGTCCATTTGAACCCACAAGTAAAACTGTACCATGTAAGAACCCCCAGACAGGAAGTTAAGCACCAGCTGTCCCATGCAGTTTTCCAACTTCATGCTACATAAATCAGAACAGAGAGGCATCATGAATTGATGAGGTATAGCCTAGTAACCTAGGGCTTCAAAATTTGTGCCAGATGAGAAAGCAACTGGAATGGACTTCTAAGTACTAGCTTAATCTGGTAGTTTTGGTAAAAGTTTATTAGTAGGAGATATCCCAATCCCAAATGGTGTCTGCAATTTGTGGCTCCCTTGCAGAATCCTGGTGTGAAAGAATTGGGTTCTGATAACTTTGCTCAAACTTCTAGAAGATAATGAATACCTTTATAAACAGTAATGGTTATTAGAGCCTGGTGAGCTAATGATAAGTACAGGAATATCTCCAGGGCAAGAATGGGATGGAGAATAGATCATGGAGAAACAATTCTAAAAATGGTTCTCTAGGGCTAAGGGATAAACCAGATGGTATATATTTGAAAAATGAGGAAGAACAAATTATAGCTATTTACATTTCTACTCTGAAGGCAATGCCTGTATTTTCTGTAGTATAGCTTCTTTGTTAAGGACTATTAACTTGAGAGGGGAGAACTACCACCAAATGATATTTTGATGGCCGCCATAAAAAATGTATTACTTTTGCTGTGATTTCATAGGGAAAAAAAAACATCTTGGTAGAGAAACCTTGATCATATTTTATGATTTCTGTTGGGTCTTTCTCATGAAATAAAATGGCAACATTTTAGGAAGAGAAACACTAACATGGCTTTTCCTTTTAGAAACTATTCAACTTAACAAATGTTCAATAATCTCTGGCTATATTCATGGCACTGTACAAAGTACTAAGGGAATATAAAGAGGAATAAAATATATCTCTTGACCTTAAAGCATTTTTTATTTTTGTGAAGAGTATTCTAGTAATTAAATCTTCCATATTTTATGAGATTGTAACAATATATAAATGACCCACCTCACCTACAATTATAGTAGCTGATATCTTTTACCCTTGCTTTAAAAGAACCTTTCTAGTAGAAAAAAGAAAATCCCAGAAAACTTTTTTAGACGAGCTAAACAACTTGCAACATTAGATAAATGTAATCAGCAGTGATGAGAAAACATGATGGACTGACTGATGAGGTGGAAAAACTTTTGATTGCCTAGATATATGATAAGACAGTGAATCTATATGCCTAGAAGCCAAAGAGATCTTCCAACATGTTGTTATACTGAAAACCTTTCAAGAAAAAGAAAAATAAGACATTAAAAGAAGACATTTTCAACTTCAGCAAGGGAATATTTGATAACTCCAGGATGAGAATAATGACATAACCTCATAGTTCAGGGAAAAGCTTCAAGAAATAATGGCACTATGGAATTCAAGAAGGAGAAGAAAATAATGGACAGAGATAGAGTATGAAGGAAGGATCCCCGGAGGAGGTGGCATTTAATGTCAGCCCTAAGAAAGAATGATTGATTCAGAGGAACTATACTGACCAAACATGTGAAGCCCTGAATTCTCTAGGAATGTTGTAGGGAAAAAATAATTTGTCTGTTGAGCTGGTAAAGCTGATGAAGCAATAATAGTTTGCAACTAGTTCAAAGAGGGTGTTCCTTGAATTTTATTTCATAAACAGTGAAGAATAATGCACTGAGATCAGGGCTTTAGAAAGGTAACAATGGAGGAGTAATGTAAAAGGTAAGTAAAGTACTTGTGACAGTAGTCCAGACAGAATAGAAGCACAAGGACTCTATTTCTTTTGTCCTTTACAAATAACCGGCACGTTATTGAGTACATGGCAAGCATTCCACAAATATTTTATTTACTCAGCACTTGACTATAGCATGTCTATCACATATAAACATCTGTGGAGGCTGTAGAAATGGAAAAATGTTCCATTGTTCCCAAGGAACTTTGAAGGTCATCCAAGGTTTAGATATCCAACTGTTTTTGAAATTTACATTCTACACTCAAGGATATCAATAGTCAGGACCAAACTTTAAGAATAAGTCATATACAAAAAACAAACAAACAAACCAAACTGAAACAAGAAGATTAAACCACACAAAAGATTATAAATTGCATGAAACAAGCAGACAAACTTAACTCTCTATTGGATCTCCATAATGGCCTTATTTGTTTGTTTCCACTGAAATTGAAATTATATCTGGGAAACCAGAAATGGAAAATATAAGATCTGACTAGAGGGGGGTGATCATAGGATTGTAGAGGACTAGAAGCCAAATACCCTAAGCCAATGTCCAACTTATTTTTTAGACATTACCCAAATATACATAGCACAGGCAAATAGCTGTTCGACAAACAGGCATTTGGAATCAGGAAGAGGAAAATATATTTTGTTTGAAAATGAAGTGGTGATATTTATCTTCACAATGCTGAATATACCCCAAGCTTGTCTTCATTCTTAACCCCTGAGGAGAGAAATAAACTGGATTCAAGCCAGTGGATCAAGATCCAAATGTAGCACATAAGCTTATTCCTGATGGAGGTAGGAGGTCCCAGAGAACAGCATGTTCTATAAAACCTTGGGCAGCAAAAAGAGATGACCATATGCTCCTCTTGCCACTTTGTCTTGTCATTTTACACTCCCCTCCCCCCTGCAAGTAACTGATAAGCAAAGCTTAATATTTCTTCCAATAAAAAAACCCACCACAAGCTATATATCTCAGCTTGTTCTTCAGTAAGCACAGTCTGTTTCTGAGCCAGTTTGGAATTTGAAGTGACAGTTCAACCCAGTTATTTTATTCCCCTCTATCTCATTCTCAAATTATTCTCTTTTTTGCCATATCTTAATCCAGGATATAAGAAACAGGACTCTCATAGAACGAAAAAAATATTCTTGCTGAGGAATTATCTCTCCCTCAGCTCTACAACATCTCTTTTGGATATTCTCCCACTGAGCATGTGTTCAGAGGGACTTCTCAACTCATCAGTAATCTGTACTTCAGCTTTCAATTCTTAGAAAAAAAATCTTGATTTTCAGTTTTTAGGAAACACACAAAATTAAATCTTATAAGGAACTTGGAAGTAGGAGTTGAATGAGGCAGCTACAAATTTCTGATCAAGGGATGCACCGAGATACATACAGACCAAACTCAACCTTGTTCTTGCCATTACCGTTACTGAAAAAGATTGAGGATGCATAGTCTTACACACATTCAGTCTTCAAGGAAATATATGATCATAATAACAAATTCATGCTTGGGCTAGAAAACAGATTTAAAAATTCTAGAACATATACCACAGGATCATGACTAAAGAGTTTCTCTGCTTGATGAAAACTTAAATGTGAACTTGAATAGGAGCATGTTATAAACTGAGAAGATGCATCATCATCCACACCACCTGATTAAAGTTTTATCTCATTAAATTTTAAGCACCATTCATCCTATTTGACACACCGCTTTATTTTTTTTTCAGTTTTACCCGTATTTAACTCTGCTAGTAGCATCTAATAAAGAATGTTGCCCTGAAAAGGCAATATCCTTCTATAAAGGTGAACCAAATATATATTTTAAAAATCAACATTTATTGGTTTCAGCCACAGCTAGCCCAAGACTAAACTTGACCATCCTGGACAGCATGCCCATTACTCTATAACAGCATTATGCCCATAACTGCATAAGGATCTGCTGTTGTTCCTTGAAAAGACAAGTAAAAAGTCTGATCCCAGAGGAAACAGTGCCTCTCTCTATCCCCTAGGGACAATTGTTTTTCTGGAATCATACTGTTGGGATTGAAAAGTCTATTTCCTATATATAAGCTTTTAGAAGTACTATTAGTATGGTCACCATTTTAATGTCTAGGTGTCCATCAGGAGAACTTCATTGAATGATTGCCTCCAACTACAATAGAACCATTATTGCCAGTAAACTTCAGGGCATGCCTAGATCTATACCAAAGTTTTTCCATAGCATTGAAATTTCCTCCTAAAGTATTTGAATTACACTTTAACCACTGCACATGTAAACATTTTGGAAATTTGCTTTTAAGCTTTTTAAAACTTCAATACACATCTTCTCACTGCTAAAATATAAATGATACAAAATCATGCAACATAAAAATATGGTTCTTTCTTATAGCTTTCTTTCTCAGTTAAAACTCTTCATCTCTTTGTCCCCTTTCTTCTACTAGATTCTTTAAAATAGTGACCAGCTAAAGTCTTTATTCTGATTCCAACATCTGAACTGCTTCTATTGACTACTTTTTCTCTTGATTATGAATCACTTTTTCCGGCTGCTTTGCCTATCTCATAATTTTTTGGTTGTATGCTGGATATTGTGTGGAAAAAAGAAGCAGAGAATAAAATAAATATTGACTCCTTAAAAAGAGCATTTCCCTTTCTATTCAGTCTGCTGATGGTAGAAAGTTGAGTCTAACCTAAGCATCTAACCTGTAATTGAGGTATTTCTGGGAATTGCTGCAGTTTTTAAAATTCAGGTCACTATTTACTTCAACAGATTTGATGGCAGGATCAGTTTTCTCTTTACTGGGGCTTGGGATTTCGTTACTGGTGAGAGTTTTGAGATCCTGCTATCTCTACAGTTAAGTTGCCAGCTCCCCAAATTTTTAGAGGTCTCTCTTTTATGACACAGCCATCAGCTTCTTAGTTTTGATGCCTTTTAAATCTCTCTCCCATACTACTCTGACATCAGCCTTCAGAAAATTACTGCCTTAAAAAAATAATAATTTTTTTAAAAGATGGGTGCCTTGTCTCATATTTGGTAAAGGCCCATGTTCCTTAGAGGAAATTCCATGAGATCTCCTAGTCTACCACTGATGGTGGCACTCTAATCCTGTGCATTTTGTAAAGGTGCTGTTGAAAAGAAGTAGCACGTGAGTGATTCTTGCTTTGGTTTTCATTTCTTTAGGATTCTAGTTTGTCATGCCAGCCTACATCTGACCACTTGGCCATGAAAAGATTGTTATAAATTGGACTTGTTTCCTACTAACCCTATTTAAGGCAGGTTTGATCTTCCTTCTGCCATGCCTTCAGAAATGAAAGAAGCTGTAGCATCCACCCCTAGGGGTAGCTAACCCACTTCTATTTATTTTATCAAGGATTCTGTGTATCCTCAGCTCTCTAAAGAATTTTTAATATGGCTTTGTGGGTTACTTAGCTTTATTTTATTGTCAGGGTGGGAGCAACAGTTTCTAATAACATTCTACCATGTAACCAGAAGAAGAAATCATACAGTAAAAATTGAAATTCTTCCTTCTTGCTCCCCAAATACATCCATATATATGCATACACACACACACTCACAGTGTTCTGTGTATGTGTGTGTGTATGTGTGACTTTTAAAATAAATATGTAACCTGCTATGCATTCTCTCTACATCTTCCTTTCCCCCCCTCAACAATTGTTGAGTGTTTATTTCCCTGTTGATACAGGTAGAGTTATACATTCTTTTGAACACTTGCATAGTATTTCATCATATTGGCTAAACCATCATTTATCCCAGCAATTCTTACTGGGATGGACCTTTAGTCATTAAGTGTTTGAACACTATATAAAACACATATGTGAAGAATCTTACAAAGGTATGGAGAACTTTATGAATATTCCTATGATTGAATAACTGTAAGTAAAGTAACTAGTTGGTAATTACTTCTTTTAAAAGATGACATTAAGTATGTTCTAATCTTTTCATAAAACGCTGTAGCATCACTATGACATCACTATGTTGATGGGATGCCTCAATCACTTGTTGATAAATGTTAGACTTTTTGACCCCTAGTATAAAGAGTAACCCAAATTAGGTTCTATGGTTGAGACCAGAGTAATCCAAAATAGGCTCTATGGAATGCTAGTGCCATGAATATTCCATAAAGAGGTGTTCAGTGGCCAAGTTATATTGGGAATCCCAGTATACTATATCCATACACCCTCCTAGAGATTCTGAATATACTTCAACATATTTAAGACATTGTGAAGCCATGCAAAAGAGTGATCTATATTGGCTTTTTAATAGTGTTTTCCATACCCATTGGTCAAGAATCTCTTTCATTGTCTATTATGTGTTGATATTCTATAGAAAGAATATAATGTGAGGAATGCTACTACAAATGATTTCTTCCTTTACCAGATACGAACATCCCTGTTTCTTTTCTTTCTTTCCTTGTGGTTTAGGCTTTCAGTATTTTAACAATGAGTTGTATTTCTCTCCTAATCTGTGAATCTCCTACTCCAGAATGTCCATTCCCTCTTGGAGATGGGGAACATCCCTGTTTCTTAGAATTATTTATGAACTAAAAATAAGTAAACATTCAGAAAGCACCTGATGAGCTTTCTCATGAGTCCATTATTGGAACTTTTCATGCCTAAACTCTATTAAAATTATTTGGCTTCCTCATAGCTCATTTTTTTCTTCTTTCAAGATTCTCATCTGTGTTTTCCCATGAATGAAGTCTGTTGTATTTGTCTATCTCAAGTCCTGATTTAGGGAAGTGTCTTGATTATTTAAGGCTTAGGCAAGGAAAATGTATGCTACTAGAGAGGAAAGGTAGGGAAGTTCAGTAATCATATTCATCATAAGGTATCATAATGCAGTTAAATAGATTGTATGCTAGCTAGAGTCACCATTGTATGCTAGGTAGAGTCACCATTAATTGTGACCATACTATGTGGTAGCCATGGTGCTAAGAAACTTTCCTGAATTATCTCATTTATTTCATTCAACAACAGACTATGAAAATATTACTATTATCTCCACTGGACAGATAAATTAGCTTGGACCCAAAGAAACTAAAAAAATAATTTTTTAGAGTTATAAAGCAAATGAAAAAATAAGTGGCAAAGCTGAAATTTAACTAAGTCTGTTGAGTTTCAAATTCTGTCTTTAACCATTACACTATTCTCTCCACTCTGAGTGTGTTTATGTACATGTGTGAGAGAGACACACAGAGAGAAAGAATGAGAATGAAACTA
Source organism: Canis lupus familiaris (assembly GCF_011100685.1). Classification (NCBI taxonomy): domain Eukaryota; kingdom Metazoa; phylum Chordata; class Mammalia; order Carnivora; family Canidae; genus Canis; species Canis lupus. Next base: position 50,836,126 of record NC_049225.1, read on the forward strand.
ACCAAAGTTATCACTCTGATATATGAGATTAAGTAGTATGAGAGTCAAATTGAAGGCCAGGCCAACCTGGGGTAAAATTCCCATTTGTCAGTCATCTCTCTTGATTCCTTCTACATGCTGTCCTCATTTCTCCCCTGGAGCTTCCACTGACATCAGTTGTAGATTATGCAACACAATCTTCACTGCAGATAAAGGGACGATAGAGCATCTCTGAGCTAAGAAAAAATCTAGTCCAGAGAGTTTCATATATAGAAATTTGGCTCAATTCCTAACAAATTTGGATAACATGAAGTCAACAATGTTTTCTCTGGGGAAAACCAATCAGTACAAGCACAAAAGAAGGCTTAGATTAATCTGCAGCTGGAAGCACATTTGAGAAAGCAAAGCACAGGTTTTCAAAGCTCAAAAACCTTAGGCCTATTTGATCTAGAGTCGTGATTACAATTTGTCACATGCAGAAACATATTTATTCATCAAACGTATATCGAGTACTTCATTTCCAAGTATCATGTCAATTGTTGCAATGCCTACACAAACACACAGTGATTGGAAAAAATTCATGAATTAACTGCTTGAGTACATCTGGGAAGATTATAAAAAATGGAAGATTAAAGAAAATATAAAGATGGGTGCTACTAACTTCTGACATATAAATAAACATTAGCAAGAAATCACTTACATGGCATTAGCATAATGAATTTTATATTAGAAATCTCATATACATTCAAATATTTGCTGAGCAACTCTTATGAGCTAAGTATGCCCTACCTGATACAGGAGAGCTTGGTTCTTGTCTCAAAAGAAATGAATCTCGCAGACACAGGAGAGTAAGTAAAGCAATAGAAGTTTATTAAACAAAGATACAGAGAAAGCTCTCAGAAGTGAGAGGGGTCACAACAGAGTTGTCACTGAGGGCTTTTTGGCTTGCCTTTTATTGGGAACCTAGCTAAGGAACCCAAGGCCTTGAGATTTCTTTGTACTGCCTCAAGTGATTGATAAATGGCTGTTTGGAGTTTTGGTGAATCTCATTTCTGGGATGGTCTGATAACCATCAAAGGAGGATATTCCCTAACACCTTGGAGCTAGGGAGCCTAATTTACTTTCATCTCAGTTTTTTATTGTCTTATCTCTGTTTCCTTGGGATGTGTAGGAGCCTAACTCTGGACCATTTGGTGTCCTTGGGATTTGTGGGAGCCCACAGATTTATGGGAGCCTGACTCTGGGCCTTTCCCTTATCTTTCTCTGCCTAGCCCCATCTATCCCTAACTCATTCCTACATCAATCCTAGGAACATGGAGAATGCATAGGACAGTTTCTGACCTCAAACAGCTTAAAGCTGAATAGGGAATTATGGAGAAACAGAGTACTAGCTGAGGACAAAGCACAAGCCCAGGGCAGAACATTGACAAGTCCTTGAAACAGGCAGAGGGACATTGCTCTACAGAGGGACATTGCTCTACAGATTCAATCGCCTTAATGTTAATACTTTGCTAAGGGCAAAAGGCAATCTTAGCCCAACCCCCAGAATCCTGTAAGTCTACTTTAACATATGAAAATTCCTTTAGAAATTTCCTTTATCTCTACCCCGCAAGATACACAAGATACGTGTTGGCAATCATCCTCCAAGCATATGGCCCACTGATATATATATGAAGGGAGTCATGACTCAGGTCTTATTAGAGGGTAATAAGTGACCTTTTCCCAACAATAGCTTAGTCCTGGAAACCTCAAGGTCCTGGAAACCTTACTTCCAAAATTCCTTAGAGAATAGGCTGTCCCCCAACCTATCCCAACTCCCAAGGTATATAATCAGCCACTCCCCAGAGGCCCAGGGCAGCTGCTCTTCCTGACCATGGGTTCTGTCCCAGTGCTTTAATAAAACCACCATTTTGCATCAAAGACATCTCAAGAATTCTTTCTTGGTCATTGGCTCCAGACCTCACCTATATTCCAAAACTTCATCAGGAAGAGAGACATTAAAAAGATAATAACCAGGGATCCCTGGGTGGCTCAGCAGTTTGGCGCCTGCCTTTGGCCCAGGGCGCGATCCTGGGTCCCGGGATCGAGTACCACGTCGGGCTTCCAGCATGGAGCCTGCTTCTCCCTCTGCCTGTGTCTCTGCCTCTCTTTCTCTATCGCTCTCTCTCTCTGTCTATCATGAATAAATAAATAAATAAATCTTTTAAAAAAGATAATAATCATTTAACTTACTAAACGTTTAAAAACAAAATCCACCCTTGTAAGTTTGAAGATCTAACCAGCTTTTTTAAAGGATTAATGAATCCCATCTTAATAAATAGAGGGGAATCTCTGCTAAGCTAAAAAAAATAAAGGTTTTCAAAGGCAAATACAGTGCATTAAAAAAAGAAGAAAGGAATTTGTTAGCAAAGAAGGCATTGTTTAGGCAAAGTTACCTCTAAGCTGAGCTGATGAGGTCTGTACGTAAATTTCTTAGTATTGACCAAGAATTTCCACGTTGACCTGTTAAAGATTATATTGGTAGTGGGTGGGGGTGGAGCTTCAACCTTCCATTAGGTTAGATATTAAATTTTGGCTTACCAACTTGAGGCCCTAACCTAAGTGCTCCCATTTGGAGCCTGTGGTTTTCTTTTTAACAGGGATATAGTAGTAACATAAACAAAAAAGTGAATAAAAGTCATAAAGAATTGGTCAACCTTTATAAAATGCATAAAGGTAGTTGAAAGTTATAGTTAGCCTCTGGAAATGTTAGAGAAGATTTTGGGATCACAGGAAAATTCCCTATTTTACCAAAGAGGAAACCAGGCATACAGAAGGTAACTCAACTAAAGTTAGCAATTGGAAGAACGGGACTCAGAATGATGTAATTTTGGAATGTAGGTGAGGTTTGGTGGTGTGAGGTCCAGAGCCTAGGACCAAGAAAGAATTCTTGAAATGTATGGTGAAAAATGGTGGTTTTACTAAAACACAGGACAGGACCTGTGGGCAGAAAAAACTGCTGCATGGGGGTTGTGAGGGGTGGCTTATTATATATTTGGGAGTTGTGGGAGGTAGGGAAAGAGAGGTTTCAAAAGGATTTTCATATGCTAAAGAGAACCTACAAGATACTGGAGACCTTGCCATTGTCAAGTTAAAGTAGTTTTTCCCTCTAGCAAAGTATTAATATTAAGACAGTTGGGAACATTCTGGAGGAAATGTCACACATATCCCACCCCAGAGTTGAGGTGGGGGTTGCAAGGTGTCAGTTCTTTTTCCTTCAGCTAGCCTTCTGTTCCCTCATCAAGAACATCCTTGACTCCCAGAATAGTGTCTCTCCTGTGCATTTGAGAACCCTCTGTTGAAGATAATCAAAGAAGAGAAGTGACCTTTGCTGGCACACTTCTCACCTGGGAAGAAGTTGTTTGTACTGATTTTCTACTCCTGAGCTTCTTTGTTTAGAATGACCATTTGTAAGCATGCCAAAGTACTTGCTAGAAAGCAATGGAAAATGCAAGCAGTTTGAAATAAACAGTTTTATTAGAAAATGTGATGAAGGGGTTACTTTTTTCATAAACTATTTTACATTAGAATCACCTGTAACAAAATGAGAACTGCTGGTGTTTATTGAAAACCCTTCTTGGCATAACAAGCATGCAAAGAAACAATTCTGCATTTCTGCTATGTCACTGCTTGGAGGCTTGTTAGAGGACTTCTTGTTTGTGTTGGATATATCTCCAGGCCACTAAGAGTTATCTTTTCCAGGTATTAGCTTAACCCCCTTTATTATTCATAAAATAATGAAAACTGGAAAACCAATATCCACCTGCTATTCAGTGTAAATCCCCTTTCAGTTTTATTCATTGGACTACTGAGATGTAGAGGCTAGAAAGCTTTGTAATAAGTAGATGGGAATCTTAAACATGTCCGTGTAATTTAGCCTCAAAATTCTACTTCCTAGAGTTTAAGAGAGGTTATGAAAGAAGAAAAAAAGGATTCATTGTATTAAACATACTTTTAAGAGAACTAGTTACAATAGTAAGAATTATATAAACACCTTACATGTCAAATATTGGAGACAAGCTGAGTAAATTAGATCAATTATATAACATTATAAAGCCATTAATACTAATAGCTGTCTAGCTGCATGAAAAAAATTGTTTAACATGTTTGTTTTTATTTCTGACATTATGGCTGATTAGATCAACTAAAAATCTTATAAGACAATTTGACTACGTACTCTGAAATTCTCCTAGAAGTGAAAATATAACAAACATCCTTTTAAGTGATGGCTAAGCACTCAAGAAAGTAAAGAAAATCCCAAGAGGTCAAAAACCAAATAGAAACAGATAAAAAAGAGAAGTCATCGATGTTGTTACTCTAAGTGCCTAGAGTGAGTTTCAGGGATGGCAGATAGGGTGGATAGTCTCCATAATATAAGAACTTGATTTTTTAACAAACAGTAGTGTGCAAGAGTCAAAGTCTTGAGCCTCAGTTATTTGAAGACTCTTGAATTAAGTTGCCTATATATAAAACCAGAAACATCTAAGGATTACAACTCTAGTGAAAGACTACAACTGAAGAAAAAACAAATGGGATGCTAGAAGTTTATATACCATGCTCTGAGCTCAAGGAAAGGTATAAAGAAATCTCTCCTGAAAATTCATACTAGTATTTTTTTGTTTGTGTTTAGAGTTTGAATTCCATACCATCTGTTTGGTCTAGGAACTATTAAGCTGTAAAATACACACAAAAAGAGTCTAAGGGTTTTCTGCTTCTGGCCATGATGTAATAACTAAACTAGACTTGACTCCTTCCATGAATGGTTAGAAAACTAGACAAAATAAATGAAACAATTCTTTTTAAACAATGAACAAACGACAGTATAGGGCTATAATCCCTAAGAGGGGAAATAGGATAAACTTTCCATTGTCCTAATTTCTGCCTTTTAGGCACTTTCCAGACCACTGTGCAGGGAGGGAGAACCCAAGCAGATCACAGCAGATTTGGTGATTTCAGAAGACTGAAATAGCGTGCAGGAGGGCTAAGCTGAAAGAAAGGGACTTGGAAGGCTAGTCTACCAGAAAAGAGAAACTATACAAAAAAAAAAAAAAAAAAATCCTGGAAACTGTACAGACTCCCTTTGATTCTGTTGCTGAATATTAAAATGCACCTGTACAGGATGAAACTATGAGACCAGCCAAAAGAAAACTCAGACATGGCATGCTGGTCAATTCATAGGACTCTTTAAAAGAAGATGAGAAAAAAAAAGAAGAAGAAGAAGAAGATGATGATGAGAGATTCCAGACACTCAACAGTATATAAAATTCACAGTGTTCAATATCTAATCAAATGCTACTAGATTTAACAATGAAACATGAAGACATGACCCATATCCAGGAGAAAAAAAGTCAGTAGAAACAGATTCAGAAACCACAGAGATGATGCAATTAACAGACAAGGATCTTAAACTAGTTATTATAAATATTCTCAGTGATTTAAAAGGAATTTGAACATAGTGAGAAGAGAAATAAAAAATATAAAGAAGAACCCAATGGAACTTCTATAGCTGAAAATTACATTATAAACAAAAAATTCACCTGATGAGATTAACAGCCAATTTGATATTGCAGAAGAAAAGATTGAGCTTAAAGGAAAAAGAGTAAGACTATCTGAACTAAAGCAAAGAAAGAAACAAAATAATGGAGGAAAAAAATTGACTTAGTGACCTTACAGACAACAATGAGTAAACTAATTAGAATCCCAGAAGGGAGTGGGGAAAAAAATGATTTTGAAGTAATAATGTTTAAAAATTTTTCCAAAAATCATGAAAACTATAAAATTACACATCCAATAAGTTCAACAAACCTCATGTAAGATAAACATAAAGAAAAAACCACACTACAGCACATCAGAATTAAATTGCTAAAAAGCAGTGATTAAAAAGAAAAACAGCAATAGGAAAAAAGATCCATTACCTAGAATAGAACAAAAGTAAGAACAAATACTTACAGAAAACATGATTGCATAAAGGGAAAATTCTCAAGACTACTAGAACAATAAGTAAGTTTAGGAAGACCACAGTGTAAATATATAAAAGTGACTTGTGTTTTTATAAACTGGAAAAAATTACTGGAAGTAAAATTTAAAATACCATTTAGCATCCAAAACAACTCCATTAAACAAAATATGTTACCTACAAAACTCTGCTGAGAGAAAATTTTTAAAACCTAAATAAATAGGAAGACATACTAAATTCAGGGATTGGGAGACTCCATGTTGTTAGAGATGTCAATTCTATTGAAATTTGTCTATGAATCACATACAATCCTAATGAAAATCTAAGCAGACTTTATTGTAAGAATTTAAAAGGTGATTCTAAAATGTATATGGAAATGTCAACACCTAACATAGCCAGAGAAACTTTAATGAAGCACAAAGTTAGAGAGCTTGTACTATGTCATTTCTAGAATAATTATAAAACCGTTGTTATAAAAAAAATTGTTATAATCAAAGTAACATTGTGCTTACATCCATGTGGACATATGGATCAATAGGACAAAATAGAGATGCCAGAAATAGATGCACACATATATGATCAATTGTTTTTTGACAAAACAGTCAATATAACTCAACAGGGAAAAGAGTCTTTACAACAAATGGTGCTGGAATGACTGGCTATATCCATAATGAGAAAAAACAAGGAACCTTGAAAAATAAACTTGAAAAAAATGAACTCACACTAGACTTTAATATTAAAACTAAAACTCTAAAACTTCTTAGAACATTCTTCTCTGTTCAGAATGGTAACGCTAAAAGAAAAAAATGCAACAACAATTTATCAAAAATAAGTTATTAACCAACAAATATCAGAATTAGCTGCCAAGAACTTCAGCTTGGTAAAGGCTATAAAATACGAATGATGAAACCCATAAAAGAAGACATTGCAGGGCAGCCCCGGTGGCGCAGCGGTTTAGCGCCGCCTGCAGCTCGGGGTGTGATCCTGGAGACCCGGGATCGAGTCCCACGTCGGGCTTGTTGCATGGAGCCTGCTTCTCCCTCTGCCTGTGTCTCTGCCTCTCTCTCTCTCTCTCTCTGTGTCTCTATGAATAAAAAAAAAAAAAAAAAAAAAAATTTAAAAAAAAAAAGAAGACATTGCAATTATGAAAAAGTGAACAAGACTATCTCAAAAAAGACCAGGGAGGTTTTAAAAGAAACAAATAGGACGTACCAAATAAAAGAAATAAAATTTCTAAACATAATCAATGACTTTTAAAATTAATTGATGTGTCACACAACAGGCCAGACCTGGGGAATGAAGAAGTAGTAAACTGTAATATGGCTATAAAGTAATTACCCAAAAATACTGAGAACAGTGAGTTAATGAGATAGAAACTCTGGGTGGGGAAAAGAAATGGAGGAGAAACTGACAGAGTGAGAGAAACAAAAAGAGGGGCCAGTCAGAACTGGCTGTGGTATCTCAGATTAACTGGAGTGCAACTCAGAACTGAAAGTCTGCTTCACAGAGTAAAACTGCAGACTAGTAGACAAAGAGAAATCTCAGAAAAACATATAAATAATAGATACCATTTGCAAAATAGAAGACAAAAGAAAATGGTAGTAGAGTAAAATAGCTTTTTACCTCAAAGTATATATCCAGCTAAGATAGTATTGTACAATGAAAACAAAATAAAGATGTTTTCATTTTTTAAAAAATTTTTATTTATTTATGATAGTCACACAGAGAGAGAGAGAGAGAGGCAGAGACACAGGCAGAGGGAGAAGCAGGCTCCATGCACCGGAAGCCCAACGTGGGATTCGATCCCGGGTCTCCAGGATCGCGCCCTGGGCCAAAGGCAGGCGCCAAACCGCTGCGCCACCCAGGGATCCCTAAAGATGTTTTCAGACAAAGACTGAAAGAACTTAACATAAGAGACTCCCACTAAAATATGTGAAAATTTAGTAAGAATATAAACAGATTTGAAGAATATATTTAGCAAGGTTGATAAAATGGACATACAGGGAACTGAGCACCCAAATCTGACCATAGGTATATATTTTTTTTAGAACAAACAGATATTTATAAAATTGTCCATGTGTTCAACATAAAACAAATCTCATATGCTAAAGAATTGGTATAATCCTAAACAATTTAATTAGAATCATTAAGTGATTAAGCAATAACCAAAAGATAACTGTTTTAAATTCTCATACATTTGGAAATATAAAAACCTTTAATAGGTAAAAGAGGAAAGAATAGAAACTTTAAAATATTTAGAACTAAAATATAATGAAAATGCTACATAATTTCCAAACCTCTGAAGAAGAAAAACTAATTTCTGAAATTCTTATATTATGAAAAAAGAAGACATAACAAGCTAACAAAAGAGCTAGCAGGACAGGAGAGAAAAAATAAAAGTTAAAAAACAGATGAACTGGAAAAAAATAGAACAAAAAGTCAATAGCCGGTTCTTTGAAAAAACTTAATAAACCCTACATATTTCTGGCGAAGTCGATCAAGGAATGAAAGAGACGATACAGTAGAAGGTAAAGAGAAATACAGAATATTATTTATAACTCAAGGTCAATAATTGTGAAGGATTTAGATTATATGATCAATTTCTTTAAAAATAAAATTTATCGAACCTGATTCAAGAAAAAATAAAAATGGTGAACAATTATTAAAAAGTGTAACATAAATAAAAAGAGGTCTTAACCATTGAAGAAAATAAGAGGAATAGTTAAAAAAGATCTTTCCTCTATTCCCAATCCCTCCTATACATACCAAGGCATTCTTCAGGCAAGTTTGACTAATGTTCAAGGAAAAGATAATATCATTGTTAAACTGTCTTTGAACAGGAAAGAACAGTTCCAGTTCACATGTAAAGCTGATAGGACCTTGAAGCCAAATCAGACAAGAACAGTAAGAAAGAAAAAGTATTGGCCAGCTCACAAATGAGCATATATGAAAAATCTAAAATAATAAAATTGTTATTAGGTTTTGAAAAATCATCTCAAAGGTTAAAAAGCAAACCACAGACTTGGAAAAATATTTGAAATTTGTATAATCAACCAAACATTATTATCTAGAGTCAATTAGGAAGGTTTACAAATTAGCAACTGTAAAAGACAAGCTGATAGAAATGACATTCAAGGCAGTGTGGTGAGCACTCAGTTTATAGTAGGAAAGGAAATAGATATAACCCCTATGAAGAGGGCAGCCTGGGTGGCTCAGCCGTTTAGCACTGCCTTCGGCCCAGGGCGTGATCCTGGAGACTCAGGATCGAGTCCCACGTCAGGCTCCCTGCATGGAGCCTGCTTCTCCCTCTGCTTGTGTCTGTGCCTCTCTCATGAAAAAATAAATAAAATCTTAAAAAAAAAAAATCCCTATGAACAAAATGCCCAGTGAGGGGACAAGAAATAAACAGCTACACAAATCAAATTGAATACATTTTGTTATGGATTGAACTGCATCCCCCTCCCCCCCGCCCCCCGCCAAATTCTTATGCTGCAATCCTAACCCCCAGTATTTCAGAATGTGAACTTGTTTGGAAATAGGGTCATTGCAGATATAATGAGTCAGAAAGGGATCATTAGGGTGGGCTCTAATCCAATATGACTAGTGTCCTAATAAAAAGGGGGAACTTTAATACTGAGAAAGGCACACAGGTGGAACATCCTGTAAAGATGAGAGTAGAGGTGAGTCTGAAGCTTCTATAAGCCAAGAAATGTGAAAAATTGCCAGAAAACCACCAGAAACTAGGAGAGGCTGGAACAGATCCTTCCCTCCTAGCCCTCAGAAGGAATCAGCCTGTCATCCCCTACATTTTTGGACTTCTAGCCCCCAGAACTGTGAGAAAATAAATTTCTGCTTTTTAAGCCACTCAGTTTGTGGTAATTTGTTATAGCATCAGTAGCAAACTAATACATGATTTAACCTTAACACGTAAAATGAGGTAGGTAATGCATTAGAGAACAGTCTAGATCTGCCTAGATAAAATGGTCAAGGAAAATTTTTTTAGGAATGCCTTATTTAAGCTAACATTAGAAGGATAAGAAAGACGCAGACAAGCCAAGAAGTTTGAAGCAGAATATCTCGGAGAGAAAGACTGATGCAGCGAACCCAGCGAAGGTAGGGAAAAGTTAGTTTACCTTTTATTAAAAGAGAACATGATTGTGGGGGACAGTGGAGGACAGTGGGGGACAGCTGATAATAGAATTCGGTTCTTGGGCCTTTTGAAGAATCAATGATTACTAAAAACAGAACACTCAAAATCAAATCAGTCCTCATATATTTGGGGGTGGCCATGGCCATGGTGAGGATCCCCTGACAACCCTCAGAGACAATTTGCCATCCTCAAGGTATTGTGCTTACAGAGAATATGGTAAAATTGCCATTTCCAAGGATATTAAAATACTAGCAAACTCATTAGAATGGCTCCAATCTCAATCTGCCCTCCAAAGTACCTTGCCATCATCTCTGATATCTTCATCATTTGAATATTCCCTATCCATTCACTGCCTCAAAGAACAACCCATTCTGTTTTTCAAATCTAACTTAAAAGTACATTTTGAATAGATAGTATAAGTACATGGTACAAAATTTTAAAGATTAAAAAATGGCTTACAGTGAACATTGCCTCCTTTCCCTGCTCCCTTCCAAATAGTTACCTTTCCAGAGGCAATCACTGTTAGCAGCCAAGTCTATGCATTTATAAAACAAACATGAAGACTTTTCTTTTTGCAACACAACTGGAGCCACTATACACAGCCTCTGCCCCTTGGTTTGTTTGTTTTTTTCTCTTGGAGCTCCCATATCAGTATCTAGAGAATTGCTCATTCTTTTAAATAGCTGTCTGCACAGTTTTGTCTTGTGGTTCTAATTTGTTTCTAGATTCTCTTTTACCGGGCTAAATTCTGGAAATCCATAATTTTTCCTCATCAGTCTTTTCTCTGTGGCACTTGAAAATGGAGCTAATCCCACTTGCTGTCTACTGAATTCCCACATGAAGTAAAGAAAAGTTCCCTGAGAACTGTCACAGTGCTCTGCTGCCATAAATACCTGTGAAAGTCAGAGTGAATTCTGGTTAGATACTGGTTAAGAAGACAGCCCAATGTTCAAATCTGGGCTTTGCCACTTAAAGCTAAGTGATATTTGACCAGTTACTCCAATCCTTCCTGTCTCCTCAATTTCAACTGTAAAATAGAAATAATAATAGCACCCATGCAAATTGTTGAGTAGGTTAAGTGATGTTTGTCAAATGCCTAGTACATGGTAAAAGTTCAATCAATGCTAATGATTGTTATCTCCATCTTCTTTGGAGATATAGATCAACCTCCCAGACTTCTTGAACATTATTCAGAGAGAAAGACAAACACAGTGAAGGGAAACTTCCACCTCAGCTTGTATTTATGCCTTCTGAACCTTATTCCCTCTCCTCTGAGGGATTGTGTGTGTGTATGCAAGTGCACACATATGCACACACACACTCTGAATAAGGAAAGATGGCAATGCCCAGCTGCCCTTCAAAGTTCTGCCTCTTGGTTTGTTTTCAGATCTTACCCTTACTGGCAACAAGGATGACCTTGGTCTGTGTCAGAGGAGTATCATTTGACTCGCAACTATCTTCCCACGGAATACCCCCACTTCATACCTGGGGCCATCTGTTCACATACACACACAGCTGCTAAACACAGAGGAACCAGCCAGAGCCTCTGGGGCACTCAGGGCCACCACCAGCCCTGTGTAAATGCTCTTAAGTGCCTTATATTTCATTGCACTTGTCAAGTTGCAGGCAGCAAGACAGGTTTCTGGCTCTGGAGAATGTGGGTTAGTCCCAGTGGCTCCTCTTGATGGGTGTGATCCAGTTAGTATAGTCCCCGAGGAAATCTCATGTGTGTTTGCCAGTCCTCAAATCAACAGCATTGCAGGCAGCTTTGGTTCAGCTTCTAAAATAGACAGCTTAAAACCTAAGTGATGATCTAAATGGTTTCTTTAAGATATACTCAGCAAGACAGTTAAATTTAACAAGATGCTGTTAAATACCAATGATTGTTTAATAAGAATGTGCTGAGGAGCTGCCATGTGGGCAAACACATTAGTATTAATTATGGCTAAATGATTTTAAACATCAACATTTAAATTTTGATATTTCTTATCAAATTGAATACTTGTGTGCAGAATCCTAAATATAATACATAAGCAGTGATAGTCTTTAAAGCTCTTCTTTCTCCAAAAAGGAGAATGAAAACTAACATGTATGATATGTGGGAACATAAGATATCCCAAGTGGTATTCTAAACATCTTACAAATAATACGGTTTAACCTCACAATAACTGCACGAGATATTCCTATTTATGTATCTCTTTTATATATAAGGAAACTGAGACACAGAGTAGATACATGACTCAAGGTTGAACACCCATAGGTGGAGGGTGAGGGAGCCAAATTTTTTTTTAATATTTTATTTATTTATTCATGATAGTCACAAAGAGAGAGAGAAAGAGAGGCAGAGACATAGGCAGAGGGAGAAGCAGGCTCCATGCAGGGAGCCCGACGTGGGATTCGATCCCGGGTCTCCAGGATCGCGCCCTGGGCCAAAGGCAGGCGCCAAACCGCTGCGCCACCCAGGGATCCCGAGCCAAATTTTAAATACAAGCACACTGCATCTGGAGGCTTCATGCTTAACTGCTAATCATACCACCTCCCATATGACTGCAGATTTGTTCAGTTTTCGAACTCTCATCTAATACTGAAGGGACCTGAGGCTTCGGATCCAGGTGAGCCTGGGTTAGAATCCTGACTCCACACTCACTAGCTGTGTGACTGTGTACTCCTGAGCCTATTTTATCATCTGGAAAATATCAGCACTATGCATGTTCATATGGTAAGAGAAATGTCAGCACTATAGCACGTTTACATGGTAATGCATGCAGAGTGCCTCACAAAGGTCCTGGCACATAGAAGAAACGCAAGTTCACTCATTAATCTCATTTATATGACATTCGCAGTATACCAATCCTGTGGAGGACACAGGCAAAACTAGTGGTTGATACTCTTATCGCACATGGAAATGAGACTAAACAGGTGCTAGAAGGACAAAGGTACATGCTACTAGGAGACAATATAAAGAGGATTTTGACCAAGACAAAATGTTTCTCTGAAAAGGTGATGGATACCTGTAATTCTCATCCTTTATAGGTGTAGCTATTTGGCCAGATCTGTTTGTCTCTACGTATGAACACAGGTATAGGACATTTGATGGGAGTTTTTTCCTGGAACTTTGAACATTTGAACTCACGAAGCATCCAAGAATGGTAGGCTAGATCAGGAACTGGTGTAAGAAATTTCATCTCTGCTCTCTGTGAAAACTTCAAGGGGCAGTATTGAAGAAACCTCAGCATTGACCTCCTCTAGCAGAACCTCTAACATACGAGAGATGCTCAGTAAATATTAAAGAAGGAATATAAGCATAGGGGAAGATGTTGAAATTTATAAAGTATGTCATATTACCTAGAGCTGTTTATCATTAAAGTAGAGCTCAGTGGTTCGACTACCAGGTTTACATTATTCCACTACCTATAAGCCATGTGGCCTTGAGCAAGTTTCTCTGCCTCAGTTTAACTTTCCGAAAAATGGGTTAGGTGAGGATTAAAATAGATAATGTATAAAGTGCTCAGCACATTCCCTGGCATATGGTAATCTTCATGCCAGTATTAATAGAGGTGGTGGCCCATGGCAGGGGATGGTATGATTGTTTAATCTACATAGCACAAAGATGGCTGGTAATAGAATTTTCCTTTTACATAAAAGGAAAAACTGAAGTTCAGAGGTCTAAGATAATACAGCTAGTCAAACTCGGGTCAGCAGGATCCAAACCCTCTAGAGTAAATGAACTAACAGATGCCCTCAGAGCAGAAACCTGCCACAGGGAAAGCATTAAAGAAAAAGACTGCCTTGGGAGCCTGTGCAAGAACATGAGGTCAGCTGGAAGTCCTTCCTTCCTTCTGAGTAAGCAGTGAGTACAACTTATATGGATCCCCATTTGTTTCTCCTCTTCTTCCTTTTTCTGGGATGGGGTGGGAGATGCAGAATTGTAGAATCGGAAATTATTTCCTTTCGTGAACTCAGCAGGAGAAGGACGAAGAGCCAGACAAAAGCATGCCCCTCTTCTGAGATCCTGCTGTATCAGTGTCTGCAAGTCTGAAACCAAGCTGCCCCCTGATGTACACACTTGGTATTCAAGAGGGGGCATGGATGGGTACAACCATTAGCAACCAAGGCTGGACAGGAAAAGAGGGGAAATGATTCAAGCAGGCTCTGTGAATTCAGTGCCCCTTTACCTCTGCTCCTGAATATCTATGCCAGGGTTTCTCAACCTCAGCACTTTGTGGGCTGAATAATTCTTTGTTATGGGGATTGTTCTTTGCATTCATTGTATTTAGTAATATTCCTGGTCTCTTCCATTTAGATGTCAGTAGAACTCCCCAGTTATGATAGTCAAAAGTGCCTCTAGATATTGCCAAGTGTCCTCTGGGGGACAGGATTGCCCCCAGTTGAGAACCATGACTCAAAACAGTCCATGGCTGGGGGTTAAGCATGTTCCTGCCTTCCATTGAGGGGCAAAGCCAAGAGTTCATGACCTGACATTACCTGAGGAAAAAACCCTGCACCCTAGGCTAGATATTTTTGTTCTGTCTTTGCAAACTGAGGCAAATCAGGAAGCACTGAGCTCCTCCCCTTGTCTAGTGTAGAATGAGGCAGTCATGAGGTGCTCATCTTCCTTAGCTTATTTTAGGCTTTCTACAGCATACCTATATTTTTAGGAAATAGTTTCTCAGTACTTGATGTGAAATAGTATAAGCCATCTCCAGAGAGGTGAGCTTAAGGAAAGAGTTGTTGCAAAAATCCTTTCCATGCCTCCACCTCCGCAGACGTGATTGGAAGATCCCTGGAAATAGATGGGGACTCTGGCAGGCAAATGTTCATCTTGACCATCATGCTTGGCCATAATCCAACAAATATTGCTTGGGTACATCTTCTGTGTTAGGCATTGTGCTAGATGAAGTGGAAGGTGCTAAGATAAAGATATTGTTTCTAACTTCAAAGCTTCCAATTTATTTGGAGAGACCATATGGGCTATGTATCTTCTACCTAAGTTCAGACCTGAAATTGAAACCCAAAAGTGGATTCTGATTAACTGGTGAACTTGGGTTTTATATTGCCAGGGGCCAGGGTAGGTGATTGGGCTCTTCCTAGGCACTGATTTGCCCTAGAACTTCTGCCTTCCTCTCCTGGGTTCTTATGTGCGGTGTGGGTTCAGGAAAGCAGAATGCGTTGTTCCTGCATCCATTCAATACATATTTACTGAGCATTACTATGCTCATGACTATGCTTCTCAAGATGTGAGATGGTGAGCAAAGCATATTCAGTTCATTCCCTCATGGAGTTAGTAATCTAATGGGGGAGACAGATCTTAGGCAGAAATGTCAAAAATAATGTTTAATTGTCATAAGAGCTACAAAGGAAGGTCAGGCACCTCCTTGGCTCTCAGCCTGGCTGCAGTGGGAGACTGAAGGGGTAGGGTGCTATAAGCACCCAACGGAAGCCAATGGAACTATTAATATAAAGGGATTTGTGAGATATGAGCAAAAGCAGAGAGATGCAGGATCAACAGGACAAAGTAAAAGGGCAGCTTGCAGAGGGGCAGTATCTGCATTTCTATAGGAGAAGAAACACCATTTTAATTCCCAGTGAGGTTTTCAGGTTTGGAAGTTCCCAGGGCAGGGAATCCACACTCACAAAGAGGACCCCAGAATCTGGGGTGGTGGGTAAACATATCACGAGTAGATTCCTGGGCTGCAGAGATCAAGGAGGAGGCCAGAATTGAACCAGTTCATGTGAAACTCCCGGCCGTAACTCTAGGATATTCTGTGGTGTGACCAAGATTTTACAGCGTGAAAGTAGGACTGAGAGTCAGCAAACTCTGCATTACAAACTTACTTAATAAGAAGCAAAAGAAAGTCCAGGCTTTGAAGGCCCTACCAAGGGCTCTAGATGATAGGGAAATTTCAAAGCTTCTTAAAAGAGACAGGGCTTTACCTGAGCCTTGAAATATGGATATTTTAAATTTGTTTCCTGAGCTGATGTCATCTTCCCCCAATGATAATTAGGAAATACTTCTTGTTCAGTATGAGCAAATACTGATAATCAAAGGGAAATGGCCTGTCTCTGCTGAATTCAGTGGAGGAAGCAAAGAAAACAATTGTATTAGGAGCCAAATCAAATATATGAATAAAGACCACTAAGCAAGATCCAAGATTGTTCTCCGGCAGAGTATATTGCCTATAACTTCATACTTTATAAGAACCACTATAGTAAGAACTCTAGATCACAGTGCCACCATTGGTTAATGGTGACAGATCAAATCCCAGATCTAACATGTTTTCACTGTGTGATAGAGGACAAGTCGTCTAACTTCTCTACTTTTCAGTTTTCTCATCTACAAAACAGGAATAATAACATCTATGTAGAGAAGTATGGCTGGGTACATAGCAAATGCTATACTATTGTTATCATTATAATTTTCGTTATCAACTCTTTCCTTATTATAGGCCAGACTGTATTTCAGGACTTCATTTAATCTTTATGAGACAGATATTTGTATTATATTTATTTCTAAGATGAGAAAACAGAGGTCTAGAAAGATTAAGCAACTAAGCCACTCACCTGCTAAGTTGCGGAGCCAGGATTTAAACCCTGGGTATTAGACTCCAAGTTCATTCTTCTGACCACTACTCTACAATGATAGGATTATAAGAAATAGTGTGTATGAAGTACCAACTGAGATTTTTTGACTCTCCATGAATAACAACTTTTGGCATTTTCATCATTATCAATGACATACAATTTCCTTCTTAAATAAGATAATGAATATACAGCACTTGGTTTGATAACTGACACATCGTTAGTGCTCCAATTCAAAAGTCCTTATTACAGTTGGCAAGGAATGAGGTTTAAATTTCTAATTAGAAAATTTTGCATCCTGAATAGATGAGAATTATAGGTAAACTCATGACTTATAAGGAAGGAGGAAAATTATTTTCTTCCAGACTTTTAGAAACTAAGAACTCCAAATCTTATCAAATTGCATAAAGCTGTGCATTCCAGAACTTTCTGGGGTTTTGCCCCATTTGGCCATTCTTCCCCTCAAGTTATGTGTTTTTCCAGAAGCATCAGACAGCTAGCACTCATGAATGGCTTAATTCAAGCTGTAATTGGGCACCTGAATCCAGTCATCCATTGATTTTTAGGCACATACTGAAAGTTGTGTTCAGAATTAGAAAAAAAAAAAAAAACCTTCATCCCTTAAATAAGCACTTTTTATAGCAATGTCAGCAAAGCAAACATCAGCATTAATTAACAGTGACTTCTGAATGTGTAATGTTTTCCATTAGATCCAAAGGGGGCTAGAGGGAGGAGGATAAAGGATAACACAAGTCATCACCACGTGTCTGGGGAAAAAAGCAGCTAAATTCAGAATGCATAAGTAGAATACTGTTTGTTCAAAAATAGAAGAGATTAGAAACCTCAAGTTGGCAATGGTGTAGATGGTTAAACTAGATGACCAATCTCCCAGAGTGACACATTGTGCCCGGTCAATGAGCAGCTATGTTGCTGAGGGCATGGTAAAGGACATAAGCCTCTCAGCCTTAAGGACAGAGACGTTCTGATCATGAAAAATTTTTTCATTCACTCTATATACCTTTTTAAAATAAAATCTAAAAATAAAAATCAGTTCTTGTTGCTATTAACACCTTTTTTGTGGATCTCCATTTCTCTGATAAGGAAACTGTCTTTTGCTTGCCCCATGTGTCAGTTTATTTGGGCAGCTCTAACAAATTACTACATTTGCAGACTTTGAACAATAGAAATATGCTCTCTCACAGATCTGGAGGCTTGTTGTCTAAAATCAAGATGTGGAAAGGGCCATGCTCTCTCTGAATGTTCTTGGGGAGAATCCTTCCTTGCTTCTTCCCTAGCTTCTGGTGAGGGCCAGCAATCCTTGGCATAGCTGACCTTATAGATGTACCATTCCAATCTCTGCTTCTGTCTTCACATGGCAGCATGAACTCACCTTATCAAGCTACATCTACAAAACCTATTTCCAAATAAGATTACATTCTGAGTTTCCAGTTGGTCCAGAATTCTAGGGGCACAATGTTCAACCCCATACCTCCCTTTTGACTCCCCATCTCACCAGCTAAGCTCTAGCCACAGTGGTCTTGCCTCAGTTCTCTGGATCTGTCAAACTCTTGCCCACTTTTGCCCCTTTGAACTTTGAAGTCCTCACTGCTGAATTGCTCCCCTGGCTACCATCTCTTGGCCTTGCTAGCTCCTTCTCACCCTTCAAATCTTGGTTAAAATGTCACCACCTCAAAGACATCTCCTTGCCCATCCTATCTAAGCTTCTTATTGTATTACTGCTTCCCAGTCTCCACACTTATTTCTTTTCTAGTATTTAGCACTGTGTCAATGCTTTTGTTTGTAATGTGCATTTTCTTAGCATTCTTGCTAAAATGTAAGTTCATCCACCAGGAGTTCCACACTGGTTTGTTCCCCCAAAATTTGTTCCCCCAGTACCAATTAAGTCCCATGTCACCAATCAAATGTACTAAATGAATCATTGTTTATTTAAAATACCATGTTAGTATTCATTATATGCAAGGCCAAGTGCTAA
The DNA here is from genome assembly GCF_011100685.1 of Canis lupus familiaris. Taxonomy (NCBI): domain Eukaryota; kingdom Metazoa; phylum Chordata; class Mammalia; order Carnivora; family Canidae; genus Canis; species Canis lupus. The sequence goes on from NC_049225.1 coordinate 50,854,822, forward strand.
GCACATGGGGGACATGAAGTATATGAAATATAATTCCTGTCTTCAAAGAACTTAGGCTGGAGGTGAGATCAGAGGTAAACACAAATAATTCTAAAATATGATGGGTTAAGTTCATGCAGAGAGGGACTGAAAAGGTGCTGCAGGAATAACTCAAAGCAATATGGCAAAGCTTGCCGCGTTGAGGGAATGGAGGGACACGGTGGAGAGAGGCTTGGAAAGTTGCTTTCAGAGCAAAAGGGAGCTGGTATTCATGCAATAAGTGAAAGTAACTCAGGGTGCACACAACCATGGGTAATCTCCAGGGCATTAGACACATCTGCAGGCTGGACTGAGTGGAGCCAGGTGGAGTGGGTACCTGAACCCAGCTGCTGCAGCAAGTAAAGTGTTCAAGAAGAAGATGCAGCAGATGATGCTTTCCTCAGCCTCTAGAGGCCTGGGAGCCATATGTGTTTAATGAGTTTTAAAACATATAGCAGACTTACGGAGAACTTTAGCTGCCTACCCTTGGGTGCCCCTAGCAGTGATCAGGTTCTGTCCTCCTCTCTCCCCTCCAGCTCCCACCCTAAGAGGATTGTGTAAGCTTCAGGTTAACTGAATCCTGATGCTCCTGGAGCAAATGACACTTAACTTTCTACTCCAAGAGACAACTGGCTCAGAAGAGCTGCGTTTTCTGCCTTTATTTCTTCTGGACTCCCTTCTGGTCCTTCTGTGGGGTGAAGTGTTCACACTCAACATTCCCACTTCCTGTAAGAATCTACAGTCAACAATTTGTCAGAGGAGAAGGGCAATCACTTGTCAGGCAGTAAATATAAAATACAATTTACTGGGGATCCCTGGGTGGCACAGCAGTTTAGCACCTGCCTTTGGCCCAGGGCGCGATCCTGGAGACTTGGGATCGAATCCCACGTCGGGCTCCCAGTGCATGGAGCCTGCTTCTCCCTCTGCCTATGTCTCTGCCTCTCTCTCTCTCTCTCTCTCTCTCTGTGTGTGTGTGTGTGTGTGTGTGACTATCATAAATAAATTTTAAAAAATAGAATTTACTGGTTAGAATGCAATATCCTTCTGGAAGAAGGAGGTCTTTGGGAAGGGCACATGTAAATGTGAAGCAAGGCAATACTACTAAGGATGTGACAGTGGGCTTTGTCATGAATACATTTGTGGAAGAATTCATTTAGAAAGCAGTGTTTTTGAAGGCTGAAAGAGATAATATATTAAAATGCATAGCACCATGGTTGCCACATGGCAAACAACCAGTTACTATTAGCTACTGCTACTACTACTACTACTACTATTATTGTTAATATTTTCACATTGCTTGTGGAAGTGAAAATCTCCCTAGCACCTAGAACAAGACTGTGCCCTTCTTAACCAGTTGCTGCTGTGTTGGCTAAAGGGGCTTGGAGTAAGGATAATGAAGAAAGGAGATTCCACATGGCTGAAGGTGGCTGGAGGAGAAAGGCCACAGAGAAAGGAGCAAGAGAAAAAAGGGAAAAATAGTAGCTACTATGGAAAGTGGAATGTGAACATTGGATATTTAAGAAGCTTTGTAGCATGATAAGGATAAGACTGTTCATAGCTCTCCTTATTAGACGATATATTAATTGATAGAATTTCTAGAATGGACCTGGTAGGGTTACCAGACATGGTGACATTAATGACAGGCTTCAATATAGGGTCTGAGCTAAAGACGCTGAGTGACCCTCAGTCATACCCATGGTACAAATGAATATTATGTCAGTTTCTTAGGGCTACCATAACAAACTACCTCCAATTTAGTAACTTAAAACAACAGAAATTTATTCCTCTACAGTTCTGAATGCCAGAAGTCCAAAATCCCACTTCTCTGGGGCTTAAGGGGATGATTTGCTATATCCTTCTTCCAACTCATTTCTCCTGGCATTCCTTGACTTGTGGCCTCAACACTCCAACCTCTGTCTCTGTGGTCATATTGCCTTCTCCTCTTTCTACAAATTTCCCTCTGACTTTCAATTATAAGGATACTTATCACTGGATTTGGGACCCACCTGAATAACCCAGGTTGATCTTATCTCAAGATCAATTGTAAAGACCTTTTTTCAAAATAAGGAAACATTCACAAAGTCAAAGAATTGAGACATGGATATATCTTTGGTCGGGGCAAGGGAGGAGAGTGGGGGACACTATTAAGCCCAGTACAAATATCCTACAGCTCTGAAGTTAAATGACTTGCCAAGGGTCTCAGTGCTAGAAGACAAAGGGGCTGAAAGAAATGTCAGTATAGAAATCTGAGAAACAGGAAAAAGACTTACTCAAGACAATACAATAAATACTAAACAGATTCAAGGCTTCTCTCTTTACCAGTCTTGAATGGTTTTGTTCAAGAATTAGAATAATATGGGTATTTTCTATAATATTCAGAAGATATTTTTGGGTAACTGGAAAATTTTGGGGTTGTTGAGTTTTGTTTGTTTGTTTGTTTGCTATTGAGATATCCAATCTGAGACTCAACTCAAGGAATCTTTTTCTAATGAAGATTTTATTTTTTTTTCTAATGAAGATTTTAAAAGATAGTTTATAAGAAGATAAAGAAATGGAATTGCCAATGCACCATGTTAGCATTGAAATGGAAAGGGAAATGATTTCTATATAACATGTTCCTCCATCCTTATAATCACCAAAAAAATTCTTCTGTTTATATAGTTATTTGCTTATTCCCTCAACAAATCTAAGACCTACCCCATGCCAGGTAGGGTGCTTGACTAGGGAAATAATAATGAACAAAATGAATGTATTCCTTATCTTTGTGTAATTTACTATAATATGAAGACAGACAACATCAATAATAATAAAACAAGAGAGTGCTACTTTGAAATTTGAACACTTCTATGAATAAGAGTGCTGTGAAAGAGTCTATTACTGATTATTCTATTTTAGGAAGAGGAATTAGATAAGGTCTCTGAATTAAGAGGAAATGTCCTAAAGGGGCTAGTGGGCTTGTCATGTTCTTTAGAACAGTAGAAGGCCAATGTGCCCAGAATTTAGAGCTGGATGGGAAGTGAGTGGTATGAGGTTGTAGAGGTGGGCAGATGCTACTTTTCATCTTACAATCCAGAGGGGAAAAAGTGTAAATAAAACTCAAAGTACAAAGAATTTTAGTGTTAGAAGTATGCATGTTAGGGGAGGAGAGACTATATGTTTTTTAAGTCTCTCTGTAGAGAAGATATTATGGGAGAGCAAGAGTAAAGCAAAAACCTATTAGGAGTCTATAGTACAGGTCTGAGCAGCAGATGGTAGAGGTTTGGGCAGGAGGTCGATCCTATAACACTTGGTTTATATACCAAATGTTGGACATGATAAAAAAGAAGTCAGGAGCAAATTGATGGATGTGGTGCCATTTATAGAGATGATGGAGAATAAGGAAGAACAGAATGCTGGGGAGGATAGTAGAGCCAGAGTATTAAGAGTTATTGTAGTGCCATGTTAAGTTGGAAAAACCTATGAAACATCAAACAGAGATGTCAAATCAGACATTGAATACATGAGTTTAGAGCCCAAGACCTTGGTCTAAGCTGGAGATATAATTTAAGAATCATCAGCCTATAGATGATATTTAAGAAAGCCAGGAGAATGGACAAAGTCATCTAAGGATGAAGGATCAGGTACTCTCTCAGGAAATGGATTGGCATCTCATTCTGCCCTGATTGAAGCCTGAGTTCTTTTCTTTTTTTTTTTTTTAAGATTTATTTATTTGAGAGAGAGAGCATGCACATGAGTAGGGGGGGGCAGAGGGAGAGAGAGAATTTCAAGCAGACTGCCTCCTAATGTGTAGCCCAACACAGGGCTTGATCCCAGAATCCTGAAATCATGACCAAGAAGAAATCAAGAGTTAGACACTTAATCAACTGAGCCACCCAGGTGCCCCTTAGCCCTGAATTCTCATCAGTTTTGTACTTTATCCTTTTCTAGCTTATAAGTAAATTGCTCTCTTTGCTCTGAGATCTCTAGACCCTCAAACTTCACATGACTAAAACATAGCAGTTCATACAAATGACTTTACATACAGAAATCAGAAAATATCTAAGGACAGCCAGCATCTGATAAAGGGCTTGGCCATGACTTGTAGTGCAATCCTTCACAAGAATGGAGTTTAACCAGCCACTTGGGGTTCTGATGGGTGTCACCATCACTTCTCCTCCAAAATATTACATGGATCACATAGATGGAATTTGTACTTGATGAGGCATAATTGCATTAAATAAACAGATTTCTCCCCTCTGGACAAGCTCATGTTGTTGTTTTTTTTTAAATTTTTATTTATTTATGATAGTCACAGAGAGAGAGAGAGAGAGAGAGAGGCAGAGACACAGGCAGAGGGAGAAGCAGGCTCCATGCACCGGGAGCCCGACGTGGGATTCGATCCCGGGTCTCCAGGATCGCGCCCTGAGCCAAAGGCAGGCGCTAAACCACTGCACCACCCAGGGATCCCCAAGCTCATGTTTTTTATGTAACTGCCTCCTGCTTGCTTAGTGGAAAGAGCTTGACAGAACTTTCTGCTATCTCTAACTCAATTAGATATGTGAGATATGGACAAAATGTGACTATACAAAATTCAGCTCACAGGAAATCTCCTTTAACAATATTTGGTGAGATTAGATAGATGAGAACTACCTTAAAGTAGTTTTACCTTTTCCTGTTTTTATATTCCTGGTTCCTACTTTATGTTAGTCCCTGCCTCAGTACAAGTCAGTCTAAATGGTTGGTGATTCACTCTTCATCTCTGACCTCTCCTCCCATCATTATCTCCATGAATCTTTACACCCTGCTACACAGTCTTCTTTCAATTTCTCAAACACACCAAACTCATTCTGATCTCAAGGCCTTTGCTCTTGCAGTTCTCTCTGCCTGGAGCACCATTTCCCATATTTTCATGTGGCTTGCTTCTTTTGGAATCAGATTTCAGTTCAAATGTCAGTTTCCCTGAGAAGCCTTCTCTGACCACCCAGACTAGAGGAGACTCTATTTATTTCTATTCCTAATATGCATGGCCTGAATACTTCCTCAAGTTCCTTATTCATGTATTTGCTTTTTATTTTGTTATCATATCCCTCCCACTCAAACAGAAGCTCCTTGAGGATTAAGCCCTCATCTGTCTCATCCTTCTGTATCCCAGGCCTAGAAGATACTCACTCAATGGAAATTGGTTTAATGAATATGGGTAGCATTGTAACTTTTGATTATATGTCAACTCCTTTGCTTACAGCTTTACACTTACCTCAATATATCCTCATCAAAAACCTTTATGAGGGGGTGGTTATTATTTTCTCAACATCATATAGCTGGCTGCCAAGAAAGCCAGAAACAAAAGCCAAGCCTGCCTAATATATAAGCTCTTTTTGTTTACTACCACTATGTTCTGCAGTACTTTGAGAATGGATAAAATTTATGACAAAATAAGATAGTGGGAATTTTTTTCAATCTTGAATTCCTTTCCACCTAGCTGAAGATACAGTCAGTATAGTGCCATTCATTCATTCATTCATTCATCCATACATCCATCCATTCATTCAAGAAATATGTCTTGAGCATCTGTTCTGCTCAACACTGTGGAGTAATGGGGACTACCAGATAGAGGGGCTTGAAAGTAGTGTTCAGCTCTCTTTTTTCATTTACCATTTCAACAAATAAGTAGTGAGTACCTACTATGAGCCAGTCATTGTTTTAGTATCTGGTCCAACTTGCTTTGTCTACCCATCCCTCAATGCCTGCCTCTTCATCTCCTCACCACCTGTCTTGCTTTGTTCCATTTCTGCATTGCAAAAAAAGTTTATTTCATGTGGCCAAAGAACTGCCACAGTTGGCTCCAAGATTACATCATCCCAGCGCAGCAATGACAAATCAAAGAGCCTCTATCTCTTCCTTTTTTCTAAATTATAAATCCCATAAGCAGACTTAGTCAGCTCAGGTTTGGGTCATGTGATGTTCCTTGAACCAATAATTGTAGCCAAAGGAATACAGTACTCAGAAAAGGCAGACCTGGATCACCTGCCTCCCTTAGTGGTCAGCAACCCCATTGAATCACATGGCGGGAACAGCAGGGAATCAGTTGCCGAGAGAAAGGACTTAATGTAGGATAGATGAAACAGTAGATATTTACTCTCTTTCTTTTTTAAGATTTTATTTATTTATTCATGATAGACACAGAGAGAGAGGCAGAGACACAGGCAGCAGGAGAAGCAAGCTCCATGCAGGGAGCCCCACGTGGGACTCGATCCTGGGACTCCAGGATCACGCCCTGAGCCAAAGGCAGATGTTCCAATGCTGAGCCACCCAGGTGTCCCTGAAATGATGGGTTTGAGAAGAATAAATCACCAATGAATATTGGTGCAAAACATTTAGGAAGCCTGGACATACTTTTGAGTAAGAGATACTTTCAAGAGTGACTCCAGCAGAAATAAGAAAATGCTAAGCACGAACCTATTCACTTAATTCTTCTAACTAATCAGAATGAGGGAGTCTGAGCTCACAACTCTCTCCCACCAGGTACCCTCAGCTGTTTTCAAGGCAAGGCATAAGCACTTCAGTTGTACATTTAATACTTTACATCTCATCACGTTAGCCTAGGTGCCACCCTCCTGGAAAATGACAAGTGGAATGAAAGCCAGACTTCTGTCCATAGGCCAAGAGACCAATTTATATCAATCACATGAATGAGTTAAGGCACAGATAAATTGCTGTCATGGAGACCAAGCACAAGAGCTTAGGAAGCAAGCCTGTGTATCCCTCACAGTCTAAAAGTAGGGGAGTGGTCTAGGGCAGGTAAGCAGCTCCACAAGGTCATTCTGAATCACAGCTCTGCCATCCTCAACATGTGGCTTCCAAGGAAATGCCTATACTGTTTCCCAGCCAACAGGAAGGAGCCTAAGAAGAAAAGTCCTGACAAGTAGATTTATCTTTATGGAGATGAGTGATAATTTTCAAATATCAGTCCCAGTTATATTTCATTGGCCCTAACTTAGTAGCTTATCACACATAACCTCAAAGGGAGACTGGGTACTGAAACAACCAGATGGACAGTCATGTATACAAATGGCATTTAGGGCTAGGGGAAGGGGTTATTTCTAGGAAAAGGGGACTGTGGACCCTGGGGAGACAGACTAATAGTATCTACTGTGTAATGCATATACTGAGTTTATGCCATGTTTGAGACTTTTAACTATGTGTAAGACAATGGCCTGCATTCCAGAAAGCAAGACACACTATCACATGTAGCAGTAACTCTCACATAATGTAAAGTCTGACAAGGAGTAGATATAAACCCAGTGTTTTAAAAGTTTAAGGAAGAAGAGAATAACTTCCCTCTGAGTGAAGTTGAGGAAAAATTCTTGGAGGAGGTAAGATTTGAAATGGACCCTTAAGATTGAATAAAACTCTAAATAGGGGGCAGCCCCAGTGGCCCAGTGGTTTAGCGCCGCCTTCAGCCCGGGGTGTGATCCTGGAGACCCCGGATCGAGTCCCACATTGGGCTCCCTGCACAGAGCCTCTCTCTCTCTCTCTCTCTCTCTCTCTCTCTCTCTCTCATGAATAAATAAATAAAATCTTAAAAAAAAAAAGAACTATAAATAGGAGTTAAGGAAAAGGGCTGGGAAAAGGGAGAGCTAGGCCTTTAGTCAGTATGGCAGAAAGAGCTTGTGTTCCAGCCAGAATCATTTTTATACATAGAACCTTTTGAGAACCATCCAGCAATGCCACCCTCCCAAAAGAAGAATAACTACATAAAAGTAGCTATTGTTGGTCATCTCTCCAGATCCATTCTCTATTTCCTCAGTGAAGACAATTCTAACTCTTATTTGAGCATATTGCCCTCTATAGCCTTCTTTAGAGATGTATGTAATCGTGTGACCAACTTTGGGCCAATGAGATATAAGTGGAAGCCTTGTATGCAACTGCTGAGAAGTATTTGTGAAGAAATAGCTTTCCTTTGTACCTCCTCTGTCCTGCTACCTGGAATTCAGATGAGCTCTGGTAGCCATATTGGGTCAGAAGGATGAGAGCCAACCCTGAAAGTGGTAGAGTGGAAGTTAAAATTAGCCCGCTTTTCTGGTGATTCTATAAAATTCCCTGAGTAGAAAGCCATGAACTGCCTACCTCCAGACTTCTTTAAAGCAAAAACAAACAAAAAAATGTTTAAGCAACTGTGATTTGGAGTTTTATATCACATTCAATCACACCAAGTCCTCACAAGCACAAGCAGCTTGCAAGCCCCAACTGATGCTATATCAAACTTAACAATGCATGGCGGTTAAATAAAAGCACATTAGCGCCCTATTGCTACCATACCTGTTACCACAAACTTAAGAGACTTAAAGCAACACAACTTCATTTATCTTACAGTTTTATATGTCAGAAGTCCAACTGGGTCTCAATAAGCTAAAATTAAAGTGTCAACAAGGTGTTTTCCTTTCAGGAGGTTTTTGGGGAAAATCCATTTCCTTTCTCATTCAGGTTGTTGGCTGAATTTAGTACTTTACAGTTATAGGACTGACAGCCCCATTTCTTTGCTCGTTTTTAGCTAAGGACTATTTCCAACATCTAGAGGCTATCCACATTCCTTGATTCATGGTCCCCTTCCTCCATCTCCAAACCCACCACAGTGGATCAATTTCTCTCACATTTCTAATCTCTCCTGTCTTCTTCCAACACTGCATATCTCTGCCTGCCTCTTCCATGTTTATGGACCCATGTGATTACATCAGGCCCATCCAGATGATCCAGGATAATCTCCTTCTCTTAAGGTCTGTGACTTTAATTTCATCCTCAAAGTTCCTTCCACTATATAATGTAACAAATTGACAGATTCCAGTGATTAGAGCATGGACACCTTTGTGGGTCATTATTCTGTCAACCATAGTTAGAGAATATGAAGTTCCCTCAGTGTACCCTCAATCTCCTGACAATTTTTTTTTAATTTTATTTATTTATTCATGACAGACACACAGAGAGGGAGAGAGAGAGAGGCAGAGACACAGGCAGAGGGAGAAGCAGGCTCCATGAAGGGAGTCTGACATGGGACTCGATCCCAGGTCTCCAGGATCCGGCCCTGGGCTGAAGGCCACACTAAAGTGCTAAGCCACCTGGGCTGCCCTCTCCTGTCAATTTAGGATCTTGTTTCAGCTGTCCTCCTCATTTACAGGTATAATGACCCAAGGGGCCATCTGTACTGGATGCCTAGGGTCCTTGGTAGCCTCAACACAGTCTGGAATCATGGCCTCATCTATCTCTCAGGAGTAATGCAGTGTCTTTGCCTGATCTCCAAAAAAATTAGGGCAGTGCATTGACTAATAAGAATGTCTAGTAGATATTTGATGGGCCAGGTTACAGACCAAATTTGGTGAACACTGGGAGTCTTTTCAGGGAGATGTAGGCTAATACTGTTGTCTGTCTCTAACTTTCCTTAAGACCTGAATCTGAAAGAGCCTGAGAAACTCTGAAAAATTTCCTAGGTCTGCAAAGTGGGTTGAAAGAACAAGTTCCTTACAGATTATTTCAGGTTGGATTTGAAGATAGGATTGAAAAATGGATGTATTATACCGAAGGCAGTAATTTCAGAGAGAAGAGAGAGAAGAAAACAAATGACCCTTCAGGAAAATGAAGAGATAGAGTACCATCTAAATTATCCGGATGGAACTGGGAAGTCATCTGATTGGTAGTGCTCTCCTTAAAAACCCATTGTGGCTTGATTTTTGTACTTTTTCCTTCATGTACTTTGAAGGAGGAGGCATTTCAGTGTGAAGTCAATGGAATGTAAGCTCCAAGAAGACAAGGACCTTGTCTGTCCTTTTTTCCTTTAATCCTCAGGTCTCAGAGTCCTGAGTAGTAATAAGTATAGAGTAGTAATAAGTATATATTTGCATGAATAAATGAATGAATGCAATACTGATTAATTGATGGCCATCCAAAGTCCTCCTTCTGTCTTTCTTCCCCATAAGTCAGTGTAGCCTTATGGTTAAAAACTCATGCTCTAAAATCACACATGGAATCAGGCCAACCTCTACCACTTATCCTGCCAGTGTGTTCCCTGGAAACTTACCTGAGTCTGTTTCCTGTCTGCAGCATATAACCAATAATTACTACTTGGCTTTGTGAGGTTTTATTGAAATAATAGATAAATAGTGCTTAGTGAAGTTCCCGATAGTCAATGTTCAGTCTTAATGTTAGTCCAAACCATCTGCTAATGCCAAAGTGGTCTCACCTTGATCATCAAACTTAATTTCCAGTCTCCTACCTGCCTTTGCTTGTGCCAGTTATCCTGTTCCTTTAGCATTTCATGCACACATATGAATATATATAAGTATATATATATATATATATATATATATATATATATATATATATATGCACACAAACATATGCAAATAGCACAGGAGTCAAAACCAACTTCTCCATGAAATCAGCTGTTATCAGAAGTCATCTCTTCACTTTAGAATTCTTAGATGCTGATTAAGTCATTTTTGTATTTATCACATACCAATGCCTAGCACAGTGTCTGGCATATAATAAAGGAATCTAACACGATTTGAACAGATGGATGGATAGATGGGTGAATGGATGGATGGAAACTTATGTTCTCTGGCAGCTCCACGGGAATTTATTTATTTTTATATCCACCCTTGTCACACAGTGCCTGACCCACAGTAAGGGCTCACTAAATGTTGGTTGGATGGGAATAAAGGGGAAGAAAAATTAGAAAAAGAAAATAAAGACCAATGCCCACCTGGATCCATTCTCCTTTCAGGGCATCCTGTTGAAAGGAGTTATTGAGGAGAAAAGCAGGGAGTTGACAGCCACTCTCTGGACTCTCTCCCAGGGCCTTTTTAGAACAGGAAAGTTAATTATGGAACCAGATTAACAGTTTCTTTTTTGATACAGTCAAAGTAAAACCAGCAGGATGCAATTTAGCTCTTCCCCACTTTCCAAATAGCAGCAAATTTTCATACAAAACAAAGAGACACTTGAATTGCAAATTACTTAGAGAATCAGCTAGCAACCCCAACGGAAGAATATTTCTGCTACTTTCAAAACCAAGCTGTTGCCTTTTCAGGTTTAACCATGTAGTGGGACCTTCACAAAGGCCTGGGCGTCTTGCTGTTTCAACTCTCGGCCAAGTGGGGAGGAGGAGTGAATCACTGAGGCTTACTGAAATGGCATAGTCGTTTTGCTCAGAACATTTTTCTCTTCTCCACATTGTCTCTAACTCTCAAATCATTAGTCTCCACCCACAGAATTGGGGCTGATGATGTGTTCTCAGAGGTCATCTCATCCAAGAGTGGCAAGAGCAAATGCCTAAAAGGGCAGGCAGGTATGTGAATGAATGAAGCAGGTGATCAGGATATATGTATATGTCCACTAGGAAGTGAATGAGGACTGGGATAAACCCATAAAACCACCATTGCCATGTGAGAATGCTGCCCATTGTCAGGGGTTGCTAGACAATTCTGACAGGTCTGTAATCTGGATTCCAAGTTGAAATATCCTTCTTTTTAGTGTTGGCAAAGAAAAAATACCATCTATTGGCTGGATACAGCTTGTAGGCCACTAGTTTACAACTTCTAGTCTACTTCAACTTCCTTTCTCAATAGATGGAAGAACTGAGGTAGGGAGAAAGAAATCATTTATGAAAGTTCACCAAGTGACAGTCTTCTGACTTCTCCTCTATGCCTAGTGGATTATATTACATAGTCCCCCTTAAGACATCTCTTCTGCAGGACACAGAACAGCTATAGTCTCACAAGAGTATTTAGAAACCTTGTCTTTCTGATTTAAATAAATAAGTCCTATTTTTTACAGAGAATTTACAGGATGCATCAAGGATAGGGAAATAATAAAGAAATTGCATGGGACACCTGGGTGGCTCAGCTGTTGAGCATTGACCTTCGGATCAGGGCGTGATCCCGGGATCCAGGATTGAGTCCCACATCGGGCTCCCTGTGAGGAGCCTGCTTCTTCCTCTGCCTATGTCTCTGCTTCTCTCTCACTCTCTGTGTGTGTCTCTCATGAATAAATAAATCTTAAAAAAAAAAAAAGAAATTGCACATAATGTGATTTTATTTCTGGAGGGACTGGAGCCAGAGATGGGAACCTGACTAGAAACAGGCTGCTTCCAGTCACAGCCACTGGAGGGCAAGGTGGCATCTCAATCGGGTTAGCCCCAAATAGGTCAAAGGAAAGTTAGGACAAGGATTGCAAATGTGTATGCTCACAGAGGCCAGGCAGGTGGCAGAAATGAGTAAAAAGAGGCCAGATGGGGAATAGGGTGAAGGAAGAAAATACATCTAAAGGACTCAGATAGGAGTCAGATTTGGCCCATGTCACCTTGTGGCAATGCATAGTTGACAGTCCTTTTGATTTTTTTCAAGCAAAGCTTGAAATCTAAGTTTTTATGTAAAATTTCTCAAAGTTTAATTGTAGCTCAAAAAAAGTGTGAGTCAAACAAAATATAAGGGGAGTGGGATTTGTGTTCAGGCTTCCTCTTTGTGATCTTTGCTTAGTGACTCACCGTCCTGTAGATGAGTCACTATACAGGTCACTCTGCTGAGCAAAGAGTTTTCAGTCAGGCTGAGGATGATGAGTTTTCAGCAGGCAAGGCTGGCATGAGGATGATGGAGGAAGCAGAGATGGTCCATAGACTTAGTGCAGAAGTCCCCTGGGGGGGAAGTGGGCTTCAACAAGAGCCAGCCTATATTCTGGAAAGGCCCTTAGGGAAGAAAATATGCACAAATCCAAAACACCTATTGTGGCCTTTTATTGTACGTGTATATACGTGTGTGTGTGAGTATACATAACCATCTTTATTTTACTAAAATAATAGATTATCTCCCATGGTAGCACTGTGAAAGATTCATCCATTTTCTCAAAAGCAGAAATGTTAAAGTCAGTAAAGATAACAATGGATGTATGTGTCAGTTCTTCCCATTTTACTGTAATGAATCACTGAATGAGTAGAGTGGAGCAATGGAAGGAGCCCTTGAATTAGAGAACTTGGACCTCTCTACCTTAAGGCTTCTCTGAGCCTCCATTTCATGCTTTGTAAAGTGAGAATTATAATATCTGACCCACCTTCCTGTATTAGTGAAGATTCTTGATTGGGAGAGACAGAAAATCCAATGAGCTTAATCAAAAGCATGTGTGAATTGATTCACATGAGTGGAAAGTTCAAGCATTTAAATCATAACTGGATCCAGGTACCCAAATAATATCAGGGCTTGGTACCCCTCACTCAAAATGAATTAGTCTTCATTTTCCTTGTTGGAGCCAACAACTCCAGGTGTGGTTCCACACCATTCTAAGTACAGTCAAAAGAGGTTTTCTCTTCTCTACATTTTCCACATGAATTTCAGGACTTTCACTGGATTGCATCAGTCCCTATGCTTATTCCTGAGCCAATCAATGTGGCAAAGAAAATGAAATGCAGAGTGTACTGGATAGGCCAGTACACATTTTATGGAGCAATTAAGCATTAAGCTGGAGTCGATGCAAACATGATGTTTACATTCTGGAGGGTAGCAGATAAAGTAGTAGATTTGATTCTCTGATAGGAATAAACTGTTCTTATTGAAACAACTTCCTAGGAAAATGTCCAGATCTATGGATTTTGTTTGAAGCTGGAGCCATGCACCTGGAGAGAGGAAGACAAAATACTTGTTTACTGTACTGCCTGATGCCAGAATAAGATGGTATATTTTGTATATATTTTCTCTCTGTCTTGCAGGCTTGCCTTGATAGAAGAATTGGAACTGGTGATACCTGTTTCAAAGAAAACAATAGTGTGAAGAGTGAGTAGTTCTCTTATTATTGTTTGGTTCTAGAATATGGACTGCTCTCTGATGCCAAGATGAACTTTATTAAACTATCCTTCCTTCCTCCAAATCATTTAGGCAAACATCAACTGACTTCACTATTAAATCAGATGCCAAGTATATGGCTTAAATTTCTCTTCCTGTCCCATACACACACACACACACACACCAGAGCAATATAGGAACTACCACGGTACAGACCACATAAGGTGTGTTCCTGGCTGCTAGTAACAAAATACAGACTCAAGATGGCTTAAAAAATAAAAAAGTAAAGAAAAGCTAAAAAAAAAAATTATTAGCACTCAGAATAAGAAGTCTTAAAGTAGGACAGATCCATAGTTGGTTAATTAACTAAAAAATGTCACCACAATCTGGATTCTAACCTCTTCAGTTGGCTTTTTCATTTATTTCTTTTTATCAGCCTTTCCAAAATTCCTCCACAAGGCTTCTACTCACATTCATTGATGAGAAGCCTGTCATACACCCTTACTTAAATCAATCCATTGCAAAGCAGATGGGACCACTCTGATTGACTTAGACCAAACATGAGTCCTTTCCTGGGGCTAGGGATGGTACCCACATCCTGTGAAGCACATAGTCACATAGAATAGAGTGTATATCTGAACAAAATTAAAGTCTTGTTTTAAAGGAGAAAGGAAGGAGGAATGGTTATTGTAAAGTCAATCAATGTTATTTGCTATAAGGCAAAGCTATGCAAATCTTAGTGATATTGCCACCAAGATGAAAGCTTGTACAGTGCCTAAGTTCCAAAATATCATATGCTCCATAACTGGAGAAAAAGCAGGTACCTAACCTTGGCTAAGCTCCCCGAAAGTTATTGATAAATTGGAGAAATATTAGAAATACCTGTGACTCTGGATATAAAACCCAAGGCATTATTATACCCTATGCAGACTGTTTCTTCAATTTGCATAATTATATACTCCTCAAAAACTAAGCATTGCTACCTATTTAAAAAACTACAAAGCAGTATTAAACATACATTGCTAATTTGTTTTTTTACTTTACATGGGATCTTCACAAAGACATGCACAACTCTATAGATACCGAGGCTTAATAAAACCTTCTACCTGTCTGAAGAGAAATCAACAGGAAAAGAAAAGCTAAAACCAAAATTTTTAGCTAAAGAATTTGATTTGATATCTGAAAATTACCAGTAAGAGACCATTCTATTAAACTCACTCTAAAATTCACTGTTATATGTGCTAACATCATTCCAGTGTAGGTGATTGCTTTGTGCAGCCAAAAAAGATAACATTTCCTTAGAATGTCCCCCATTCTGTTTGAGTCACCTATGAGCTATGAGTGTTCTTACATTTGAATATTTATAGGAAGTGATTGAAGAGATGCAGACAAACTTTCTTGCCCCCAAATCTATTAGTGATCTACCTAAAACATCTACACAAATCCCTGACTGGGGCTTTGAAGGTCTCAGCTATAATAAAATATGTTACTTGGCCAAGGTGTACTATTTTTAGACACTTCAGTTTGAGTTCATCTGTTAGCCCCAGTGATGACTGATACACAGGATACAGATGTGTATTCACATCCAGAGAAGTCCTCCTGGAGCTATATTAGAAACCATTTATACAAGCATAACTCAGAAATACTACGGGTTCAGTTCTAGACCACCAAAATGAAGCAAATTGAATGAGTGCTTTGGTTTCCTGGTGCATATAAAAGTTATGTTTACACAAAGCTATAGTCTATTAAAAGTGCAACAGCATTATGTCAGAAAAAACAATGTGCATTCCTTAACTTAAAATACTTTATTACTAAAAAGTGCCTAGCCATCATTGAGCTTTCAAAGAGTCTTAATCTTTTTGCTGGTGTAAGGTCTTGCCTTGGTGTTGGTGGCTGCTGATAGATCAGGGTGGTGGTTGTTGAAAGTTGGAGTGGTTGTGACAATTTTTTTTAAATAAGACAACAATGAGATTTGCCTCTTTAAGTCACTCTTCTTTTCACAGTTTCTCTGTAGTTTGTGTTTCTGTTTGATAGCATTTTACCCACAGTAGAACTTCTTTCAGATTTGGAGTCAATCCTCTCAAATCCTGCCACTGCTTATCAATGGAGTTTATGTAAATATTCTAAATCACTTGTTGTCATTTCAACAATCTTCACAGCATCTTCACCAGGAATAGATTCCATCTTAAGAAACCACTTTCTTTGCTGATCCATAAAAAGCAACTACTCATTCATTTGTGTTTTATCATGAGATTGCAACAATTCAGTCCCATCTTCAGGCTGTACTTCTCATTCTAGTTCTCTTGTTATTTCCACCACATCTGCAGTTACTTCTTCCACTAAAGTCCTCAACCCCTCAAAGTCATCCATGAGGATTGGAATCAACGTTTTAAAAAATCGTGTTTGTGTTGTTATTTTGACCTCTTCTCATATATCATGAATATTCTTAATGGCATCTAGAATGATGAATCCATGTCAGAGGTTTCAATTTACTTTGCCTAGATTAATCAGAGGAATCACTATCTATGGCAGCTACAGGCTTGTGAAATATATTCTTAAATAACAAGACTTGAAAGTAAAAATTACTTGGACTGTAGAATGGATATTGCGTTAGCAGGCATGCAAACAACATTAATTTCATACATCTCCATCAGAACTCCTGGGTGCACTGTCAATGAACAGTAATATTTTGGTAAAAATATTTTTTTCTGAGTAGCAGGTCTCAACAGTGGGTTTAAAATATTCAGTAAACCATGTTGTAAACAGATGTTCTGTCATCCAGGCCTTGTGGTTCCATTTATAGAGCACAGGCAAAGTAGATTTAGCATAATTCTTAAGAGGTTTAGGATTTTCAGAAGGGTAAGTGAGCATTGGCTTCAACTTAAAATTACCAGCTGTATTAGTCTCTAAAATGGAGAGTCAGCCTATCTCTTGAAGCTGTAAAACCAGTCATTGACTTCTCCTCTCTAGCTACCAAAGTTCTAAATGACATCTTCTTCCAGCGGAAGCCTATTCTGTGTACATTGAAAATCTGTTTTTTAGTGCAGCCATATGCATTAATTATCTTAGTTAGATCATCTAGGTAACTTGGTGCAGCTTCTATATCAGCACTTGCTGCTTCACCTTGACTTTTATGTTATGGAGATAGCTTCTTTCCTCAAACCTCAAGAACAACCGCTGCTAACTTCAAACTTCTGCAGCTTCCTCACCAGCCGCAGCCTTCACAGAATTGAGAGTTAGGGCCTTGCTCTGGATTAGACTATGACTTAAGGGAATGTTGTGGCTGATTTGATCTTCTATCCAGACTACTAAAACCTTCTCCATATCATCAATAAGGCTATTGATGATACCTTCTTGTGTATTATGATACCTTCTTATCATTTATGTATTCACTGGAGTGGCACTTTTAATTTCTTTCAAGAGCTTTTTATTTGCATTTACTACTTGGCTAACTGGTCAAAGGTACCTACCTTTCTACCTGTCTCAGCTTTTGACATGCCTTCCTCACTGAGCTTAATCAGTTTTAGCTTTCAATTTAAAATGAGAGAAATGTGACTCTTCCTTTTACTTGAACACTTAGAGGCCACTGTGGGGTGGGTTATTAGTTGGCCTAATTTCAATATTGTACCTCAGGGAACAGAAAGGCCTGAAAGGAGGAAGAGAAATGAAGGAACAGCCAGTCAGTGGAGCAGTTAGAACATATACAACATTTATTGATTGTTTGACATCTTATAGTGGCATGGTTTGGGGCACCCCAAAATAACTACAATGCTAACAACAAGGATTATTGATCACATATCACCATAACAAATACACTAATAATGAAACAGTGTAAAATATTTCTAGAATTACTGAAATGTGACACATACACATGAAATGAGCCAATGTTGTTGGAAAAATGGTGCCAACAGACTTGCTCATAAACCCTGGGTTGTCACAAAACTTTAATTTGTAAAAAACACATTAGCAAAACACAAAAAATGAAATGAAGTAAAATTAGGTATGCCTACATAAATGTATTTATATGTATCTATATATAAAATACGCATAAAGATATGGATAAACACAATACATATATGTACAACGTTAGGTAAGTGAATTCTTTTTAATACAAGTTATTCTATAACCTGCTTTTTAAACTCATCAATACATTACAGACATCTTTCCATAGCAGTATATATGTATTTGTGTACACATCACTTTTTTTTTTACCATAGATTAACATTATATCTCAGGAATGAATGCTAATCTATTTATTCAATTCCCTACTCCATGATATCTGTCTTTGCAAGTTTCTATTGTTGCTGTTTTAAATTACACCAAACATTCATGTGCACAGGGATCTATCTCCACACATATGGTTATCTTTTTAGTCAAGTTCCTAGAAGGATGATCCCTGGGTTAGTGAAGTCAACCAGCTATGTTAAAGGGAGAGTCATAAAGGGCTAGACTCCTGATGCTGGACATGGGTTATCAGATCATGGGCCCTTTGGGGCTTCTAGGTACGCCTGTGAAGCCTTCAGCTCCTAGAGAAGGGAGATGTGAAAAGACAGGAGGAAGAAAATGGGACAAAGTGCATGAACTTTTAACTTTTTTAATGCCACATTTTTATCCTTTGCCATTATGGAACAATAAGGGAAGTATTATTATTACAGGCAATTATACTTATTTTTATGTTTACTTGAGTAATTTCTGTCAGTCCCTAGATTGACAATCCCTAGAGTCCTCTAGACTATAAAGTCCCCATGAGTAGAAGTCAGGTCTGGTTTTCTGTTGTTGTTCACTAATGTGTACTGAATGCCTGGCATATTTATTATTGTATATATGTGTTTTTGGGGGGTGAGAGAGTGAATTAATTACATAGAAAATATTTCATGATGGAAGGGATTTGGAAGTTCCTAATGAGTGAAGTGTTGGGACTATATTTTCTTCCTAATCTTCTACCCAATGCCCAATATGACTTTTGTCTATTATACTCTCTAACCCATAATAATGGAAATAGAATGCAGTACAACTCCAGATGTATCCACTACCTTAGGACAAAAGATAACTCTGTGTCAGGAAGTAGTATATAAAAGCAGATTGTTATAAATGCACCATCCCTGTCAATCAAGATTTATCTTTAATGTAATTCACTCAACCATTGACCTTAGGGTCAACCTATTTTTATGACCAGCATTTGATTTATTTTTCCCTTATACTTCCTTTTCTAAAACAAGGTAAGGTTCTTTGAGATTATGAAAATCAAGGAAAAAATGGACTTAGAGATGTGACTTTATACTAAATTCTAGCTATGGCAAAATAGTGGGGTTCTATAATGTGCCAATTTGACTTACTCCAAAACACACTGGAAAGATGTCATTTTTTTTCTTTCCATAAATGATTCTTATGTGCCTTTTCTCTTTCCAAAAATGTTTCCTATCACATCATTCAGGGTTTTATCTAAGTTTCTTGAATTCTTGTCATCCTTCCCAGATCAGTGAGGTAGTTTTCATGCTTCCTATGTCTCTTAACATCTGTCTGCTATTCTGTGCTCAGCCAAAGAACAAGCTAAACAGAGACACCCTATACTCATCACCAAACAGAGACACCCTACACTCATCACCAAACAATGACTCTATTGGCTCCTGGGCTGCGAGTAGTATTGACCCTAGAAATCCTCAGCTACCCCCAAGGAAGAAGAGAAATTGCTGTTTGACTTTTCAAAGTGGAGTCTGTAAACAAAAAGCATTAGCATTCTCTGGTAGCTTCTTAAAATGCAGAATCCCAGGCCCCACCTCAGACATAGTATAATATACATTTACATTTACATTTACATTTACATACATAATATACATTTCTCAAGACCCTTGGGTATTTGGTTATGTACCTTTTAGATCTAAAGGACAATCTCTTGGAGCTATTCTCCCTGATATCTTCCTGTTTCCAAAATATCTCCCTGCTTTAACCAACAAAATGAAGCACATATAAAGCACAGAATAACTAAAAGTGTGTTATTTCAATAGCTCACATCATTATCATATTAGGCAAAAAAATCTTTCATACCAATTTAAGGACCATTTTGTTCTATTTAAAAATAACTACTTAGTCCTAGAGACTTTTCATTATCTTCAAAGCAATTCCCCCCACCCATCCTCTCATCTGTTCAAAAACGGTAGCCTTACAATAAGTTCAAATCATAGTTAAAAATGAGTAGTAAGATAAAGTGATCTTTGGTACTCCCAGTTCCTCCTTCTGAGCTATATCCTCTGATCTCTTAAGAATCCCAGTACTCTCACTCTCACTCTCTTACCTCAAGCAAAATCTATTCTTGGTACAGCACACAATGCCAGCCACTTATTTTATATGCTTTCACGGATTTGTTCTAATAATTTTTAGTCATATGTCTCATGATGAAAGAAAGTCTGAGTCTCCCATTAAAGGAATATTACACATGAGGAAGGGTGAAGAGATAAGAAATATTGAACTCTATATTAGAGTTCGCAAGTAAGTTTCATATGAGCAATTGAGAGCTTCCTGGAGCTCTGTGTTAAAACGGATTCTGAAGCTTCATCTGGATTCACTGAAGGGTGGGGGATGCATTATGCTGAATCAGTGATGCCTTCTCTGAGTATGGAAAAAAGATGGAACCATACATCAGCCATATAATGTTTCATAGTAACATTTACTAAATCTTTACCTGCCATACATTGTCAAGCTACTTGTATGCTGTCTCAGTTACCTATTGCTAAATAACAAATCACCCCAAAATTTATTGACTTAAATATTATGCATATTTATTATCACATAGTTTTTGAGTATCAGGACTCTTTTAGTAGGTTTCCTGGATTCCTTTTCTCAGAGTTTCCCATAAGGGCACAATCAAGGTATCAGCTGAGGCTACCATCTTATTCAAAGGTTCATCTGGGGACAGATTCACTTTCAAGATCATTCATGTGGTTATTGGTAGTACTGAGTTCCTTGATGGCTGCCACACTCAGGATCTCAGTTTCTCACTGGTCATTGTCTACAGACAATGCTCACTTCCTTGCCAGATTGCTCTCACTATAGGGAAAGCATGCAATAAGAGTGAGAATATTAGCAAAAGAGAAGTGACAATATTTTGTAACCTAGTTATAGAAATGCTATCCCACCACCTTTGCTTATTGTACTTATTAGATATATAAGTCTCTATATCCACTCAAGAGGAAGGTGTGAATACTAGCAAGTGGGAATCACTGGGAGCCCTTTTACAAGCAGCCTGTCATTCATGCCTTATCCCATTTCATCTCCACCTGACCTCTCAAGATATGTACTATTATAATCCCATGTTTACAAGTGAGGAAGCAGGCATAGAGAGGCAATCATTTATTCAAGATGATATAGCTCATAAGGGACAGAGCTGGGATTTTGATCCAGGTTCACTTGACATTAAAGCTGATGTGATTGTTGCAACACCTTTTGCCATCTCTAGAATTACTCTACAGAATGATCTTCAAAATGCTTTGACCATGAACCCCTATTAGCAAAAATTAAGATCCCTTAGGATACGTATTTATAAAGTACATCTTAATGTGTAATTAAATATGAGGTAAGCTTACTTGTAATGTGATTGTGAAGAGTTCTTTTATCCAAACCACAATGAATTGTCTTACCCTCCCCTGGGGTCACTCCCACATTAGAGACTACCAAGCTAATACCTTTTTGGCTGTGGCATTCTATGATCTATGACTCCCTAGTAGACAGTTAAGTGGGCTGGTTGGAGATACATTTGGAAGCTTCTGCTATCCAACCACTTAAAAAGGGAAAAACTGGCTGTCAGTTGCCTCTTTACCCTGTGCTAAGTATTAGGAGAAATGTTGAATGAGTAAGAGATTTAATAATTCCTTCCTCTTACTTGGTTTCATCAAGTCACATAGGGAAGGATAGTGTAGAACTGGAGCAGCCTTCTCCCAGCTCAAAGCTGTGGGGCTTCACTGTGGGAGAAGAAAAAAAAATGCCTTTAAATCTCCCTCCTGAGAGGCTTGAGGGGTGGAAAAAAGTGCATGTAGTTTCCAACTGAAGCTCTCTGCTTTATAAGGAACTATTTATTATTGTCTAAAAAATTATGTGTGTTTATTTGAAATAGATAGTTCATCCACATGGTAAAAACATGTTTAATGCATTGTGGATATCTAGTGATAATTAAGTTTTCCCCACAGCCTATCTTCAACCTCTCTGCTCTCCTCTCCTAAAATAACCAGTTTGTATAGGTTTATCCTTCCAGGGAGGGTCTGTATCCATTCAAATATACACATGGATGCCCACCTTTTTTTGTATCCCAAATGGTTTACACCTTGTTCTATGCCTTCGTGTTTTTTTACTTATTTTTTCTTGGTGATGGTGTTACATCAGTACACAAAACCTTTCTTATCCTTCTTAATGGCCACATAATATTCTGTAGCATGAACACACCAAAATGTATGTAACCAATCCTCCATATATGGATACTTAGTTTGATTCCAGTCATTGGCTCCTATAAACAGTGCTGCAATAGATATATCCTTTAGAGAAATATTTGGGTAAACATTTGGCTTTCACTCTTAGTGTCCCATAGCTTTTTACTGATCACTTAAGAACTATATTGTCATTATTTGGTCCAGATTGGGGTATAGCTAAATAACGGGGACATAGAACCACCTCTGTATCTTCTTAATAATGCTCTGAATAGTGCTCCCCTTGCTTCCATACTTAGTATCTTAGTTGAATAAGCCCCACAATGCTACAATGTGACTTCCCTGGAAGACTAAAGAAACAAAGGCTCCATCTTCTATCTGTGAACTTCCCACTGCAGTCCTGGGAAACAAGTGTAAGAACTCTGCCATGGACTAGATAGCAGGGGTTTACCATGGTGGTATGTGTGGCCTTGAACAGTGGCAGCATGGTGTAGTGGGGGAGCTTCAGCTTTCAGGTCAGTGAACAGTGTGGGCAGTTCCCCAAATCAAGATAGTCACCAGAAAGTAGGGGACTGTATGCTGGCTAGGCACAAACCACGGTGGTCAATCTAGGGGGTGCTCAAGCAGACCCTTCATCAGTGACCCTTTGTCTTTATCCCTTATATAGCTCTGAATTCCCCTGCCTTTCAGGTCCTCTTTCCACAGTAAGACTAGATGATCTCTAAGATACCATCCATCTCAAGCTTTCCCCAACTTTGAGATTTTCCATCACATGTCGGGGAGGGCGGTGTCAGACTCAGACATCTGCCTTTACTTTCTTTGATCCCCATCGTGTCAGATCACTCAGAACTCACCAGATGTGGAAATCTGGCCCTTCCTCTTGCCTTCCTGGCCAACTGCATGTGGAAATTATTCAGTTGCCCAACTGAAATGCCTTCTGAACACATTTTTACTCTGATTTTCAAATCCGTACTCTGGCCAGGGTGGCAGACATACACACACACACACACACACACACACACACACACACACTGAAATCGCAGCCTCTGGGTTCTGACTGGCAAGATTTTTGACATGTACACAAACTGTTATAAGCATATGAATGACTAGGCTGATTGCATTGTTCCCTTCTACAAAGGTCACAAGGGGAAATCCTCAACAACAAAACAGCAGAGGCTTCATTTGAGTTCCTATTTGATTATGTAGTCTGTATGAGACACGGAAAATTATGAAGAAGAGCACAGGACCTGAAGTCAGTCTAACTGGTTTAGAACCCCATTTCCAGCACTCAGTAGCTCTGTCACCATGACACAGTCTTGACCTTTCTGAACATCAGTTACCTGATCTACAAACAACAACAACAACAACAAAACAGTATCCATACCTACAAAAGGGCTATTATGAAGATCTAATGAGGTCCATGGAAAGTACTTAGACTAGTGCCTGGCACATAGTAAAAACAAAGTACTAATTGGCTATTCTTGTAGCTATCCCTATAAGATTGTTTCTCCCCATTTCATAAGTGTGCAAACACAGATGCAGGGAGGTAAAAAACTTGCCCAACACCAAAAGTAACAGAACTGGGAATTAAACGCAGGTCCATCTGTCTCATTTTTTGGGTGCCTCCTAGGTTCCAATGCACCGGGAATAGAGAAACAAGTGAACAAGGCACCATCGTGGCCCTCATGGAGCTGGCAGTCTAATGAGATGCTGTGGAGCTCCTTGACATACCTCCCACCCACTGCCTTTCTGAGGCTGCCCCTGGGCACCTAGTTAAAATGCCCTCTGAATACGTTTGACAGTAACTGTGATAGCTAGAATTTATTGGGTGCTCATTTAATCTCCTCTGCGGTCTTGTAAGGCAGCTACTATGATTATCATTTTATAGATCAGAAATCTGAGGTTTGCAGAAGGTAGAATGACTTGTTAAGGTCATGTAGCTAAAATATGCTAGAGCTGGTATTTGAACCTAGGCTGCATGCTAGCCCAGTTCATTACATTATTTCCAAGGAGGCAAGGCGACCTGTGACTGGGATAGGAGCCTGAACAAGAAGCTGTGTCACTGCTGTAGCCCATATGTAATCACATAAATTTTTTTGTTCCCTGGGCTCCTGCAGTTGCTCTCCAAGGGTAAGAAGTACTAGAAGAGACATTTAGCCATGAAAACAAAGAAATCAAGCACTATTTAATTAAAAATCAAGGCAGTGGGACTTAAACTGACTAACTCTTCTCTCCTAAGCCCCAATTACTTGCATTTTCAAGGATCCCTGTGTCAAGGGGCAAGCTCCCATTGAATCAGCCAGTGGCAGATATTGGCCCCCTTCAGCCTGTGGAAATAGGGCTTGACTTGGCTCAGTGCAGACAGCCGTGGTCCCAGAAGACATGTGCAGGGACCGAGCTGGGAGTCTAGCTCATAAACACAGCCACGGCCTGCTGACTTTTGCAGTGCCTGCATATCACAGACAGGGCTGTGTTCATAGGAGTTGAACAAACTTAGTTCTGACTCCCTGATTCGGAAGATTCATCTGAATCTCCACAGGCACCTGGTGGGTCTAGGGAACCAGTGATGCTGGTAATAAGTAAAATGACGCCAATATGATTTCCCCCCATTTGTTGCCCTTATTCATGGCTCACAGTTACCAGTCAGCAAGGGAAAGTCTGCACAATGCTAAGGCATTGTGAGATGGTTGTTGAGGAGTAAAGTCAAGGCAGAGAAGAGAGGCTCCCTGCAGGAAACAAAGAGGCCTTGCCCTTCACTAACAAAGCCGAACACAGCTAGAGCCTGAGCTCAGGTCCCTGTTACTCACAAAAGAGAACGTCCAGCCAAAACAGAGACCAGATCAGTAATTGTGTTCCCAAACTGAAATTAAGAAATCTAAAGCAGTAAGCCCCATCTGGATCAACTCCCCAGCTGTCTTTCAGTGTGGACAGATCACCATAGGAAAATATAAGTGACCACCCAGGACTGTGCAAAGAGGCCGAGAACAATTGATAGAGCCAGACAGGACGTCATCTTTTTCCAAGGGCTTACTGATAGGCTGTCACATTTGAGCCTTGAAGCACAGGACAGGGATGATATTGGGTATTTTAACTCACTTTATATGTCTATAAACTGAGTATCCAGGCAGGTGATGAGATCTGCCTAAAGCCATGCAGCAATTTGATGGAAGAAACAGAACCAAAGCTCCAAATCTCTCTGCTCCCAGTGTGCATTTAGATTTCACTGGCATCTCCAGGGAAACATGAGAATGTGAGCAGGTGCTCCACAAAGGCAGCACAGCCTGGGAAGCCCTCAGTCCCTATTTGCCTTCATTATGTTGCTGAGACTTCTGCTTACTCTTCCCACAGAGCCAAACGGAAGACCAATGTCATCTACTGTGTATGTCCACCTCTTAGGTTACACTGGCAAAGCTCCTAAGGAATCCCAGTGGAAGAAAACACTCTCTTGAATGAAAGCCCCTGAAAAAGTCTGCTGTACCTTCCTACTTGTAAAGCACTACATAGAGTGTAATGGAATAAGCAGAAGAGAAAAAGCTACCTCTGCCCAATGTGTGCTTGCTGGAACAGAGCAGATGTTTCCAGCAACCAGAACTTGCCACTACACTACTGCAGAATAAACCATAATAGGGTGGTTAAGAGTCAGACAGTATGGGATTCAAGGCCAAGATTTGCCACTATCTAGCTATGTGACTCTGGAAGAAGATTAACTGTTCTGCCTGTAATTCTTCCGCTATAGGATGGAGCTACTATGTACCTAACAAATGGCACATGAATTATTTAGCTGAATAAATGGGCCATCTCAGTAGTAGGTTTCTAGAGCTGGAAATGCATCCAGAAATCACCTCATCCAGAATTTCCCAAACCTCATTGCACACAACCTCATATGAGGTCCTATCTATAAATGCATATGCCTAGACCCCAGACATTCCCATCCCATGGAGCTTGCTTTTATGCTCTCAAACTCAGAGACCTCCCCACTCCTTTGATAGGCAGTTACAAAGACTATCTAGGGCAAAAGTGAGGTACTTCCATTTACAACATCTATAATTATTTTTCAAAATTTCTGAGGATAGAAACCAGGCTTCTATTATTTTCAAAACTGCATGGTTGATTCTTAAGTAGTCAGATTAGTATTGGTCCTTCAAATGATCTCGGGGGGCCTGTGACCCAAGCCCTGGGAGTCCAAGAAACTTAAAGTTCCCAAAACCATAGAACTCATTAGCAAATCATACTAATAATAATCAATAACAAATATCAGCTTTTCTGATTTTCAGTCTAATGACCTTACCAAATAAATTAAACTAAATTAAGGAAATAACAAATGCTGTTTTGTTGCCTCAAGTGTGGGCTGTGTGTCCTGGTCTATGATATGTTAGCAACTGTTTAGAGGTATCATCAGATTTCTCCCTAAGGACTTACAGTATACATCTCAGAAACCTAAACCAAGGGAGATGTGCGATCAGTCTGAGTGTTGAAGCATTGCTGCCCTGCTCCAGAGAAGGCTGACTTTTTAGGACACAAGGCCAGAGCACAGGCATCGCAGCTCCCTCCCACAGAGACCACTTCTAAATGTCTTCCTGGGTGATGACAGGCATCATGCCTCAGATGGAAACGACCAAATCAAAAGAGCAAACCAGGCACCCGAACCAATAAGGGATGGCACGTGTTACATTTCTAACTCGTGGTTAGTTTTAAGAAGTCCTCCTTTTCCTGAGAGGTGACCAGGTGTCAAGAAATGTGCTGAGTATTGAGATAACTTTAGCAGTCCTACAAGCATAATACTCTTGTTTATCCTTTAGTCTCATTTATCAATGCTTTTTATTTATCATCATTGTAAGGATGAGGAAATATAAGCATAAGGAGTGGGGATCACAGACCTAAGATGAGCATGAAGGCACATAAAAAAGAAAAATGGAACATTCCTATTTTTACTTAAAGTAAGCAAATTGTTTATTAAAAGTATTTTTAATAAATGCCATAAATATTAATGACCTTTCCTTTAAATAACAGAGTATTTATCGCCCTCAATATTTCTTTATGCTTCAATTCCCTCAGTTGTAAAATAAGGATTCATAATGTGCCTGCTTCCTAAGATTATAAAGATTGAATGATTTAATGCATGAAAAGTACTTAGCACAATGAGTACATCATAATTGTTCAATGAATGTTAGATATTATAATTGCTCCTAGACTTCGGTTTTGTCTCCTATTAAGTAGTAAAATTTACTCAAATCTAAGGATGAAGACTATAGTGAATGGTTCATTTGAGTGCATATATATATATATATATAATTTATACAATATGGCTACCATTTAGGGCTTTAGACACTGAATCAGTTTTTTTATTGCTATGTAACAAATTATCAGAAATTTAGGTACAGCAGCATTCATTTATCATGTTATAGTTTCTGTAGGTCAGAAGTCCAGGCAAGGCATGACTGGGTTCTCTCCTCAGGGTCTTACAAGGCTGAAATCAAGGTACTCACTGGGCTCTATTCCTTATGGAGCTACTTCCAAGCTCATTCCAGGTTTTTGGCAAATTCAATTTTTTGCAGTTGTAGCACTGCAGACTCCATTTCTTTGCTAGTTGTCAGATCTGGCACTATTTTCAGATTCTAGAAATTATCTACATTCTCGGCCATGTGGCCCCATCTATCCATCCATCTTCAAAGCCAGAAATGGAAAATTTCTTTCCCATCAAGGCCCTCCCACACTTCAAATCTCCCTTGCCAGTCCCCTTGAAGAGCTCACCTGATTAATCAGACTCACCCAGAATGATCTACCTTAAAGTCAGTGGCTTTGGTACCTGTGAATTACATCTGTCAGACCCAATTCCAGCAGTCCCTAGAATTGTATTTAATTGAATTAATAGGAGAAGTCATGTATAGACTGAGGGCCAGGAACCTTGGGGACTGTCTCAGAGTTCTTCCTACTATAGATACATTTTCTCATCAACTCTGGCTTGGATCAAAGCAAGATGGGGCAGTAGAATAATGAGATGAGAATGACTTATTTTTTTTTACATGCAGCTTGTGAAATAATTCTTTAAAGATTATTTTCATTTGTTTATAATTACACCCTATATATAGGACACCCAAGACCCTTGGCTAGTACTTAGTAGGAAAGAGGGTTAAAGATGCTAATGGTAATGTATTATTAGACCCTCTAGAAATAATCCCAAATACTCCTCAACACTAGCTGCATGTCACTTAACCTTTTCATACCTATTTTATCACCTTTAAAAGGAAGAGATGGGGCAGCCCCGGTGGCGCAGCGGTTTAGTGCTGCCTGCAGCCCAGGACGTGATCCTGGAAACCCTGGGTCGAGTCCCACATTGGGCTCTCTGCATGGAACCTGCTTCTCCCTCTGCCTGTGTCTCTGCCTCTCTCTCTCTCTCTCTATGAATAAATAAATAAAGTCTTTAAAAAAATTAAAAATAAAAAAATAAAAGGAAGAGATGAACGTTTACCTGACAGGGCTGACATTAGAGTTTAAAGATTTTTTATGTAAATGATAATGCTGATGAACAGCTGTCACTTCTTGCAAGCTTACCAGGTACAGGCACTGCACAGACTTCTATGGGCATTGTGGTGTATCATTGAAAGTGTGCAGCTCCAGAACTGAGGCCAGAGCCATGATTCAGTCCCAGCTCTACCTCATTGGGTGAATTTGAACTACTCAGAGTCTCAATAATTTTAAAGAATGGCGATGGCAATGTGTGAATGTAAGTGTGAACCTCACCTTAAATATATGATCAGCATATAAAACAGGATTTATATAAATACTTTCTTTCTAAAATTGCAATCATTCATTATTTTTCCCCTAACTATATGCCACCTATTCATGCCACCTGCATATCATCTATTCATTAAATAATTTTTACATATCCATGCCATCATGGTTTTGATGTACTTCACATTCTTCTAAGCTTATGTTAAAATAAATGCACAACTGTCAAAAGCGTACTGAGCAAAGTTACCAGGTATACAACTAGAGATAAAAATACTGCATGTTGAAAGATACAGCAGTAAGGATATGAAAAAACCCCATCTTTTTTTTTAAGATTTTATGTATTTATTAATGAGAGACAGAGAGAGAGAGAGAGAGAGAGAGAGAGAGAGAGAGGCAAGCTCCATGCAGGGAGCCTGATGCGGGACTCCATCCGAGGACTCCAGGATAACGCCCTAGGCCAAAAGCAGGCGCTAAACCACTGAGCCACCCAGGGATCCCAAAAAGACCCCTTCTAAACAAAAAAGGCAGTGCTCCTTGAAGTCCTTGAGAAATGAACTGAGAGCTATCCAGATTTTAAACAACTTAATTTTGTTTTTTGAAAAGGTGCCTTGGAGTCAAATTCATCTGACATTTAAACTAAACCTAGGATATAGAAATATATATATATATTTATTTAGTGAAAAGAAAATGAAAATATACCCAAGGCAGAACTCATACTCAGTTCTTTCTAATACTAAAATTCATGTTTTTTCACCTTACAGCAAAAAATGGGGGCAATGGGAAGGAGGCAGAAGAGGGGAGTATGGGAAAATGGAGAAGGAAAGCTAAAAATACAGAGAAAGAGTGACAGGCAAATGGGCATCTAGAGAGGGAGAAAGGGAGGAAAGGAGGAAGGAGAGAATATATTAGGAAAGAAATGTGTGTGGGGGGATTTCGTAAATCCTTAAATAATTATAAACCTTCTTTATTATCCATACTTGGGCTCCTATGGGTTGTAAAACGCAATTACTACTTAACACTTTTCACTGTTTGTTAATTAAGTAACTGACCTCTTCAGGTGTTTTTCCTCTTAAGTGTTTAGAACCCCTCTTAGCATCCACATGATACAGCTGCACAGTAGGGCAAAATTATGAACTGTCCAACATGCTCATCATCAGGGCAGGGTGACTCAAGGGTCTGAAAATCAGGCTGAGATCCTTAACGGAGTCCCTGTCCTTGGTCTAAAAAGTGGCCACACAGAATTATGGTAACCAACTTATGATCCTGAATGAGTGAATGTGGTGGTTTCAGTGTTTCTTTTTGACTTTCTACTTCTTGCTAAGTGGCTCTCAAGAGGTGGATTTCTTGCAGCCATTTGCTTCTACAAGTAGAATTAAATTCTCTGCCTTTGCCACTTCCTGTCCCAAGAAGCCCGGCAACACTGACTGCTCAGCACCTAGGGAAGAACACTTTCATTCTATATTTTAATTAGGCCCTGACATCTGGTGTGGACGGAGTGCTTATTTGCACACCCTGCAGGCTATTGGCTGTAAAGGAACCCAGCCTATCTAGAGATTACTCGTGCGGATGGAGACTGCAGTCATTTAATTTAATAGAGCAATTGTGTGGGCCTTGTAGGATGTGCCGCAACTGTGAAATGTGAGCCCCATCTCAATTCCAGGTACTGTGCACTGTTCCTCATGTAACACACAGTTCACCTCTTCTGTCAATCTTCATAACAAATACAGTCAGTTTGAAGAGGAGCTTGGCAATAGAGCAGTCTTGAAAACCTTTCAAGGGGGGAGCGGGAAGAAAGGTGGAGCTCCTAGGAAGCAACTGAATATATAGAGACAATGAAACTTGCCAAGGATTTAAATGATCATCTTCCCTCCTCTGTTCAAACAGATGTGCCATGTACCACTCCAGCCTCACCTAATGAGCCTCTATCTGTGTGCAGCAAGAGGGCACATCTGGCACCAAGACAGAGGCAAACGTGACAGTAGAGGTCAGAGTGGCCTCAGGAGCACTTGTGTTTCCATGACACTGGGGACAGTCTCTTACTTTCCCATGACAGACTGCCAGCTCAAGACTGAGGCTCCTGTTTTATGGAACTTTGTCTACAATATCTGTTTTATTTCCCACTATATCCCCAGTACCTCTCATGGGATCTGATAGTTTACGTGTTCAATAAGTATTTGTGGAAAGAAAGAATGAATGATTAGTCAGCTGAGGTTGTATTGCCAGACCACTGAGACCCATTAGCTTCCTGAATGCATCCTTCTAGACATTCTCAAAGCTCTGGGCCCACCTGGGTAATTTATTGGAAATTCCGCCCGTCAGTGTGTTCACTGGCTGTAAAAATAGGGATGTTTTTAGTTAATTTACATTGTTGCCAAATTATCTCTCGGGTGCCTATGGAATCCCAACTCAGGTACATTTTTGCTGAGAAGAAAGAGAACTTGTAACATAGAGGCAAATGACACAAAACAGGAAAACACCTAATGTTATGGTACTGATTCCATGTTGGAGGAGTTTAGAGGAGAGGGAATTCCTGTGGCCCAGGAAAATGAGAAAGGCCTTGCTATTGGTCTTAAGTATGGGTAGTCAGAGGAATTGTGGAAAGTCTTCCAGATAAAGAGGAGAGGATATATAAAGTGGTTAACAGCATGCATTATGGTCAAAGCTCTCTTATATTCCCAGTTTTACTAATTTCCAGCCACATGAAATTAGGTAAATAGCATAATCTGTCTAAACCTTAATCTTCTTTTTGTTTAAAGTGAAAATAATTATAATTATGCTGCATACATTCCAGAAAGCAAAGGATGCCTTGCAAAGGATAGGAATCTTTGCACTAGGATTAGAGGATTTAGAAACATTCAGACATATAGCAAATGTTGAATAGATAACAGTGATAGCAATAGGAGTAGCAGATGATGATGGCAATGCCAACAATAGCCAAGACCCCATAGCACAAGGTGCTCTTTCTGGAAGGAAGGAAAGAGGCTCATGCACTTGGGGGTGCTAACAGAGTAGGGAACCGATTCAAGAAAACCTTGAAAGAAAACTAAAGTGACAAAGAAATGCTGAATGATAGAAACATTCAGGACAGGAAAGGAAAAGTTTACTTGCAAGGAGTGCAAGGAATACAGACTTGTGAAGGTCAGATTCACCAAATCCAAAATACAAGTGTTTGAAGGGATATATCCCCAAATTGCCAAGGATATTAAGTTTATATATGTCTGTTCCTGGTGGAAAAACAGCAACTTCCTCATGTGACTATCCTATTCATAAAGCTGGACATTTCCAGACATCAGCATAGCAAACATCTGGGATTAAATTGCTTTGTCAAGGTTTCAAGGTTTATGTGAAATAATCAAATGTCTAACATTTTACGGACCAGAACCAGGCAGAGAAGGACTGATTCTCCCCTCTC
The DNA here is from genome assembly GCF_011100685.1 of Canis lupus familiaris. NCBI lineage: Eukaryota > Metazoa > Chordata > Mammalia > Carnivora > Canidae > Canis > Canis lupus. Next base: position 50,887,197 of record NC_049225.1, read on the forward strand.
CCGAGTATCAATTTTTTGCTTGTACTAAAGTAATAGCTGTAATCCATTTCATGGACACAGATATTTAATTCCAAATCAAGGATTTGGGAGTCAGACAGATGTTTGTTCAAATCCCAGAATTATTATTAAATGGCACTGTGAGTTCAGACAAGTTCCTTAATCTCTCTGACATATAGTCTCATCATTTATAAAAAGGGGATAAAGCTTCTCTATTATTTTTTATGGATTGAAATATACATAAGCACTAAGCACAGTGCCTGACATGTTAGGAATATTCAATCAGAACAAGTTTTTCTCCCATTGCCCAGAGCCGTGCTTCCTCAGATTGCCCATGTACTTCAGGGAAGATGCAAAGGTGAGAATATCAATCCTGATGAGCCTGGAACTTCTCCACTAAGCTTGGAAAATCCCCTGGAAACTCAGTGGAAGCACGTGTCAAACTCCAGATGTCCTTTGCCATGTTCTGGACAAATGTGTCTGTGTGGGAGAAATAGCACTATCGTTGCCCTCAAGTCAGTCTTCAGCAAAGTGAGAAAAATAAAAATATATAATAGGGTTTTCATAAAGTGAAATTAACTTAAGGACTATCATTTGCATCATATCATTCCTAACATCAGAATAAAACCACATGAGTATAAAGGTAGTTTGGGGTTTGGGTTTTGTTTTTCATTTAATTGGAAAAGTAAGACCTCAGCAATCCTAGATCAGCTCCCAACATTTCTTTGGAGGTTTTATTACACCGTATAATGTAAAGGATAGGGATCCTTGCCTACAAAGCAGAAAATCTTCATTTTGCTGATTGGGACATTAGTGGCAATCACAGTACATTTTATCCAGGATTATTGTCTTTGGGTATATATCAGAAGCAAGGTCATGGGAAAAGAAGGATTCTAGTCTACTTGGTTATTGATTTTTTCAACCTGCATGCACACGATTTAAAACCCAGTCACACCTCCTTTCACTGAAATACCAACACTGCCATTGTGTTTGTAAAGTTCCTGTTACCCATAAGTAAGTGGAGGTGTTGACTTACATTCTGAGGGTGGCAGATGCTCAGACTGCCCGATTTGCCTAGAATGAGAATGGAAGTTGATCTCTTTCTCTTGATGTTTTGAATTTGGGAGTCCTATCCTAAAACTGCTGGCCCTTTCTTCTGTTGTCTAAGAAGGCTGCTCTGAGAATATTTGTGAAATGCTGAAGTGTGGGCCAAACCCTCTCAGAACAGGGCATCAATGCTGCCTCTGCAGTTGTGGTAGTAATGTTAGTGGAAGCCCAAGGACTCCAGAATTCCTATTAAGAAGATTCTGGAATAGAGACAGCAAGCATGGGGGCTGAGTTAATATATTCAAAAAGGAACAGAATTAAGTAAATAGGACAGTGTTCAGATTTCCTCTCTGGAAGAAGGTGCTTCTGAAAGGAAAGCAGTTTTCCTTTTATGAGGATGGGAGGTAAGCATGAAACGTTTGCATGAAGGTGATGACTTGAGATGGTAGGAGAGGGCATAGGAAAGAACAGACAGATGGATATTCCTTTGGGTACATACTTACTGTTCTTACCCAGCCTATTGCCATAAGCATCTACAGAACATGCTCTGGTGTTTGGAAAGACTAGATTTACAAAGACCTCAGACGTTCACCCATACCCTACTAAAATCAGTAAAACACATGGAGAAGCAAATTCTTTAAAAAAAAAAAAAAAGCGACTGTTTTATTTTCTTTGTGTATATCCAGTTAAAGATAACTGGACATCATTTATGGAGGACAAAGCTATTCTCTTATTATCAGTGTTAGAGCCTTCGAATAAGCTACCATACTTACCTCTGCTTCCATCATGATACAATTTACAGACTGAGGTGTTATTTCAAAATATGAATTGCCATTTCTGGAGAGGCTTTGGGAAAAAAAAATCATAATGTAGATTGATCCACCAGATACCAGGCAGGGTTTTCCTTATCATGAAGGGTACAGTATTAATGGTAACTGTGCTTAGAATTCTATGAAAAGGCAGATAATAATGCAAAATCAGAGAAAATAATTACAGCTTAAAAGGACCCAGGAAGACAAGCCTAGCCTTTTCTGCAGATTCTTGAATCATAAATATTTATGATTCATAAATATTTATTTATGAAAAAAACTCTAAAGATTACAATGTAAATTATCATGGATTGGGTTGCTGAATTGATGGTTATTTTGTAGTTATCAAGGCTGAGACTCTAAAATGGCCAAAGCCAGCTTTGTTAATCATCCTACTATTTTATGGGTTTCCCAAGAAAACCATGTACAATGGCTAACAGTAAAAGGGATGCAAAGTACTACATTATTAGGAGTTTGAAAATGTTACAAAGCTCTGATAGTTTAGATTGAATCACGAGGTTTACTGAGGTCTCAATTATTAATCTTTCCTAGTCCCTCTGTCTTTCTACTCCCTGTCTGAATCTTTGTTTTTGTTTTTTGTTTTTTAGAGAGGAAGGGAGAGAGAGGGAGGGAGGGAGGGACGGAAAGAGAGAGGGAGAGAGAGAGAGAGAGAGGGAGAGAGAGAGAGAGAGGGAGAGAGAGAGAAAAGAAAGTGAGATTGAGAATTCCAAGCAGGCTCCATGCCAAGCACAGAGCCCAACACATGGCTTGATCTCACAACCCTGAGATCGTGACCTGATCTGAAATTGAGAGTCTGATGCTTAACCAACTAAGCCACACAGGCACCTCTATTCCTTATCTAAATCTTGACCCAGTATTCCAAAACATGCCAGTAGGAAAAGAGAGATGGTAAGGCCCCTCAAGAGCCATGTCCACTTGCCCAATAGAGAACATTGAATCAGAAAAGGAAAAGAGGCTAGCAGACTCTCCCAGCGGCCAGGCCTGCCTACTTCTGCTTACCACGCAGAGACAGTAAGACAGAAGTGTGAGAAAAAGACTACAATTTTTCAGGACACAAAGACCTTGACAGCTAGTGACCCCTATGTCAATGCTTTGATCAGTCAGGAAAGCATCCTTTCTTGCTTTGCAGAGGAACTAGGAAGAGAAAGGACGAGGGAAAAAGCTTCCTGTTGTAGGAAAATGATTCTAGTGTGTAAGTGTTTCTGCCTCTACAGTAATAACAATGTCCACCACATTTTAAGTATATACTATGTGTTAGATGCTGTTCAGAGGCCTTTATGTATATCATCTCATTTAATTTTCACTGAACCTCTTGTGCCCTTGGCATTATAATACACATGTGACAGACAAGAAAACTTAGGTCAGGTTTCACCTACTTCAGCTATCCTACTCAGTGTTTAAATACCCACTGTGGGGCTCCTGGGTGGCTCAGTGGTTGAGCGTCTGCCTTCCGCCCAGGGCATGATCCCGCAATCCAGGATCGAGTCCCACATCGGACTCCCTGCGAGGAGCATGCTTCTCCCTCTGCCTGTGTCTCTGCCTCTCTCTCTGCATCTCTCATGAATAAATAAATAAATAAATAAATAAATAAATAAATAAATAAATAAACCTTTTAAAAATATATATCCACTGTGATATTAGCCAATCACTGTTGACGTAATAACAGAAAATATACTTTCATCACCACCCAACCCTTAGGCAGCTTAGGTAACTGGTAATTCTAAACACAGTGAAGTTCCCCCTGCTATTGAAAATGTTATCTCCCTACAACCTATCACAATGAACTATTTGTATCCGTGGTAGCCTTGGCTTCCAACCATGGTGATTTCCCCCCATAGACATTTGACGACATCTGGACACATTTTTGATTGCCACATTTGGGAGCATAGGGTACCACAGATACTGTAAACACCCTACATGCACACGATAGGTCCCCCACCCCCCAGCAAAGAATTATCTGACTTAAAGTGCTGAGGTTGAGAAATCCTGCTCTGTTGCCGTACACAGTTAACTGAACTACTTTCTACGTTAGCCTTTAGATTTCTAGAGAGAGCATAATGTCATTCTAGTCCCTCCCCGGTATGCACATTCCTTCCTTACCACACTGACTTTCCAGTCTTCTGTTATCTACTTGTTTTAACATTCCCCTTATTTAAGAATGGAGGCTTAGAAAACTAAGTAACTGCTCAAGATCAAGTACTAGTGAACGACAAAGCCAGCACTAGATCTAAGATTACCTAGTTCCTATTTCAACTATCCTCCAAATACACCATGTCTAATCTCAATCTGTTCATTGGGAATAAGGGCGAATAATACAGTATCTCTGTTCTTACAAAGTTTATCCTCCGGTGTACATTAACCCAATATATTCCCTACCCAGTTATGAATAATCTCCTCTTGTCATTTGATTTGGTCATATATACATTTAAAGCCAATAAAAAGATTCAAATAATACAGGCCTTCAAGGAAAATATGATTAATTTCATGTCAAATATGAACCTGTACATTTAGATCAATAGAACAGAGTCCAGAAATGTATACACATACATATAATCAATTGATTTCAGCAAAAACACCAAGGTAATACAATGGGAAAAGGATAATCTTTTCAATCCATGGTGCTAAAACAATTGGATAGTTATATGCAAAAAATTAATCTTAAATACTTATATCATAAACAATTAACTAAAAAATGATCATAAATCTAAACATGAGATCTAAAATTATAAAACTTCTGGTGGAAAAAAACCTAAGAGAAAATTTTAGTGACCTTGGGCTTGGCAAAGATTTCTTAAATATGGCACAAAAGAATGAACTATAAGAGAAAAAAATCAATTCAGGTTTCATAAAACCAAAAGGTGTGCACTTGAAAAGACATTGTTATAATGTCTAAAGCTGTAGACTGGGAGAAAATATTTGCATGACATATCTAACATAGGACTTATATCTGAAATATGTAGAGAACTCATAACTTAAAAAAAAAGACCAGTAATCAAAAAAAAAAAATAGGGAAAATATTTGAAAAGACATTTTACTAAAAACAAATTGCAGGTAGCAAAAAACACACGAAATACATGCAACATCTTTGGTCATTAAGGAAAGGCAAATTAAATTCACAAGGAAAAACCACTGCAACCTATTAGAATGGTTAAAAATTAAAAGGACCACACATTGCTGAGAATGTGGAGCAACTAGAACTTTCATACACTGTGGTGGGAATGCAAAATGGTAAAAATCATTTTGTAAAGCAGTCTAGAAGTTGCTTAAAAATTAAATTAATTTTATAACTATATACCCATTTATACCCAATTATATTGAATTAATTATATCCCCACTATTCAACCTAGCAATTCCCTTCCTAAGTACCCAAAAGAAAAAAGAAACTTCTATTCTATTCATATAGATAAATGTTTAGAGCAATTTTATTTATACTAGCCCCAAACTGGAAACACAAATACTGTGGAGTATACACTATACATACAACAAAAAGGAATAAATTACTGGTAAATACAAGATAGATGAATATTAAAATAATTGTGCTGAATAACAGAAGACAAACACACCTTCATCTCCCCCCAAATATTATATGATTCTCTTTATATAAAATTATTAAAAACACATGTCTATAGGACAGAAAGGAAATTCAATTCTTGAGGACAGACGTATGAGGGACAGGGATTTACAAAGAAGCAAAAGGAAACTTTTGAAGTGATGGATATATTCATTATCTTGATTGCAATGATTGCACAAATGTATACTTATGTCAAACTCGTGAGATTGGACACTTTAAATATATATAGTTTGTTATACATCAAATATACCTCAAAACTGTAGAAAAATGAAATAAAGCAAAATAAAGTATATCTATGACAAGGATAAGAGGCTGTGTCCTTTAGCTTCCTTTTCATATATGAGGGGCTGCGACCCAATGCAGAGCATGTTTCTATCCCTCTAGTGCTAACCAGAGTGGTCATCACATGACTCCCTGCTTCTCTAGTGCCAGGGTCCTGCAGTCTCCTGACCTTGATCATCTCTAGAAGGTTCTTCTGGTGCAGTCATTCAGTGCTCAACCAGCCCACAAAGAACTAAAAAGGCAGTGATTGTTTAGAAATTGCACATCAGTGACATCAGTGGCCTCATCTTGGGTAATCTTCATTATTAAATATGGATTGAGTTACACCAATCATTTTAGAGTCAAAGGCATAGCTTAGAGGTCATAGGAGTCCCAATTTGCTAAAATACAGTGTCTGAGCACATATGTCACTGCCACAGAACCTTACAATACATCATCCTTGAGTTCCATTTCACATCTTTATTTGTACCCCTGATTACATATCTTTGAAAGCTTATTTGTTTTGACTTTCCATTGTCTCTTTCCCGACAAGAAACAATAAAATCCTGAGCCACATGAAGACCTCAATTTGTCAAGACATTTATTTCCCAGCAACCTTCTCCTCGGGAATAGGTTAACTATGTGTTTGAGACTTGGGAATCTATATGGATGATATATTTGGGATGATGATTATAATGCTCTTGGAAAAATTCTGTCATCTTACCAACAGCTTTCTTTATGTCTGTATATATTAAAGAGAAAGTGGTCATAACTGGGGATCCCTGAGTGGCTCAGCGGTTTGGCGCCTGCCTTTGGCCCGGGACGTGATCCTGGAGTCCCGGGATCGAGTCTCGCATCGGGCTCCCAGCATGGAGCCTGCTTCTCCCTTCTCCTGTTTCTCTGCCTCTCTCTCTCTCTCTCTCTCTCTCTCTCTCTCTCTCTCTGTCTATCATAAATAAATAAATAAATCCTTAAAGAAAAAAAAAAAGATTGCTCTCCTGTGCAACAAGAGCCTGATACATCTGGATCTGGAGTCAAACTGGATACAAAATGATGGAATAAAGCTTCTGTGTGATGCCTTTCAGCATCCAAGCTGTAAGCTTCAGGGCTTGGAATTGATGGGCTGTGTTCTTACTAGTATGTGTTGTCTGGATCTGGCTTCTGCTATTCTGAACAACTCACACCTACGGAACCTGGACCTTGGGCACAATGACCTGCGGGATGATGGAGTAAAAATTCTGTGTGAGGCTTTGAGACATCCAAACTGCAATATTCAGAGGCTTGGATTGGAATACTGTGGTTTGACCTCCCTATGCTGTCAGGATCTCTCATCTACTCTTAGAAGCAACCAAAACCTGATAAAAATAAACCTGAAACAGAATACTTTAGGATATGAAGGAATGATGAAGTTATGTGAAGTCTTGAGGTCTCCTGAATGTAAACCGAAAGTTCTGGGGGTGTGCAAAGAAGCATTTGATGAGGAAGCTCAGAAGCTGCTGGAAGCTGTGCGAATTAGCAATCCATACCTTGTCATTAAGCACGATTATAATGATGATGATGAAAATGGTTCCTGGTGGTGGTGTCCCTGATTTGAAGAACCTGATGTTCTTTTTAAAAGTAAAATGAAGGCCTCAGAGTGACTAGGCTTGGGGCTCTTAGCTTTAGGTGCTTTATGCCCAGACTGTTTAAGGTCTGTTAGATGTAGATGAGTCACTTCTCTGTAACATATCTGTTATACTTCACATGGGATTTGAAATGCTATAAAATAAAATGAAAAGCATAAAAAAAAGAAAGTGGTCATAATTTATACTATATATGACAGGTTGCCTGCTGTAGTAGAAAGTATCATAAACCTTGGACTCAAATCTGAACTCACAGACCATAATTTCCTCACTGCATGACCTTGGGCAACTTTCTTAATGTTTGTGAACCTCAGTTTTCTCTTCTGTAAGTTGCGGTGATTGTTGTAGGGCTTGGTAAGATATTTTCTTTAAAGAACTTTTTACTAGAAGTCATAATATAGTCAGTTTAGTCATTCAGACCATGGAATCTGAAGCAAAACACACTACATTTTAATTCTGACCATACCACTTAACCTGCATTACTCTGTGCCTCAGATTCCTCATCTGTAAAATGGTCATAATATGAACACTTACCTCATAAGGTTGGCATGTGGATTAAATTAATTAGTAAATATAAAACATTTACGACAGTACCTAGAATAAGATGAGGATTCAATAAATGTTAACTGTCATCAGCATTATTATTGTAGTTATTTGTTATGATGTGTGTGATGTAGTAGGTGTGGATTGTTCATTTAAGACTGTCTCTTCTGATTTTCAAAACAAATTCTGTTCCCTATAGCTATCCCTGGAGTAATTCCAAGAAAACCCAAATGTTCTTTGGATCACAGTAGGAATGACACTTTCCTTTTTCCGTGTGTGTATGTGTGTGTGTGTTGCTTAGCAAAGCAAATAGAATAATAACTAATGTGAGATTTTAATTATCATGTATGTCAGTGATGCTGCTTTGTAAATCAAAGTTAATTAATTCTGAGTACTTGCTACTTCTTGGATCCTCCTACCATCTCAGGAGCAAGCATACTATTTTCTATGTAAACAACAAGAGTGCTTCTAGAAAAGATGTTCAGAATAAGCAGGATGCCATCTACACTAAGCAATTTAGAAGGCTGGGAATTTAGACTTACCACACTAAGTTACCCTCAAAGTATGTATCCTAGAATGAGGCGGGGGGCATGATGTTTCCTCACTGTAATGTTAGAGCACAGCTTCCTCCAGCAGTTGTCTTTGGGCAAATCCTTCAAGAAATGTTCCAAATTTTTTGAATCAATGATTTTGTCTTAACAGTCCTCTGAAGCAGTCCTTTATATAATAGATTCAGTAATTTTCTTGGCTGTTATGTGAAACAGTATGTTTTATTATTTATCTAAGTACATGGTTTTCAAACTTATGTTTACTCACATTAAATCTTGCATGGAAATGTAAATCACAAAGCAGAAAATTAGAGGAGCTGAGAGATGTAGGCTGAGAAATGAAGCTAATGGCCACCCAGCCAAACTCCACACATACTCCTGTCTCCTACTTAACCTGCATTACTCTATGCCTCAGATTCCTCATCTGTAAAATGGTCATAATATGAACACCTACCTCATAATATGAACACCTACCTTCCCCTGAAGTACTTCCAACAAACTCTAAACATTCTTCAGATCACACCTTGAAAGTTCGTACTCTGAAACAACTTTCCTCAGTCAGTTTTCTAAAGAAGCTGCTTCATCATTGCATTTGTGTATTTCATGAAAAGCCCACAAGCCCTATAACCACTAGTTGTGCTTTTATCTGTTTCGATTAGGTTGCCTTTAAACTGCCTCTTTCCAAAGTAAAAAATCCTAAATTTTTCAATAAATAAAAAATCCTTCTTCCTTCCTACTGTCATTCTTCTAATCATTTTAATGATATTTTTAAAGGAAATATGCTGAAGTTTTCAAGACTCTTTAATCTGGGAAGCTACAAGCAAAAGTTTGGAATGATTAAAGCCCATGAAATTATCATGGGGCTGGAGAGGAGGAAGATGCATTTGTGCAGCAAATTCTTCACTAATGAAGATTCTTCCTTGTAGCTTGATAATAAATATCCACACCAAATGAGAATTTATTACTGAAGCAAATATAGATAAAAATGGAATTTGCTTTGCCAAAAACTGAGCAAATAAACAAAGCTGATAAAGCTATAAATGTTCACTATTCATCAATCTTGGGATGGCAACTCTATGACACGTGCCCCCTTTCCCACCTCCAATGGCCCAGGCAGAGATCACTAAATGATCAGGACTTAGGTGCACCCTCAGAGTCCTTCACAACACAACATTCCAGGCATCCACTGTCAATTCATTAATCAGCACTGGCATGTGATTTGAAGTCTTTCTATCAATACTAACCAAGTTCAACCTGCAGATTTCATATATGGGTGACAATTTGCCCACTATCACACAACTAATAAGTGTTGGATAGCCATGTCCTTTCACCAATACAACTCTGGGTCCATTTCACTGAAGATGATGGAACATTTGTTGAACCCTGTTTGAGAATGCCTGTGTTCATACTCCCCATCTCCATACATAGGGAGCTAAGAGCATCTCTTAGCCTTCTTTAGTCCTCAAGTTGTTCCACAGGGTATATTTCCCTGTAGCTTTTCAAAATTGACATCACTAATGCTACATATGGGTGCTGTCTTATAAAGGTTAAGAGCATAGGCTTCACCAGGTAAAACTGAGCTGATATTTCTGCTTTGCTACTTACTTGATGTATGATTTCCAAAACACAGTCTAACCTCCTTGAACTCAATCTCCTCATGCATAGAATAGATACCCTGTCAGAAGGATGGTAGGTGATTAAATCAAATCCTGTGTGTGAAAGTTCCCAGCACATGGCCCAGAGCTCAGTACGTAAAAGATTTACCCATATGAGTTTTCCTTTCTCCCCTTCCCTTGTTTCCTTTGCTTTTCTCCTCAAATTTGGTTCCACAAGTTATTGACTCCTTGACCTTGGGCAAGGAACTTAACTTTTGTGAGTCTTAATTTTTAAAATGAAGATCACATTAGTACTGACTACACTAAATTGAGCAACAGTAGCAAACTCAATTTACAACATGGGTATAGACTCCATACAGAGAATCTTCTAGATGACCAAAAAATTTTCTTGCACATAAATGTCTAGCCCCAGAGGATTTTTCCATGAATGTATATGTTACAGCCAGCAGAAGTAGAATGCAAAGGAGGTGGCTACTGTCAGAAGTCCCAGTTCTCCCTCAAGAGGGAGTCCTTAAACGGTGGGTAGGGATTATCATTCGATTTCAAGTTTGCAAACCTGGATTCTCATGGAGTCTGTCATGAAGTTGCTCTGTGATCCTTGGGAGGTCATTTAGCCTTTCTGTACTTCAGGGTAATCCACCATGCCAACCTTTATAGTATTGGTGACCCAAATGAAAAATGACCCAGGGATATCTAAATGCTCTACAAATTGAAGATTTTTTTTTTCTTTTTCCTGAAACAAAAAATTGGTGGGGGTGGAGGAGATCTGTCTCCTAGAGTTTGAATTGGCGGTAGTTTATCTTTATTCTCTTATATATCCAAATGCCTTTTTCTGTGAAGATCTTTTTTCTAACCAAAAAATTGGAAATGTGGCTGCCCTACTTAAAGTCAAGAATGTCTATGAGCAGCCGTCTCTAACTCCTACACGTATAACCAATTAGAGGGTATACACTGATTCTGGGCCTCAAAGAATCTTCTGATCTTTATAGTAAAGACTTCATGTTCAGAGAGTCCCTGAGTTGGTACATCTAATGACCTAGTTCATCCAGGACAAAAATGTGAAACCTATCTTCTCTTTTACCTGTTCCCCACTGCAGACAGACACATATGCATGTGTGCACACCAATACACACACATACACATTCCTTTCTCCAGACCCCTTGGGTCAAACATTTCAGAATTCCTCCTGCCAAGCCTTTGTGAGACTCCAGAATCACAACCATAGGGATGGCACCAGTGACAGTGTCAGTTCTGATGAACCATTTTGACCAGCAGCAAAATTTCCAGAATAGAATGAAAGCAGTAGGTAATTGAGAACGAGTCCTTTGGGCTATTAGGTATCTAGCAGATGGTAAGATAAATCCTCATCCCTTGCTAGTTATAAAAAAAAAAAAAGAGAGAGATATTTTTTCCCCTACAAAGAAAGTGAAAGGACTAGACCATTATCAGTTACCATGGCAACTCAGATCCACTACATGCTCAGTTCATCCTGTCACTACGGACGACTGGAGGAAAAAAAGAAAACAACACTAAGCTTCTCTCTGTTTTTTTGTCAAATATTTTGAAGTGACATTTCATGGCATGAGCCTGAAACAACTTTTTCTGAGTGGAAAGGAAGGGAGAACCTGAGAGGGACATAAAGAGGGAGTGAAGAGACTGTGGAGGCTGGGGATGTGTTTGAGAGGAACTAACTGTGGCTGATGTGGTCAGTGCCAATGAAACTGAGAAAGAAGGAAAAGAAAGCAATAAATATTTATTGAGTGTTTCCACATGCCTGGCACTATGCTTCAGAATGAATAGTCTGTTACCTCTCAGAGTTCTCTGTCTGGAAGGAAGAACTAAACAAGCATGGAATCCCTGGGTGGCGCAGTGGTTTGGCGCCTGCCTTTGGCTCAGGGCGCGATCCTGGAGACCCGGGATCGAATCCCACGTCGGGCTCCCGGTGCATGGAGGCTGCTTCTCCCTCTGCCTATGTCTCTGCCTGTATGTGTGTGTGTGTGTGTGTGTGTGTGTGTGTGTGTGACTATCGTAAATAAATAAAAATTAAAAAAAAAAGAACTAAACAAGCAATTATGATATAAGGGGCAATTTGTTCCAGACCAGAAGTACAAGAGTCAGGGGGAGTAGGTGACATGTGGGCTGACACAGGTGTTTGGAGTGCAAAGTGGTGGAGTGGGGGGTCTCATAGAAAATGTCTGAGGAAGTAATATGGGAAACCAGGTGAAAAGGTCCTGTGCCATTGTTGATTAAAGGAGCACCATGTGCAGAGACCTTGAGGAGAGCTAAACCTGGATCCTGAGAGATAACAGGGAGCTCATTATGGTTGGAATGGAGCTTCAGAGGGCTTAGGAGGAAGGATGAACTCAGCTGGAGAAGTTAGCAGAGGCTAAACTGCAACTCACAATAAGTCATATTTAAAGGTTTAGAATTTATCTGGAAGGCAAGGAGGAGACAATATGGTGTTTTAAGCAGGTTTGTAGCCTAATGAGAATCATGCCAGAAGCAGAGTGGAGGGTGGTAATGGTAGAGGGAATGTGGGAGACACTCAATAAAGTCAAGAATATGGATGATGGAATAAATAAGACTAGTGGCAGTGAAGAGATGTGCATGAATTCTAACATTAGAACCAACAGAACATATTGAGGATGAAAGAGGGAAGTGAAAAATGAATCTCAAGTTGCTGGGCAATGGAGTGAATGGCCGAGGCATTTGCTAAGTGGGGGTCATTGATGGAGGAGTAAAGTAGAGGCCATTTTGGTTAGTTATAAAGAAGCCAGGTTTGTAGAGTTTTAGAATGCCACTTTGTCATACTTTTCTGTGAGATTGTGTGTGGGTGTGCTCAGTTTAAAACAGGCCTTGTGACCCCTATGAGAAGATTACATGTTTAGCATAAAACACAACAAGAAGGACTCTAGAATGAGCCTTGTGTAGGCTGCCTTTAGATGCAGAAGAGCAACAACAGCAGAAAAATTCGGAGTATCTTCTTACTCTGTCTTTACTTACAACTTGCATTTCTTCTGCATCTTTCATTACTGCTATCTGCATAATGAACGATTGGAGGTCATCCTTAGCCTTGGAGGAAAAAGGAAATTTAATTTCTCTGTTGCTATTTGCAACAATATCCAGGAACTTAGCTTTTGTGGGGCTCAGCAGCCTGGGACGGGGTTGGAGAAATTTATAGCAAGAATGCCAAAGGTGGGACATGCTGGAGTCCAGTGAGAATAGGATGTGGCCTACCTATATGAGTTGTATCTGGTGGTGGTTGGCTAACTGGCTGGCTATACAGTTCCATCTGTGACCCTCACAGGTGCTCATTTATGCTCTGTTCTCTCTTTCAGCAATCCAGTGCTGAACTCATCTTCTTCTTCTAGTGGTCCACAGGCTTGCCCCAAAGGCTGGACTGGTCCATACATATATAATACAAGATCTTGGCTTCTGTCATTTTAACTGCCAGTAATGTGCATGAAATCAGAGGATTTGAGATCTAGCACTACAACTAGTTGACATGTTTATCTTGAGAAAGATTTTAATCCTCAGAGAATCTGCTTCTCTGAGTTAAGGGAATAATAGTGACAATAGTGAACCTTACCCCTCCTCCTCAGGTGATGGTGAGGAATCCCATAAGATCAGGCTTGGAAAGTAAGTGTATGGAAATTGAAACAGGAATGGAGGCTTGCTTTCATAACATGGAGAGGCCAGCTGAATTATAGAAAGAGAAGGAGAAAAATCTCCTGACTCCTCCTTTCTGCTGGCTTGCATGTCTAGACCTCTCTTGGAGGCCTTCCCTCAGGGGTAACCTTGAATTTTCCTATAAGGGGTACTGAGGTCTGAGAAGATAGAATTCTATGTGTCATGGAGCTACCACTCCCAGGCATTTTTTTTCTCCAACATGGATAAGACTATGAATAAATAAACTCTCCTCTATACCTGTACCATTTGTCAACACTTTAAGGTAGCCTTTAACACACACCCCAAATAGGGTTACTCAGTTTATACTTCCTCTAGTGAGAGAGCAAGAAGGCATTCCTAGACTAATAGGGCATGTATTTGAATTCAGACTACATCGACTCTGCTCTGACATTTACTGTGGTGTGTGATCTTGGATGAGTCCTGTAACTTCTGTGTCTATTTCCTCATCTGTAAAACACAGATAATCTTTCTTAAGCATTCGTAAAAGGATTAGAGATTCTTTATGTCAGAGGCCAAGTACAAGATCCAACATGGAACAGGCATTCAATAGACAATAGCTACATTATTTCTTGTTTATTTGTTTATTTACTATTAGAGAAAGAGAGAAAGAGGGAGAGGCAGAGGGAGATAGAGAATCTCATGCAGCCTCCACACCTGATGCAGAGCCCAACGTGGGGTTCAATCTCACAATCCTGAAATCATGACCTGAGCCAAAATCAAGAGTAGGATGCTTAACTCACTGAGCTACCCAGGCACCCCTACATTGCTTCATTCTTAATAAATCATACTAACAAATAAGGCGATATGCTTCATCAAACCCTTAGCCCACCCTCTCTCAAACGTTCTATCAGTTATGATGGCTGTGTAATGATTTCTGCCATACTGAAGGAAGCATCCGAATTCAGTGGTTATGAAACTAGTTGACATCAAAGAAGATGGAGAAATATATTGTCTCTGACTCTAGTCCTGTAATTGCTCAGAAATCTCAGCCAACATCACTCTAGTTGGCATTTAGAAGTCATAGCTGCATCTCAAGAGCCAGGTCGTCTTAGAGGAGGTGGATGTCTGCAGGCCCAGAGGGTAGGAGGTAGGAGTGCTAGGGAAAGAGATCTGGGTGGGTGTGTGATCCCTGGGGCTCCTTTGTAGCCCTATGGCTATGTAAAGGGTGGATGAAGGGTATTTGGCTTTAATTGAGAAATGCTATCAATTGTCCTAGGCTCATTTAAAAATCCATTAGTATCAGGAAGCAGACAGATTAAGCAATGAGGAAGATAAAAGCAAAAAGGCTGTCAGAGCCCTGCTTTGTAGGGAGCGAACGGCCTGTCTAAGCTTTGCCAGAGTGTGCCGCTCGGAATGTTAAGAAGCTACTAGAGTCAATTTTGAGATGCTGGGGAGAGAAAGGAGGCGTCTAGGCCAATTCACACAAAGTCCTGGTTAGGCTTGTTGTTCTTGCAGCTTCCAAAGGTGGTACTGCAATGATCTGCACTGCACATTTCAGGCTTTTGCAGCTGTTTCTGGCTGCCTGGCAACTATGCTACTTAGTTCTAAGCCATATCAACACCTACAGATATAGCTAATCCCCTCTGTCACTTCCCTATTTGCCAAACCTGACCTGGTTCCAGCAACCTTTTCATCCTGGGAGACACTATCAGGCTCAGAGTCCATAGCAGACCTGAGGAGGACAGGGCAAAAGATAACAGACGCATCACAGGAGGGATGAGAAGAAACAGGACATGGAAAAGAAAGGAAGACAAAGATAAAAGCAAGCTAGGAGAACAAGAAATGAAAGGGATATATATATATATATTTATTTATTTCCTAGGATAGCCAATGATAAAGTACCACAAACTGAGAGGCTTAAGACAAGAGAAATTTTGTCTCGTATAATTTTGAAGACTAAAGGTCTAAAATCAAGGTGTCTGTAGGGCCATGCTCCTTCTGAAGCCTCTATGGGCAGGATCCTTCATTGCCTCTTGGCTTCTGGTAGCTTAATTCCAATCTCTGCCTCTAACTTCACATGGCTGTCTTTCCTCTGAGTCTGTATCTCTCTCTCTCTTCATGTTTTCTGATGGAAGTAGGTAGGTCCACCTCAATTCACTATGACCTCACTTTAACTTGATGACATCAGCAAAGACCCTATTTCCAAATAAGATCACATCCACAGATCCTGGGGCCAGAACTTCAACATATCTTTCAGGGGAACACATTTCAACTCATCACAAGTTGTTCAGAGAGCTGGGTCTGGTTGAGTTAGCCCAGTACTGTAGAAGGCATGGGGTTAGGGTGGGAATGAAGCTAGAAAAGGACTAGTCAGGAACTCAGGGTCACAAATTCACATGCCCACAGGGGCCAGGTAGGTGATATAATAGGCTGCAGAATAGGAAAATGGTCGTTGTCCCTTGGTCCACTGTCCTTGGGATGGCAGCAAACAGGAGTGCTTGCCCCATAAGGGGGCATACTGGCCTTGTCATACTTGCCATACTTGCCTTGCGAAACTGAGGCTCAAGGTGGCCAGATGTGAGGAGGAGCTGAGAACACTGATTTATACGTGAAATGTCACACCTTTTTTTTTTTTTAACTTTGGCAACTTTTTTTCTTCTTTTTTTAAATAATGTGATGCAGGCCACACTAAGCCCATCTGCAAAGCAGGAAGTCATGAGCAGCCACTTTGCCACCACTGATAAATAACCTCAGGTTCAAGTTCCAGGCTTGCCACTACTGTAACCTTGAGTAGTTTACCCTCCATCTCTGGGCCACAATTTCCTAGTATGATGAGATGGTCTTGATCATCCCACCAAGGATGATGGTGAATACTCAGGATGCCAGGCCCATGCTAGAGGTACCTACAGATTAGTTTGAGAAACAAAACTTACACATCTGAGAACTAGAGTGATCTCATGCAGTTGTTCTGAGGATTATATAAGTGGATCAACTGAAAAGCCACTAGAAAGTGCCTGCTCCAGCCTAATGCTGAATAATCCTCCTTGTGCTTACCTCCTTTCAGGGCTCCTTTCTCAGTTAAGACTTAGCAGCTGTTTCAGTACAGTGGCTAAAAGAATGTATCCCAAATGCAGAGATGTGAGGGAAATATAACCAAGTGGGTAAGAAAGGCAGACACAGATTGGAGACAGAAAAGCTTCGAATCTTGGCTTTAATGCTGCCAGTGACAACAGCTCGTTGTGCATACTCTATATACGAAACACTGTACTAAGAACTGTGGTGGATTATTTGCAATTAGTCCTCATGCCAAGTCTGTGAGGTAGATATTATAATGACTTCTATTTCATTGACAAGGAAACAGAAGCTGAAACTCAACAGTTTTAGATGAAATGCGGTCCTTTTAAATTCTGGCAGCTAAACCAAATTTTTTTCAAAACATTGTATATTCTAAACAAGCCCATCTGCAAATTGGAACCAGCCCAAGGACAGCCACTTTCTAATCATTGATCAAGAGTCAGTGCTAGCTTTGAGCCCATTCTAGTGTTAGCTTTGCCATTTTCTGTGTGACCTTGGGTGAGTTACATACGGTCTCTGGACCATGGTTAAGATGTTCGGTAACTTGCCAAGGTCACAAAGCTCGTAAATGGCAAAGCCCAGGATTTAAACCCAGGCAGTGAAGTCACTATATTTAATCATTACACTACAGTCTTCAATAAGTGTTTCTGACACTGCTAACACCCTCCACCAACCAAGCTACTCAGATCTAGGTAGGACACAGGATAATGACCCACTTGCGCTGACTGAGATCTTTAGCAAACTCCAATGAAAGCCAGTAAAAAATGAAAGAGAATGCCTAAAAGATGGCATAGACTTCTTTAAATGTGAAGGGCAAAGAAGAGATAAGAAGGCCCCGCCTCAGTGCTGCATCATTTGGCCTAGGATTGCATCACTGAGCTTTTTTTCTCAGTCATGTGATTTTTAATTCATGCTTCAAAATAAGAGAACTCTGGCTTTAATATTGATGTCATTTAGTCCTAAAAGCTCTTGATGTGAAAATGAAGCTGTCCAGTGGTTTTTCAAATTTATTTTTAGCAAAAAATCCTTTTTTTTAAAAAAATGAAACCTTACATAGAATGCCAGCATATAAAATAGAGTCAGCTGGTGTCCATTATGTGCTGCTAAGGCATAATAATAATGATGATGGTAATAATAGCAGCTAGTCCTTGCTGAGAACTTGCTGCATGCCAGGCACTATTTATTCTGAGACCTGACCCATAGTAACTCATCTAAGCCTTACGGCAACCCTATAAGGAAACTGAGGCACAGAAATATTGAGTAATTTCCTCAAGGTCACAGAGCTCAGTGTGGGAGCCAGGCAGGCCACCTGGAGGGCCCATGACTTTTCCCATCCTACTGCTCTGCCATTCACTCTGGTTCACTACAGCTGCTTGCAAATGAGAGCCAGCACTCTGAACCATGCCTTTGCAGCTTGTGACTTGGGGTCATAGTGAAACCATTGTTCGATTTTACTATCCACAGGGCTTAAAACGTGTGAAATGTCTCCCCTGACTTACAGTTAGTTACACAGGTCTGTCATTGTATCTAGTCTTAGCTAGTCAGCTAAGGTGCTGACTTTGGGTCTTTCAAAGAGATATTCATGTTTGCCTCAAAGCATAAATTTTTAAAGCAGAATAACCCAAATGTTAGTATCCAAATTTGGTGAAAATCTGTCCATCCAGATATTTTTCAAGATAACTTGAGAGCAGTTAGGAACAAACAGGCCCCAAATCCACTGTACTGACATAGATGAAAGAGGAACTGCACTGATCCAAGGGACTCATGGGCCCAGCAATAGCCCAGAAGGCATCTTCAGGGAGTCTTAGGCTCTGGGAACCAAGCAGAAAAGCCATGGGTCTAGCCAAGAAGAATGTGCTCTCTGCTATGGGGAGAAACAACAGATTTGGAAGTAGAGTCAGTTTGTAGGAATATAGAGTGAGGAAACACAGCAATGCTAGGATCTGACCCTCCAGCCAGCAACTTTTGAAGTACCTTCTGAGACACTGGTCATGGCTTGCTTGAGATGTTGCAGAGGCACTGGGGATGTCTGCTTTGGCTGGAACCAAACATATGGTATATAATTTGCATGAACAGGCTGAGGCTGATGATAGGAACAATAAATAATAAGGTAAACTTCTCTTGAGCTTGATTTTCTTTACACTTTACTGATAAAATAGAACATTTAAATAAAACATGGAACTTAAACATTAAGCTTCTAGAGAACTGAACCAGAACAAATTTCTCAATTTTGACATTATTGACATTTTGGGCTGGATGACTCTTTATTGAGTGAGCTCTCCTGGGCATTTTAGGATCATTAGAAATATTTCTGGCCTCTACTAACCATAGGCCATTAGCATGACCCTCCCCTCCCCTAATTTTTGACCATCAAAAATATCTCCAGATATTATCAAATGTCCCCTGGAGAGCAAAATAATACCAGTAGGACACTGAATTAAATGATTTCAGAAGTACCATTTGGCTACAGTCCTATGATCTCTGTGATATTTTAGATATTTTTATATAAAAAGTCAAACTCAGTAGATTTTTCCTACTGTTAAACTTGTCCTTTATCTGGATGCCCTGGTGGATATGTTGAGTCCAAGAGCACAGTGGTTTGCCATCACTCCAGTTGCTCCTGGCTACTTGACCTTAAGTCAGTTACTAAAATAACTTAGCTTTAATAATCCTTCACAGGTTCACCTCTCTCGCCACCTCCTGTTGCTTCCAACTGCACTGATCAGCCTTCCTCTTCCCGCAAATGTGAAACTGGAAGGAACATGAAAATAAATGTCAAGTGTCTTGGCTAAAGCTGACTCACCCAGACAGTCTTTCTCCTATCAAGGGGCACCATCTATTTTTTACTTCACACTTTTTTTTTTTTACTTTATACTTTTAAATTGTCTTTTCCCAATCAACTTTCTTCAGTAATTACCACTTAGTTAAGGGCAGTCACACACTGTTTGTGAGCATAGGTGTTAAGAGTTTGAGCTCCATAGTCAGACCACAGCCTAGGTTTGAGTGCTGGCTTATCCATTCACTAGTTTCAGACTTGTGGGTAAATCCCGGAAACTCTTAGCTTCAGTTTCATTGTCTACAAAATGGGGATAGTAATAGTGCCAGCCCTCCAGGGTTGTTAGGAGGGTTTAACAAAATGCTGTATGTAAACTGCTTAGCAAAGAGCTATGCATATAGTAAGCACCGATATACACTATCACCCCTAGTATCATCACCATTACAATTATTTTTAATTATCACTTCATTCCCTTTCCTCCTATTTCAGCTAGAAGTACCTGGCGATAATGACGTCAGGCAGCCAAGGGATTGCTATAGGAACTTGTGTAGAAATAAACATTTTGAAACGCAGATGAAAACTTATCTCATCATCCCTTTTCACCGCTTACATCACCAGCCAAGATGTCCATAGGATGTCTACAATGAACTCAGCCAGAACAAGAAACCAGGAAATCCCAAAAGACTCTTTTCCCAAGCCCTCCAAATTGCTCTTCTTCTCTTTCATAGGTGCCTACATAGGGCCTCCCCAACTCCCTCCACCTTGCCTTTTCCAAAAGTAGCTACTGCCATCATTTGAAGCAGCTACAATTTACTTCAAAATGACAGGAAAGAAAAGATCTTGTTTCCTTGGTTTTATTTATTTTTTGGCGAGTGAAAAACAAAAACTTGAAGGGAAGAGGTGACTCTCAGGTACAGCCAAAGTAGCTCTTGCCCCTTTCTCAGCACCTAGCATTAATTCCCTGCTGCCTGTGTGTCCAGCATGAGGGAAACAACCCTTTAGGATTTAGGAGTTCAAAAGTCTTACAGACCTCTTTTTATTTATTTATTTTTTTAAGATTTTATTTATTTGAGAGAGAGGGAGAGCATGAATGGGAGAAGGAGCGGAGGGGGAGAGAGAGAAGCAGGCTCCCCGCTGAGCAGAAAGCCTGATGCAGGGCTTGATCCCAAGACCCCAAGATCATAACCTGAGCCTGAGCCAAAGGCAGATGCTTAACCGACTGAGCCACTCAGGTGCCCCCTCTTTTTGCTTTTTAATCAGTAAAGATTTAAGTGTTTACCATGGAATCCTATTTCTTCTGTGTATGTGATCATCCAGGAGGGGCCTGGATGGTGGCTTTCTTTGTATGTAATGAGTATGTAGTATAGCATCATGCTTACGCCTCCATTTGGAAATGCCCAGGCTGGATTTGAATCCCAGCTCTGCTATTTACTAGCTGTGAGAAAAGAATTGTCTTTCCACACATTTCAAGACACTTTCCTATGCAGCAATGCAGATGGTCCCTGTGCTAACCAGCCACTGGGAGACCAAGAGTAGGTAGCATTAACTCCATTAAACCAAGAGTGAGAGAATTTGTTAGCTGCTCAAGATGACATATCAGTTTTTCATGGATCAGAGAATAACTCTGGTGAGTTATTTGACCTGTTTGAGCTTCATTTTTCATATCTGTATTTTTTTCTGCACAGGGTTCTAATGACTCAGTTTGTAAACAATGCTTATGATACACTAAGCTCAAAGCCTGGCATCTAATAAATGCTCAATAAATCGTACTGAAAAGAATGGTTATTTAGGTGAAGACAATGATGGTCTATGAAGAACAGTGTATGAAATAAACCCCACACCAGCAGTTAGGATCCTAGACCCATCCCTAATGGGAAAGTTATCTTGAGTGACTGTCTCAACCTCTGCAGCCCAGTTTCCTATTAGTCTAAAGTGAGGTTAATATTATCTGCCTCCAGTTGCTTAGAAAGAGAACAAAAGGTTCAATTGAGCTATAAGGAAGTATCTTTGAAAACCGTATGGTAAAAAACAGATTTAACTAATAATAATGTTCTCCTTTGCAGGCTACTTTTGTTGTTATTGCGTTTGATCCCTGCAATGGCAATCAATAGGCTTGGTTGCCCCTCATCCCTTCTAGCACATTCCTAGACATGGAGAACTTCCTAGAAACCCTTACTAAAGGTACCTCAAGGCAGAATCAGATTGATACCCAAGTCTCTGACCTCAAGCCAATGTTTCTTTCTCACTCACAGAATGTGAGGGGTCCTACAGAAACTGTTCCCATCCTCCCTCTGGATATCACAGGAAGGCTAGATATATTGACAAATGGCATTAAATGAAAAGAGAGGCATCAAGTGATTTGGTGTAGCTATTCCATTTGCTAAATTTACAGAAGCATTTCTTCAGAGCTCTTTGTCTTTCCTTCCTTTTCCAGCTCTTCAGGGTATAAGAGTGTTCAGCTGCTGATAGCTGGTGACGTGCTTACTCGGGAACAGTTCATAAAGCATGACTGCTTCCAGGAGAGCTGTTTGTACAAGCCTGAGAGAGGGCTCAGTCCACAAATGGAGGCAGCAGAGACTGCCTGCAGAAAAAAATACGCAACTTCTTAAAGATCATTGCTATATTTCCAGTAGCTCCCTGATAGAGGCTGAGGCAAGGGAAGGAAGGATTGGGGAAGACATTTCTATTCCATTACCTTATAAAGTCCCATTGCAATACGAGCTGAGTGGGTTAGCAAGCTGTCAGGGGCTGGTGATCTCCTAAACAGATCAGCAGCATGTTGGGATTGGAGGTCAGGCAAAGGTCTAAAGTAGTTCACCATTGCTACTCCTTGTCACAGGACTCAACTGGAAAAATGTCACTAGTGAAGGCACTCTTCATACTCCAGGGCCTCCTGCACTTTTCAATAGCTGAAGTTAAGTAACTCAAGGACAGGTGATACCAAGGTACCATTGCCTGATTTGGCACTTGTCTTGGTTGAGACCACAGGTCCTTGCTGGGCTGATAAGAGAAGAGAAGAAAAATCAGTCAGGCATACTGGGATTATTTAGTATTGAAAAGAGAAGACCAGAGACAAATGCAACAGCCCTTCAGATATTTGAAGACAACCCTTAGGGAAAAGATGACAATGTTTTCAGCATGACTCCATAGAGCAGAGCAAGCACCAAAAACAGAGGTCACAGCAAGACAACCCTGCATCTGGTGGGTTGACAGATCAGTGGTCCAAAACAGAATGGAATGCTTTGTGAGGTAACAAGTTCCCCACTTGAAGCATCCAAGCACAGAGTAGTTTACAAACTGTGCTAGGTAGCCTTAGGGTTCTCTTGAAATTCAATAAAGTCACAGCATATGTAGGAATTAGCTTTGACAGTCCTGAAACAAAAATCATATTTGATTGAAATTACTTTTCAAAATCCTTTGAATTGTCCATAAAATACTATATCTATATATCCGTGTGGTTTTATTTTTCACAAGCCTGGACAATTAAGGCTGGATTGCCTCTGGGGACCATGTGATTGAAAATGGGTATCTTTACACACTGGAATCACTTTTAGTGGGGTTAGATGATTGAGGTTTGGAGGAATCACAGCTATTCATGTCTCTCACCAGAGCATGAGCTCTATGAGTGGATGGAGTAGCAGGAGGAACCACCTACATTATTTTAATTGATGTACATTTATTTGTGTGTGAGTGTGTGACACGTAAGATTGAGGATGCCAGTCAAAAATTATATATGCCACTGGTTTATGAATTTCACAAAATGAGGACAGAGGTGAAATCTGGGTGAAAATTATAGCATCTTTGCAATATTTTTAAAGGCTTCTTATCTCTGTCTTACATGCTAGGGTCTTTCTGCCCCCCCAGCTTTATTGGGGTTTAATTTTAATATAATAAAATGTACCCACTTTAAGTGTACAGTCTTTCAAAAAAGTGTACAGTCTAAGTTTTAATAATTGTATATAGTTTTATAGCTGTCATCACAATCAAGATGCGTAACATTTTATCACCACTAAAACTTCCCTTGTACCCAAGGCCTCTTTGCAGCCAATCCTTTCCCCATCCTCTTGGCCACCAGAAACCATTGATCTTTCATCACTATAAATTTCCCCTTTGGGACACCTGGGTGGCTCTGTGGTTGAGCATCTGCCTTCAGCTCAAGGAGTGATCGTGGGATTCTGGGATAAAGTCCCGCATCAGGCTCTCCCTAAGGAGCCTGCTCCTCCCTCTGACTATGTCCCTGCCTCTCTCTCTCTGTCTTTCATGAATAAATAAGTAAAATCTTAAAAAAAAAAAAAAAGATTTCCCCTTTTTAGAATTGCATATAAATGGAATCATACAGTATATAACAGTGTTTTGTATCTGACTTCTTTTACTCAGCATAACATTTTTAAGATGCAATCACATTGTTTTGCTTATCAATAGTTCATACACTTTTATGACTAAGTAACAGTCCTTAGTATAAATATATGTCAACTCTTTATTTACCTGTTGATGGACATTTAAATTGTTTTTAGGTGGGTTTTTTTTTTTAAGATTTTATTCATTTATTCATGAGAGACACAGAGAAAGAGGGGGGTGGGGGGAGAGGCAGAGACACAGGCAGAGGGAGAAGCAGGCACCATGCAGGAGGGAGCCTGACGTGAGTCTCAGTCCTGGGACTCCAGGATCAGGCCCTGGGCTGAAGGCGGCGCTAAACCGCTGAACCACCCTGGCAGTCCTGTTTTTAGTTTTTGATTATTATAAATAACATAGCTATAAATATATACATTCAAGTCTTTGTTTTCTTTTCTCTTAAGTAAATACCAGAAGTGGGATTATCAGGTTGTTGGGTGAGTTTCTGTTTAACTTTATAAGAAACTGCCAAACTGCTTTTCGAGCCAGCTGTCCTATTTTATAGCACTGGCATCAGCATTGTAGGAGAGTCCTAGTTATTCTAAATTCTTCCCAACACTTGATATTATCACTTTTCAATTTTAGCCAACTTAATGTGTGTAAGTGGTTTTAATTTGCTTTTCTCTGATACTTAATGATGTCAAGTACCTTTTCATGTGTTTGAGAATTGGAGGAATCACAGCCAGTCACATCTCTCATCCATACTTGTTTTCAAGTGCTCATTTTATCTTCTCTTGTGAAGTACTGTCCAAATATTTTGTCCTCTTTCTAAACTCAGTTGCATTTCTTATTATAACTGAGTTATCAAGAGTTCTTAATAAATTCAGGAGGCAATCTCTCTGTCAGATAAATGTTTTGCAAATATGTCCTATAATAGTATAGCTTTCTTTTGGTCTACTCTGTGTATTTCAAAACACAAAAGACTTTTTTTTTTTTTTTTTTTTTTTTTGTCGTGATCTAACTTGTAAATTATGTTCTTTTATTGTTTGTGCTTTCTGGTGTCCTATCTAAGAAGTCTTTACCTAACCCAAGATCATAAAGATTGTTTCCTATGTTCTCTTCTGGAATTTTGTTGTTTCAACTCATCTCTCGGTCTATGATCATTTCAAATTAACTTTTGTGTATAATGTTAATAAGAGTCAAGTTTCATTTTTATTCTACACAGATATCCAGCAATTCCAGCACCAGTGGTTAAAGAGAATATTCTTTCCCCATTGAATTACCTTGGAATCTTTGTTAAAATCAATGGACTATTTCTAGGTTCTCTATTCTGTTCCACTTACCTGACTGTCTATACTTAGGTTAGTACCATCACAATCTTACTTTCCAATCAGTTTTGAAATCAAACAGAATAGGTTGTTCAAACTTGATCTCCTTTTTCAAGATTGTTTTGGTTATTCCAGGTCTTTTGCACCTTAATATAAATTTTAAAATTAGTTTGACAATTTCTTCAATTTTTTTTTCTGCATCTACTGAAATGATCACATGGGTTCTCTTCTTCATTCTTATTAATATAATGAGATGAATTGATTGATTTTGTACGTTAAATCCAACCTTGACTTCCTGGAATAAATCCAAAATGACCATAATGTACTGTTCTTTTATATATTACTATGTTTTATTTGCTAATATTTTGTCATGGATTTTTAACCTATGTTCACGAAGGATATTGGTATATAGTTTCCTTCTTTCGTGATGTATTTAGCTGATAATACTGAGCTTATAAAATAATTTGAGAAGTGTTCCCTTCGTCTTTCCTAAAGTAGTTGGTGTAAAAAATAATTTTTTCCTTAAATGTTAGGTAGGTTCCACCAGTAAAGTCATCTGTGCCTGGTTCTCTTTGTAAAGAGATTTTTATTTTACTTCAAATTTTTAATTGACATAGAGTATTCATTTCTTTTTGTTTCTTCTTATGTACATTTTGATCACTCATGTCCCGGAAAGGATTTGTCTGTTTTCACTTGTCAAATTGATTGTCATATAGGTGTTTACAATATTCTCTTATTATTACTTTATGTCTGTAGGATATATAGTGCTTAGTAATACTGGTATTTTGTTTATTATGTCTTGAGCAATCAGTGATACATCAACTTATAGATTTTTTTCAAAGATCACTTGATTTTCTTTTTGCTTCATTTATTGTTTGACTTTTTTCTGTTTTGTGTCTAATTTTTATTTCATTGACTATACTTATGTTTGTTTATTATATTTTTCCTTCCTTGCCTTAGGTTTACTTTGGTGTTTTTCTAATTTCTTAAGGTACAAATGTAGATCCTTGACTTTTAGATCTTCTTTTTTAATATAAGCAATTGAAGCTATAAATCTCTCTCAAAGCTAGCATTTAGCTGTATCCCACAGATTCTGATGTTTTATTATAATTAATTCATTAAATTTAGATTCTAATTCTTTAGATTTATTGAGATTTGTTTTATGGCCTAACATATCCTGGTGAGCATGTGCCCCTGAAAAGAATGTATATGCTAGCAGTTGTTTGTAGTTCTATAAATGTCATTCATATAAAAGTGATTGATAATAATATTGATATTTTATCTTTACTAATTTTTTTGTTCTACCAATTGCTGAGAGAAAGGTATTAAACTTCTAACAGTAATTGTGGAATTATCTATTTTCTCTTTTAACTGTAATTGTTTCATATATTTAAAGGTCGGTTATTAGGCTCACATAAAAATGCACAATTGTCATGTCTTCCTAATAAATTAATGAAATTTCTCTTTGTCTTTGTCTTGAAATCTTTTTTCCTCATATTAATATAGCCACTCCAGTCCTGTTATGCTTGCTGTTTTCATAGTATATCTTTTTTCTATTTACTTTCATCCTATTTGTGTATTTTTAAATTATTTTTATAATAGTTTATAATTCATTGATTCTTATTCATTCTGACAATTTTACACTTTAATTGACATGTTAAGTTTCTTAATATTTAATGTAACTTTTATATACTTATGTTTTAGTCTACTATTTTGGCAATTAGTTTTGAATTTCCCCCTCTGGTTTGGTTTTATGTTATTATTACTCCTTTGTTCCTGAAAATTTTTAGATTATTTTCACAATACCTAGAATTCCATTTTAATTTTTCTCTTGATTTTTTTAGCTACACTTCTTCATATTATTTGTTTTGGTGGTTTTACTAGGTTTTAAAGTGTAAATCCTTAAATTTTAATGTCTACTTGGAGTTAATGTGTACCATTTCATATGAAATATAAAAGCTTTGCAATCAAGAGAGTCATTTATTCTTCTACTTCTCTCTTTATGCCATTGTTATATATATTACATCTACTTACATAAAAATCCCAGAAGACAATGTTATCTGTTTTTTCCTTATACAGGCACATGTATTATAAACAAATTAAGGAAAAAGCTAAAAAAATACACTTTTTAAAATTTATACAGATATTTCCCATTTCTGATGCCTTCTTTTCCTTCCTGGGGATTTGGGTTTCCATCTGGTATCATTTTGCTTTAGCTTGAAGAAGTTCTTTTAGTGTTTCTTGTAGTACAGGTCTGGTGGCAACAAATTCTCATAGTTTTCTTTTATCTGAAAATGTGTTTTGCTTTATTCTTGAAGAATTACTTTTGCTGCTTATATAATACTGTTTTTTTCCTTCTTTAACTATTTAAGAATGTTTCAATCTCTTTTGGCTTTTAACTAAATCATTATTCCCTTATATGTAATGTGTCATTTTTCTTTGATTCCTCTCAAGATTTGCTCTCTTCCTTGGCTTTTCATAGTCATTGACACATTTGTGCCTACAGGCTTTCTCATGTTTATTCTGCATGTGGTTTTTTGTTGTTGTTATTTTTTTCATTTTAATCTGCTTGTGGTTTATTAAACATTTTTGAATGAGTTAAATTTGTCTTTTATCAAATTTGGGAAGTTTTGACCATTATTTCTTTACATATGTTTATTCTCCATTCTCTGATTCTTATCCTTCTGAGATGTCAATAACATTCATGTCAGACTATATTATCTAACAAGGCCCTGAGGCTCTACTCATTTTCTCTCTGTTCTTCACAATGGATAATTCCTGATCTAGCTTCAGATTCACTAACTCTTTCTCTATCATGTCTGTTCTCCATTGTCTATCCAGTGAAATTTTTATTTCAAATATTTTATTTTTGGTTGTAGAATATTATATTTTTGCATTTTTATTGTTCCTCTATCTCTGCTGGGATTTTAAATTTTACTTATTGCAAGCATGCTTTCTATCATTGAAGGTGGTTATAGTTTCTTTAAATTTTATGTCTGCTATTTCCAAAGTCTAGGTCATCTTGGGGTTAGTCTTAGCTGATGGGCTTTTCCTTTTAAAATTAGACACATTTTCCTGCATTACATGTTGAGCATCCTGGGCACTATGAATGTTAAGCATGAAGATTCTAGATCTTGTTTTTTTGTACAAGATAGTTTCTTTAAAATATTTATTTATTTATTTATTTATTTATTTGAGAGAGAGACAGAGAAAAGAGAGCACAAGCAAGGAGGAGAAAGAGGAGAAGCAGGCTCCCCTCTGAGCAGGCAGCTGGATGCTGGGCTCCATCCAAACACCCTGAGATCATAACCTGAGGTAAAGGCCTACCAAACCACCCAGGCGCCCCAGATATAGTTTCTTTTAACAGGTGCATACTTGGTTAGAATGAACTGTAAACTCTTTTCTTGAACAGCAGCTCCTATCTCAGTTCAAATCTGTTTGTTTTTGATGGATATTCTTGAAGCCTGTTCCATCATGCATAGTTCAGGAGTCAACCAGAGATGTGGGCAAACAGTGTGTCCCCTCTCTGGCTCTTTCCTGTCTGAAATCACACTCCCATTTTCTACAATGGGTATGGTTTCCCTAGATCCAGTCCTCTGGACACTCATGTCACAAAGACTGAGATTTTTCACAAACACTCCCACCAACTGCAGTGCCTCCTCCCCACACCTCTTCCTCCACTTCTACACTTTGTCTTTTCACTGTTAAAATTATTTCTACTGACAGGGAAACTTATTAACACATAAAAAGTTCTATTTTTACTGAGCTCTACTCAGGTTAGGCTTGCCAACAATCCATTTCTTAAATACTTCTTTATATCCATCTCTCTCTTTACTTTTGATCTTCCTCTCATTTTGAGTGCCTTCTCTAATGCTTCTTTGGTTATTCAGGTCCTACTATCTAAATCATAACTCCTGTCCTACCTTAAAACCTTCTGCCATTCTGTTCCAAATTAACACTGCCTCCTTTAACTCTTTTTTCCCCTAGAATTTCAGCAGGGACGCACATAGGCAGTTATTTACTTTTTTTAAAAAATATTTTATTTATTTATTCATGAGAGAGACACACAGAGAGAGAGAGAGAGGAGAGAGAGAGAGAGAGAGAGAGAGAGAGAGAGGCAGAGACACAAGGCAGAGGGAGAAGCAGGCTCCATGCAGGGAGCCTGATGTGGGAATTGATCCTGGGTCCCCAGGATCACGCTCTGGGCTGAAGGTGGCGTTAAACCGCTGAGCCACCCAGGCTGCCCAGTTATTTACTTTTTGAGATAAAGGGTTTTTTGGGTTTTTTGGGTGTTTTTTTTTTTTTTTTTTTCCCCCTCAGAATTGGCTTAACCTCCATGGCCATAAGAAGTCTTATGCAATTATTTTTTTATCCTCCACAATAATTAAAGGCAGACAGATAAAGATTAAATCCAAATTTTGTTACTTATTTACTATGTATTTCAGACAAGTTACTTACCTCTGTAACTTCAGTATCCTTGTCTCTAAAACAGACTTTACAATACCTGATTTATGGGACTATCTTATAATAAGTAAAATTATTTCCCTAGTACAAATATTCTATTATTCTTTATGAATGTTTCATATCTTCTTTTTCGCTCAAATTTCTAATGCCTCTGCCCCTTCTTCATTTTCACTGAATGAATTTTTGCTTCTGATTTCACTGAGAAAACTGGGAAATCAGTTGCAGTGAGAAAGAAACTTCCACACATTCCTACCAACTAATGTACCTTTATACCTATATCTATGACCATTTTCCCTATCTTTCCTCTTGTGAAATGCCAACACTGCTATATAAGACAATTCCTTTACTTGTGTACTTGATGTCATTTTTTTTTACTCAAGGACATTGTTCCTATGATTATTCACTTTCACTCCTAAGTCATCAGTGTCCTGCCTCACCTCAGTCCTCTCTACCGACATGCAAACATGCTGTAATGACTTCCCCCATTAAAACAAATGAATTTCTTCTCTTTCCTTCGTCCTATCCTCTATTAACAAACCTCAATAGTTGTTTACACTCACTCTCTCCCTTCCCTTGTCCCTCATTTTCTGCTAGATCAATATACTCAGGATTTTCTAACTAGTGATGAGAACACTTCTTGTTAAGAGCTTCATATTGGTAAATCCAATGCCCAGTTAGCACTCCTCATTTTTCACTTTCTTCACTGGCTTCCAGGATTCTATTTTCCCTTGGTTCTCTTCCTATTTCATTGGCCATTCTTTTTCAATCTCCCAGATTCATTTCTTAGGATACTTTTCTGCACTCACTGTCTAGATGATTAATATTATCCCATTGTTTTAAATACTATCTATGCATTGATGACTTGAAAATGTATGTATCTCCAACTTAGATATCTTCTCCAGATTCCAGATGTAAATAACCAGTTGTCTTCTGGTTATTTTCACTTGGATAATTAATTGTTATCTCAAACCTACTTACACAAAACTGAACTCCTGACCTTATCTCTCAAGCCACCTTTTTCATAGTCTTCCCGTCTCAGTACATAACTCCATCTTCTCAGTCACTTGTATCAAATATTGCACTCTGTCCTTGACTCCTTTTTCTCTTTTGCCCCATATGCAATAATACATCAAGAAATTTTGGGGGCTCTTCTAAATATATCCACAATCTGACTGCTTATCATCTCCAACACTAGTTCATTGGTCTAAACCACCGTAATCCCTCCAGTGGCAATATTATTTTAATAACCTCCAAACTGCTTTTCCTACTTCCATTCTTTGCTCTTGCTCTTTGCTCTTCTCAAAAATGACAAGCATGCTTCTGCTTCAGGGCCTTACTTACACTGGCTCTTTTCTAGAAGTTCCCTTCCTCAAGTTAGTCCCAAAAGTAAGGTTTTACTGCCTTACTTCTACTCTCTGTTCAAATGTCAACTTCTCATAAAAATTTTGTCTGACCTCACCATATAAAATAGCAACCATATCTTCACTAACCAAACCTCTTACCCTGCTTTATTTTGCTTCATTGCACATATCACTATCTGAAGCAGCATATAGTTGTTTCTCTCCCTCCCTCTTTTTCCCCTCCTCCCTTTCCCTCTCCCTCACCCTCCACACAGAAACAGTGACAAGGATTTTTGTTTTGTTTTGTTTTTATTTTTTTATTTTTCTAAGATTTATTTATTTATTTATGATAGACATAGAGAGAGAGAGAGAGAGGCAGAGACACAAGAGGAGGGAGAAGCAGGCTCCATGCCGGGAGCCCGACGTGGGACCCGATCCCGGGACTCCAAGATCGCGCCCTGGGCCAAAGGCAGGCGCCAAACTGCTGAGCCACCCAGGGATCCCCAGATTTTTGTTTTGTTTTGTTTCACTGCTGTATCCCCAGGGCCTAAAACAATGCTTGACATATAAGAATCACTCAGTAATTATCTATTATTAAATGGATGGATGAATAATACAAATTGATGTCCTCTCACAGTACCTGGAATACAGTTAGCACTTAGTAAATCCTAGGTCTTATTACCAGGCTCTTGATAAATATGTGTTGAATAAATAAATGAGTTTGTTCAAAAGTAGCTGAAAGAATGTTATCTACATTGAGGCAGAATCATCATCTGCCTCTTGATCCTGTGTCTCACCTCCTGATCACCTTGCCAGATTCTCCATTCAGACACTAGGTGCCTAGGGCTCAGAAAGCCATTGCATCCTACTTGTGAAAGCCCACCTGAATGTAACCTTACCCTCAAACAGTTGCAAAGATATCAGAAGCAGCTATTGCTCACTTGCCAGAGAGATCCCCTGTGTAAAGCCAAACTCACCCACAGAGGTTCAGCCCAGATACGGCCTGGCTAGTCATAATGACATAAGGCTGGGTCAGGACCACGTGGCTTCTCTGAACTCAAACATTAAAAGCATTTTTATTCCCCATATTTTCCTTAGACTTATACACTGCAAGCAAGGTTGGTTCATCTCAGTAGGTGCCCTAGGTTTATGACTTTTAATATCGAAAAGGAACTGAAAATAATAATAATGGAGACTATTGTTGAGTAAAACAAAGCAGCTTCTACATCTTCCCTATATAGTTTCTTTATTCAGAATCAACTATTTTCTTGGTTAAATTTCTTTGATTCTCTTACTTCAAACTAGAAGAAATGTTAAAAGGGCATTTATGGGAAGGTTAATAGGGTCTCACACAGAATTCAAAGAAAAGCTGACCTCAGGCCTCTGGGAGGGTAGAGATCCAGGAGTCTTTTCACTAGGATTTGCCATTAGAATGACACATGGAAACTACAAGCTAGAAATAATTTGATTGCACCAGCTGATTTCTTGACATGTGTTCAGGCCTAACCAATTGTTCCAATCAATTGACTGGAAGAGGTGGGTTGGGGAAGGGGGAGTCATATAAGAGAAACATGATACCAGGAGAAATGTAGTTTTCAGAAAAGGAAGAATAACTGGACAAATATCCTGGAAGTGTCTCAAACACATAAGGGAGAGTAGAGGGCAGTTAAGATGTTGCTCGATAGGCAACATATACATACAAAAGAAAAATGCTTTGCCAACTCAATCATCTGATCTAACAAAAACAAAATATTGATTTTTCTGAGAAGCTCATTCAGCCTGGACCATATGCAACAGCTGTGCATGCTGTATCTGGCATGCATCATTACAACTCTCATAAAACAGGGGGGAGGCGCATTAGGAAGCCAAAGAATTAACTTCCAACCCTATCATGTGGTCTTAGACTATGATTTAAACTTTATTTGCCTCAGGTTCCTCATCTGCAAAACGGGAAGAATAATATTTTCCCACACAGCATAAGAATGAGGTGAGATGGCAGATAGTGTAGTACAGAAGTCAAGAAAACAGACCTGATGTCCAACCAACAGTACAACCTCACCTTCTCAGAGCTACACACTCTGTATCTTTAAAACAAGGACAAGTGCACCCACCATGGGCTCTGTTGGCATGAAATAATTTATACAAAGCACTGTGCATAGGTCCTTATAGTTCAAGGGCTTAAAACTGTAGTTAAAAACTTGTAAGTGGACAGCCTTGGTGGCTCAGTGGTTTAGCGCCGCTTTCAGCCCAAGGCGTGATCCTGGAGACCCGGGATCAAGTCCCATGTCCGGCTCCCTACATGGAGCCTGCTTCTCCCTCTGCCTGCATCTCTGCCTCTGTGTGTGTGTGTGTGTGTGTGTGTGTGTGTGTGTCATGAATAAATAAAATCTTTTAAAAAAATAAAAACTTTTAAGGAAGTGATAGTACTTTGAAAAATGTAAAACACCTGTGGGTGCACACTATGGTTTTTGATATTATTATTGTTACTATTGCTATTATCATAGCTTCACTACTGATTCAAGGAAGCACAGTAGGAACAAGAATGAAGAAAGTATAACTTCAAAGTATGTTCTTATCCTTCCTTCTTCAAAAGACTCTTCCTTGCTACCAAGTAAAAGAAAAATACTTTGACTTGCTGGATAAAGCCATCTCCAGCCTCGTTTCTTGCATTCTCTCCTTCTTGTTAGTGTTGCTTCCCCCGCTGTATTTCATAACCAGGCTCACTGGCTATGGGTCAGTCCCCAAATACACTTGTGACTTAGAAATCTCTGTGACTTTATTTATGCCCTTTTCTTCTCTTGGAAAGATCCTTTGATTAAGCTCTGCCCATTGAAATTCTTATTTTAAATCCCATATAATCTCCTAGATTCTCACTGCAATGACTGCCATTGCCAGCTTCTAGGTTATTCATTCACTCCTTCAAACTTTGTTTGTACCTTTGCTCATAATTAGCTCTTGTTTTTTTTTTTTTTTCTGTTTTGTTTTGTTTTTTTTTTACTATTTTTTATTTTTTTTTAATTTATTTTTTATTGGTGTTCAATTTACTAACATACAGAATAACCCCCAGTGCCCTAGCCCTTGTTTTATTTAGGTATTCTATTTAGTTGTTTACATGATCCAGCCTCCCACCCCATTAAAAGCACCAAAGGGCAGGAGGCAGTACTGTGCATCATTGTTTTATAATCCCTGTTAGCTAGCACAGTGGCTGACATACAGAGTTGTTGGAAGGGAAGGGAAGAAAAAAAGGCAGGAAGACAGAGGGTTATAAACTGCACTCTGTAGAGCTCAGACACATGATCATGATAAGCATTTAGCACTATGTTCTAATCAATTGGATCACCCAGCCTAGCAGAGTACCCAGAAGTGAAAAAATAAACTTCTTCTGATTATAAACTCAGGAGAGTTTTTACCCTTTCCATGATGGCAATCATGGAATTCCAGGATATCTAAACCCTAAAGGAAACCCAATGATAATTTAATTCAGTATCTCCATATTACATATAAAGAAAGTGAGGCCTAGAGAGATTTAACCTCCAGCCCCCAAAGGAATTAAGTGAGCAGCTGACCTGAGGCTAGGATCAGGGCCCCTCTGTGCCTGCCATGTCCAGACTATCTTTCCCTGCTCCCACCTGCCATTTCTAGGCTTGACCTGATTTTCATCTTCCTGGGCTTGGCCCCTGACTTCATGTCCCCAGTTCCTTAGTAGCCCAACTCAGTATGACAGTGGCTCATTCTAAGGACTTCTTATTTAGACAAAGAAAAAAGAGAGGTACACAGCCCAGAATGAAGCAGCCAACAAAAGACCTAAGTGAGCCCACAATGTTAGAAGCACTGTCCATAAGCCCACCCTCATCTTTGATACCAGCGGCAAGTTTGGGGGTTCCCAAGACCACCCCTGGGGTTGTTAATTCACTAGCAGGACCCAGAACTCACTGTATACTGTTAGACTCATGGTTATGGCTTATGACAGGGGAAAGATACAGTTTCAAATCAATCAAGGGAAGAATTCATGGGGCAGCTTCCAAAAAGTTCCAAAAGCAGAGTTTCCACTGTCTTATTACCCTAGAGCTGGGGATAGTGCTGCTTTCCCAGCACCAGGTGTGACAACATATGCAGAGTATTTGTCAACCAGGGATGTTCCCCGCACTCCTTAGTGTGCAGAGTTTTCATTGGGGT
Source organism: Canis lupus familiaris (assembly GCF_011100685.1). Lineage (NCBI taxonomy): Eukaryota > Metazoa > Chordata > Mammalia > Carnivora > Canidae > Canis > Canis lupus. The sequence continues at coordinate 50,922,353 of NC_049225.1, forward strand.
TTTATTATACAGACACATTTGACTGCCCAGATGGTTAAGGCTCTCTACATGTTGACCTGATACTGTGTAACCCAAAGTTCCCGTAGAAAATTGCATCTTTAGATTATCTAGAATGACCCAACATCCACAGGCAAACAAAAACACTCTCAGGCAAGACTTTCTGAAACCTTAGAGGTTACTTCCCAGAAGTGGAGGGAGAAGGGCAAACCTTTCAGGCAAGGTTAAAATCTTTACCATCACATAGATACTCTTCCTGGACCCTCCTTGTCCTTACTTCAGCAAAGCATATTGGGAAATGTATGAGCTTTGGCATCAAACAGGCCTGTGCAGGCTTTATCATTTATACTCACACGACTTCAGCCAGGCATTCATATCTGCTAACTAAGTTTTTCCCTTTGAAAAATGGAGATAAAATACCTATCACTTGCAGTGTTTGTAAAGATCAGAGTTAATGCTTTTAACACTTCATATAATGCTCACATGTAGTACATACCAAATAAATGAGAGATGTCATTAATACCTTATGTTCCTCAGTCATTTCTTCATCCTTTTTTCTGTTGTGATCTCTTGCTCTCCCTTTCTCTTTCATGATCTCTCTCATTCTTCCGTGTCCTGTTTCCTTTTCCAACCTTTCATCTTCTCTCAAGATATGAAGATGTCACTTCAGTGTACTGTGAATAAGGAAATGCCAAACTCAGAGGAACCAAATCCTGCAGCAGCCTTGGGATATATTGCCCTCTAGAGACGGCCCCTGTTGGACAAAGCCATCTGTCCCAGGCTGGGATGAACAAGAGCTAACACATTGTAATAACTTAGCTCCACTCCAGAGCTGGTGTAAATTGAAGATGAAAATATGTTTTCCAAAAATACTCAGGCTGCTACAGATGTCTGGGCCTGCTTCACCTTCGGTTATACAATAATCTTGCCTGGGCTTCTCTTCTGGGTTCACAGGGATGGCTGGGCTCACATGCCAAGAAACATTCCTAAGAAAAGCTCTGTGATCCTCACTAGCATTAGCAACCAGTATACTCAGTGCACAGAAAAAGAATCTAAAGCATTCAAGAGTAACATTGACCATTATAAAGTCAGGTCTTAGCAAGACCACAGAACTCAAACTGTCCAGAGCTACACTTATATATCTCTCAGAGGTTTCCCTTATGCTGCCTGGAATTGTTCCCGGATTTGGGAAAGAGAAAACTTCTCCACGCTACTATTCTGTGATTCAGATAACCTTCTATGTATACTTTCCTTCAAAATACTTTCTCCTACATCACTACAATCATAAAGATGGAAATCCAAAAGAGTCCTGGTTAGGAGCTTCTGTTTTCAGACTATTAAAGATCTGAGTCACCGGTTTTGCTGTTTTCTTCCCTGCACTTCCTCCCACAAATGTGGCACTTAGAATGGTCAATGGTAAGGAGCCTGTATATTTTCTGCGTGAGAATCTCATGATAAATCTGTGACATAGTCCCAGGCAATAAGAGCTGTGTAAGATAGTTAAACACTGGTGCACTGCTCCTATTTTACCACAAGGTCTAGAGAGAGAAAGTCACTTCTCCAAGGTCATAGACCTTCTTAGTGAGCTGAGTGGGTGACTGACTAATCTCAGGTAATGAGTAAAGACTAAACTAAAGTGAAAGCAAATATTTTGCTTTCCATATCTTCTGGCTATTTTTATATCTGGCCTCTCTTATTTGCCTTGAAATTATATTTCCCCTGTGAACATTCCTTCCTTCCTTTACCTTATTTAAAGTCCTCTTCCTTTTCTAAATCAGGTATCATTATCTTTTTCAATATAGATATTTTTTTAAATTATCAGGTCAGAGGAATAAGGTCCTCTTCCTTAGTTCATTAATGCAACAAATATTTATCAAGTTCCTCTACACACAAGAAACTATTCTAGGCTATCTAAAAACTGGAAAGAACAAAACAGACAAAAATCCCTACCCTTGTGTAATTTATATTTTAGTAGTGGGAAGCAAGTAATAAGAAAACCAAAAATAATAAAAATCATGTATCAAATGGTAATAAATGTTTTGGAGGAAAAAAAATCTAAGGAAGAATAATAAAGAGGGTTGAAGCATAGAGGGCTTGCAGTTTAGGGTGGTCAAGGAAGTTCCCAGTGAAAAGGTGACATTTGAGTAACCAGGGGAGGTGATCAAGAGAGTCCAGTGGGTATCAGGACAGAAGTAACAGCAGGTTCTTGGGCTCTGAGGAGGCATTCCAGGAGTGTCCTAAGAACAACGAGGATACAACTGTGAATACAGCAAAGTAAACACAAAGGTAGAGGCTTAGAACGGGGGCCAGAGAAGAGAGGAGGGGCCAGAAAGTGGAGGATCTCCTGTTGTAACTGCATAGTAACTAAGGAATACAAACAGAAAGGAACTTCAGTTATTTTGGCTTTTACTCTGAGCATATAGGAAGCCATTTAAGACTTTTGAGTGGAGTCATGAAATCACTTGATTTCTGTTTTTAAGAACAAGTATGGCTACTCTTTTAAAAATAGACTCTTGGGAAGCCCAGGTGGCCCAGCAGTTTAGCGCCGCCTTCTGCCCAGGGCCTGATCCTGGAGATCCGGGATGGAGTCCCATGTCAGGCTCCCTGCATGGAGCCGCTTCTCCCTCTGCCTGTGTCTCTGCCTCTCTCTCAATCTCTCTCTCTCTCTCTCTCTCTGTCGCTCATGAATAAATAAATAAAATCGTAAAAAAAAAAAAATAGACTCTAAGAAGGCATAGTAGAAATGCAATCAGCTTGGTGTTTATTGCAACAAGCCAGTTGAAAGATGTTTGTGGTTCAGATCAAGGTATATCAACAATGAGAAATGCTCAGACTCTGAATACATACATATTAAGGCAGAGAAGAGGTGGTATTTCCTGATTTCTTGTATATAATTGGATAGAGGGTACAACAGAGAGACATAGACAGAAAGTCAAAGGGATATGAGAATAACACAAAAGTATTTGGCCAACAACTGGAAGGATGGAGCTGCAATTTGGATACAAATTATGATTAATCTCTCTCTCTGCCTCAGTTTTCTCATTTGCCAAATGGGTAAACTAGTTGAAATGATAAATTTAAAAAGTTAAGTGAATTGTTACAAGCAAAATGCTTAGAATTATTCCTGGTTCATAATAAGCAAATGTTAGCTACTATTGTCACGATTCTCTTCTTTTTCCTGCTTATTTCTTTCAGAGAACTAAGCATAATTTTTTGTCATCTATTTCCTTCACTGAAATGTAAGCTTCATGAGGACAAAGATCTCATATATCAAGTTCATTCTATATCATCAACTTCTACAACAGTGTTTCAGCCTTAACATATGCTTCATAAATATTCATGAGTAGAAGTGTGAAAAGATAGAACACTCAGACTGCCTGGATTTCCCATGATGTCTTTGTTTGATATATGTACTGCCTATTTCATACACTCATACTTGTCTGTTTTCTGTTTAGAAAATTTGGTCACTGGCATTAAGGACAGCCTTAAAAGGTAGACCACACATAAGTTAAATAGTGCACTCTGAAAAGTCTATGCTATGCCTTGATGGAAGGAAGACTTCTACATAAATACAGCCATCAGCAGAAGCTCTGAAATTCCAGACACCACAGTCCATGCCTGTTCCTTCTGATGCTGAAATCAATGCACCTGGTTCTTTAATTAGCAGAGCCATTGCTCTGCCTCCACCCCCTGGTTCCGCTGTCAAGATGTCGCACATCTCTGAGCTGGCTTTCCATCCCAAGATGGTTTAGCTTGCTGTGCATGGCTGGAGGAAAGCAGGAAAAGGGCAAGGAGCCAATTAGGTTGAAATGGAATCCAGTCTTTGGAGGCCCCTTGTCAGGGTGAAGAGTATTGGATGTTCCCAAAGATGACAGATGCTTCTTTATTTGGGCTGATCTCAGGGGTTAGAGGTCATTTGTAAATAAGATTTGCTCCATTTGGTATGGCAAGTCCTGTTCTTTGTGCCTCTTTTTTTTTTTTTTTTTTTAAGTCCATGAGTCTTTCTCTGTGTTTCGACATGCTCACTGCCAGCAGAAAGGCCATTTGGTCTGGAATAAATATTTCAAATCCTTCGGAGCAGCTGAAGTAGCAACCAACTGTTAGATAGGTTCACTTAGGGCACCAGTGATCAGTTCGTACAATGCTAAAAACAATCCAATGAAAGAGGGAAGGTAGAACAATGCACGTGATGAATAAATGAACAAAGAATTGAATGAATGAGTGAATATATTAGTGAAGTCTCAAAGATTATTTCCTCTTATTTGAGCTGAAAGGAGAGGAAATATGCTAAATTGTTATTTAGTCTTTATTTTGTTGGTCTAAGTAAATTTAGTCTTTATATAGATGATATTCCCTGGAATGTAATCTTCAAGTAAATATGAACCTATTCTGACTACAAACACAAATTTTAATCCAAATCAGGGAATTTTAACCCAGGTCAATAGACTCACAAGTATCCATGAACTGCCTGAAATGTGCTTTTTAAAATATATTTAGTTAACAACCACCTATAAGGAAAGCACTTAGTATGGGGCAGTCATTGTTCTAATGTTTTAGAAAAATTATTTCCTGTAATCCCCACAACCCTGGGAGGTAAATATTATTACTATCCCCATACTAGTTCTCAGATACTAAGATAAGTAGGACTTAGCAGCTAGTAAATGAAAGAGCTAGTAGTTTGGATCTAATTGTATCATCATGATAGGTCAAGGAGAAGACATGGATATTGAGGGGTGGTTTTTTTATTTTATTTTTTTTATTTTTTGGTTTTGCTTTATAAGAGAAGGAATAATGAAAAGAATCAGAATATCTCATAGAATCCAAAGGCAAAGAGAGCAGCTAGCCTCACAAGGCATTAGAACCAGAGAATGACGAATCATCAGGAGCTGTTGTAACCATCTACCTGGTCTCTTAGCTTTTCTTTGTGTTTTCTCTTCAAGACTGGCCTATGAACCCACTCATCAGCTGGAATGAGTGGCCCACAATAGCTGACCAAGACACAACCCCAGGTTCTTAGCCTTTCTCATCTGGCTCTCACCTTTACCTCTCATTGGTGGTTCCACAGATAAATAATGATTAGCCTAAGTGGATAGGGTTCTTAAGTTCAATTTCTAGAAACTTCATTGCCTATCATGAGTTGTACTTAAGTAGCCTGTTCAGAACTGTGCATTCCATGTTCATTCCTTCGTGCAATGATACTCACGGCAATGAACTTCGGCCTTGGGGAAGTCAAAATGGTGGGCTTGAACCCAGGGATGATAGTGTTGAAGATCTAGCAGAACCCACTTTATATCTTGAAACATTATTTTCCCCATAAAATCAACATTATAAGCATTATAAATCAGGTAGAATCACTATAGTTACCTATGAATGTTCATTGTTCAAGAAGTGTTAATATTTGAGAAAGAACAGACTATCCCATGCCAGAATGTGCCATTTTAGCACATGGATTATTTCAAACTGAGGATAGGGCCCAGCCGACTCAGGAAGAGCTTTTTACCTCCCCTGCATAGCATGGCAAACATTTGTTTACCAAACATTTGCTCTTCACACCTTCCTGTGAATTATCTTTCTTCTCTTTGAAGTCTCAGATCCCTAGCCCTTCTCCTTAGCTCAGAGTGGTATATAAGTCTCATTACCTGACAGAGAGACTCATATTTTTATGGGCTCCCACACATATGAAGTTTGTTTTTCTTCTATTAATCTATCTTATGTCAATTTATTTTTAGGTTAGCCAAAGAACCTAGAAGGGAAGAAAAGATTTCCACCCTTACACATTCCATAAGGACAGAACACCACTGTTCATGAAGCCCTAGGTGGTCTGATGCATCCTGACCTGTGATTCAAAAAGAACAATGTGTGTGTATTGCCCCTAACTCATGAAACCCCAAGTGGCAATTTTCTACTTACACTGTTTGTATCATAAGTAACAGCACACACACATACACACTCACTTCTTGGCAGCCACAACTTGTATTAAAACTCGCCTACTCACCACAGCCAACGTAGACACTCATGCCAGTTACCATCTGCATGAATTGACACCAACAATAATAAGAAAAGGCAATGGGCTGAGTCATGAGATGGAATCATTTTTGATTGCATGACTTTATGAGCAGACATGCAAATCATATGCTTCTTTATCAAAGCTACAATTTTGGCCAAGGCAACATCTCTCTTTGAAAAGCTGACAGCAGATGTGGTGAAACATCAAAAAAGTTTTCAGCATGAGTAAAGGATAGTTTGAGCTCTTCGGGAAGAGGAAGCTATCAAGGAAAAGCTGCAAATGCAGAAAAGAAGCAAGGCAAGAATCCTCCAGAGAGTTTGGTAGTTGAAACTATTGAAGTAAGATGCTAGCAATTGCACAATATTTTACATCACAAAACAAGGATCAAGATTTCCTGGTCAAAGCCCCACTGCAAAGGTTTTCAGGCATAGTGACTCATAAGAAAAGTTTAGGAGGGTTGACTTTAATTTGAATTCAATTCAAAGGACCCTGAAGCAAAGAAGAATGCTTAAGGAGCTTGTTAGAGTGATATTGGCCAGAAAAGGAAGCCAGCATTTTTATTTCAAACTCCATTGCACTCAAATTTTTGTCAAGTCTTTTTAAAGAAAAGAAAGAAAATACAATGTAGCCTTTATATTCACTATTTGATTTGTGCTTCTTAGTAATGTTTGTAAAAGCGCATATTTGGGGGTTATTTTCCTCCTCATCTATTTTCATGATTAGTGTTGATTTTTATGGTATACAAAGTTTTCATAAGGTAATAATAATTCATAACATCTGTCCTATGGAAATAAGGACTTCTATTATGTCAACTAGATTTGCCAGCAGAACACAATTAGGTTAGGAGTTGCAGTTCAGAGATATTCAGAGAAGTCATAAGATAAGTAGCCAGTGCCTTGAGAGGGGTTACACTGCTTCACATTTGATAAGCTCTCAACCAATTTACTTCTGTTAAAGCAGGCACTTAAAAATGCTACACGCTGGAACAAACTATCTCAAGTCCAGTAAGGGCTTGAGTTTTCAAAAGGGGATGAAGCTCTGAGGATCTAGACCCTTTTGTTCAAGAAGAAAGTATTGAAGAGCAAACCAATGGCCCAAGTGGTGTCACTTAGGTCATGTCAGCAAACCAAGGCTTAATACCAATTCCAGTTTCAGCTTCAACCTCCTCCAGAAAGGTAGTCTCAATTAGTATGTGAGGAATTCTCTGATCAGCATCATTGAGGTAATCTGCCATATGGGATCTCTCCATCCCCCAAAGGAAAATGTGGTAATACACCTAATAAGACCCAGCTCTTCCCCCTAAAGGAAGATGGGCTGGTCTGGAACAATACTTTTTTTTTCTTTTGCTAGTAACTTTCTTGCCCACCCTCCTTCCTATAATAACTTTCCATTTTATACAGCTCCTCGAAGCTCCCCACAACTTGCTAGATGGGATGCTGCCCAATTCATGAATTGCTTAATAAAACAGATTAGATCTTCAAAGTTTTGTTCATTAACAAGAGAAAAAAGAGCAAATGAACTACACAAAAGAAGAGAACTAGAAAACACACATACCTGCTCTCAAAGACACACCAGGTCTTACCCTCCATCCAATTTATCAAATTTTAACATTGTGTCATTTTTGCTTTAGAGTTTTTTTTTTAATTTATTTTTTATTGGTGTTCAATTTACTAACATACAGAATAACCCCCAGTGCCCGTCGCCCATTCACTCCCACCCCCCGCCCTCCTCCCCTTCTTTAGAGTTTTTGAAAGTTTATTGTGGATCCCTCTCTCATGCTTCTTCTTCCTCCTTCTGCAAACATAATTATTGTCCTAAATGTGATATTAGTTTTTATCATATGTTTTTCTACTGTAGTAAGTGTGTATATAAATCCACAAACAATGTATAGTATTCTTTCAAGTCTTATGTACATGGTATTTATGATAGAAACTCTTTGTTTCCTGCTCAATATTTATTTATTAGTGGACCCACTCAGTATTTACTTTTCTTCTTTATAGAGCAAGTAGTGTATTCTGGGCAGCAATGTACCCTACTAAAGGCTTACATTTACCACCTCCTCTTTCAGCTATAGGGACAGCCAGTGAGATGAAACAAAGGTCATTGGGCAGGGCTTCTGGGATGTGACTCAGCTGACAGATATACCTTTGATCGTCCTTCTTTTTCCTTCTTACTTAGGACACTACCATGGTGGATGAAGCTCTAATACCTCTCTTTGGTTCATGACATCACCTTAAGATCAGAAACCAGTGCTAAGGGTGGCAAGGCAGAAAAGTCCTGGGTCTCATGACCTCGGAACCTCTGAATCAGCCCTGGACTACTTACCTCAAGATTCATTTTATGTTGTAAATATGAATACAAATTTAAATATCTTGTTCGAGGCACTTTTTGTTGTTAAATGTAGTTTAATTTCACCCTAAATAATAGAGAATGATACTAAATGACTCATCTTCAAAACTGAATTTTTTGCTCAACATTATATTTTTGTTACTCAGCATTCTGAGTTTATTTTATAAGGCAGGTATAGTGTTAAAATCACCAATTCTGGGGTTAGACTGGCTGGTTAAAGCCCAATTCTGTCATTGATAGCTATGATTGTTGAGGGCAATTACTCATGTTTTTCTGTATCTTAGTTTGCTCATCTATAAAATGGGGATAAAAATAGAAACCCTGTCAGAGGAATGTTAAGAGAATTAAATGAATTCATATTTATATGCAAAGTACTTACAGTAGTACCTACAGTAAAATAATTAAACCTATAGAGAAGTATTAACTATTATTTTGCTATTTATCAATGATGATAATATTGTTCAGTTTTAAGTACCATGTAATATTTCCTTTTATAAACATGCTATTTTATTTTTTTCCTCCTATGTTTGATGTTGTGTTTGAGTTGTTTCCAGTTTTTAACTTTTACTAAATAATGATGCATTGCACATTGCAAAATATATGCCCTGAATTTCTGAATATACAGGTGTAGGTTTTTCCAGGGTATCTACCCAGAAGCAAAAATTCTGAGTCTAGGAACATGTGCACTTTCAGCCTGGCTTGATAATGCTAAATTGCTTTCCAAAGTAGTTGTAACAATTTGTATAAGAAAGTGCCCATTGCATTTCATCTTTGCCAAATCTCAATTAGAATTTTTTGCCAATTTGTTGATACAGCAAGGTATCACTTTGTTGTTGTTTTAATTTGCATTTCCCTATTACTAAAAAGCTGGAAATAATTTCATGTGATTTGGAGACATTTGGGTTTCCTCTTCTGATAACATCCTGTTCCTATCATTTCTTATTTTTCTTCTGAGTTATCCTTTCCTTTTTGTAAACATAATAATGTTACAAACAACTCTTGCCAATCTTTGACTTGCCTTTCCACAATCTTTAGGGCACAGAAAATTTAATGCAGTCAAATCTATTAATCTTTAATTATTGATGTCTTTGCCTTAAGAGTTCCCTCCCTGACACAAGGTCACAGGATTTTCTTCTATATTTTTTATTGCACCTGGAATTTACTTTTCATGTGCAGTGTAAAGTAGAAATTTGTTGTTGTTGTTGTTGTTATATGAGTTAACGATCTGAACACTATTGACTGAGTAGTCTGTCCACACTGATTTGTAAGGCCACATCTGTCACATATCAAGTCCCCATATGTACACAAGTCTGTTGCCCAGCTCTCTGGTGTGTATCATCTGTCTATTTGCTATTTGGGTGCCAATACACACTGTCTGAACCTGTCTCCAAGGGGTCTTTAATCCATGAGATAATTCAGGAACCTTGGTTTGTTGGCATTGTACAGATAAATCAAATCATAGGATGGATTTTCCCCTGTTCAGGCAGCTCTTCCAGCACTATGTAGGACAAGTTTCAGTGCCACAGGGACACAGCAGAAGGGAAGAATAGATTTAACTCAAACTTGCCTTTTACCTCTCTTCTCTTCAGGATATATATATATATATATATATATATATATATATATATATACCCTGTGGTGTTTCAGACTCCAAAATCCATACATGCACACCACCATCTGAGTCTATTCCACATGATGCTGTATTTGATAGTCCCCACCCCCGCCACATTGTTGAGCAACAAAGCCATTTGTCTTTCTAATGATCCAAAGGAAAAGAAAGTTGCCGAGGCAATATTTATAGCCTAGATAATATGAAGTGTTTGTGACAGAGACCATTATATTGGAGATATAAAACATCACCAAATCCCCACATGCATAACTTTAAAAAGATTGAGAAAATTGGAAATAAATTATCCACTTACCAGATGGAGTATTATCTCCTTGGCTTTTTCATAAAAGGACAGAATGAAGTGATCCGGGAGTGGGAGAGAAGGTGAGTGTAGTTACCTACATTTGTTAATTTGCTTTTTTCTCAATTTCCTATATCAAAATAAGCCAAAGTATCCTAGAAAGAATGCTAATTTTATCTTATAAATCAAATTTTAAAAAGCCTGCAACACCCTAAAAATGCCTAATGGTTGCCAAACCCGCTGGGTACCAGAAAATGTCAGTGGGTCTGCCTCAGCAGCCTCAACCACAATCAATCAGACAGGAACATAAAAAGCAAGGCCCAGTGGTTTTCCTAAGCATCCAGGATCTCTCACCAATGACTGAGGTTTAATGAAGAGAGAACTGAGCCCCAGGGACTAAGTCTGCAGAAGGGGAAGATTTCCTAGAGGCATGGACAGCTCCCAACTCCCATCAAATAGTCCAACCAGACCCATTACTCTGTCATTCTTCTTCCAGCTTGTAGTGGCAGATTGATTTATCACTGTGCTGCTTCTCCACATCTCCATGGGAGTATTCAAGTGGTGACACCTGTTTCTATACTTTTTTCTCTGTGTGTTTGTGTGTGTGTGTGTGTGTGTGTGTGTGTGTGTGTGTCTTTTCTCTCTTCTCCTGCCTCTGGGTTTACAGATTTGTGGTTTTGTCATAGGAGATGACACCATGTTCTCCTTCACAATCTTACAGATCTCCTTCCACACATCCAAAATTAGTAACTTCTTTACTATAGGAAGCAGATTAACAATTATGGTATTGTTCTTCAGAAAGCTATCTGTGGATCTGTTTGCCCCTATCCTGAAGATAAAAAGTGCATATTGCAATAAACAAAAAAGAATATGGGTTGTTGTCACCTGCCAATGCAAAGTCTCTGCCCAGATATATTCTTGCTCGCAGTTTAATGAGTCTTATAACAACCAGGGAGCCTTTTCAGAATCTCAAATGAGGCAAAAAGATTATGATTGGTTATCATGGAGAGTCCAGACTTCCTGCCCCAAAAAGTCAGACTCCTAAGCACCTGTACCAGCTCAAGGGTCCTACTCATAGTGGGAGAACCAGAAGTAGTGTGGATCACACCAGAAAATCATTTAATATTGTTTCAAGTAGGGATAAAGGATTTTAAAACAAAGAAACAAACCATAAACCAACCTTTGACCAATTGAGTTTCTTGGTGCCAATGACCAAGTATCATTGGAGCACTGGGGTCAGGATCTGTACTATTCTCTAATTTAAAATGCTTTGTAATTTAAGAAATTTTTTAAATGCCCAGGTGAAACACAAATAAAGTCTGTAGTTTAGTTAATTATATTGTATTGATGTTAATTTCTTATCTTGGCAAATGTATCCTGATTCTATGAGATTAGGAGAATGTTAGGTAAAAGAACTCTCTGTATTATCTTTGCAACTTTTCTGTTAATTATTCTGAAATCAAAAATTTATTTTTAAATGAATCATCCAGGGCAATAACAGATATCTAAAATTATAGGAGCAAACACAAATGGTTCACACTGAGGTAGAAAAACCAAAAGCCAGGCTGTCCAGACTGTGGATTAGGAAACTGACAATTCAACTGATTATCACCTAACCTTTCTTCATTTATTTTATTATTCTGAGTAAAAGAGCCATCGGATTGATCTCTTACACATGGAAAAATTTAGAATTATTCATAGCCATACCCTGTAAGCCACAATTTCACCAAATATGAAAATTCAGTACAAATTTAATTCTGCAATCTTTTTTTTTTAAGATCCCATTTATTTATTGATGAGAGACACAGAGATAGAAGCAGAGACAGGCAGAGGGAGAAGCAGGCTTCCTGCAGGGAGCCCCATGTGGGACTCAATCTGGGGACCCGAGGATCAGGCCCTGAGCCAAAGGCAGATGCTCAGCCACTGAGTCACCCAGGCATCCCTGATTCTGCAATCTTGTAGTTCACCCAGACAATATCAGTTCTGCTGTGTGCGAATGTCGCATTTCTAAGGAAATAGGGAACTAAAGAGTTCCCTAATAAATAAAACAGTATATTGGAAGTAAAAATTTATATGAGATAATATTGAAAGATAAAGAATATTGAAAGCATATGAATTATGATCTTAGAACCACAGGGAGAGCTTTTGCTAAGAGATCTAAGAGCACCCTTTTACAAGTATTTTAGTCAGAAATGATCCTAAGCAGTTAAGGACATGTAATCCCATGTCATGGGGACAGAGTTTCAGGAACACTTCCCCAGTAATTTATCTATGTCAAAGATCCAGTCAGAGTCATTGAGATCTAAGAAGCCAGAAATCAAAAACCCTACTTCATAAATCAGAACAATTTTGTTTTTATGCTTTATAACAGATATTAGCTACAAACAAAATGAACTTCCAGTTTCTAATATTAGGAGAGGCAAGCATTAAAAAGTTCTAGGGAACAGATTCTGAGTGAAACTGTGCCATACCCTGCTGTTATTTAAAAGGATAAATTTCATTTATATTGACATTATATAGTACGGTACCTTGATTGTCTTATTCAAAATATTTTACATTCTCAAAACTTTGTCATAAGGAGGGGAACTTCTGCTATGAGGTCTCAAGTTCCTTAACCACAGATCCTTCTAAGTGGGCATTATTGAGGAACTTCGTATCTATGGCTAAAAAGAACCACCATAATACCCCAATAGATTGTTTGGAGGATAAAATATAAGAACAGAGTTGAAGTTCTTTGAAATTTTTAAAAATAATATTGCAATATACATTTTTTATTTATCAAATCAAGTACCGCTTGGTGCCTATCATTATACTAGGGAAGGAGGTATAAAGTGCTGTTGGATCCCAAGAAGTGCTGGGGTAAAGTGATGACAGGACACACTGGGCACTGGGGAAGAGTGGTGACTGCTCCCAGAATACACTGGGGGAGTCGTCAGTGGTGCCTGCTCCAAGAATGTTCTGGGGGAGTCAGTGATAACTGCTTTCAGGAGATACTGGGGGGTTAAAATGGTGACTGCTCCAAGAGACATGGAGGGTAGAGGGGTGACTACCCTGGAGAAGTCTTCATCCAGACAAGTCCATAGGCTCCATACATAGAACTAAGAGCTAAAATGGGATAAGGACAAAGTACTGTGAAGCACATGAGTAACCCTTCAATCATACTTCAGGACCAAGGAAGGTTTTCCAGGGGAGGGAACATCTAAGTCATAAAAATGAATGAAAATTAGCTAGGCTTTGGGGGAGGGTAGGGAGTGCTGCTGGTATTGGTCCCCACAGTGAGAGAGGCACAAAAGGAAATAAAATCATTTCCTATGACTAGGGCACAAAAGAGAAAAACAAGAGAAGCTATACCTAGTTCAGGGAGGGAAGGACTTGTAAATTATGTTACAGTTTTGTTTCTTATTCTATCTGATTGAAAATTGAAAGCTAGAAAGGGTCTTGAGCAAGGCAATGACAAATGAATCCACAATTTGATGACATCTTTCTGATTTCACTTTGGGAAAACAGGTTGGAGGGGAGAAAATATGGAAGCAAGGGGAAAAACTATGAAACTATCCAAGTAATTGAGGCAAGAGTAAGTTAGACTAATGTGATGGCAATGAACCCAGAGGAGAGTGGAGAGAACTGGCAGTATGTTTATAGGTTAGAATCAACAGGACTTGGTAATTGATTGGATACATCAGGTATTAGATACATCCAGAAGAGGAATCAGAAACTTAGGCAACTAAAAGGGTAGTACCACCATTCCATGAGATAGGAACTGTGGACAGCAGCTGATATAGGAGTAAAGATAATGAGTCTCTTGGAGGCAAACTGAGATTGACATTCTTAATAGATATCCAGATGGTGATGCAATAGACCAATTGGATATATCTTAAAACTCCTCCTTATATTGGGAATAGAAGTTTGGAACATGTGGAGGCCTTTTGAGAACATTGTCATTGCTATATTAATGTAAGAAGAGAGGAGAAATAATAAAGATGAGAGGGTTTAGTTATTTCTTTGGAAATATGAGAATGTTCAACCCAAAGCATGTATGAGAGAATAACTCAAAGAAACAGACTTATGAAAAAGACTCCAGTTCTGAAAAGAGAAAGGATCAGCCACTTAGCAATTGTGTGCTGTGAGATCTAACCTTTTATGGACAGGCTATCATCTGGGGAGGAAATAATCTGCTCTCTGGCAAGATCCCTCATCAGAGTCACTTATCTCCTTGACTTCTGAAAAGTCAGGGTGGGAATTAAATCTGAAGCAAAGGTGTTAGAGACACACATGGGCCTGAGTGATTACCCACTCTGATTCCCTCATTCATAGAGGAAGGACTAAGGTCCAGAGAGAGAAACCGACTTGCCCCCTGGTCACACATCTGGTCAGCAGGATGTATAAGCCAGGTGTAGTGCTTGGCTTGGCTTACCCTGCCCTTTAAAATCTAAATTAGATGAACTTGAATCCCTATCCCATATCTTATAAAAAACCCTATGCTAAAAAAAAAAAAAAAAAAAAAAAAAAACCCTATGCTACCACTTACCCCCCAACTTCTGCAAATTCTTATGGGACTTATGTTTCTCTTTGTCTTCTCTGGTTCTAATTTCCGGAATTTGCTAAGTTTCTCATTCTCTACTCTTTCTTGTGCCTCTTCTTTTATCTTCTCCCCTTGGCATTGAGCCAACCAAATATGGGAACAACTGTTTCTTGACTTCTAGACCTCTACCCCTAATCAAGTGTTATCATTTATACAAGGCCACTCTGTGTTATAAATTTTTCTGAACAATTTTAGAAAACATGAAAACACATTATATCATATTTCAATATCATACATATTTTTAGTGAATATTTGACCTTTAAAAAAAAAGTCCCGGGATCCCTGGGTGGCGCAGCGGTTTGGCGCCTGCCTTTGGCCCAGGGCGCGATTCTGGAGACCCAGGATCGAATCCCACATCGGGCTCCCGGTGCATGGAGCCTGCTTCTCCCTCTGCCTGTGTCTCTGCCTCTCTCTCTCTCTCTCTGTGACTATCATAAATAAATAAATAATTAAAAAAAAAAAGTCCCATATATATAATGGAATAATATTTGGTCATAAAAAAGAAAGAAATCTTGCAATTTGCAATAACACTGATGGGTCTTAAAGGCCTTATACTTAGTGAAATAAATATTAAATAATTTCACTTATGTGGAGTCTAAAAAAAAATGAGCTCATAGAAATAGTGAACAGGGATGCCTGGGTGGCTGAGTCAGTTAAGTGTCTGCCTTCCGCTTAGGTCATGATCCCTGTGTCCTGAGATCAAGCCCCACATTGAGCTCCCTGCTCCACTGGGAGTCTGCTTTTCTCTCTCCTTCTGTCACTCCCCCTCGCTTGTGCTCTCTCTCATGTGCACTCTGTCAAATAAATAAATAAAAATAAAATCTTAAAAAAAATGACATAGAGAACAGATTGCTGGCTGTCTGAGGTGAGGGTGCCTGCTATGGGTGAAATGGATGAAGGAGGTCAGAAAGTACAAACTTCCAATTATAAAATAAATAAGTTCTGGGGATGTAACATACAACATAAGATTATAGTTAATAATACTGTATTGCATATTTGAAAGTTGCTAAGAAAGTAGATTTTGAATATTCTTGTTACAAGAAAAAATTATAACTATGTATGCTGATGGATGTTGACCAGACTTACGGTGGTGATCATTTTGCAATATATACAATTATTGAATCATTACACTGGACACCTGAAACTATTGTAGTGTTATGTGGTAATTATACCTCAAAAAATTTTTAAAAGTCCCTCTACCCTTTTTCTGACAACACAAGCAGCAACTATCTTAATCTCTATTTCTTATACTCTTGCCAACTAATTCTCTCCTCCTTTCCTTCTCCCTTTCCTTCTTCCACTTTTGCGTTCCCTAGCCTTTCATCCCAAGTGCTAATCAGCGTTTATTTCCTCCCTAAAGAAACTGGAGGTACTTGCTAAAATATCAGTTTTTCTCATTCCATTTTACAGATCTGGTCCTATTTGCTGGGCACTAAGCCAGGTATCTAGTCCTTTTGGCTTTGAGAAAACTTCCAAATTTCCCAAGTCCTGCGAGCTCGCTGCCTGCTTCACCTGTCTTTCCTGGAGGTATTAGCATGTAACTCACAGAATCATGCATATGTTTGGAGGGAGGTGAACTGAGCCAGTCAGTTTGTCCTATTGTCTTTTAATTGCTTTCAGCCCTGCAGACTTCAAACAACTTTCTTCATCCTTCAGCTCAGCACTGATTTATTCAGTTTGTGCAAGCAATTTGTTCACTTTTAATTAGACCCAACTTAATTATTTTGTCAGTAAAATAAACCAAAAGAATCTATAAAACAACTTTTAAGTAAAATCACATTTCTGCCTGGAGGGATATAAAAAATGAAATTATGCATCTCATTTTACCTGCCTCTTACAAAGAAAAGATTGCCTACATTGTCTTTTGATTTCCCAAGATCTTTTGCCTTTATTAAGAAGTTACTTGGGAAATCAGGGTTGGAATAGAGGAAAGAAAATGGGTAAAGGTAGTTTTCAATAGAAAGCATGTATTTAAGTGCATAAGCTAGAATCTCTTCAGTTTTATTCTTTGGCAGTCCCCAGTTTACTATGATCTGGGAGCTAAGGGTACAAATTTCCTACTCCATCCCCAGAGCTTCTAACTCAGTAGGTCTGAGAGGTAGGAACAAGAGACAGAGCTCCTCATTTGCCTATTCTTACACGTTCTGAATTCATCCCTGCTTCCAGATACGTAGGCTTTCTTATTCACTAATTGAACACTTCTGCTTCTCCAGGAAGCTTGCCTTGTCCTACTCAGGGACTCAGATTTTCTTCTATCTTTGACAACTTTCAGAGCTTACTGTCTGTGTTTATACAATTCCCTATTGATAGCCTGTTACCTTTCCTGTGTTACCTTGTCTCTTCAACCATCTTGTTGGGGTGGGAACTGTGAGTTATGGAACTTTTTCTTTGCATTTATCTAAATACCCTCTATTCAGTTCCATGCTCACTCTGCTATGCTAGTGTTTCCAACCTTCCAAAGCCTTTTGTCATCAAAGAATTTCATAACCTACACCTAAGAGTTGGTATAATTTTAGTATCACGGATTGAGAAAATATATAATAGCAAAAGCTTACCATGAAATCAGTAACGCCTTTAAACAAATCTGCAATATATCCATTTCAACCATATCTGCTACATTTAAAAGTAGTGGCTCACATTTGCAACAACATGGGTGCAGCTAGAGAGTATATAAGCAAATTAAGTCAGAGAAAGACAACTATTATATGATTTCACCATATGTGGAATTTAAGAAATGAAACAAACAAGCAAAAAGTAAAAAATAGAGAGAGGAAAACCAAAGAACGGGCTCTTAACTATAGAGATCAAACTGATGGTTACCAGAGGGGATCAGGGGAAAGGGAATGGGTATAATAGGTGATGGGGATGAAGGAGTGCACTTGTGATGAACACAGGGTGATATATAGAAGTCTTGAATTACTATATTGCGTATCTGAAACTATTTTTTTATATCTGAAACTATTATAACAGTGTGTGTTAAGTAAATGAAACTAAAATAAAAACTCAAAAAGAAAAAATGGTGGCTCACATAGCATATGAATTCCATCTACAGACTATACCAGGAGCACACATGAATTCTCTAATATCTCACTATCATCAGCCTTAACTCAGGGCAGCATCTAAGGGACAGAATTTAGGGATCACTCTCTTGGCCTCAAATTTGAAGGAGGATACCCAAATAGAAGATATCAAAGTCTTTAGAAAGTCTAGGATCCCTTTCTTCAGCTGACAGGAAATAATGACAGGTCTGACTACATCCTAACTGCTGCACTGCATTGGATTAATCCTACACCCAATTCTACAGAGAAATGTCATTTAATCTAGGACGGGCAGAGACCACCAAAACTCACCAAAGATTCTGTATTCCCCACATAGCTCAGCCTCCCTTGTAGCTGAGGTTAGACCATATGGCTGATTCTGGCTATTCTCATTTGACTATGAGCAAAGTAATGTAGTTCACTCCTACCTCCCTATTATGGCTCTATTTAAAACCACATGTTGAGATAATGAGGCAAAGGGAATCCGGCCCCCTGAGCCAATGGATTGAGAAGAGTTACTTTGGAGCTGCAAACTTTTCATAGGTTGTACTAAGCCACTGAGATTTGGGGCTTTGTCTCAGCCTGGACTATAGCCTCGCCTGACTAGGACACTAGGCAAAGCATGAAGAAAGGGCCTTCAAGGGAGAGGAACTACTAACCACCTAGATTCTCACACATGTGCATGCATGCACATATAGGGTGGAGGTAGGCAGGGGTAGCAGAGAAAAGAGAATGCTTGGAGTATTTGAGAATATTGAGTAAGAAGAAAAGAGGTAGGTAGGAGCTGGGTCACATGAAGTGTCATGTAGGCCACAGTGAGAAGTCTGGGTTTTATATGAAAACAACATTATCATTGAGAATATTAAGAGGAGACCTGACATGATCTGATTTGCACTTTGGAAAATAACTTTGTCTGTTATGGGGAAACTAGGTTGGAAAGGGAGCAAGCAAGGATGGAGGAACCTGATGGAAGTCTGTGCAGTTGTCTATACAAGATATGATAATGTCTTTTATTAGATTGGAAGGAAGCAGTAGAAATGTTGAGAAGCAGCTGTATTTGAAAAATATTTAGAAGGTGAAAATGGGTAGAATTTAAAAATAGATTGCCTGTTCATCAAAAAAAAAAAAAAGTGAAATCTTACCATTTGCAATGACATGGATGAACTACAAGGTATTATGCTAAGTGAAATAAGTCAGAGAAAGACAAATATAAAATTTCAGTCATATGTGGAATTTAAGAAACAAAACAGGTGAACATAGGGGAAGGGAGGGAAAAATATAATAAAAAGAAATCAGAGAGGGAGACAAACCAGAAGAGACTCTTAATTATAGGAAATAAACTGAAGGTTGCTGAAAGGGAGGTGGATGGAAGGGTGGGGTAACTGGGTGATGGTATTCAGGAGGGCACATGATGTGATGAGCACTGGGTGTTATATGCAACTGATGAATCACTAAACTCTATCTCTGAAACTAATAATACACTATGTGTTAATTAATTGATGTTAAATAAATTTAAAAATTAGATTGTACCAAAAAAAAGAAATAAAAAATAACTTCCAGGTCATTCAGGTAAAGGGAGATGCTACTCATAGGAATGGGGGCTACTGGAACCAAAGTGAATTTTGGAGAGAATCCAAAGCTTTAGAAACGTTAAAGCTGTGATATCTAGAAAAGAAGAGAAGATGGCAAAGAAGCAGTGGGATACTTTTGACCAAAACCCATGAGAGAGGGCTGAGCTTCAAGTACACCTACTGTGAGACCAGTACCTGGTAGGTACCTGGTGATGCCCTAAACTCCACAAACCTGAGAAGTAATGAAGTATAACATAGCAGACCATAGAACTTTCTTTTCATCTGTTTAAGAAACAATTGCTGTCCTTGAAAATCCGTTGGAGTAAGGCTCTTACGGACCAAGATGCTAAGAAAAAATCAGGGTAAATCACATTCACAAAAAAGACTAGTGATGGAGACTGAGTGTGGTATGCTATTGATGATTGAGTTCTGTAAAGATCTACCCTCTGATCACTTCCACAACAACCCATTCTGTAGGATTTCATTTGTCATGTGTTGTCATTATCTTCTACAGAAGTACATCCTTCTAATTAATTTCATTCAAGGTGATTGCTATTTCTTTCTCACTCTGCCTTCCCCTTTCACACTGGTCCCTACTCTCACCAGCCTCCAAACCCACAATCCACACCCCACCCTGTGCCGGGGCCTCAGACACATTTCTTATTCAATATTTCTTTCTCTCTGGAGGAAGTCAGCATCTGGCATCCTAATTATAGGACACGTTTTGTAGCCTGTGAATGAGGCACAATCACAGCTCTTACTCTTCCCATTGGGCAGGACATAGCACTTGCTGGTGCTTACAAGAACTGATTGCACACAGCAGCTGTATGTAGAATCCTGTAGCTGAGTACAAGGCAAATGAAGGCTCTGACGCTCTGTCATCCTAAGGCTTCTAGCCTCTCTGAATTCCACTGAAGAATAAGGTCTCCCCTTGGGCTGGCCATTCCTTTCCCAAGAATGCCTTACCAAACTTTCCCAGGCAGGTTCCAGAACTGGAAGCCCTAGTAAGGGGCTTTCAAACTGGGATTTCTGTTTTGTGGCCTGCAACTATACACGTTGCCTTGAATCTAAAATGTCATCAATTTAATATGTTGTGAGAGACACCTGGGGGGCTCAGTGGTTGAGCATCTGTCTTTGGCTCAGGTCGTGATCCTGTGGTCCTGGGATCGAGTCCCATATGGGGCTCTGTGCATGGAGCCTGCTTCTCCCTCTGCCTGTGTCTCTCATGAACAAATAAATCTTTTTTAAAAAATGAATATGTTGTGAGGGTAAAAAGAAAAAAAGAAATATTACCATATCAATTATGTGACATATCCTAGGTTCAAAATATTAAAATGTGAAGAAAAAAGTACATCTTGGATTCTAACACATAGAGGTTTTTCTGAAAGAGGGGAGGAAGGAGTTTCCAGAGAGGTATTATTTTATTCCCCTTACTGTTGTTTCTCCATCTGTAAAATGGGTATAAGTAAAATAGGTAGAAGACTACTATTTAAAAGTAATTTCCTCAAGCAAATCCAATCAGAATAAGTGGGAAAAAACAAAATGAATAGGGAATTGGTAATAAGCTTTTTGTATTACAAATCTTTCCTTGATCTCAGAGAATGGATAGGAATCAGGTTCTCTGGATTTTTTATTTAATTTAGGATTGATGAAAAAACTTTTGTTGCTGCTGCCTTTGTTGTTTTGACACTTCTTTAGGAAACAAACAAAAAACTTGCAAAACATATTGGCAGCCTTTCTTGCATTAGTAGATAAGCATCAAATGATGGAAATGACTGACACTTTCTCTATAATTGGTGATGTTTCTGAACCTGGTTCTCAGAATAGCAAAGAGAGATATAGAAGGTCTAGGACAACGTTGTGATAATGACCCAACCATTTTTATTTCAATAAAAGTAGGTCCATGTTAGTGTCTTGAAAAAATAATATATATCAAACCCCTAATTTCAGATATCAATATTATACCATTGTTATAGTCAACATTATATCAGTGTTAGTCAGTTTTTAAGCTTTTAAACAGTGAGCTGACTTGACTTGCACTTAATAAAACAAATGACCTTTGAGTATGGAAAAATTGGAAACGTGATTCAAGAATGATTGCATTTGGGGGAAAACTGATATAATTGATTAAGGACATACTACCCCTGATTATTTTAAGGTGGCTATTGTTTTTTGTTAACTACATGTCTAAGAGGAAATTATTTTATGAGGTTTACACATTTTGTAGCACTCACGGTAGAATGTCTTTTAAAAACCCCTGCAGTTTATTGAAGGCCAAAGTTTCTTAGATTCTAATTAATTCTAGTATCAAGATAGTGTGCTGCTTATCAAGAATCTAAGTGTAGACTAAATTTAATTTTATAGGGTTTTTTTTCCTTCATGATCCTGCCTAACTGATATAATTCTTAAAGAACTGGACATGAAGGGAAAATAATTCTCTAGTCTCCACTTATTACTGTTTGCTAGCCTTAACTTGAATTTTCTTGCAATTTTTAAAATCAATATTTGCTCTAGCCACCGGACAATTGCAAATGTGGCTTCTTCCTAGGATACTCTTACTTCCAGTCACACAC
Organism: Canis lupus familiaris; assembly: GCF_011100685.1. NCBI lineage: Eukaryota > Metazoa > Chordata > Mammalia > Carnivora > Canidae > Canis > Canis lupus. Next base: position 50,944,380 of record NC_049225.1, read on the forward strand.
ACACACACACACACACACACACACCACAAACACACTTATTCCATACAGTTGCCTCTCATTCATCCCCCTGATCAGAGACAAGGTCACATCACTCAGTAATGCCCTGTTCTGCTTTGTGGCACTTACCATGGTTGGTGAATACACAGTTGACTCCTAAAGAGTGTGTGGGTTAGGGAGACAGGCATCCCACCCAGTCAAAAATCCACGTATAACTTTTGACTCCAAAACTTAACCACTAATAATCTATTGTAGACTAGAAACCTTTGGAAACATAGTCAATTAGCACATATTTTTAATGTTATATGTATTACATATTGTATTCTTACAATGAAGTAAGCTGGAAAAAAAAATGTTATTGGGACACCTGGGTGGCTCAGCGGTTGAACATTTGTCTTTGGCTCAGGGCGTGATCCCGGATTACAGGGATGGAGTCCCGCATCGGGACTGCATGGAACCTGCTTCTTCTCCCTCTGCCTGTGTCTCTGGCTCTCTCTGTGTGTCTCTCATGAATAAATAAATAAAATCTTAAAAAAAAAAGAAAACTTATTTAAAAAATCATAAGAGAGGGGCACCTGGGTGGCTCAGTGGTTGAACGTCTGCCTTCGGCTCAGGTTGTTATCCTGGGGTCCTGGGATCAAGTTCCACGTTGGGTTGCCTGTATGGAGCCTGCTCTTCCCTCTGCCTGTGTCTCTGCCTCTCTCTCTCTGTCTCTCATGAATAAATAAATAAAATCTTTAAAAAATCATGATATGATTTTTACAGTATGTATTTATAAATACATTTACAGTACTATGTTGTATAAAAAAATCCACATATAAGCATACACATGTGGTTCAAACCCATGTTGTTCAAGGGTCAACTTTATATTTATTTCTTTGAGTATGTGTTTGGCATCTGTCAACCTCACTAGAGTGCAAGCTCCAGAAGAAAGAGATGGATGTGTAAGTTTTACTCACTTAGTACAAAACAAATATTTTTTGGTTCAGAGAATGACTGGTTGGTTGACTCCAACAGTGAAACTGGAATTTGCTAAAGATGGGGTTTACTTGGTTCATTAAAATAAAAAATGAAAAGAACTGGGGCTAATTGGAATATGGGCCAGACAAGATGGAGAAAATCAGGGAACGAGAAGAGGATTTCTCAGTAAATTGTAATTAACTCAGTATGTTAGGCTAATGGTCCACCAAATAGAAATATATCCCCTACCATCTAGAGGACATTCTGCCCAGGTGAAAATGATAGTGGTGCTAGAAAGAATTACTACTTCAAGCCATAAGGATCTGAGTGTGATTTAATAAAACCAGAAACTTCTCAAGTTTATTGTTAATGAGAGGTTCCATTTCAGAAAATTAGAATAAAAGACTCTGTAACTGGATGGACCCTGTAGAGTTGCTTCAGACATGCCCCTTCCTTTATGCAAGCAGTAATAAACCACACCTCAGATAAAAGGATTACACAATCCCCCTTTGTTTCTTGTTCTACTTTTGGAAAGAAGTAACTTACTTGGAAGAAAGAGGAAGCATTGGGTTAAGGAGCTGTCTTCCTATCCTATCCTGGCCCCACCCAGCCCATTCTTGTGTGCTTTAGCCAAAATAAAGCCTGGGATCCACAACCCTGGTCAGGTGTTTACCCTGCCTAAAGTTCTTCCTTTCTACTCTCAGCATAACAGCCTTAACAAGGCCAGCTGGTCCTTGTCTGTCCCTCCAGCATCAACTTTCGCTGTTCTTTGTCTCTCACTTCATGTATTCTATAGGGCACGCCTATGAACTTTGTTTCTAGAACCAGTTCTTCTGCCTGGAACGTCCCTGCACAACCTTCCAACCTAGTATACATATACAGGTATACATATACACACACATATACAAACATGCGTACATTATTTTCTGAACCATTGAAACATCTTGCCCGTTTACCCATAACTACTTTAGGGTGAATTTCCTAGGAACAAGAACATTTTCATTTATAATCACAATACAATTATTATAATGGGGAAATTTGACATTATTAAAATACTATTACTAGTCCTGAAATCATTTTTAAATGTTATGAATTGTCTATTTATGTCCTTTATGCCTATTTTATCTCCCCCCGCCCCCAGGCCAGGATCCAGCCCAAGATCACACATTACATTTACTTATCATATCTTTTAGTCAGAAAGTTTCCCTGCCTGTCTTTGACTTTTAACATTTAACACCTTTGACATAAATTAATTATTTTGTAAAATAATCCCCAGTTTGAGGTTTTTCAATATTTCCTTGTGACTACCACAGAAATGATGCCATGTCCTTGGTTCATCATAACAGGAGGTACAGAATGTCAGGTTATACCATGTTGGTGATTTTGCTTTAATGTCTTGGGTAAGGTGGTATCTGCCTTTACTGCAATGATTCTTTCTTTGGCATTGTAATTAATAATTTGGGGGAAGATACCTTGAAACTATAGAAATATTTGGTTCCTCATCAAATTTAAGTTCACTTGTTTGGCATCCATTTTACATCTGCTTTATTTTTAAGAAAGCTTATTTTACAATGTTAATAAAGAAAAGCAAAGGATGTGATATAAATAATGGACTTTTTAATCCACCCCACCTAAAATACCTGCTTCTGCCATATCAATCCAATCTTCCTTTATGAAGTCCTTATTACCTTCAGTTAAGAGAAGTCTGATATGTATGGCATTAGCCACAGCAAGATTTCTCATTTGCATTTTCAACTCTATTCATGAATTATCTTTTCATTTCTTTTTCTTTTATAATAATAAAAAAATCCATGAAAGGGACATTTTTTATAATGAGAAAGAAAATATGTAATATTATTTCTAGCTTACCATATGTCATAATATTGCTTTGGCCACATTATGATGAGCATCAGTAATTGCATTTATTTTTTCATGCTTGCTACAAGGGTTCACTTAAGACTCTGAAGAGCTCTTCTGGATTGAAAATCATTTGGATTGATTAAACTCATGAGAATTATGATAAGGGTCAGATCATATGGGCATCAGAAGGTAAAATGTTAACATTTAAACTAGAAATGGAACTTTTTCTCTTTAAAGAATCATATTTTCAATGACAGGTGAGCTTTCTCATTGTAAGATTAATAATACCTGACGTTCATTCATCCATTTATTCAAAAGAAAATTATCCTGTGAGCCTACTAAGTGAGAACCCTCATCACATACAACTTCTTACAAAGAATGTATTTGAATATCCCTCAGGGTCTTTAAGCAAGAATGGCCAGAAGAAAACTTGAAGGCTTGCTTATAGGTTCCATTAAAAGAGCTCAAGAACTGGAATATCCTAGTAGTATTTGTCCACCATCTAGGAGGATTATCTGAATAAGTGCTCAGTTTCAGAAACTACTAAATGGAGTTGGAGAGGAAGGAAGGGGTCTCCCACCTTCAACCCCAGTCAACCACACTGAAAAAGAAAAAAAAAAAGTGTACATAGAATGACATTCTGTACGGCCCAGTCACCTCAGGCCAAAGTTTCCTAGGAAAGAAACTGTCTCCTCTGTCCTACCTATAACTCTCATTTGAGGTTCTGACCACAAATGAGGTTCCCCAAAATATCAGTACCAGAAAATTTTAGAGCTAGAAAACACCTTTCCCTTTAAGACATGGCTCAGCATACTTTTATGTACTATGTAATTCATTCCCTAAAAAGTTTGTGAAAAAATTAGAATAAAACTAGTTTTCCTCATAGTACAGTGAGGACACTGAAGACCATGAAAGAGAGGGACAACCCAAGTTAGGAAGATACAGATCTCATTCTGACCTCTAGGGCCATAGCCTACAGGGCCATACTTTTCCTGATAGGCCCAACAAGGTCATCAGCACCCTCCCTGTATCTTAAATGCTTTCATGGTGCTTATCATGGTGCTTTTTGTGTATTTATATGATTATTTGCTTTATGTCTTTCATTCTTGAACACATGGTTTCTGGGATTGAACCTATTTTTCTGACTTTGTATCCCAGAATCTATCTTGGATGGATGAGTGGACAAGTGGTAAGCCAGTATACCACATATTTACTTCTGACCATGGCAACTACATGTGTCTGTTTTCAGATCATAACTTACTGCCAGAAATGGCTCTTTCAGTGGACTCAGCTTGGCACCGGTGGCAATGGCGAGTCAGAGATGCGCTCCCTCAGTCGCCATCAGAAGCCACACCACTGTTGTCCCAAGAGAAGGGGAGGCAAAGCTACAACCTGACACAGCAGCGGGTCGTGTTCCCCAACAACAGCATGTGCCACCAAGATTGGGCAGAGGTCTCCAGGAGATACTCCGGCAACAGAATCTGCACAACCAAATATACCTTCCTCACCTTCCTGCCGCAGAATCTCTTTGAGCAGTTTCATAGGTACACAACCACTTAGCTAAATAATATGTGCTTTAACCAAGTTTTTGCCAGTATTTCTGGACAAAGATGTTGCCCTCTGAGCCACCTATCCTTTAACATCTAAATGCATATATCTTGAAAAGACTTGTCATTCATTTGCTCATTCATTCATTCAATAAATATCAGATTCTAATCTGTGTTAGGGCATGTGTTAGCTGCTAGAGATACGTGAGGGAAAAAAAAAAACGAGAGAGAGATAGCCCTGACTATACTTTCTAGTGAAAGAAACAGATTTAATTTTAAGAATTATATAAACTGATGTAAAATTAGAACTTCGATAAATACTTCCACGGAGAAGTATATGTAATCTTAGAGTGAATAAGAGAGAGATCTGCCCTTGTTAAGAAATTCAGAAAAGACTTCCAGGAGAAAGTGACAATTGAAGTATAACCTGAAAGAAGAGAATGCATTAACTGGGTAAAAACAAAAGTCAGGAAGGGAGCCAGGGGAATGTTCTTGCCAACAAACCTTCATGTGCAAAGACATAGTAGCAAGAGGGAGAAAGATGCACTTGGAAAACCTAAAAATGTAAGCCATAATTTTGAGTTAGTACATGAAAGATCATCTTTTAATTATAAAGCAAAATATCTACCTAGATATCATCCTAAATTTGTATATCAAGCTATAATTCATTTAACAACTACTATGATTGAGAACCCTCTATTGTGTGTGTAACAAATATTATCCTTTGTAATATTTATATGAGTCCTTTAAAGTAGGTAGTGGTATCCCCATTTTATACAAGTTGAAACAAGCCCCAGAAAGTCACAAAACTAGTGAACAGTTCGAGTTTGAATATAACTGCATGTGGCTTTAAATTCCTTACCATAATTCAAAGTGATACTGAAAGAGAATGTCACTTCAGTTGGTAAGGGCCAACAGTAGGGAAGAAATAGTGTGGAGAGTATATTTTCTTCCCCTTGGCTTTCACTCACACTTTTCTTGCTCCTTCCAGATGGGCTAACCTCTATTTTCTGTTCCTGGTGATTCTGAACTGGATGCCCTCCATGGAAGTTTTCCACAGAGAAATCACCATGTTACCATTGGCCATTGTACTATTCATCATCATGGTCAAGGATGGCATGGAGGACTTCAAGAGACATCGTTTTGATAGAGAGATCAACTGCTCCAACATCTGGATATATGAAAGGTAAGGGAAATCATCCTTCTCTTTGCTTTCTTGAGAATAGGTTATATAAACTCATCAGCTTTTTCAAAGGATTGGTCTCTCTTCTCATTTTGTTTTCTTAAGTTCACTTAATTCAGTGATTCTCAACTGAGGCGATTTTTCCCAGCAGTGAATATTTGACAATGTCTGGAGACATTTTTGGCTGCCACATTGGGAAGGAATATGACAATGACATGTAGTGGATAAAGGCAGAAGGATGATGCTAAACATCTTACAATATACAGGACAGCCCTCCACAACAAAGAATGTCAATAGTGCTGAGATTTAGAAACCTTAACTTAACATGTGTAAACACTCAAATTATTAAGTATCAGAATGCTATATTATTAACAGTGAGGTTGAAAGCTCAAGAATTGACTCTAGAACTGACTAGTTCATCTCAAGAGACCACGTTGAAGCGCAGCTCTTTGGAGAGTGACAGGCAATGTCTCCCAAACATGAAAATGTGTACTATTTTTAAAGCATCTGAGGCTCCTTGTTTTTAAAACTTAACCAGGTAGGCTTTAGGACCTAGAGTTGGCACAACTGTCCTTGGCTGCCTGGGTGGAAAAGGAAGATCCATGTGGGTGACGTCTACATTCCAACAGGTGGAGTCTCAATAGGTAGAAGGAAGTGGACTGGCAGGTGTACACCTGTTCTCCGCAAGCTTTTTCCTTGTCATTTCTCACCTGGTGTTTGTAAACCAGCTACTTATTTTTAATTTTCCTTTTGAAAGAAGAGAGAAATTTCCAGCAGAGAAGGCAAGTAAAAGATATCAGGGACATGACTCACTAGCAGCTGAACAATGGAACTGATTAGGGAAAAAATTCTTTTACAAGGAACTCACATGCCCTGCTATGAGAATTAAAGAGACGGGATTGAGCAGAGATGAGAAAGGAAGGGAAGAAACGGCAGAAAAGGAAAGAAGACAAGAAACGAGTGGTAATCTCCAACTTGTCCTTTGAAAGATGGTCCTACAAAGAGAATCCCAACAGGAATTACTGTGGGAATCAAATTAAGACCAGCAAGTACACTGTGTTGTCCTTCATACCCAAGAACATCTTTGAACAGCTACACCGTTTTGCCAATCTCTATTTTCTGGGCATTGTGGTTCTGAATTTTGTGCCTGTGGTTAATGCTTTCCAGCCTGAGGTGAGCATGATACCTATCTGTATCATTCTGGCAGTCACTGCCATCAAAGATGCTTGGGAAGACCTCCGGAGATACAAATCTGATAAAGTGATCAATAACCAGGAGTGTCTCATCTATATCAGGTAAAGCAAAACCCAATGGGGAAGTCTTGTGAGCCTAGGTCTGATCTTTCTGGGGCTGCTACCACTACTACTACTATTTATAGAGGGAATGGAGTAGGGAGATAGCATCATTTTATTTCAGTGAAGCTGTTTAATTCTCTACAGTCAGAATTATTATCTAAAACCAAATTTTAAAAAGTGGAGGCTTGAATCTGTTGTATATGTATTTTAATATATCTATTTGAGAGAGAGTGTGTGCAAGCAGGAAGAGGGAGAGGCACAAGCAGACTCTGCGCTGAGTGTAGAGTCTGAGGTGGGGCTGATCTTATAACCCTGAGATCATGATCTGAGCCAAAACCAAGAATCTGACACTTAACCCACATAATCAACTGATCCACCCAAGCACCCCTTGAATACATTGTTTGTTAAAATTAGAAGAGAAGACCTTAATGTGGCATTTTCTTTGGTGGTTCAAAAGCACTTACCATTTAAGAGTTTTGTATAAAGTCTTACCCATTCTTAGTCCAGTGTGACTATAAGCACACTAGAGCATATTTGGAGACTCTTGGAGGGAAGAGGCATCGCTGTTTTTCAGGAGAGCAGTAGTAGAACATTTTATTAGATAAACTGGATACACACTACTTGGGTCAAATCACTCATGAACCATATGATGTTAGGCAGGTGACCCAACTTCTCTGAGCCTTGTTTTATCATCTAAAGTTCTGTAGTCACTGTGGCCACTCTTAGAATGAAAGGGGCTGGCTTCAAGATATGTACTGCAGCCATTTAGGAGCTTTCTTCTAAGGAGGAGTTCTCTTTCCCAGGAGAATGGAAGTAACTGGTAACCAACTTAGAGCTGGCTGATGAGCGGGTTTCTAAGAGATTATCAAATGCAAAGGGCTCATTTGTCTCCAGGGAATCTCTATGAAAAACTCCATGCCCTCCCTCAGCATCACATGTCTTCTGGAGGCTTTGCTTGCAGGGCCACAGTTACATGTCTAAGAAAGTTCTCTGAAGAGAGAGAGAGAGAGAGAGACAGAGACAGAGACAGAGACAGAGAGACAGAGAGAGAGACAGAGAGAGAGTTTTCAGCTAAATCTAATTGTTTTGATTGTTGTTAGCCCACTGAACACCTAGAGATGAGATTTAGTCTTTCCTCACCTTTGAATAATAAAATCATAAAGATAGGGAAAATGATTGTCAGGTTGCTTTCTTTGAAGAGACTGTCACCAGTCAACCCCATCACTTTTTGTTTGCTACTTTTCTCCTTTGTTGTGTTTCTCAGAGAAGACACACAATGGTGAGCCAGGAAGCTGGTTCTTTAGGGAAGAATGAGTGTGGACCTCAATTACCTTGATCTGATTCTCCTTTATCTGCCAGAAATCCTCAGCTCTATGCTTCCTAGAATTATGGGCCTGTTCTTGGGGATAATGTCAGTGTTGATCAGATCCTGATCTGATCCAGTGTCGATCAGATCCTGATCTGATTCTGATCCTGATCCTGACCTGAGGTGGGATTTGGTCTGATGTAGGCTAGGCTGTTGTTCTGTTCTCAAAATAGCTTCCAGAGAACAGAGAAAAACCGAGGTGATAGCAATCCTAGCAAAAAGAGACTTTGGTCCACAGGTTCATTGGCAGTGAGCGACATAAGAGGTTCTATCGTAGCAGTATTTCCCAAAGTATATTCAGTGGAAAAATAATGACAAAGGGGTGGTGTGCAAAAAAAGGACACTTATGATAAAAAAATTATGCATTGGCCCTCTTAACCCATGTTCCAGGAGGGAACTAAGAAAAGTTGTACAGTAAAAAAATCTGTCCATCCTTAGCTCAGTGTTATTCCAAACTTATTTAACCTTGGAAAAATTTTTAACATATATTAACATTTCAATTTGGGGAATTTTACCTTCTTCAATATAGCAAAATAATTGACTACAGGGCTAGGCAGGTAATTGAATGAATCAGAGAGACTAGATACAAAGAGAAAAGCAATATTATCTGTGTACTGATAAATGGGAGCTGATCCTCGACATCAGAGTCCAGATGAGATAGGGAATGGTGGGCACTGTGGCAAACAGGGGGACTGGTGTTCTTGTACAGGAGGCAGAACTGGTTAGCATGTGGCAATATAGGCCTAGTGTAGCCAGATTGTCTGAACTTTATTAAAGGAGCTTAGAAGTTAATACTTTTATTTGAAATAACCTCATATTTAAATGAAATAACCTGCTATAATTTTTTCAAATACTTCATGCCTATTTTGTTTGACTTGAAGTTCTTATTTTGCTGGAAGCCCCTATTTTGCAAACTTTGCTTTATAATTTGGTCCTAAGGAATCTGGAGTGTCTGCAAAAGAGTTATTAGATTCTTCTTTTGAGATTCATCTTGAGTGAGGGAACCTCACTCTTTGGGCAGGGATGGGGTGTGACTGGTTTTTTTGGTTTTCTTTTGTTTGTTTTGTTTTTTATTTAAATTCAGTAAGTTTACATATAATGTATTATTGGTTTCAGAGGTAGAGGTAGTGATTCATCAGTCTTATATAATGCCTAGTGCTCATTACATCACATGCCCTCCTTAATGTTCATCACCCAGTTACCCTTGTCCCCCATCCCCTCCCCTCCAGAAACCCTCAGTTTGTTTCCTACATTAAGAGTCTATAAGGCTTGCCTCCCTCTCTGATTTCTTGTTTTATTTTTTCCTCTCTTCCCCTATAATCCTGTTTTGTTTCTAAAATTCCACTATGGGTGTGACTTTGAAGTTACACAGGCCTGGTATTCAGTAGGTCTAAACTTTAGGCCCAGGTCTGTGACTAACTAATAATACCTTAGAAAAGTCATTTAAATCTCTGGATCTCAGTTTCCACTTTTATAAACCTTGAAGTCAGACTAGATCTTGTCCTATGAAATGGGCTGGGAAAGAACAGAATCTACAACCAAATAAATTTGGAAAATAGGACATACTTGATGTTTCTCTTGAATCTAACAATGCACATTAGCATAATAAAGGTCCTGGGAGGACCCTCTGTAAGTAACCTATGGAATCTTGCTTAACTCAGCTGTGTCTGTTGAAATACTCTCTGCTGTAAGCAGCAGAAACCAACTCAATTTTTTTTTTCAAGATGTTCTTTATTTATTCATGAGAGACACACAGAGAGAGAGAGGCAGAGACACAGGCAGAGGGAGAAGCAGACTCCATGCAGGGAGCCCAATTTGGGACTCCATCCCAGGTCTCCAGGATCTTGCCTTGGGCTGAAGACAGGCACTAAGCCACTAAGCCACGCAGGGATCCCCCCAACTCAAATTTAAACAACGAATAGAGTTGTTGGTTTAAGGCACTACAAATGCTCTGAGATGGGCAGGTGATTGGGTATAGTTGAGTCTTCATTCTAGATATAGCACTTAGCTGTCCTTTTCATTCAGTCCCCTCTGTATCATCTTAACCCTCAGGCAGACTTCCCTCAGGCAGCAAGACTGGCTGCAGCAGCTCCAGCCTTCATATCTACATGTGGTAACTCACAAAGGGGAAAAAGAAGGGCACTTCTGGGAGCATTGTTGGAAGGTCAAGGAGGCTTACTTTCCAGACGTTCCTTACACCTCAGTGACCCCAGTGGGTCACATGTTCAAACCTGAACTAATCCCTGTGAGCAGGAGATGGAATTATGCTAGCTAAACTTTACCTGAACCACAGTTCAGCATAAAGACAATTTCCCTGGAGGCATATCTGCTACCCAGAGAAAATGTAAAATCCAAAGGGAAAAAAATAATAATAAGGTAGTTTCTAAGAGAAAGAGGAACAGATATTGGAGAGGCCACCTCTATGTACTCGATACCATCATCTAAAAATATATTTGAAGCTAAGCTCTTTGTAAATTGCTTTCTACATATTAACAGGAGCATATACTCTTGGGGACATTCTGTAATTATCCATCTATCTATCTATCTATCATCTATCTATCTATCTATCTATCTATCTATCTATCTATCAGTAAAGTTCTCCTAACTCTTAAGTGGATTGATTCTATAAAAGACCCCAGAAAAGGAAGGTAGGAAATGCTAGGTAAGTGTCAGTTATCTTACCTGATGGATGCTGAAGGACACTTTCTTTTGCCAAATACTGATGACACATGATAAGATGTCAGGCAAAGAATACAAGGTCCAAGAGGACGATTTGTTTTTAAAGAACAACATAAAAGCTTATATCTCCAGCATTAGCTCTACCCATTTTGTCTCAGATTCACACATTTGAAAAATGATGCCTTTGTATGTGTGTGTCTGTGTGTGTGTATGCATACACATGCATGTAATTGAATATTGGACCCTTAGAATTTTGTTCAACCCAATCCCATGCATCATGCAGCCCAGACTTGTTTATACTGTGAGAGACTCCTTTTGCAAACAGCAGAAGCCTTGTTAACAGAATTACAATCCTGTTAGAGCATTTTCTTTTAATATAGCGACTGTGCCTGTGGTCTAAAGATGACCCATTAATCAGATTTATGGAATGACTTCAAGAAGAGATTAGCTTCAGAATTGTATTAGCTTAGTTTCTCCCAGGGCTCCGCTTAATGAATCTAGGAACCATACCCAGCAAGAGATTTCTATCCTTCCATTCAGCTTAGATTATTATTTGTATTCAGAAAACATGCAGTAAGGAAGCAGGGGTGTGAACCGAAGAGATCTATGACAGGTTTGTCTACATATTATAATGAAATGAAAGCCCTCCAGTGTCTCAGCAGCTGAGCAGTCATTTGTTTTCAAATATGCATTCAGGATCTAGTGTGTGTACACCACATGGTAGACCCTGAGTACACCCCAGGGGTTCTCAGTCCAGTGATCACAAGGAAATTGTAAACAGTTCCAGTGTCCCATGCCTACGCAGAAAGGACCACAGTAATTCTGCCTGTGGAAAACATCAAGGCTGAGGGAAGGCTTCCCTGAAGAGGGCACATTTCAAGAGGCATCGAAAGATGAGCAACATTTAAACAGGCAGAAGGAACGTATTTTAGTTCATAGCCTGATTGATACGGGAGAGTTTAGTTCTTTGTCTCAGAGTCGAGGGATGAATCTCGTGGACGTGGGAGAGTGAGTAAGGGCATAGAAGTTCATTAAGCTAAGATACAGAGAAAGCTCTCAGAAGTGAGAGGGTTTGCCACTGAGGGCTTGTAGGGTTGGTCTTTTATTAAGAGCTTAATCAGGGAACCTAAATTCTTTAACATATCCACTGATAATCACCATTGAGTAAGGACTGGTGATAACATCTTTAATGGCTTACTTCCTTTGTAGAGTCTGATGATTTTTTGTTGGTTACAAGTAGCTGTTAAACAAGACACCCTCCCTGCCCACACCTTAGGGCAAAGTGTTCTGGCTTGTTCCCTTATCTCTGGTTTCCTTAACACCTCAGCATTTTGGGGATCTTAGGAAGTCTGCTTCCTTAGCCCCCTAACTCTCCCTGATTAGCCTCAATTGTCCCTAACTCCTGATCATGAGTGAACTAAAGATTTTATGTGTGGCTTACGCTGGTATCAAAAGACCAGGTCAAGGGATCCCTGGGTGGCTCAGAGGTTTAGCACCTGCCTTTGGCACAGGGTGCGGTCCTGGGGTCCCAAGATCGAGTCCCACGTCGGGCTCCTGGCATGGAGCCTGCTTCTCCCTCTGCCTGTGTCTCTGCCTCTCTCTCTCTCTCTCTACGTCTATCATGAATAAATAAACATTATCTTAAAATAAAAAAAAAAAAAAAGAAGACCAGGTCAGGAAATGTCAGAAATTTAGAAGAATGACTCAGAAACTTTAAAATTCTGGCTCTTCTGCTAATACTTGGGAGATTCTTTTTCCTGGAAGTCAGGTGGCCACTATAATAGACAAATAATTCCAGATGTTACAGGAGAGTAGTCAGGCTTTTGACAGCATAGCACTGATGGCATGATTTCCCAGCAATGGCCAGCTCTGTTGGGAAAAAAGAAGCCTGGCCTGCAAACTCTTTTTATTTGTATGTTAGTCCCCTTTTATGCCAGAGTCCCCATTGGAAAGCCTAAGAATGTGGAAACCAGAAGTCCTGATCCTGAGTCTGCCACTAATTAGCTGTATGATTTCAGTGAAGTCACTTAGGCAGTTGGGGCCCCGTTTGTCTCATCTTTAAATAGTGATCATAATCTCTATGTTATATTTGTGAAAAGATGTGCGTTTAACTTGCAAAAGGGCTTGAAAATAACAGAGCTATAGAAATAAACTATACAATGTGTTGCAAAAGAGGGTGAAAAATGAATCTCAAAAATGGCATTTAAAATGTGACCTTGGGATCCCTGGGTGGCGCAGCCTGCCTTTGGCCCAGGGCGCGATCCTGGAGACCCGGGATCGAATCCCACATCAGGCTCCCGGTGCATGGAGCCTGCTTCTCCCTCTGCCTGTGTCTCTGCCTCTCTCTCTCTGTGACTATCATAAATAAATAAAAATAAAAATTTAAAATAAAATTAAAAAAAATAAAAATAAAAAATAAAAATAAAATGTGACCTCTTACTGGATGCTTGGCATCATGGACTTTGGCATCAGACCTAGGATAGTCCCAGAACTGCCACTTACTAAACTTGTGACTACATGTAGTGACTTGATCGCTTGAACCTTCATTTCAACATCTGTAAAGTGGGAACATCGCTAGCACCTATTTCTTAAGTGTCCTGTGGATGGAATGAGATCATCTTTTTTTTTTAAGATTTTATTTATTTATTCATGAGAGACACAGAAAGAGAGAAAGAGAGAAGCACAGACACAGGCAGAGGAAGAAGCAGGCTCCATTCCACACAGTGAGCCTGACATGGACCTTGATCCTGGGTCTCCAGGAACACACCCCAGGCTGAAGGTGGCACTAAACCACTGAGCCACCCGGGCTGCCCGAGATCATCTTTATAAATTGTTTAACACTGTGTCTGCACCATAAATCATACTATGTAATTTTTTTTTCTTAATGTCCAGTGACTTCAACTCTCATTTTTCCAATGCCAGGCCCAGCCTGAATCTAACTTTCATGCTACACTCTCCACACATACAAGGGAGGAATCATTTATTTTGGTAGTAAAAAGCAAGGCTCTGCTCCCTCGTTTCTCTTCTATGGGGCAGAACCTGAAATCGAGAAACTCTGGAACTGGGCCATCCATCTCCCTCCTCCCTTTCCACAGCATTCTTGAGCACACTCACACCAACACTTACATTCAGGCAAATGATCCAGATGGCCTCAATTAGCCCAGAGCCAAGGGCACTTTGTCCAACCCAACTTCTAACATAGAGCATGCATTAGAATATCATCCTTGTGTGGCATTAATAAAGCAGCTGTTTGGGCCCCATTTCACTATTATTTACTCTAAGTAACAGCTCTTTGGGAAACCCAAAGGAGATGAGATGATTGATAAGGACAGAATTCAGGCTTTGCCAGGATTATTCTAACCTCAAGACACATAAACACACCTTCACTCTGAAACTACCTTCACGGGGTTGCTGTGGGTACTAAATGAGAGAACGTATGTCAAACGCTTAGTGTATTGCCTGGCATTCCGTAGCATTCAGAAAATGTTAGCTAAAATATTGCCGAAGAGGGTTCTATAGTCTTGTTAGCCAGGAGTTGCCATGACCTTGAGCCAAGAGGATTAAGGAAGAAATGCCATTGGCTGGCATTTGAAACCACACAAGAGAAGACAAACTCTTTAGCTAAAGAACTTGAACTCCAAGCTCTTGAACATAGCAAAATGGGCCTGAGGGAAGAATCTGAAAAATGCAGACAAGAGAGAAACATCTAGTGTCATCTGAAGCATGAGCATGAAAAGCACTACTGGCTGGAGTTTACAGACCAGCAGACCATTGCATTCATCCCACACATCTTTGCTCTGCATTTGGCATCACCAAACTAGGCTCTGCTCTGAAGCGTCAATTTTACAAGTGCCCACCCTATTCCCACTGCCTCCCCTGTGCTCACAGAAGGCCATAAACTATTTAGGCCAATTCAGCTTGTCATTTTAGGATAGAATGCATTAGGTCTTCTCCACAACTCAATGGGTAGAAGAGTCATAAAACAATCCAAGTGTCCCTGAAGCTCTGCCCTCATGTCAACAGGCATGACTTACATTTTGGCAAGTGAGGATTTATGGCCTGTTAAGGAGCTCACAATTCTAAAAGGTGAGGCTCCTATTTTCATCCCAAATCCAATTGATTCGGTCACCAGCTTCTGAGGCTTCATCTGCTTCATACTTCATTCCCAAACAGAACGAAGAGACCACATCAAGCCATGAAACTCCCATGCCTATCACTTCTATGTTCTGGTAGACATATCTATGTGACCTTACATAATTTAGATAACTTTTCTGGGCCTGCTTTCTCATCTATGAAATGGAGATAATGGTAATAATAAAAGTTGTTTCATTATCAGGCAGCTAAATAGTAATGTATCTTAGGTATCTTACCAAGACAGATAAGCATATTGTGTTGTGTTATATTGTATATTATCAGAAGTCTCCTCTGGTGAGTCCATAACAGAAAAAAAGATAGATTAGATGCTAAAATGGCTAAAGGTTAGGAAAAACTTCCCTTCTTCTGCCTCATGTTCAAGACAAATCTATACAGAATCAGTTGCTAAATGTTTACTGAACACTTCTCCATACACTAAACACCCCATCAGACCCTATGTAGTAACAGAAATATAAGGCTCGGGGTCATACTAGCTCTCCACAAGCTTATTATATTGTTGAAAGTAAAAGATACACAAAACAGTTAGGAAATAGGACCACAATAGGCCAGAAAATGGGGCAAAGAGAGGTGTATCACTGATGCTCAGTGCCAAAGAACGAAAGTAAAAGGTAGCATTTGGATCTGCAGAGGCTCAAGGGAGGGCATTTGGGGTAATATCTTATGCCTTCGGTACTCCCAGGCTGCTTCTCCATACTCTGTGAATGTGACCTTGATGGATTACACCTGTGACTCTTGTGTCCCCTAAGCATGGTATTTCCATGGCCATCACTGCTTTGTACCATTCCAAGCTCCTTTCTGCTTTCTGTGTGTCACAGTCATGTGCACAAAGAAGTCAAGGGTTGGACTACTACTCCTTGAAGCTTCAATACAAAATGAGACTCTCAGTATAGAGAAGGACTTTAATAACAAATATGACTGGTTGTGTTAAGCCTCATTGGCTCCTGGGTGAGGTCACATTAATACATATACCCCAGTGACACTCGCCCCAAACTGCTGATTTGGGACATGTCGTCCCACCCTAATTTCAAGCCTTCCTAGATATGCCTAGGCATACTTAGATATAAGGAGTATCACTGTGTCCCTCAGTATTTCCAGCCAAGCCAGAAATCAAAGTATCCTACCATTCCTCTGGCCTCCACTGTCCCCTTCTGGTACTTTTCTTGGTCCTGTAAACCTGAAGCCCTATCACTGGGGTCTGTAGCTGACAGGTGGATACAGAGGGCAAGGAATAGCCAGGCAGGGGGTACTCACTACCCAGACTTAGGCTGTCTTTAACATAACTGCTTTGCTTTAGCTTCTGTTCCATTTCCTGAGGCCAGGTCAGGGACAGAGGCCACACAACCCTTCATCCCTTTGTCCCTTTCCAAATCTTCTACACCCTCTTGCCAGGTTCCTCCCACAGGAAAAAAAAAGAAAGAAAGAAGAAGAAAGAAAGAAAGAAACAAAGAAAGAAAGAAAGAAAGAAAGAAAGAAAGAAAGAAAGAAAGAAAGAAAGAAAGAAAGAAAGAGAGCACCTCATTCATATGAGTTCATAAAAACAGACAATTACACTATCTCTAGTCTACTGTCTCCACAGCAGTGACCCTGTTTGCTCCAAGCTAAAATAACTATAACGATAATCATAGCAGCAGTAAATGCCATTTGCTGTGCAATCATTAAACAATTCTCATATATTATTTTTGTTAGCTCTCACTATAACCTATAGAATGTATTTTAGCTGTCCTATTTGATAGATGAATAAATTGAGGGTCAGACAGTTAAGCAGTGGGTTCAAAGCAACACCACATGTAAGAGATAGTTCCATAGTTCCAGGTTTCAAATCAGGTGAGCCTGATTCCAAAGCTTTTAACCACTCTCCAGTACTGCCTCTACCTCAACATACGACTGGCAAAACAATTCTGTATTACAAGTATTCCTGAGCCAGCCACGGGGCCGTTGGTCCTCCTGCTTAGCACCATGGAAAGAGTAGAGGTTCCAGTGCAAACTTTGTGACTGTGTACCTTGGCCATGTCACTCCTAGCCTCAGTATCCTTACCTGAGTAATATGAGTAGAATTGGAAATCCATCAAATCCCTTTGGCACTGATTTGTTGTTGGTGTTGTTTTTATTAAGTCTTTATTTTTTATTAGAGCAGTCTTAGGTTGATTCACAACAAAATTAGGGGAAAGGTACAGAGATTTCCCATATATCCCTAGCTCCCATTCATGCATAACCTTCCTCATTTTCAACATCCCCCATCAGAGTGCTACATTTGTCACAACACATCATAACCACCTAAAGTCCATAGTTTATATTATAGCTCACTCTTAGTGTTATATATTTTGTGCATTTGGACAAATGTATAGTAACATATCCATCATTATAGTGTCATAAAGAATTGTTTAACTGCATTAAAAGTCCTCTGCACTCTGCCTTTACATCCTTCCCCACCCTACCCCTCTCCAACCCCTAGCAACCCTTGATCTTTTTATGTCTCCACAGTTTTGCCTTTTCCAGAATGTCATATACTTGGAATCAAACAGTATGTAGCCTTTTCAGATTGGCTTCTTTCACTTAGTAATGTGCATTTACAGTTCCTTCCTATCTTTTTGTGTCTTAATACCTCATTTCTCTTTAGTGTTAATATTTTCATTCTTTGGATATACCACAGTTTATCTCTTTACCTACTGAAGGTCATCTTGCTTGCTTCCAAATTTTGGCAATTATGAATAAATCTGCTATAAACATCCATGTGCAGGTTTTTGTATGGACATAAGTTTTTAACTCCTTTGGGTAAATACCAAGGAGCATGATACTGGATCATGTGGTAAAAATATGTTTAGTTTTGTAAGAAACTATTGAACTTTCTTCCAAAGTGGCTGTACAATTGTACATGTCCACCAGCAATGAATAAGGGTCCTTATTGCTCCATATCATTGCCAGCATTCCGTGTTGTCAGAGTTCTGGATTTTGGCTCTTCTATTAAGTGTGTAATGGTATCACACAGTTTTAATTTGCATTTCTCTAATGATATATGATCTAAAGCATCTTTTCATATGCTTATTTGCCACCTGTATATCCTCTTTGATGAAGTGTCTGTCCAGCACTTTTACCCATTTTTTAAATTGAGTTGTTTATTTTCTTATTGTTGAGTTTTAATTATTCATATATTTTGGATTATAGTCCTTTATCAGATGTGTGTTTTGTAAGACACATATTTTCTCCTGGTCTGTGGTTGTGTTTTCATTCTCTTGACATTTTCTTTTGCCGAGCAGAGGTTTTTAAATTTAATGAAGTCCAGCTTATCAATTATTTCTTTCATGGATAGTGCCTTTGGTGTTGTATCTAAAAAGTCATCACCACACACAAGGTCATTTGGATTTTCTATGTTAACTTCTAAAAGTCTTATAGTTTTGTGTTTTGCATTTAGGTCTATGATACATTTTGAGTTATTTAGGGAAAGGGTGTTAAGATCTGTGTCTAAATTCATTTGTTTGTCTGTAGGTGTCCAGTTCTAGCACCATTTGTTGAAAGGACTATCTTTACTCCATTGTATTGTCTTTGGTCCTTTGTCAAAGATTACATATATATTTCTGAGTTCTGTCTTCTGTTCTATTGATCTGCTTATCTGTTCTTTCACCTGTACCACAATGTCTCGATTACTCTAGCTTGAAGTCTTGAAGTCAGGTAGTAATAGTCCTCCAATTTTGTTCTCCTTTATATCATGTTGGCTATTCTGGGTCTTTTGCCTCTTTATATAAACTTTCAAATCAGTCTATTAACATTTGCAAATGAACATGCTGGGCAGGATTGATTTAAGGATATACTTTTCTGGGAGTTTGTGCCAGTAGCCAGAGCCCTAAGTCTTCACTTGGCTGGATTAAATCCCTCTTTTCTGAGCTTGGGGTAAAGGATTCAATATTTAGAGTTTCCTGTGTTTGTATATTGTGTACCTGGGCCCAAGCCATAAAATGCAATCATGGGCATAAAATGCGTGTCCCAACTGCATGAAGGAGAATGCTGGGGCTGGGAGAGCAAGGGGTTAGCACTAACCATGATATTAATAATCATTGTCGTCACTGTTGTCACCATCATCAGCATCATCAAAGTATCGTGTATTTATTGAATACTTACTAAATGCAAAGGCCTGAGTTCAGTCCCTTTCCTGGATCATGTCATCAATCCTTTCAACAACCTTCTGAGGCAAGTGCACATATTACTGTCAATTGAAAAAAACAAAGGCTCCGAGAGGTTAAATAACTTGCCCAGGGTCACATGGGTAATAAGCTGTGAAGCTGGAGTTCAAACCCACTCTTAACCCCTATACTGCACTGATTCTCCCTAGCATTCCTCTTTCACCCTGGGGTAGTAATGCTGACCATTCTATATCCAGCATTCAAGCTTCCAGAAGGATAGCTAAGGTCAGCTCATCATCCTGTTTTGAATAGAAAGTCCCACAGACAACTAAACCTGAAAAATCCTCTCTACTCTAGTTCCTTGAAACTCTTTCTGTAAAACCCACACACTTGAGAAATGGAGCCTTAAGCATTCTCTCCTCCCCCTTTCACCTGCTTCCCCATGGCATCCAGTTGGTTACAAACCTCTCTTGCTGTTTATTTCCCTCTTAATAAGCCCCATCTCCTCTCGGAAAGCCATTTAGCACGGCACCACTTAATTTCTCCTCGAAGCAGAATCTGCCAGATGGAGTCTTTGTCCCAGGCCATGTTGATTTGTCTTATTTTTAAACAGCAGTGAGCATCCCATGAAACTAAAATAGCAGTTGGTTCCCAGGTGTGACTTACTGAGCAGGGAGGTGATCAAGAGCGTATGGACTCATCCACCTGAGGCAGCCGTTCCAAATGACTTCCTCAGGTGGCACCCAGCCAGCTGCTGGCCACATCTGGGTGTCATTTGATGCAGGGGCACGCCACTTTTCCGCGTCAACTGAGTTCAGCCACTCATCACCTCCTCTGGTTGTACCCCCTTGGGCTGTGCATCCTTGCCTTTTCCACAGACATACTCATACTTCTGACATTGGGGAGACAAAATGGACCCCAGAGGATAAAGAGACCAGCACAAAGTGGCCAAATGATAGAATGAAATGTCTCATTTTTTACCCTGATGTCTCGTTTTTTTATTCCCAAACATTCATTTAAAATCTGTCTTTTATTCCATAACATAACAATGTTTGGATTAATATAAATATAATCCATCAAATTATGTGCCAGCTAAATTACTAAACCATATCCTCCCCCACACGTACACACACAAAACATGTTTTTTAAAACTAACATCTCAAAGTCATGTTGATTCTGTAGCTTCATTATCCCAGACACACATAATAGGGTGTGTGCCTCTGTTTGAGAAGCACACTCATGAAGATGGGCAGTCTTTCTTTTGGAGGGTATGCCTACAAGAGGGACTAGGAATGTTTCTTTACTGCCACATGTCATCCTAAGGATGAGAGGATTAATCTAAAGGAAAGACAGAAGTGATTATTACTAAAAAGGCAGTGACTTCCCTAGGATCTAAGGAATAATAGAAGTCAGAGGCTGATCTGACTTACAGCATCTTGGGTGGCTCCTCTGACCTCATTATACCTATCACCACAATGAGGATTGACAAAACAATAATCTAGCTCACTTCACAGAAGTGACTGCATATATACCATAAACACATCTCCATAACCCTCCATCTTCATCACCTTAAAGCTCAGATCCCATAATAAGCATTGGAGTCCTTTATTATAAGGGGGAAGAATGAGATTCAGTGTTCGTGGATGGAGGTATGTTGGCCTTGCCTCTTATATGCCTATGTTTGCAGCAATCCCAACCAGCACTTGCAAATCTTCTCAACCAGTGTGCTCTGGAAGTATTGGCAATTAGTTAAAGGCATTTTCACTAAACCCAATCTCAAATACCAAATATAATGCTGAGATTATAGCAACCAGTTGATACCCACCATGCCCAAAGGCGTCATCTGACAGGACACGGAAGTCAAAATGGGGAGGTAGAGAAGAAGGGGGACAAGTTGAGTGATAATCCTTTATTCTTTGAAGTAATTTTGCTATAATATTTAGGAATTTTTTGTTTTGTTTTGTTTTAAGCACCACTCAAAAAGAACAACAACAAAAGCAATAAAGCCAGTCTTTCTTTGACCCTGTGAGATTCCTTCTCCCATGGAGAGTATGAGCCATTCTAGTTCCTTAAGTAGCCTTATACTCGAACATTTAACAGGTATTCTTAGGGCCACTATGAAGAAAAAACAAATCCTTCCCTGAATCAACAGAAAGACCATGAATTATTTGATAATAATATTCACATTCCTTATGGAAGAGTATCTACCCTAAATATATCAATAAACAGATATTTCTGAAATATCATTGAGAAAAAATATGGGGAGGGGCTGTCCACATTCTTTACAGGAAAAACAAGTGATAAAATAAGCTGATGGAATCAAAAAGTGTTTAGAAACCTGTTAAATGTCCTTCCATGGAAAGAAGCACCATTACCAAAATGCTACAGATATATTTGCCCTTAAATGCTGAGAAATGGTCTCAGTAGTCATTTGGACGATATTGCCCGTGGACTGATTGTACGAGTAGCTGCTTTGCTATGCTTTCTGGAGCCATGGGAATTTCCACTGAATTCTTTGGGTCTTTATCATGGCAAGGTGCTCCCCAATACTAATGTCTCTGATTATTTTATAGACTCAGATTAGACCTTCCCTTAGTTGGCATTCCAGATGAGAGCACACTCATTTCAGGGGATTAGGGGAGTCCTGTTCATGGATATTTTATGACAAGAATAATGGAGTCTTAGGAAGGCTTATTTGGGGTTCTCTGGAGGGCACCAAAGTAGGAAAGAAGACCTCAAGCCCTTCACCTCCTTAGGGACTTTTATGAAGTCAAAAGAGAAAAGCAAAATTCCAGTCATATCTCTTTCTCTGTGAAAGAGTAGTCTTGTCATCGCTAGGACACCCAGATTCCAATAGAAACAGAAGCAATAACATGCCCAGAGGGGCTCAACACCAGTGGAGAAAAACAGCTGCGGCTGGGCTCAGAGGCATCCAGCTGCAAACCAGCTGGGCTTGGTTGAAAAGACCACATGTAGAATATTGGTTGGGTTCCAAATCCCATATTTAAAGAGGAACATTTCCAAATACAGCCTTAGACAAAACACCCACCCTTTAAGACAGGTATTAAAACTATCATACAAGAGTAATGAAGGGCACTTGGAAAGTTAAATTTGACTTGGCAAATCCAAAAGGCTTCAGGGGATATTTGATGAATGTCTTAAAATATTTATAAAATGGTAGAAGATGGAATAGATCACATTGCTCAGGAAAGCAGATCTAGTTGAATATTTGGTGAAGTAGAAGGAATATTTTCTAAGATGAGAGATCCTTAAAATGAAATGTGCTCCCTTGGGTAGTAGGGAGTCCTTTCGCTGGTGGTGTAAAAGCTGAGACTGCCATACCCCCTGAGACCTGAGGAGACAGGGGAATATTTTTGAGGAGGTAGGATCTCCAAGCAGTAAAAACTGTGGAGTTGGATGTCAGGATGGACCTGGACTCAGGTTTCAGTTGTTTTTATAAAACTTTGGGAAATTTTTCTTGGACCCTCAATTTCCTCATTTGTGAACTGGGTCTAACAATATCCATTCCAGTGGGTATTATTATGCAAATAAAGTATTAACTATCACTAGTGTCTGGCACAGTAGAAATGCTACATTTGTGATTATTGCTGCCACTATTTATCTGCTTGATAAATTGGGTGGGAAGAGAAAATTCATAGTTTCCTGAGATTTCTTTAGCCTTCTGATTCTATGAGCATTATGGGACCCATCCTGTTAAACTTCCTGGTGCTATCTTTCTAATTTCCTGACTGCCCAGAGTTTTCTGTTTCAGCACCACCTCACATCTTCCTACACAATGGTGTATACCCTCACTTTCCTACTGCACTTTCCTCTCCTAATCAGAAACAATTTTTTCTAAACAATTTTTCCTTGCAATCCTGCTTTCTGTAGTGATAACTGGTTAGTCTGGAAAATGATGTATATTAAGAGTACTAGAATAATATGATTATGTAGTCACCTTTTCCCTTAATTTTTTTCTTCTACTAGAAAGCAAGGCTGAGCACAGTACCTAGTCTACATCCAGCAGTCAATCAAAACTGTAAATGATGAGGACAGATCTTCTGCTAGTGGGATTTTATAGGTCACGTTTAGCTTTTCTAGAGTGTTATGATCATTTGGTGATCATTTGGGGCAAGATAGAATACCAAACAGTCTTGTGACAAGCTGCTTGGGGGATGTTTAGGCACAGGTGGGACCTTCTTCCATTCACTTATTAATTTTCTAGAGAAACTTAAAACTCACTGTTGTTCTCCCACCCAAGAAAAGAGAGGAGTTACGTGCAGAAGTGCTGGAAGGATGTGCGTGTGGGAGACTTCATCCAAATGCAGTGCAATGAGATCATCCCAGCAGACATACTCCTCCTCTTCTCCTCAGACCCCAGCGGGATCTGCCACCTGGAAACTGCCAACCTGGATGGAGAGACAAACCTCAAACAAAGACGTGTTGTGAAGGGCTTCTCACAGCAGGTAAGGCTCTTTCTAAGATCTTCAAAGGTGAGGTCAAAGGGAAGAAGCAAGCCAACTCTACTGGAAAATTGAATTTAACCTGGTGGCTAGAGGAGAGAGTAGGAGATGCCTCCTTTTCCCAAGCCTTAGGTATAGTTAATCTTCCTAGCAAGGCTTTTGATGGGTATCATCCCATTATCACAGATGGGGAAATAGGCTTAGGAAAGTTAAATACTTACTGAAAGCCTCAAAATTCCTAAATGGGGGCTCACTCTATTTAATGAAATTGTAGTCTCTGCCCTAAACCAAGGGCAATTACCCTTGGGACTACCCATTTTTCTGTGCTTATGCAGTCCTTGCCCATCCTGCACAGCTCTGCTCCCTCCACTTCTCCCTCTGAATCTTCTCCAATACTACTTTGACTCCAGCATAAGCTATAGGAAGGTATTGTTATCTATTTTTCCACTTGTGTACATCTTACTTTCCCTCCTTGAGAAATAAGGAATGATCATCAACACTTAGTTAACCCCCACACTTACATGTATGGTGCCGTGAATATCATAGAGAAGTCATTATTGTTTGCTGGTTAAGAGCCCATTCTCTGGAAGCTGACAGAACTGAACTCAGAGTCCAACCCCACCATTTATTAGCATTCTCACCTCGGGCAAGTTACTATTCTCTCACATCTTTATTCCCTCATCTGGAGAATGGATACAAAAATAGTACTTCTATATTAGGGTGATCCTGAAGACTAAAAGACAGGTGTAGGAATTATTTAGCATGAAGGTAGACACATAGTAAGGAATCAGTAATTGGCAGTGAATGTCAATGGCGTTCAGACGCAATATGTGCTGATAAATTGAAACCGGGTGTGATATTCCAATTTTCAATTAAAGTTCCCCTTGAAAGCGTTGATTTTCAATCTGGAATCTTCCTCTGCCCATGGAAAAGAATATAAATATATCAGTTTCTTCACTCTCCCAGACTTCAGCAGGAGAGAAATTAAATGAGTCAGGGGATTTAGTGGAAAGAAGGCAAGTGCTCATTCCTCAGAGATTCTCATGAGCTAGAGTTCACTTATCTAGATTGAAACTTCTTGAGAGAAGACAACTTGTCATATCTCACTTTGCCTTTCTCCAAGCACTGGATGAGCAGTTCTCACAAAATCACTTTGGTATGAATGATTCAGTCCTCAGAAGTCTATTCTCTCATCCCTACATAGTTCTCCCCTAGTTCTGCTGTGAAACTCAAATGAGATAAAGATAGGAACAAAATATAGGGTTTGGTGCATAGTAGGCCCACAATACATGGTCTGTGGTTGCTACTTTGGCTACATTTACTAGCCTGGGCATATAAACCACCATGACCACATTGCTGCCATCTGCTTTTTCTTGTTATTTCACAGGTTTAGTATTTCCATTGGTCTCCAGGCTCCACCTGAGTCAGCCACTGCACTGGTGTTTGATTCTGAATTTTCTCTCCTTTGTTTCTCCTTACCACATTAACCAAATCAACCTAAAGTTTACAAAAAAGTAGGGCAGGATCAGGGGAAAGTTCACAAAGACACTCTAGATGCACAGCAAGCTATTTCTTGGCTCAGGGCCCTGTGGTATGCCATCAAGATCAGAGGCTTTTAAGCTTCTTTAACCCTAATTCACAATAAGAAATACACACTATTGAACACATGCACACATAAACACACATAACGCATGTGGATGTGTGTGAGATGTAGAATTGCCATCTGAGCCATACTACATGCAAATCACTCTGAGACTTTCTATTCTACTTCATTTTTTTTTACAAAGCTCTGGGAGAATTGAAACTTGTATTTGCCTATGATGCTTACAAATCTTCCCCTCAGCAGTCCCTCCCTAACATCCTCATCACTGTTCTGAGGCCTCTTGACTCTCTCTCTGGCAGCACTGTGTTGTCAGAGTTTCAACAAGCCACTTCTCTTTTTGTCTTTAGCAACAACTCCCAAACGGTTTCTTGTATGTTAATTAGTCAGATAGTTTGGGATTTGATTGGAATGAAGAGCCAGATGAAAGGGTCATTCACACTCCAGTGCAGTAGACCAGGCAATTTAATAACATCTCTCAAACTCTAACCCTGAATTCTCACAGGGTACTTGGCATAATGACTTACAAAAAAAAAAAAAAAAGTTCATTTGTGAAGAGATTTATTTATTTGAGCTTCAAGATTTTAGGTGTTCTCTATTTTGTTCCTTTATTCTCCCCCTCACTTGGCTTAAGTGTGTTTTTCCACTACTATAATAATAGTTATAATAATAATTATGCACTTTTATTAAATCCTTACTGAGGGCTCTGCATGATTATCTCATTTATCCTCACAAATCCCCCATAAGGTAGGGCTATTATTGTCCCCATTATACACATAAGGAAAAGAAGCATAGAGAGGTTAAGTAACCTGTCCAAGGTCACTGAGCCAGAACATGTTGGAACAAGATTCAAAACCAAGTTTGTCCAAAGTCTCAGTTCTTAAGGTTCATAGTAGCTCATCTCCCTGGCCCTTTGACTATTACCCAGAGTTTACCCAGAGATGCTTACTTGAAAGCACACTTTACCATTTTCAATATTCTTTCCGCCTGTAAGTAAGATGTGCCAGGAAGGATAAAAGTAGGCTTAGCCAGGTCCCTGAAAAGGAGAAATTTGGGCTGTTCTTTGCTACCTTGCGTCTCCCTTCCGTCAGTGCAAAAAGATCTCTGAATAAAGGCAGAATTCTCTTCTAACTCTATACTCTAGCGTTTCTCAAATGTGTTGGACAAACATTGATGAGAATTACAGGAAAAATATATGTTGTAAAATCAAAAAGCAGAAGATAATAGGTTACAAATCTTCAAATATTTCAAATAGTACTGCCAGACTTCTCAGGTAATTTCATAAGCCCCAACGAAGAAAGGGGACAGGTACTAGTACGTAGCATCTCTAAACATTTAACCACAGAAAACTTTTATTCCAAGAAACATACTCTAGGACTACTGCAAGAGACATAGGATCACAGTTTAGGGATTTGCTCCAAATACATTACAGGTGTTCATGATGTACCATAATCACCACAGGGAGAAACTTTTTAAAATATACATGCATTCTTCCCCATTATCACTAAATTATGGCTCACTAGGACTGAGTAGGGGTTAGTCATGCATATTTTTTAAATGTTCCCCTATATGATCTTCACATGAACCTACCACCTACCACTCCTTGAAGACCTGTAAAAAAAAAAAAAAAAGGAGGTGTCACCTCGAGCGCTTACAAAAAACACTTTCAATAATATGAACAAAACTACTATCTTTGTGCTTCTTACATATGCTAGTACTTTTGCATGCATTGTCTTTTAGTCCTTGCAACCACCCTGTGAGGTGGATATGGCTATCCTCATTTTACAGATGAAAATTCTGATAAACAGAAGTAGCAAATTTTGCCATTGTCTCAGAGAAAGTCTTGAGCATCTACAGATATGGTTTGTTTGGAAATTTGATATCTTAAATGGAAATTTGATATCTTAAATAAGAAGTATCAATGGATTTTCTTAATTGTCCCTCTAAACCCCCTAGTGGCTATAAGACCTTCACCAAAGAGTTTTTACTAAAAGAGATTTCTAGAAACTTCCCACCCATCTGTACTGTTAGTTCTTGTAAAACAAGGTTCATGGTCAAATCTGATTGGGATTTGACCTGTGGACCCCTCTTGTAGGGTCCAATGTACATTAACGGAGTAAGGTCTCTGAGAAGCTGCAGTCAACAGACCTTTTAAACTTTCTTTAAAGTTTTCAGGAGTATTTTTCAGCACAATAATTTTAGCATTCCTATGAATATTTGGGGGGAAAATTAAACTGAGTTGTGGAGGACACAGGATCGCAGAAGGTAAGCAGGAACAGAGAAAGACTTAGGCAATTCATTCTCCCCTTTTCCATCTAGGTTCAAATGAAATTATAAACATAAAAGAGCTTCTCAAAAGTATCTTTCTCTGGGATCCCTGGGTGGCTCAGCGGTTTAGTGCCTGCCTTTGGCCCCAGGGGTGTGATTCTGGAGTCCCAGGATCGAGTCCCTTGTTGGGCTCCCTGCATGGAGCCTGCTTCTCCCTCTGCCTGTGTCTCTGCCTCTCTCTCTCTCTGTGTCTCTCATGAATGAATAAATAAAATCTTTTTTTTTTAAAGTATCTTTCTCCTGTACATACCACATCATTCTCAAGGTTGCCAAAGAATTGCTTTCAAAATCCTTTTCTGAGAATTCAACTTGGACAAGGCCAACTTTTTTTTTTTTCAATTTAGACTTTTATCATAATGGGCAATCTTTGAACGCACAAAATTATTGACCTGTTCTTGAAATATTTATTCCCACATCCCATTGCTGAGAAAAGGGAAGAAATCCAAAATTAGGCTTATACTAAGTTCTGCTGAGCAGATCAAAGGACTTTATGAGAGAATTAAATTGTACCATTTTCTCTCTGATGACCTGAAGTCTCTTTTTAAAAGGATTTCCAAGATGGATAGTAGGCATTTAATACCTGAAGAGGAGTATGTGCCATTTATTTTGGTGAATGGAAATTACCAAAGCCAAAGAATCAGAAATAAATTCTTCCAATTAATATTTCAGATGAAACATATTCCTGGCTATCTATTATCCAAATCACGGAATCCTAAATTCTACTAAAACATGTGTCAAATCATTTCCCAGTACCAACCAAATGCTTACTATGGCAAGTATGATATGTGGACTAGCCTCTTCAGCATCAATTGAGAGCTTGTTAGAAATGCATAATTTCAAGCTCTGCCCCAAACTCAACTGGAATCTGCAATTTAACAAGATCCCCAGGTGACTGCCACACATAGTGGAAGTTTGAAAGCACTGGCCTAGGGTATCATTGACTGGCTAATAATTGTGCTTACCTGTTTATTGCCCAAATTAAAGATCCTTAATTGATGCTCCCTTTTAACTAGCTTGCATTCCATAACAGTGATTTTAAGCCATTTTCTCAATTAGGAAGAACCATTTCAAATGGTAGCTGGATCCTCTGCAGTGAATGTGTGTACTAACTTTAACATATTTAGGTAGCAGAGCACTTTGCCAAAAGGCTTGAAGGAGGACAGGGACCGCTTTATCACTCTCCCATGTCAGTGATGACACACCTAGAAAGAAGCAAAAGGTAGCTGTTCCCTCAACCCTGCCTGCCCTGAGAACCAGAGAAAAATCCCCTTACCTAGTAGATTTTGTAATGAGACCTGCTCCTGATAGGCTGTTTCAAGTTTCCCTTAAGAATGATAGTCTTTATACCTATTGACCACTGCTTAAATGTTGAGCAGATATCATATATTCTAGAATCCCTTTAATATAAAATTTATATCATGACATATAATAAATTATATCACTAGATAAGTTGATTTAACATATACTATGTGCCATAGGCAGCTCTTCTAGTGTTTTATACCTATTATCTCCTTCTACTCTCCACAAATAACCCTGCAAAGTAGACACTTTGATTATCCCTATTTGACAAATGAGGAAAGAATAGTCAAGTAATCCTTTTAGCAGTGGACTGAACTTGGATTTAAACTCAGGCAGAGGGCAGCCCGGGGTGGCTCAGCAGTTGAGCGTCTGCCTTCGTCTCAGGGCGTGATCCTGGAGATGGAGCCCACTTTGGGCTCCTTGTGGGGAGTCTGCTTCTCCCTCTGCCTGGGTCTCTGCCTCTCTCTGTGTGTCTCTCGTAAATAAATAAATAAAATCTTAAAAAAAAAAAAAAAGGAAGGAAATGTTCAAGTATTTTCAAATGTAGGGAGAATAGTATGATAAATTTTAATGTGCCCATCACCCAATTTAACAATCAACTCATAATTAGTTTTATCTATAGCCTCACCCTCTTCACTCTGCAAATTATTTCGAAGTGAATCTCCCATGTTGCAACATTTCACCTGTAGATATTTTAATATCTATTTCTCAAAGATAGGGTTTTTAAAATATGCAGTTATTCCATTGTCATTCCTAAAATATTAGCCTTAATTACTTGATGTCAATTTTGAAGTCAGTGTTCAATATTTTCCAGTTTGTTTGAATAAGAATCCAAGTAAGCCTAAATACCTAGATAAGTTTAACTCTCCTTTACTCTAGAGATTCCCTATTCAGCTTTATTTTTTTTTTGTTGTTTTTCTTACATATTTAGTTTTTGTTGCTGAATAAATCAGGTTGTTTGTCCTGTAAAATATCCTACAGTCTGGATTTTGCTGATTGCATTGTCTCCCACTTGTGTCATTTAATGTTTCCTGTTCATTATGTTTCTATAAATTGGCAATTAGAGCCAGTGCCTAAATCTGATTCAGGTTAAGTTTGTGTTTGTGAGTATATATGTCACTTTTGCATGAATTCATTCCCTTACCATCCTGCAAAGGTGACCAATGAGTTTGTCTTTTTTAGTATCAATATGCACTGATGGACTTAAATATATTTGATGTGTGTCAAATCAGTACAGTTGTTATCTGCATTGATTGCCCCATTTTTAGCCAGTGGAGCTTTCTTCAAATCGGTTCCTGAGCTCTTTTTTAATCTTCAATATGTCTAGTCCGTTTCAATGGAAAATAGTGTTCAAAAATCACAATCAGTACGTGTTGGAGGTATATATTACTATTGGATTGACCATTATTTCTGTGCCATTTAAGTGGACAGAACTAGGACTTTTTAAAGATTCAATATATCAGAATTTATGCTGATACTTGAAATTCAGGACTAGAGGTCTTTATATAACCTCATCAATATTAAATTTGTAAACCTTCTCCCACATTAGGCAAAGTCCTTAGCCACTGTACTACACAGCCCCCTTTGATGTTTGATGCTCACAGCAATCCTTGGAAGTAGAAAAGGAAAGAAGTAGTAACATTTTCAAGATGAGGAAACAATTTTAAGAAGATTAAATCTTGTCAAAGATTACCCCGCTAATGCAGTGTTATGCCAAAATTGGAACTCAATTCAGATGTACATGGTGATTTTATAAAGTAATTCTTAGATCCCTTTACATGTATGTTTTATTTCTCAAATAAATAAAATTTTCACAAATATAAAAATATTGAAACTATCAAAGTTTTGGTTATAATTCTTTGCAATATTAATCATTAGACTATGATGAAAATACCCCTAAAAAAACTTACTTTTATTTCTTATAGCCCTTTGATGTCTTTTTGGTGACCCTCTCTTCCAGAGTTGTTCTGGGGCATGAGCACACACACACACACACACACACACACACCACAACATGGAAGATTCGCTCCCCTTTCCCAAAGCACTATTTGCAAATTTCATTAAAAAGTATTTTTCTATTTTTGTCCCTTCAGGGCCTTATGAGGATGCTCTACTAGGTTTTATGAAAGATATAATCATGCAAAAGTGTTAATAGATGATAGTTTAAAGTTTCCCTCCATTATACTATCTCCATACCCCATGATAACATATTTACATTTGAATAGTGGCCTTCACAGTCATAACTGCCAGGGATAATTGTATTTTAAGCCAGTGTGGAAAATATCTGATGTCTCAAAAGAGAACCATATCAATCTAGTATAAGGATTAGGCAAGACTCTTTGTTGCATATGACCAAACTCTGATTCAAAGTAGCTTAAACAGAAAGAGAATTTATTGAAAGAAAACAAGATTAATTGACCTTAGGGTAATGTCAACCATAAATTTAGAATCCATCAGTGCAATCCTCATTTCTTGTCCATGTTTCTGTCTGTGTTTGGCTTTCATCTCTCACAAATAGACTTACACTCAGAGCTTCACCTCCAGAGAAAGACTGGGAACCTTTCCTGATGTCTAGATTGAAAGGCATCCCAAGGACAAAGACTGGCCTGGCTGGTATTATGCACCCACCCTTGGACCAATTAACTCTGGCCAGAGGGGAAGGATTCTGAGATTGGCATCCTCTACTTCAACTGTATGGTTGAAATTGGTCTATGGTGCAGGACAGTTCTGAGCAACTCCACAATAAATGTCCATTATACATATTATGCATCAGTCCTATAGACACTTAACTTATTGACAACCAAAGTCCTCTACCCTTAAGGAGAGGGCCTGAGGTCTTCTGTCTGTCTCCCATTCCCCTAATGATATTCCCTAGTACAAAAAAGTCCTTCTCTAACTGCCATATTCTCTGCCTATACAACATCCTCTGCAATGTTCCCAGAGTGAAACACTCCTTCCTCTGTGCTCCCATAGACTTTACTCTTGTTGCTTTCAACCACTGTGCATAACATACCATAGTTCATTCAATAAATTCATTTATCCAACCAATATCTGATGAGGTCCTCTTATTGCCAGATACTGTACTAGGACATTTTGTTGTTGTTTATCAGGGTTGACACATTATGATCATATCTTCTGTGAACAACTTAATAAACAGTTTCTCAAACTGGAATTCATATTCTCTTCTTTGTGACCCCTTTTGCTAAAAACATGAGGTATAAGACATTGCTCTCATGTAAATTTCTTTTTAAGAAAAAGATTTTATTTATTTTAGAGAAAGAGCGTGCACAAGTATGAGCAGGGAGAGAGGCAGACGGAGAAATAGACTTCCCCTGAGCAGGGAGCCTAATGCAAGATTCAATCCCAGGACCCTGGGATCATGACCTGAGCCGAAGGCAGATACTTAACTTACTGAGCCACCCAGGCACCCTCCTTGTGTCATTGTCTTTTGTCTGTTAATTACAGCAAGAAAAAATGTATGCAAAAGAGGTCTGTCTGTGCAACACTCTGTGAAGGCACCACTGCCCATTTGGTGGCAGCTGTCCCTATTTCAGGCATTATGCATTCACTTATTTATTTACCACGTATCAGTTGAATATGTCTTCTGAGCCAGGTGCTGAGGTATGCACTGAGGGTTCATGTGTGAACAAGAGAGATACAGGCTATGACTACATACTCTAACAAGGAATCACAAAGACTATGATGAACAAATAATCCCACAAACAAATAGTAATTGGTTTCTTTGAAAAATGACAGAACACATTCTTTTTCAGTATTTGCTTGGCATGCCAACCCTGTGCCTTATAGGTTAGAAAATGTCATAGCACAATTTCAAGATTAAACTTAGTCTTAACTCTGAATAAGAATCAGAATATCTCTCCACTTGAATAAAGTCCACACAAGACTGTAAGGAATCTTTAGATGGAATCTCCTCCCTACGGCCCTGCAACCCAATCTGTGTGCTTTAGCGGGAATCTCTTGAGCAGGCAGGGAGACCCAGGGTGATTGCATATGCAGACCATCTCCTCCCCTAGAGTCTGAAAGGAAAGTAGCTGCCAGTCACTCTGTTGTGGGTTATCTTGAAAAGAACTCCGACTGACCTGGAGCAGGGAGGTTATCAAATGCTGGTAACTGTCATTAGTTTTCAGATGGAATTCTCAGAAATCAGAGAGTTGTTTAATTTGTATGCCAGGAAGGAAACCTTAGTCACCCAGCTCAGCAGCTAGGGCATGAAGAATATTTGATTCTAACATTATCCAAACTAATAAGCTTTAAACACACACACACACACACACACACACACAACTTTAAACAGTATCCTCCTAAGGTTGCAAGCAATGTATCTCCTGTGTAGCCAGCCAGGGGGTGTGGTCTGTGTATCCTGCAACCTCTTTGCTCTCCTGCATGAACACCCACAAATTAGTTTTCCTGCTTTGTCATCCTCTGCCTGGAAAGGGCTGGTTTTTCTAGTCATCCAGCCTGAGGGTCATGTAGAAACAGAATGAGGGCTTGGCAATATCTGGTTCAACTCTTCTTTTTCCAGGTTCAAAGTAAAAACTCAATAAATAAGTACATTCTCGGTTTATGGAAGAAGTTTAGCTGACTTCTCTCTCTCCAATGAGCAGAATCTTTCTTGAATATTTCCTAATGGACATGGAGGTGTTTCAAGGTTATCTAAAATGTACTTCTGCTTTAAGGACTTAAGACTATGGGTACCTATTTTTTTTAATTTGTTTGTGACTATCAATACCTTTGATAACTTTGCCCCTCAAATCCTCTTACCTGAAAGCATTTGTCCTTTCAGTGTCCATTATTTAAGAAAATAAAAACAAAAAAGTACTGTGAATTGGATTTATAATTTACTGACCTCAAGAATTCCTCAAGAAATTGGAAAACCATGTATGTGTCACTTATTTTTACTGTCTACAGGTAGCATCTTGGGGCATATAGGGATTTGTAGATAAATTGCAATGTCTAATCTACCAATTGGCTTATAGAAACAGCTTGGTATTTGACAATTATAAGCATAAGATATTATAAGTTCCACATGAATGACACAAATATTAAAAATTGTCCCAAGGAAGGAGAGATTGCTACAGTCTGTGGTGGACCTATGGGTCCTTAAGAGATCTAACACTTGAGTTTGGCAATAGAAATTTAAGAGAGTTACCAACATGGAAAACCTGCAGGGAAAGCATGTAAAAGGCCAAGAGGGTTTTTACTGTGGGCAGACACCATTAAATGCTTTTGCCAAGCAAGGAACATGTATAAGCTTTAGAATCAGACCTACCTGAGTGCTCATGAGCTGTGTGATCTTGGGCAAGCTACTTAGTACAATCAACACTCAATTTTCTCTCCAATAAAGTGGGGCCACTCTGCCCTGACACTTCACAGAAGAACTAGGAAGATTGAATAGAATCAAATCAATAAGGGGCAGCATTTTGTGAACTGCAATTTTACCAAATAAATAAATATCATTAATTTTTTAAAGACCAAGAAATATCCATGGGACTGAATAGGCCATTGTTTTATTTAGACTTATTCATTTGCAAGAAGCAGAAGTAATTCTGGCTAACTTAAGCAAAATAGTATCCTGCAAAAATGTAGTGGGAGAGGGGGTAGAGGAGAAGAAGCACACAATGTGACTCCCAGAATCAAAGGAAAGCTGAAGACTCAGAAACAAGAACCAGGAAGCCTCAGTGCAGTGGCCAAGTATTGGTAGCAGCAATTACTTAATAATCTCATTTGTTTTTTCTTCCTTGAGTCATTTTCTCAAGTCAAAGTCCCACAGTGGGAGCGTCTAGTGGGCAGGGCATCTTGCTCTAGAGTCCCCTCAAGATAACAAACCACAGAAGAGAAGTAGTTTCCTGAAAGGAAGTGAGAAGGTTATTAATTTTAAAAGGAGTAGATTGGAAGGTGGATAGCCAGAAAACAATTGCCCACTACAAATAATTTCAAAAAAATCATTCACACATTTATGTAATCAAATTTATTAATCAACTTGAAATTCATTTATGAAGAATAGTGGAAAATAAGCCTAGAAAAGTAAAAGCTGAGGCTAGTGCAGGGGAAATGGCCTATTCTTATTACTGGAACATAATTCAGCCTGTTTTCTAAATGTTGGCCTTCCCAGTGACCCTTGGAGGATGCAGTTTGTTGATTCTGGTCCATAAGTCAGTAAGCATATCTTAACCCCAAAGAGTCATTACACACTAGCACTTGGCCCACTTTCCTTTGCTTTCACTAATACTGCCATTGACCTACCTGGGCTAAACTGGGAACGTTGAGCTGTTTTATGATTGCAGTAACTGATTTGTGTCAAAAAAACCTCTTCCTTCTTTCTGATTCTCTTTCACTTCCCCCATGGCTCATATACTATGGGTATTCAATATATGATTGAATGAGTGAATGAAATGAATGAGAGACTGGTGTGCCCCATTTTGGAATGTTGGGATCTAGGACTATGACCATGTTTTCTTTAGTTGAGCCAAAGAATTTCCATATAAATAGTCCTATTCCTATGAATCAAAAGTTAAGATTTGTCCCTGGGGTTTTTTCTAATTGCTTTACAGAGAGGTCTTCCTTTATCTCCTCATCTATCACCTTTCTATATATATATTCTTCACATCACCCTATCCACTACTAACCTTATCTCAACAAGTGTTGATGGTGTACCTGTTGCCACAAGGTATTATGGGAAATACCCAGAGGAAGCTGGCAGTCTAGTAGAAAAAGCATAGATTCAGACACATAAAGGTTAATGGAAGCATTAGTGTGATGTGGGAGCACATAAAAAGGACACATTTTCATTGGCTGGGGTGAAAGGGTCTGTGGGGATTTGGTAGGCTTCACAGAGGAGGTGGCATAAAAAATATCTTAAATGCTTAAAAAATTTAAATACATATATATGTATATTATATATAATAATCTCGATAGATAGATGATAGAGAGATAGATAGATAGAGTTGCACATTTCTCTTCATTCAAGCCATTAGAAAGCCCCAGTCATAAAATCTTTTTTTTGCAATTGAAGAGAAAGAAAAAAAAAAGGGGAAAATCCTATTATGTCCTCTCCTGGTGGACAGATAGGATAGAGGGTATTCTCAATCTGGATAATTTTATATTTCCTTAGCTTGGAATTGGTTCTAGAGCAATTCTCAGTTCTACCACCAGAAAATATTGGGGAATATCTGTAAACATTTTTGGTCACCACATATGTCAGAAAGAGAGGGTGCTACTAGTATCAAATTAAGTAAAGGCCAGGAATACTGCTAAACATCAAAGAATTATCCAGCCTGAAATGTCAATGGTGCCAAAGTTGAGATACCCTCGTCGTAAAATGCCTTGACTGCCTACCAACTAGATGTTTATGTAGATACCAGAAAAAAAGGAGGCAAGTGAGCCAATGACTATAAGGCAAACCTTTCATAAAATATAAGTCTTTTAGATACAATCAAATAAAAACATTTTTGGAGGCAAATAAAAGGTCAGAATGACAATATGATGTAGTTTAGTTTTTTTATGCTTCCTTGTTTGACCCACATTAAGAAGGGTGATGGTATCATGATAATGGTAATAATGAAGATTTCTAGGCATTGGGGCTTGTTCGTTTTTTTTATTAAGATATAATTGACTTATATCTTTTAGGTATAAAAGGTTAGGTTTAGGTTTTATAAAAGGTTAGGTTTAGGTTTTAGGTATATATGATAATTTGATATTTGTATATGTTATGAAATCACAATAAGTCTAGTTAACATCCATCACCTCACAGTTACATTTTTTTCTTGTGATGAGAACTTTTAAGATATCTCTTAACAACTTTCAAATATACAATACAATATTATTAACTATAATCACCTTACTTATTTTTTTTTAAGATTTTATTTATTTATTCATGAAAGACACAGAGAGAGGCAGAGACATAGGCAGAGGGAGAAGCAGGCTCCATGCAGGGAGCCCGATGTGGAACTCGGTCCCGGGACTCCAGGACCACGTCCCAGGCCAAAGGCAGATGCTCAACCACTGGGCCACCCAGGCATCCCACCTTACTTATTTTTTAACTGGAGATTTGTACCTTTTGACCCTCTTTACCCATTCCCCCTTCCCCCATTCCCCCACCTCTGGCAAACACCAATCTGTCCTCTATATCTATGAGCTCAGTTTTGGGGGGCTTGTTTTTTAATTCCGTACATATGAATTTATTTATTTTATCAGGTATTTAGATTATAGAAAGTGGGAAAGGAACATAGAAAAGGAAATAGAGCCAAGGGGAGATCTTTTTTTTTTTAAGATTTTATTTATTTATTCATGAGAGATACAGAGAGAGAGAGAGGCAGAGACACAGGCAAAGGGTAAAGCAGGCTCCATGCAAGGAGCCCGATATGGGACTCAATCTTGGGACTCCAGAATCACGCCCTGGGCTGAAGGCAGGTGCTCTACTGCTGAGCCACCTAGGCGTCCCCCAAGGGGAGATCTTAAATACTAATCTTGTCTTTGTGCATCAAAATAACACCATTTTTAGGAGAGCTGGTATGTGACATCAGAAGTCCCATGGTTAAAGCCTGCCTTCTCACTTTGCTACCTGTATATCATTGGGGTAATCATCAGATCACCTCAACCTTAGTTCCTTCACTTGTAAAACAGAGATAATAATAATCCCTACCTGATAGAGTTATCACATGATTTAAAGGCAATAGCATCTATAAAATAATTGGTTCTTGGCATATAATAAGCATTCAATAAGTGCTGGAGCAATAATGATAAAAACAGGACAAAGAGGATTAAGTGAATTGATGATGGTGACAATGATGACCATGGTGCAAACGATGATGATAATTGGCTTTGAATTGCAATGATGTGAATGATAGTCATGGCTCTGTTACTTACCACCCCAAGACAGTTGCTTTACTTCAGTTTCTGTTTGCACATCTGTCAAAATCTCCTACAGTTACTGTGAGAACTAAATGACAGGTGCCTGGCACATTGTAAGTATTCAAGGGAGGTGGGTCTGGCCTGAAGAGCTGCAGAGTCACACACACTCCTCTCTGGAAGGGTTCCCCAGGCCTTTTCATTTATTAGTGGGGCTTGCATAGGTAAAGGGCTGAGTCAGAAAGAAATGTTAGTTAGGTGAGCCATGTCCACAAGCTAAGAAGAGCTGTACTGTAATGAATCAGAAGGGAATCAGAAACTCCTGAATGTGGTTAAAATAAGGGCCTTTTAGATTTGGCAGTTCCTGCCATCTCCTTCTGTCCTTGGGTTCTCCAAGCAGCTCCCTGAAGTGTCTACAGCAAGTCCTTCAAAGCAAGTAATCCTAAGAGCTTATCTTTGAAGATAGGAAGATCCACATGCCCCTCTCTTATAGCCTGTCTTAGGGAGGGAAGGAAGGAGCCCAGGGAACAGGTAGCTAGAAAGGGCAGGGTCACCTCCCCAGGAAGAGAGGAAGATGGACAGAGGATCCAAGGCCAGTGCCCAGAAGAAAAAGAGAACAAGGGACACTTGAGAAAGAAGGTCACTGGGAAGCCCCAGTGCAGGGACAAGAGAGGCAAACCTCACATTGCTGGCATCTGCCAGGTATGATTCAATAGACACCTGGGACTCACTGCCAGCAGGATCATTAGCTCTGAAACCCGCTGCC
This sequence comes from Canis lupus familiaris, assembly GCF_011100685.1. Taxonomy (NCBI): domain Eukaryota; kingdom Metazoa; phylum Chordata; class Mammalia; order Carnivora; family Canidae; genus Canis; species Canis lupus. The sequence goes on from NC_049225.1 coordinate 50,982,861, forward strand.
ACTCATACCTGAAATGAGTTTGGATTTAGATAGCCTGCAATGAGCCGAGTGGTATGGATTGGAGTGAAGCACACGGCTTAATCAGGGGCATGAAAGCAGCTGACAAATTACAGCGTGATTTGTCATCATCTCAGGACTCGGCAAGTGTTTGTCCCTGAAAGAATCGATACCTGGAAAGAAAAGGACCATATTTTTAGAAACTCCTGGATGGGTAATTTATTTCAAGTGAGTGGAGAGTTTATTTATGTTGGCGCCCCCACAGATCCAATGGACAGTATATTTATACGAAGCCAGAAAATGCTATCATTTCTTCTAATCAATTTGCCCCTTTGAACAGCTGTACCTTGAAGCTTTCAGCAATAAATTCAGTCCCCACACTAAAAGCTCTACGCAGGAAACTATTTCTCACCCCACCTTTAGTATTCCTTTTTTCTACTACATGGCATGTTACATCTGCTAAAACTCTCCACCTGGATTCCGTCTTCTGGGACACAAATGAGATGGACTGGGAAGGTGGCATTAGCCCCATTCTACAGACAGGAGACCAAGGCTCAAGATGTAAAAGGAATATTAGCCCATGTGGGTAGAAAGCAAGATCTCCTCTCCTCTAGTGGTGCCCTTCCCCCATTGGCTGTAAGATTTTGCATAACTAGATATCTAATGCAAGAGAAATCATGGAGAAAAAAGGCAAGCATGCATCTGAAGTACTTTGCTACAGGAATGTTCGCTGGGGGGTAGTATGCGTTGAAAGTAAAGCACAAAAAAAAAAAAAAAAGAAAAAGAAAGTAAAGCACAGAGGGCCTCCAGTCAGACTTGGATTCAAATCCCACTCCTGGGACAGCTATTGGCAGCCTGCCTACCCTTCTGAGCCATGGTTTTTCCATCCCTAAAGAGGACATAATTAGTATTCCTACTTCATAGAATAATTGTAAGCTTAAAAATAAATAATATATGTGAAGTTCTCATCACAGCATCTGGCAGAAACAAGAGTACAGTAAATGCTGTTTATTGTGTTTTATTAGCTACAATTTCCACAGCATGTTCATAATAGAAAAACAAATTGAGACCATATAAATGTGCCATAGTGAGATGGTGAAATAAGTATGGTGGCCTTCATACAACAGGTTTCTATATAGGCGTTAATAAAACTGTATAAAAAATTAAAGATGTAAAAATTTCCAATATGTGTGAACACCATCTCATTTTTTGAAATTCATAAATCTGTGTGTGCCCACACATAACATGTATGTGTTTGTATATTTTTAAAATTATATGTATCTATTAAACCCTAGAAGTATTATATACACAATATTAATTCTGATTACCTCTAGGTGTGTAATTTATAATCTTTTCGATTATGTCTGTGCTGCCCAATGTGGTAGCCACTTGCCACATGTAGCTATTTAATTAAAATTGAATATAATTTTCAAATTAATTTCTCGGTCATACCTTCACATTTCAATAGCCACATGTGATTAGTCGCTCCCATATCCAACAGTGCTGACTTAGAACACTTCTATAATCACCGTAAATTCTATTGAATAGCGCTGGTCTGGAAACTCAAATCCAGACCTGCAAAGAACTGTGGGCTGGGCAGGACCCTCCCTCTCCCATGCCTCCAACTTTCCAGCATTTTCAGTGCATCTGCTTTGTCCTTCTTAATGAGGATTTCACTTTTCTTCTAACATTTTACAGCTATCACAGCATGACAAAGCGGGGATTGTCTTGATCCTATTGAAACTAGATCCTCAGACTTAATCACCTCCTGGTGTTCTCTCCCTCACAGGACGTACAGTTTGAACCTGAACATTTCTGCAATACCATTGTGTGTGAGAAACCAAACAACCACCTCAACAAATTTAAGGGTTATATGTAAGTACCTAATCCACCTGTGCTGTTGGTAACTATTTCCCCTGCAGCCAGAACACATCTTTTCTTGACATGGCCAAAGAGATAAGCATCTGGGTCCTGAGGACTTGTCTTTCTTTTTCCCATAAAGAAATGTTAAAGAAACCGAACTACCTTGGGAAACTTTTCCTTTTTTTCTTTTTCTTTCTTTCTTTTTCCTTTTTTAATTTTTTTTCCAGAGTCGCAGTTAATTATCTTGCAGGGTTAAACTTACTAATTTTTTTTAAGATTGTATTTATTTATTCATGAGAGACAGAGAGAGAGAGAAAAAGAGAGAAAGGCAGAGAAACAGGCAGAGGGAGAAGCAGACTCCGTGCAGGGAGCTGGATGTGGGACTAGATCCCAGGAGCCCAGAATCATGCCCTGGGCCGAAGGCAGGCACTAAACCACTGAGCCACCCAGGGATCCCCAAATTTGCTAATTTTTTTTTAAACCTCTGGTGAAATAACATCAAAATCAAGACCACACTCTGATTTGGAAAAAGCAAGATTTCATTTAGGTCAGTTTTCTAAAAGAGCTTGTGTTGTACTGCAGGTAAGAATGGGGACTTTTGAGTTTGACAGACCCCAGTTTGAAATCAGGTTTTATCACTTACAAGCTGTGTGACTTCGAGTAAATTCATTAGCCTCTCTGGGCCTTGGTTTCCATATCTGTAAAATAAAGATTGTTAAGTCTACATCATAGGACTTCTGTTTTCTAAGAAGTGAGTCGTTTATCACATGCAGAGCCCATAGCACAGCAACCTGCACAGAGTAAACCGTCGATGGTGGCTGTGCTCTTGTAATTATTGTTATTCTTATGCCTCAACTTTAGTTTGGCCTGAGAACTTGACTGTAATTCTGTTCCCACACCAGACTACTGGTCTTAATGCACAGACAGACCAAAAAAGAGCAATGGTAACAATCAGAATACAAGCCCTTATACAGTGTTTTCATAGTTTCTAGAGCACTTACATGGAACGTCATCTCTTTTTCTCTGTACAACCACCCAGGGAAGTGGCTATTATGATCCCCACTTTCCAGACAGGGATAGTCTAAGACTTTCCACATACACCCAAAGGTGTACAATAGTTACCAGATAATACCAGGATTTGAATCCAGGTCTTTCCACTCAAGCCCCAGTATGTTTTCCATTGTCATGCAGAACAGAGGTCGGCTCGGTAAGGTGATTTCTTTGACCGATCGGGCTTAAATAGTCTTCTTGGAAGGCAGATGTCTGTGCTTTCTCTTCACCTACATTTTCTCAGGCCTGATAGGATGTCATGAGGAACACTACGAGAGGGGAAAGGATAAGAACGATATAAGATAAATAGCGGCTTTTAAACACAGATTATTTTAAAATGCGCAGATTGCACAGATGGAGACAGGCAGAGAAGGGCCTGAGCTCCTGGCAAAGAGGAGGATCCACGGCAGGCATCTGTTCAGGTAGAGTTTGCCACCTGCCCCCGCAAAGAGGCCATCCCTATGCCTGAGGTTTGTGGATTTGGTTCATCCCGAGTTAGCTGTCAGACATTTTCTTGTTAGAGTCAAAAGAACTGCAAATGGAAAGGACTCTGTGATTCAGTGCAAGTGATGGGGCTCCTACTTTGGGAACCCTAGTGCTGTGAAAACCGCAGGTGAGGTGCTGTCTGTGGCCTGGGCCCCTGAGTCCTAGGATGTCCCATAAGTTAGATGTTCAGCCTTGGAAAAATCTCTCACCTTCTCTGGGCTTCATCTTTTTCTCCAGGAAGGGATAATCACCCTTCTAACTTCCCAGAAGTCTGAACAATCAAATAAAATGACATAAGTAAACTTAGTTTATAACCACAGTAAGGAATAATTGATATTAAAAGGTACATCGAGCGGCAGTATAGCACTCTGGAGCCAGACTTTGGACTCCAATCCCCATTCTGCCGTTTACTAGCTCTACGAACTTCCCTCAGTTTCCCTATCTCTGAAGTGACTATGATAACATAACCTATCTTACAGGGTTGTCATGATGATTACCTGAGCTAGTAAGTGAAACACAATTATAACCAGACCTAGACAAATGAGGTATTGAAGAACTAAAAAGAGAAAGGACCTAAGGGTTCAGATGCTTATTCTTTTTGTTCTCCCTAATGCTTCAAGGAAGTTATATTTAAATGTCCCGAATATCCCAAAGGAAGGCATCAGGATCCAATAAGGGCCAGACTCCAGGTGTGTGTTGGCCTCCGAAGTTTCTGGTGTGAGGTGGGAAACTGCAATGCCCCTGAGGCTAGAGCAAGAAAAAAAACTGTTTTAAGGAGCTGCTTCCCACACATAGCACAAAGGACTACCATCCCCCTCCTGTGAGGTCTGTTCATTTCATGAGAGACTGAGCAAGAGGAGGGTGGTAGAGGAGAGAGGCAAGTGAGAGATGTAGCTCCAAACAAGAGGAGTCTCGCCAGTTCACAGTGTGACGGGGGTTGGGGGGGTGGCACTGGTGGCTTCAGCAGACTTGCACATTCAGCCTCTGTGGTCTGGTCCCAGCAGTGAGGTGAGAGCGTGGGAATACTGCCTGAGGGAATACAGTGCAGTCTTTGTAGGGACAGAAGCCAGTTCCCCCACACTACACCATTCTGAGTGAGAAAACTGAAGCCATCGCTTTTTCAACAGAGCTCTGAATTCGAAGTGGGTAAATGATGACTTCCATAGGGATAGATAATTCTCTTTTAATGGTCCAGTCCCTTCCAGGCCTCCAAGGAGAATGAAGATCGTATTTGAACCTAGGGATTAGATGCCGAGTTAATAATACCCATAGCTCTTCTGAAACAGAGGGAGGAGAGGGACTGTGTTCACTCACCACTACTAATTCTGTGATGCTAACCAGTGATAGCCTAAAGAGGCCACCAAACCGTTCCCGATATTTTTTCATCTCCAGGGAGCATCCTGACCAGACAAGGACCGGCTTTGGCAGTGAGAGTCTTCTACTTCGAGGCTGCACCATCAGAAACACCGAAGTGGCCATTGGCATCGTCATCTATGCAGGTCACTGACTTATGCTGTGCCTTCCCCACAACCTCCGTCCTTTATCCCCCCTAAATCCACTTTCAGTCAGTGGGAATCCACAACAGTTCTGAGGGGTACAAGAAACTTCCCATTTCTCAGCTAAGCAAAGTGAGGCTAGAATCACAGCAGCTTACTTGGTTCACAAGACATGTACTTAAATTCCAAGCTAGCATCACTCATCTGAACAGAAAGAAGGATTCATGCTCGTTCACCTCTAATGGTTTTGTGACAGTAACTAAAGGCAGAATGAGCCTGAGGAGTAATCTCACCAAGTTTAACAGCTCCACCTTTTTGTGAAAGCTGTGCCTCATTTCTTCACCTATGCAAATGGAAAGAACATTTTGCTCAGCCTCATAGTGTACTCATGAGGATCAAATGACCCAACACATGAAACAAATTATGTCTAACACAGTGAGTGTTCAGTGGGTTTTAGTTGTTGCTTCTGTGGTCATGTGTTTATTCATTTCGAGGTACTCTAGCTCTCCTTTCCACTTTGCTTTTGCTTTCTAATGGAAAAAAAAAAAGATAACAGCACTTCTCACGATGAATCTGAAGTCTTAGAGGGCCGTCTTGAGACTGCTGTATATCCAGTACTTAGCACCTAGCACTCGGAGGTTGCTCAATAAATTTCTGTCGTTACAACAACAACTGCAAACTCCTTCCTCTGTAGAGAAAGCACAGTCTCCCTGGAGTGTCTACCTTTACTGGAAGACCCTAGATTATCTTTTCCTGGACCTTTCACTCATTTGGACATTTTGAAATATTTTGTTATTTTCTTTGATTTGATTTGTTTCTAAATTCACAGAACCCCACTTTTAATGGATATGGAAGAGCATTTAAACATCAATCTACCCAAAGTTTCACTTTTTGGAACTGTCAAAGAAAAAAAAAGTTTTTAAAAAAATAATGTCCCAGTCTAGCTAGCTTTCCCTACCTTGGTGGAGGGGGATTGTGTTTGTCAGTTACTCTTTTCAAGGGTCTTTGGCAACGGAGTTCAACGCATTCTGGTAGACCTACTAATGATAAACTCTGAAGCAATCCCCACCCCACCAAAAAAAATCCCACATCGGCCTGGAGTTTTCTTCTCTTCCTGATCAGAAGCAAAACTCTGAGTGAGTGATGAGCATAGTAAATGAGGGGGCAGGTTTGGGAGAGAGTGAATCATGACCCCGAGGAGTTAGGCTGTCTGGGAGTGAAATCTACTGGTTGGCTGCATGTTCCTGAGCATGTTGGTTAAGCTTTCAACACAAGAGGACTAATAATTCTCACCTTGTAGGGTTATAAGGTTCAAATGAGATTGTGAAAGGGGCTTAATACAGTACCTGCACATATTAGGCTCTCAAAAAGTGTGAGCAAAAATAGTGCTAATTGTTTTAGTATAATTATATAGAACAAGGGGTTCTCAACTTTGGCACTATTGACATTTTGTTCTAGATTGTTCGTTGTGGTCAGGGGCTGTCCTGTAGAATGTTTAGCAGCATCCCTGGCCTCAAGATGCCATTAAGATGTAACAACTCAAAATTTCTCAAGACATTGCCAGATGTCACCTGGGGAGTGAAATCACCGCTGGTAGAGAACAAATGGTCTAGAGTCATATACTCTCCTCTGATAATACAGATGGACAAAACAGAAGCACCTCAGGGCAAGGACCCAAAGAGGCCAAAATGAGCCTTCCAAATGAGAGATCCAGAAGGAAGAGGTCCATCACAGCAAACATTGATTGAGCCCCTATTGTGTATAAGGAGGAAATTTAGATACTTTGTGCATATTAAATCACTCTTCTTCCCCAAACACACACACAACTATTGTCTCTCATTCTTCATATGAGGAATTAAGGTACAAAGGGATTAATTCATCCAAGGTCATTTGTTTCCTGAGGTTAATTTCTTGTAACCCAATGTCAAGTCTCTACAGAGCCAAGCTCTGGCTGACTGTAGAGACCACATTCCAACCATTATACTATACTGCCTTCCCTGTCAGCCTGTTTACCTAAAAAAAAAAAAAAAAAAAAAAAAAAAAAAAAAAGAGGGATCTCAGAAGGTAAGGAGCAGGTGGGTGAAGAGAGAGGTCTGAGGACCCCTGACGTGAGGTAAGCCTGAGGCAGGTGGGAAGGCCATGGTGCCATCAGTGCAGTCAGCCTGTGCTCATTGCTGTGGAAATCTTCCTCACAACTACAGCAACTTGAGTCTGATTAATAAGCCCAGAGTTTACTCACTCCTACTGTTTTGTTGCCACTTTAAAACCACAAGGCAACCAACTAAAGAGCATTAAAGCCATTCACTGCTGGTGCTGATATATTGGTTTTCTTTCATTTTACACAGCAAATATGTGGTGCTTCTTAATTTTCTGAGTAATACAGCATTGTGGTTAGGTTTAGCAGCCCCAAAGGTAGGCTCTATCTAAAGGCAAAGTCTCAGCTTGGCTCTCAGCTCTTAGTTTTATGGCCTGGAAACCATGAATTGGTAGAAGGAGAAAGAGCAGGAATCAGAATCCTGGGTTCTCAGTATGGCTCTGATGTTATGGCTCTTCCCCCTTAGGCAGAGCCTTCTACTCTTTGGTTCCCACTCTCCAACTGGAACAAGGGTAACTGGATGAGATTGGTAGTTTTCAAATTATTGTTGTTCTCTCTTTGAACAAAAGTTTATGCAGAACTCCAAGATAGGTGACGAGTGACTCAAAGTGATGCTGGGGTGGAGGCCTTTGGCCCCTTCCACTTATATACAAATGACACCAACACCTTAGACAAAGAAACTAGAATGAAAACTACTGGCCTCAAGCACTGTCCTGCCACAGGGCCTTGGCATATACTCTTCCCCCAAAACCAAGTTCTCTCAACTCATCTCTCTCCCTTCAGATCTCCCTTATATGTCACCTCCTCTGAAAAGCCTTCCCTAACCATGTTCTCTAATATCATCTCTTACTTATCAGTTTATTTCATGGGGCTTCTTACCAACTATAATTATTTATTTGTTTTCTTGAATATTTTCACCAAAATGTGAGTCATCTTTGTATCCTAACATTAGCCCATAACAGTTCCTTTGTGCAAATTAGAAAAATAGTCCTTGCTCCAGACAGCTTACTATCACTTGGCAGAAATTTATCGTGATAAACCTACAAATCTACAACAACCACAAAATGAAGAGTGTTTCTAGAGTTGTGCAGTGTACAACCTGTGCTTAGTAGCTCTGTCTGTGTGCACCACAGTGTCTGGTGTGGAAGGGATGCTCAGTAAACATGTGGTGACAAATTGTGTGAGACCTCTACAGCTGTTCTCAGCAATCTCCCTGACGCAGGAAAGATTTAGGTTAGAAGAAGCCTCTTTTCTATTGTAAGCTACTGTGAGAGCTAAGGATATGATCCAGGCCAGAGGAAGAAAACATAAGCTAAGGACTTATTACCTCATTTTCTCCCAAAGGCCATGAGACAAAAGCCATGCTGAACAACAGTGGCCCACGGTACAAACGCAGCAAGATTGAGCGGCGCATGAACACAGACATCTTCTTCTGCATTGGGCTCCTCTTCCTTATGTGCCTCATTGGAGCTGTAGGTATGGAATGTTCTGGAAAGAACAAGACCACAGTAATCTTCTTTCTTTAGGGAAGTTGTTTCAGCTTTCTGAGTCTTGATTTCTTCATCTATAAAATAGAGTTAATAAAAAATAAATCCCACCCTATATTTTAATAGGATATCAATCAAATAAAAATGTTTGTGGGGGCACCTGGCTGGTTCAGTTGATAGAGCATGCAACTCTTGAGCTCAGGATCCTGAGTTCTAGCCCCACATTGAGGATGGAGATTACTTTAAGAAAAATGCTTATGAAAACCTGCTGAAAGTACTTAGTGCTCTAAATATTGGGAACATCATCTATCATTTATTTCTCCAAGAAATACTTACTGAACCCAAGCATTCTCTTAACATAAGAAAATAAAAGATGAATCAGTCTGAGGACTGGTCCTTAAAGAGCTCATAGTTTAGAAGGAAGGAGTCTAACACATGAACAGAATTGGTATAATCTGTCCTACACAGGGAGGGCTGCATGTAAGAATGTCTTAGTTGTCTATTTTTGCCATAAAAAGATAACAAAAATTTAGCAGTTTAAAATAATACTCATTTATTCTGTTACATCACTGGAGGTCAGAAGTCCAAAATTAATTTCATTGGCTTAGGTCAGGTTGTCAGTAGGCCTCACTCCTTTTGGAGGCTTTGAGGGAAGACTCTGTCCCTTGTCTTTTTCAGCTTCCAGTGACACCTTCCCATTTCTTCAAAGTCAATTGCTCCAATCTCTGCTCACACTTCCTCTCCTTTTTCTGTAGTAGTATCTTCCTCTGCCTCTCTTTTATAAGGGCAGTTATAATTATATCATTGGTCCCACCTGGATAATCAAGGACACTCTTCCCCACCTCAAGACCCTTAACTTAAATCTCATCTACAAAGCTCTTTTGCCATATAAGATAGCATATTGATGGAGTCAGGGAATTAGGACGGGGACATCAGAGGAGGCCATTATTCACCCTACTGTTGGTAATATGAGAACATCAGAGGAGGAAGTCTTTTTTGAAGAGGCGGATGGAGCTGATTCCTGAATGCAGTGGGCATTCACTACAGGAGGTAGGTGGCAGAGGCAGGATAGGAAGGGAGCTGTGAAAAGAGAGAGGTCACTCTTAGCCCCAGGAACAGCACAAGCAAAGCACAGAGGTAGGAAAGAATCATTTTATGCAAAGGAGCATTTGGCTTTTTGGTGTGACAAGAGCAAAGCCAAGCATGGAGACCTGATCAAAACTAGTCTGTGACCAAGTTCTATAACTGCTAAGTGTAGAAAGCTGCAGGAGGTATAGACTCGAATAATCTGAGCCATTTCAGTTAATTCTCAGAGTGTAAGCAAAGAGGGATACTTGCTCTTGCCCATTTATTCCAAGGATGGTCCTCAGTACCCCAAAGGAGACCCTAAAAAGAACCAGGGACAATCAGAAGGAAAAACTCATGTGCTGAGTCCAGAACCCCCTGCTGACCCCTAACAAGTGGGCAACAATGGTGTTTGCTCTTTCTTGGTCAGAAATTGTGCCTATCACTGTTCTTGGAAAATTGTGTCTGAAAGGATAAGACCTCCTAGGGCCCAGGGAGGTTTTGTGTGCCACCACAGAGGGGATGATGTGATTTAGTCTTGTGAGTAGCCTGGGGTTTTTAACTATGCTTCCCAGACGTGTCTAATGGCACTCCAGGTGAGGGTGGCTCACAGTTGGAATGAGAACACCCAGAGGGCCAGGGAAGCAGGGAAACAACACCATCCACATGTGGCCACCTCCATGCCCTCAGAGACACTGCAAGAGCTGTTGCCTCTGCTTCAGAACAGGTTTTTCAGGGAATATCAGAGCTGGAAAGGACATTTCAGATCATCTCACTGTGTCTCCAGAGAAAGGAAGTTAATGATTAAAAGGTCACACAGTGAGATAAGGTACAGGCATACCAAAATCTGCTTGGCAGATTGCCCAAAATAATAAATTGAGAAAGTAACAGGGAGAGGCAGAGTTGTATGCTGAGAATCACAACTCAGACACAGCGACAGGCCTGTGGTGCTACCTAATTAAAGCACAGCCTCTGCTATGAAAGCTTTCAAATGAGTGCCATTTAAGAGTTCTCTATCACATGCTTACTTGGACTGTGTAAACGATGATGCTTCTTTTTTCTTTGCCCAGAATGCCCTCCCTATGCCTTTCCGATCACCTGATACCCTCCTGGTCTCCAGGACCCCTCAAGGGCTCCTTCTCCATGCAGCCTTCCCTGACTCCCTTTAAGGCCGGTGGTCCTTACTCTGAATCATGTATTTGTCCCTTAGTTATTTGCTCTATAATATTACCTCCAAATTACTTCATGTCCGTAAGTCTCCTTTCTTTTGTCATATATGATGGCACTGGACCCAACCTCCTGGGCAAAGAAGCATCTTGGGGATAGGACAGCATCTGCTATGCTTTCTATTCCCTATAGTTCCTACCCTGGGGCTGAGAGCATTATACACATTCAGTTATTCTATTTTCACAGTAACCCTACAGAGGAGGTATTATTACTAACTGACAGATGAGAACATTGAGATTCAGAAAGTTCTGTTGCACTTACTCTTATTAATCCTCACGTGATGGATGTTGTTATCCCCATCTGTGGACAAGGAAATGGGGCTCAGTCTGCATTTGGAGATGTTGCCATGAGCTAGTTCTCTTAGCATTCTACACTCTGCATGGTCCTCTTACACTGTGTGGGATTTGTCCCTTTACATCTGGTGTCTGACTTAATGGGGACCTCCTCAAATACAAGAACTGAGACCGATCCTTCCTCTTCCAACATTAATAAATGGCAACAGGAAGGATTGAGTGAACAGAGATATTGGTGGATAGATGTGTGGATGGATGAACTGTGGATGGATGGATGGATGGATGAACGGATGGATGAATGGATGGATGGATGGATAAATGAATTGTGAAAGGGTGGATGGGTAATGGATGGACGGGGATGTGCATGGAGGAAGAAGAGGGGCTAGCTTACAAGTCTATCAAGATCCTCAGCCCTGCACTTTTCACCACACAACTGAAAAGAACTTGCATCCCTTTTCTCTTTCCAGTGCCTGTATAACAGGACTTCATCAAAATATAAGTAATCAGACAGCCCAGGTGGCTCAGTGGTTTAGCACCTCCTTCAGCCCAGGGCATGATCCTGAAATCCCGGGATCAAGTCCCATGTTGGGCTCCTTGCATGGAGTCTGCTTCTCCCTCTGCCTGTGTCTCTGCCTCTCTCTCTCTCTGTGTGTCTCTCATGAGTGAATAAATAAAATCATACATATATATTATATAATATATATATGCTAATCTCCTCTGGGTAAGACAGACTTTAATGCCTATCAAGTGATTGAAATGTAGGGTATGTAAAGGACCCCTTTAGACAAATATACACACATACACACACAGAGACTATATAGAACAAGGATGGGCTCCTCTAAAGCTCACTCACTTTCAGGAATAAACTAAGGGCTGATATAATAGACCGATATAGAATCAAGTGAGGATTCTGGTTCATCTCTGGTTTTGCCCCCTCTCAGGTCACCGCCTCTGGAATGGGACCTTTGAAGAACACCCTCCCTTTGATGTGCCAGATGCCAACGGCAGCTTCCTTCCCCTTGCCCTTGGGGGCTTCTACATGTTCCTTACGATGATCATCCTGCTCCAGGTAGGAAGCCTTCCCTAGTTAGGGGCTCAAGAAGACCTGTGGCCAATACCTACACAACTTTGTGAAATTAAGAAAAAACAGTGCTGGCCCCAAGAAAGAACTAACTGAACTAAGATGAGAAAATTGGCATTGCTTTCTTGTGATCCTTTGAAAGTACTCACATTTGGGGCACTATCAGGACCAGCCCTACCTTGTAGAAAGAACATTGCCCCCCAGATAAGAGTGAAGGAAAACATTATTCAGGCTTTTAAGAGTAAGATTACAGTAGTGATCCAAGTTTACCTGTCCCTTTGCCAGATATAATAGAACAGGTAAAATCCTAATGACCTGGGAACAAAAAGAAGATAAAATAGCTCAGAGAGCTGTTAAGTCCTAAGGATTGGGAGAAAGAAACCACAGTTTAGTGTTTTAACATCTGCTAGAGGGAGAGGGGGAAAAAGACAACTGGCCCTGTGGAGGAGAAAACACAAAAGCATAGAACAAACTTACAAGGAAGGGGCAGTATGGAATAAAAAGATGAATAAATTCTTCAGGCTCTATAAGAAGTTATAATCAATGAAAAGATGAGGAAAGTTGCCGTTTTGATGAAGCCCCATTTACATCAATTTATTGTAGTATTTGAGGGTGTTTTGTTGCCCTCTTTTCTGGTGAACTTTTTTCAGTTCATTCATTCATTTAGCAAAGCAATCCTTTTTATTTTTACCTTTTTAAGATTTTATTTACTTATTCATGAGAGACACAAAGAGAGAGGCAGAGACACAGGCAGAAGGAGAAGCAGGCTCCCTGTGGGGAGCCTAATTCAGGAGCCTAATTCAGGACCCCGGGATCTTGCCCTGAGCCAAAGGCAGCTGCTCGACCACTGAGCCACCCAAGTATCCCCAGATACTTTTCAAATTTGAGATGGACCATACTCTTCCTCTGCACAGAACCCTCCAGTGGTTTCACATCCGCTCAAAGAGAAATGCACAGTCCTTATGGCAGTGAATGTGGCCCTGTGAGGCCCTTGACTTTCCCACTGGCCTCATCTCCTAGTAATGTCCTGCTCATTCATATAAGACCTGCTTACTCTTTCCCCTCAAATACCCAGCCTGCTCCTTCCTACTGCTGTCTTTGCCCAGAATGCTCCTCTTCCCACAGATAACTTCCTGGTTCACACCCTCATTTCTTCAGATTTCTGCTCAAAGGTCATAGTTCATAAAAGAGTCCCTCCCAGACCCCACCTTCTACCCTCCCGACTTCTTTTTTTTACTGCCTGATATATATTTCTTTATTTGTTTACTGGAATATGAGGTCGTCAAAGCCAGGGATTTTGTTCTGCTTGCTGCCATCTCCAGGACCTAGCACAGCAAGCACTTGGAATATATTACGTATGGAATCAGGGACAGTAATGAACAATGGGTCTCAATACATATAAAAGTGAGCAACAATACATATAAAAGTGAGCAAAAAAGTCTCTGTGCCCTTGGTGGCATAGAGATCTGAGGGGCATCAGGAAACTCTGGACAGAGGCACTAGAGCTCCTTACCCCCTAACCACTCAGTCATTAAAAAACCAATGGTGAATTGAGTGCCTACTCCATACGAGACCTCCCTGAGTAAAGAAGGCACCTATTTTTCAAATTCCCCTAAGAATTCCAAGTGAAGCATGAAATTATTGACCTTTAGTTTCTCAGAGAAAGTCCATCATGTGAGCTGACTTCAGCTTTCCATTAAATACCTTTGCTACCCACTGGTGAGAGTTCTGAGACAGGGAACTGGTCTTGTCTCTGACTCTTTGGGACTCAATCTCCCTACAGGTGCTGATCCCAGTCTCCCTGTATGTGTCCATTGAGCTGGTAAAGCTCGGGCAAGTCTTCTTCCTGCACAATGACCTTGACCTGTACGATGAAAAGACCGATTTATCCATTCAGTGTCGAGCCCTCAACATCACTGAGGACTTGGGCCAGATCCAGTATGTCTTCTCTGACAAGACGGGGACACTGACCGAGAACAAGATGGTCTTCCGGCGTTGCACTATCATGGGCAGCGAGTATTCTCACCAAGAAAATGGTATGAGGGTTCCCAGGTGCCCTCACTACTCTTTCTAAATGAATTACCCTGCTCTCCTAAAAGAATAGTAATAAAAGACATTTTCCTGGTTCCCCACAGAGGTTTCCTGGCTCTGTGGCAGGTTGCTTCCTATATCTCTGTGGGCTTCCTTGTCCTAGATCAGTTCTGTCCTTATTGCCTATAAACTTTCCTTTGTTCACAAAGGCTATCAGCCATCTCCTGTGTGGTAGCCCTCCAGTCGGTCTTTGTTGCCATTTACACAGGATTTTTTTCCACCAGTAATGGACTGGGGACATGTCCAAACTATGAACCAGTTATACAGTGAAGAATTTTGGGGGTCACTTTACCTGACATGTGAGGACAGGCCTCAGTGTAGATGCATGATCAGATTCAATATACCCAGGAAAAGCCTTCCATGTTAACTGATCTTTTGGATTTTTACTGAGGCAGAGCTTTGACTTAGGGAGTATGGCTGAACAATGCCTGGATTGTCATCACACATGGATTGAAGGTGGCCTATAAAGCTGACCTGATTTCCTCAGCAGCCCTCCACCATCACCACCACAAACACATCATACACACTTTCTAACTAAGAGAAGAAACGCTCTCAAGAGAACAGTGTTCATTCTTTTAAGTGGGAGGAATGGAGAAGAAGAAAGGGGGAGATATTAGGGGTAGCTCAATCACATTTGCCATGGTGGTAACCATCATTTCAATGGGAGCTTCTGATCTCTTCTAAATAATAATGACAACTACCATGACAGGTACTTAGAGTATGCCAATCTATTTGACACATTATTTCATTAAGTCTTCAAAACAACCCTATAACTTTGGGGGGGGGGGTTGTGTTTGTTTTTTAATTGTTTTTTTTTTTTTTTTAAAGATTTTATTTATTTATTCATGATAGTCACAGAGAGAGAGAGAGAGAGAGAGAGAGAGAGGCAGAGGGAGAAGCAGGCTCCATGCACCGGGAGCCCGACGTGGGATCCGATCCCGGGTCTCCAGGATCGCGCCCTGGGCCAAAGGCAGGCACCAAACCGCTGCGCCACCCAGGGATCCCTGTTTTTTGATTGTTTTAATTTTATTTATTTGACAGAGAAAACATGAGTGGAGTTAGGGGCAGAAGGAGAGGCAGAGGGAGAAGCAGACTCCCCACTGAGCAGGGAGCCTGACACAGGGTTTAATCTCAGGACCCTGGGATCATGGAACTGAACCAAAGGCAGATGTTTAATAGACTGAGCCACCCAGGTGCCCCTTAGGTATTTTTCTCTTTTTTCTCCTAATGGAGAAAATCGGGACATGAGTTTAGTCAAAGGTCAGTCACAGAGCTAGGAAGTATTAGAGCTGGATTTGAATCTGTGCAATCTGATGCACCCCACTTTCTCCCGTCAAGGTAGCCCCATTGCCCATGCTCCAGAGAAGCAGAGTGCTCTTACTCTGTGCTCTTTCCTCTACCCCTAAGGGATCCCCCCAGACCATGACTTGGCCAAGGTATGACTGGTGCAATAATAGGACTCCTTTCTTGCAGCCAAACGACTGGAGACCCCAAAGGAGTTGGACTCAGACAGTGAAGAGTGGACCCAATACCAGTGCCTGTCATTCCCAGCCCAACGGGCTCAGGGCCCAGCAACACTGAGGGGCCAAGGATGGGCTCAGCCTCTGAGGAGGTGCCATAGTGCCCAGGTACCCATCCAGGGCCACTCACGACAGAGGTCTATAGGGCGCTGTGAAAGTTCACAGCCTCCTGTGGCCTTCAGCAGCCCCATTGTAAGTACCTTTTACTCTTTAAGTCGCAAGTGTCCTCTTTTAGGGATAGACAGGAGGGGGATCTGGGATATGAAAGAGAAAAGACTGTATAAACCCTGAAGAGCTCTCAAAATGGCAGCCCTTGGTCTTATTTGCAATCTGCATATGTGTTTTGTTGGGCACATACAATTCCTGTTCATTTTAAATGTTCACGCTTTAAAAATTGGGAGATATCAGATAAACATATAAATTTCTAGCATTTCTTTTTAATAAGGAATTGGAAAATTTCTCCACACTAAGCCAACATCTCCTTGTGGCAACAATTGGCTTGAATGATAGAGTTGATGCTCCTTAGATTGGGCATGTAGTCTTCTGTTCATCACAGACTATCCCCCTTCTCTGTTTAACCCCATCACTGAACTGAGAGCCAGCAGCATGTCCGTATTGCATGGTTTTCCAAACTACAGTGAAAGGAAAGAGAAATAGTTGTTATGCTGATGTTTCTATAAGGTAGAAAAATAAGATGGGCCTTAAGGCTTGCAGGTTTCAAGAGTAATGGAAGAATATACTTTTTGTGATAATCAAAAAGAGTCTTAAATAGTTATAAAGCAAACATCTGTGTCAAAATTACCCAGCACACTTCATCCTGTCCCCTGTAGGGATTCAACTTGCAGTGTTGGTCTGGAACTTTTTGCATATGGTTTCTTCACATTTGATCCAAGGGTATAGCTATCACCAAATCTTTAGCATGTGAAAAAATTGAGTTTCTTCCCCAAGATTACACAGCATTCCCTGAAGGCAAGGCTAGAACTGGAGTTTTCGGACTCCTGTCCCCTTCTACTTTCTCTAGAATCTTCTGCTCTTAGAGAAAAGGCCACAGGGAGCCCTGGCTATATTGAACAATACCCACATCTTCTAAGAGAGGACTGTAGTGCTATTATCCCATTATTAGAAAATTAGATTTTCAAAACTATCCTCATAATGAATTTCCTTCCAATTTTTATTTTCTCCATTAATATACACATAACTACATATATTTAACATTTTTGCAGTCATTGTACCTACAAATTAAAGGTTCTGGGGTTTTTAAAATCTGAAAAAATATCAAAACTATTTTCCATGTTGCTACCTAGTTTTCATAACCTGGGACTGTGTTTTCTGACCGTGACAAAAAGGAAATTCTGTGAATCTGTGTTCTGGGTTATTACTTATTTAACTTCAGGTGAGTACAAAGTTGAGTTAACTCTCTTATGTTACTACCATGCACAGAAATGCAATATTAGCAAGGATGAAACATTAGCCATGTTTTAAGACATATGATGCTCATAAATACACAAGATCGTTATCCATCAATGCCTTTAGGAACAATTTTTTTATTTTTTTATTTTCTCAGGGTAGATAACAGGACATGCATATTGTTGCATCTATCTCTTCTTCAATTTAATTTTGTTCCCACTGAATGTACTGCTCTTCCCCTAGTTCTTTACCTAAATATTTGAACACTGCATTTAGTGAATTCTCACCAGGCACAGATTCTAAGTCTTGCACTGGATGTATCTTTTGGCACCTTCCAATTCTGGATGTCATGGGCATCCCATGTGCCTGAGAATGTCTCTCCCAAGATACACAGAAAGAAACAGGAAGCTTTCTTTTATAGATTTCAGTTGGGATGCATAGATCTGCTCCCCCTTGTTCAGCCTAACAAATCTTAGTAGCCCAGAAAAACTGCCAGCCAGTGTAACTTTCATTCAGGGCCTATCACTAGGACCTACAACTGTCACCAGCTGTCCTAAAAGTTAAATAGCATGATGTTTATGCTGACCTGCAAGGTCCTTTCCAGCTATAAATTAGGTGCGTTTGGGGTCAAATGTCCCAGGTTTTCATCTCAGCTCCATCATCGTCTCTGAGACTTTGGTCAACCTACTGAGTTAGAACCTCAATATCTTCATCTTTTAAAAGGCTTATTATTCTATGTCATGAGTTTATTTTGAGGACTTAATTCTTAAAATCACATATTCTAGATAGATAACTAGGAGAAGTCTTAAATGATCTTTCTTAAGGAAAGCTGTATGCCTTCCACAAATGTTCATATCTGATTACATTGAATGGGAAATGAGAGTTTTCATAAAATGCGATGTCAAGCCCTCTCCCCTGAGATTCTGGTATATTTGATCTAGGGTAGGCTTAGACATTCATCTGTTTTATTTTTGATGATTCTACTGAGCAACCAAGATCAAGAATCTCTCTAAGCCTAGCACTATGCCACTAGGAAATAATCTTCACTTGGCTCAAATAGGCATCTTCTATAGCTTGAGAGGCATTGGCTAAAGGGGGCTCTGATACTAACCTATAAAATATTTGTAGCTGGAGTATAAAATCCTTGAATTAATTCATAGAGAATATCTATGGCAGCCCCAGGTGGACCTCCTAGCTCCTGCCCCCACCAACTCTTGCCAAACTCTCCAAGCTTGCATCCTCTTCCACCTGCCCATCTGGCATCCAGTCGGATTGGATAATAATCTCTTGGCACCACCAATTCTTTACCTTCCCTTTGTAAATCAGTCAGAACTTGCCTCTAAAACATCCACAATGTGGGGATCCCTGGGTGGCTCAGCGGTTTAGCGCCTGCCTTTGGTCCAGGGCGTGATCCTGGGGTCCCGGGATCAAGTCCCGGGATCAAGTCCCGCATCGGGCTCCCAGCATGGAGCCTGCTTCTCCCTCCTCCTGTGTCTCTGCCCTTCTCTCTCTCTCTCTCTCTGTCTGTCTATCATAAACAAATAAATAAATCTTAAAAAAATAAAAATAAATAAAATAAATAATAAAACCTCCACAATGCCAAATCCTGGCAGAGCAAGCACCCTACCACATTCTAGAGAAGCCGGTTGTCGGTGTCCTTGGAACTTTGCCCTTACCCAAAATAAAATGATCATCAAGGCTAATAGCAACAAAAGCTGGCTTTTTTTTTTTTTCTTTTACTACAAAGAACAAGGAAGCCATGGTTAATACTGCCTAATTGGCTGCTATAAAATCTGTGGCTTTAGGGTGGGGATAATACACATAGGAGAGTAATGAGTTCTAAGCCAATGTTTAAGAGTACTAGCAGATGGAAAATGAAATGCCTTTTTTTTTCCCCTGGTGTGTAAGAAGCCAAGATTTAAGCAGAGAGTCTTTGTTTAGAAGTGCCACTTACAAAAGGTTTTCCAGAACCATCAGACCAAAGAATATCTTCCTAATCATGAAATTTGCATTGGGGCCACTTAGGTTCCTCCAGATGGCACCACCACTTCCTTCTTGTGGGCATGGCCTCTCCCACCTGTCTGGAGAGAATGCAATAGAGAAAAGTAAAGGAGGTGTCTTTGGCCTCTGCCTTCTTTTCTTAATCTTGGTCTTCCTTCCTTTCTTTGAAAGAGATGTATACAACATTCCAGTCTGCTCCAAGCTGGTGGGGACAGCCCACAGATACACACTCCCACTCAAAAGTTAGATAAGAGTCCCGATTTAATTAGCCAAGCATACAAAATCTTTTTGGAAGTCATGTGACTACACAGGGCAGGAACAGATGAAGCCTATGTCAGCTGTGCCTCCCTTAACTTCCAGGGTACCAGAAGGTGGCACACAGCTGCAATTACCCTGTTCACAAGGAGTGGAGCTTTGCAAAATCTGGAAAACTCCCTTCTTGTTAGACCTCTTAGTTTCTTTCCTTGGGACTTACACCCCTTTTCAGGAAAGCTGATCTTAACAATCCACATGCTTCTATTTAAACAAATATTTGTTAACATTGAGTTCCCTCAATTCTTTCTTGAATGAAAGGCACCTCAATGTCACAACCTCAACCTGGGCAAAAACATCATTTTCCTAAACCACAGTTCAGCCTCTAGCTCCCCAGGAACCAGGAAAGCTTGTTTTCATGGTAGTGACATAACCACATAGTTAAGTAAGTCATGGGAAGTCATTAAAGGTCAAATGGTAAAAAGTAAGTCTCTTTCCCTTTTCTGTTCCCCACAACCCCAGTGACAACCATTATTTGCAGTTCCTTGTGTATGTTCCAGAATTGTTTCACCTATATAGGAGCATACAACTATGGTAAACACATAAGCACATCCTTTACTGCAATTAAGAGCATGCCCTGCACATTATTTTGGACTTTTGCTTTTTACCTAGTGAATCTAGGGGACTATTTCATATATGTAGACAGACAGATGTTCAATGGAGAGCTCCCTCATCTTTTTTTTTTTTTTTTTTTTTTTTGGTGACTGTTAGAATTTGTTGAATGGCTGAGCCATTGTCTGTTTAGACATGTGTATTTTTCTATAGTATTCATTCTTCAAGCATAATTCCTAAATGATATGTAACTTTTTCATTTCAATTGATACTTCCCAAGAGGTTGCATTAGTTTAGACACTCACCAACAACAAATAGAAGGGTCTGATTCTGTTCACTTCTGCCAATTCTGTGTATCTACTCAGTATCTACCTTTCTTTGGAATAGCCTGGTATTTATTGTCAAATATCGAGTAAGCATCCACAACATGGCATATACTGTTCTAAACACTGGGGTGAAAGGTTTAATAGGGCATTGTCCCTGATTTCAGGAGTTACAACCCAATATAGAGGAGAGAAGAATACCAGTGCCTACAGAATGCTCCTCTTGCTGCTGGGTAGATGGGTGCAGAGGTGCAGGAGGAGCCAAGAAGAGGTCCACCTACATCAGATGAGGCCTCAGAAGGGCTTACTGGAAGGGTTGGCACTTGAGCTGAATTTGAGACAAAATTAAAGGTTAACTAGAGCAAAGAGAAGACCATCTAGTAGGGAGAGGTGAGGAATGAGAGTGACATGGAGAACTGGGGTTTTGAAGAGCAACTAGAATAGAAGGTGCGGATGGCAGAGAGGTTGAGGAGATAGAGGCTTGGGAAGAACCAAGCCACAAAGATTTTTCTTCCAGGCTAGGCACTGGTGTTCCTGTTTATCTCCCCTGCTGGCTCCCTGGATTCCTATAGCAGCAAACTGTTACACCCAATGAGTGATAGTTGCCAATGTGAACTTGAATGAGTTATTAAAACTGAGAAGAGAGTAGCAGATTAGAGGTTGACCTACTTTCCCTGGTCTTCAATGTGTGACATACTTCAGCCATGTAGCACACATTGGCCATATAAATTCCTGCTACTCAAATTGGGGTCCTAGGATCAGTGGCATGAGCATACTTGAGAACTTGTAGAAATGCAGATGCTTGGGTCACACTTCCAACCCCCTGAATCAGCATCTGGAGTTAAACAAGATGTCCAGTTGATTTGCATACATGTTAAAGTTTGGAAAATACTGGCATCATTTTTAAGGGTTCAGGTGTTGGCACAAGGAGGCAGAACTGGATTCAAGACCCATCTTTCTTACTAATTTTGTGACCTTGGACAAGATACTTAAATTCAGTGAGCCTCATTTACCTTCTAATTAAAATGGGAGAATAATAGTACCTATTTCAGTATTGCCATGATGACTAAATGATGTACATGAACACACTTAGCAAAGTATCTGATTTTGTTGTAAATTATCTAATCTAACAATAATAATAGGATTCTTGAAGGTATAGTATGAGGTCCAAGATCACCTTCATCAAAAAAGGTTTGTATGATATTTAGGTGTTCTGCAATAGAAAGAAATCCAGCCAATTGAGTGCCTGGCTGCCACAAAGCTCTAATCTTAACAGCCACAAAGCTCTAATCTTAACAACCGGTAATCCACAATTTTATATTTCTTTTCCTTCAGAGAAATAGACTAGTCAAAGAGTCCAAGGGTGGCTGGGGGCACTGGTTTCTCTGAGTCTCCTAAGTGCCAAGTTCCTAAATGTTAATGGGCCAGACAGGAAACCAATGGGCTGTGGACAAAGGGAACCATGAAGAACCTTGCCCTGTGAAAACAGTGTATGGTGACTAGATAAAGCTTCACTAACATCTGCTGCTGACACCTGCAGGCTGGGCCTGCTGCCAGGGACAGAGAGAAATAGGCCCTTTGCAGAGATTTTTTTTTTTTTTTTTTGTAATATACTGCTGTATGATTGGGTTGAAATATACCGAAGAAGAGTTTTAACAAAGAGATCCCGTGAGTTGTTCATCAGTGGTGGCATAACATGGTGTCCCAGATAGGAGTCAGTCAACAAAGATTTGAGTGCTTGCAGTCTACCAGGCACTGGGGACATATCATGGACTGTCTCTGCCTTTATGGCACTCATAGACTAAAGGGTAAATGAACAAGCAATAAATAACCATTAAATCGTTTTAACTGTGTCACCATTTGGAAATACGTAATGCATAGCTTAGAGCAAAGCAGTGTGTTGTCAGAAGCTGGGAGTCAGGTGGTGTGAAAGCTGCCCTAGTTCTGACCCTAATTCAATGTGTAGCCTTGAGTGGTTCACTTCCGTCCTCTCTGACATTCAATTTTATCATCAGGAAAATGGGAAGATTTGGCTTTGATGACCTCTGAGCTTGTTTGCAACTCTGTGTATCTGTAGTAAGGGTTAAAAGCATCCCATTCATATATACCCCCAGCCCCAAATGAAATTTTTTTCCTGAAAAAAGAAGATTTCCATAATCCCTTTTATAATATCACAGACTATCTGCTGAGCCCTAAGGATTAGATATATAAGCCTATTAGTTGTGCTTGGGATGCCGAACACTAAAGATGCTGGCTGTCAGCAAGTAACAAAGGCTACTTCCTTCTTGTGGGGGATCTTGCCTGGCACAGAGGTTAAGAGCATGGATTCTAGTTGGACTACCTTAAATCAAATAAAGGAGTCTTTTTTTACTTACTGTGTTACTTTTGGAAAAACACTTTATCTCCCTGGGCAGCAGTTTCCTCATCTGATACATGGGTAACCATGAGGATAATAGTACTCAACAAATAATGTTGCTGTGGAGCTGCAGTGAGATAATGGATGCACCCAGAATGTAAGAAGTACTATATGAATAGCAACTATCATTACTACCTTAAGAAATGAGCTCAGAGCCCTTTGAGTGATGATGGTACACTGATAACAGGAAATGGGTGAAACCTGGAATCTGGATGGCTAGGGGAGTTTGCCTAAGAGTATTAATAAGGGAACACAGCTACTTTACCATGACCATGGAAAGGAAGACTCCAGGCTTGCAATCAGAGGGTCTGACATCTGATACTGACTCACTGAGTGGCATTGATTAGCTCAGCCCATCTTTCAGGATTTCAGTTAAGTTAGAACTGTGCAAAGTCAATGGGGTCACGTAAATGACATTGCTTAGAAAAGTAGAAAGAGCTTTATCAATGTGAACTCCTTCTAGGAAGACTGCATTCAAAGGTAGAAAAGTTGGATAGTGCATGCTCCCTTCCTAGGCTTTCTGAAAATAGTGACACCATATGGTATAGATGGTCCACCACTGCTTATCACAAGGCAATGAGAAGAAATGCAGACTTGATGCAGTTTCACTAGCACTCTTCCTTTTAATAAGTACTTTTTTTCTGGATTTTGTCTGATGGTATGAACCAGAGGAAGTGTAGTGTTGACTTTTAGAGAGCACTCCAAATAAAGGCTGGAACATTTTGTTCTAGTCCATTTCCCTTCACCTCCCTCTGCTGTTGGAAAGCCCAACTCTCATCCCTGCAGGAATCAGGCACCCCACCTGGGTATCTGGGTTTCCTCTCCTATGCTCTTACTTGTGCCAGCAACCCCAGGGAGAATAGAGTCTGACTTCTGGAGTCATTGCATTTGCTAAGTAGAAAAGACACAGTCTGAGGACTCTTTATCCACAGGGTTTTGTTTCTTTATTATTATTTTTTAAATCTCAACTTGGGTTCTTATTTGTAAAACCTGCTAGCTCATTGGCACTCAGTCTTCACCCTGAACAAATTAATCAAGAGTCCTTCAGTCCGTCCTTTTCAACCATTGAAAAACTTTCTTCTAAACTTTAGTTAACCAGTGAACTATGAACACTGATATAAATGGTTTTGTGTGGAAATTTTTTTGCATGATGGCTCTTGTCATATCTGTTAACAGCTGGTGTTTGTTGAGCTTCTGCTTCAAACAAAGCAATAGTTGGGACTGTAGTATGTACAGCTTTGTGGAAAATGCAGTCTCTATCTCAAGGCTCTTACCTTGTCTCTAAAAGAGATTCCACATGGATATAAGAAAACTGAATTTAAAATATAGGTCAATATGTGGTGCATTCCAAAGGGATGGTACAAGTGGCAGTTTCTACAAGGATGTGAAAAATTGGAAACCCATGAGTCAGATCCTGCCCACAGATTTTTCTTTAAAAAAAAAAAAAATGAGTTCTCACATCATCACTCTTTATCTTGAAAAATCAATAGATTAGGCAAACTAGGCTAACACCAGAGCACCTCATTAGCAGAGCAGTTGAAACCTTTTAGGTAGGGTAGGACTTGCCAGGTTTCCCAACCCCTGCCACCCCATAGTGTCCTCATCTGTACCTTGGCTCACTTCCCTCATTCACCTTAACTGCCTGACTCCTATGGACATTCTAAATTCAAAATATGCTATTGTGGCTCAGAAGACTGGGAACTTATCGTGGGCTGGATAAGATCTCATGGACATATGGGACTTCTCATGGCTACTGAAGTCTAGATAGGATTTTGGTAGACAGGAGATCGCTTTTCAAACAAGGTATAATCTGAGGTATTAAAAGGGAATATCCAGAAGGCAGCAAACAAGCTAGCAGGCTGAGCCGAGGGTCTGCATGGAGAAATGGTGGGAGTAAAGAATGGGAGTGCAGACTGTGGAAGAATTTAGATGCCAGACTGTATTGACTATGCTAAATATGAAGATCTCCTGAAGGTTTTCAAGCTCAAAAGTACTTTGAGAGAAATAATGTTTTAGGAAGATGCATGGCTAATTCATATGAAAGATTAGAAAGAAAAGAGGTGGGAGGCAGCAACATCACTTCAGAGGCTGATGCAGAAATCCAGATTTGAGGGCTAGAGGTCTGCTCCTGGCTGAAAGCATCAGCAATGAAGGGCAAATGGTGGGAAGCCACTGTGAGGGAAAGAGTGCCAGAGTCTATAACATGCAAGTTTGAGGGAAAGGGAGGAATCACATAAGAATGCACTGACCAGGCCTGTGGAAGGGGGAGATGTCCTAGAGGCAGGACTTCAGGGAAGACTGTATTAATCTTCCCCCAGGTATACAAAGAATCTGCTAGAGGGGCCTTCCTCCCCAGTCCCTTCAGGAAAGATTTTTTTTAAGATTTTATTTATTTATTCATGAGAGACACAGAGAGGCAGAGACATAGGCAGAGAGAGAAGCAGGCTCCATGTAGGGAGCCCAATGTGGGACTCAATCCCGGGACTCCAGGATCATGCCCTGAGCCAAAGGTAGACGCTTAACCGCTGAGCCACCCAGACATTCCAGGAAAGATTCTCATTGAGGCATTTCTTTCTCAGGAAAAAGATGTGACTCCAGATAAAAATCTACTGCCCAAAGTGCAAGATGCTGCACTGTGGTTGGAGACATTGTCAGACACGAAACCTGCCAAGACTTCCCTCTCCACCATCTCCTCCATTGCTGACTTCTTCCTTGCACTAACCATCTGCAACTCTGTCATGGTCTCCACAACCACTGAGCCAAGGCAGAGGGTAAGGATCACTGAGGGTGGGTGGTGGAAGGGATGGAAGGAGATCTAGGGGTAAGAAGTAAAGCCCTGAACAGAGAGACAAGACTCTTGAGCCCTAGTCACAGGAACACCATGTCATCACCGTGAGACCTTGAACAGATTTCTTATTTTTTCTGGGCCTTAGTTTCCTCATTTTTTAAATAAAATGGAAGAAGTCCTATATGAGCTTTCTATATAATTTTCAAATTCTGTATCTGTCTATAGGGTAGGTATTAAGAGTTAATATTTACTGAGTACTTGCTTTGTGCCAGGCTCCATGCCAAACACATCACCTGCATTATCATTTAATCATCACAATCCAAAAACCCAATGAGGTATGTCCGTAGATTTCACAAATGGAGACACAGTGGTTCAGAGAGTTTCAGCAACTTAAAGAAGGATGTATGATTGATACACAGCAGAACCATCTGTACAACTCCATGATAATATCACATTATACTGGTCTTTGCTTTTATGTGAGGGAAAAATAATATAAAATTATTATTATTATTATCATCATCATCATCATCATCATCATCATCACCACCATGGGTGAAGTTCTGCCAATTTAGAGACAATGCAGCTGGATGGCCATTTTTAGAAGTTTATACTCTGAATTGTTTTTCAGTACTAAAGATAGATTGATCTTCAATTATCCACAAACTCTCACCCAAGCTCCCTTATGAGTGATACTGGTGGTAATAATTGAGTATTATAACTGGTACCTATGAAATCAAGAAAACAGGGTCACCCAGGTACCAACCAGAGTCTCCCATTATTATACCTAGATCCCAAAACACTCTGAAAAGGCATTCCAACCACTGAAAACTCACAAAGTTATCACAAAATTTTAGGGAGTTTTGGGAGGCAGGAAATGTTATCTGAGAAATTAATTCTACTTTCAAGAAAGAAAGAAGTACATTTTGAGAAGGACAGCATCCAACCTCCAGTTTTCAAGTTATTGAGACATTAGCTGGCAGGTAGCTCAGGAGTTCAATCTCTGGAGCCAGACAGACTCAGATTTGCTGAGTCTCACAGAGGAGAGAAGACTTGCCCATAATTGCTGAAACCCCCAAATAATCCATATATTACAAAATGAGCTTCATATTCTTCCATAAAACAGCTTAATATTTTTTCCAACACTGAGAGTTAATGTTCCACTTCCCTTCTTTGACTACAAGGTCACCATGCCACCCTTGACCAAGGCTCTGGGGACATCCCTGGAGAAGATTCAGCAGCTCTTCCACAGATTGAAGCTTTTGAACCTCAGCCAATCATTCTCATCTACTGCACCCTCTGATATCGACCTGGGGGAGAGTTTGGGGGCCAACATGCCTACCACAGACTCAGAAGAGAGAGACGATGCTTCTGTGTGCAGTGGAGGCTACTCCACCGATGGTGGCTATAGGAGCAGCACATGGGACCAGGGCGACATCCAGGGGTCTGGATTGGATGCTTCCTTCGAGAAGGTTCTGGAGGCCCCAGCTCTAGGACTGGCCAGCCCTGAGCTTTATTATGAAGCTGAGAGCCCTGATGAGGCAGCCCTGGTACACGCAGCCCATGCCTACAGCTTCACGCTGGTGTCCCGGACACCTGAGCAGGTGACTGTGCGCTTGCCCCAGGGCACCTGCCTCACCTTTGACATCCTCTGCACCCTGGGCTTTGACTCTGTCAGGAAAAGAATGTCTGTGGTTGTGAGGCACCCACTGACGGGTGAGATCATCGTCTACACCAAGGGCGCAGACTCGGTTATCATGGACCTGCTGGAAGACCCAGCATGCGGTGAGTCCCACCTCACCAGGGCTCCAGGAAGAGGGCTCCCTGGTTTAAGAGGCAGCACAGGACAGTAATAACGAGGGTGGGTTATAGTGTCACTTAGTCCAGCAGGTCCTAACTTGAACAGAAGCCACAAGATGCTTTCCTCAGAGGAGATTCCTTAAATCATGCTGCATTCTGCACCTCCTTGCTCTGGAGAATTACAGTGCTCATGAGCTTATTAAAGACTTAGGGCAGTCTTATACTGGAGAAACCTCTAACTTTATCCTATTCTGCTTTTCCAAACATTTAAACATAGATTATCTGTACACAATTTTTTCCTACCAAAACACCCATTAATATATGCTAGAACACACTGTGGTCCTAACTCTTAGTTTTATAGAGAAGCCAGCTGAAACCAGGGAGGGAAGTGACTTAAGAGAGGTACACAGATAACCAGTGGTAAATTCTAGGCCCAGGTACCTTGAATCTCAGTTCAGAGCTCTTTCCATGCCACCAGAACTCCGCACCAGGCTCAGTTTGCTCTGGGAAACCTCAGGTGTCCCTCTTTGTCATCCTTTTCCCCAGCCTCCCCCAAGTGGATTTTCATAAATTTGAGCCAAGCCAGAAAAATGTTCCAAAGTCCCTACATATCAGTGTCCAATTTTGGAGCAGCATGAATTAGTGTGCAGACGCTTTCTGATTGCTAACAAGAAGAAGACAGTTATGGGGCTATGATTCTCCCAGGATAGTAGATTCCAGCCAAGCTTTAGAATTGCCCAGGCAGCCCTGTGCCTCCTGCATTATCAGCTGTGGATCAAAGCCAAGAGGTTCATGGGGATTGATGAGTGTTTAGAATGGGAAGGGAGCTAATTAGGTCTCTTCATCCCCAGACTCTGGCAAACTGAGTGAATTTGGTATTTCTGAGTCAAGGGAACCACGGCACTCTATCCCTGGGCAACAGCCATCCAAGCTGCCCTGGAGATGTTTTTTTTAATTTGTTCCTCACCTGATTCCAAATGGATTTGGAGATGCTTCCAATAAAAGACACATACACAATATTACTATAAAAATTGAGAACTCTTTGAAAAGGAGGGAGGAAAATAACCCTAGGTAAAATATATTTAGAGTGTCTGAACATTCAATTTGATCCTGAGGCTCCTGGTAGCCTAAGCAAAAAAGTAAACTCCAGGTCACACAGGTAGAAGGCAAAAGGATTTTATCTCAGGGAGCTAACATTTTTGAAAATAAAATATTATAGATAGTGCACAATAAGCACAGACTGTGCTTAAGGCACCAGAGAAAAAGTAGTATTTGAAAAATGAGATAATTTTTTAAAGGATTTTTATATTGGATAAAAACAGCCTTGGAATTGTATCAGGGAAAAGATCAGAGCTTTGTTGGACTTCCTTATATTTATATTACTGTAAAGAATTGTATGTTTAATTTTGCATCATAGGGAGGGAATAGATGAGATACACAAAACCTGTTTACTACATAGGGCCTCAAGATTCCAGCCCCAGTAAAGAAGGATTCTGAAGGCTTTTCCCAGCCCAGCTTTACACAGTGGCAATCAGTATCTGATTAGTGATGTCGGTGACACCTTAGGTAAAGGAGGTGGAAATGGCATCAATCCTGCCCCATGCCCACCAACCGAGGCTGAAAAATTCTTTTTTGTTTTTAAAGATTTTTATTTATTTATCTATTCATGAGAGACACAGAGAGAGAGAGGCAGAGAATAGGCAGAGAGAGAAGCAGGCTCCCTGCAGGGAGCCTGATGCAGGACTCGATCCCAGGACCCCGGGATCACAACCTGAACCGAAGGCAGACACTCAACCGCTGAGCCACCCAGGTGCCCCTGAAAAATTATTTTTATCTGATAGATAAAAGCACTAGATTTTCAGGAGAAAAAGATTAAAGAAAATACATCAGACTTCATCAAAGGAACTTTGAACAACACAATGAAATATCTTTTCATGCTAGACTTATAGAAAATGCAAAAAATATTTTTCCTAAGGCCATTTCCTGTTACAGAAAGAAAGCCTAATTCAGAAAACCCAATGTGATGAAAAACGTAGCAATGAGATTCATATCTATGGCTGTCTTGAGACCTAAGTTGATATAAAGACTGAAGTAGACAACGGAGGGGATAATGGAGGGTATGTCTAAGACTCAGTCAACAACTGGTCATTCAGAGCTAAACTGGCTACATGGAAAACACCTGAGATAACAACAAAGATTTAGACTTCTGGTCCTCTGATTCAGCAGGGCTTCAGCTGGACCTGGGAACCTCTATTATTTGCAGCCCCTGCCAAGGATGCAAGCAAAGAGATATGAATCCCAGAGTAGGGGTGATTCTGATGCAAACACGTGTTTGGGATCAATATCTAAGACAACCTGTCTTCCCTAAATAGGACTTTTCTCAGCCAGGCTTTTGATCATCTCATAGAGAGCAGAGAATTTAAGGTCTTCTAGAGTTCACCTTCTGAGACATCATGACAACCAAGAAAGATTCTGTGTTTCTGGGGTGGGTTATAAGGGGATTCCTCCTCACAGTTTCAGAGTGTTAGAAACAAGGATTCCCAAGCATTTGTACATGACTTCATGGAGAACAATGACTATTTGACAGTAACTGACATGGATGTGGAAAAGAAGATGAGGAAAATCCAAGTCAGAACCCAGAAGCATCTAGATTTATATGCAAGAGATGGCCTTCGAACACTGTGCATCGCCAAGAAGGTAAAAAAAAATTCCTCCTTTAGTAGTTATAAGGCCTCGACCCCGAGTCTGTCTTTTCTTTATAGAAGACCCTTACTATTGGTGGTTTTAATATTTTCAAAATCAGCTATTCTGACTCACCACAAAGACCCAGGATTTTGGCAGTTTTGCTGGGGCAGAACTCTAAACAGCAAGGTTCCATATCAGCGTGGCTTTGTTGTTCTCTGTTTTTCATTATATGTACATATAATTGGTAACCCATAACTCATAAAAGAGTTTTCAATGTTATAATTTTACCCTCAAAGTAGCTTTTTAAGTTTTGCATTTTTTGCCTAGAATGAAATTTGGGAGATATGTGATCACAAAAATCAGTATTTCTGGTTTCTCTTAAAAATTTAGAGGATCTGATGAACAAGGTCTCAGTTCTTGAACAGCCACTAATGGCGAGAGCCTTGTAGTAGCTGGTCCCTTTAATAAAGCGTATATATTCCCCTGTGTTCTGCAATGGTGACAGACCTACCTTCCCTGTTGTATTGACCTTGGTCCAGCTATAGTCATGTAATTACCCACCTCTCACCTTGCAACCCTTTGACTTTGCAGCCCCTGCCAGGGAGGCAGGCAAAGAGATATGAATCTCAGAGTAGGGGCATCTAATGAGGCACCTAAAATCAGATAGGGGAGCTATGATGACATGCACTTCTAGATGACTAAACGTGGTTTCTTCTCTATAAATCCCCAGAGGTCTTCATCTCTTTTATGATGCTTAGTGCAAGAAAGTTTAAGAGCACCCACTTTATACTCAGACCTACCTGGATACAAGTCCCAGTCTCACCACTTGCCCGTTGTGTGACCTTGGGAAAGTTTCTTCACCTCTCTGAGTTTGGGATTTTCTTATCTATAAACTGGTACTAATGCTCCCTACCTTATACAGTTGTCATGGAAATTAACTAAAGTAACACATATACATACATACAGTGCCTGAGACAGTGACCAGTGCTTACTATTCCATAAATTATAATTATATCCTTACCACCTTCTATTTTCCATTGAAATTATTTGTGCCTGTTTTGCTTCCTCTAATGAGATTATGAATTCCTCAAGAGCAAAGGCCTAGCTGTGTTCCTTGGTTTTCCCCATAGTGCCATGTGCAGAAGAAAAATCAAGGAATATCTGATTGTTGAACAAAAGAATAATTTGTTTCTATAAGAGACAGTAATGCATGTGATGCCAACAGAGGCATCTAAACATGCTATGACTCCCAGGGAGGAAGATTTGCCCTCCAGTTGGATTCTTCCAGTTATTGAGTGGGATAGTCTACCAAGCTATGTAAGATCTGATTGCTGTTTACTTTCCCAGCCTCATTGCTGCTTCCTCTCTATCTGGCTCTCCATCCCTAAGCCAACTGGTTTGTTCAACTGAACAGAAAGAAAGCTGAGTTCATGCTGTTTTGTGGCCTTTGCATTTGCCCCCCTCCATGACTGATCCCTTCTCATCATTGGATCTCAACTTGCATGTCACTTTGTCTAAGAGAACTGAAGATGCAAATGAAATAACCCTCCAGCTTTCTCCTATCTAGTCACACTCCATCATGTCACCATCATTGTTTTCTGTAAAGAACCCCTTAAAATTATCTGTCCTTTTAAATAATTTATTTGAATAAATGTCTCTCAACCTCCACTAGCACGTAAGTCCAACCATGCAGGAATCTTGTCTGTCTTGATCACTGCTATACTTCCAGTGCCTAGAGCACAGCAGGGGCTTAATGGTGATAATGGAACATGAAGATCAATCTTTCATTGATTTGTGCATTCAAAAAAAAAAATTGAGAAGAAATAATTGTCTAGGGAATAGGGAAGCTCAAACAGGCCTATAGGATGCCCAGCATATAAGAATGGGGTGGGATTCACCCTGCATTGGGAAAGAGCCTCTTCCTGTCCTGCAGGTCATAAGCGAAGATGACTTCCAGCGATGGGCCAGTTTCCGGTATGAGGCAGAGGCATCCCTCGAGAATCGAGATGAGCTTCTAATGGAGACTGCACAGCATCTGGAGAATCAACTCACCTTACTCGGTAGCTAAAAATAAGTCATCACTAAATTAAAAAAAAAAAAAATGAATGCTACAAGCTGGAGAGGGAGTTCTTGGCCATGACTCTGACATTGCTGCACATGTGTCTCAATTAGGAGCCTTCCCTGGAGTGCCCTTCCAAGTATTTGGTGCAAATGGTGCCGATATCCAACCCAAACTTGACAAGCCACTTCCTGAGGATGCCCACGAACATTCCTATACTTCCTTCTGGATGAAGCCTAGGTTGCTTCTCCTCCATTTATTCAACTGTTTATTGTGCACCTACTATGTGCCAAATAGCATGCTAGGCACTGGAAAAGGAACAAGAGTCATAAGCTCTATCCTCTCAGAGCTGGAAACTAGATGATTAACAAGAATTTCAACCAAGTGTGATGAGGCCTGAGCTGGAAGATTTGCCTGTGGTATAGGAGCCCAAGTAGAAGGTGCTGACCTAGCCTGGGGCCAAAGAGAGTGCTGGAAGGCAGGAACTGAGCAGAGCAGAGGAACTGGTCAGACAAATACAGTTTTCAGGCAGAGGGAGGGGCCCAAATGAAGAGCTAGACAGGAGACAGCCTAGATAGCCTGGAAACCCCAAGGTCTGCTGTGGCTGGACCACAGAGTGTAGAGGAGAAATGATGTGAGGGGGGAAAGCTCAGAATGATACAGGTTATGAAGGACACATAAATCATATGCTAACAGTTTAAAGAGAAGGGAGTAAAAGCAGGAATAGACTCATGCTTTACAAAAATAACTATGGCTGCTGCTGTATGGAAGTTCAGTTCATACGCCAAGGTAATGATGAGAAGCAGGGAGACCAGCTAAGAGAAAGTGCTGTTTCTGTAAGAGGTAAAGCATTACCCAGAGAGATGGAGGAGGCTTTGTTTATCAGGGTTAATCACCTCACAGCTGGGAGCAAAATCTGGAAAAGGCAAGACCTGATGCATGCCATGCTGACTAAATGGCTAAAGACTTCTTTCATTTTGGGAGGCAATGCTGAGCTGGGGAAGAGGGCCAAATCTTGGTCTTGTGCTGTGTGCTCAGGGACCCATCCTCTCACTCCCCTGAGCTCTAGCTTCTTCTGCATATAAATCACACTGCTCCTAGCTTTCAGACAGGCAGAGGTACAAGAGGAAAGAACCAGGGTTGCTGTAAGAAGACGGTGATGCCTTTATGTATTAAAGGTAGCAGCAAGATTCAGCAGGAAGGGTGGCAAACAGGGGGAGATGATTTGTTCCCCACCACTCTCAGTCTTTTTGTTTCCCCTGTGTTTTGACTCCAGGGCCTTTGCCTGCTGCCTCCCAAAGCCCCTCTGAAAGTTGCCCATGAGAACCTATTTTAACAGGAACCAGAGGGTAGCCAGACCACACAGCTCTATCTACACACAAGGCCACAGAATGTCATCCTATTAAGGCACATGACTCCCCCCTCACCCCTTTGAGGTTGCTTTTGTTTGGGGGGAGCACTCTGGTCTCAGTGAGAAGTGCTCCTCAGCTGATTCTGCATGAAAGAAAACATGCTTATCAGGATCTTTTGGCTTCCCTTGCTGGGAAAGACTTTCACAACCTTTCTGCTTCATTTTTCCTTTCACACAAATGTGTTTTTCCTTTTTTTCTCCTTCACTCTGCTTCCCTGTAATATAAATCAGCTTCAGAATCTCACCTTCCAGGCTAACCCTTAGAGGGAAAAACAAGGACTGAACTATCACTTTTCATGGGGTTGTTTATCTGCACACTTGGGCCTACAGTACAAAAGAGGCACATTTCAGGATAGAGTCATTATTTTTGTTCCCTCAAGGTGGCTTGGGATAAAGAGAATTGGGGCTGGGAAGAGACTTCATCTTACCACCAAGAATCTGCTGTGCCACTAAAGCTGCATTGCATTCACACTAGGTCCCACACTATAAAATGATCTTTTCAATATGCACCCAGTGTAACTGCTTTGCCAGCCTATTGTCACTAGGGATTATTAAAAGAAATGAAATGCCTTGCTCCTGCCCAGAGTAAAATGGGTAGCCATTAGTCTGTTGTCTGAAGTGAATCTCAATTTAAATGCAGATTAATTTATGCTTAATCACTTAGCAACTATTTGATATTTGGGTATACATTCATCAGGGTTGGTGCAAAGCTTGAGATCATTCAAAAATTATAGAGTCTGCATATTTAATTCCAAGAATATCATCAAAAACCTGAGTCCCTTTTCTGCCATGAGCTGTTACAGAGCAAAGTGTCTCCACTTCTCTCCATTCCTAGCTGCTAGGCCCACCCCCCAGGCTACTCCTCCATACCCCTGCTCAGCCTCTAATCTCATCCTGCTTCCCCCAATCTCCTGTCCATTCTCTAGAATGATCCTCTTAAAACTCAAAACTGATCCTGTCACTCTCCAACTTAACTCCCCTTAATAGTTTTTCTGTCTACCAAATAAATTCCAAATCCTATAATGCCCTCACAAGGCTCTGCATGATCCAGCAGCCTTACATCCCTTCCTGGCCCCATCTCTCACCCCACTCTGCCTCCCTTTCTGTACCTTCTTCTACCCTGACCTCTGGGCTTTCATACATGCTCATCCTCTACCTGGAACTATCCTCCTTTGCCACTTCTCAGCCTTATCTTCTAGGTCTGAGCTCAAATGGCACTTCCTAACAAGGTCATCCCTGACTTTTTTTTTTTTTTTGAAGATTTTATTTATTTATTCATGAGAGACACAGAGAGAAGGCAGAGACATAGGCAAAGGAAGAAGCAGGCTCCTCACAGGGAGCTCCATGTGGGACTCAATCCCGGAACTATGGGATCACATCCTGAGCTGAAGGCAGACGTTCAACCACTGAGCCACCACCCAGGCGTCCCCATCCCTGACTTTATAGCTGAAGTTCAGGTCTCTTAACATATGTTCAGCTGGCACCCTGTGCTTTTCTTCTCATATCGTTCAAATATAAATCCTTTTTCAACAAGCTTTTGAGCTGCAAGAGGTTAGAGACCAGCTCCATTTCACTGCTGTACCCTACCTAGGTGCTTAGCATAGCCTAGAACATGGGAATATTTAATAATCAGTGTTTGGCTTGTTAGGGTTTTAGGGACCTTAGGCAGTTTTTCACTCTAATTGTAAGCTCTGGTGTCTTTGATCACTCCAGGAGCCACTGGAATCGAAGACCGGCTACAAGAAGGGGTTCCAGACACAATTGCAGCTCTGCGGGAAGCTGGGATCCAGCTCTGGGTCTTGACTGGAGATAAGCAGGAGACAGCAATCAATATCGCCTATTCCTGCAGATTGTTAGATCAGGCTGACACTGTTTACTCCATTAATACAGAAAGTCAGGTGAGGCCAAAGTAGAGACCAATGCAGAACAGCCCTTAAGCCAATAAGAAATAGGCTTATGGGTGGGATTTGGGTACACAGGTGAAGCACCTCTACCCCCAAAATATCACTGAACTTTGGAGCTCAGAGGCCCCCGAAAGTCATCCACCTCATCCCCATGCATCATTGACCAGTTTGATTATATTACATCTGGTAGTACATGTTAGAAAGTTTTGATCTTCCAAATTCCACCCCTCGACCCAATCTCCACATTTTACAATGAGAAAACTAAAGACCCTTGAGACTAAGGCCCTTGCCCAGGATCACCCTGGTAGTTTCTGACAGAACTAGGTCTAGAACACGGTTCTTCTCCCAGGCCAGTGCTATCTGCATTATTCCATATTATTTGCTCACAGAACCCCAATTGTCAGTTTCTTATACTTAGGACTAACTCTCCCATTGAAAAAGCTGTACTTAAATTGAAACAATTCTGAGCTTAAAATTTCAGCTCCAATTCATATGTCAAACTGGTTTGCTACAGAATAAAACTGAAGGGAATGATTCATGAGACCAGTATGTTTTGTTGGGATGGAAGAGTGTGTGTGTGAGAGAGAGAGAGAGAGAGAGCAGAGTCCTAAAACTGCAATTTTCAACCCCCAGTAGGTTGTGGGTGGCAGGGGATGGGGTTTGGAGAGAGGGCTGTGTAAAGTCTGAAGAAGAGTATTCAAAGTTATAATACAATTTTATATTTAGGAGAAGAAATCTATTTTCACAATGCAAACTGCAGAAAGCGAAGTTCCAACATCTTGGCTGATGAATATGGGAAGTAGACTTTGAGATGTATGCTCCTACCAAGAGGAAGCAAGCAGGAAAAGCTCTGTATTAGAGAGGCGGTGGGAGAAGGGCACTGGGAGACCTAGGTGTACCATAAGGAAAGGAATAGAGAAGGAGGAAGATGGAAAAGAACAGTACAGAAAAAGGAGGTAGAAAAGATGCTGGAACCTCACTCTCTTGGTTTTGCTTAAGACTGATTGGACACAGGAGGATTTTGTTTTGTTTTGCTTGCTTGTTTTAAAGGCTTTATTTATTTATTCATGAGAAATACATAGAGAGAGGCGAGACATAGGCAGAGGGAGAAGCAGGCTTCCTGCAGGGAGCCCAATACAGGACTTGATCCCAGGACCCTGGGATCATGACTCGAGCTGAAGGCATATGCTCAACCACTGACCCACTCACGTGGGAGGGTTAAATCTGGTTTTTATTTTGTAAAGAATCCACATATTTTTTTTAAAAATAGTATATACTATGAAAAGTGACTGAGGCTCTTTGTAAGAATTGGAAAAATCACTTTCTTGTCAGGCGCACAGATTATGCTGGGATTAGATTAAACCCCAATGAATTTTCAAAATGAAAATAATCTTGGGGAAATCTTTGGCATTAATATTATGCTTAGGAAAGAAAGTAATTTGCTGCTTGCTTGAGTACTTGATCCCTGTAATAACATTGATATCTGACTGCCCTGCTTGCAATGGAAATTCTATTTGCAATGATTATTTCACTCCAGGTGATTCCAGAAGGAGGACAGGGGCAAACTTGTGAGTCAGCCAGCCCAAGATGGATAGAGTAGGCTTTTGTGTTTTCTGTTAAATGCATTCTTCTAGGAAGCTGAAGATGTTTAGCAATTAATTAGCCAACATTCCTAAGGAATAGTGGGTCACATTTCATGTTTTGTTCAGTCACTGTTGACTCATTTAAAGTCATCTGGGATCCTCTCAGATGGTACCTGAATATTAAGCCCTGTCCACACCTTGAACTGGGAAAAAAATGGTGGCTACATGGATATGTTAAGCCAGAAACTGGGGAAATCCATTCCAAATCTCAGGTTTACTTAGACTCTAGTTTAATGTAATTATGTATTCAGTGAATATCTCCTCCAAGGGTTTTAGTCTGCCTAATTCAATATATATTGATTCAGGTCTACTGTTTCTTTGTTATGTATCTTAACGTGCTATAAGCACGTTATGGGAACTCTCTAGACCTCAGGGTTCACAGTCATAAAACAAATTACTAACCCATCACTGAAAGTGCTGGTCTATCAAGGAATTCAGAAGGGATTAGAGTATTAAATAGAAACTAATAACAGCAATGATTATTATCACTATTAGTAACATATGTTGAAAACTAAATATGGTCCAGGTACCATACCTCCCTGAACTTCATTCTCTTCATATGTAAAATAGGAATTAGAAAATTTTATTTCTATTGGGAAGATTAAATAAGATCATAGAAGAAAAATACTTATTAGCACAGTATTTGTGTTAGTTAACAAATTACTTCAAAATTTAGTGGCTAAAAACAACCAACATTTACTGTCCCACAGTTTCTGTGGGTTAGGAGTCCAGAGGCAGCATAGCTGAGTACCTCTGGATCAAGGTCTTACTGGAGGTTGCAGTCAAGCTGTCAGTCAGGGCTGTGGGTTCATCTGAAGGCTCAACTGGTGAGTTGTTTGGGCATGGAGAGAAGGCCTTCCAAGCTCACAGAAATGATTGCTGGCAAACTTCAGTTCCTCACCACGTGGGCCTCTCTGTAGAGCTGCTTCACAATATGGTAGCTGCTTTCTCCCACAGCAAGCCATCCAAGAGAAAGGGAAAATAGTGCCAAATTGGAAGCCATAGTCTTTTTGTAAGCTAACATGGGAAGTGACATGCCATCACTTTTGCAGAATTCTCTACATTAGAAAGGAATTGATAGATGTGGCTCACATCCAAGGG
Source organism: Canis lupus familiaris (assembly GCF_011100685.1). Lineage (NCBI taxonomy): Eukaryota > Metazoa > Chordata > Mammalia > Carnivora > Canidae > Canis > Canis lupus. The sequence goes on from NC_049225.1 coordinate 51,021,011, forward strand.
GAAGGATTGCACAGGGGCATGCATTCCAGGAGGGAAGGGATCATTGAGAACCATCTTAGAGGCTCCCTACTACAGTACCTGGCATATACTAAAGGTTAAATGAATGGCAATTATTATGGTTATTATATCACACTTTGAAATAAGTAAATTCAGAGATTTAATTTTTAAACTTATATCTACAATGACTTCCTGCAGCCATATGTTGAAGGAATTTATATAATTTGTGCCGGCCCCAACTCACAGCAAGGACTGTCTTGATCTCTTTCCCAGATAAGTGCTTCAGGCATAACCACCCACTCCTGGAACTACTTCCTGTCACCCCTTTAGTTCTGGGTGTACCCTATTGCTTGCAACACTCAATTTAGCATTCCCTAAAGGAAGATTCAAGGATGATTAACTGTAGTTCTTCTCACTCCAGAATAAAGGACTCCAAATATTCTCAGAAGCTTCTAGATTAATGGTCCCCAAGTATATCATATAAGAACAATCTTCACAATTTTTGCCTAAATCTGCATGTTACCTTACTGTTTTTTAACAATTTCATTTAAATTGACAGACTTTGAACACTTAGTTTAAAATGTTAGTTCAAATGCACTTAATGTATTTTTAGAAGAATTTTTTTTAGCACTACAGTAAATGAAAATCATCATCCTTGCCATGGATAAAAGAACACTGCTAAATGAAGATCATGTGAACAAAACAATGCTATTAAAATCGATAATACAATTTACTGCCACAACTTTTCTCTACCTTTATTTGAAAGTAATGTTGCAAAATCTAAAAAGGTACTAAGGATATATTTAGAACCAAAATGTGACTTTATCTCTGATACAGTCAAAAGTAAAAAAGGAAAATTGATAAGAGCAAATAAGTTCTTCACTTTGTTTCAGGGTAATCAGAAAAAATCCATAAGAAGTTTCTTTACATCAATAAGATGTTCACATTCATAGTCAGTTTTAACCAATAAGACCAACACATTCATACTAACAGATAAACACACAATGTATTTTTTCAATTAAGAAGCTGTAATTGAAGTAGTAATGATCTACCTCCCCTAGTAAGTTGGATAAGCTAGGGCAAGTTACTAATAATTTCAGTTTCAATTCCTTCATCACCCAATTTCCTAAAGAGAACTGAAAGGACTTGTGAGAAAAAGAAAGCACTAAACCATCCTGACATATTGTCATTATTTATCATCACATTCATGTTATTTATTAGCTTATACTATCCCTGTATCTGTCACCATCTTGCTGAGCTACTTCCACTCCCATTCTCTAACAGTCTCTATTTTGCCATTAACTTGCTTCCAAATTAATATTGCTTTGATGCTTTTTTAAATATTGCAGAGAAATGTAAAAATCAAAGAATGATTCCTGGGTAATCTCTATGACGGTAGAGTTTCATTAGCTATTTTACTAAAGGATAAAGTGAGATTTTTAACCTGCATTTTCACTGTTGCTTATTAATACCATATTTATTATTCTAACTCAATAGGAAACCTGTGAATCCATCCTCAACTGTGCACTGGAAGAAGTAAAGCAATTTCATGGACCACAGAAGCCAGACCGCAAGTTCTTTGGGTTCTGTCTACCTTCCAAGACACTACCCCCCACCTCAAGAGCTGCAGTTCCAGAAGTTGGATTGGTCATTGATGGGAAGACATTAAATGCCATTTTCCAGGGAAAGCTGGAGATGAAATTTTTGGAGTTGACTCAGTATTGCCGGTCTGTCCTATGCTGCCGTTCCACCCCACTCCAGAAGAGTATGATAGTCAAGCTGGTGCGAGACAAGTTGAGCGTCATGACCCTTTCCATAGGTATCCATCATTCGGAGATGTGGGTGCAGCTTGTGAAGCTGATCTGACAAGAAGCATAGACCAGAGGTGGGAAGGTCACATATCAAAATCAAGATACCCAGGCTGAGAATCACTTAGACTAAGAGAATTCAAAGTGACAGCCAAGATGTGGCAGGCAGGAGGTGAAGCAGAGGCTAAGTAGAGTGAAAGAGTGAATGAAAGTTCTCAGAATTAGCAGATCACTAAGGAAAAATTAGGACTTGAATGGAGGTTCAAGCCAAATGGAGGTTCAAATCCATGCCATTCACATAACTCAGTAATATGCACACAGGCCAACCCCATTCTGGGGTACAGACTATTTCCCTTTTGATACTTAACACAGGGCATAATTTAAACCTCAGGTATTTGTGGATTTGATATTCTGCTGAGTGTTGATGGCTGGTGGGGAGATTATGGAAGTTGAGCCTGCCCCATATGTTCATTCCTAAATATAAGGCCCAGCTGTCAACAAATGCTGACCTCTCTGTTGATAAAAAAAAATTCCTCATAGGGGACTAAACTTTAATCATGGTTAAGGCAGAGAAATAAAAACTGTGCTTACATCAAACCTTCCAGGAACAAGCAAATCTAGTTTATAAGAATATTCATGATCTGGTCTCTTTCCAGCCACATCCTTCATCAGAGCTACCATCCATTCCCCAACATTTGGCACTCTATGATCTAACCAAATGGAACTGCTTACCATTCTCCATGGTAATGGAGCTTTGTCCTATCTTTCTCACTCCTAGGCTTTTGCATAAGCAATTTTCTCCATAAAACACCCCATCTTCCAATCCCACCTAACCTTCCTTCTCTCTGAGAATGCCTACAGGACACAGACCTCAGAGCTGCAGAGCAATGGTATGCTTTCTGCAAGGGTCTGCTCAGTAGATCATGAGTTTCTTGAATAGAGATACCATATTAGTCTTACCATTTTGTCTGTGCCTTGCACATACCAAGCACATAGTAAATACTACATTCATTTAGGGATATTCCTACAGATGGTTCTATCCTTCCTACACAGACATGGAAAGAGATTTTCCTTCCTGGCATTTCAAATTAAGAAGCCTATTTATACCCCATTTTCTCCTGATTTCAGGTAAAAGCAATTCAAATTAAAAAAAAAAAATGAGGGAGTGGGCAGAAAGAATACAAGGTACAAAGCTTTAGCAACTGCATCCTAATTTTATTCCCTGAAATACATTTTATTCCCTGAATTATCCTCTTCAAAACTTTAGACACACACAAAGCAACAGCCCAGGACTGACTCCCTGCGGTAAGAAATTGGCTCTACTGCCACAGAAACAAAACCAGCAGAGTGAGCAATGGCATGATTCCACACCTCTACTTCCACTGGTTTGCTAACAGAAGAGGTTAAAGGGTGGATTTGTTCTCCATGGGGAAGATAAAAACAATGTACTGCTACACTATCATGAAAAAAAAAATCATTATAAGAATAATGGCTACTTAAAATGACAACATATTTAAGATTAATTTCATTTCCAAATAAGAGAAGAAAATTCTCTCCCCTCCATATTCTCTAATACATATTTAATTCCCTTCTATAATTCCCTCCTGGAAAAAGAGGGGGGCCAGGAGAAGAATGAAGGCAATGCAGTCCACAAACCATGGCCACCACGCTGAATCCAGCCTACTACATGTTTTTGCAGAGATACTAAGAATGATTTTTGTTTTTAACTGTAAAACCTGTAAGAAGATTCGCCTCTCAGCAAGAACAGTTGTTCAATTTTGCTTCTTGGCCCACAGAGTCTAAAATATTTACTATCTGGCCCCTTACAGAAAGAGTTTGCTAATCTCTAGTCTGAAAGTTAAAGCTTTGGGAAAAGCCAGGTTTGTAAGAAAAGCCTCACTGTATAGAGTTGTGCCGTCCAAAATGGTTGCCACCTAGCTATATGTAGGTATTGAAACTTAAATAGAATTTCACCAGCTGCATTTCAATCTTCTCATGGAGCTAGTGCTTTCCATATTAGACAGTAAAGATATAGGACTTTCTATCATCACAGAAAAACCTTTATGCCAGTGCTGGAAGCGGTGTATATCCATGCCCTAACCTCCAAATTCCTGAAACAAACACCATAGTTTGTTAAATGGGAATTCATCGTGACCAAATGTCCCTCAACCAAAAAAATCAATCTCATTTTCCTATTTTGAGAAACAAAACAACACCATCCCTGTCCTTGAACACCACTGACAATCTGATGATTTAGCTATCCAGATATTCCAGTAGTCTTAATATGGTAAATATTTTAAGTTATACTGTGTTAGAAAAGGTAGCAAAGATCTTCGTGCCAATGCTCCTGGGCCCCTTCCCTACCTGGTTTACCCTGGTGGGATCTCTATGTTGCTGAAATTCTCCATTTGCTCATTAATAAATGTAACATTTGTGAAGGCCTGTTTTTAAAAACTATAAAGCACTGCCCAAGCCTCACTTACTATTATACTCCCAATACCTAATATACCGAGATAAAAGACAATAAACATTTGTCGAATAGTAAATAGAGTTTTTTATCAAAGAAGAGACCTCTCTGTGGACAAATACCGACTTTTCCTATAGGACTATTCAGAGCAGTGTTAAAAGTATTCAATTACGTGTAAATGAGGACACTTTAGAGCCACTCATGTAACACCCTTTTCATTGTCAATCAGAAGTTAGGCCAGGAATAAAGACACTTCATGATGTCTCTTCGTTCAGGTGATGGAGCAAATGACGTAAGCATGATTCAAGCTGCTGACATTGGAATTGGGATATCTGGACAGGAAGGCATGCAGGTATTGCTCCCCTCAACTCTTCTCATTTCTTCCCTAATTCTCCTTGATCCTTTCTGGAGAGTTATGGAATTCCCCACAGTGTTGGAGGAACTTCTCCCCAAGAGCTTTGCAGAATTATTACCTGAGAGTCATGGGGCTTCCATGCCTATACATAACCTCCATTCTTATATCCCTGTTGCTCAGTCCTTCTGATACAGAGGAAAATTGAAGGATGCTTAGCTTTTTTTCAGACTTCCAGTGATACCTGCATTCTAAAGCCAAAGAGTACTCAACCATTCAGGAAGGGCTAAGTCTTTTCCCCTGACTCCATTCTTCCTCCTTATAATCTCTACCCACATCCAAGAATGCAGTGCCCTCCATGAGCAGTGACAGATAAGGACATTTGAAAACATTTTTCAATTGCCATTTTAGTTTTAATGGCTAGATTGACCTATAAATTGTATGGTACACTTTAATAAGTATACCTAATTGAGTCAAAATTCAGCTTGAGACAAGCATATTAACTTAAGCTACTGATGTTTCCCACTAAAACAAACCCCACTTTGTGGTTCTGAATCATTAACAATTGTATTCCCACCACTGGTGTAGACAGGAGGCATTGCCTAAATTTGTTGGTGAGGATAAAAGAAAAGCTACCTTTTGAATACCTACCATATGCCAGCACTGTATTAGGCATCTCACATTTTTTATCCCAATTAATTTGAACAATCACAACCCTGTGTGTTAGGAATTATTACTCCATTTTTTTTCAGATGAAACTGATGAAGGGAAAGGTTAAACAGCCTGACCAAGATGCATACCAAGATCTGTAACCAGGCACTTCCAAACCCCATATTCTTAAAGGAGTACTAATGAACTATGTCATGTTCTGAACAATCCCAAGAGCAGAAGGCATATTTCAGCTCCATGTAAAGGAAGTGCTATCCAGCCATCAGCTCCATCTGAGAATGGAACAAATGGTCTGCCACAGGAGGCAACCAAGGGTATTGAGACGTTTGAGCATTACTTGCATGGAAGCCCCTACTTTCTGGTTAACCATCGCATCTCTAGCCTGGTACTAACACATTTTAGGCCACAGTTTATCAGATAAATGGAAAGAGATGAAGGGCCAGGCGAGACCACTAGATCCTTACAAGCTGCCGTTCTTGGATTCTAGTGAGGTTTGGATTTTCCAGAAGAAAAGATGAAGTGTCCAAGTCCAAAGAACCACCCAAGAGTGCCACATAGTAACAAAGGATCTTTTTGGCCCTATCAGCTGTGGACCTAAAACCGAGCATAGCCCTCAAGGGAGATTCTTTGGCTTATTGGTAGCCATGGATAGAAGCTGATGTCTCTCTCTATTCTACCCTCTCAGGCTGTTATGTCCAGCGACTTTGCCATCTCCCGCTTCAGACACCTCAAGAAGCTGCTGCTTGTGCATGGCCACTGGTGTTACTCACGCCTGGCCAGGATGGTGGTGTACTACTTCTATAAGAACGTGGTGAGTAGCCCTATGCCAACCTCCCACCAAGGCTTTGGGAGGCCCTGCCAGGGGACCCACTCCCACCACAGTTGTAAGACAAACCATCTCAGCACAAGGGAGTAAATCAGGCTGGCCTAGATTTTGAATCCTGAAACTCTTTCCTACGAGCTCTGTGAACTTGAGCAATGTAATTCACTTCTCTGGGCCTCAATTTCTTCTTTGGTAAAATGGGCTAAGATTTTTGTGAAATTATTGTGAGCATTAGCCATTCTATATGGAAAACATCTGGCACATAGAAGGCAGCATGAGTGGTTACAAGAATAGACTCTTGAGTCAAACATATTTGGTTCAAATCTAGGCTCTTATATTTGGTAACTATACCTTAGTTTTACCATTTGTTGAATGGGGATGATAATAGTACCTTCCTCCTATATTTGCTAGAAGGATTAAATAAGAGCTTGTATATAAAGCGATTGGCACATAGTAATCACCCTATCAAGTCAACCATTAGTTTTATGATTATTGCTCTTGTCATTATTCTTAAATGGGCTCCATAAATGAGATTTACTTTCTGACTACGAGGAAAAAGGACTTTAAAAATAATAAGCCTGACATATATCTTCAATTTTCTCCTCAGATAGAGCCACCCCAATGCAAGAGCCATACCCCACCTCCTGAGAAAGTACAGGTTTAAGACTGGATCCATGGTTTCCACCTGAGACTCTATGTATCATTTCAGCTTCCCCAGCCTTTGCAGCAGGAAATTCACAGAGGTTGGGACATTAAATATCTAGTGGCAAAAATATTTAGAATGAGGAGGTCGTCTGGATTTTAGTCTTGCCTGACTCTAGCATGCTGTGTGAACTTCAAAGAGTCACTTACCCTCTCTGAGCCTTGGTTTCCTCATCAATAATATGAAGACACTAGGACTCCTTCTGTCCCTAAGGTATTATCAGGAAAGCATGTAACACTATACAAATACAATCACAGCTTGAAGATAGCATTGTTTCTCCTAAAAAAAATGTGTTCATTTCTATCTTGTTGATAAGGGCCCAAAGCAGGCACACATCAACTGAGGTATTAAAACTGTCAGAGGTTCTTGTTTAAAAAGCCCTTGATTAACAATGGGTATTGCAAGAAGCCAAAATATTGCTGTTCTCCTAAGGAAGGGAACAAGAGGCCTGAGTTTTCATTACCTAGTTCAAGGACCTTTGAATAATCCCCAAGAGTCTCCAAACAGAATCCGATTCCTATTTGCATAAGGAAAAAGGGAGGATTAAGAGCAGGGGATGGTAGAGAAAGCATTAGCCAAGTAGCAGCTGCGAAATTGCATTTTGTCCCGTTGTTCCATTCTCCCAGTCCTGATTTAGGCACTGTCACAGTTGCCCTTGCTCAAGAGTGAGCATTTTTGTGCAAAGTTCAATGTATATGTAAATAAACAGCATGACAAAAAATAATGTAAATTTGATAAACTGGATGGTAATATTCACCAAGTCTATGCAAACAAGTCACTCTATTTAACTTGAAACTCACTCTGAGCATGAAAGACTGTTTACTCAGAATTCAAAATGCCCATTTAATTTTTTTTCTTGCCTCCAAAGGAGCCGTTCTTTTGAATAAGCACTACCTCTTCTCTGCATTAAATTTGTGAAATAGAAAAGGAAATGTTTCCAGCCAGCCATGCTTTCAAAGCTTAAATGGTATTTATTTCTAGCCCGATTCCACGCTTGAAATTGTGATACTGATGCCTCATTATCTCCCCATTGCAATTAGAGGGTGGAGAACTATGACTTCCACATCCGAAACCAATTTCAGAGGGGATTAAAACCCTGCCTGCTCTAAAATTTGAACAATGAATTAATTATTGCACTGTAGCTCCTTGGGAGGAAAACGCAGGCCCCCATCTCAGTGATGCCATCACAGGTTCCGTATGCCCCCTAAGAGGTGCAAAGATTCCAGCCAGAGGATGTGGAAACAAGCGAGGTCTAACAAGGCTTGTGGAGGAAGGAAACACTTCAGAATTAAATTCCTGAATATTGTTGGGACAATAGAACAGCGATGATGGGCTCTATTTATTGAAATCATTATTGAACATCTGTGTCCAGCTTCATGAGGCTGACAGTCTTGGTCAGGGCTCAGTGAGCTTGTTCTGCAAAGGGCTAGGTAAGAAATACTTTTAGCCTGTGGGCCACCGGGCCCATCATACCTACACAACTCTGCTGCACCAACATGAAAGCAGCTATAGAAAACATGCAAATGAATCGATGTGGCTGTGTCCCAACAAAACCTTATTTATGGCTGGATTTGTCCCGTAGGAAGTTGTTTGTCATCTCTTGGTCTCCATAAATCTTACCTCTCAAAATGTGGTTCCTGGACCAGCAACATTATCATCTCCTATATGCTAGTTAGAAATGCGGATCCTGACTGCATCATCGACCTACTACTACCTCAGAATGGCATTTTTGGTAAAAGCCCTGGGTAATTTATATGAATCTTAAAGATTGGGAAGCACTAGTATAGTAAAAGATTAAGATTTTACGAACATTTTCTTAGGCATGTCTCCCTGTAAGGAGGCTAGGGTGCTATAGACATATCACCAGGAGATTCTTGATCTAATCAGTTGGAAAGAAGATAATGTGTAAGCAAGAGAGAACTATGAATTTGCCAGTTTCTCTGTCAAGAGGGAGAGTTTTGACAACCTAAGTCTTTATAGAAAATATTTCAGGCCATTTATTTATAATTTTATATCATATACTGTATCTGATTCCAAAAAGAGATGTAAGTGACTTACGGTAGAAACACAGAGGCAATGGAGAAGTTATAAAAGAACTGTGTAAGAGTGGGACACCTGAGTGGCTCAGCGGTTGAGTGTCTGCCTTTGGCTCAGGGCATGATCCCTGTTCGGGGATCCAATCCCACATCAGGCTCCCTGTGAGGAACCTGCTTCTCCCTCTGCCTATGTCTCTGCCTCTCTCTGTGTCTCTCATGAATAAATACATAAAATCTTTAAAAAAAAAAAAGTGTAGGAGTATGGAGCAGAACCCAGAAAGAAAGGAAGTCAGTTGTACCAGGAACTTGGGATAAGATGCTAAGTAGTAAATGCCTGGTTAAAACAAGCAGACCAAAAAAAAAAAAAAAACAAGCAGACAAGTTCTCGAGGAAGCACACTCTCTCTTTGCTCTAAATTCAGAGATCAATTTGTCAAGCAAACCTTTAGAAAAAGGTCACACAAAAACTTCCAGGAAACTGCCTTCAGTGGCATTTTTGTAGGAAATGAAAATTAACCTCTATATGGCACCTTTTTCTAACAACCCTTGATAAAAGCAATATTAAATTATACTTCAGGAAGAACGGTTCTATGGAAAAATGAGCCAGTGACATCCAAGCAGTGTTTCATTGCTTTGAATAGGGCTTAAAACCCTTTGCTACTGCCTGTGTTGAAGTGTTAGGCAATGAGCTCAGGAAATGCTAGTTCTCCAACACCTAGTTCACCAGAGCTCTCCATGACACCCTGGATTGCTGTAGTGTCCTTGGTACTTAGCACAGCTTGTTACCCTTTGGGATAGCATTACTAGCGTTAGCAATCACCATCATCTATAGGGAATTTACCACATACCAGACACTATAATAAGAACTTTACATATGTATGTAACTGTGAGAGCTAAGTATAACACAGGGGTTAAGAGCATATGTGCTAGAACCAGATGGGTTCAAATCCCACCCCCAAACTGCTATCTAACAGCAATGTGGCCTTAAGTAACTTACTTAAGCTCTGTGTCTCAGTCTTTTCACCTGTAAAAGGGGGATACTACCTAACTCACAGGCTTATCATGTGCATAAATGAGTTAATATGTGTGAGGCATACAGTAAATGCTCATCCATCCTGTGGCATGGGAACAGTTACTATCTATCTCTAGATGTGGTGGCTGAAAGCCTGAGAGGTTGCCCAGGTCACATAGCTAAGTATGTCATAGAATCAGGACTGGACCTAGTTCTACTATATTCCAAACTCCCAGACTGAGTGTCCTCACTACCATGGCCCTCAGTGCCTCCTAGAGGTACAAGCACCCTGTTCTCCAGTGGTTGCCAAAGTCTTTGAAGGTAAATATCACTCCAAACCAGGTTGTGTGTTGTCTGTTGTCCAAGCATCTCTAGCACCGTGTTTGAACATAAGTTGTTTAAGAAGTATTACACTTGGAAAAAAAAAAAAAAAGAAGAAGAAGAAGTATTACACTTGGCCACAGAGCTTCAGATGGCTTCCAACACCAGCCAGGCAACTGCTCTCTTCTTCCCTCAGCTTAGACTATGGCTGGAGCTTCGTGAAAATGGGGTAAAGCATCACAGCATCTACTAGATAAGATTGTACCACTTAAAAGCTACAGTTTGGTGAGATGAAGCTAATGGAGAGGAAAGATTTAGGCTTGGAGCCAAAAGGACCAAATCTTACATTGCAAATATCAGAGGATGGCCTATAGCTGGCAAACTTTCTGCTTTGCTGACTTGCTCCCTTGTCACCCATGGAAGAAACTGCCAATCACAGCATTCTTTGTTCAACACTTTCCCCATTTATAGCACTTTAGGACAAATCCCACTGGCCTCTCATGGTGTAGATCAACAACTCTGAACATTAGTGCAAGAGACTGAGCTAGAGTCTAAGATCTTGAATTCATTTTACAAGAGTATCCACTTCCCACATCCTTCTTATGAGGGTGAACTCTTGAGCCACAACATTTGGATTTTAACTCCAGTTTTGTTACTTACTAGCTCTTTACCCCCAGCCCAATGACTTGACCTCTCTCTGAGGCTGTTTCCTCAATTGTAAAATGAGAGTAGTAATGATTGCTTCATAGGGCTGTTAAGTGGATCAAATGAGTCAGAACAGAGCTTGGCACATGATAAGTGCTTTATGTGTTTTTGTTGCTATTGTTATTGCTGTTGTTGCTATTACTGGCCTCATCTGTAAGATAGTGTTATTTCCAGCTCTGGCATCCTAGGCTTCTACAACCTCAAGTCACAGTTCTATTCCCAAGTGGCCGAGAGTATTTGATAGTCACGTAGCCCATCTGAGCCATTCAAGCTACCTGTGTGTAAGGGAGCTAAGAGTTACTGTCTTTCCCACGTAGCTGGGGAGGGAGAAGAAATGCAAGGTTCTCAAAGGGAAGAAAAAAAAAGAGAGAGATTGAGAGAAGTAAAAGCCTCATACAGCTGCTGACTGCTAGTATCAAGGGGACTTCAGTACTTCAAGTTCTTCTTAAACCCACCATGTCAAGTGCACAAGTGGTTGCTGTTGATCTCAGGACTCAAAGCCTGCCCATGGTACATTTCAAACCTACCTGCAGCACAGTAAACAGACTGGGCCCTCTCCCCACTTCTAAGAGAGAGATGCAAGGTCTAGAATGTCTCAGGACACCAGGATCTCTTTCAGTGCCAGGAAACTTCCCACTGGTCACCTGGGCAGAAAAGCCAAAATATGGCACTCCTTAGCTAGAAGACTCTCAAGTCAGCATTGATATTATATAATCCAATAGGAGATTGAGAAAGTTTGGGGGTGGTTGAAGAGAAAGAGCATTGAAAACTCAGATACTAGTTGTCTGACTCTCTAGCTCTAAAATTGGACAAGAGGTAACTGAGCATCTTAAAGCCTCAGATTTCTTGCCTGTAGACTCTGGCTAATAATATTATCAAGATATTAATATAATATGTACTATTTATTAGCAATAATAATCTTTCAAGATTGTTGGAACAAATTAGGTCTATGGCACATCTAATGTACCATACACTAATATACTATAATATATACTACACTCCTGACACAAATAGAAGCTTTAGTAATAGTCATTGATGTTACTAATATTAGTATGTCTATATTATTACGATTCTAGTGACCCTTTTCAAAATAACACTGGCCCAGCATTTAGGAATGAACATTCTAGTTTATACACAAAACTGCCAATTTCACAGGGCTGATATTTCTAGTCCCAACTCTGGGAGCAGCAGCTTAAGTGACAACCTTGGTCAAGTCACCAAATCATATCACAGTGTGGTAGACAATACTAATGACCTAGGCATCTCAGGTAGAGTGGTTTTGAGCGGGAAAAGCTTTAGAAAGCATAAAGAATCAGAGAGACGATTCACCCTTCTGAACTCACCCTTCTGAGTTGCATGACCATTAGGAAAGTATTGTGGGGAAAATCTCATGAAGTCATCTTCATAAGATGGGCAGGGACAGCAAGCCAGGCTTCCTGCCCATGGTCCAGTCTTTCTATTATCCCTCCCTGAGGAGCGCTCCCTTCCCTTTCCACACTACTAATCGTAGCTCCTGCCTTTGGCATCCTGTGCCATGTTCTAGGTACCACTGTTTCCATCTGAAAGATGGTAAGATTTTATACAGAAAAGCAATTTGCTCCAGGTCACATAGCTAGTAAGTGACAGACCTGAAAATTCCAAACCAGCCTTTTCTGCCTCCACAACCTGTGCTCTTAACCAGCATAGTAGTAGTTGCAGCAGCAGCTGCTCTAAGGATTAGTTATCTCTGATCCGTACACAACTCTGCATGTCACAAATGAGAAAATGGAAGCTCTATGTCAGAGTAGTGACTTGCCAGAGGCTCCTAAGCAGCCATTGGGGTCCACTACCTGGGGGTCATCACTCACCAGGACATACTCTCTGCCTGCAGTGCTATGTCAACCTGCTTTTCTGGTACCAGTTTTTCTGTGGCTTCTCTGGCTCCACTATGATCGATTATTGGCAGATGATATTCTTCAATCTCTTCTTCACCTCCTTGCCTCCTCTCATCTTTGGAGTCCTCGATAAAGACATCTCTGCAGAAACACTCCTGGCATTGCCTGAACTGTACAAGAACGGCCAAAACTCTGAGGTAAGATGGAGATGCCTCAGCTCCTCCTTGCCTCTAATTCCTCCCTGCAGGAGTCAGAGAAAGAGCAATGACTTGGGGCCAGGGGCCTTACAGTCTGATCACCACTCTACCTCTTACCTACTATGTGACCCAGTAGCTCCACTCCCCATTCCTGGCATGTTTCTTGTTTGCTGTTAAGAGTGATGGAACAGATCAGTGGGTATTTTTCTTTAGTTATTTCTTAATTATACCACAGGTTAACATGGGACTGCCCTAGCTGAATAGGAAGAAGACATTCAGAAAGATCCCATTGCCCTCAGCTGGCCCCCTTTCTCCAGGCCTTTGACAGAACCCCCAAGTCTTGGTTTGGGAACCCCTGGGATTAAAATCTAGTTTGCTCATCACTGGGTGATGTATTCATAAATGAGGGCTTCTACCTCATGTCAGGGAAAACAAAATTTAGAACTCAAGACTACACAGAGTCTGGAATTGCTGGTAGCCAATAGATTAAAGAAGGCCTAGGAAATCACCCTGATTGGTTGGTTGGCAGAGAGAGGCCATACTGGCACTCTGAGTGATTTGGAGAAGTCAGACCTCCGACACTCCAGGTGGTCAGGCTAGCACAGACACAGCTCAGCACAGATTGGACAGAAGAGACAGAGAACCTGACTGCTTTGAAGAAAGAGCTCTGGGAAGAGGGATATTGAAATTCATGAGAGTACCTCTATGCCTGGGGGAAAGGAAAACCAAGCCAGATGTGGTATTTGAGAGCTAGTAATATGTTGTATACAGCCAACTAAGAACTAAGCCCAGTCCTAACTTAAAAATGGGAGGAGAGCAACACAGCAACCGTAGCATATCAGGCAAGAGAGAGCTATATACCTATAGGTCTTCTGATTTTTCCTTTCCCATAGGTGTGCTAGATGTATAATGTATTCCTTGGGTATCTAACAGTAAGAGAAGTTAATGTAGCAAAAACATAAACTGAGAACAGTTTTACTTTTCCAGGGAAGGCAGGAAGAGTGAAGCACAAAATGAGAATACTTGTCTCTGAAGCCATTGAGCCCTGTCTCTTGGGAATCCGTGATCCTGGGCTGTAATAGAGAACTCCCTTTCAGATGCTATGTAGAAACCTTAGAATCTCTAAATATGCCAAGTGTGTATTAGCACTAGCAATGTGCTAATGAATGATAGTTATTGATAACAGAACACTTACTGGGTACTAAAGTACAATTGCATTTAGATTTCTCGAAACCCAAGGAGATAGTTAGTGATTTTATTCTTTTTATGGAAGGAGAACCAATTATCAAAGCAGTTTAGTGAGTGGCACAGCTGGGACTTGAATTAAGGTCTGTCACCCCCGGTCTGTGCCCTTAATTGTTCCATTCTTTTGCCTCTAAGATAAGAACATTGTAAGTGCCATATTGTCTGTTCAGGTAGCACAAGAAAGTTGGTGGTTGATGTGTTCTTTCCTGGCAGTGCTACAACCCAATGACTTTCTGGATTTCTATAATGGATGCATTCTACCAAAGCCTTGTTTGTTTCTTCATTCCTTACCTGGTAAGTTGTATAATCCCCTTCTAGCCATACAAATCACAGAGTGGAACTGGTCCTGTTCATATACTAGTAGTGTCTTTCTGGGCACTGTAGCACAGAGACTCCAAATAGGTGATCTGCAGGCGACATCCAAGTCAGTATCTGAAAAATCAGAGTGCTTTACAGAAACATCTCAATTTCTGCCAGTTTTTGAAAAAATGGAAGCTATCATTATATTGGGTCATTTTTCCCACATAGGAAAAATCCAGAATTGACTCTCAGCCCTGCTTAGATGGGGTTCATGTTCTCCAGTTTGCCAGAGTCCCTACCACTCCCTTTTGTCTTATACCTAAGCCCTCTTCACTCATTTATTATTTCTTACTTGAACACTAAAAGTATTTGAATTTACAACCCTTGATTTACATTTAGATTTGTGTTTCCAATGTCAAGGCAGCATGCGTTCAGAAAGGAAGTTCTGATAATAAAGGATGCTATATTACCTGAAATAAAAGCAAAGGATACCTGCCCCATCTCAATTTGTTTCCCAGTTTAAAGAGTAGGAATTTAGGGGTGCTTAGATGGCTCAGTCAGTTATGCATCTGCCTTTGGCTCAGGTCGTTATCTCAGGGTCCTGGAATCAAGCCCCACACTGGGCTCCCTGCTCCGCGAGGAGTCCACTTCTCCCTTTTCCTCTCCCTCTCCCTCTGCTGGTCCCTCTCCCGGTCCTTCTGCTTGTTTGCTTGCTCTCTCTCTCTCTCTCTCTCTAAATAATCTTTTTAAAAAAATTTTTTTAAAGAGTGAGAATTTAGTTGTAAAGTATAGCTGTGTTTCTTCTGGACCAGAATGTGGGGCAACTGCTAAACTGTGGTGTCTACTCTGCCTTACATTCTTTTGCAGTTAGAAACAAGATGGGCCAAGTAGGCAGTCATTGCTCCATTTGAGTTTCCTATCTTACAATACCTTCTCTCTCCAGGAATCTGCTTGCCTTTCCTGCTTCATTATTTGCCCCTACTATGTGCTCAACAAACCTACCATATAGGTCTATTTGAACTTTTCACCCTCAGGTTCTCACCTTTGCCTGATCTACCTTTCCTCTCTCTCTTTTCAAGGAAGTTAATTCCTCTTATTATGGCCTCAGCTGTTATATCTTATCTTCTGTATCCCCAGGGTACTTCGTATACCTTATACCATTGTATCATTTATCCCCTTAAATCATACCACATTTGTCTTGTCTAGTAGACTATAAACTCCTTGAAGGTGGACACTGAAGTATCTTCAGTAGTTGGCATTGTGCCTGCTGGTGGCTCAATAAATTCTTTGTTCATTCATTCCACGATGTTCTGGAATACCCTCATGGTTTCTGCTACAAATGTGTTTCCAAAGAATTCAGCCCTATTAACTCACTTCTCATCTTGTCTGTTTCTATGGTTGGCAGCTATGTATCTCTTCTCAATCCTTCCCCTCCCATGACACCTACCTTCACTATTGCTTGTGATCCTATGACACGTGATCGCTGTGTCAAAACCAGGTCTTTGAATCCCAGGGAACATCTGACAGTGCTTGTTTTTTCCTCCTCTGCAGACCTACAAGGATTCAGATATTGACGTCTTTACCTTTGGGACACCCATCAATACCATCTCCCTCACCACAATCCTCTTACATCAGGCAATGGAAATGAAGACCTGGGTAAGCACTTCAGAGCCCCTTTGACCTAAAAAATTTGAGTTGTTTTACTCTGTATCATTGATCCACTCAATAAATGACCACTGAACTTTTACCTGTATCCCACTTGTACAGGGATGAGAGAGGTAGAAAAGATTAAGTCCCTGGCCTCAATTTGCTTATCCTCTATCCAGGATTATAAAACCAAGACTTATAACCCCTAAGACAATTTGTTGCAAAACTAGATATTTTTGACTAAAACAAACAAAAAAAAAATCAGAGGTTTCAGAGATGAGAAAAACAGTATCCTGATTGTACTTGAGGCCGTGTTAGGGAGGTATATGCTTCCCATTTAATTTCAGTGTAAAAGATTAGAAGGCTACCTTCACATAAACACATCTCAAGCATGTCCAAATATCACATTTCAGTATCTAAAAAGGAAATGCTGGCTTTCTCATTAAATTCTTGTAGTCAATGATAATTATAAAAACAAAGAGCTTAAAAATCATATACCAAGTATCTCTTTATATGATTTTTAATGTATTACCTCATTTAACCTCCCAGAGCCCTTTATGGTTTTTTTTTGGGGGGGGGGGGGCAGTCTTACTAAGATATAGTTGGCTTATAGCACTGTGTAAGTTTAATGTATACAGGATCATCACCTGACATATATTTATTGCAAAGTAATGGGTGTTAACTAAATTAGATCAGCCTTGTGACATGATGTGCAATAGCTAGTAAGAACCACCCAAGCAAACTTCCAGATCACAGATGCCCTCTGTTCCAATTCATGTCAAAGACAAATAGAAAAAAGTGATAAAACCAAAAAGGTATAGCCAAGCTCAAGTACAGGATAAATTTCTTCAAGAAACACCAGAACCAGAAGAGGCTGGAAAACAATGAGGCAGGGGAGACAGAGGTACTGCACTGACTCAAACTGAAGGCTTTCCAGAATCCAGGACAAGAAACTGACTGTGGCAATGGGGAGTCTGGTTCCTATGGGATAAGGAAGATTGGAGCTCTGTTTATGCTAGGTCCAAGGTCTGGGCTGGAGTTGCCCACTCAAGAAAGCAAGCTTGAGAAAAGTTGACAATGACATGCTATTTGGAATTCCAGTTTTATCAGAAGCCATGAGGAAGGTAGGTAAGAGTCATTTACTACTGGGAACTGAGCCAAGCTATGGAAACCTTTAAAACTCTTTAAAATGAACAGTTTTGTCACTGAAATTAAAAATGCAATTTATGGGATCCAGTCTAGATTGGACTCTGGCAGTGAACTACCAAATTGGAAGATATTGGGAACTCATCTGGAATGCCACACAAATTTGAGAAAGTAACTCAAAGGAATAATGGCTAGAATAAATGACTAGCATCCACATAATAGGGGTTACAGAAGAAGGGAAAAAATGGTAGAGAAACAGTACCTAAGGAGATAATCACTGAGAGAGAAAATTAATCAAAATAAAGCTTAATGTATCACCTGGATACAGCAGAATGAAACTGTACAGTGTATAAGAGACCATCTTAAAGTCAACCAGAGGCTATGGACAAATTAGTTGAAAAGGAATAGCAGTTAAACTGACAAACAATAGAAGCCAGAAAGCAATGGAGTCATTATTTTCAAAGACCTGATGGAAATAAACAGTTACACACCACTTAAAACTAGGGTAAATAAATGACATTTTGAGATAAACCGACATTGTAAGTTTTGCCACTCCCAGGTCCTCAGCAAAAGAAGAAACATACTTCTGCAAGAACATAAAAGCTTAAACTGTAAGAAACGACATCATGGTAAGAAAGAGCTGTTCAATAGGCAATTTATGCTAAAGTCTTCATCATTAATAGGAAGAGAATAGGAATATGCATTTAACTATCAATTTTTCTATAAAAAACCCATATTTATTTAGTGTGTCTCAAAATTTAAGGTCTCTTAATACTTGGAAATATTACCTTCAAAACTTAAGGATAACCATAAAGGGATGGAAAGAAATAAGAGGAATATAGGAAACTATTAATTTTGCAGGATAAAAGAAAGATAAAAAGGTAAGAGCAAAGACAAATGATGGCAAAAAAAAAGCCCCACAAAGTAAGGTGTTCGAAATAAGTATGTCGGTAAATTGAACACCAATAAAAAATAAATTAAAAAAAAAAAAAGAGGGATCCCTGGGTGGCACAGCGGTTTGGCGCCTGCCTTTGGCTCAGGGCGCGATCCTGGAGACCTGGGATCGAATCCCACGTCGGGATCCCGGTACATGGAGCCTGCTTCTCCCTCTGCCTGTGTCTCTGCCTCTCTCTCTCTCTCTCTCTCTCTCTCTGTGACTATCATAAATAAAAAAAAAAAAAAGAAATTAGAAATTCAGACATTTATAAAACAAACAAAAAAAGCAAATATATCAGTACTCATAATAAATATTAATGAATTTAGTTCACCTGTTAAAAGCAGAAATAAATAAATAAATAAATAAATAAATAAATAAATAAATAAATGCAAAAATTATCTGATTGAATTTTTTATCCAGCAAATATAAGGACAAATAGACAAAAATCACAATTGTGGTATGAGATTTATATACAACTCTATTAGAAACAGGCCAAATAGGATATAGAAGTCTTGAATAAATTATCACATTTGATTTAGTATAATTAGATATAATATAAAAAATCCTGTCCCAAATAGTAAATATATACCTTTTCAAAAATATACAAACTGTATACCAAAAGTAAAAAAGACCAAATTCTAAATCACAAAGAAATTTGAAAGAATCCTGATCTTCTCTGACATGCATTTAGATTAAAAACAAGCAATAAAAAGATAGCCAAACAAACCTAACATGCTTCAAAGTTTCAAAATGTACTTCTAAATAACTCATGAGGTCAAGAGTAAATCATAATGGAAATTATTGCTGAAGGACTGTAAAAATACTATATATGCAAACTTGTAGGATGAAGCTAATGCTTTTATTATTAAAAAACAAAGAAAATAAAACAAGAATTCAATTCAAGGAAACTCATATACCCAACATCCAGGGTGTTGTCATTTAACTTTGTCATATTTCCTCTCACTTTTATAAAAAATTAAGTCTAACATACAATTAAAGCACCCATGATTCCCTTGCAAACATTTTATCTTTGGTCTTGAACATAATTTCAGGGTTCATCATTCTTAAGCATATCTTATACATATATATTTATGAATACTTCTTTATCATGTATATCTATCCCTTAACTTTTTTTTTTTTTCACTAGACCTAATGCTTTGGAGTTTCACCTATGTTGATAGATTCACCTTTGGTGATTTATTTTAACTGTTCTATTGTATGAATATGCCACAATTTATTTTTCTGTTGATGAATATTTAGGCTTTTTCCCCTTACTTTTTTCCTGCTAGTAAGAATGATACTGTAACCAACATGTCTCTGTATATATACATGCAACAGTATTTCCAGGGTGCATCATACTTTGAAGTGAAATTGTATCATAGCAGATGAGTACTTAAACTCCTCTAGCTATTTTCAAATTGCTTTCTACAGTGACAGCATCAACTTAGAGTTTGTAGTCTACTACCAGGATATGAAAGTGCCTTGGTTGGGTTTTATTATCTTTAACACAGTACTGAGTTGACTTATCAATAAGTTATTTGGAATTTTCATTTAGTGGAATTGGTCTAGGATTTTCTTTCCTTGAACTGTCTATGCCTATTTTGGTATCAGGATTATTTTAGCCAAAAAGCTAATGGAATAGTAGAGACAAAAACCTCAGAGAAGGGGGGATTCTAGAAGAAGAGCCAAAACCTGTTTCTTTGAGGATCTTTGCAACTCTGCCCAAAAGAACTTTGTTGCTGGCAGCTTGACTGAGCAAAAGATTCAGAAATCGAACCCAGGTACCCAAGGCAGGAGTCTAATAAGAGACCACATTAAATTAGGACCCCAAAGCTATACACCTCAGGGTAAGGCTACACCCAAAATGGGCCTGCCTGTTCTACCTTCCCAGCAGGTGCTGCAGGGATTATTCCCTCTGTGAACAGAGCAGAAAGAATCAGAATCCATTAAACTGATTCTCCCTGCAAAGGACCTGTCCTAGGTAATGAACCATGGGCTGGCCTCATACAGATTTGCAGCCCAGGTTTATATCACCTTGGTGAGCTAAATTTTGATGTATGAAAGTGACTCAAGTGACTGAAGTGACTCAAGATTGACAGTTTCCAAGGACATTGCAAAATAAACACCCTCCCCGCAAAAAAAGGTATTTCATCCTATGCCTCAAATTGTCCCTATCAACTTTTCAAGGGCAATGAGCCTCACATATTCAAAAATAACTGACTCTCAGAGAAACAAAAACCCCTTAGTGAGGTTCAAAAACAAACCAGAAACATATTTCAGGTGTTGGTATTATCAGATATAAATTATAGAAAATCTATGTTTAAGCTTTTTTATAATTTTATTTTATTAAAGATTTTATTTATTTAATCATGAGAGACACACAGAGAGAGAGGCAGAGACATAGAGAAAGAAGCAGGCTCCATGCAGGGAGCCTGATGTGGAACTCGATCCCAGGACTCCAGGACCATGCCCTGGGCTGAAGGCAGACACTAAATTGCTGAGCCATCCTGGAATCCCCTATGTTTAAGCTTTACAATATCTGCAGGGATTAGTAAACCATACAAAGCAACCCAGCAAATCTGAAAAGAGATCAAAGAAAACTTTATTTTTTTTTTCAAAGAAAACTTTAAAGAATAAAATACAGTGGCTGTCTTAACAAAAAATTAGACAAAACTAAAGGGAAAAATTTTAATTGGTCAAAAGAAATTATGCACAATATAAAACAGAAGAAAAGTAATGAAAATTATGAAAAGGTATAAAATGTGTAGAAGATAGGGTAGTATCCTAAAAGGTCTTAAATGCATTTGATCTGAGTCTAAGAAGTAAAGGAGAGATAAAATGAGACAGAGGCAATAGTTGAAAAGATAGTGACTTAACAATTTTGCAGACATGATGAAAGATATTAATCCACAGATTCAAGATCAGCAAAATCCAAGAAATATAAATAAAAATAAATACATATCTTATTATTCCTTATCATAAGGAAACTATAGAATACTAAAGACAAAAACCATAAAAGTAGCCAGATTAGGGATGCCTGGGTGGCTTAGTTGGTTAAGCATCTGACTCTTGATTTCAGCTTAATTTCAGGGTCGTGAGTTCAAGCCCTGAATTGGAGAATGAGAGAGGCTAAGAGAATGGAGCCTACTTAGGAAAAAAAAAAGTAGCCAGATTTTAAGATACTAACATTTCTAAGGAACACATAAGAGATGTACGCATAGCAACAACAAAAGCCAAAAGATGGGGCACTTGGGTGGCTCAATGGGTTAAGCATCTGCCTTTGGGCTCAGGTCATGATACCATGTCAGGCTCCCTGCTTCTCAGGGAGTCTGATTCTCCCTCTCCCTCTGCTCCTTCCCCGACTTGTGAGTGCTCATGCATGCTCTCTCTCTCAAATAAATAAAATCTTTAAAAAAACAAAAGACCAAAAGACAATGGAATGCTATTTTAAATATGCTTTAAAACCCTGCCAAACAAGAATTCTATATCCATCAAAAATATCTTTCAAGAATGAGAATGAAATAAAGCATGAGATTAGACCACTAGCAGATTCCCACTAAAGGCAATTCTAAAGGATGTACTTAAAGCCAAAGGAAAGAAATCTCAGATGGAAAGTCTAAGGAATGAAGGCACAGAAAGTGGTAAACATGAAATGAATTTTAATGAATATTGACTATATTCAACTATAATACCAACTTGTGTGTTTTTAAAAATGATAGAATTAAACATGCAATATGCGTAGCAATAAAATATAAGTCAAGAGGAAGGTAAACAGTTAAAGTGCTCTGAAGCCCTTCTATGATTCAGGAGTAGGGAAAAGTGGTTACATACTTTAGACTGTGGTAAGTTAAGATTGCTTATTATCATCTTATTATTAAGATGATATCATCTTATTATTAAAATTATTAAGATTGCTTATTATCACTCACCTATTATCACTGAGTGATCACTGAAAGAATAGAAATGGGATGTATAACTTTCAAACCAGTAAAAGGAGAAAATGAAATTCTACAAAATATTAAATTTAAGAGAGGATAAGAAGGGGGGGAAAATACAAAAACAAACAAGACAAATGAGACCAGACAACAGAACACTGTACTGCTTTGGACGTGAATAAACTGCAGCCATATGTGAAAAAAAAATAGACTCTTCACACCAAATAGAATTGTATTTATCTAACAGCTGAAAAAACAGAGTACATAGGCAGTGAAACTACAAAGAATGGCTTGTAAGTATAACCAAAGCCAAAGGAGAGACAGAATCTTTAGGGGTTCTTTGGGTACGTGCATTCAAGTTCTGGGTGATAGCAATGTGAGTGTTTGCTTTCTAATGATCCACTAAAATATATGCTTTTTTAAAGTTTGTGTGTGTGTTGCATTCCCCCCAGAAAAGTTTAAAACAAAGTCAAGTGGCATGATTGCACTGCCCCCTGATCTAAGTATATTTTCAACAACGTTTACTTCTCCTTTTCTTCCACAGACCATTATCCATGGGCTTGTTCTTTTAGGCAGCTTCCTGATGTATTTCGTGGTATCCCTTGTTTACAATGCCACCTGTGTCAACTGCAACAGTCCCACCAATCCTTATTGGGTGATGGAAGGCCAGCTCTCAGACCCCACTTTCTACCTCGTCTGCTTCCTCACACCGGTCATGGCTCTTCTCCCAAGGTTTGAGCACAGGGGTTGTTTTCTTCCTAGAATTACCAGTGCCCCCTTTATAAGCCATTTTCATAAGCCGAGAGTCAGGAGTTTGACTCCTGCTGGGAACCTTGAGGCGATTGTTTTGAAGATAGAGTATTAGGACAGAGAGAACAATGAATTAGAGGGACATAACATGGACTGTGCTCCCTGTCAGTCACAGAGTAGCAAAGTCACCAATAGGCATAGCCTTAGTCGTGATATCTAAAAATGATAACTCCTGCCCTCCTGCCTTATAAATTAAAAAGCTTTTCAGTCTGTTATTAACTCAAGAGTCTCAAAATTCAAACTACAGGGACAGGCAAGCAACTGCAGCAAACCAGGTAAAACATGGGGAGAAAGACCTTCTCAATTTAACCCTATCATTGCCACCAGAAAAGATCAAGTCTTAGCATTTCAGAGCTTTAGAATTTTTTTAAGAATTCAAATTTTGCACGAAATTTTGAAGATCACTCTTGCCACATACTATCTAGCACTTTGTTTTGCTTTTTACCATCAGTAGAAGTTAGGCAGAGCTATAGTTCTAGTCCCACTTGCTCATGGGACATCTAAATCCCACGAAGGACCATAATGTGTCCACAAGTCCAACACAAATCACAGTGGGAGCTGGATTATTCCAATTTGGTGGCCAGTGTTCTATTCTGCAGCCCATACTTTAGTCAGAACAGTCAGTGAACTTGACTATGTACCTGTGGGCAGGACTTAGCCCCTCTCCATCCTTAAGATATTGCCACTCTGAACAATGAAATTCAGCCACCTTATCATAAGCTATAGTAAACAGATTATCTCAACTTTGTGCAGACTTTTCCTAATTCAAAATTAGGCAGAGAGCCATAGCCAGCCTTACTTCAATAAATGTGGCAGCTTGCTTAATCTAGATTGGTCTCCATTTCCTTGTCCTAAGCCAGCTCAGAACCTTGACCTCTGATGAAAGGTTGGCAGCTGAAGATACCTAGATGGCAAACACAATATTAGTTGAATTCTAAGTGTGTGTGCATGGCCTTCCTGTTGGGCCCCTGCTGGCCTCTGCAACCTCATCCCTCCCTCAACTCTTAATTCATACTCTGGGCTCCACATCACCAAACTCCTTGTACTTCCCTGAAGCCCATGCCCTTCTGCCTTTGTTCATGCTCTTCCCTTCTATTTGGAATGCACTTTCTATTACCAAGCTTCCCCATCTTTTGACATTTTAGGCCTAATTCTGACCCCTCCATGATTTCAACTACCTTCCTCAGATGGAAATATGTCCCCCTCTCTTATATGTTCCCATCACCTGAGTATGTCTCTGTCACTGCCTTTAGCCATTTTTTATAAATTATCTATCTCTATCTGACCATTAACTCCTGGACAGAAGGTATCCTCCTTGTCATATAACCAATACTTAGCAAGTTCCTGTTACAGAGGCTGCACTCTAAGATAAATGAGCAATAGATGATAGAACAGAAACATGGATAAAATAGAACCCTGTTCTCAAGAAGCCTGCAATCCAATAGACAATTCAGACATAACTGTGATCATAATATAGGCGAAAGTGACTAGTATTGATAGAGCAGCTTGAGTGAAAAGCAACAAACAATTAAGAACAAGTACAAGCTTCAGAGGACATGTTGCCCACCCCACCCCTTCTTTAGCCCAACCCCTTGGGAGAGACTATGAAGACTTTGCCCTCATTGGAAAAGGGATCAAACTATGGGTTAAGTAGTTTTTTTCACACTTTTGGGTAAAACAGTTAGGATCACCACTAGCCAAGGACGGAGCTCCCCTGTTCTGTATCATATTTAGGGTATGGAAAGAAAATTATCAGCCTATATTCTTTGTCTTACCCTTGGTTGAAAAACAGAGCCAAAAGCAACCAGTTTGATGAGGATCCTTGAAAAGTATGAAGACTGCTGACACCTGTTTTGAAAAGACAAGCCTTCAATATTACAGCTTGTTATAACAGATGAGGGACAAGTTAGGAAAAAGTTAGCAAATATTTACTTGCTAATTACCATAGCACATAAGTTACATCTTCGCTCATTTATTATCATCATAATATTGGATTTCTGCTTAATGTTGTTTACTAAGAAAAACAGATTTCCTCTGATAGAGAAAAGATTATTTTAATAGTTTCAAGGACTAAAGACTTCTAACCTTGAAACAAAACTGTTTCTTATAGAAATCTACACAATAGAATGTTTGCCACAGAAAATTATTTGTTCACTTAAAGTTATAAGCTATACTTATCATAATGGAGATTGATTTCACTCACCAAGCTTATAATAATTAGCCCACTAGCTGTGACCTCACTAATCTTGGTCTAATTAATTCAAGCAGTATAAAAGAATTGTACAGATTCTCTTAAACTAGGAACATGTAAATTACTTTATAGATAAAACAAAAGAAACTAACATGCTAACTTTACAACATAAAGCAGCTTTTAATTAGCTATAAGAGGATAACAGTCCTTGAACACTCTTTCCTTGGCTTCAGTAACAACACTTTGTTGGTTTTTCTCCTATTTCTTCTTTGTTTCCTTTGCTGGTTTGTGTCCTTGACACAGTGGATGTTCAGCCTTGACCTTAGGTTCTTCTGTCCTCTAACTTATATTCTTTCTATAGACATAGCAACCATTACTGTGAAGTTAAATATCATTTTTAACAGACAAATCTCCAATATAAATTCCCAGTCCAAACCTCTCTTTTGAATTCCAGATACAGCTTTCTAGCTACCTATCATCACCACCACTAGGCATGGTTAGTCTGAGGAAACTGATAGAGGATAAATCTTGAATTATAGAGGTCTATCAGCACCACCATCAAAGAAACTTAGATCTCTTCCAGAGTTCTCTCCTTCAAGTGCTACCAGTGTAGGACCAGGACAGACCCCGGGGAGTTGATACCACCTACTACCTCATATCTGGCTTGTCACCACAGTTTTATCCCCTACATATTTCTCAAACCCATCTGCTATTTCCACTTCTAATCTTTTTACTCCAAATTACTTCAATAGTCTCCTATGGGTTTGCTCTGAGTGATTATCACTCTGTCAAAGTGTAATCTTGTCATCATCTGTTTATGTCCTCCCAAGGGCTTCCCAAGGCTATCACAATAAAGCACAAAAAACAAAACATGACCACAGTCCTTGCCTGCTCTGGCCCTACCAACCCCTTCTGTGGCATATTTTCCCACTTTTGACCTTACTTTCTGTACTGCAGCCACTGTGCCCAGGATTTTGTTCTCATTCTCTCTTTGCCTGACTACCTCCTATGCATTTCTCAATCCTCAGCTTATATATTTCCTTCTCAAGGAAGTTCTCTCACACTAGATTGGGTGTTTGACATGCTCATTGTTCTCTCCATTTATAGGTCTACTTATGTGCTACTTGAAAGCAAGAACCTTGTCTTGGTCACAGTTTAATCCCTTGGGGTCTGGCCTATTGTAGGGACTTTACAAATATTTGTTAAATAAATGAATGGAGAAAGAAAAGTTATAGCTTGGGGGAAAGGTTTAAACCGAGAAAATTCAAATTTCCAAGAAATTGAATCTTTCCTAAAACATATACATGGCCACCTGTACTGCCTCACTCAATGAGAAGAGAAAGAATGAGAGTCCTGATTCTACAGGACCTACCGCTGTCTTCAGAAATTCCTTGCCCACTGTGAGGTCACCCTAAAGCTCTTAGACAATAGTGGAAGGATGGAGCCTTTCTACAAGGCTTTAGAAATAAAACTTTTTAAAGTATTATTTTTGGAAAAGACCATGGGTGTTCTCCTGACAAACTGAATTACATTTTAGGTTAATAAATGGACACCAAAGGAAGGAACATGAGTTGTCCAGTATCACAAGATGGTGTAATGGTGCGATTCTTTCTCCATACACCATATAGTTTTACTCACCTCCTCTCCTTCCTTCCCTAAACTTGGAATAGAGAAAAGATTCTTAACATTGAGACTCCCAATTCCAGAGTCTACTACCTTCAACTTGGTTAACTCAAGTGTTCCTTTCTCTATGACATCAGGGAGGTCAATTAATTTCTCTGGAGACCTTGGGAAATCCTTCTTGTCATTTGGGGCCTCAAGTTTTTCATCTAGCAAATAGTGATAATACAGTGATACTGTCAAGTCAGCCCACAGATTCAGGGAAAGAGTGTGTTTTAGAAACTACTTAAAAATTAGTAAGTTCCACAAAGGGTTGACATTACAAAGCAAGTACATTTGCCTGAATAAGAATAGCCCAGAAATAGGATGGACCACCTTTATATGGTAGATAAAAGCCTTGGGATCCAGAGTGCTTGGTTCTGATCACAGTTCCATTTACTGTGTGGCTCTGAACAAATCACTTAATCTCTTGGTGCCTTGGTTTCCTAATTTGTACACAGGAGGAAACAAAAGTACCAACTGCATGGGATTGTTGGAAGAATGAAATGAGGTAATGTCCAAAGCACTCAGGATAGCTCTGGTACCTAATAAATGTTAGCTATTATATTTTGTTGAATATATTTTGTTGAACTCCCCAATACCAGAGGTGCCTAGGCAGCAGTCAGGAGTGTAACAAAGAGGATCTTGCCCGGTGTGGGGAATTGGATTCTAAGACTGTTTTCAATGCCGGAAGTCAAGAAGTCAACAAAAATCCAAGTACTTTCATTCTGTTATTTCCTACCAGGTATTTTTTCCTATCTCTGCAAGGGACTTATGGGAAGTCTCTGATCTTAAAAGCTCAGAAAATTGACAAACTCCCCACAGACAAAAGAGACCTAGAAATCCAGAGTTGGAGAAGCAGACAGAAGTCTATCCCTATTCCTGGAGAGGGTCAGTGCACCCATCGTCCAGTGCCACCTGTCCCCAAACAAGACTTCAGAGCCAGCACCCCAAAGAGCTCTAGCCCTCACAAGTGGAAGTGCAAGGAGGACTGGGCGCTTCATGGAGAAAAATGCAGCAGAGACCATCTGAAGGATCACCCATGCCCAGGGGATTCCTCAGCTAAACTCTCATCCAGGGAATACCCGCTTCTGGGGCCCAGTATGACAATGGCTTCAGGAGCCTACTCAAGTAAAAAGACTGATGAGTACAGGCCCTCAAGCAAAGGCAGTCATCGCAGATCCCAGAGTTCACTGACCATATGAATGGCCTGCAGAAATCTGTACAAACTCAGAGGAAGCCACTCAATCAATAGCCTAATTAACACATGACTCTTCCTCTTCATGGAGGAAAGGATATACCAGTCTCCCGACCAGGCTTGACTTCCTTGGAAAAGTGCTGGCTTCAAGGGCTATGAAAAGGACTGGAAACCAGTCAACCTCTAGCTTTCTCCTGCTGCCAGGCAGCACATCATGCAAACAGAACTTTTATAAGGAAGCTGTTTCTAATGGATTGAGTTTTAAAATTTTTTACCCCAGAGACATTCTTGTGACCCTCTAGGTAAGTAGGTGGCCAACACAAATGAGGCATAATTTTCCAAGATTCCAAGAGATCTATCTACCCAGGCAATCTCTTAGGATATGGAAGTTATTGGGCTTGTCAAACCATCACCTCATCTCATTGTTCCAAGAGTTAAAGTTTTGGAAGAGACCCATACACACAGGTACTTCATCTCCAGTGTATTGCAGTGATTAAGGTAACACCTATATATTAAGTAAAATCCCTGTATATTAGGGATGGATGCAACATTTGTGACAAGTATTTGAGCCTAAGAGTCATAACCACCCCACAAGTTGACTTATCACTTTACTAACTTCTCAGCAAAGATGTACAAAAAAATTTCAACAATCAAATTGGCAAATGGCAGACTGAGCTCGTCCTCTCACCATCCTGCTGACAAACCTGAACTGGAAGGATCATTTGAAGCATTGTATCCCTGGAACCAGTACACTAAATCTCTTTTACTGGCTATGTCACATAATGATGCCAATAATGGCCAACAGGAGAATCCTATATGCGGATTGTCAGAGAAGGACCAGGTGAACACATCAGGCAAAGCAGTAATGATAGTAATCATTCCAAATGAGAGGATTGAGCCAAAACCTGGATCTCGGGTCCTCCCTTTCCCCATTTGATTCCTACCTACTCTTGAAAGTCAGATTGAAACAGGTAGGATGTTTCAGAGAACAGAGTAGTGGGAAGAACACTGGCCTCAGGAAATCTGGGTTTGAGTCTTTGCTTCTGTACTAAGAGCCAGGAGCCTTGAAACAAGATGCCACACTTGCAAATTAGGTTAGAACTGCCCTACCTTCTAGGCTTGACATAAGGATCAAGTCAAAATTACAAAAGGGACTTGAAAACGCTTTGAAAGCTGTAACACCCTCAGTAATAACACAGGGATTTGCATGTCAGAGCTAAGGGGAAACAAGGTGATGGGAAAGTTGTAAAAATGACCATAGTACCTAAATGCAGAACCATACCTGACATTGCATGTCGCTTTCTTTATTGTGTGACCAACCATCACAGTTTGCCTGGGGTTTTCCATGGTTTAGCACTGAATGGCCCACATCCTAGGAAACACCTCAGCCTTGGGCCATCTGAGACAGCTGGTAACCTACTCTTGCCCACCTATGAAACCAAACCAACTGTGACCATCCAACATGCCATCTTAAGGGAAAAAGTTTTCCTGTAACATTATGCTAATGATTGTACTTAGTACATTTTTATACTTTTATGACCTTTTACTGATTGACTAGAAATGTGTTATCCTTTATTAGAAAAAAGAAATAAACATTGTTTTCCATAATTGCTTGCAGTTGTAAGTACCCTCTCATCCATCTGTCCATCCTTCTTTGCATTCATTTATTCAGTTGTCTGTCCATCCATTTATATATCCAATAAACTTCTGTTAATCCCCTACTGGATGCCTGGTGATGTGCTATGGGCTCTCAGGAACTCAGTTCCTTTCTTAAAAGAAGCTCATACCTTGTCAGAGTATCAGGAACATGTTTGATCCATCATGAGAGTGTGACACAAACCAAAATGGCTATAGGAATTAGAGGAAGCAGCACTCAGAGTCTCCTCTGTCTGAAACCCTAACCTGGCTATTTTCCTTTTGCTGGAAGCCTGACACCAACCTCAAACTCATACTGAATCAGATGCCTTTTCACTCATTCAGAAAAAATCGAGTGCCTGCTGTACACAGCACCGTGCTGGGCAGCAAGGATAAAATAGGAAAGAAAACAGGCCCATTTACTGCCTCAAGGGATTTACAACCTAGAAGAGAAGGTAGCCAATAATCAAGGAAATCAATAAATTGGACAATTGAACTCTATGAGAAGAAAGAAGAATGGAAAAGAAGGGAAGGATGGTTTCCAGAGTGATCAGAAAAGGCCTTTCCATGGAGGAGAGGAGACTTTAACCATGAAACTAAGACAGCAGGGATGGGCCATTCCAAATGGAAAGAATTAACTATGAAAGCCCTGAAAAGGAAGAATTTGGTATACAAAAAGAGGAGGAAGAGAAGAAAGGTCAGGGTGACTAGAACCCAAATGAAAAACAGTAAGTGCCCCCATGTTAATGTTAATTGTAACAGCATACTAGCTCACTGTGTGCTAGATGCCAGAGTAAGTGCACATCATCATGTAAATCTCACAGCAACGCTCCAAAGTAGGTAACAATATCTCTGCTATTTCAGTTAGCTTCTGCAATATAACAGACAACCCCCCAAAAGAATTTAGTAGACTAGTGCAATTACTTATACACTCATGATTCTCTGTGCGATCTGATGTGGAATGGCTGGGATCTCCTATCTAAAGAACAAAATTGTCAACCAACATTGCCACATGGCAGCAATGTTCGGGGAGTGAGAATAGAATCTACAAAGCCTTTTGGGAACTAGGCTCAGAACTCACACATCAACAATGCCACTACATTCTATCAAAGCACATTACAAGGCCAGCCCAGTTTCAAGGGTGTGGGAAAATACACTCCACTTTTAATGGGTGAATCTACAAAGAAATCTGAGACCCTTTGCAATCCACAAGGCAAAGACAAGTCACATAAATATGGCACAGTCACACACAATTAACAAGTGGGGAGGCAGCCTTCAAGAGTCTGAAACCAGAGCCACAAAACTACACAACTCTAAGATGGAGCTGAAGGGGCAGGTAGGAACCAAATGACAGTCTTGTCTTCACCACATTCTCCTGAGAGACAGAGTCCTTTAGTACTTAGTGGGCTAGAATTCCAGCCCAGTTCTGTCACAATGTGGCCCAGGGAAAGACCACACCGTGTTCAGCCAGGTTGCACACCCAGACAAAAGCCTAATACTAACAGCTAAGAAGAATTAGAACTCATACCTGCACTGCCCTAAAATACCTTCCTGTGAGCTGACCACCTGGCCAGAACTTTCTATTCTGCCCTGAGAGCCCTAGGAGAAATCAATCACACAGGAGCAAATTCTCCCAGGCAACCAGAGAAGAGATAGCCCACCCCCTTCTGCCTGCCTGCACTGCCAACCCAGGCAGGATTTCACTGATAAAGAAGGCGGGGATTGTGAGCTCGGCAAGGAGGCCTTGTGAGAGCTCTATAAAGAGTCCTACCCATCCAAACTTTAGGATGCCCACAATGAGGATCTGGGTATTATCAGACAAGAGCTGAGACCTAGAGCCTTTTTATTCAAAGGTGTTCTGGTGCCACCTAGCATCAGTGGAGGAGCTGCTGCTCTGAGGACTCTTCCTAGCTAGAGCAGGGAAAACAAGATGGAAGGGGAACTGAGCCAGCAGTCAGGAGCCCAGATTTCAAGTCCACTCTGCCAATGGTGATGCTGGACAAATCCCTTCATCAGGTTTCAACCTTAAGCTGAGGTTCTCTTAGCTTTCCCAAGTGCACAAGGTAGGAACTGGACTGGTTCTAACATTCTGTGGTTCTAAGAACTATATGGGGGAGGTTACAGTGCAGGAATGTCCCTGTGCAATCAAAGCCTTTAGTGTACTATTTGTGCAGCCATCTGATTCTGTATCATGCACACACTCAGTGGAAAATCCCATGAGGAAGGGCTGCTGCAGTCTTGTCCTCTGCTGTGTTCTAAGTGCACAGCACATGGCAGTGCCCAACAATGTTGTGACTCTGGCTATTGAAGAAACTGTTAATGGGGGATGGTCTCAAAGGGAGTATAGCAAGCAGGAGAACAGCAACATTATTCAGAGAGATAATGAATCCCCCAAGCCTTTTTGAGGCCGCCAGTTGCCTTTCTCAAATCAGCAAATAGTAAGGAGCTGCTAATACCTAAAGTGGGCCAGGGCAGCCACCATCTCCAGCTATCGGGGGAAGCCAGAGCTAGGACATCTCTCTCCCTCACACGGGCTGTAGACTCATCCTAGGTGCTGAGGTATGTAAACAATGGGGAAGAGAAGTTTTAGCCTATCATCTCCATCAACACCTCCATCTCTCCAGCCACTTACTCTTTAAATAAAGCACTGAGTCTCCAGTACCTCCTTCCATCCATACCACTGCACCTAAGCCCCTCCTCTGCCAATATTTAAACTCCACCATCTGTGCCCTGACACTCTGTCTACAAAAGAGGCTAATCCATCACAGGTCAGGCTGGAGAAAAGACAAGCCCAGGTACCTCAGGAATCAATGCCACCTGGACAGCAACAGTATCCTCAGCACTAGTTCAGCAAAAGGAGGCTGGCTGACCAAACACTTAACTTTTAGGAAAAATGTTTTTCTCTTCAATGTCATCGGCCTTTCCTACCCCAGCTAATCTATGTCCCACAAGATAAAGTGAAAGATATCCATACATAGGCAGATGACAAAACTCAGATAAGTAGATGAGCCCAGGGTCACTGGGTAATTTAAAATTAATGCTGGGACTGAAAATGGTTTCTCCTAACCACTCAGTGAGGGTTCTTCAACCATCTCATCAGACAGAGATTAATTGGCAACCCTTTCCAGGGCTGCTTGGACATTTAAAACTCAGAATATTAACCCAAAGGAGTAAAATTTTAGCATATCAGGCCATATAGCAAGTGGGTCTGGGTAGATTTGACCATAGAATCCTTCCAGAACTCCTCCTGTCACCCTGTTTGCCAAAGGACAGCCTCAGATTGAGGAGGGGGTTATACCAGTAAGTCACCTCTCAGAGTTCTCTTTTCCCATCTGCAGGGGAAGAAGTGAATTCTGAAACCCCACCAACTGCTGCTTCTGAGCCTCCAATCCTACCTTCAAAACAACCCACATATTTCTGCCAAAAAAAAAAAGTAAGCTTTGGTCCCTTTTACAAAAAGAGCTGTTTGAAAAGAAGCATCCATTTGCTTTCTCCGTTTATAACCGACTGGTATGTTGGGCAGTAAGAGTGCTCTTTCTGGAGGAAGGGCACAAGACCCTGGGGCAGCTTAACATTTCCTATGCTTCTAGCCAAGCACTCCTCTTTTTAAAGAGAAGGGAACCAGAAAAATGAATACAAGGCCCAGAGAGGGGATATGAACTTGCCAGAGACTGAGAATGACCTCTGCTACCCTCAGCTACCCCATGAGCTCATCTCAGGTGGTTGGAGGATGGTAATTTAGAAGGTCTGTTCCAGGTTGAAAATGAAACTTACAGAGTACCCTTAAATAGGTGCTTTTACCAAATGGACCCATTGGTGCCTCCCCTGGTAGGACCTCATATCACTCTCCTGGCTCCATCAATCAATTGGCTCAGGATAATCAGAGGATGTCTTTCAGGCCATGGTCTTAACAGCATGACCTAATGTGAGATCTTGGTAACTCAACTATTTTAACAGTATCTTGGGGTACCTCATCACAAAGAATAAGCAGGCATAGGAGTTCAAGCAGAGTGGTAGACCAGAGTGGTGGCGGGGGCAAGTGACATAGACACCTTTGACCAGAAGACCCTTTCTTTGGAAAGCCCTTGCTTCACCGCCTGGAAGTAATGGCCTACACAACAGGCAGCTCTTGCAACAGTAGGACAAACAGGAAATACACCTCCTTTTTTTGTTCCCTGTAAATGCTAATATATTTTTGATTTTGCTCCTGTATAAAATGGAACAAGGAGGCCAACTGACATTTGACAGCTTGCCCAAATCAACAGACAAATATGTGACTAAAAGTGGAGATTCAACTCCAAGCTGCCCAACATCAGGGCCCAACATATTACCACTAGGCTACACTTCTTCCACAGTATAGTAAAAAGAGCCCTGGCTGAATTTAAGGTTGGGAGATCCAGGTTCTCAAATCTACAAATTTCTTATTATGAGACTTTTCTTCCCTTGTCCTTTTCTCTCTGTAAAATTAGGGGTTTGGCCTGGACACTTACAAGGCTCCCAGATTTTCCTGCATTCATGATTCTCACCTATGAGAACATATACTCAGTTTATTCTTAAATGCCCTTGAAGCTTTCCCTCAACCCTATCAATAAGAAATCTTTTTTCAAGTATGTAAGTTAGAAACAGGAATAATCAGCTCTTATAAAGGAGAATCAGAGTCACTAGCAAGTCAATTGAAGACCTGCTGACAGGCTAAGCATTAGCAAATCACAAATACAGCTTGGGGATGGAGAGCAAGAAAAATAAGCAGGTGATAGGGAAGAAATCTGAAGGATATTAAGATAATTCCCAACGGAAATAAGCAAAAGCTGTGTGTTCTATTTATACCCCAATTCCTGAGTCAGGTATACACTGGACCCCTATCACCAGACCTTATCTTGCCAGGCTCAGAGCCCATGTTCAAGGGAACCTAATTTCTTACCATTATAAATACATTGTATACTTTCCAACCTCTGTGCCTTTGGTTGAGCCATCTCCTCTACCTAAAATGTCTGCTCAGAGCCTGAATCTCAAATTAAACCCTCTAAAGACCACTTCTTCCATAAAGCTGTCCCTAGTCCCTGAACTCCCAAAGCTCTCTGCATGTGACTTACAGAACTCAATACAGACATTTCTTGTTACTCAGGTCTTTACTTTCTTGTTCTTTTTTTTTTTTTTTTAATAATTCCTGTTAGAATGACAAAGCCTGAAGTGACAAGTCCTAAATGATTCACCCTAGGGCTAGAACCAAGCCTTGGCCAATGATAGTAGTGAATTGGCTCATAAGAATGTGCTTTCATTTACTTCTAACTACAAATCCAGGAGGCAGAGGTAGGGAGAGACATTTTCTCTGCTTCTTCCCATACCAGAAGGTCTCTGCCTCACCCTCCCACCTCTTCTCTTTCCCAAAAGGCAAAGACCAGAGGATGATCCAATGGTCAATGTTCCAGGAAAAAAAAAATCAGTAGTTCTTGAGGGCTTCATCTTAAAACAGCTTCAGACACATTCTGGGCTCTTCTCTCTTCCATTTCCTCCTTCTAGGAGGTCAAACAGCACAACTAAGCTAAGTCTCACCTTCACAAGGAAAATCAATAGCTTTTTTGTTCCCTTTTCCCTCTTCTACTTTGGGCCATTGGGTTCAGTTATAAATAAGTTATTTTTGTTTCCATTCTGCTAATGTTTCTGGTAGTAATAGTAAAAGTAAGTAGAGCAATGGGAAAGCAGAAGCCCACAAAGGGAAGATTTTCCATTTGAGATGCAGACATTCCTGTGTTCTAGGTCTATGATGACACCAAAATACCATCACAATTTCAATTGGTATTTTTATCCCCATTTTATAGGTAAACAAACTGAGACTCGGAAAAGAAGGTAGCTTATACAAAGATGCACTATTTTTTTTAAGTAGGCTCTATACCTAGCATGAGGCTTGAATTCATGGCCCTGAGATTAAGACCTGAGCTGAAATCAAGAATCAGATGCTTAACCAACTGAGCCACCCATTCACCACCATCCCCAAAAATGCACTATTAATAAGAGGCAGAAATATTATTCCAAACTCAGATAAGATTCTTAGCCCAGTCTAATTAACATCAAGGGCAGCCTGGTGTTTAGTAAACATTACATCGTATAATTTTGCAGTTTTGTGTCCCAGACTCCACTGGGGTCTCAATCTGTACCACCAGCCACTTAAGCTTTCTAGCCTCCTTTCCACCCAGCTTTTCCATGAGCATACCCTCCAAACATTTACACAGAGTCTGGGAGAAGGATTGGCACCCTGGAAGACGTGATGACATTGGCCTAGCTCTAATTACAGCTCCAACAGCCTGTGCTGTGCCTAGTAGACAAACCATCCCAGAAGCACATTAATTTCTGCCCCAGCTGGCTCCCACTATGGGAAGGCTCACATTGCCATGCTCAAAGGGGCTCTGCCTGAACCCCTGATGTGGGAGGGATGCACCCAGGCCTGCCTCTCTTCTTATTTTTAATTAGAAGTTCCATTAAAACCACTACAGCAATGAGGCACACACCAGGCAACATACTTCAGGACAATTAGCACACTCCTCAGGGGGTTAAAATGGCCTCAGTCTTGGTTTGGGCAACATAATTGCACCAAAACATACAGCCTACCAGGAGGCTCCCATTTTAAGTAGAAAGAAACAATTAGTCACACAATCTATCAGGCAGTTAGATCTGTAGGAAATTATTCAATATACATAATTTAAAAGTTTGCCAGGGGTTGAGATATATGGAAATTATTATTTGCCTATGGCTAGGTACATCCATAAGCACTATGCCCACCCACCCCCACCCCATACTATTAATGCTCTGTGCATTTGTGTGTAGATACCCACCAAGTAAAGAGACTAGTTGTAATTATGTGTCTGGGTACTATAGACAGTATTTCATTCCTATAATGTGGGAAATAATCAGTGGGGCAGAGAGGTTGTGGAACCCCCCCATCTACCTCACTGCCACTTTCTGAATCCCCAAGCCACTAATTAAAACCTGCCTGTAAGATAGCTCCTGGCCAAGTCATCCTGGTGATTCTGAGAAGTAAATAAAAAGAGCAAATTAGAAGGCCAGAAAGACCTCTCTGAACACCAGGAAAGCTGCAGAAAACCACCTGAGGCTCTCTGGACTCTGTTTGAAGCCACACTCTCGGATTCCACACGCAGAAGCATCTCGTCAGCATTCGATCATTCCTTTCTAGCATTCATTGCTGAACCATTGTACCTTCCGCAGACCAGCAGTGCTGCTATAATTAATATTCAACTGGCATTTCCACTGCGCACTCAAAGCCTGTTCTTTCAGCCTTTTCAAATCCAATTCCAACCAAAGTAATCTTTGCCCTTGCATTTTGGTTCAGGCAGCAGTAACTGTTAGGATGGCAGATTATGGTTTATTAGCATCTATTGAACAGCAAAGGAGCCCAGCATGATAGCGGTCATCACTAGGTCTCTGAAACTAAACTAGGTCTTACAAACTACAATTAACAAGCCAGCAAACACAAGTACTGGGGCAAGAAGGAAGCCATTTCAATAAGAATTATTATTTGTAATTTTTCAGATGGAGCAGGGGGTTGTAAGACTCTGACAGAGGGGGTAGTCCAGCTAATAGGAGGCAGCCACTGTTTGACCACTAACTTTAGAGTCTCCATACCCTTCAAGTGTCATTATTTGTGGATCTAGAGCAACTGGTACAATATAAGGAAGCCTTGATTCAAATCTGGGACTAATCCACTTTATGACCTTGTGCAAATTCTTTCCCTCTCAGCGACTCAGTCTCTTATGTTTAAAATGAGAGTTAAAAAGGATCAGTGGTGTTTAAATTATCTCCCTGGGGTAGAGGTGGTCAAATTCCCTTCCCTACATTATCCAGAATAGCCCACATCCTACCTGTTTCACATGCCAACCTTTTCCCTAAGATTTTGTTTTTAAAAAATTATGTTAGGAGTACCAGGTGACTCAGCTGCTTAAGTGTCCAACTCTTGATTTCAGCTTAGGTCATGATCTCAGGGTCATAAGATCAAGCCCAGGAGTCTGCTTAAAATTGTATCTTCCTCTCCCCCTCCCCCTGCTCATGCTGCTCTGTAAATAAATAAATGAAGAAAGAAAGAAAGAAAGAAAGAAAGAAAGAAAGAAAGAAAGAAAGAAAGAAGAAAGTCTTTTAAAAATGAAAAAAAAATGTGTTTTTTAATCTGTAAAATACAAGTTTGAAGATCTCTAAAACCTTTCATGGACAATAAGAGTCTATGAAGTAGTAAGAACTGAAATGATACAAGGAACTCACCATGTGTACAGAAGCAGCTGTATATTTTAACTGGCCAAAGAGATTTGAGACATAGACAAAAGCAGTTTAACATGGAATTTCAGCAAAGCAGAGAAAACACCCAGAGATGATACTAATGACTGTAGATACATAAACGCAAAACACAGGAAACCTGACAACTATGACTTTGAGGATATGTAAGCTTTATTTTTTTAGAGATGTTATCTGAGACAGAGAGAGAGAGCATGAGCAAGGTGTAGGGGCAGAAAGAAAGGGAGAAGCAGATTCCCCATTGAGCAGGAACCTGACTTGGGACTTGATCCAAGGACCTGGGATCATGACCGGAGCTGAAGGCAGACACTTAACCTACTGAGCCTCTCAGGCACCCAGCTTTTATAATAACTAATATAGCTCAGCCATATCCTATGGCAGATTTCTGGGTAAATAGAAGGCCCCCGGGTTCAAGCTGCTAAGTCCAAATTGATCAGACTTTAACTCTTCTCTTAAATGAATGCATTGCTCACTCATCCAAGCTTTGAACATGGGAAGATATCAGCTTCTTCAAAAATATTTTC
Source organism: Canis lupus familiaris (assembly GCF_011100685.1). Lineage (NCBI taxonomy): Eukaryota > Metazoa > Chordata > Mammalia > Carnivora > Canidae > Canis > Canis lupus. The sequence continues at coordinate 51,059,499 of NC_049225.1, forward strand.
TAAAGACAAATTCTGAAATCTAAAAAAATCTCTGTGGGTTTACAAACATGAAATCAAATGACTCTAGTTAATGAAAGTCTGGCAAACCCAAATAACCAATAATAGTAGATAAAGTTAACTTTTGAAACATAAAAAGAAACCATCAGCTCAACTTCCAGTTAAACATAGTGGAATAATATACACATTTTTCTCCGTTCTCTTCTAAAATCCCACTGGAATAGGAGTTAGGCAAAGAGAAAGGTCTAAAACCTCAAGAACAATAAGAGAGGGAAAGAAATAGGTACAAAAGGGGTCAACAAAACTTAAGAAAATGGAAAATGAAGGAGTGATAAATAGATATCAGCTCCCCTCTCTCTGCAAAGGACCTATAGAGTGAGAAACTAAATCCAGGCAATGCCTGCCAAAGGACCTCAGAAAGGCTCAGAAATAGAGAGCAAGGGAGAATATGGTGGAGTAGGAAGATCTAGAACTCACCTCTTCCATTGATACACAAAGGTAGCAACTATTTATAAAGCAGCTCTCTCTGAGAATGACCTGAAGACTAACAAAACAGCTTTTCCACACTTAAAGATAAAAAGGGGGAAAAAAACATCAAGAAGGGTAGGAGGGGCAGAGATATGGTCTGGTCAGGAATCGAACCCCTGGCATAGCAAACCATAAGCAGGAGGGAGGTCACAGATGTGGAGGTCCTCCCTGAGAATTAAGGATTCAAGCACCACATTGAACACTCCCTGCCCCAGGGATCTGTACCAAGAAGATGAGCTCCCATGACATTTGGCTTTGAAAATCTGTGAAACTCAACTCTGGGAAAGCCAGAGGGCTATAGTAAACTGAGACTCCACTCTTAAAGGGCACACACATAATCTCACTTACTCCAGATCCAGCAGAGGCAACAGTTCAAAAATCCCTGGGCCATATGGTAAGGAGATTTATTGACTAATTTTAGGACACTAATTTAGGCACCCCAGAGGGCCAGGGATCTATGGGAACTTTTTCTGGGAACAGAACCACTGGAAGATACCATTTTCTTGCCCTCCTTCAGCCTAACTGGCCAATGTTGGTGGGTACCAGTTCTGAGACTCTCTATTTCTTGAGCACTAGTCAGTGTGCCTCAGTGTTCCCATGTGGACCAGCCCCACCCAAAACATCTTCCCTAGGAAGCACCCCTCCAAAGCAGCTCTCACCCTATAACACCCAGTAGGCAGCCTTGGTCAGGACCACACACCTCCAAAGTAACTCCTGCCTCAAGAAAGGTGGAGCCAGCCCACCCACCAATATATCTGCAATAGCTACAGCATGCCTCTCAGCCAGTCATCCCCACTATTGTGCTTGCATCACTTATAACCCAGTCATAACAGGAGGACACATGCAGTCCACACAGGGGGGGCCTGGAGCACCTGGTTCTGATGACCAAGAGGGCTTGCGTTTCTGGGCCCCACAGGACACTTTCTACATTAAGCCACTACCTTCAAGACCAGGAGACACAGCTGACCTACCTAATACTTAGAAACAGAGAAAATGAGACAAAGGAATATGTTCTATATGAAAGAACAAGATAAAATCATATAAAAGGCACTAGTTGCAATGGAGCTAAGCAATCTACCTGATAAACAGTTCAAAGTAATAGTAATAACGATGCTGACTGAACTTGGGAGAAAAGTGGATAAACTCAATGAGAACTTCAAGAAAGAAAATGTTAAAAAGAAGAAGAAGAAGAAGAAGAAGAAGAAGAAGAAGAAGAAGAAGAAGAAGAAGACGAAGAAGAAGAAGAACCAACCAGAGCTGAAGAATACAATAGCTGAAATGAAAAATACACTAACAAGAATCAACAGCAGGTTAGAGAATGCAAAAGAAAGGATCAGTGATCTGGAAGACAGGATAATGGAAATTATCCAAACTGAACTACAAAAAGAAAAAAAAATAAGGCTAGATTAAGGGACCTCTGGGACAACATCAAGTGTACGAACATTCACATTATAGGGATTCCAGAAGAAGAGAGAAATAGGGGCAGAAAATTAGTTAAAGAAATAATAAATGAAATCTTCCCTACCTGGGGAAAGAAATAGGCATCCAGGTCCAGGAATCAAAGAGAGCCCAAACAACCAAACAAGATGAACCCAAAGGTGTTCACACCAAGACACATAATGATTTAAATGTAAAAACTTTAAGATGAGTAATCTTAAAAGCAACAAGAGAAATATGACCAGTTATGTACAGGGAACAACTATTGATTTTTTTTTAGCAAAAACTTGCAAGCCTTAAAGTACTAAAAGGAAAAAACCTACAACCAAGAAACGTCTACCCAGCAAAGTTAACATTCAGAATTTAAAAGAAAGATATCAATTTTCCCAGACAAAACTTGAAAAGGTTTGTTGCCACTAACCCAGGATTACATTAAATGTTAAAAAAAAAAAAAAAAAAAAAAAACCTCTTTTAGGCAGAAAACAACTAGAAGAAAATTATGAGAGAGAAAATTTAGCTGATAGAAACAAACCTATACTAAGGCAAGTAGATCAATCACTTATAAAGCTAGTATGAAGGCTGAAGGAAAAAAAGTAGTAAAATTATATCTATAATAATTAAAGGGAAACACAAAGTAATATTAAAATGTGCCATCACATTCATAAAAAGATGGGGAGGATTAAAAATATAGCACTTTTAGAATGTAATAAAACTTAAGTGATCATCAATTTAAAATACACTGCTATATACACAGTGTTATATATGAACTTCATAATAACCACAAATCTGTATTAGATACATTAAAAAAAATAAAGAGAAAGAAATTCAAGCATAACACTGAAGAAAGCCATCAAATCACAAGAGAGTAAGAAGGAACAGAGAATAACTACAAAAACAACAAGAAAACAATTAACAAAATGGCAGTAAGTACATACCTATTTATAACTACTTTAAATGTAAATGGGCTAAATGCTTCAATCAAAAGACATATAAGTACGAAATGGATTAAACACACACACACACACACACACACACACACACATGCACACAACCACCCACCTAAATATATACTGCTTACAAGAGACTTACTTCAGACCTAAACACACATACAGACTTTAAAGTAAAGGAATAGAAAAAAATATTCTATGCAAATGAAAGCAAAAAAGGTAAATCAGAAATAGACTTTAAAACAAAGACTATTATAACAAGAGACTAAGAAGGGCAGTATGATAAAGGGATCAATCCAATAAGAGAATTTAACAATTATAAGTATGTATGCACCCAACAGAGAAGCATCTAAATATATAAAGCTATTAACAAAGAGAGAAATTGACAGTAATATGCTAATAGTAGGGGACTTTAACATCCCACTTACATCAATGAACAGATCATCCAGACAGAAAATCAATAAGGAAGCAGTAGCTTCAAATGACACATTAGAGCAGATGGATTTAACAAATACATACAGAACATTCTATCCAGAGAACAACAGAACACACATTATTTTTAAGTGTACATGGAACATTCTCCAGATTAGATCACATTAGGCCACAAAACAATCTCAACCAATTTAAGAAGATAGAAATCATATCAAGCAACTTTTCCAACAATGGTATGAAACCATAAATCAATTACAAGATAAAAACAGAAGGAAAAAAAAACACAAAAACAACATGCTATGGGTCAAGGAAGAAATCAAAAAATACATGGAGACAAAAGAAATGGGAACATAGCATTCAAAAATCTTTAGGATATTGCAAAAGCAGTTCTAAAAGGGCAGTTTATAGCAAAACAGGACTACTTCAAGAAACAAGAAAAATCTATCAATCTAACCTTATACCTAAAGGAATTAGGAAAAGAAGAACAAAGTTCAAAGTTAGTAAAAGGAAGGAAATAATAAAGATCAGAGTGAAAATAAATAAAATCAAAACTAAGAAAAAAGAAAACATCAGTGAAACTAAGAGCTTGTCCTTTGAAAACATCAACAAAACTGATAAAATTTTAGCTAGACTCCAAGGGAAAAAAAAGAGAGGACTCAAAGAAAATCATAAATTAAAGGGAAAGAGTTGCCTGGGTAGCTCAGTCAGTTAAGAATCTGATTCTTGATTTCAGCTCAGGTCATGATCTCAGAGTGGTAAGCTCAAGCCCTGCCTCAGGCTCCACTCTGGGGATGGAACCTTATGATTCTCTCTCTCCCTCTCCCTCTGTCTCTCCACCTACTCACATGAATGCTCACTCTCATGTACATTCTAGTACAATCTTTTTTAAAAATCAAAGGGGAGAGGTTATGACAAACACCAGAGAAATATAAAGGCTTATAAGAGACTACTACAAAAACTTATCTCAACAAATAGGCCTATAAAAGATGGATAAATTCCTTGAAACAAACAAGCTTCCAAGACTGAATCAGAAAGAACTAGAAAATCTGGACAGACCAATTACTAGTAATGAAATTGAATCAGTAATCCAAAAATTACCAACAAACAAAAGTCCAGGACCAGATGGCTTTACAGGTAAATTCTACCAAACATTTAGAGTTAATATTTATCTTTCTCAAACTATTCCCACAAAATTGAAGAGAAAGCCTTCCAAAATCATTCTATGAGGCCAGCATTGCCCTGATCTCAAAACCAGATAAAGATACTACAAAAAAAGGAAGGAAGGAAGGAAGGAAGGAAGGAAGGAAGGAAGGAAGGAAGGAAGGAAGGAAGGAAGGAAGGAAAGAAAGAAAATTATAGGCCAGTATCCCTGATGAAACACATGCAAAAATTCTCAAAAAATATTAGCAAGCTAAATTCAATAATACATTAAAAGGATTATTTACCATGATCAAGTGGAATTTATTGCAAATCAACTAACGTGATACATCACATTAACAAAATTAAGGATAAAAATTAAATCATAGTAAATGCAGGAAAAAACTTTTGACAAAATTCAGCGTCCATTCCTGACAAAAACTCTCAACAAAATGGGTATACCTGGCACATGCTTCAACATAATAAAGGCTATATATGACAAACTCACAGCTAACATCATACCCAAAAGCAAAAAACTTAAGGTTTCTCCTCTAACATCAGGAACAAGGCAAGGATGCCCAGTCCTACCACTACTAACCAATGTAGTACTGGAATCCTAGCCTCAGCAATCAGAGAAGAAAAAGAAGACATCCCAACAGATAAGGAAGAAGTAAAACTGTCACTATTTGCAGCTGACTTGATACTATATAAAGAAAACCCTAATAACTCTACCAAAAACTTATTTACCAAATAAATGAATTCAGTAAGATTTCAGAAAACAAAATTAATACACAGAAATCTATCATTTCTTATACACTAATAAAGCAGCAAAAAAAAAGAGAAATTAAGAAAATAATCCTACTTACAATTGCATCAAAAAAAAAATGCCTAGGAATAAGATTGACCAAGGGGGTGAAAGACCTGTACTCTGAAAACTAAGACTTTGATGAAAGAAATTGAAGAGAGTGAAAATAAATGGAAAAGTATACCATGTTCATGGAGTAGAGAAATATTGTTAAAACGCCCCTACTACCCAAAGCAGTCTACAGATTCAGTGCAAGCCCTACCATATACCAATAGCATTTTGTGAAGAACCAGAACTAATAATCCTAAAATTTGTTTGGAACCACAAAAGACCCTGAATAGTCAGAGCAATCTTGAGTGGGGAAAAAAAAAAAAAAAAAGCTGGAAGTGTCATGCTCCCAGATCTCAAACTGCACTAACAAAGCTATAGTAATCAAAACAGTATAGTATGGGCACAAAAAAAAGACACATAGATGGAAGACGAAGCCCAGAAAGTAACCCACGTTTATATGGTTAATTAATCCATGAGAAAAGAGGCAAGAATATACAATGGGGAAAAGATAATCTCTTCAATAAATGGTGCTGGGAAAACTAGACAGCCACATGGCAAAACAATGAAATTGCATCACTTTTTTACACCACAAACAAAAATAAACTCTAAGTGGATTCAAGACCTAAATATGAGACCTGAAAGCATAAAAGTTTTAGAAAAGAACATAGGCAGTAATTTTTTCTTTTACATTGGCCATAGCAACATTTTTCTAGATATAGCTCCTAAGGCAAGGGAAACAAAAGCAAAAATAAACTATTGGAACTACACCAAAATAAAAAGCTATGACATGATAAAGGAAACCATAAACAAAACAAAAAAGACAATCTACTAAATAGGAGAAGACGTTTTCAAATAAGGGGATGATATCCAAAATATATAAAGAACTTATACAACTCAACAGCAAAAAACAAACACATATCTGATTTTTTTAAAAATGCTCAAAGGTACTTGAATATACATTTTTCCAAAGAAGACATACAGATGGCCAGATACATGAAAAGATGTTTAACATCACTAATTATCAGGGAAATGCAAGTCAAAAAATTACAATGATATATCACCTTATACATGCTAAATGGCTAGAGTAAAAAAGAAAAGAAAAACACAAATATTGGCAAGGGTGTGGAAATAAAGGAATCCTCATACACTGTTGATTGGCATATAAATTGGTGTAGCCACTGTGGGAGATGATAAGGAGTTTTCTCAAAATTTAAAAATAGAAATATGTATGATCCAATAATTCCTTACTGGGTACTTACCCAAAGAAAACAAAAGCACTAACTGGGAAAGATATTTGCAGCATTATTTACAATAGCCAAGGTAGAGAAGCAACCCAACTGTCCATCAGTAGATGAATGAATAAAGATGTGGAATATACATACAAGAGAATATTACTCAGCCATAAAAAAAAATGAGACTTTGCATTTGTGACATGGATGGACCTAAAGAGTATTATGCTAAGTGCAATAAGTCAGACTGAAAAAGACAAATACCACAATTTCACTGATGTATGGAATCTAAAAAACAAATGAATAAATGAACAGCAATATTATATCAAGACAGAAAGGAAACTGACGGTTGCCAGAGAGGAGAGGGATGGGGGACTGGGTGGTATAGGCTTTCAGTTATGGAATGAATAAATCACAGAAATCAAAGATAACAGCATAGGAAATATAGTCAATGGTACTGTAATAATGTTTCATGGTAACAAATTGTAGCTACACCTGTGGTGAGCATAGCATGATGTATAAATTTGTTGAATCATGTTGTACACCTGAATCTAATGTAATATGTACCAACTCTACTCAAAAAATAAATAATAAACAAAACAAAAACAAAGCCCAAACTCAGACTCTGAATATCAGTGTTCCCTAAGTGAGGCTGCTCACCTGCCTCCAAAGGACTGGGATGAGTGAATACAGCTTGCTGTTTCTTTTCCCTTTCTCCCTCTGTCCCTCCCTCCCTCCAAGATCTCCTCTTCTTTACAAAAAGACCCTGGGACCAACTGGGTTTGAACATCACTTACTCTGTCCTCAGCAGGAAAACAACAGTGATCTAAAAATCAAAGAAGCTGGGAACAGAGACTACCCCCTGGTCACCTCCCAGCTCCTAGCATGAGGAGATCCTGGTTATCATCCTGTCAGTAACTTCACTAATTTTTTTCCATTCATCTCCATTGCTCTACGAGAGGGAAATAGGCAATGCAATTTGAAGCTTATTATTCCCTTATTCTGCTAGCAGAATCTGCTTAGATGGCTAGCACTCTTCCACCCATTCATTAAATTCAATGTTATGTCAGGCTTAATGGCCTTCTGACCCCAACTTCCTTCTATTACACTTGCCACCCTCTGCCCTAGGAATGCTGATAATCAATTTAATCTACTAAACAATCAAGTATCTACTATGTGCCTGGTGGTTTGCAAAGGCTCTAGGAATTAAACAGTGGGAAAAATAAAAACAAATATGGTACCTTTTCACCCTAAATGGCCTAGGGTCCCATGGGCCTCAGACACAGATAGGCAATCACAGTACAATGTGCTGAGTGTTCTGATGGGGGAAGCACAGCAGGATCTGGGAACCCCAGCGGAGGCACTCTAGTCTGGACTATCAGAAAGGCTTTCTCAGCATGGTAAGGAGCCAATTTATCTGACCAAGAATTCACCACATTGACAGGTTAAGGCACAGCAAACGTTGGCTATTATTCCTGAATTCCCAGTTTCCAAACAGGACATGTGGCCGCAGGGGACTCCTCCACACAGATACTGAGGCTAGAGATGTTTCCACCATATCACTGTCCTTTATGTCTGGGCTTATATCAACATTCTTGAAGACTCAAGAATTATGAGACTTATCTAAAGGTATCTCTCTACCCTAGGCTTTTCAACTTAGTGGTTACAAGACCACATTCTCAGGATGGGGACAAAGCAGGGTGAGTACTCAGGTGTCCCCCCAAAATCTTTTCTGCTTTCAGCACCCTCAAAAGCCCTATGGCTTCTATAACCATTCCTAAGCCTGAAAGGAGTAAGAAGAGGGAATATTTGTACCTAATAAAACCCAACACAGAGAAGGCTGCCTTACAGGAGCTGAGATGTTCCAGTTGAAGAAATAATCCCATAAAGTGGGAGACAGAAAATAACGACCTCACCTTACTCTCTTTCCCCCTTCCCATCTCTTGCCACTGCCCTACATTGACAGAAATTCACCAGAAGCTGAAGGGCAAGGGAACTCATTGCTATAAACTAGTGGTTCTCATTCTTTTAGGTCAGGATCACCTGAGAACTGTTAAGACAAATATTCCCAGGCCCCATTTCTGGTTTTCTGCCTCATTTGGTGGGGGGTAGGGCTCAAGAATTTTCCAGAAGATCACCAGTGATGCAGGTAAGAGGTGGATCCCAGGACACACAATGAGTGAATAGCTGCCATAGACTCTACTATACCAACCAGCCTCCTGAGATACAGAGCAGAGAGAAGGGGTGGAAAGTTGACCCAGACGGGCCTACATGCATATATTGAATTTATACCATTAGACTACAAGACAGCAAACTTTATCCATAAAGAACCAGATAGTAAATATTTTAACCTTTACAAGCCATATAGTTGCTACTATTCACTCTACCACCATAGCACAGAAAAGGTCACAAACAACACATAAATGAATGAGCACTTTTTTTGTTTGTTTTCCAGTAAGAATTTCCTTTCATTCTTATAAGATTTTATTTACTGCAAATCCACTTAAGCCTTACCCACCTTTTTATCTCCTCAGTGTTCAGAAAACACCACAGTAGTTATTCCCTGAGCGTCCACATATAAATGATGTAAATGCCAGGAACTTTATGTGAATTATATCTTTGCTTTGAAGAAACCTAGATTTAATCTATACCAGTTAGGACCACCACTTGGGTAGCCCTCAAGTTATTTAAGTTAACTTTTCATTTCCACTGTGTGTGAGAAACTGCGCTAGTCATTCAAGATCCAGAAGTAAACAGTCCTTATGGGGGGTTAACTAGCTAATGAGATACAGGTTAAGGTTTTCCAGCTGCAAGCAACAGACATGAGCCAAAGTAAATTAGATAAAGAGAAATGTGTTGAAAGAATACTGGAATGCCAAGAGGCTTGAGAGACAAACAGGTCAGTTATTCTGGAAGGCTGGAAGCCAGAACAGTTCCCACAAGAGCTACTGAGACCCAAGCCTCACTTCTGGATTTTCTTTAACTCTCTCTGGGCTGGGGATCTGCCTTAGGTAGTTTTAAAATTTCCCCTGATGAGTCTGATTTGTAAACATGGTTTATAACTACTGCTATGGTCTCTTCAGAAGAATGGTTTTCCTCCTTTATCATTCTGGTTTTTAGTAGATCATGGACTCCTAATAAAGTTAGAATAAATGTTCAAAAATCCATCCCAATTCCCCAAAACCCCACTAAGTTTAACAGGTGGACACCAACATGTTCCATCTTTATAGCACCCTTTCAAAACATCCTCAGGTTAAAAAAAAAAAAAATCCTCAGGTTTTCTGTTTTTTGTTTTTTTTAATCTCTAATGAGCCCTATGAAGTAGATGGCATAGGTGTTATTATTCCTCAATAAGGAAACTGAGGCTCAGGTGAAGGATGTGCCCAAATTCACACAGCAAGTGAATGGGCAGAGGTAAGACTAAAACCCAAGTATCCATAAGGCATTGGTTCACCAACTTAAGCATGAATAAGACACACCAAGGAAACTTTTCCCAGTGCAGTGTCCTTGGCTTCAAACCCAGAGGTTCTGATCCAAGAACTCTTGAGTGAGGCACAAGCACCTACATTAGCATTAAAATGATTCTGATGTATATGGCCCAAAAATCTCAGTTGGTGAAACCCGGTCATTGAGACAATCATCTTTAGCCAATAGCTTAAATATTATCCTGCCCAGAAGCAAGAGATTAGACCCACTACCTAATTCAAGATGATTTCCTAACCTATTATTTCATTTTCTTTTCCCTTTAGCTTATTATCTACTAGTATTAGCTTTCTAGAGAAATAATAGTCAAACTCTAGATCAGCAATAGTCAGTCTCAGTTCAACATGCCAACTGGCCAACTTGCAGTAACTTCTTAGAGCCTTGGATTGAGAAATTAGGAGATTGGACTAAGTACAGCAGGAGAACACACTCGATTAGTGGTGGTTCATGGTGTCAATCGTGGACACGGTGAGGAATTCCGACCGTCCAGACTATCACCTAGGTAGTAGTTTATCCTCAGTTTTTTCTCATTTTTCTGCTTAGAGTATTTCTATAAAAAGATCTAGGTTCTGAGTAACAGATGATAATTTTTTAAAAGTGCCTCATTGCTGTCCATAAACTATGGGTTCTGCTTGAGACATCCTGGATGCCATGATTCAAATGTAAATATCACCTGAAATCCATCAATGTCTGGGTAGCTGATTAAGCACCATGGACTATAACAGTGTTCCCTTTTCTGATCTTCAGGCATTTTTTTTTATACATGTGGGCTGATGTATTACCACAATGAGGGGACTTTCTCATATCTGCTCATGATAACAGATGAGGTGTGAAATTGATTCTGCACACCTAGGAGGGTTATGATTTATCATCATACATTAGGCTCTATGGAGCTTTACTGAATGAATCCCAACTACATGCAGAATCCAACCACACTCCCACAAGAGGACACTTTGTAACTCAAGATACACTAAGCACAGCTATTTTATAATTGGCACCCAATGAAGAGCTGGCTTTCATTCATTAAGTCAGCAAATATTTACTGAGCACCTAACATATTCCAGGTACTATTTTAGAAGCCACAGATACTGCACTAGAGAAACTCACTTATTGTTAGACCTAGCTCCCCTCCTGATTATAATTGGTAATCTTGATTATAATTATAATGAGGTAAATTTAATTTGCCCTCACCTTTAGGTAAACACTAACAGCCTGGTACTTGAGGATCAATACTTGAGGTGTCCTGACCTGGATATCGTTGTATAATTTCCTGGACTGCAGATACTTGGCGGACCCAACCTGATGGCCTAAGCTACACCTTCAATATTGCTCTTCTCAGTTCAAAGAATGGATCCATGGAGATTTCTGAGAGTGTCCCACATGTGAACCTCTCAGGAAATCACTCAGTCAAAAGCCTTGCCTAACTGGAAGTGTGTAGACATCTGAAAAGAATTTTCTCTTCTGCCAACCAATGCCTAAAACTACGTCCTTACACAGAATTGGGCAAGGGAAACAGGGTGGTTCATCAGAAACGCTTAAGTTTTTTGGTATATGCTCCTAAGGCTTTGTTCTTCTACCCCAGAATTCTGCCTCTCAAGTTTTAGGCTGGGGTCCAGGCAGATATATTTTGAACAAGTACCCATGGGTGAGTCTGATGAATCTAGAAAACATAGTCTTTAAGTTTCATTTAGATACGAACCTGGCCTCTGTCAAAATGCAAGGTACAAATTATGGTAAACGGATAGAAACCCACCCAGCTGGGAATCATGCAAGCTGACTTCTGGTATTGATTTTGTCTTTAATCAGCTGTTTGACTTCAAACCAGCCACTCCACCTTTCTGGACTGGTGTTATCATATGCACAAGGAGGGGAGAAGTAGATCATTTCTGAAATGCCTTGAGGAGCTAGGTTTATATAGCTATATTTTTTCACATTTGCAGGCCAATTTCACATACTAATTGATTAAGCCCCAGTATAAATATCACTGTTAAGTAGGTTTTTTTTTACAAGAAAGTAATGCATATTTAAAATCTATTTGTGCCAGATCAGTCCATTACATATTTAAATATCTTCAGGATCCATAATTAGGCTTCTGTGTTCCGTGTATAATTTTTATAAACTCCCTAGTCGTGGAGTCATCCTTGTACTATTTGTCACAATGCCTTCTGCCTTCCCACCCCTTGCCCCATTATTTAGGTGTCCCCACAGCTGTAGTAGTTAGTCATTATCTGACTCTTACGTGGAAACTACTGGATTTCTCTATCAATACTCCTGCAAATTCCTTCTCCTCACTAATGAATCCAGAGTTGTCTTTTTATCGACCTTTAACAGACTGACTTTTTGCCTAATCATCTCCATTTGATTAATATCCTCACTTTTTTTTTGCTCTGATTGCCTGCCTCTCTATACCCCACTCACGTACACCTGCAGGCAGATACTCTGTGCTGATGGCTAGGACCATCAGGCAAGCAACGGATGAGATGGCAAACATCAAGATTTTTATGTTGATGGCTTCTCCATGCAGATAATCTCCTTTGACATAATAATGTATGGGGCTGAAATCTGACGTCTTATCCATTCAAGCTAGTTATGTTACCCACATCCCTATTGCCCACCAACTTACAGGTCAAAATCAGCAAGAATAATTCCCTAGGAATTCTATACCAATCCTCAGTTGACTCAGCCAGTGTTTATCTCTGGAATGAGGCTTGCATTTCACTATTCCTCTAGAATCACAGAATATTATAGCAATAGGTCTCAAAATGTTTAATGTGGTGAGAATTCCACAGGAGAATGGCAATTGTTTATCTGCTTGAAGCCTCACATTCTCCCTTCTATCCCCTATTCTATACTGTTGGGCCTAGAAGCCTCCAAGCTGGATGTCCCAGGTTTTCTTACCAGGGGCATTTGGTTAGGTTCAGCTCATGTAAACCACTGACAGCCATAGAGGAGAAGTCATTCTGATTCCAGCATGAGCATAGGTGGTACTTCTTTAGCAATTCCAGAAGTACCATTAGCAGCAAGGTACCCTCCCTCCAAGGACTCAGCACTGCCTGTATGTGCTCCAGACTAGCAGCTTCCTCATCAAATGATTTCTCCTGATCCTTTCTAATCCTTAGCACACCCTTTCTTTCACTTGCTCCTCCAGCCTTCCTAACACCATTGTAACTATGGTAAAGTGTTGGTAAAATGGTCTCAATTAATCCCTCACTATTCTCCTTTCCAATTATAAAGCTCCTCCCATCCCAAACCGGAGTCAACTTGAGAGATAAGTCTGGGCTGGCCTTCCTACTTGGGTCAACAAGTTTTAGTATAAGCAATTTTGTTCCAGTTCTGATTCCAGACCTGAAGACTTTGTGTGCTTCCTTTTGGAATCCCACTCATTTGCCATGTGAATGAGCCTGGGCTAATCAGCTGGAGGAGGACCCCCTGTCTCTCATGGACGAGGACCCAAGCACCCCAGCCAATAAGCAGATCCCAGAATCCAAGCTACCTACCTGGCCTGACAACTACTACAGACACAGGAGGGAGCCCAGTCAAGATCAGAAGAATGATCCAGTTGGCCAGTAGACTGGTGAGCAACAATAAGCAATTTTTCTTTTAAGCTACTCATTTTAGGTTGTTTTGTTACCCCACAACAGAATACCAATATAATAACTGATTGCTTGCCTTAAATTTCTCTTCAACTGCAGTTTCTCTGACTGGACCATAAATGATAAAGACAATTTGTTAAGAATGCAAATCCCCCCTGAAGCACCCCAGACAATTTTCATGTGTGTTCTCAGACCATTCTTTGCCAAACACAGCTTTCAAGGGGCTATAGAAATCATCCTGTCTATACTCTCATCCCTCAACTTATAGTTAAGTTCACCTTTAGGCAAAAAAAAGTCTGATTCAGTATTTGGCAACCAATTTCAGTGTCCAAGGAATCCCAATACTGCCAAGGATTTTTTCCACAATTGCTAGCTTTATTCCCTCAAGGTGCAGTTATCACTCTCCTCTTATTTCTTGCTAAGAAAAAAAAATAGTGGCTGAGACATATTTTAAGTAAAACTTTTTTTACCCTATGGGTTAAATAGCCCCAGCCAGATGGGCCCTTGGAATTAAAAAGATAAAAGCAAAGGCAAAAAAAAAAAAAAAAAAAAAACCTCTTTGATACCAGATTGGTTTTAGATAAATCAAATCTACTGTGTGACTTTTTACAAGTCATTAACCTCTCTGAATTTCAGTTTTTTTCAACTGGTAAAGTCTGTTGTGAGAAATAAATGAAATACAGTTTGTAAAAAGTTAATGCATTTGGTCTTGGCTTTCTCTTCTCCAACTTTGCTCTCTAAAAAATAGTGAATCTGGTATGCACCCAAACCCCCAGATTCTAGTTTTATAAGAGCATCATGAACAAACTCTCATGTAATGATGGTTGAAAAACACCCATACCTATGGCAACTGATATGGAGGACCAACCACCAGCCCTGCCTTCTGGGGAGGAAATACCCTAGAGGACTCATGTCTCAAGAGAGGAACCCAAACAGATAAATCAATTCTTTTGAGTTTATCCAAGCAACAAGAGGACTTTTTTTTAAGATACAAATTAACATTTTTTAACTCAACAACAAGGGAACAAAAGGAAAAAAAATTCCTTTGCCCACAACAATTTCTGTCAGTATTTTGAGTGTATTTTTCCATACTCTGCAAGCTGTTCCCTCAACCTCCACTTTGAACTCTCCCAAAAGAAGCCACTGGTATAAAACAGAAAGAAAACAATGTAGATGAGACTCCAGAATTCAGAGGAAAGATGGAGGGGGATTACATCACATACTCCACAAAAACCACTTCTAATTTCCCTAATTAGATCTCAGCCCTCTCATAGTCCCTCCTAGGCTGTGCTTGGGTCAGGCAAGGGGGAAGTCAAGGAGAAGGGTAAGAGGGAGGCCAAGGATGAATATAGTTTCTCTTCCCTTTCCATACCTAACGTCCAGCTTTGTTGGGTCCTGCCTCCCTCCAAAATACTCCTTTACTATTCAGGGCAAATTAGCAACAAAATTGTTAGTTAAGATTTTTTTTTATTGTTTTTCAGGATTCATACCCCTACCCCAACTAAAACATTTATTTTTAGCAAAGTGCACTGCCCAAGAGATCCTAATGAATGTGTCTCCAATGATGTGTGTGTATGCATCAGTATTTTATAGTCAAAACCCATAAAAATGATTAAGACTGTACCCATATATACATGTGATATAAGTATATGGTCATTAATCTCATTTGCTCTATCACAAACATCTTTGTCAGTAAATATTATTTTACATTTTCAAGACTGTATGGTATCTCATTAAGTATGTATTAATTTAAGTAATTCCTCTTTGTTGGATACCTAGGATAGCCAATATCCTCTATTGTTGGATAAACAATTTCTTAACATTATAGATTAAGGAAAAAGTATTCTTGTTTCATCTTTCTCACTTGCCCAATTATTCCCTTAAGATACAGGCTTGAAGATGAATAGCAGAGTCAAAGGTAAATCACATGCACACTTAATGCTTTGATATATTTTGCCAAATTGTTCTGCAGGGCTAAACCAGTAAATATACCATTGATGACATGAGAGTGTTCACAAGAGGGAATTTGTGAACCCCAAATGGAATCAAAGAAGAATATACATCAAAAAGCCTGGAGGCCTTACTCTGAATGCTGGTGTTCTTTCAAACAGGCTCGCCTCATTTGTCCCTTCATAGTCTTTGAACACACAGCCCATAAATCTTAGCTCTTGCCTCTTCCCTCTCTACCTTGATGCTTTCTCAGGCAGTCAATTTAACAACTGTAACAACAAATTTTTCATTTACACTTAATACTAACTTATACTAGTATGCAGCAAGTTGGCCCTATGTACAGACAGTTGTTACTTCAATACTTCTGCATAACAAAATATTCCAAAACTCATCTTGTAATAGTAATCATTTATTTTCTTGCTCACAGGGCAGCAGGTTGTTTCATGTGTTATGGTAGCTACATTTGGCTCCAGCTTCAGGTCAGTTTTCATCTAATCTATTGGCTTTACTCTCAGCTTAGGCTAAAGGAACAATGGCAATATGACCATGTGCTTCTCAGAAAATCCTGGCAAACTATTGATTATGTCCACATCTCAGTGGACAAGACAGACCACATGGCCAAACCCAACATCAATAGAATCGAGAAATACACTCCTTCCACCCTAGTGCACTGCAGGGTCACATGGCAGAGAGTAAAGATGTGAGGAAATTCAATCTACCACATCACGTCAATTGTTAAAATACCAAAACACATCCAGAGTGGTCAGAGCGGAATTCCCTACTTGCTGAGATTGCAAACCCCCTAATAATCTTCCCCAGCTATGGTCACAGAGGCAAGCAGTGGGGTCTAATAGCAGTGCCTGCATTCATGTGAATTGCCCCTTGCAACTATGTAACAAGCAGTGGTGGTGAAAGCAAGGTTATACAGCTCCATCCCTACTACCCTGCAGAGATTCTGCACTGGTGAGGACATCAAAGCAGATACTGTAGTCAATCTGTGCCTCTGTCTCTACCTTCAGAGTAAAGGCCATATGGAAACTGTTGGCATCTAGGAATGTACCTATCTCCTGACTCACTGGCAGTGTTCCTGACCACCCACCTACTATAGCAAAGTACATGACTCTGAGGACTTAATTACCATCCATATTGAGAAAGTCATTGAAAGGCATTGATGCAGTATCTCACGTCAAATCATGGTTCAGACATATTGAGCCAATGTATGCTTCATTAAAAGAGCACAACAAAATATAAAACTTAGAAGAGGAAAGAACACTACCAACCTCATTTTCACAAGGCCAGCATTACCCTGACACAAAAGCCAGATGATGACATTACAAGAAAAAATTACAAGCTCATAATCTGATGAACAGACATGCAAGAACCCTCAACAAAATATTAGCAAACAGAATTCAACAGTACCATAACCAAGTGGGATTTATTCCAGGGATCCAAGGATGCTTCAACATCCTTTGGTTTCAACAAAACAATATGATATACCCTATTTATAAAGTCAAGGATATAAATCTTCTGATCATAAATACATAAAAAGCAGTTGATAAAATTTAAGACCCTCTCATGATAAAAACTCTCAACTAGGTATAGAAGGAATGTACATCAACATAAAAAAGGTCCTATTTGACAAGTTTACAGCTAACGTCATACTCAACAGAGAAAGCTAAAAGCTTTTTTTTCTAAGATCAGGAGTAAGACAAAGATGCCCACTCTGACCACTACCATTCAACATAGTACTGAAAGTCCTAGGACAGAGCAATTAGGCAAGAAATAAAAAGCATCTGAATCAGAAAGGAAGAAGTAAAATTTTCTCTATTTGCAGACATGATATTATAGAGAAAACTCATAGCTTCACAAAAAAAGTTGTTAGAATAAATTAATTTGATCGAGTTGCAAGATACAAAATACACAAAAAAACCAATTGCATTTCTATACATTAATAATGTACCACCAGAGAGAAATTAAGAATACAATCTCATTTACAATAGCACCAAAAGGAATAAAATACTTAAGAAAACATTTAAGCAAGGAAGTGAAAGATCTGTACACTGAAAACTATGACTTGGTGAAAGAAATTGAATATGCAAATGAAAGATATTCTGTGCTCAGGGATTGGAAGAATGTTGTTGAAATGTCCATACTACCCAAAGCAATCTACAGACTCAATTCAATCCCAATCAAAATTTCAATGGCATTTTTTTTTGCAGAAATAGGAAAAAATCCTAAAGGTTAGTATGAAATGACTAAAGACTCCAAATTGCCAAAGCAATTTTGAGAAAGAAGAACAAAGCTAGAGACATTTATTCCCTGATTTCAAACTGTATTGCAAAGCTGTAATAATCAAAACAATATGGTATGCGCACCAAAAAAAAAAAAACAAACCCACAGATTAATAAACCAGAACCAAGAGTCCTGAAATAAATCCATACACATAGTCAATTAATTTATGACAAAGGAGCCAAGTATGTACAACAGGGAAAGGATAGTTTATTGAAACTGGATAACCACATGCAGAAGAATGATATTGGAACCTTATCTTACACCATACACAAAAATCAACTCAAAATGGATTAAAGACTTAAACATAAAACCTGAAACCATCAAACTCCTAGAAGAAGACAGAGGATAAGCTCCTTGACATCAGTCTTGGCAATGATTTTTCATATTTAATACCAAAAGCAAAGACAATGGCAACAAACAGGTAGGACTACAGCAAAATAAAAATCTTCTGCACAACAAAGGAAACCATCAACAAAATCAAAAGGCACTGAATGAGAGAAAATATTTGTAAACTACATATCTGATAAAAGGTTTATATCTAAAATATGTAAAGAATTCCTACAACTGAATAGCAAAATCTGAATGATTTAAAAATGTGCAGAGGAACTGAATAGATATTTTTCCCAAAGACATACAAATGGCCAATAGGTCATTTCATATATATGAAAAGGTGCTCAACATCACTAGTCATTAGGGAAATGCCAATCAAAACCATAATGAGATCACCTTACACCTGTTAGAATGGCTATCATGAAAAAGAAGTATCAGTGAAGATGAAGAAAAAGGGGCACTCTTGTACACTGATGGTGGGAATATAAATGTGTGCAGTCACTACAGAAAATATAATGGAGTTCCCCTCCAAAAAAAATTAAAGGCAGAATTATCACATGATCCATCAACCCATTTCTGTGCATATATACAACAGAAATGAAATCAGGATCTTGAAGAGTCATCTGCACTTCCATGTTCATTACAGTATCATTCACAGTAGCCGAGATAAGGAAACAACCTAAATGTCAGTCAACAGACAAATGGATGAAGAAGATGTGATACACACTTACGCACATACACACAAATATTTAGTCATGCTTATATGTGGAATCTAAAAAAACCTGAACTCATAGAAAAGAGGCTAGAATGGTGGTTAGGAGGGCCTAGGAGTTAGAAGAAAAGGGAGACATTGGTCAGAGAGTAGAAACTTCTAAATTATATGGGAAAATGTACAGCATAGTGATAATAGTAATATTGTATTTGAAAGTTTCTAAGAGAGTAGATCTTAAATGTTCTCATCACAAAACAAAAAATAGTAATTTTTTTCTCCCAAGTTTTTATTTAAATTTCAGTTAACATACAATGTAATATTATTTCAGGTGTAGAATTTAATGATTCATCACTTACATACAACACCCGGTGCTCATCACAAGTGCACTCCTTAATCCCCATCACCTATTTCATCCATCCCTGCACCCGCTCCCCATTAGTTTGTTCTATAGTTAAGGATGTTTCTTGCAATGGAAGTGTTAGTTAATGCTAGCACATAAACATTTCACAATATGTAGGTATCAATACCTTAAACATCGTGAACTTACAGAGTTATGTCTATTATACCTCAACAAAGCTGGAAAAAACTCAACAAGTGGATTAGAAATTAGAGTAATTTAACCAATGATATACACTACAATTTATATCACTTGCCAAGCAGTTTTAAGAAATATATAGTATACCAACTAAAAGGAATTTTAAAACTTAGCTTTAGAGTTTCTGGGTGGTTCAGTGGGTTAAGCATCTGCCTTCAGCTCAGGTCATGATCCCAGGGTCCTGGGATCAAGTCCCACATAGGGCTCCCTGCTTCATGGGGAATCTGCTTCTCTGCCTGCCTTTCCCCCTGCTTGTGCTCTGTCAAATGAATGAATAAAATCTTTTTAAAAATACTTAGCTTTATATATTTTTATATTTTGATTTAAAATACCTAACAAGTTATTCACTATTTTGAGCATCACCTCTGCTCACTACATGCCAGCAGCCTCCTAATCTTATTCTTGTTCTTCTCTCTCCTGTTAGACTAGAACCCATTCCACTGCCCACCCAGAAGGCAGGAATGCCTTCCCCCTCGTCATAAAGTCAGCATGCTAGCACAAAGGAAGTGTCTATAAATACTTGAATCAGAGACTTGAACAGCTAGAATGGATTAGAAATCACATCCAGGGGCAGCCCAGGTGGCTCAGTGGGTTGGCACTGCCTTCAGCCCAGAACATGATCCTACAGACCTGGGATCAAGTCCCACATCAGGCTTCCTGCATGGAGCCTGCTTCTCCCTCTGCCTGTGTCTATGTCTCTCTCTCTCTCTCTCTCTCTCTCTCTCTCATGAATAAATAAATAAAATCTTTAAAGAAAAAGAAATTACATCCAGGTTTTACTTTATACCTAGGAAAGTTGAAATCTGGCCACAGGACCAGACTTGTGCAAGAACAGGCAGCCTTAGGACCCAGACCTCCAAGCTATCCTCAAGAAGGCACCCTGAAAGAAGCATAAGGGCCAAGAATTGACACTGAGATGTGGGCTCAGATACCAGCTTTGCCACTTACTAGCTGTGTGACCTTAGTTTTTTTGTTTCTCCCAACCTCTGTTTCCTCATCTGCAAAATTTAGATACTCCTACCTCCTGAGGTTGTTCCATCAATGAAACTATGTGTATGTGTATGTGTGTCTTGAGCTCTCATCATTATACGTATAGTGACTACACCAGGGAAGTCTCATATTTTCTCATCATAACCCAAATAGCAACCCCCCCGCCCCCGGATCCCACGGCTACCAAAAGCACATAAAAAGGCAGGAAGTAGGAAATATAACAAGATGACAACTGACTCTAACAGGAGTAACAAGGCTTATGTGGATACACAAAGGAATACAAATGGCCTTGACTTTAATATCTGCTGGCTCCAGTGTTAGAGTGGCTCTAGGGCACCATCATGGGGTCTAGATTATTTATAAAACTGCTAGAAAAAGCAGGGCAGCAATCAGACACATAGCTCAAGGCAGCCTGAGCTAGGACCTGAAAAAAGCCTGGTCTTGGGTCAGCAATATCTTACACGCTCACTATTAGTGCAGGGCACTTTTCAGCAACAGCCTTGTAGACAAATATCAGAGCTCACCACTAGCAAAACACTCTATGAATAAAACTTAATTAAGGAAAAAAAAAACTATAGGATTGGTAAACTCCATCCCCACCCCCTACCACTACCACCACCAACTGAAAAAGATTCATGATTAGAAAGTCGAAAATCTCTGAGAAAATATCAGATTAAGAGAAAACTAACATAAGCAGGATAAAATTAGGTCCCCTGGCTCCTACCTCATGGCTGTTCTTTATTGGGGTCATATTCCAAATAAACACAAATCAGACTCCAGAAGCCTCAGAGTAACAAAGTTTTTAAGGTATCTTGAAGATAGGCAAGAGAGGAATTACATCACAGTCAGAGAACAAAACTGAACTTCCTAAAAATCCTCCCTGGCCATTGGCACATCCTGCAGCCAAAGAAGCCCCATGTGCTTCAGCCCTCTGCTGCCTCATGGCCTCTCCAGCCTCTCTGCTGCGTTCTCCCTGGTGGCCTGGGCCCTGTCCAGCACACACTCTCTCAGCTCTGCATCTGCTCTGTCCACTACCTCTGTCAGCGCTACGGAGGCAGGTGCTGAGCAATGGTCCCCTCCTCCTCAGCACGCAAGGATGGGAGACTGAATATGTATTCTTTACTACTTTCTCCCTTAAGGAGCCATTTGTAATGCCATCAGGTACATGACCAGCCCACAGTAGAGCTCTAAAAGCCACCATCACAAGCACTGGAAATCTCCTCCTTATGTGGATCCCTTTCTCCTCCTGTTGTTCAGAAAAGATAAGTTGGAATCTATTTGGGCAAATCCTCCTACGGGTTTTGTCTTCTACAGACTGTTCTGTTCTCCAAGATTTTTTTTAAAGATTTTATGTATTTATTCATGAGAGACACACAGAGAGAGGCAAAGATATAGGCAGAGGGAGAAGCAGGCTCCCTGCGGGAAGCCTGTTACGGGATTCGATCCCAGGACCCTGGGATCACGACTTGAGCCAAAGGTAGATGGCTCAACCACTGAACCACCAGGTGCCCCATCTCTCCAAGATTTTAAATGAGCCACAGATGAATTTTAATCCTTTCTCTGCTTTCAGTCTCCCTTGTTTTATCTTTTCAAGTCTCAGCCAGATGCCAGGGAATCAAGTGATCTTAACCTAAACCTCACCATTTTTAAAGGGCATGTCTTCTTTGGCCAGTAAACAACTGAGAATTAATCCGTACACAGGCATATTGGTTCTCCTGAAAGGGAAAACCATTCTGTTAGGTTCTCATTTTAAAGGGTCTATGTTGGGGGCACCTGCATGGTTCAGTTGGAAGAGCATGTGATTTTTTTTAAGATTTTAATTATCTATTTTTAAGATTTTATATATTTATTCATGAGCGACACAGAGAGGCACAGACATAGGCAGAGGGAGAAGCAGGCTCCCTGTGGGGAGCCTGATGTGGAACTCGATCCCAGGACCCCAGGATCATGACCTGAGCCAAAGCAGACGCTCAACCACTGAGCCACCCAGGTACCCCAGAGCATGTGATTCTTGATCTGAAGTTTTTAAGTTCAAGCCCCATGTTACGTGTACAGATTACTTAAGTAAAGACTCTAAAATAAATAAATGACCTACATTGAATTATACTATGGAAAAATATTATGGGTATTTTTGTAATACAAAAAACTAGGTTATGTTTAAATCACAGGGGCTCCAGATTATGACATTATTCAACAGACATATCAGGTGCCTAATATCCCAGGTCTAAGGGCAAAAAACTTTTTCGCTCATCCCTGAGTGAATTCACTCTTGCAGCAAAGGTGGCCATGCCATAGGATAAAGGCCATAAGCTCTGAAGTCATAGGACCCAAGTTCAAGACAGGCCCTACCTCTTATGTACTCTGAAACCTTGGCCCAGTGATAAAAGATTCTATTTGCTGATCGCCTAGTAAATAAAATGTAGCTACAAATTCTTTGCAGCTTTTCTCATCAATAGGGGAGTTTCTCCAACCTTTGAATTGTGGCTGGTCTTGTGATTTGCTTTGACTAAAAGAATGTGGCAGAAACAACACTGTGCAAGTTACAAAGCCTTTTAATTTCTGTCTCCACCATCTTGGAATGCTTCCCTGGGACCAGAGAATAAAGACAATCTATCCTTCTGGAAGAGAAGGAGCCACATGGGGAAGAAGCAAGGCATCATAGCCCACATCTAACACCAACTGCCAAACATACAAGTGAGGCATTCTTCCAATCCAATTGACCCTCTGACAACTAGCATTTTGAGCCCAGGCAAGAGCAGCAGAGGGGCCACCCTGACAACCCACAGAAGCACGAAGAATGAGTTATTGTTGCTTTAAGCTTGTAGCTATGGGGTGGGTTGTTACAGAGCAAAGGCTATTTCTTCATTCAAATGGGACGTTAATGCCTATCCAACTATTCCTTTGTTTATTCAACAGTTATTGGTCATTTACTACATAACACCTATAGAATATGTATTCATATGTAATTCTGAGAATCAATTGAGATACTGAATGTTAATATACTCGGTAATATTATTTTTATTGTTGTCAGTACCTCCCTTTCACTGAGCTCCCATATTTTTTAAGCACTTAAATTCACTTTCTATTTTAGCCTCTCAAGGGATCAGCTCTGATGGAGCCAATCCTTTGAAACCTGCCCTTCCATGCTCATTAGCAGATAGGTCTTTTCCCAAGGACAGGCCTCTGGGACTTTCTTCTTACAGCGTCAGAAACTCACTCATGATAGAGAACACAAACCTATTGCCATAAAGCACTAAGATGGAGGACTTCCCATTACTATCCCAATAAGAAGCTTTAAAAAAAATTTTTTAATAACTGTAAAAGCAAAAAAAAAAATAACTGTAAAAGCTAAAATTTATTGAGTACTTACTATGTGTCAGGTGTAGTACTAAGCTTTTTGTGAACAGTAATTGGAGTCAAGAACACACTGAGGTAGGTAGTATTGTTATTATTATCCCTATCTGTGGGTAAGGGAACTAAAGACCTAGTGATGTTAAATAATTTGCCCAAAGGCAGATGGCATGAGTGGAACAAGATTCAATCCCTGGTAGTCTCATCCCAGAGCACCACTCTTAACCACTTTACCTTTTTGAAGCCATGTTTATCCATGGCTCCCAATTCTTTTCCAGGTCTAAGAATGTGTTGTTTTCAAACTCTAGGCTCATTGGAGGTCAAGTTCTGTGACCTTGGCCAAGCCATCTCCTTCTCTACACCTCTGCCCCATACCAGGTAGGTTAAGAGAGGGTTAGACCAGGTAATGTTGAAAATTCCTTCCCACCCTGAAAATTAAAATGGTAAATTCTTTCCCAACATCTTGTTATATATTCTGAGTTTTACTCTCTTTCTTACTAGCACAACTAAAGAGCATTAGGGGAGAAAAAAGAAAAGCAGATGCTATAAAAGTGTGTTTATTAACTAACATAGGGAAATGAAAAGGCAGCAGAGGGGATTCTATTTATATCTCCCTCGAGGATTATGCCTTAATCTATACTATTTGATTTCTTTAATGCATTCATTCAGAGTTGAGACCCTGTAGGGTGCTCTTTAAGTCTGACACTGGATGAAATAATTCAATTAAAATAGGCTTGAGGCTTTTGCAAGGTATTAAACTCCCTGAAGAGATTTAGGACTTGATCAAGGCTGCTTCAGTACCAGGGATGAGGAGACCACAGGAAAATATAAGAGGAACTTGGTCACAGATGCCTCCTGGAGACATTGGAGGAATCATCCCAGGGTGCTTGGGAAGGGGGCTATCAGAACAGGGAAAATAAACTCAGCCTGAAAGTTTTCCAATAGTTCACTGGAGTCTGACATTCTGACATTCACTTCATCATAACCATAGATAAAACCTATCCTTCCATAGCAGAAAATGAAGTCTAATAACATTCATTAACAATTACCCTTCATTGAGCGCTCTCCATATCCTAGGCAGGGTATTAACCTAAGCACTTTTCATGTATTAGCTTATATAGTCATCACAGCTGTAGGAGGTTAAAAATCATCAAGCCCGAATGGATAAGGAAGATGTAGTGTGTATATATAAAATGGAACATTACTCAGCTATCGGAAAGATTGGAATCTTGTCATTTGCAATGAGGTGGTTGAGGCTGAAGAGTATTTTGCTAAGCAAAATAAGACATGTGGAATTTAAGAAACAAGACAGGTGAACAGAGGGGAAAAAAAAAGGAGGCAAACCATAAAATAGACTCTTAACTATAGAGAACTGAGGGTTGCTGGAGAGGAGACGGGTAGGGGGATGGGTTAAGTGGGTGATGGGGAAGAAGTATACTTGTGATGAGCACTGGATGTTGTAAGGGTTGAAGCCCTGAATTCTACACCTGAAACTAATATTACACTCTGTTAACGAACTGGAATTTAAATAAATACTTGAAAAATCATGAAGCCCAGTTTATAGATGGGAAAAATGAGATACCAAGTAATGCCAGGACTTGCCCAAGCTTATACAACTAATAATTTGCAGACTAAACCCCTCGTCTGTGGTGCCAAAGCCGGTGCTCTCCAGCACTATGCCACTTAAAGTGCAAGTGGCAGGTTATTGCAGGAAACTGAACCAGAAGAAATGCATGTATAAAAAATACAGACACAGTCTCTTTCCTCAGGGGCACATAATCTGGTCGGCAAACACAATTTATATCAGAATAGCTCAAGCTAAATTACAAGTGACTGAGGTCAGATCCAAATCTGAGAACAGGTTTCCACATGGGCAGGGCAGTAAGAACAAGGTTACAGGAAGAAGAGGATAGGAAAGGGACACAGTGAGGACCTTCACAGTCCTGAGTCTGCCCAAGACAGGCTCCGTTAGCCACTTTAAAACACACACACACACACACACACACACACACACACACACACACTGCTAAAATTCTGCATCCAATTCCAATGTGTAGGGGGTTCTTTCCCCTACCAAGCAACTCTCCAACATCAGCTGGGTATCCTATAACTTAACTCCATTCTGACATATTTACCCAGCTACAACATGGATTCCACAGGTTAAGTACCCCACAGGATTGCATCCCTCCCTTCGCTTTTGACGTACTAGTTATGGGTTGGAAGTTCCAAAGACCTCCTTATTTTCAATTAACTTGCTAGAGCAGCTCACAGAACCTGAAGAAACATTTTATTTATTAGATTACCAGTTTATTACAAATGGAGGTAACTCATGAACAGCCTGCTGGAAGAGATGCAATAGGAAAAGGTATGGGGAAGGGGTGAGGATCCACCACGCTTTCTCGGCAAGCCGGCTCTCCTCAAGTTTCCATGTGTTCACCAACTGGGGAGCGGTAGTGGTAGCTCCCGAGAGCTAGTGGTAGCTTGCAACCCAGAACTTTGGGGGTTTTATGGAGGCTTCATTACACAAGCACAATTGATTAACTCATTGGCCATTAGTAATTGAACTCAATCTCCAGCACTTCTCTTCTGCCTGGAGGTCAGAGGGCTGAAACTGAAAGTTTGAGCTTCAAATCGCATGGTTGGTTCTTCTTACAACCAGCCCCATCCTTAAGTGCCATCCAACTGTCACCTTATTAATACAAAAAAAAAGACACTTTTGTCACTCTCATCACAGGAAATTCCAAGGCTTTTAGGAATACCATGCGAGAAATGGGAATGAATGGGAATAAATGTTTATTTATTATAAATCATAGTATCATCACTGGACATTCCATGCCATTAGGAACTGTCTTCCTTCCCCAGTATCCAGCACCTGCATTTTCTTTGGAGGATATAAGAGTACCTGAAAGAAAGAAAAGAGAACATACAAAATGAAGTAAGCCAAAGAACAAGAAATCTCAAACCTAAATCTAACCATTCTCCTCTTGAAGGAGTAGGGAAGAGAAAAAAAAAAAAGAGCAGAGCAGGGCAGAGGCACTCAGAGAAGATAGGGTCCTAGAGGATGAGAGATCCCTACTTACAAGAGGAGAAAAGTCTCTAAGGCCTGAGATATAAGGGAAGCCATGTTATGTTTCTTTCTAAATCAACATGACTGTATATAAACTGTGTTTAAAGCAAAAACCCTGGGCAGCCTGGGTGGCTCAGCGGTTTAGCGCCACCTTCGGCCCCAGGGCGTGATCCTGGAGTTCCAGGATCAAGTCCCACATCAGGCTCTCTGCGTGGAGCCTGCTTCTCCCTCTGCCTGTGTCTCTGCCTCTCTCTCTCCCTCTGTCTCTCATGAATAAATAAAATCTTTAAAAAAATAAATGAAACAAAAACCCTGATTTATGTCCCACCAAGCATACCTTGTGCACCTGCTTTGTGAATGAGTAGCCTAAAGGAAAACTATTGTCCTTAAGATGTCAATCAATGCTCCTACTCCCTGCATTCCTTGATGTTAAAACTTGTGATTCCTGCCTATGTATTAATGTATAATCTTTTGAGCTCGTATAAGATGTAAAAAGTACATAACCTCATGAAAACTGTTCATTCTCTGGAACACTTTCTTCCCTGTGAAGCCTGTTTCCCAGGCAGTTGTCCTAACTTGAGCTTGAATAAAAACTCTCTTTTTTACTTGTAAAGATTCTAAAGGGTTTGGTTATTTTGCATCGACACTGTCAGGTCAAGTTGCAAGAGATGCTAACAGATGAAATGACCACTCTGAATTGCTAGGCTTAGATCATCCTTAGGAAACTTGAGTGTGCATTAGGATCACCTGGGGAAATTATTAAGCCACAGATTGCTGAGTCACACCCAGAGGATCTGATCAGGGAAATTTTAGTTTTAACTAATTCCCAGGTGATACTAATGCTGCTGGTTTAGAGTCTAGCACAAAACCTTCACTGCATATTAGAGTCACCTTGGGAGCTTATAAAAACACCCAGAATCCCTGGGGATGGGACTAAGTTATGCATACTTTAAAAAACTAGGCCCAGGTGATTCCAGTGTATAGCCAAATCAGAGTAATGTGTGGAGGCCGAGAAAATAAAGGCCATTCCACTTTAAGTTCAGTGTTAGCACAAGTGCAGCCATCCCAGGCCCCTGTGAATAAGAGCTGAAATTTACATTACTCCAGTTACAGGAAGAAAACAGCTTACAGCTTAACGTCCCAGAAAGCCCCGTATTAGAATAAGAACAGAGCCCAAGCCAAGGGCAGGAAGCCCCATATTAAAATGAGAACAGAGCCCAAGCCAGCGGCAGAAAGTCCCATATTAAAATAAGAACAGAGCTCAATGCCCTTGAAAGCCCCATATCAGAATGTAAACAGAACTTGAGAAATTCCTCCACCCCTTCTGGAGGTCCCCTAGACCAGCCCATATAACTAAGCTGAAACCCACCTCGGGGTCCAAGTCCCTGCTCCTCTGTGTCGGGTATACTTGGACCCAAGCTCGAACTTGTAAATAAACCCTCGTGTGTTTGCATCGGTGTCAGCTACTTGGTGGTTTCTCGGATTCGCAATCTTTGGCACAACAAATGTAGAAGCATTATTGGAAATTCATGGGCCTGAAAATCATACCCATAAAACAAAAGCAAATATTTATTGAACATTTACCATTGATAGTCACTGCACTGAGTACATTATTGCATGATTTCATTTAATCCACACTGGAACCTTTTAAGAAGGGACTATTATTCCCATTTTACTGATAAGTAGAGTGAGGATATTAAGTGATTTGTCCTGGCCATAAACTGGTAAATGATAATCTGGGAATCCAGCTCAGACTTACTTTTTGCAGACTCAGAACCACTAGGCCTCTAAATTTAGCCCCTTTCCTGAGCCACTCAGTGCTCTAGTCTCTGCCTTAAATCTTTAGTATTTGATTGAGTCCAGATGACAACAATCTAAGCTGGAACAAGTAGAATCAACTTCATATTTGGCATCATTTATGCAGATAAATTAGATAGATCTGTATTCATAGATACATATATGAATAAATGCAAATCACAGAATGGTTGTTTTACTGAATTCAATCCTTTTCTAACCCAGCAACTGTCCTGTTTATAGTCCTTCAATGGCACTTCCAAAAACAGTTCAAACTCCAAATATGGCATATTCAAGGCCCTTCATGATGGGGCCCCTGCCTGGGACTCTGCAGCCCCTCACTTCTCTTCCTTGGTTCTCTCTGTCTGCTCTTAGCTCCCCAAATCCAACCAGGCCACCATGCCTTTGTGTTCTTCTTTCTCCTTCCTCCCTATCTACCTGGGGAACTTCTACTAATTCTTTAAATCTCAGGTCAACCGTCACTACTTATCCAAAATCTTCCCCCATATCCTTTCTCCAAGCAATCACAGCAGCATGTGTATAACATTCCATTTTATCCTTACTAATTTTCATTCCCTATACCCTTAAACAATCCACTGAATTTTCAAGAGATCTTTGTAACAGAATCCTGGCTCTGCCCTGAGAGTGGAACTTTCCCTGAAGATTCTTCCAGTGTTGGACCGTCATCTCTCCCCTCCAGTAGGCCTGTACATGGGATGGTATCTTTTTTTCTTCTCTTCCAGACCACTCTCCTCCCTTCCACTGTAAAACCCCTGCAGCTTTGAATTTCCTGTTACCAGATTACACCACCCACCTCTCTTCCTTGTTACAGCCCCACTCCCTAGCTCACACCCTTCATTCCTAGAATATTTAGTCCCTGGCTCCTCCCTCCCATGCCAGTTCTGTCTTAATTATTAGTGATTTCAACATGCACATTGTTGACCCTTCCAATATCCCATTCACTAACTTCCTTGATTTTCTTGCAGGCAATGAACTTGTTCTCCATCCCATTTCAATAATCACTTCCATGGCCTCACCCCAGACCCTAGACCTGGTCATTACCAATCATTGAAACCCCTCCAAAATCTCACTTTCAAGCTTCCCACTGACTAAGGGAAGACATGGCATAGGGGACAGGGCAAGTGACAGTGACAAAAGCTCAGATTCCCTGGTCCACGGTTATCATTGTTCCTTCTTGCCCAATCCCCAAGCCTCTTCACTCCATCATACCAGCTAAACCACACATGTCTTGGTTAGAACCAAGTCTCTATCTGTTCTGCACCTGCACCCTGAGAGCTGAAAGTTGCTGGAGAGAAATAGAGCCATCCCAACTGGGTCGCTGTAAAGTCTAGACTGTGAGCTTCAAGCAGCAGAGTCCATGCATCCTTCTACCCTCCTAGATGATTCTTTTATGCCTTTTTCTCTCTCTACAAACCCCAAGGCCCATCCCCATTTTCAGCTCTAGACTTGGCTTCTCTGAATCATTAATATAAGAAAAGCAATCAGAAGGGAACTTGCACAAGCTCCCACCTTCACTTCACTCTCCTGTGTGTGCACCCATATTCTCTGATGGCTATGATGTAGACACCTTCCCCTCTGACCACCCAGGGATTCCAGATGCTATGGCACCACTAAGCCCATATTCTGCCCTCTTTGAGCCAAATTCTCTAGCTCCCCTGGATTGTACGATACCATGGAGACAGAAGGTAAACCATGACGGGATGTGGATCCCTTTTCTTTGGTTAAATTAGAAATTTAAGCTATTCCTTTGTGCTTTGTCCCCTGTTAGAGGAAAAGGCCCTTGATATGCTATTATTTCAACATAAAAAAGGCTAGGCATCCCTGTATGTATTGTTCCTCTGGTAGATGCTTATTTTTCTGGCTTCTACTTATTTCAAGTACCGTGACCTACAGAAGACAAATAAAATAGGATTTGAGTCCTTATTGTGTTCTGTGTCTATTTGGACTTAACAAGACCAATTAATTGTTCAATTCAATCAGTAAAAATCTTATTCAGTCTTTTCCCCTTGTACTCATCTCAGAAGTGAATAGTGTATGAGGATGGAAAGTATGTGTGGGATGAGATGGAGCTAGGATGAAATGCCACTTTTTGTGAACTTTTTAAAAAGTCTTCACTTTTCCCAGACAATGTTTTGAAAAAGAGTACTATGTACGATTTTTCTCTCCTTCCTTTCTAACCCAAACTGTCAACAGTTCAAGTTCCCACTTTCCTATTACACTAGTTAAGCATATAGGAAAGAGTGCTCTAAGGGTATTTGCATTTTAATTTACATTGAACACTTACCATCTGCCTTGGTATTATGCAAGTGCTTTATGTCTGTTATTTCCATCTTTATGCTTGTCTTCACAGGATTGGTAGTATTTTATCATCATCCCCATTTACAGATTTGGAAACCAGGCTTAGATAAATTCAGGGATCAGCCCAAGGTCTCTAGTTGCTAAGTGGGGGAGCTGAGGATCAAACCTAGGCAGTCTGACTCCTGAAAGCGTATATAAGGGATGTCCCAGCACCTTCCGTTCCCCTATCTGAGATTCACTCCATTGTATCCTACAGTCCATTGGGTATTTAAGAGAAGAATGGGATGAATGGGGTCAAGTTTCACTGAGGAGACAAAAGATAAGTTAGGTCATACAGAATAGATTGACTTCCTCAGGATAAGACTTAGCAAAGGCAGGGATACCTGGGTGGCCCAGTCAGTTAAGTATCTGTCTTCCACTCAGGTCATGATTCTGGAGTCCCGGATCCAGCTCCACAGTGGGGGGCTCAGTGGGAAGTCTGCTTCTCCCTCTGCCTCTCTGCATATTACCCCCATCCCACCCCCGCCCCGTTCTCTCGTTTGCTCACTCTCTCTCAAATAAATAAATATAATCTTAAAAAAAAAAGGAATAAGCAAGGCAAAATGTACATTCTGGCAGAGAAACCCCTTGTATTTTAAATTTTTATCTTCTAATACAGTGGCAAGGATGGGACAACCCAAGTCTCTAAGTGGCTTAAGGAGATAATCAAAGATACTGATTTCTAGAGTGAAAATTGCCAAGGTTTAAAGCCAGGCTCTTCTTACCGTGTGATCTCAGGGCACTTACTTAACCCTCAGGTTCTTCCTAGCAAATAGGGATAGTAACAGCAGAAACTTCAGTCAAGTTGGTACCAAGTGCTCAGCACTGAAACAGCATTAAACTTTGAATGCAACATGAGAGACTGAATAGACAGTGACCAAATTATAGGCAAAAATAAAACTCTACCCACTATCTATAACCAACCCAAGAAATCAGCCCATTACCTATGGTCATGAACACAGGAAACCAGCCTACCTACTATTTGTAAGTCAGACCACTATCTCAAGAAAAAAAAAATCCATGAAACTAAATAACTCCTGAAACAATGAGCCTCAAATAGGCAGGACTTCATTAATAACTGGCACCTTTGTCAAATTTTGTCCTCACTTCTAACTTAAAACCAACCAGAGAAAGCCAAGTATGCACCCTTAATCACACAAGATGTCCTGCTTCTAATTAGCCTACTTACAACTTCCTCATGCTAACAGCCTTAATTGGGGCCTAAAGTCTTCCCCCTTTTCTCCTCTCTAGAGCTTTCCCACTCCACTGCCTGCTTTTCAGTCTCAGCCAAAACACAAGTGATGGTGGCTAAATCCCTTATTATATCTCTTGGAAGTCCTAAATAAATAGCTTTCACCTGTTCCCACTGGGTTGTCCACAAATCTTAACTAAGCTCATTCAGGTGAGAAATGATGGGAACTTAGAGCAAGATGGTAATAGTAAAGATGGTGAGAAATGAGCAGATTAAGGATGTATTTTAAAGGTAGAAACTTCACAATGTAAAAGGATGAGGGGGAGCGGGGATCAGGTTCCAGCCCAGTAACAAGGTGGGCAATGATGCCATGTTTGGGGATGGGGAAGGGTGGAGTATGTACATTCCCAAACTGGAGAAACAGTGTGTTAGGCTTACCTACTCCCTGCACACACAGCAATGTAAACAGCTCCAAAAATCTTCTCTAAGAGACCATCTCAGTCAGACCAACATGTCAGAGAATCCTTTCTTTGGACAGAAGTACCTCTAGGGTAGGAGTTCATGAGTGTCATAAGCTCCCACTACCATTTACTTCTCCCTCAAAAACAAATCTTCACAATCCTTGACTGATTATAAAATTCTACCCTTGGAACTGGCTTCAAGCACAATTAAAAAGTTAACAGAAAAAAAAAAGTTAACAGGATGGCATTTGTTTTAAAGTACATGTATATCTGGAAGGAAATACAGCAAAATGTTAACCACATTTGTTATCTCAGGATAGTGGTATTCTGGGTGATTTAAATTTTCTACTTAATACATTTCTGTATTGTCTAAGCCTTTAATAATGAACAAGAACTTTTTCTTATTAAAAAAATACATTTCTTAAAAATGAGATCTCTGGGATAGGTAACAAATTAAAAACTGTCAGTCATTTCTTCCCTGGCATGAAGAAATGGAGTATATATCACACATGTGCAAGTTCTGCTGGGGAAGGCAGAAGATAGGAGAACTGGGGCTGTTTCAGAAGGTCAAAGGAACATGGAGGAATATGTTCCCCAAGCACTTCACAATAAAGCCAAAAACAGCCTTGCTTTTCCAGCTACGTGAGAGAGTAGCCACAGAGAGTGAGCTGTGATACAAATATATACAGTATTTCCAAACACCAAACACCATTTCAGGGAAGTCACTGACAGCCTAAGAACAGAGGACAGCCTTTTTTTTTTTTCTTTTTTAACTAAATAATTTGAAATGCAAACAGAGAGAAATTCAGAAATAGGCCATCCCAAGAGAACCTTGACAGAGGCTAATTCAGCCCTGAACAGAACTCACAGCCACGGCCTGAATTTGGAGAAGCACCAAAGCCATATTTTGTCACTTGGGTGAGAAAAGGAAGTGAAGTGATATCAGGCTCTGCTCCCTTCCCCACAAATAGATGAGGAAAGTTGTCTTTGCCCAACCTCTGCCCCCAATTCAACAGGCCTTCTGCTCTGAAAACTTTACATCATTGGCTTATTTCCACTCATACTTGGCCGAACTGACAAATATATCTGTTTACTCTGGCTTCGAGCAAAGACTAGGCCTCTCCAGGGCCTAGAATTTAAAATGCTTAGCAGTGTAGCTGATGGATATTGGGAGGATTGTCAAAGGAGAGTTTCTCCGGCAGAGTGAACATAGGAGATAAAGAGATGGATGAACTCTCAAAGAATCAAGGGCCCAGAAAACTCCAGAAGCATATTTTCCTGCTCAACACTGACATTGGAGGGATACTTCAGATACATTTTTTTCACCACATCCCCATACTAACCCTAAATTATCCAAAACTTGGAAATAAATTGAAGAAATGTTTATCCTCTCAATGCATTGAACAGATTCATGAGAGGATCATTTAATTAGGACTTTGATTTTGCCATTCAGTACTTGTGAAAAGGATGTTAACTTATAGATTTCTGCCCCAGAAGTTACAATTTCATTGCCCAAAAGAACATTAACCAGTTTTGTATATTTTAGCAAATAATTTCCACATTCCTTTTGACTGGCTTACAATATAAATGTCTGTTCCTCAAGTTTTCTTTTTGAACCACCTCTACCTTCTTACTGAGTCACTCATTAATTAATGAGTTGAGTGAAATTTTTACAGTATTTACATAAAGTATTGCCTTTCATATGTGTCATGTGTCAAGGAGCCAAACTTTTCCTCCACTCTCTCAGATTCAGAACTCGGGGTCTGCAAATTCAACTCAAATGGACAAATCAGCAAGAAAGAAAATAGATTTTAAACATGTATGTATGGGAGTTTGTAAAAAAAGAGATGTGACTAAAGGGGCTTATATATCAGGACAAGTGGAAGGGGAGACAGACACTTGTGGAAAGCAAATGACTTCTTAGAAGGACTGGTGTAAAAGAGCACTTAGAAGAGATGGGGGATATGATAGTTTTGTGACAATGTCTGTTTTGGTGTGGTGCCAACTTCTCATCACCAAGATCAGAGTTGCTCTCAGGGAAGGGATTTATGACAATTGAGTTATTTTGAGTTCTTTTGAAAGGCTCTACTCTTGGGCAGATAAAGACGTTCAGGATCTCATCCTTTACCTCAAAATAATTTTTATGCAACAGCAGCATATTTTGGACCCCTTCATACCTTCACATGTTTTATTTATTTTTTAATTATTTTTTTTAAGATTTTATTTATTCACGAGCCAGAAAGAGAGGCAGAGACATAGGCAGAGGGAGAAGCAGGGTCCCTGCAGGGAGTCTGATGTGGGACTCGATCCCAAGAGCCCAGGATCTTGACCTGAGCCAAAGGCAGATGCCTAACCACTGAGTCACCCAAGTGCCCGCCTTCATATGTTTAAATTTTTGGAAACTTATTTTCCAAATTGCAGGTGTGGAAATGTACATGTCAAGGATAGCAGAAGAGCCACACCTTAGCAGGATCAGAGCCAGACTTTTTTTTTTTTTAATTTTTATTTATTTATGATAGCCACAGAGAGAGAGAGAGAGAGAGGCGCAGAAACACAGGCAGAGGGAGAAGCAGGCTCCATGCACCGGGAGCCCGATGTGGGATTCGATCCCGGGTCTCCAGGATCGCGCCCTGGGCCAAAGGCAGGCGCCAAACCGCTGCGCCACCCAGGGATCCCTCAGAGCCAGACTTTAAAGCCAGTTCTGAGACTAAAGTTCTTCCCACATTGCCAAATTAAATAGTTTGTGGCCTTGATCAAGACAGTCCCTCTCCAGGCTTAGTTTCCTCAGATATAAACTGGGGCAGGTTGAAGAGATGATCTCCACAGTTCCTTCCAGACCCAGTGATCTCTGGTAAAGTTAACTCCTTGGCAAAATTATTAAAAAAAAAAAAAAAAAAAAAAAGCCAGACTGAACTTCATGTCCTCTTCCCATTCCACTCCCATCCCAAATGATGTCATTTCATAGATGAACCCATGGTCCTGAATTTTCTCTCCCTGGCAAGACCACCCTATCCTGTGTCCTGTCCATCAGGGAACCCTTCCAACAGGGAATCTGCTAATGTTATAAACTGTAAAGTAATCAATACTAAAGGAAATGTGGCTATTAAGAGATTAAGGTCTCATGCACATATATATACTCTCCTTTAAAAGGTATCTGAATTTACCTTCCAAGGAAGATAAAATTTTTACTCAGGTGAATGGTGGAATCCCAGGAAATGTGACCAGCAAGTGGGGTACCTTTGTGAGAGCAGGAGGATCTTAACACTCTTACACCAAATGTATTTGGAGGACTGGGTTTTGGTCAAAACAGACTGGAGCTGAGTCTCTGCCAGTACCAGACCCCATGCCACACCGGCTATTATATATTTTGGATACTACTCTTGCTTTTTTGTCTTGGTTCATTGAGTCACATCTGCCTCCAAATGCATACAACAGTGACAAAATCTCTGCATCTGTTGCTAGGCATTCATCTTCCCCAACCCAAAATGTAACATTTCTCCTTGAACACTGCCGCTGATTAAGATGATTAGACTTCATTCTCATTATTCTTCATTAAATAGAAAATAGATGCTTATGTATTTTTCTTTTTACTTATTAATCTGTCTTAATGTTTCTACACTGACTATTTCTTCAATGCTAGAGTTTAAATAATGAAAACAACTAATGCCGAGACTCTATTAAGGATAAGGAATGAGCTACCATCCTGATCCCTTCAATGAAGCTTGTCTTTTTAATTCTCTTTTCCCCTCCTCCCTGGCAATTAAAAGACAAGCATCTGTGCTGGGGAAGGGTGTGCATATGCATGTTTTAGAGCAGAGGAGAACCAGTAGGACAGTTTTTGCCACTGCCAATGTTGTAACAACATAGCATGTCTTGACTTACAGGAAAATTATTTCAAGATTACTTTTATAAAGATAATGATGGGTAGTCTTCTGGGTTAGCATCAGATCTCAAGGGAATGTCCTGGCCTAGACAAGGCATAGCACAAGTGGTCAAAGATGCATGTACAACAATATTTCTCAACCTTGGTTGCACATTAGAATCACCTGAGGACCTTTTTAAAAACATTCATGCCTAGGTAGCACTCAGACCAATAAAATCAGAACCTAGGGCAGCCCGGGTAGCTCAGCAGTTTAGTGCCACCTTTGGCCCTGGGCGTGATCCTGGAGACCTGGGATCTCTTCCCACATTGGGCTCCCTGCATGGAGCCTGCTTCTCCCTCTGCCTATGTCTCTACCTCTCTCTCTCTCTCTCTCTCTCTGTTTCTCATGAATAAATAAATAAAACCTTAAAAAAAAAAATCAGAACCTTTGGTAGTGGGTCCAAGCATAAGAATAGAAAAGCTCTAAAGGTGATTTTAACATATAGCCAGAGTTTGAACATTTGGGTGTTCACTGAAGCTTTGCTTATAGAAGGAAAACAATGCAAACAACCTACAGTTTATTGATTGAGTGTAATTAATTAAAGTATGGTAAATCCAGACAATGAGATATTTACCAGTCTTTTAAAAAATAACAATAACAATAAGGAAAATCCATAGGTGTTGGGCAAAGCAATTCTCTCTATCAATGCTTTGGGCACAATAAGGAAGGCCCATAATTTTTTGGAAGGCCTAAAAATGTTAGGCACCTGAAAAAAATAGTTGAGTTCAAAATATAAAAACAAAACTGCAAAGTTTCAATGAATAAATGTTCATCTGTAAAACATAATGTGCTATCAACTTCAGTAATTATTAGGCTTGATATAAAATTTTTATTACATTTGAAAACAACTGGCAGGTTATATTCTCACATCAAGAATTCCCAAGTATGCATCATCCGTAGTTCTCAAAATGTGGCCTCCAGAATAACATCAGCCACACCTGAGAACTTGCTAGAAATGAAGACTTGGAGGCCTCAACTCAAAACTACTGAATCAGAAATTCTGAAGATGGGGCCCGATTATCTGCTTGTACTAGCCCTTCAAGTAATTCTGATACATGCTCAAATATGAGAACTACTGTGCTAGATGATTACTTTAAAAAGAGATAATATTTTATGTAATTAAAATTAAAACAATCAACCATAAATTAAGTAATAAGTAGCCAAGTAATTTACAAAGCACAATTTGAAAATTGTTTCAAAAATTTCTGCTGAGAAAAATGTATATATCCACAAAAAGTTAAACATAAAATTATCATATGATCTAGCAATTATACTCCTAGAGATATATTCAAAAAAACTGCAGGAACTCAAACAGATACTTATACATCAATGTTCACAGCAGCATTATTCAGAATAGCCAAAAGATGGAAACAACGCAAGTGCCCATCAATGGAAGAATTGTTTGTTTTTGTTTTTGTTTTTAATTTTTTTATTTATTATTTATGATAGTCACAGAGAGAGAGAGAGAGGCAGAGACATAGGCAGAGGGAGAAGCAGGCTCCATGCACCGGGAGCCCGACGTGGGATCTGATCCCGGGTCTCCAGGATTGCGCCCTGGGCCAAAGGCAGGCGCCAAACTGCTGTGCCACCCAGGGATCCCAATGGAAGAATTGTTAAACAAAATGTGGTCTATATGTATAATAGATTATTTGGCCATAAGAAGGAAAGGAATTCTGATACATGCTACAACATGGATGAACCTCAAAAACATTATGCTAACTGAAGTAAGCCAACACAAAAGAACAAATAATGCAGGATACAATTTATTTGGAGTACCTAGTATAGGTAAAATCATAGAGGCAGAAAGTAGAATAAAGGCTGGGGGTGGAGCTGGTGGGCTGGGGGTAGAGGTGCAGTGAGAATGGGAGAGGGAATTTAATAAGTAGAGTTCCTGTTTGGGGTGATAAAGTCATGGAAATGGATAGTGGCATAGTCGTACAACATTGTGAATGTACTTAAGGTCACTGAATTGTGCACTTAAAAACAGTTAAAATGATGAACTATATGTTGTATATATTTTCCCACAATAAAAGAAATACAAGCTGAAGAACCAAGAAATCCAGCAATGTAATTCAGTCTAAGCTGAACCAGTGGAACCAATGGTATAAGACCCAGTCCAAGTTTGAAAGCTTGAGAACCAGGAATGCTGATGTCTGAGAGCAAGAGAAGATGGATGTCCCAGCTCCAGCCAAAAGAACAAATTTGCCCTTCCCTCCCACCATTTGTACTACTCAGGTCCTCAGTGGATTGCATCATGCCACCCACATTGGTGAGGAAGGACTTCTTTACTTAGTCTACCAATTGAAATGCTAGTCTCTTCCAGAAACATCCTCACAGACACACTCAAAAATAATGTTTAAAAAATAATAATAATTATGTTTACCAGCTATCTGGGCATCCCTTTGCTCAGGCAAACTAACACATAAAATTTACCACCACATGTCTATTCTCACCATTTTAATTCAACATAGTATTGGAAGTCCTAGTAACAGCAATCAGAAAATAAAAAGAAATAAAAGACAGCCAAATCAGCAAGGAAGAAGTTAAACTTTCATATCCACAGATGACATGATACTATATATAAAAGACTTCACCATAAAACTGCTAGAACTGATTAATGAGTTCAGTTAAGTCAAAATCAATACACAGAAATCTGTTGCATTTCTATACACCAATAATGAAGCAGCAGAAAGAGAAATTAAGGAATAATCCATTATAATTAGACACCTAAGAATAAACCTAACCAGCAAGGTAAAAGACTTGCGCTCTAAAAACTATAAAACACTGAAGAAAGAAATTGATGATGACACGAAGAAATGGAAAGACATTCCATGTTCATGGATTGGAAAAACAAATATTGTTAAAATGTCTATACTACCCAAAGCAATCTACATATTTACTGCAATCCTTATAAAATAGCAACAGCATTTTTCTCAGAGCTAGAACAGGAAATGCTAAAATTTGTGTGGGACCACAAAAGACACCAAATAGCCAAAGCAACCTTGAACAAAAAAGAGCTGGAAACATCAAAATTCCAGACTTTAAATTACATTACATAGCTGTAATACTCAAAACAGTATGGTTCTGACACAAAAATAGACTCATAAATCAATGGAACAGAATAGAAAACCCAGAAATGAACCCATGATTATATGGTCAATTAATCTTTGGCAAAGCAGGAAAGACTATCCAATGGGAAAAAGACAGTCTCTCTTCAACAAATGGTGCTGAAAAAAGTAGACAGCAACATGCAAAAGAATGAAACTGGATCACTTTCTTACACTGTACACACACACAAAAAAAAAAAAAACTCAAAATGGATTAAAGACCTAAATGTGAGACCTGAAACCATAAAAATCCTAGACGAGAACATGGGCAGTAACTTCCTTGACATTGGTCATAGCAACTTCTTCCTAGATATGTCTCCTGAGGCAAGGGAAACAAACAAAAAAAAGTATTGGGACCACATAAAAATAAAATCTTTTGCACAGTAAAGGAAACAATCAAAAGGCAGCCTAGGGAGTGGGAGAAGATAACTGCAAATGATACATTTGATAAAAGGTTAGTATTCAAGATATCTGCTAAAAAAAAAAAAAAAAAAAAAAAACATAAAACTCAATACCCAGGAAATGAATAATACAATTAAAAAGTGGGCAGAAGACATGAGCAGACATTTTTCCAAAGAAGGCATACAGATGGTCAACAGACACATTACTTATCATCAGGCAAACACATAGCAAAATTGC
The DNA here is from genome assembly GCF_011100685.1 of Canis lupus familiaris. Taxonomy (NCBI): domain Eukaryota; kingdom Metazoa; phylum Chordata; class Mammalia; order Carnivora; family Canidae; genus Canis; species Canis lupus. The sequence goes on from NC_049225.1 coordinate 51,099,899, forward strand.
AATGAGTTATCACCTCACACCTGTCAGAAAATCAACAACACAAGAAACAACAGGTGTTGGCAAGGATAAGAAGAAAGGAGAACCCTCTTGAACTATTGGTGGGAATGCAAACTGGTACAACCTCTCAGTATGAAGATTTCTCAAAAAGTTAAAAATAGAACTACCCTACAACCCAGAAATCCTATTACTAGGTATTTACTGAATACAAAAATACTAGTTCAAAGGGATACATGCACTCCAATGTTTATAGTAGCATTATCTACAATAGCCAAATGATGGAAAAAGTCCAAGTGTTCATCGACTGATGAATTGATAAAGAAGATATGGCATATATATATACAATATATATTTATATACATATGAAGATTACTCAGCCATCAAAAAGAATGAAATCTTGCCATTTGCAATGATGTGGATGGAGCTAGAGAGTATAATACTAAGTGAAATAAGTCATTCAGAGAAAGACAAATACCATATGATTTCACTTATATGTAGAATTTAAGAAACCAAACAAATGACCAAAGGCAAAGAGAGAGAGAAAGAGAGAGAGAGAGAGAGAGAGAGGTAAACCAAGAAACAGACTCTTAACTATAGAGAATAAAGTGATGGCTACAGAAGGGAGGTGGGTGGGGGGCAAAGGTGAAATAGATGATGAGGATGAAGGAGTACACTTGTTGTGATGAGCACAAGGAAATATATGAAAATGTTGAATCCCCAAATTCTACACCTGAAACTAAAATTACACTATATGTTAACTAATTGGAATTTAAATAAAAACTTAAAAAATTTACCATCACAAATTATCTATTTACCAGATACTTGTAACTTTTATACTATTGTATACTATTAACCTCCTTGAAGGCAGGAACCATTGTTCATAAGTCTCTAATATCTAACACAGCACCTGGATGGAAACAGTTAACAGTAAATTAATCAACAAGCGAATAAGTGAATGAGCAAGTAAATGAATAAATGAGTACGTTAATAAACAAATGATTGTCACATAAGTCTTTAGGTGGCCTAGTATTCACTGAGCTTGTGTGCAAAATTTTCTGCATCCATGAGGTTTTTCGGAGAAAGCGTCTGTGCCTTTCATTAGATTATCAGTGGGACAAAGGCCCCAAAGTGCTTGCAACCACTGCTGTGGAGACAGGGAGAGAGTGAAGTGAACTAGATGGTTTCTCAGCATAGCTTAACTGACCACTCACCAATCCTACTCCTGCATATATCCCCCAAGAAATAACCACACTGATTTCTACAAGGACTTATGCAAAGTTGTTTTCCAAGGCTCCTGGAAATCCCAGATGCTGTCTTGTTTGCCTCCTGCTACTTATAAAGGATATATTGGAAACACTGGTAAAATGCTCTACCACAGAGGGAAGAATATAATGCTTTCAACCTAGCTTTGGCACCTAGCTCCATAATCCCCATCTCAAACCACCTAGGGAGTATAATTTATCTCCATTTCCAGCACGGTGGGTTTTAGATGGCAAATGTCACCTGGATGCTGAAGACAGAAATCAATTGAAAACATGGCCTTTGATACAAGAAGTATCTCAGCCATTACTGTATGAGAAAGTAGAATGAGAAACTTGGAAATTAACCTAGTAGGACAGCTCACCTAGTCCTCTTCCTCTCTTGGGTTAAATGCTTAAGGCAGCCTCCAGAGCACAAATCTAGGGAAATAATTTTCTATTGTTCTCCTCAGACTATTCAAAACTTTGATTCAGGAGAGCTGTGAACTTTTGGATGAGGAGGACTGGAGATCTAAAGGGAAACTATAATTGTACACAGTTTTTGAGAGTAGAAACCGAATGTCACTACTTTGTACATAATTTTAAAATATCAATATATTTCCACTTCTTAATAATGTGCCCTATTCAAATTACTTAAAAACCTCAGTTTCTCTGTAAGAATTATAGCAGAACCTATCTTCATAGGGCCATTGACAATGAATAATAATTGTGAAGCATTTAGCACATAATATACAGCTTATTATTCACAAAAATTTTCCTTTTCTTTTCAGGCAATAAAATTTATTAAAACCTTTTGTGTTCACTAAACTGACCTTTGGAAATAAAATTTTAAAACAGAATTTGAATTTTTTAAGGCTTAACAAGAACTTGGATATCATCCAGCTCATTTTTTCCAAATAAATCTTAATTATAATATACAGGAAAAAATATATATATAGTAATTTAAAAAGTAACTAAAAACAGAACTGGTCTACTGGGAGAGGCTGGTAAATGGAGAACTGTCCTCTTGCCCTCCACAAGGAACCCTAGAGTACCAAAGAGCATAGTTTGAAAACCAAAGTTCATCCAACCTTTTCTTCTCCCAGATAAGGACTATGGAACCTAATGGTCTAATTGTTAGTCCAAGATCACACAGCTAATCAGAGACAGACTTCCTGGACTAGAATCTGGATCTCCAACACCAAGTAATTTGCCAAGTAGCTATGGAAACAGGATATGTGCGTGCTAGGATGTGGAAGAAAATTTAAGCTGTTTTTCAAGTTGTGTTATCAAAGGCCTTACCCTTGGTCAAGTTCCTCACTCTTTGGGTTTCATTTTCTCCACCGAACTTTCTGTTCTTAATAACATGTCTGGGGTGCCTGAGAGGCTCAGTCCATTAAGCATCTGCCTTTAGCTCAAGTCATGATCTCAGGGTACTGGGATCAAGCCCCAGGATCAAGCCCCTGCTCAATAGAGAGCCTGCTTCTCTCTCTACCCATCCCCTAGCTCATGCTCTCTCTCACTGGCACTCTTTCTCTCCCTCAAATAAATAAATAAAAATCTTTTAAAAATAATAATAATAACATGTCTAAGTATCTAGTACCATGAAAAGTGATCACTTTTGTGCTCAGTGAGTCACATCAATTTTTTCATTGAATACTTTTATGAATTTGTGGATTTGTTATGAATTTAAATATGAATGTAAAATAAAAATGTTGACATTGTAATTAAGGAAAATTGTTCCAAACAAAGCATCAATATGTAATTTGGAAATACATAGAAAAAATTCAGAGAGCAAGTATTAGGTCTTATTTCTGTTATCTTCTCTGTGCTTCAAACAATGAAATTTATATCATTTTTATGAAATGATATGCTGAAACTTTATCTTTTAAAACTTTCTGAGAAATATTTCAAATATACAAAATAAGCTCTGCTTGTTCTGACAGCCAACTCCAAGCAGGGCAGAGTGATAGTGAAGCTAGTTGCTTTGATTAAATGTGATTCTTGCCTAATGACAGGACTGAAGATTAAGTTATTTTGAAAATTGGATATCTTCACAACTTGTTCCTACAGGGAAAGGAACAACTGAAGGGAGGTGAGAATTACTTCAGTGCTCTGTCCACTACCTGGGTTTGCTGCTTTGCACCCTCTGGATCCCTCCTGTAAATCTCTCTCAATACTGCACTAACTCTTCTTAGAAAAACCCATAGACATCCTGGTCTATGTTTTGAATCTTATTTAAAAGGCCTCAACCAGGGCACCTGGGTGGCTTAGTGGTTGAGCATCTGCCTTTGGCTCAGTCGTGATCCCAGGGTACTGGGATCAAGCCCCACATCAGATTCCCTGCGGGGAATCTCCCTCTGCCTGTGTCTCTGCCTCTCTCTCTCTGTATATGTCTCTCATGGATAAATAAAACCTTAAAAAAAAAAAAAAAAAAGCCTCAACCAGAAACAGAGAGGAGTTTGCACCAAAGCCCAGAACAAATGAAGTGGGGCTCATTTCCCTTCCATCAGCATCTCCTCCTCCCCACACCACTGGACAAATGGTTCTTGCCCAACATATACATTCAATGCAAAGGAAGGTTAAAAAATGTGAACACATAAACATCAAAAGGAAACAAACATTTCAGGGGAAGATGTTTGATGATGAATGAATTGTAAATACCATGGGACTTTAAACCACAGAGAAATCATTACTGATATTTAGAAAAGACTTAGCAAAAAGAGATGGAACAAAAGCTAGGGCTCAAATAATGGCAAGAATTGGAAGGACAGGAGGGAGGATGTTCCCAAAGGGGGAAACAGTGAACAGAGAACCCACACAAGGAAAAAGGCAAGATGTATGGAAGCAAGTGGAAAGGCTTATCTGAACACATGTAGGCTGTCTGATTAAAGATAGAAACTGAGGGCAAACCATGAAGGGTCTTAAAGACCAGACAGAAGAGTTTATACCCGCCCTTACTCCCTCCATTCCCTGGTGACACTAATCAGATAAAATAACTCACAAACAGGGCTTAACGACAAATGCCTTGCCTCCTCACCCTCAGAAACCCAGGAATGGCAAAGACCTTTCCTACTCCATGCAAAATCCCATCTATTGGTAAAAGCTGTAAGAACTGTTTTGAGACAGATTCTAAGATCACACCTGAGCTCCCCACTAATGTTGTGATTTATAATTACCACCTGTCAAGAACTCCAGTAAGAATATCAGTGCAGATGCTTTGTATTTGCCAACTCTGCTTTATCCGAAAAGGATAGCTCTCATGGTAGGAAATTCAGGCATTGACGTTGTTTCATGAGGAAAGTGTTGCAGGGTAGGGATGGTCTTACAATTTCTGTAGTCGGGTTAACTACCAACTCTACCTTTGCTTAAGATCAACCCAAAAAGAATGTTCTGCTTCGGACTATAAGTGAGAATATTTAAGCACTGGCGCTGACATCTGGCCTCAGCAGAGAGTACCGTAATTGACTAGTGATATCTGCCATGGGCCCAGCAGTAAGAAGTAATGCTGTGCATACTCCTTACTTACTATGCCTACCTTTGCCAAAAGGACCACATTAAAAGTATTTCGGACATCAGAACCAATTGATGCAAGGAGTTAGGTATTCTTGTTTGGTTTGGTTTCATTTTTCAAATTATATACTTTTTTAAATTTTATAACCAACTTATCAGGTACACTTTCTATATACTTATGTAATTAATAAGATCAGCCCAAAATAGACACTATGCCCCAGAATGAATTTAAGGCAAGACCACAGAGCTCACTCACAAGAGAGCAGAGGGATTTTAAGGGCTTTAATCATAGCAGTTGTGTTGATCTTAACCTATTTCTTCAGTGAGACCTAGCCAGTACTTGCAAACTTGCAGCCCCCACCTGCTCATGACTCCTGGTGCGGATCAGCCCTAATATTTCATCTCCCTGCTTCTAATTTTCTCTTCTGTTGGAAGCCCTTCATCTCCTTCCCTACCACACTCTTGGGAACGATGGAGTTCGTCAGCAGAGAGAGCAAATTTTTTCTTCTTCTTTTTATTCTTCCTGTAAATGCAAACAAGCAACCAACACTACAAGAACTTTCATATTTGCAAACACCCCAGGGTGCTTCACAAAAATCAATCTGACCAAAAACCATAAAATATAAATTCACCTGATACAAGCACATGATGACTGTGGAGATTTCTCCCCCCACCTCTGCACTACACAGCGTCCATACAAATGACTCTGGAAACTGCAACAATTACTAGAGCCACTGGATAAATCTCAAGGTCAGGAGAATTTGCAGGAAAAAGAAAGCAAATGAAATGCATTTTTAAAGAGGGCCCTCTGCCCAGGAGAGGCCACTCTGGAACACATTCAAACAAAAGTAGATGCTTTGGGCAAGATATTTTTTACCTTTCCTTCATGACACAGCAAGTAACAGGGAATCACCGTCCCATCATCTATTCCCAGAGGCCTTTCCTAACAGGAGTCCAGGCAATGTGCTTTTTTTTTTTTTTTAAGATTTTATTTATTCATGAGAGACACAGAGAGAGAGGCAGAGACACAGGCAGAGGCCCGACGTGGGACTCGATCCCGGGTCACGCCCTGGGATGAAGGCAGGCGCTAAACCGCTGAGCCACCCGGGCTGCCCTAGGCAATGCACTTCTATGATTGTAGAAGAAATGAGGATTGCTCTGGGCACAGGGAAAAGCAGACCAGAGGGGCATAGCTCCTGAATATTTTTGCATATAAGACATTTACCTTTTTCTAATCATAAGAAAAATTCTCACTTACTGTTGAAACTTCACAAAACACAAGGAAAAAAACGAAGGTCACTCCTAATACCTCCCCCACCACTGCTTAGTGGTATATCCACCAGCACAATCCCCCAAGGCCACAGCAGAAACTCCTCGTACATTTACAGAAGGAGGATTCTTGGACCTTACCCCCAGAGCTGCAGAAGCCAGATCTCTGGAGGTGAGTGGGTGCCAGCATCTGCATTTTTGAAAGGCATGCCCAGCAACTCTTACAAGATCTTCCTCTCTGGACTATAAACTCCTCAAATACAGATATCTGTTTCTTTCATTCGCCATTGTATTCCAATCCTGGCACATAGGAGGTACTCAATGTAAATATGTGTTGAATAAGTAAATAATTCTATCTTTTCTCCTTGCATATATTTTTCTTCTGAAATTTTTTTTTTGAAATATACACTCACAGCTTCCACTCAACCACAGGTAAGGCGCTTACCATGTACTGGTCATTGTCCTCTGAGTTTTGCAAGCATATGTAACAAACCCATAAAGTAATTATTATTTATCCCCCCATTTCTGATGAAAAATCCTAGATAGAGAGAAGTTATGTAATATGTCCAACATCACATCTAGGAAATAGTAGAAGCATATTTAAACTCCAATTGTAAATCCAGTCTTCGTGCCTCACATCTGCATGCAACTTGAACGTTTCTCAGGTTTTTAATAATGTTCTACATTTTTGAATGGTAACATGGCATTCTATCATATAGATTTGCCAGAACTTAAGAAATTATTGGACAGTTCCTCTCTGTTTTTTATAACACTACATAAAAAGCATACTAACTAGGGGTGTCTGGGTACTGCAGTCAGTTAAGTGTCCTTGGTTTTGGCTCAGGTCATGATCTCAGGGTCACGATCTTAGGGTGGTGAGATCAAACCCCACTCTAGAGTCCGCACTCAGCATGGAGTCTGCTCAAGATTCTCTTTCCCTATCCCTCTGCCCTGCATGCTCTCTCTCTCTCAAATAAATAATAAAATAAATCATAAAAAAAAAATACACATACGTGTTAACTACATTTTCCCACAACCATATTATTTTTCCCTTAGAATCACTTCCTGAAAGTGAAATTACTAGGTCAAAAAAATCTGTACACTTTTTGGGCTCTTGATTCATATTGATAAATTGTCCTAAAATATTTTAATAAGATACACACCTACAGCAGAACAAATGTGCCTATCTCTCCCATTAAACAATTACAGAAAATTTGAATATCATTAAAAATATATATCTGTGGCTGCTGTGGTCTGGGGAATATTTTAGTTCTTTTTTAATGAAAGCATTTCTCACAGGGCAGGATCCTGATGGTTCGAGCAGACAAATAATTAAGCAGGAAGATAGTTCTTTCCCACAACTCCTGGAAATACCCTAGGTATTCTTCTCTCCACACATTTGGGAGAGGAATGTGTGTCTTTATTGTGTTTTGTTTTACCTCTGTACCTTTACTTACTGTAAACCCCCACGATATTTTCATGTCTATGCATTCCACAAATTCACCTCCTTAAGTATCCAGCCCTTGGTGATCATGCTCCTCAGATGATTTATGAATCTTTGAATGCTAAGGACCAACAGAAGCCTTGTCTACTGTGATTATACAGACTCTTAATAAAGAAACTGAGGCTCAGCCAGGCTGAATAAATTGCCCAAGATCACACGGCACAGTCTAGATTCTCAGAGCTGATGCTCTTCACCACCACCCTCCACTGACGTTCTTTCTTAGCAGTACTTACCACCTGTGTGAGAAAACCCAGTCTGCAAATCAACCATTCCCAGGATTGACTAACCGTGCATCTACAAAAAAAAAAAAAAGAGCTTACTTCTCCCTATGCAGAGGAGAAGGAAAGAGGCTCTACTCTTTGCCAGAGCACTTCAAATGTAACCATCACTCCTCCAGTCACTGGCTTCAAATGTTTTGCCTCTGGTGTATCTGAAATCATTATTGATCCAGAGTGTTCTCTAAAACTGTGAGTGAGCTCACAATCTACTATGGTCTGCAGACCAGCCAGGCTCCTAGGAGCAGCTGCTTTCTTGATCAGCTCTTTCTGGCTCATATTTACTCTGAGAAACTGGAAGTTAAAAGTAAAAGCAAATAAAGATGGAATTTAATTATGTTGATCAAAGACACAGTGTGCAAGGAATGTTGTTCTTCTCCTCTGATAAGCAAAAGAGAAAGTTTGAGTTGGCACCCAGGCATTAACTGATTTGACAACTTCGCTCTGTACCCATCTGTACTGCATCACTGTCATCCATTGATTGCATGTAAACTCTAAAGGGCCAGGGACTTGATCTGTCACTCACCATGCTGGTATCTGTTAGAACTGATAAAGAGATTTAGAGTAACTTAAACCATTCTGAGTTTATTGTTTTCTAAGTGAGCCCAAAGGAAGGCAGCCTCAGGTTTGTCTGACAGCTCAACCAAGTCATCAGGATCCAGGCTATCCTGTATTTCTGCTCTAACATCCTCATATTGGTTCTTTCCACCCAAGGTTAGTGCTCCAGGTTCCCAAGCTCCAGGCATTAACTCCCCACTCAAGGCAGGAAAACAGGAGAGGAGGTGGTATGACCTTTCATGTCTGCCCTTTTCATGAGGAAAGCAAATGCTTTCCCAGAGACAGCTATCCTTCCTCTTACATCTCATCTAGCTTAGGATCACATGGTTACTAGATTAGAGGCTGGGGTGGGGAGAAGTATCTTGCTCAATTTACAACAATCAAAAGTCTTCACTGGAGTCAAACAAATTCTTGCCCTAATAGAATTTCCCATAGAATTGAAATTCTATGAGAAAGGAAGAAAAGAGGGATTGGTAAATGACAACTGTATACAAGGCTCATAGCAGAAGGCCTGGCACATAGCAAGCACTCAGTGAAAACATATTCAGTAAGTCAATAAACGCCCTTGTTCTGTAGCTAAGAATGGAGAGAGGAATGTGGATTGAGTTCAAAGAGGAGAACAGAAGAGGGTGGAAGGAATGGGGTGGCATCTGCTTCCCATCTATTCTTAGAATAGGTTTAAGCTGCTATGGTTAAGGGAGTAAAGGCCAGAAATGGTGGGAACTATAATTCATGAGCATGACCATAACTCCTGGTGCTACTTTGGAAAAAGGATGATGGCCAGGGGCTCCTGGCACTGTTCACAAGGGCCCAGTGATAACGGGGCACAGGGCTGGGAAGGGGCCTTTCTCCAGGGCACCACATAACCTAGCTAAACTCTGCCCATTCTCAAAGATGCAAGCTTTGAGAACATCCAGAGAGTCCCCTTTGTAGGAAAGCCCCAATGTCCTCATGATGGGAACTGAGGAAGCTGCAGCAGGTGGCTCTCCAAGCAGCAGGCTCTGTCAGGTGGGAGCAGAAGAGAGGAGGGAGGAGGCCATGTAGATATTACAGCTGAACAGACTGGCTGTGGGAGAAACTGAGATGAGCCTTGACAATCCCAGAAATGACCAGGGAAGACTTTGAGGGGGCAAATGCTATCAGCCAAGCAGGTGGAGGCTTGTGCCAACACAGTTTGTATTTCTAGGTTGGTGGCATTTCTGTTGCAAGTGGACAAGACAGAGTTGGCTACGGTTTTCCCATACAGAGAAATATGGCCTACCTAGATTCTCAGAGCAAGTGACTGCCAGTGAGAAGTCTACCTGGAAAGCCAGAGTTCAACTTCTCTGTTAGGATGTGAGGATTATGTAGACAGAGCAGGAATCAGGAGAATAATTGGCAGCCAGGACCTCTCCTATCTCTAGGCTGTACGTGGAACCAGACAGACAACTAGTCTGTCACTGGTTCAGATGGCCTCTTCTCCTCCCCTGGGCCTCAATTACCTTATTTATAAGGTGAAGGGATCACATTTCATCTCTAAGGTCCTTTTCAATACTAGTGTCCTATATTGTTAAAGAATCTACAAACAAGAAAGAAGTTAAAATAAATCAGAGTGACTGTCCTGAGCATATAAATAAAAGTGTGGCCAGACCAAGAAGCAGTAAGATGTGGTGGCTGAGGGTTCAGACTCTACACTCAGCCAGACCTGGGCTTAGGGCCATGATCTGTCTCTTACCCTATGACCTCCTGCTTTTAAACCTCAGATGGGTTTTCCTTATCAAATGGGAATAATACCACCAATCTCAGGAAGTAGTTTTGAGAACAAAATAATATACTCATGATAGCAAAGTACCTAGCAAAGTACCAAGCAAATATGAGGTGCCTCACCTCATAAATGGTACTTTCAACAAACCAAAAAGATGAATCCCTATGTGATAACATTCCTTTAGGACTTCAGAAATCAAAGTATCCTGGTTTTGGTTTCCAAATCTTTGTTCCAAAAGAACTATCCATTTTCCAACCAGCAACTTTTTGAGTTCAAGAAAAAAGCCAGAACCGTCATGCCTTCCTGAAAGCTTGGTGTCTAGGTGTTTTACATGGGGGTATTCCCAGGGTTAACTCTGGACTCAGAAAGTTGTGCAGAGGCCCTCTATCCTGGGAAGGGCCCACCCTTTTTCCTTTTGTGGGCCTTGTCTTGTTGGATAGCCAAATAAGAAGCTCTGCCCACTCACATTCAAAAATCTATTCATTAATGGGATGCAATTCACATTATGTGCCACTAATTACCCTAGGAAGGCAGTAAAAATTAATAAGGAACTAGAGTTTAATTGTTTGATAATGACAGGGAGTTCCAAAGTGCCCTCTTGAGTAATAAAATTAACATTTAAACTAGTTCAGTCAAAGAACCTTCCCTTAAACATAACTCTTCACCATTAGTATGGCTTATTTATTTATTTTATTTTGGGGAAGCTCTAAGCATCACAGATTTATACTGAACTTTGAGAACCTGCCTAATGTTCCAGGACAGTGACTAGAATGTTTGCAGTGTTTCAGGTGAACTATGAATGGACTCTCTATACTCATGTACACATAATAAAATCAGATTGTCCTACATTTATTTAACCAAAGATAGAGAAGCTTCTCAGAAACCATGGTGTCAGGGAGATGGAGGCTGGAGGAAGCTATCAAAACACTGACTATGGGCAGCCTGGGTGGCTCAGTAGTTTAGCCTTCAGCCCAGGGCATGATCCTGGAGTCCTGGAATCGAGTCCCACTTCGGGCTCCCTGCATGGAACCTGCTTCTCCCTCTGCCTGTGTCTCTGCCTCTGTTTCTCTCTATATCTCTCATGAATAAATAAATAAAATCTTAAAAACAAAACCAAAAACAAAACACTGGCTAGAATAGGGTCCTACAAAACCTTAAAAAAAAAATGTTGCTATAATGCCATTCTTTCACATTTGAGCTTGTATCACTATTCCAGGGTCTTTGCTAAACTTTTGTTAAAGGGAATATGGTGGTTTTAAAACATGCCTGTAAAAAGTAGAGCCTAATTTCCTTTCCCTGAATATAAGGAACATTTAGTGATTCTCTTCTAACAAATATAATATGGCAGAAGTGATGCTGTGCAACTTCTAGAATCAGATTCTAAAATGGATTCAGTTTCCACCTGGCTCCCTGTCTTGAGACATTTGCCTTGGAATCCAATCACCAGGTCGTAAGGAAGCCCAGGCACGTGAAGAACCTACAACCAGGTTCCCAGCCAGCTAGGTCCCTAGCCAACAACATCAACAGCCAGACTTATAAGTGAATAATCCTTTAGATGATTCTAGCATTCAGCCTTTGACCCACTCCACCTGAGGCCCCAGACATGTCATGCCCTCCTGTGCTCTGAACTCCTAACCCACAGAAACCAGGAAGAGATATTAAATGACAGTCATTATTTTACACCACAAAACTCAGGGATAAACTATTATGAAGCAATAGATGACTCAAAAGGAAATTTTACAGACATTGAGCCTCCTAGTCCTTAACAAAGCCCTGGGCCAGGAAGGCCTCATGCACAGAGGGTCAGTCTCAACTATGCCTGACCGTTGCCCTAGTCACCAGCTTTTCAACATACATGCTTGTCATCCTGCTGGGTGACATACCTCAAAAGAAGCTCATTAGCTCTGAGCAATCTTAAGGTTGAAGGGTTTTCTTATAATTCACAGATAGGACTAAGCACAGTTTATCTACCAGGGATGTTTGCTTTCCCTAAAGAGCTAAGGATTGGCATGGATAAGCCTTGAAAGTGGCCTTTCAGAGAGCCCCATCATGCTGTGGCTCATGTTACACATGCTTGGGAGAGAGGAAAAGCCAGCAGAGAGAAAATGGCTATGTGGCCATGCCCACCTCTCCTCCCTCCACCCCAACTCCACACCCCATGTGAGTGTCTCTCATACCAGTGCTGCTATCCTCCCAGCCAAGCTAGCTGTCTTCTCATTCATTCATTTGTTCAATATGTATTGTTTACCGCATTAGGAGAAACAGACATTAAACATATCATCAAACAAACAAAGAACTCCACTTGCCTTAAGCATTAATAGGGGGACATACATACAGGGTCTTCTGGGGAGCTAGGGATATTTAAGCTGAGACCTAAAAAATCAGAAAACCAGTAAAGCAGATAGGGGAGGGGTGGGAGCATTGTAAGAGCCTTCCAAACAAAAGGCCACACAATAGGAAGAAAGTGTGTGTACCTGGGGATCTAAGGAAAGATCAGTCAGGGTGCCAGGAGTGGAGAAATCAAGAGAGAGAATGCTGCAGAAGACTCTGAGGAAGGAGGGAGCAACCAATCATTCAGGGTCATGTAAAAAGATTTTGTCTATATTCTAAGGACAGGCAGCTACATAGTGTTTAAAACAGGAGAGTAACATAGTTAAATTTCTTCTGTCAAATAACTTCAGCCCCCAGCCCCATCATTTCCCATCTGCATGGATACCTCTTATAACCCAGACCATATTACATTGTAGTTAGCTGCTTAGGTATCTTTTCTCCCAGGCCTGCCTAATGGTCTCTTGAGAGCAGAGAACATGTCCTAACCATAACTGTAACTCCATCAGGCTTCCTACTGTCTTTGGTATGGAGTGCAAACTCTTTCTGTGGCCTGAAAGACTTGGCACTATGTGTCCCATACCCACTTCTTCAGGATCACCTTAAGTCATCTCCTTTGCTCTCCAGTGATCCATCATAATCTAGCCACAACAGCAGGCACATCACTTTCTAGGGGGCTTTTCCAGAAGCTCTGGCTAGGATAGCACAACTACTTAATATTCTCAGAACAACCAATGCTTCCCCATCACAGCACCTACTAGGATTTGTATCACTACTTATACATTATTGGTTTGATATCAATCTCTCCTCCTACACCGTCTGTTTCATAAAAGTAAAGAACTTGTCAGCCGTGGTCACCATTATGTCCCAGTACTTGGTACTGTGAGGCTTGTACTTGGCATTCAACAAAGAGTTGTTGAATGACAGGATAAATGAGTAAGAATGCATGAAAAGGTAAATGAATGGATGAATTAATGCATGATCTCAGTGGCCACCCAGGCCAACTCAACAGCTGATGTTGAAGACCTCTCTCTGATTGCTCTCCAAATACCTTCAATGACATAACCTCATTGCTGGCCTCACCGGCTCTCTACTGGAAGAAATCAATGTTAGTGAAGGCTTTATGGAATAAATGGAAAGTCAAAATGGGTAGAGAAGGCCAGGAAGGCATTTCTGGCAAAGTCTGAGTAGTTATTATCTTATTCCTTCTGCCAAGCAAGAGGAGGAAAGCTGGCAAACACCCATGTTCAGTGAATGAGTCCATGTAAATGTTGATATGCATAGCACTTTGGCTGCATTCATAAGCTCCCCAAGTCTAGGGCATTTCAGAATAGTTCACAGGAACTAATGGGGTCAAATAGATTTCTCCAGGTTAGTGCTTCTCCAACTATCTCTGGTAAAGGGCCAGGTTTTGTTTTCATTTTCAATCCATCAGAGATCAATACTTTACAAAATACAGAAATTATTTGCTTGGATAAGGCAGCAATGTCAAATTGCTATCAAGTTTCTAAATGCTTACCTACCATTTCCATAATCATTTCATCATGAGTACCAAATATTTTGTAGGCCTACAGCTAGCTGCCAACGACACTTTGAGTAGCATTAATTCAAGTCAGTACTTGCACTCCCACTACCTCATTCTTAGCCATGGCAGATATTGCTAACCCATCACTATACCTTTCCCCATCAAGCCCATGTCTGGCCTTAAAAATCTTTCTCATCCTAGTATTCAAGACAGTCATCATCATATCAAGGAAGAGATCCCACAGGAAGTTAAAACTTATTTACCATCCCTGCTCTACATGATCCATAGATTGGCCATTTGTCATAGGCATGCCCAGGATAGAGAAATATCTGTGTTTTTGTGTCCAGCCTAACGAAAAGTTTATGGAGGATGAACATTTCATAATTCAATCAGAGAAAAACAATTATCATGTGATCTCACTCATATGTGGAATTTAAGAAACAAAACAGAGGATCATAGGGGAAAAGAGGAAAAAATAAAACAAGACAATCAGAGAAGGAGAAAAACCATAAGAAACTCTTAATCATAGGTAACAAATTGAGGGTCACTGGAGGGCAGGGGATGGAGGGATGGGGTAACTGAGTGATGGACATTAAGGAGGGCCCATGATGTAATGAGCACTAGGTATTATATGAGGCTGATGAATCACTGGCCTCTACCTCTGAAACTAATTTTAATTAACAATTATGTGTTAATTGAGTTTCAATTCTTAAAATTTTTATTAAATAATTTTTTTAAATAAACGTATATTCCAGGTAATAAATAAAGAGGGAATAATAGAATTAGCATATTCCCACTTTGCAATCCTAGATAAATTAATAGACCAAATCGATGATTATAAAAGTTAACGAAAAGATGATTTGCTTTTCAGCACCAAAAAAAAAAGAGAGAGAGAATGGCCATTTCATCAAAAGAGTACCTCCTAGACTCATTCAGTCCGTTAACAACCTTTTTGCAGCTTGAGAAACCCTTAATTCCTACATCCTAAGAGAAGATGTAGCAATCTATACCACATACAGAAACTTCTGATGTGTTCTCAGATTTAAACTATGTGGATCACATTTGGGAACAAACACTGGCCCTTTATTGCTTTGATTCTCTTTCCTCAAATTCTCCATTCCTATGACTCACCTGCTTTTATTTCAAGTTGTCACAGGGGCTCATTCACAGTGGTTGTTTGCATTTCTCATTGAACTCTTTGTCAAAACAGTGAGGGTTTTCATTCCTCCCATATTCAATCTTTTCTTAAGCAGGATTAAAACCGTTTAGCTCTTCTCTGGTAACAACCAAGCTGTGATCCAACTTCCAGTCATTGTCTCTGAGAGGCCACAGAAGAATATACAAGGGGGAGAGAATTAATCTGTTGTCTCTGGGCTACAGATCTGAAGCTCACTCTAAAGAAAGGCAAGTTTCACTTCAAATTTTTTCTCTCAACCTCAGCTATAAAGTTTGCTTTGAAATGTTTTTTACAAGTTCTTCATGGTCCCTACAAACCACAGACTCAAGACTATTATTGCTGGAATGTATTATACAGAGCATCTGGCTAACCTGGAGCCCTCTTTAGACTAGGGGGGAAGCAATGAGGCTTGTCTAAGGAGTCAGAAGGCTGGAGGTCCTCCCTAACCAGCTGATGACCTCACAAGAGCTAATTCACCTCTCAGAGCCCATTTCCAAGGGAAACAGATAAGGTCCTAAGTGGATTGTGACCCACTTATGGGGCTAGGTGAGAACTAAACAAGACAATGTGAACAAGAGCACTTTGACAATGAGAACCCTATGTGAATGTGGGGATCTTAATTAACTGTCTTTCTGATAGCACCACAGTGAACAGGAGGCCAGCACCAAAGTAGAAATCCTGGTAGTAGAAAGAAGGGTATGGATGATCCAACATACCCTTTGACAAAGACCACTTGAGAACTGGAATGAATCTAAGGAAAAGAATGAGGGGTGGGGTGGGGTGTCCCATTTACAGTCCAACTAAGAGATGAAAGTAGCTTGAACTAGGGTGGTGGTCATGAAAGGAAAAAGTGGACAGATTCAATAATATTTGTTAGGCAAAATATCCAGGCTAGATGGTGAATTTGACATGTGAAAGGAGAAGAAGGGGGCATGTTCAGGTGACATCTTTGGCTTACTTAACTGGATGACAGACAGTATGGTTCAATAAGATAGGAAAGAACAGGAGAGACCCAGGTAAGTGGGGCACAGATGAGAGATGGTAGGCTTGCTTTTGAATGCATTGAGTTTGAGGTGCCTTTGAAATATCCAAGTAGAAATGTCAAATAGGCCATTGGAGTTGAGTGGATTTGGATAGCTCAGATATAAAATGCCAAGCATATCCACATAGGTGGGAATTGGAGTCATTGGCTAAGATAAGATCACCTAAAGAGAGATCACAAAGTAAGAAAAGAGCTGGGTGTAGGGCTAGGTCTTGAGGAACCATCACATTTAATGGCAGAGTAGGTAGGATGAACTTCTAGAGAAACTAAGAAGAAAACAGAGAGACAGAAGGAAAAGCAGAATAGAGTTTTTAACAAAGGGAAGAACATAATTCAAGAAGAAATAGCCAGTAGCACCAAGTACTGATAGGGGTTCATTTAAGATAAAGGCTAAAAAAATATCCATTATATGAGCAATGGAGGCCATAAATGCCCTTTGACCTTTCGTGATAGAGATCAAATTCCAGGTCCTTTCCAAATAGTGTCTCTTGCCTGTTCCTTGCCTCCTTGCCACCCAAGGTTAAGAACGGACCTCAGCTCTTTGGGAAACCAATCTTCTTTGGGGTCCTGAACACTGGCTATTTCAACACAACTGTTTGGGGCTTCAGCTAAACCTGTAACTTTCAGGCAGCTCTATTCCACCCTACATATTAATAAATCATATCTACTGAGATTTCTTTCCTCCAGATCACAGATGGAAAATATTCAGCATGCCTATTAACACCCACCAAATACGAGTCCACATCTGACATCACTAATCGATCACAAGTCCTCACCTAAAAATGTGTGCCTCGAAACTCTGAAAGTATCTTTACATCTCACATGGTAGGATAGCTATATAGTACAGGACCCCAAATCCCTGACCTCAGTGTTCCCCATTTACCAACCTCCTTTGAGGGACACAAGACACAGAGGAGACAGATGAGACACATTCCACACCCAGCGTCCCTTTGTTCCTGGTTTCAGGTCCCTGGCTAACTCGCCACATGCAGTCCTTGGCCAGACCATTACATCCATTCCCAACATTGATGTGATTTGCAGTGATTTGCTTTGGAAATCAAAGCTGGGGATTCTGGGCTTTATCTGAAAAGCAGGCCCTGCTGCACTAGAAAGGGGGAACAACTCAGTTCACAGCAGAGTTGTCTCTGTTTGGCATTTCTCGTCAGACATGAACACTCACCAGGTCCTGCCCAGCATGGACAATGCACATGTGACTTGCCAGCCTGATTTGGGAGGATAATAAGCAAAACAAAGGAGCAGATGATCATGGAGGCTTATTTGCCGTCTGCACGGTTTATATTTAGCCATCTTGTGACTGAGTTGCAGGCCTTGTGTGGCAGTCACCCTTGGGAAATTCAATCCTGGCAGATACAGAGTGTGACAGACCAGGGAGAGGGTAAAGAGCGTCTTAAAATGCCACTTTAAGGCACAGGAAAGAGGGTCAGACCAATAAGCAGTCAGCTGATGACAGTAGAGACTCAAAATGGAAGGGAATGTAAAAATGTGTAAGGGGACATTTTTAATAGTTTGTAAATTGCTCAGCACACAGGTGTTGAAGTCTCTTCTCACTTTTCAATCTACCTAGTGTGCCATGGGCAGAAGCCATTTCCCGGTTCCGTAGAATGAACATCCTAGAGAGGATGATCCCTAAGATGCTGTGATTCCCCCCCATGACCAGGTAAAGAGAGGCAACCTATGGGGTGTGCAATGGGTGGGGTGAATTGGGAGCTGTGGGCTTATTAAAATCTTGGGGAAGTCAGGACGCCTGGGTGGCTCAGCAGTTGAGCCCCTGCCTTCAGCTCAGGGCATGATCCTGGGTTCTGGGATCGAGTCCAGCATCAGGCTCTTGCAGGGAGCCTACTTCTCCCTTTGCCTGTGTCTCTGCCTCTCTCTCTCTCTCTCTGTGTGTGTGTCTCTCATGAATAAATAAATAAATAAATCTTTACAAGCAAAAATCTTGGGGAAGTCATAATAGAACATTCTGCAGTCTTTAAAAATGGTGGTGCTGATGCTACCCAACCAAAATTGAACTTCCATTAAAATGTATCTCAAGGGATTAGAGTACAGACACACACATATACACAAATGTATCTCAAAATTAAAATAATCTTTAGAGAAAAAAAGACAGGGCTAACCTATGTTAATGGAAATTGAAAGTATTGATAATATCTTGCTAAGTAAGAACGGCGGCTGCCTTGTGAAGCAGCTGCTTATTGTCAATAAGGCAGCACAGGGGTGGGAGACAGTGGTTACTGGAGATGGGAGGGGGTCCCCAAAGAGGAAGGAGAGTCCTCACCTCACCCCTGATGATCCCTCCCACTCTTTATTTTGGGACAAAGGTGTCTAGGAATGTGAATCCCAGAAACTGATGCTACCAGAGAAAGGAGGTTTTTATACAGGTTTTTGTTGTCACCTGTTTTGCTTTGGTTTCGTTTTTTATCTCCATGATGTTTGATAGCGGAGTCCATGAAGAGA
This sequence comes from Canis lupus familiaris, assembly GCF_011100685.1. Taxonomy (NCBI): domain Eukaryota; kingdom Metazoa; phylum Chordata; class Mammalia; order Carnivora; family Canidae; genus Canis; species Canis lupus. The sequence continues at coordinate 51,118,544 of NC_049225.1, forward strand.
CAGCCCAATCCACCATCTTCCCCCAGCTTGAGGCAGCAGGAGGAGTGTAGACAGGAGTGGGTCCTTAGGAACCCAGCCTGGTGGGGCCCTTCTTAGAACAAAACTGTGGCTTTAGACAGAAGTTCCACCTTTTGATGAGACCCAGCCTCCTAGACACAGTCTTGTCTGGGCATAAATCTTATAATTCTCCAATGACAAGGCAGGAAGGTCCTTATGGACCACTCAGCGTTCCCAGAGCAGTCCTGTTTTCATGCTGCTCTCAAGCTGGCAGCCTCCTGAGTTAGTCCAGTAAGGCTCTGGATTCCAGGATAACGGAGGGTTTAATGTGAGTTTCAGGGAGAGAAATGCTTCTCACATATAGTCATCCAGTCCCCCCGGCAGATCCGATGCTTCATCCTCATCAAGGCAAAGCAGATTCTGACTGTCATGGTGTGATTTCAAAGAGCCAAGAGTCAGTCTCTCTCTCTCTCTCTTTCTCTCTCTCTCTCTCTCCCTGCCAAAACTCCACCTGTAGCTCTTCATTCCTTTGTGTTAAAGTGTTTTCATCTAAAACACTAAATGAAAGGAGGCAGGAGTCAGAAAACAAAACTCCCTCATATGAAAGAGCCCCCAAAGTCAGAAATTATGCCAGTGGGTATCTAAGAGGGGGAGGAGGTCCCCAGACTCATCTACTTGGAACCTGAAGGGACTTTTCACATCCTGCCATCCTTTAAGGAAGGAGCAGGCTAGGTCCAGAGGGCTTACATCTCTTGAGCAGGGCCACACAGCACACTAGGAACTGGGGATGGGGCCCTCTGGATCCTATCCACATTTCAAAGGACTCCTCAAGATTACATTTTAATTCAAGACTCCCATTCCTTTGGTTTACAGACAACAGGAACCTCCCTCACCAAAAGCCCCCCTTAGAATTTTCTTTTCTGGCACTAGCATCCTTGCGAATGGAATCATCCTTGTAAATAGGCTTGGTGTACCTGAGCTGGGAGCTTGGCGCGTCCCGCACCTGCGCGAGCCCCGGCCCCTGCCCTTCTCACCTGCAGGCTTGGGCGGCCGCGGGCGCAGCCTTCGTCGTTTGCCTTGGCGCTCCTGCCCCCTAGTGGCAGCAAACTTTGCTGCAGGCACATTCCCTAGACCAACGCAAAGAAGGGAAATTGGATGAGGAGAGAGAGAGGCAACTCGCGTCCTTCTCTAAAAAAGGAAGACCTCGTTAGGGGACAGTGTTTTTAACCTCACGCACAAAAACGCAACCAACTACACATTAGCTCGCAGCAGATTTGAACCTGCGGAGAGGTGAGGCCCAAGCCCCAAGGATCCCGGGTTGAAAACAGGTTATGTAACTGACTCAGGGCCTCGTGAGACTCCTGCGGCTCCCAGGAGGCAGGAACCGAGGATCTAAGATAGCAAAGGAGAGGGACGGTGGTATAGGGCGCCCCTCTCCGCCAGCAATCACCAGCGTGAATGAGTGCAAGGTCCTGCCCTGGCTCCTCCCAGGTGGCGCCCAGTTGGAGGCCCTGATCCCCGCTCTCCGCTTGGCTGACTCCGGCTCCTTCTGCTCATCCCAGTTCAGAGCTTCCCTCCCCTTAGCGGTCGAGATGCGCCCTCATCAGAAGCTCTCGGGACACCAGGTATTTTTCTTTCATGGTTGCTGAGTCTGTGTTTCTCGGATTATTTCCACGCCCACGCTGACATGTCAGGTCCCTGAGGACAAACACCAAGGCTACTTTGCCGACTACTGAATCTATGTCTTTAAAACAGCAATGAGGACATAGGAGGACTTCAATTAATAGTTCTCAATGGAATTAATAAAGTCATAAGTGTTGGTTGAATGACTGAATTACATCTGGGTACAGATTTTAAAAAAAGCAAACAGATTTCATCTTAACAGAGAAAAGAGAACTACATTTCAGGGCTTCAGGGCTGTGGCACAAGGATTGTGATTAGTGCCCTTCTTGCCATGTCTCGGACTCGCCGCGTCTGTAAAAGACAGAAAGTTCTTCTAAAGATGGAGACCTCTCTGGACTATCACCCCAAATGCTCACCACCACCCTTGGGGCAGGGAGCTGGGCAAGTGTCTACCATAATTACGCTTTTTGATGGTCAGCCTTCACAGTCTCAGCTTTTTTTCTCTGCTGTAGTAGGAAAATCTGCCTGGGAACTGAAGGACAAATGGGTTGAGAGGCTGTGAGGATATCAGAACTGACCTCCGAGGCCACCTCACTGGGTGACCTTGGATGGTGCCTCCCCGCACTGGCTCTCCATTGTCCCATTTGTAAAATCAGGATATTGGGGAATGTAACCTCAAAACCACCAGTTTTCAGGTGTCAGAAAGCCAACTTAAACTGCAAAAAGGGGATATATATATTGCTCACGAAACTGAAAAGCCATGGATTCAGGGTTGACTCAATCCAGGATATTGAGCAACGTCATCTAAGCCTGGTTTCTCTTCTCCATCCTTCAGCTCTGCTTCCCTCTGTGTGGCTCCCCTGGTGGCCAGGTTCCTTATATATGGGGTCTCTAGCAGTTCCACGTTTTAGCCCCTTAGCAGAAAAAAATAGCGGGACTTTCTCTCAAGAGTATCAGACAAAAGTCCCAGGACTGTCCTACTGGTGTCTTTGGGCCACATGCTCATCAGTGTAGTCAGGGGAAATTCTGGGACCCACCTGAATCACACGATTGCTACAACCAGAGGCCCACCACTCCGGAAGGTGGTCAGGGAAGCACTGTCAAAATGTGGGGGTACAGTTGCTAGACAGGCAAAAACAAAAACAGCACTGCAGAGGAAGTGATCTTGAAAGACGTTTCCAGCTTTGAGTAGCCTAATGTGACTGATGTGATGCCAGGGAAGTAGAAGAGAGAATAAAGCCACAGTCGTGCCCTAGAGTTAGCCCAACTCCAAACCCTTTCAAAAAAGCCTAAATGGCAAATAAGACCCTCACCACTTCTGAAGGAAGAGAAGGGGAAATGTTAAGCAGCCCCTAAAAAGCAAGCATGACATTGACCCTGCAGAAAGAAGCCCAGGGGCATAAAATGAATGGCATTTTGATAACGCCACTAAAATGGAACATTTCTATTCCCAAAAGATGGACACTGTCAGTGAGATTCATTAAAAAAAAAAAAATCTTATTAAACTTTCCCTTTCACTGCTTCTTTGTATCTCTGGTTGAAATGGAGCAGGATGCAGGTTGCCATGGTGATGGCTGAATTTTAAATAACAGGGCTCAGGAGCTCGGGCTGCTGTCTGTACCCGCCCCAGGCAGGAAGCAGTTGGGGGGAAGGAGGAGAAAGAGGCAAAGTGAGCAAAGGAAGAAAGCTGCTGGGCTCATCCCAGGACAGTAACTTCTCCAGCCTATTCTCCTTGCACTGGGAATAAGTCCCAAAAATCAGACTCTGGCTTCTTCATAGAAGGAGAGAATGTGAAGCCCAAATGTGTAAGGACAGGATCTTCAAAGTCACTTTGCCCAACCCTTCCCTGATGCACTCTCGTGACAAATGAATTTCTCCTACACTTACACCCCTTCTCATAAGCAATGGGCCCACCCACCCAAGTTTTAGAAGGGCCACTGGCAACCTGACCCTAAGAGAAATGTTCCAAGACCTAGAGGCCCTGAGAGCGAGAGCCTTAGGATTTTTAAGTGAAAGAGGAATTAGAGGGTAAGAGCCTAGTAGTTTTCAATTCAAACAGCCATGGCCACAAATTCCAGTTCTGCTCTTTTCTTTAGAATCATCTAAGAATGAAATGGAGAAATTCAGGAAGTGAGTTCCCCATGACTGGACATACTCAGGCCAGTATAGGCCAGTGAGGAGCTGACTGGCAAGAATGTTTTTAAATAGTGCCAAGTGTCGGGGATCCCTGGGTGGCGCAGCGGTTTAGCGCCTGCCTTTGGCCCAGGGCGCGATCCTGGAGACCCGGGATCGAGTCCCGCATCAGGCTCCCAGCATGGAGCCTGCTTCTCCCTCCTCCTGTGTCTCTGCCTCTCTCTCCTTCTCTCTCTCTCTCATAAATAAATGAATAAATCTTTATAATTAATTAATTAATAGTGCCAGGTGTCAGAGAGGCAGGGCCTGCTGTGGGATGCTCAGAGGAGCAGCACACCAAGACCTTCCCCTCGAAAGTTCTAACGTCCAGACCAGGGAAAGGAGAAACCAGAGAGTAAGGCTGAAGAGAACCAACAACCAGGAAGCACGGAAATCTGCCCTGCCACTTAAATGCCATGGGAAACAGCCCTGACAGGGATAGTCTTATCTCAGCAGCCTCTCTCTGCTTGCCCCACAGACCCCAGAAAGAACTTGCACTCTTGGCTGGCCCATCCCTTGGCTCCCAAAGAAAATGGCTCTTCTGTCTATGTCATAGTCAAGGCCATTCTGTGTATGTCATGGAATGGCTTCTAGAAGTTAAACAATAATAGTAATAATAATTCTATGTTTCTAACACAAAAATTGTTTCTCTAAGCTGGAAAGTGGCAAGATTATTATTATTCTCCCCAGAAGAAAGGAGAAGGGCCAAGCAGATGGGCCACTGTGACCTGCATCCCTCCACCTGTCCTGTGCCCCAGGCCTGATAATACAGCACCTTGGGGCTGGATTCCCCCTTCAAGATTCCCTGGGCAGCTTAGGATGAACAGGAAAATGGCAGTACTTTAAGAAAGAGAATAAAAGCCAGACTCAGAACTTTTAAAGGGAAGTGGCCCAGCATTCCTACCGCCAGATCAGACTTCTGTACCTTCCTGAACAGCAGCAAGAATGCAAAGGCCCCCAGCCCCAAGGTGGCAGAAGGCAGCCACCCAGCATTGGCCTTGGTCTACCATTGGTGCTGCCCAAGACCTACAGGCTTCTTTTTCTAGGGTCAAGCTTAGATCCCAAACCACCATCTCTGCCCTCATAAATCCTGCCCTGCCTGCCCTGCATATGTGTGTACACACACCTTGCCTGGAACAGAAGCAGCCTGTGGCTTTAGAAATAGCACCCAGAAATCTATATACACTAGGCTGGTACAGGCACGAAATAGCTCCTGAGGAATGCCCAGAATCCATTTGCAGAAAACCAGAGATTAGGGCCATGGGAAAGATGGGGACATATTTTCCACTCCATACCTTTTTGAACAATGTTTCTCACATGCATATAGGTCTTTTCAGAAAATAGATTCTGTTCTTCCTTCTAGAACATATATACTAAATTTGTCTTTTTCCTGGCCACTTGAGGTTATGAAAACCAAGTGTAATTTCTATTCTAACACTAAGAGTAAAGCACTGTGATGCCAGCCCAGGTCTTACCCATCCTTTGCCTCAGTTCCTGGGGCTGTAAAATGGAGTTGAAAAAAACCTACTCTACTTGTCTCAGAGACACTTCAGGAGTTCAATGAGACACAACAATAATAAAAATGATAATAGTTTTTTTTTTAAGATTTTATTTATTTCAGATAGAGAAAGTGAGTGAGTAAGCACAAGCAGGGTGAGGGGTAGAGGGAGAAGCAGACTCCTCGCTGAGCAGGAAACCAACATGGGGTTCCTCCCAGGGCCCTGAGATCATGACCTGAGCAGAAGGCAGATGCTTAACCTACTGAGCCACCCAGGTACCCTGCAATGATAATAGTTAAATAGATTGAGTACTCTTCATGGGCTGGGCAGAGTGCTATTCTCTCAATCTTAAAACAGGCCTATAACATATAGTATCAATCTCATTGTAAAAACTAAGAAAAAAAAAGGCAGAGAAGGAACTTGCTTAAAGACATGCAATTATAAATCCAGCGTTCTTACTCCAGAACCAACACTTTTACCCACTAAACATAATCTGTCCATTAGAATTCATTATCCTAGATGCAGCTTCCTGTCCCAAGAGGTTTGGGTGAGTGGATCAGATAGCTTCCACCTGTTTTCCCCAATACTGGAGTCTCTGCCTTTGCTTAATAGAGTTTAATGAGGGGGCAAGAATATAGAGATAGGAAAATAAGCAAATCCCAGAGTGGGATCCAGGTTCTAAATGCCAGGATCTGTTTCATGGCAGAGACCAGAATGGTGGGTGTGCCTCTAATGGCAAGAAGCCCCACCTAAGGTTCCCAGAAGCACAACTGACTTGTTCGTGCCCCACCCCCTGTCACCAAGGCAAGGAGGGACCTAGGATGCCAGGCCTCAATCACTGTTCCTAATTTACTGGGCCTTCCCAATTCACACTTCCCCTTTCAATCTCCTCCTCTCTCCTGCAGACTTTGCAACCCTCTGCAATTATCTACCAACTTACAGTCATGCAGCCCCTCCTTGAATCCTACAAGGGATGAGCAGCTCGCTATCCACCCACCCAAACCAATCTCCACCTACCCTCACGTGTTTGCAAAGCCTCTGCTCTGAAACCTGTCTCCCTGCTTTGTCTGGCTCTCTGCCTCTTCTTCCACGGTTTCTGCTGCTGCCATTCGCTCTTTATCTCCTCTCGCCTTTGAGATTGTCTCCACCTCATAGCTTCTGCTTCCTCATTCTTGCTTCTGTTTTCTTCTGTTCCTTCTGCCCCCTGTTAGCCTCTATCACTGCCTCTCTCCATGAACATTTGAGCTTCTGGGCCTGCCACCAGCTGTCTGATTTGCTACCCCTGGCCCCACAGTTCAAATTCCCAAAAGAGAGAATCAGATTGGGCAAGCTTGCTCCAGTTTGGATAAAGCTCTTCAAAGCAGCCTGTAGAGCCGCAGCCCTAGAGTCCATATTACATTTGATCTGTTGTAATTGGTAAAAGGGTGAACCATATAAGTATGGGCTACCCCCCTAGAAGATCATAGGAGAAGCCTGCCGTCTTTTGGTTACCAATACGTTCGTTTTGCATGCCAACTGCATTCAAAAAATATTGGCTGCTTTACAAACAGTGTTGAGAGGGACTCAGAGGTTACATCCAAACTCCACGAAAAGATTAATCAGTTGTATTTGCCATGGGCATGCAAAAAAAAAAAAAAAAAAAGCCTCAGGCTTCATGTCAGTTACTAGCCATTTTAGTGTTAGACCATGTGATCTGATGAGGACAAAGTAAGTGGAAGCATCACCTTCCTCATTGTGAATTTCCTGCTTCGCTTTATGAGGGTTAAGATTACATTTGCTTGTTTAGACGGATGGATCACATCCTGACTTCACATTGAACTTCAGCCTCATAAAGTGTCTAAGACTTTTTCATACCTGCTATTAAATCACATTTCTCCCATCCCATATTATACCACGAAAAGAAAGAAACCAAACAGTTAAATTTTACACTTTTCCTTAATAAAGTTCACCTTGTTTAATTTAGCCTGTCACTCCAGCCTATTGAGATCTTACTATGAATGATGTCTTTTTCCAGCCTGTTTGATAAATTGCTTACACTCTGTCTACAAGCCTCTGCCCATGAAATGGAGGTTAAATGTTTATGCTATCTTCTTCACAGGACTGACACATTGAGAGTTTCGATTATTTGCTTCCATGGACCTACTTTTCACTGTTTGGGGGACAACTGCTCAATAATTTCAGAAGATTATTTTAGACTCCAAAGTGCATGCAGGCATTTGTCCGTTGTGTCCTACAGTGAAGATAACCAAAACTAGTTAAACCATTTCATGGAGGAGGCTCCTTTCTTAGAATAAAAGCTGTTGTTCATTAAACAACCATTCTGGGTGATGGATGCTTTCATGCATTATTTCTAATCCTTAAAACAATTTCAAGTGCAGGGTTTTATTATCCCCCCACCTTTTTTTTAGGGATTAGACACCTGAGGCATAAAGTGTTTAATCACTTTCTGAGATCACACAGCTGGTGTGTCGTAGGGCTGAATCCCAGCCCCAATCTGCCTGACCCAAATCCTATGCCCCTTCCACTGTGTCACACGTCTTCTCCCTGAAGTGCCTGAGTGACAGCAAAACTTACTATTGATGACTGATGGCGGAGATTGGGGGTTCATGCATATAGTTATCCACGGGTGACATTTTTGTAAAGCACACCTGCATTAGGTCTTTAAAAGTATGATATATAGCTATACTTAAAATGTTATAGTTATTAAAAAGGAGGTAGATCTACATATGTTCATACAAAAGATATTCAGAATGTTAAGTATGACTATTCTGATCTTATTACATTAATGTGCGGTAGGAAGTAAAGAATTATAGGAGACTTCCAATTTCTATTTTTAATAATTCCATTTTAATTGATTTTTACATTTGTATATTATGTGGGAATCAAAGAAAAATTAGGAAAACAATGTGTCAGTATCATCAGTTCCTGGGGCACCTGGGGGGCTCAGTCACATGAGTATCCAACTCTTGATTTCAGCTCAAGTCATGATCTCAGGGTCATGGGATCAAGCCCCACATTGGGCTCCACACTCAGCACAGAGTCTCCTTGAGAGTCTCTCCCTCTGAGCCTCCCCTCACTTGCTCTCTCTCTCTCTCAAAGAAATTAAATAAATCTTTTTTAAAATTCATCATTTCCTCTTACCCTTCAATTCCTGAATGTCATGCATCTGTGATGCATAAAGATCTGAGCCTCCTATATCTGTGGCAATAATACAAGAAACACACTGTCTCATATACAGACATGGAGTAGGAGAGCACCTGTTAGTTAATTTGATGGTTAACTGACTTATGATGTCCTAAGGCATCTTTGCATCCTCTATCCTCAGCATGCCACTTGGCCCCCTAAACGTCATTAACTGGCCACCATAGCTCTAGGCATTCCAAGCAGCTCTGATAATATCCAGTGAAAAAAAAGGCAACTATTTCTTCCTATGTCACTCTTTTTAGCATCAAGAAGAACCTATTCTAGAAACATCCACAGCAGACTTCTCACATCCTGTTAGTCAGAATTGCATTCCTCACCCCAGCTAATCCAACAGTTAATAAATGGGATGAGGTCATCAAGCTCGAAATGGACAAATGATTTGCCCTCTGCAACTGAAGAGGCCAGCCCACTTTCAAACACATGACTTGTCTACTCCCTGAATGATACTGGAATTCTACTAACAGGGAAAAAGAGGGGGAAAGGCTGAAGGTTACCATGGTGTCACACTATTCCCTAAATTAATTATGATACCGTGCTACTCTTATGAGTGTTCTCATCCAGCAGTTCTTTGTCCCTCCCCACCCACCTGACCCCATGTATTCTCAGAAGCACATTGTTTCTGAACCAGATATATGGTTTATAAACTATTTGAATATCAAAGTGTCCCCGAAAGTACTCCTGATTTCATTACTGTTACTTACACCAAAAGGAATACTCATAAAGCCTCTGCTGAAAATCCAAAGCCATGGTCCAGTTGATTTCAGAAACTGAGAATTCTAAAAGCAAGCAAATGAATTTTAGTGGTGGTAATATATGGCTCAGTTTAGCAGGATATAGAGTGTTCGACAAGAAGGATTAAGCTGAGTAGATTTTAGAAGAGAAATTTAAAAACATGTTTTAAAATAAAGCTCTCTACAGGTAGGGTTCAATGTGCTCTGCCAATCCTCTGAAAAATTGGAAGAAGGTACCACCACCCTTCATGGTTCAGCCTTTTGTCCTTTGGGAATTCATCAAGATAAAAGTCTCAAGATGCATGTTACAAACTTGAGCAATCTCTGATAAGGAATTGATTTTTCTGGTAGAGGAGGTTGCTGACCATGGCTGCCAGGGAAAGAAAGTGAGAACAAGGAGCTGTTTTTCCAACTTTGTCAAAGCTGGACCTTGAATACAGTTATCTTAATTCTTCTACCCCCATCATCACTCTCTGTTCCCTAAAATGCCCTTGGCTTTGGCTCACCCCTTGTGCTAGATGCCTTTGTTTGCTCCTCCTGTGCCACTCTCCTCTCATCCCCATCCTGCTTTGTGACCCCAGAGGCTGACCTGCAGGAGTGTATCAATGGATCCTTGCCCTCTGAATTCTAGTTGGGTCTGGCACTGGCGGGAGAGCCACAGGAAGTAGAGAGCACCTAGTGAGATTGGAATGTTTATTCCCCACATTTCCTCACTTTAAGGTCCCCAACCGCTGGCTTCATTTGGAGTTCTCAATGAATAGTCCTATTTCCCCAATCCCAGTAACCCACCCCCTCATCTGCCATAGCAGTGGTAATGGAGCCCCACTATTACTAATCTGGGGTTCTATGCTATGCCTTGTGGTTTCCCTACACCCTGCCCACGCCTTTGTAAATAGCTTCTTTATGAAACTCTGCTTGAGTTATCCTAATTTGAGGGTGCCATCTGTTTCCTGCTAACACACCTCTCTAATTTGATCTTATATGGGCTGAATGTTTTGCTTGGAGATATTTCTGTATTCCTGCCTCCTGAATCACTGCTCTGCATGGGGGCAAAATCCTCAACCTCTGACGTCACACAGAAGTGGGTTCAGATCCCACTCTACCATCTACAGCTAGAAAACCTCAGGCCAGTCACTTTACTTCTTCTGAGCTTCAGTCCTTTCATCTGCAATATGGCAATAATAATAATAATGGTATTCTCTCCATGGGGATGCTGAGAATCAAATGACAATGGGAAGTGGTGAGGAGTGGGATGAACAGCCACATCTAAAAAGGAGGTGCCAGCTCCCCAGATCCCAGTGATGGTTGTCGTGAAGAAAAGCCAGCCCAGAGTTGCCAGTTCTTCTGATACTTCAAGAAGCCAGAAACCTAGATCTATATATGAAGTCTCCCCTTCATCCCTCCCCACCCACCCCTTGACTACAATGTCGGTACCATAAAGATAGTAATGACTATTTTATTCATTAATGTATTCTGTATACAGACTAGAAGAGTATGCAGCACATAGAAATGATCAAAAAATCTTTGCTGCATAATTTTTCCAATTTTTAAATACTAGAAACTAGTGAGGGTGAAACAAAACCAGGGTAGGGAAGGTGCCACATGACTGCCAGAAGGCAAGTACCTCCTTAAATTTGGTATCTTAGGCATGTCACACACCCCAGCCCTGGCCTTGAGCACAGCACCCCTGTGAATTGCTACTTCAGACTTCTGCTCTAGAACCACAACTGAAAGGTGTTAATGATGGAAACTTTGGGGGGACCCAGCTAATAAGGCCATATTTTCATGAAGTGGGGTATAGCCATCATCTGCATAAATATGCACTGTTCACACAGCTCACCTGCAACCAGACATTTAATCATTGTGCCCAGGGCTGAAAGGAGATGCAGCAACTTTTTTCAACCTGAACAGCTCACGGATCCTCCCTCTACCACAGCCTGAGGATACAAATCCAGTGAGCTGTAGATTTGTTACCCGGTTTATAAATGCCAAGGAGACAGCTCTTCAGCAAAAGAATGACTCGGTGGACACATTACAGATAAATAATGTATGAAACCACTTCTATTTTAACCGCACTTTGCAGTGACACTAATATTGATGAAAAATGTTAGCATATGTTATATGGTGTTATATTCAGTGAGAGATGAGGTTTCGCAGGCTCTGGGCCACTTCTGATCTGGGCCAGAGGTGTGAGAAACAGCAGATGCCAGCTGATCCATGTTAGTCCCTGTATGAAATAGGCTCTTGGGTCAAATAAGACAAACACTTAACCCTAGCAAGTATGTTGTGGTGACTACTGTTGGTTGGCTGACCCAACAGTGCTTACCAAATCCCTCTCTTCTAATCAACTTCCACTCCACAGGTTGGAAAAGTTTCCAGTCTCTCCTGCAATTGGCAATGGTCACATAAAACACAATGAATCATGAGTAGAATTCTGCTGAGTGAAAGAAGGAGTTCTGGGAAGAAAATGTGCTTTTCTGATAAAAGGGGCAGAAGTGGTGGGTCAGCACCAACTGTTTCACTCTCTTCCTGCCCTCAAATGAGATGTGATGTCCAGAGCCTTTGCAACCATTTTAAAACCAAAAGGCATGAGAGAGCAAGACTGCAGTCTTGATGTTACTGAGCCTCCAAACCAATGTTAATAAGTGCCCATACTCAGACTAGATGAGAAAAAACAAATCCTATTTGCATAAGGTTCTGTGAGCTAGATGGCTTGCTCAAAACAAATGAGTACCTTCTGATACTCATCTTTTTTAAAAGAAAACATTTATTTATTTGAGAGAGAGTGGGGGGGGGAAGGGGCAGAGGGAGAGAATCTTCAAGCAGACTCCCTCCTGAGTGCAGAGCAAAGCGAAATACAACCTCAAGACCCATGAGTTCATGACCTGAGCCAAAACCCAGAGTCAGATGATTAACTGACTGAGCCACTCAGGCAGCTTTTCTGATAATTATCTTAACCTCTCTGTGTCTCTGTGTTTAATCTGCATAATAGGAATAATAACAGGATCTACTATTGTGAGAGGCAGGGGCTTTAATGAGAATGTATTCAAAGTCTTGAAATAGAGCTTGGCCCGTACTAAATCCTGAACACTAGCATTATTATGTATTCATGAATAAGCTACTAGGCTTTTTTTTTATACTTCCAAAGCCATCACAAATAATACTTGAACCAATGTAATCAAAAAGCTAAAAGGAAATAGAGATAGATATGTAGGATGATGGATGGATAGATAGATGAATGTGGGGGATTTGGAGTCAGGAGTCGCAATGCTAAATGTCCAATAACAGAGAAATGGTCATGTAAACAAAGGCACATTCCCTCCATGAACTACAGATTCAGCCATTTAAGATGCACACAATAAAGGCCATAGAAGGACAAGGGGAAATGCTTATGATAAAATCTAAAATAACAAAAACAGAACATGCAGACACACAGACACACAAATTACATTTAAAGGATTATCCCAATTGTATTTTTAAAAACAGTGAAAATGAAAAGAAATAACCCAAAATGGTAATTTCTGAGCTTGTAGATAACTTTTTTGTCCTTTATGATTTTCGGCACTTTCCAAATTCCCAGTAAGACAACAACAACAACAACAACAACACAACACCATAATCATTGTACAATACAAATTTTTATGGGTTTTTTTTTGCATATTCAAAATTCTTTGCAGTAAACGCCTATTGTTTATTTAATAAGAAAAATGATTTCTTTGTCAAAATAAAGAAACATACTTGTTTCCCAGAGACAAATAGCATCTGACCAGTCTTAGTAGCATCACAGAACCCAGAGCAAAAATACATTATGCTTTCTTAAAAGTTAACAACAATGTAATTTTAATATATTTTAAAGTATAACAGTGCACTAGAGGGTGAAATTGGTCATGTATAAGGGTTCGCTCCTACTTACCAAAAACAGAGGCAGAGGATAAGTCAGAGTGGGCCTCAGTGTATACTGGTATCCTTTCAGTCACATTGGAGAAATGGAGGCAGAGAATTTTTTTTTCCTTCCTTTTACATTTATGAGTATTCTCATGAATTTTTTAGATAAAAAAATTATCTTTTTATTATAGAAATTTTGGATTTGAGGCTCAGCTTTACCAGTTACTAGCTGTATGACATTAGGGAGCAGAAAAATTACACAAACTTTTGAAAACATCACTTTCCCATCTCTAAAATTATAGTTATATCTACTTCACTGGGGAATGCTGTGCTCAGCAAAGATAATGCATGTTCAAGTGTTTCCTAAACTGTAAAGTCCAGTGCAAACTTTGGTGAAAAGAACATAGGCTCTCACTAGGCAGCCTTAGTTAACATCCTGACTGTGACACTAAATAGTGTGTGAAATCTAAGCAAAGTGTATAACTTCCCTGAGCTTCAGTTTTCTCCTCTAGAAAGTAGAGATAATATCTTTTTTTATATATAAGGTACCTGGAGCATTGTAAACACCTAATATAGGAAGGTTGTAATTATATTGTCTGTACTTTCTCAAGAATAATCAAAGTTAGCTCTTCTACTTCAAAGAGCTGTCCCAGGAGACAGGAACAAGACAGAAGTTCCTTCAAAAACTGTTCTCAAAAACATTAGCACTATGAAGAGCAAAGGGCAACTGGTAAGATGCCTGGTTCCCTACCCACCCCCCAGAGCATTTTTCCAGACTCTCTAACCCAGACACCCAAGCTCTGAGCTACCTTTCTGAAATACTATCAAAAGAAAAGAGCAAGAGAGTCTAGGTGTGAAAAAAATATGAAAAAGAAATCGTGAAGGTTAATTTTATGTGTCTAGTTCACTGAATCACAGGGTGCCCATATATTTGGTCAAACATTATCTTGAGTATGTCTGTAAGGAGGTTTAGAAGTATGATTAATATTGGGATTGGTAGACTAAGAAAAGCAGATTGGCTTCCTAATGTGGGTGGGCCTGATCCAGTTGGTTGAAAGCCTGAATGAAACAAAAATGCTGATCTCCTGGGATTAAGAGGGAATTCCTTCTCCTTGACATCTTGAACATTGGTTTCTCCCTGCTTTCAGACTCAAGCTGAAGCATCAGCTTTTTGGGTCTTGAGCCTTCAGATTGGAACCATACCTTGCTTCTCATGGTTCTTAGGCCTCCAGACTCAGACTCCTAGGTCTCCAGCTTGCCGACTCACCCTGCAGATCTTGGAAATTGCCATTCTTCATAATCAACATGAGCCAATCCCTTAAAATCAATCAATCAATCAATCTATCTATCTATCTATCTATCTATTACATATATGGACACCATTTTTCTATAGAACCCTAAACAGGAATTCTCACCTTAAGTAACACAAATCCAACTGCTAGGAGGATTTGGGGAACCACTATGTTCCTGAATCATGTGTCTCTGCAGCCACACAGCACGAATAGGCAGCAACTATTGAGCAGCATGCCCAGCTTCTCACTGTGTCTCATCAACGTGAGCTGATAAATCATGACCTTCCCCTATTATTTGAGGATTGCAAATCAATACTTCCATTATTATTATTACTCCCAAGGCACCTCTCCAGGAACATCTGACCTGCTCTCGCCCAAGCACAGAGTGAAAAGGATGATAAATCTGTTTCTGAGAACCCATCGATCACAACATGAGGGAAAGGAGAAAACAGAAAGAAGAAATATAAGATATATGGAAAAGAGAAAGAAAGAAAGAAAGCAGAAGTTTGAAAAAGCCTTTAAAAACTCAGTGTCTTCCTAGAACTTCCTTTGATGGGAGCCCTTTGGGGTAATGGTTAAAATGGCAGTACCCTAGAGATGCCAAGTGTATAGATCAGGGGAATGACCCAATAATCTGCCTTAATTAACCACCTCTTCAGGTGATTTTATGCACTTAAAGTTTGCAGCTTAAAAACTTAGAGATCTTCACTCCTGGAAAGATCATTGGTAAGGATCTTGAGGTTTTGTGGTCCTGCTGTTCATCTCTCTGAGATAAGTTTTGCAGAATAACTGTATGCACATTTGTAGGAATGGGAAAGCATCTTTCATGTCAAAATCAGCTTCATTCCAGTGAAGCAGAGAAGGGATGCCCCTTGACTGACACCCATGATTTTAAAACCTCAGTGTGCACCAGTCAGCCAAAGGGCTTGTTAAAACAGAAGTTGCTGAGCCCCACTCCCATAGTTTCTTATTCACTAGGTCTTGGGTGGAGCTTGAGGATTTACATTTCTAACAAGTTGTCAGGTGATGCTAATGTTGCTTGTTCAGGAAATACATTTTGAAAACCATTGGTTTATACTGTGGATGGATTCTTGGAAAGCAGCACATTGAGGGTTCCCTTTTTTCTTATTTAGGCAGAAAAATGTAAATAATAGAGAGAAAAAAATCACCTGCTTCCTTTCCACCCACAATCCACTGAACTCACACACACACACACACACACACACACACACACACACAGCTCCTCCTAAAAAAAAAAAATCACACCATATATTGGACTATGCTTACCTTCTTCACTGAAAACATCAGGAACCTCTCTCCACTCTTCCATGGCACACATCTACATCATAACTTCCAACAAACACACAGTACTAGCACTGTCTAGATTCATAATTGGATGTGAAATTTCCTTCAATAACTCTAATGTTTTAATTAAATATGATAAGAATCAAATAGAAAAAAAAAGAATCAAATAGAGAAAAACACAAATAGAAAACACATCTCAATTCCCACCATCCCAAGATGATCCTTGATAATGAACTCATGTACATCTTTCAATGCATATATTCCGATATACATTTATAATTTTACATAAATTGAATAATATAATCTAGGTTATTTTGTGACCTTCTTTTTCTACTTATATAAAATATATTTTAATAAAGCAAATACAACCTCAGAAATCCTCAGGAAATGTATTACTTAATGGAATCTTAATACAAATCCTCTTAGGAAATGAAAGTCTTATATATATTGTGAAAATTTATCAACACTACTTGCAGGCCTACTATGCTATCGATTTTCAGTGCATGCATGTGCACACACACGCATGTATGCATTCCATGATTCATTCCTCAGGTTTGCTTTAGGAAGACTTCATCTCTAGTAAGGATAAGACTTTTGTAGTATATCAGAGTTCTTGGTCTAAGTCACAGTTCACAGCACAGATGGTCTAAAACTCAGAGTATGTGGAGCTTCTGGTGTAAATTCTGGATTTTGTCCAGCAGTCTAGGTCTAAGGACACTGATCTCTGGTTGCAGTTGAACTTCACCAATGTTCTGGTCCAAGAATGAGTCACTGACAAAAGATCTAGTAAGCAAAGGGCGGAAGTGAGGAGGGGGAGGGGAGAGGGGGAGGTTCTTGATAAGATCAGTACAGCCCATAGAGCACAGACATGCTCCACACCCATGCCAGGGGGCTTTCATAAGAACCAAGCACCCCTTTACATCCATAGAATGTAGTTACACATTTTTATACAGTATCCCTTTGCTAATTTGTCTCTATTTTCCAAATGAGTCTTGGTGTAAATACAAGAAATGCCCTGAGCACAGGCCCCAACATGCAGCAGGCACTCAGTGTCACTGAGAAGACAGTATGAGACTGCACATGCTCTCAGACCTCCCACTTTGTGCCTGCCTCTCCTCTCTGGGCCAGACCACACTTTCATTCTGTAGACTACAAGGCATGGACATTTCAGGACACCAAGGACACCAAGAGACAGCAATGAATCGAAGATGAGTTTCCTAGAGATGAAGCACACTTCTTATTCCCCCATCAAATCTAAAACCTAATGAAAGTCCAGGTATTACTATACAGCCTCAGCCCTCTGCTTAAAGGTAGAAATTGTCATCATCATAGTAAACTTGAGCTTCAGAATAGACCTAACTGACTTGCTGACAGAGGAAGACAACAGAAGGGCTTAACCCACCACATATAGCTAATCATGCCAGGAAATGGAAGGAGCCTTTAAAACCTCTGTATCCTTTTTCCCTGGGAGAAACTAGGGATCCTGGTAAAGTCTAATTAAGCCTCTTTTTGCCTTGCTTGGAATACAAAGCCACAATGTATCCCTAATGTATTTATAGAAGGCAAGGAAATAAAGTTTCAAATAAAGGGACAGGGAGACCATAAAAGGGATGTACCCATGATTCTCATCTTTAAAAGAAACTAGTTCTCTCTGCAATCCATGCTAAAGAAAAATTGTCACATGCCATTAATTCTATCTGATCCCATGAAGAAGGAAAATGCTGTATGGCAGTGCTAGGTGTCTCAAGTTTCATTAGTGATTTTCCCCAAGAGTCTCCTATAACAGCATGTAAAGCATTTAGTATAGTACCTGGATGGACCCCCGTAAGTATAATTAATATATGTAATCTAGCAGCAGCAGCTATAGCAAGAATGACTGCAGAGAGTGCTCATTTAGCTAGCCAGAACCCTGCTCAGCATAGAACTCAAGTTTTCTCACAATTAAAGAAGTACCTTTCCCATGAGCCCCCTCCCTATTCCTTCAGAGTCTGAGACTTTGCCCTTCTGTCTCCAGTCTTCCAAGTTCTTCGGCCACCCTTGGGTCTGCTCTCTGCAGTGTCCCTGAATCCACGACGACAGAGATATCCCAGCTGAAGAACTGAACTTCACAGGTCTGACACTGACACAACCCATGGAATTCAGTTCTCAAAGCTGAGGATACACACCAGCCTTCTGGAGTCAGCACAAAGCCCCCCTCCGTGTGGTCCTGGCCAGCCCCAGCCCTGTAAGATATGAGAGAGAAAAGGAAGGTGAACCCAGATCAAGTCATGGCACTCATAAGTTCTAAGCATTGGGAGGGATGTGTGCAGTAGACATTGTGCATCATTTAATAGCATTAAACAATATAGCTGGTCTTCCCTGCCTCATGTCCCCAACACGTATCATCATCCCCTTGCCTGGAAAACTCTTCCCTCTCGTTAACACCAACTTATCCTTGGGTTCTCACCTTTAATGACATTTTCTCAGAGAGACCATCAATAGCAAACACTAATTGTTCACCCAACTTTTGTTTTTCCCTCCTTTCATAGTAATAGAACCCTAGAATTTAATCTGGGCACATGAACACCTGGTACATCCCAGCGTCGTGTGACTGAGTTCTGGCTCTGAGCAGAAGTGATGAGCTTTCCAATGCCTCTTTTCTCCTTCTCACTGCCTAGACTGGGGAGCCCCTCCTCCAAGGGAAGAAAAGGAGCAACATATAGAAGATCCTTGAAAATTGTAGGACTTCCGTATGAGACCTAGACTGCTTACACCTGTACTGCTGCACCAGCAAGAATTAAATATTTGCCTCATCTAAGCCAGTGCTATTTGGAAATCTCGGCTGGAGCACCTGAATGTTACAGTTTTTCTAATACCTCTTCTCTAACCCCCATTAGCCTCCTGCTATTCTCTTTCATAATATCCAGTTCTTTCCCTTTATAGCACTTACCATAATTTGTAACTATAAATCTCTCCTTATAATTATTTGATTAATATCTATCTACCCAGCAAGACTGTTTTCCACAAGGGCAGAGACCATGCTAGGGTTTTTAACATATATATAATAGCTTTCTTGAGATATAATTCACATTGTATACTATTCACTTATTTAAAGTGTACAATACAGGGGCGCCTGGGTGGCTCAGTTAGGTAAGTGCCTACCTTCAGCTTAGATCATGATATCCAGGTCCTGGGATCAAGTCCCATTGCAGGCTCCCTGCTCAGCTGAGAGTCTGCTTCTCCCTTTGCCCCTCCCCCTGCTTATGTGCTCTCTTCTCTCTCCCTCCCTCTCAAATAAAATCTTTTTTTAAGTGTACAATACATTGGTTTTGGTGTCTTCACAGAGAAAGCAACCATCATCATAATCATTAGAACACTTTCATCATCCCCAAAATAAACCCAATACCCATTAGGCACTCTGTTTTCCCCCTAGCCCTAGGCAATCACTAATCTATTTTCTGTCTTTAAATATGTGCCTGTTCTGTGCATTTTATACAAATGAAATCATACAATATGGGACATTTGTGGCCGACTTATTTTACTTAGCATGATGTTTTCAAAGTTTATTTATGTTTTAGCATGTATGAGTACTTCACTCCTTTCAATGAATGGATAATATTCCATTGTATGGATATACCACATTTCATTTATCCATCCATCAGTTGATGGGCATTTGGGTTGTTTCCATTTTTTGCCTATTATGCTTAAAGCCTCTGTGAACACTTGTGTACAATCTTCTGTGTAGACATACGTTTTCATATATCTTGGGTATATACCTAGGAGTAGAATTTCTGGGTTATATGGTAACTCTATGGTTGACCTTTTGAGGAACTGCCAGACTATTTTCCAAAGTGGCCACACTATTTTACAACTCTACTAATAGTATATGATGGTTTCAATTTCTCTACATCCTCACCAATATTTGTTATTCTCTTTCTTTTGATCATAGCCATCCTACTAGGTGTGAAGTGGTATCTTGCTGTGGTTTTGATTTGCATCTCCCTGATGGTTAATGATGTGAGCATCTTTTCATGTGTTTACTGGCCATTTGTATGTATTCTTTGAAAAAATGTGTATTCAGATCCTTTGTCAATTTCCCAAGTGGGTTTTCTTTTTTATTGACTTGTAATAGTTCCTTATATGTTCTGGATGCAAGTCCCATATATATGATTTGCAAATATTTTTCTCATTCTGTGGGTTGTCTTTTAACTTTCCTGATGGATGTGTCTGTGTGTATTTTCCACAACATTATTTCTAGCTTTAGTATAATGTCTGGATCATGGTAGGTACTCCAGAGTTTAGGAAGAAAGGAAGGAAGGAAGGAAGTTTTAGATATCACGTCACTAATTTCCTTATTTTATAGATGGAGAAATGGGAAGTCTAAAGGTACTCAGATGTCAGCATGATGAGATAATAAAAACAAGGAGCTAGAAGTTAGAACTGGGTTCTAGTCCCAGCTTGTTTCCTACTACTGTAAGAACTAGGCAAGTCACATAACCTCTCTGCACATCAGAGACCTCCTCTTTCCATAATTTGCAACTATAAATCTCTTTCATGGAAGGAGCAAAGGAACAATGCATGAGAAAGTATTGCTTGACCATGAGTTATAATTAAGGCCCAAGATCAAATAGCTTAATCCATCAAGTCAGAAAAAGTTAGTGGCTGGCTCAGTTTTGGTCCAGGGTACATGCTGGGGCATCATAATTCATTTTTCAGATTGTTGCCAATTTCCATCATCAGTTGGGATACTTTCTGGTTCAATGCAGGGAAAGAGTCACTAAGTCCCAAATCACACAAATTCTGAGGCTTCCTATCCACTGAGAGTCCTAAACAAGAAGTGATCCTTCCACTAAGTATAGCCCCGATCAGGGATAATGTCTTATTCACTACTAAATCCTTAGCACCTAACACTGTGCCCATCTATGGTAGATGCACAAAAGTATTGTTTAATTAGTGAACAAATGAATGAACAAATAAATATCAATTGTAATATGAACCCAAATCTCAAAATTTTAATGAAGCAGATGAGAATGAATTTACCAGGTAGAAGAATTCTGAGGTAGCATCTGGGCATATCTAAGGGTAGTAACACAAAATGATTAAAGAACAGGCTTTTGAGTTTGTCTACCAGGGTTGTAATCCCAGCTCTGCCACTGGCCAGCTGTGTGAACCTGGACAAGTTACTGACCTCTCTGAGACTCATTTTTCCCACCTGTACTATAAGGATAATAGTAGATCTACGTCACTGAGTTGTTGGGATTAAGCCAGGTAATGGTTCTAGAACACAGTGCCTGGCATGAAGTAAACATTCAATAAACGGTGTTTTATATCAGAATCAGGAATGAGTGATGTGACAGATTAACAAAGTCTGTGACAAATACAGAAAGGGGGGGAAAAAAAACAAATACCGAAAGGGAAAGAGGCAGCCACATATTTTTTTTTCTTTTTTAAATGTTATTTATTTATTCATGAGAGAGAGAGAGAGAGAGAGAGAGAGAGGCAGAGACACAGGCAGAGGGAGAAGCAGGCTCCATGCCCGGAGCCCGATGCGGGACTCGATCCCAGGACTCCAGGGTCACGCCCTGGGCCAAAGGCAGGTGCTGAACCGCTGAGCCACCCAGGGATCCCCAGCCACATATTTTAATCTCTGCTTATACTTATATTTGTTTATATCTATCGCTGTGCTACACCCATGCCTTTCACTCCTGTTCCATGCCAGGCTTCATGCTCCATTCATCCATGGCCCTAAGCCAAAACTCCAGGCATTTTTTATTCTGGTTGGATCCACACAATTTGGTGATTACTATATACATGTCTTGTACTGCTCATGCTGTAGCATCAATTTTGCCTACTCAGAATGATCCCCTGGCACTTGCTTCCCTGGGTGGCATGTAATGGCTTCTCTATCACCCTCAACTAAATGTAGCCTTTTATACTTAGAATACAGTGCAATGGGGCAGCCCGGGTGGCTCAGTGGTTTAGCGCTGCCTTCAGCCCGGGGCCTGATCCTGGAGACCTGGGATTGAGTCCCACGTCAGATTCTCTGCATGGAGCCTGCTTCTCCCTCTGCCTGTGTCTCTGCCTCTGTGTGTGTGTGTGTGTGTGTGTGTGTGTGTGTGTGTGTGTGTCTCATGAATAAATAAATAAAATCTTAAAAAAAAAAGAATACAGTGCAATGAACAATGTACATATCTGCCTTGGAGGGACTCCACTGTTTCATCTCTTTTTTTTTTTTTATTTATTTATGCTAGTCATACAGAGAGAGAGAGGCAGAGACACAGGCAGAGGGAAAAGCAGGCTCCATGCACCGGGAGCCTGACGTGGGATTCGATCCTGGGTCTCCAGGACCGAGCCCTGGGCCAAAGGCAGGCGCCAAACCGCTGCGCCACCCAGGGATCCCCACTGTTTCATCTCTTAAGTAAATCTTGCTTCCTCCCTTGATGTGAAGGAAAACCAAGATATGGAAGAAGAAAAAGTGATATCTACATCCTAATGTGATCCAACATGGATGACCCTGAGATAAGAGAGTCAGCAACAAAAAAATCTAATGGGAAGTGGGGAGCCACACAACATTAACTGCCAGGTACAACCGTTTGCCAGACCCACACAAGCCACTTGACATGCAAATCTCGCTTCACTCTCACAACCCATAGGAAGTAGATATTGTTGCCATCTCTACTTGACAAGAAGAAAAAAAATTGAGAGGAGGAAGAGAAAGGGAAGGAAGTAGGAGGACTAGAAGGTAAACAGTTAATACATTCAAACTAGCACACACAAAACTAACATTTCTTTTCAAAAGATTTTATTTATTATTTGAGAGAGAGTGAGAGCATTTGTACATGAGCAGCAGGCAGGGCAGAGGGAAAGGGAACAAATCTCAAACAGACTCTGCACTGAGTGCAGAACCCAACATGGGGTTCAATTTCATGTCCCTCAGATCATGACCTGAGCTGAAACCAGGAGTCAGACACTTAATGGACTGGGTCACTAAGGTGCCCTCATAACTAATACCTCTAACCATTCTGCCCCACTGCCTGCCTCTTGAAAAAGTTTAAAAAATAAAGAAAATTTCTTCCCTAAAGGAAAATAAGGTGCCAAGGTATAGAGATGAAAAATAAGTAACTGTAGGAGGTAACATGTAACACATATTCAGGCAGGCCTCAACAAGAGGGGCCAGCAGCTGGTGGAAGGAAGACCTCACTCTGTGACCGGCCCCTAGGAAGATACCCTCCTCCCACAGTCCACCTTGGCTCAGTATGTGGAATTCAGAGGCCCAGGCTAGAACCCTGGCATATTTGACTCATTTCTTTCACACCTTCCATTCAACTTTCCACAAATCCTGAGAGCTCTTCTTCACAGCATAGAGGAATCTAACCCTTTACCCTCACCCAAGACCCATCACCTGACACTTAGACCCCAGCAACCACCTCCTTGCTGCCCTGTTCCCCTCCTGCCTCTATGGTCCACCCTCAAACAGCAGCCAGAGGGATCTTACCAGCAGGTGAATCAGATTCTGCCACTTCCCTGCCTAAAGCTCTCCAATGGCTTCCTTCACACTCAGAGCAAAGTCCAGACCCCTTAGCATGTCCTGCAGGCCTGTGTGATGTGGCCTCCATCTGTCTCCAGGCTCATTTCCTACCATCCTTCCTTCATTCACCCACTCCTACCCATGTGGCCTCCTTGCTGTTTTGAGTCCCCCAGGCTCTTTCCTTTTCCTGGAATGTTCTTCTTCCAAATATTTGCAATGTTCACCTCTCATTTCTTTCAGACTCATGTGTCATCTCATTAGGATCACCTGACCCCCAAGCTAAAATAACCACAAACATGCTCACTCTCACCCCTGTGTGCTCCATCCCCCTGCCCTGCTTTTTTTCATTAAATTTCTTTTTTCTTTTTTTGTTTTAAAGATTTTTATTTATTTATTCATGAGAGATGGAGAGAGAGAAAGAGAGAGAGAGAGAGGCAGAGACATAGGCAGAGACATAGGCAGAGGGAGAAGCAGGTTCCATGCAGGGAGCCCAATGTGGGACTCAATCCCGGGTCTCTAGGATCACACCCTGGACCAAAGGTGGCGCCCAAACCACTGAGCCACCTGGGCTACCCCCTTCATAAAATTTCTATTCTGTGATAATTCTGCTTATTTATTACCTATCTGCCTCACAAGACTGAAAATATGCACTTTGACCAGAATTGTGCCTGGTGTAGTCAGCCAGTTCTCAACCTGAGAACTTTTTTTCATTATCATCCCTGAAAGAGCCTCTTTAGACATTTTTTCCTAATCACCCCCACTATGAAATTTTAATACCACAGGTATACTGTTTATATGCTATATGTATGTCTGTACGTCATACATAAAAACAGTAAGATTTTTTTCACCACCCCTCCCCAAGAGCCAATTTTCATGTTCTGGGAGCATATTTCCCCCATTGGGAATGCATGGAATACATGCTTGATGAATATGTGTTGAATGGCTAAAGCTCATGAGGTGAACAGCAAGCTGAAAGATGGACATCACACAAGGAATTAAATTCGGCTGGGGAAATTCCAGGTGATCTCCCCATATCAACCCTCCAATCTTAGTATGAATACATCCCATCAGGCTGCTTCTGGTGGCTACTTTTTTAAATTCAGGTTTTCAGCTTTTATTTTAACCCTGATCTTGTTTGTATCCCAACTCTTACTGCTATTTTGGATGCTTAAATTCACTTTTCTTTCACCTTCCTCTCATCCCCAAGCGTGTTTTAAAAAACAGATGTCCCCCTCCATTCATCCACAATGCATCCTTCATCCCACAAATCATCATTGAGTTTCTATGTGAGCCAGACTCTGGGATAAAAAGATTATTAATATCCAGCCCCTGCCGTCTGGGAGCTTATGGGTACATGAGTGTAGACAAATGGGCATTTATACAACATACAAGTGCCCTAGTAGGAGAGACCATTTGCTTTGAAAGGACAACTATATCAGCCCAGAGGAATCCCTCCTTCCACAATATCCACTCATTCATTTGTTCATTCATTTGTTCACTTATCCATTGTCATTTACTTATAGAGCACCTGCTTGATGTCAGGCTCTGAGACAAAAGCTGGAGATATAGCAGGGATCAAGAGGAACATGACCCTTGCCTTTGACCCCATGGAGATCACCAAATAACAGGAGAGACCAAGATCTCAGAACAGTCAAACAAAACAAATGAGCTCAAATGTGAGCAGTGCCACCAGTGGAAAAGCACAAAATCCTATGAAGCATCTGGTGGTTAGGAAGAAGTGACATTTAAGAAGAAATCCATAAGAAGAAAGGAAGGAGAAGGAGAAGGAGGAGAAGGAGGAGGAGAAGAAAGAAGAAAGAAAAAGAAGGAAGAAGGAAGAAAGAAGAAAGAAGAAAGAAAAGAAAGAAGAAAGAAGAAAAAAGAAGAAAGAAGAAGAAGAAGAAATAATAATCCTGAGTGTGCCTGGCTGGTTCAGTCAGTAGAACATGCAACTCTTGATCTGAGGGTTGTGAGTTCAAGCCCCCATGTTGGGGGCTAAGAAAATAAATCAAAGAAGAAGAAATCCTGAAGGAAAAACAGCCTGTGGACCGATGAGGAACAGGTAAAAGTGCATACAGGCAAAGAGAACAGAATGTTAAAACACTAAGATAGGATGTGACTGAGCACAAGTGTGGACTGGCAGGAGTCTCTCTGCCAGGGCCAATAACAAGGACAGGGACAGCATGGAAGTAAGGGAGGCCCAGGCAGCCCTTCACATCAGCCTTGCTTAGGAATTTGGAGTTGACCCTAATAGAAGCAAGAGGAAGCAGGGAAGCAATGAGATCCCCACTGCATTTTTTAAATATTCTGGGTTGGTGTGGCAAAAGTTGGGAAGAGGGCAAGAAATAATCCTGTGTATCCATTACCTAATCACACAATTTAACCCTTAATCCTGGAAAGTCTTGAATCCATCCGTACAAGTCTTTCGAGACAGTGAAATTCTCAGGGACAGGTATGATATTTTCAACTTCTTTAGCAGTACCCCATAACAGGAGTGTACTGCACATGGTAGATAATTGGAAAACATTTCTTGAGTAATTATTTTGTAATAAATTCTAGGCTTTTCTTAAAATTATTACTCCTTTTCTCTGCCCATCCTCTCTTGCCCCCACTATCTCACCTTCTGCCCAACTAATGCATTCTTTTATTTTTTTCTTAAAGATTTTATTTATTCATTCATGAGAGATACAGAGAGAGAGAGAGAGGTGGAGACCTCTCTCCAGGCTCCCTGGAAGCAGGCTCCCTTCAGGGAGCCCAGTGTGGGACTCAATCCCGGACCCCAGGATCACGCCCCAAGCTGAACGCAGACGCTCAACCACTCAGCCACCCAGGCATCCCCGACTGACACATTCTTGTTCTGAAGACCACCACAACTTGCAGACATCCTCCCTCCAAGCATTCTGAACAGTTACTGCATGGCACAAACAGGTGATATCAGAAGCTCTGCCTATACCAAGTTCACCCAGGCCCTCCAACCTGAGGTTCCTCAGAGCCTGCATTGCCAGCAAGGCAGTAGTTTGCTCCTGGGCTGCCCATGCAGGCAGGCCAAAATGCACTTAAACTGTATAGTCAGAATCATTTCTCAGCCACAATGGAGAAGAGGACAGAGGAACTCAGAAAAGTAATTGCCTCCTATTTATCAGAATGTACTCTGTGCTATGAGCCATTTTGTCAACTTCAGGAGATTTGTAGTCAGGAAACATAGAAACCAAAACAATACGAAGTATTTTTAACCATTGACCATTTACATTTATCAACACTACTGTTCTCTTCATCACTAGGATTTTCCCAGCGGAGAGCCCAGGAAAACTGAAGTTGCATTCAATCAATAAAAAGTTAAATTCTTTTTTAAAATAGAATTCTACTGTGTGACTCTATTGGGCAAATGTATAATTTAGCCTATGAAAAGAAATCCCTCACCTGATTTGGTCTTGGTGCATTATGATAGCCGAGTAATTCACTGCTATTTCCAAGAATTCATCCCCTTCTCTCTTACATATTTTTCCCACCATTTGAGGAAAAAATAAAAACTAACCCAAAAGTTGTTACAAATATCATCTTGCTGGGGCACCTGGGTGGCTCAATGGTTGAGCATCTGCCTTTGGCTCAGGTTGTGATCCCAGAGTCCTGGGATTGAGTCCCCCATCAGGCTCCCCATAGGGAGCCTGCTTCTCCCTCTGCCTATGTCTCTGCCTCTCTCTGTCTCTCATGAATAAATAAAAATATTTTTAAAAAATATGTTTCATCTTGCCAAACAAAATTACTACTGTGGCGTTCTGCTCTTGCTCCACAGGGTTAGAATAAAGGAATGCATTTTCCATATGTGAGGCTTTTAGGAGAGCTATTAATCTATTATAACTTTAGAAATCTAAAATCCTTTCACATCTCAATCAATCCTTGTCTTCCAGTCCACTCCTAAAGGTATAAAGGAGATGCATCCAAATTGCTTTATATGCTCACTATAAGAAAAAAAAAGAAATAGTTCCTTACAGGGAGCACTCTATTTTTAAAAAGTTTTTAAATAGTCTGCATAATTATCTCATTTAGATCTCTGCTCATAGCCTTAGGAGGAAAGCTGGAACACACATGGCCATACTAAAGAAACAGGGTCAACAAATCTTTGCCAGTTAGAAACTGCAGGGTTATCTGCTAGTGTTGAACTTCCCTAGTCCTTTGTGCAAAACAAAATCCCCCTTATAACCATGAGGTGAGTTCTTGCAATGAGAAAAGAGACTTACCAGAACACAACTTGCCAAACAAATTATTACAGCCACATACCAGGTGCCCAGCCCCTCTAGGCTTTAGAGCCCAGTCAGCCAGGAAGCAGACAGAGCCTAGCCTAACACAAAACATGCTTAAAGTCTGTTGAAATTGTCTGATGAACTAGAATTTTCGGCCTACTCATTTTAATTTCAGGACCCAGGCTGCAAAAGTGGACAACTCTTTTCTCTCTGGTCTTCCAACCTATCCACTTCAAATTTGATAACTATTTCCTATTTTGGGGAAAAATAATTCAAAGCTCCATGTCCCTGTGTCCATGGCCTTGATTATCTGTCCTCCTGTGTACAGGCTCTTCCCAGGTCCAGGGTCCATGCCCTTGCGGTTACTACGATACTATCCTGGGGACTTCCCTAACTCCCTATTTCTCCAGTTTTCAAGTTTCACCTGTCCAAAGACTTCAATTTCCAGGGTATATTTCCCTGTAGAGGCACAAAAGGTCATGCTTGACCTGGATGTACCCCATCACCCCTTGCATGGTGCCCAGCTTATGAAGGACACTTTAATAAATAATATCCATAACAATTATCATAATAGCTAAGATGTATGAAGCAGTTATGTGCCAGCCACTGGACTGAATGAATTCTCTCATTTAAAATTTACAACAGAGCTGTAAGGTAGGTACTATGGTCAAAATGACTTCATAGAGGAGAAAAGACTATGTAACTTAATGAGTCTTGTCTGGCCCACTACCCCTCTGGCCCAGGCCAGGACATTCCTCTCTCCTCTTCAAACCAAGTCCTGGTTTCCCTGGAGGAAGCGAGCCCTTTAGACAAAGGTAGAGACAACCCACACCCCCATGTCAGCCAGATCTTTTTAAACATTAAAAATAATCACCCCCACAAGACAGGCTCTCGGGCAAGCTTAATAGCAAACATTATGGTTTTACAAAAGCTGCTGCAATGAAAAAAAGAAGAGGGGTAGGCAACTAAGTAACATGAATTGCTGGAAGACACGTCTTCCATCCATCCCCCTCTGCATTGCAAGACGATGGTGTGTTTTGATGGAAAATAAACACAGTGTTCCTGAAGTCATCAAGTGAATGAATCATGTAAATTCTCAGTCTTCTCCTTATCCTGGATTTCTCTCTTCCCACTGTGATTACCACCTTGCTCAGAAAATCATTTCTGCGCTTTTCTGCTGCTCACAGAGCTGGATTGTCACTTAAAAGCCTGTTAACTAAATGGAATTGCTCTTCTGTAGCTGCAAATAAAATTCACACGCAGCTCAGATGAGTTTATCATGGGAGCTGATTAATTAGCAGTTACGGAGCCCTGAAAATAGAGTTCCATTTCATTAACGAAGACATGTAATTTTTTGGCAAATATCGTTGATTTCAACACAGTTGCTCCATGGTGGGGAAGATATGGAGGTAGTAGAAAAATGGGAAATCTGTGTGGTAATAGGAGTGAGATCAAATATAAAGCAATAACAGCAATAGTTAACACTGAGCTAGGGGCTGGCCTACCAGAGTCTGTTCTAAGTGCTTCACATGTATTTGTTCCTTTGGTCCTCAGGACCATCCTAGGAGACAGGCACGATTATGATTTGCATTTGCAGTTTACATGGGAGGAAATGGAGGCACACGGCTACTAAGGAGGGCCGGGGTTAACCCTCAGGCAGTACCCCTCAGGTGCTCTCAATTGCTGGGGAGGGGTGTTTACTTGCAATGTCTGCAGAAAATTTTTATTATCTTGAGTCTTCAAGGGTGCCAGTGGCATCTTATCCAGTGGGTACAGGCCAGGGATGCTGCTAAACATCCTACAATGCACAAGATGGTCCCTACGGCTAAGAATTAATGGTCCCAAAATGTCAAGAGTACTGAGGAGAAAACCTACTCCAGAGCCTCATCCTTGCCATTGTGTCCAAGGCTTGTGCTCAAAGAACAGGGCATTCCGTATAAGGAGCAGGTCACTAATGATGACCTCTTTCCCTATGTACTAGCAAGATGCACATGCTCCTCCCTGGCCATAAAGAGGGTTACTAATGCTTTCCTTGCCTGAAGTCTGGATGTGACCTCTTAAAAGCCTTGTGAGCTCTCAGGTTCCCTACCAAAAGCTATGAATTCTCTAGAAACAATATTAATTAAACATGTGATATTGGGACAGAAATAGCAAGCACATCAATAGAATAAAAGTGAGATTCCAGAAAGACATCTGTGTATATGTGGGACAGGCAAAAAATATCCTTTCAAATCAAAAAGCAGCTGAGAGGGATATATAGAAAAAAAAATTCTCTGTACTATCTATGCAACTTCTCTATAATTCTTAAACTATCCCAAAGTTAAAAAGTTATTAAAAAAAAAAAAAACAGAAGTGGGAAAAATTTTTCCATAAAGGAAAAAATTAACATCAGACCTATTTCATAATATATCAAAAATACACTTCAGGGGTACCTGGGTGGCTCAGTCGGTTAAGCTAAGTGTCTGCTTTTGGCTCAGGTCATGATCCTGGGGTCCTGGGATCAAGCCCTGTATCATTGGGCTCCCTCCTCAGCAGGGAGCCTGCTTCTCCCTCTGCCCCCCACCCAGCTGGTGCTCTGCCTCTCTCTCTCTCTCTCTTTCTCTCTCTCTCTCTCTCTCTCTCTCTCAAATAAATAAATAAAATCTTTAGGAAAAAAATATACTTCAAATGGATAAAAGAGCTACTGCAAATAAACAATGCAATAACAACTAAGACTAAAAAGTTCCGTAAGTAAATGTAAGAATAAATCCTATAACCGTCACATGAGAAGGGCTTTCCTAAACAAGGCACAGAAACCATTAAGAAACAGACTGGCAAGTTTGAGACCATGTAGGTGGTGATGCAAACGCATGTTGAAGAAGGAAGGTAAAGAAGTGATCAAAATGGTTTTTGCAGACCCCCTTTGGGAGAAATTTCATAGCCAACCCTTTGAATCTCCAGTTACAGAAGTCAAAGGAAAAAAGGCCCTTAGGTGGATACCCACTGGCATTCCTCTCTAATTAGCTTTGGATTTAGGAGGGAAATTCTTCCTTTTTTCTGCTCCTGGTATCACGAGGTTGAAGGAAGTCCCTGGCAAGCAGACAGTATGTTCCTGGTGCATGGGGCACAACCCCACAGCCTAAGTCTTGGCTTTGGTAGAACAAGGGGCTCTTTTCTTATTATTTTAATGTCTGAGCTGATCTGAGTGACATTTCTTCCAGCAGTGGGAGCAGCTAGTAGCAACTACTTTAGGCCAGACAACTGCTGATCCCTGAACACCAGCCCCCCACCCCCCACCCCCACCAAAATGATGGCACTGCATGACTCTCCCCAGTACCACAAGACACAAAGCTAGAGAAAATTGTCCAGCTCCACACCCAAAACTCTGGTATTAGCTTCCCTTGACATCTCCACAGTGTAATGTCTCAATGTCCAAGAAATAGTAAAACTCTGGTAAATATAGTCATTTTTTCATCATGATCTTGTGTTTTTATCTCCCAATAAGGAATATGTCCAAATAGTCATGTCATTAAGGATATACATTTCTGGCAGAGAAGGGAACCTAAGAAAAATCTACACAGGACAGCCCCAGTGGCTTAGCGGTTTAGCACCACCTTCAGCCCAGGGTGTGATCCTGGGGACCAGGGATTGGGTCCCATGTCAGGCTCCCTGCATGGAGCCTGCTTCTCCCTCTGCCTGTGTCTCTGCCTCTGTGTGTGTGTGTGTGAGTGTGTGTGTGTGTGTGTCTCATGAATAAATAAATAAAAGAAAATAAAGAAAAATATACACAGAAGCACAAACAAGGCTCTCTGTAACCCCTTTGATGGTATAACCATCTATTTGCATTTTCCCAGAATCTCTTTTTTTTAAAGAATCAAAGACACTTTCCTGGAGAAAGGATAACAGCCTGTAAAGCACCATTATCAGAGATGGTCTGGAATGGAAAAAAAAGTCAGAAAATGAGTTTGAGTCCCTTTTGGGCAGTGGGGCCTTGAGTAGGTCACTTGACCTCTTTGAGTCTCAATTTCCTTAGCAGTAAAATGGGTATAATTCACTCATTCAACAAATATTTAATAAGCTCCCATTATGTGTCAATTCCACTTGTCTCTACTAACCTTATGAATTTTACAGAAGAATTACATGACCTGTGAAAATGCTTTACAAACTATAAATTGTAAAAATACTTCATTAGTTATTGCAAAAAAAAAATTTTAATGGTATTATTAAGATTGAGGCCAAAACCAAAATAAGGAATTTTTGCCAGATTATAGAACAACTAGTAGGAGGAATCACCATTTGAATCCAAAAAGTACCCAGAAGCAGGCTTTTAGGGACTACACACAAGATTATAAATTGCTGACAGCCAGAGAAAACAAATATTTGCTACAGATTCAACCCAAAGGCCTACCCTGAGATGATGATATTACACTCATTTCCCGAAGGTCCCTTGGAAAAAGTGGAGTGATAGGAATTTAGAGACAGGATGACCAATAAGCTTCACTGGCCTTCCCGCCATGACCACACCCCATCCCATACCTGGGCCTGGTGGAATCCGAAGAGAAGACCCCAAGACTACCTACCCCACACACCAACAATCCAAGCAATTCCAAACAATCTGAGCAAACCCCAAAGCCAAGGTTTCTACCTTCCTCTCCCTCTGTGAGTTCCAACCACAAAGAGCTTCTTGTACTACTGCTTATCTGTTCAGGGAGAACAATGCATAAGGACAAGCAAGGTGGTTTGTTCTAAAAACAAATGAAGAGAAATTTGTTCTGTTCAAAAACCCAGTCAACATCTTGGGGGCAAATGTCAGCACAGCGCTGCCATCAGAAGGGTCTGGGGCAAAACAAAGTGTAAACCCGAGCAGGCAAATGAAATAATGGGCACTGAATGTGAAGGTCCCAAATGACAAGAAAATACAATAATATAATAACTAAGCTTTCAAGAAAGAAAAGCTACAAAAGTCCCAATTAATATACAGTCAAGTTCAGTAATGTAAAAGAAAAGATTTAAAAACTCTTATATCCAAAAACTGAATGAGATCAAGAATAGGAAACAGCAAACAAAATATAGCAGCCATAATCCCCCACTGCCTAAGCCCCCAAATTACATCACATGTACCATGAATTATTTACATGCTATTGTCACTGCAAGAAAGTTTATTACTTGCTAAACAGAGGCCACAGTCTACAAGTCCAGGGTTTAAAGCATATTATTTTATGATCCGTATAGGTTCCTATGCCACTTCCCAACTCCACCATACCCCACCCTGAAAATAACAAAAGGTTAAAAATATTTTCATTTTGGAAATGGAGCTACATCTTAACTAAAGCACTGGAAATATCTCCAAACCACTGACATTTTTATATTTATAGACCATGACAAGAAGAGTCTCACCTATTTTAACTCTAATGTCATTCAATATGCCTTAAACATCTTGATTATATCTTTAATGTGCCATTTACTCTGCAATAATCCACTGTACAAAGCCTGCTGCCTCTCACACAGAAGATAAGTACATAATAAATCAGCTTGCAATGATTATTTTTCCCAGCTCATACTCACAGAGTGCTCCTAAAATTTCATTTTATTTTATCTTTTCCAATTCAGCGGCCGGTTCTCCCCCTCCTCATTTTGCTACTTCGGCCTGTCCACCCAGCCCTCCCCTTTGGCATGGCTTCCTAACCAGGTTTTACCACTCGTCGCGGCCCTGCCACCACCATCCAGGGAAGGAAGAGAGTTGTCAAGTGTCTTGGAGCAAGAGCATCTTTCTGGAGAAAGGCTCTTGCTCACTGGAGTAGAGGAAGGCACGCAAAGGCCTATTTGCATATGCTTTTATTCCATTTCCACACCCTGCACGCAAACGCTCTCTGGAAAGTCCCTTCTCAATTCCCTCCTCAGACGGAGAGGGGCGGGGAGAGGTTGGGCCAGAATGGAAGGTTCCAGCCTGACAGTGTTGGTTTCTCCCTTGGGGGAGGCTTCAGCCTCCCTCCTACTGTCGCCTGGGTCTGGACCCACAGTTCAGGACTGGGGTCCCTCTTCCAATGTGCCCCTGGGAGCAGACCAGTGCTCTGGCCTGTGCACTCTGGAGAGTTCTGAGCAGGATGCCGTGCTCTGCTCCAGCCTCCCCCGAGGAAGTTCTGGTCAGGCGCTGGGTCCCGGGCTTCCTGTCTGTACTCTCCGCAGCCCTGTGGGGAAATCCCAAGACCTTTATCCGCGGCCCAACAAGCCTGATGGCTTTTCAAGTATGTGCAGGCTGAGTTTCGGTCAAAACCTCAATTTAACGTTAACCAAAAATAAATAAATAACATGTGTGCAGGCATTTATTTTAAAAGAAAGAAAGAAAGAGTCAAGAAAAGAAAAAAGAAAAAAGAAAAAAAGAATCAGAAAGAATAAGGACCAGGGAGAAAGTTCTTTTTCTTGCTGTGGCTATGTAAGGCCTGGATTTGCTCACCACTTAAACACACAGATGCTTTCAAGTGTAAACTGGCTGCTTGAAGTGAACAATGACTTGCCGAGGCAGGAGACCCAGAAATTTGACTCCCAATACTCTTCTCCAAAATGTGGACAGACAAAGCAGTCTTGTGTCTCACTCCGCTCAGGATTAACAGTAATAGCTCATTTGTATTGGGCACTTACTGTGCACCAAGCATGCTGCTAAACGTTTCACAAGCATGATCTTTCCTGATCCCATAGCAAGCATGTCAGATGGCCAGTGGTTTGAGCCCCATATCACTGGTGAGGGAATCGTATCTGTGATGAGGTTACGGTGATTTGCTCAAGATCATGCAATTAGTAACTGCTTCCATGGGTGTCCTTGGCTGCTCCTTTCTCCAAACTGGAACAGCCTTGGAATATGCAACTGCAAAGTAGTGTTCCCAAAGATTAGTA
This sequence comes from Canis lupus familiaris, assembly GCF_011100685.1. Lineage (NCBI taxonomy): Eukaryota > Metazoa > Chordata > Mammalia > Carnivora > Canidae > Canis > Canis lupus. The sequence goes on from NC_049225.1 coordinate 51,152,870, forward strand.
GGACATCCCAATGCTGGAAATTTATTCATGGACAGAAGAGAGCCAGTTCAAAGGTTTTTGCTTCCAATAGAGTTAGTCATATCCCTGACCTCCCCAGAAGGTGTTCACTGCTCCCCTTGCTGGGCTCCCAAATGTTTTTTTGGTTTTTTGTTTTGTTTTGTTTTTGTTTTTTGAACTTCTATTATAGATAATTTTTTAAAAGCAAATATTGAGCACTTACTATATGCCACAAATTATACATACATACAGGTTCTCACTCAATCCTCCCCACGACCCCAAAAAGTGGATACTGTTATTATACCCTGATTACAAAAGAGGAAACTGAGGCTCAGAGAGATTTAAGGACTTGCACCAGGTCACGTAACTAAAAGTTAGCAGAGCCAGGGCCTGAACCAAGGCTTCCCCTCCTCCAATTGCTGACTACCATCCATCACATCACACTGCCTCTCAAGAGGTTCAACATCAAAACTGCGGGCTGATGTGAGACTCTATCTCGTGGGAAAGGCAGCTTCTTAGGGGTATGGGCCAGGCTCTGGGAGCTGACCTTCAGGTACTATTCAGCATTTGCTGAAGCACTGGGTGGATGGGAGGAAGGAAGGATAAGGCCATCAGAAGAGTTAAGAGTACTCTTAACAGACCCTACATAGAACTAAGGAGTTGATGATCTACTTGTGAAACTTTTATAAAAAGTTAAAAGCTGCCTAATGTCAGTCAGTGATGATCTTCAGATGAAATCTGAAGTCATTTGGGTCCAGCGTAGGGGCTAAGGGCAGGCTCCCCCAAAACGTGCTGCTTTGGTACATTGGTGATTTTAAATGCAAGTTACTGAAGAGACAGACAGCCTGTGTAAGAAGGACACCCAGACACTCCTCTGTCCCCCTAAAAGCAGGAAATAAATCTCCCACGTGAAAGTCACCCTCTCTGTACCAGGAGGTAGAGAGACAAGCTTATCACCAGAGATAGGAGATTTAGAGCTCAGAAGGCTGTTATGAGCCACCCTGTTACCTCTCACTAATTTACTACCCCAGCCCAAACTCTGATCACAGCTCCCAAAGTTAAATTTGCTTTGTCTTGCCAATTTCTCACAGATTTATTGCCTCTTTGTCTAAAAAGTATAAAAACTGCCTGCTTAGTCACTTATTCAGTTCTCAGTTTCACTGTTGGGCCTCCCTACATGTGTAATAAAACTTTATGGGTTTTTTCCTCCTATTAATCTGTCTCATGTAAACTTAATTCCTAATCCAGCCGGAAGACCTGGAGGGTAGAGTGGAGTTTTTCCTTTCATTCACCATTAACTGGGGCTGGGCGCAAATGGAAGAAACAGGAAGAGCCTAGGGCTGGCTGGTTTCTGCTAACAAGTCCATTATCCCATTGCAGTCAGTTAACCTGCCTTCTGCGTTCCTAAGGGCTCCCTCACAATAGGTGGGGGCCATCTGGCACAGTTTTCCAGAAATATGCAAGAGGCAGGATTTAATATCTATGTGCTGCCAGCAGTAGGCATCTCTACTGTGTGCCTGTTGCCTCAGTGGGATAGACTTAAAATCTTGAGCCAGGTGTTCATGCACCAAATATAGGAGTCTAGCCTCACCCTTGTATAATCAAAATTGATTGTATCATTTTTGTTTTATTTGGAAGGGCAGGTAAAGTGGAGGTGAACTTAAACACTATTTATGGAACTTATATGGTAGGCAAAGAGCTAAGCACTTTTCCTATATTATCTCATCTAATGCTCATAAAATGGGTATCACCGTCTCCATCTCACAATGAGAATGTACAGATGACACAAGCTTTGAGAAGTTAAACACCTTCCCAGTTACAGAGTTAGAAAGGCTGTGACAAGAGGAGGGGACTGGTGGGATGAGTATGAATCTTCCTGGAGGACAAGAACACTGCCTTTCCCAGTTTGGAGTCTCAGTCTAACTAAACGTCACACTATGGTCTTTACAGGCACTTGCAAACACAAAAGCTAATAGGATTATTGAATTGAAGCTATTTTCTATCCAGTTCCTCAGAGAGCAATGGGAATAACATCAGTACAAAAGTTTTGAGCTTTGCATTATCTTATTCTAAATCCAAGCAGGGCCACCCTTCCTTTTGAACAACTCATTCGTTGCCCCCAACCCTCTACCATGGTATTAGACATTTCCAAATGTATCCATATACCACAATAAATATTACACAGAGGCAGGCCTTGATTTTGCACAATACTGTATTAACCGAAACTAATGTTGATATAGAAGTTGAGTTAAAATTCATAAATTGTTACAATGTTATAATGTTATGTTGGGGAGGCATTTAAGTAAAGTTATTAACCTTGATTTATGTAGTTTTCTTTTTGAATTTCAGAACCAATTTTTCCCCCCACGAGCTACTGAAAAGCACATACACACACACACATTGTCCAGAATCTCTGGTGTGTTACTTGGCTCCATGTTTAAGTGATGGTTTTGCCCCATGTTTCACGATGCATAGACAGGAAACTTAAGAATCTTGTCACTATCCACCTTAAATATCACTGTGTGAGCCCAGGTGTACAAAAATGTCAAACTGGAAAGACGACCCTCAAAAATGCCCCTGAGTATGATGGGGACGTCTCCACCTAAGGTCTTTGGCCCTCAGACTCTTTGATCCAATCCTGGGAAATTATGACATAGATGGCTATGAAAAATACCCCCAAATGTCATGATGATGGTTGTGTTTCCAGCCCACTCAGTAGCTGAGATGTTTGGGGTTCTTGAACCCAGGAAATCCCCAAAGAGACAGCCTCTGTTGGGGTAGGGGTTAGAGCTAGTACCTTGATCACCTTACAGTTCAGCTAGAGCCCAGAATGAGGATTCAGACCCTTGTCTTTGCAGGTTCAAGCAGAGGTTAGTGGTACCTGGTGGACTTCCACTATCTGAAGGAAAATCCCATGTAACCAAGTGCTTTTCCACTCAGGTGCTGTATACAAAGCATAATGAGTAGCAGCAGGCCTCTGGGCTGCCACAGCCCCAGTTTCTCCCTGCCACCATCATATCACAGTACTATCCAGCATGCAGATTCTCCAATGTTTTAACTTCTCATTTGTGAACAACCAGTCTGTCCAATGAGTTTAACACCTGTCAAGGCAACAAGGAGTAGTATAGAGAGCCAAACATCAGACTCCAACTGAGAAAAACTAACTTAATTTCTAATTAACTTCTAACACATCAGGAATAACTCCAATAACTTCTACCTGACATGGCAGAGTAAAAGCTGACATTTTTTGAAAAAGCAATAAAGTGTCAAACATAATACAAGGCCCATAACAGGCCCTGAAAATGACAGAGCAAAAAATTTCACCTATGAAATATCTCAGTGTGTCTTGTGTGGCCTCTCTATGAGCTGGGCATCCAAACAGGTAGCTCAAATTTTGCACTGGGTAAAGACAGCATACTATGCTGTTATGCAAACAAGCAGGAAGACAATGATCATGCCAAATGCATTCCTGCATCTGGAGAGTCTGCTCCTGAAATGAAGTGTGTGAGTGGAGAATCAAGACTCCCTGGAGGTGGGAACACAACAGGGGGCCCAGAAGACAAGCAAAGCATCCCCACCAGCAGCAGGCAACAAATCCTAGCGCACTGACACACCCAGCCCCTACAAACGAAGGGAGTCATCACATCAATAATGTAACAAAGATTTAGCCAGGCAATGCCCCTGAGTAAAGCTGTTTTAACATCAAAATACAGCAACAAATCTAATCATCCAAAATTGAGAATTGATCAAATCAATTACGGTGCATCTACCAAATAAGCATATCCACTCAATTTAAAATGATGATGAAGAATTCTTGAAAACATTTTTTAAAAATCTTTCAAAAGGGGGGATCCCTGGGTGGCGCAGCGGTTTGGCGCCTGCCTTTGGCCCAGGGCGCGATCCTGGAGACCCGGGATCGAATCCCACATCAGGCTCCCGGTGCATGGAGCCTGCTTCTCCCTCTGCCTGTGTCTCTGCCCCTCTCTCTCTCTCTGTGACTATCATAAATAAATAAAAATTAAAAAAAAATAAAATAAAATAAAATAAAAATAAAAATCTTTCAAAAGGGAAATAATACTATAAAATGCTTGTTGTCATGTAATTTCTGCAAGAAAAAGTGAAAGTAACACACCAAAAAGATAAGAGTAGTTATTTATAGAAGACGTGACTACGTGAGATCTTTGTGACATTCTCTCATCGGTACTTCTACTTAAAAAAAAAAAAAAAAAAAATCCAAGAGTACTGTCTTTATAAAAAGGGGAGAAATGTTTGAGGGAAAGAAAAAGAAAGAAAAGAAAGAAAAAAAGAAAAAAAGAGAAAAAAGGAAAGGAGGTCAGAAAACAGGGGTTCATAAACATCTTCCCACCACGCTGTTTCCCCTCTGTAAATCTTTCTGCTCTGCTCCCTCAGAGCTTTGGCTGGGCAAAAACAACACTAGCCATGCTGCTAGTAAAAGATTATAGACAAAAAGGCTTAAAACATATCCAAAGCATTAACAGGAAGTAAATATTTATAGATTAAAGTAAAATTTAAGAGTAATTTTAAGCAAAAAGTACTTTGTCTTTCCCAGGTACTCTGTAAAGCATAAAAGGACCCTGAAACTACCTAAAAGCTTTCAACTAAGTGGAAGGATCCAAAGCAACAAAGGAATACCATCTTCTTTCTTCAAAAAACATCCCAAGACAAAAATATCATTTACAGCAAATGAAATTAAGGAAATGATTTTGTGGAGAATTACTTTTGATTCCAACCTGGGTCTGGTAAAAACCATAATGTAATGTTGAAGCAAATGGTCCAGAGCCAGACTGCTCAGGTTGAATTTTTTCACTTCCACTTACCAAGTGGTCAACTTACTTGATCTCTTTCACCTCTGTTCTATCCCTTATCCTAGGGATAAAAAATATTATAGTATTTCATAGGGTTTTCATTAGCACAAAGAAAACATACGTGTAAAATGTTTAGAATTGCGGCCAATATATAGTAAGGTACTCCATAAATAAATGATTATTCCCATAACGGTTATTACATCCTGGCTGCCTAGCATCCATTTGCCTTCCAAACACTATTCCAGATCTCCTTTATGAAATCACCACTCCCCTGTTGTCAACTCTATCATTCTGAGTGGAATTAATCCTATATCCCCCTCCAAAGGTGTTCACTGATTTGCTTAAACCACCATTGTGGACAATGATTGGCTCAGGAAAGGATATATGACCCATTCAGGCCAGCGAGAGGAAGCAAACTGAGGCTTATGAAGAATCTCCAAAAGAGAACCTCTACTCTATCCCACTGGGACATGAAGTCTTTTCAATGTGGGGCTGAGGCTGCCATAGCTGTGTGGCTACTTTAAGGAGGAGTCTGGAGCTGCCAGAGAGCCCCAGGTAAGAGCTGAAAATGAAGCCATCACTAAAGAAAGCTCTTGCTGATATCAGCCGGAGTCCCTGGGTCAGGCCTATCTGAGGCTAGACTACTGTTGAACAATTCAGTTATATGAAGCCATGAACTGCTATTTAAGCCAATTTGGTTTGACCTTCTGTAACTTGCACAGAAGAGCTCTAATTGATTCAACTTTTCTGAGATGAATAATCCTTTGCATTTCTTTCTCTGGCACCTGACCCTTGTTCTAGGTATTCTTTACATCAGAATTTCATTGAGTCTCGGACTCTCTTTCTATGAAGAAAGTGAAAGAAAATCAGCCTTCAGCTGCTGTCACCCTTTCCTGACTCAACTATTTCAACCCATCTCAATTTGTAAGGTACCTTCCAAAGCCAACAACATGACTTGAAAAATGGTTCAGGCATTTGGAATAAGAAAAGCACAGAAACTAAATCAAATGCATAAAACTACCTATTTGTATACCTATGTGTCTTTTATTGCAGTAACTCCCCAAGAAAAGAGAACAAGAAATATGATTTGCTATAATATATTTAAACACTTTGATAAAATTTCACTATGAAATTGATGTCTCTGGGATTTTGTGATGAGCCACTTGAAGGACAGACAGGGCATGTTATCACACAGCTTTGAATCACCACAGCACCTAAGCCAATGTCTCCCATCTAATAGACACCAACCTCACTTGTCAAGTTGAAATGTTCATCATTTGGGCTATACCTTGCAAACTACAAATGCAGTAAACTGCATTTACTGAGCAGCCCCTGTCCATCAGGCACTTTGCTGGGCAATTCGCACATATTCTCTTAGATAATTTACCTCAAAGCACATCTGCATGGTAACTACCGAACTCCCATTCCTATTTTTAGGGGAGGAAACAGGGCCAAATTGCCCCAGGGACACACAGGTAGTAAATGGTGGCACTAAGATTAGAACCCTGACCTAATATGTAAAAGACTCATTGACAGTGAAACACACATCACATGAGTATCAGGAGAAGAACAAAAGATCATGTGGTTATAAGATGTAAAGGTCAAGGGTATCTGAGGTGAGAGGCAGTGTGATGTAGAGGAAAAAAGAAATAAGAGCTTATACCGCTCTGTGATTGAGCTTCATGACCTTAAGCAAGAAAAAGAATCATTCATTCATCTGTTCAACAAATATCCAATCAAAGGTCTACTACGTGCTTGATATTTAGGAAACAATAGTGAATAAAGCAAACATGGCCCCTCTCCTTATGGAACTTGCAATCCCATGAAGATCCCAGAAATGGAAAGGCCCTTCAGGTTTACATAGTCCAATTCTCCCTTTGACAGTTGGGAAGACTGAGACCCAGAGCGAAAAGTCACACAATGTGACTAAAGTCCCATTTTTCACATGACCTACGGCAAAGTTTCACGAGTGGGAAGAAGGTTAACTGTCTGTGCTCACCCCATAAGACTCCCTAAATGGCCAGGATGAAGTCTCTGACAGCAGTTAAAAGGCATATAAAAATGCTCGTTACAGCACTGTCAAAAGAGGCACACACAAGCACACACATACAGAACAACTGAAGTGTACTCCAAGTAGGGGTTGTTAAGTCAATAATGTCATTAATAATAACAAATGTTGGTTTTATTGGCTGGGTCTGGAGAATGGCCATGGGGTTCTGTGAAGCAGGGGGAAAAGCAAGTTATATAATGAATGTAATATAATCCCATTTCTCGCAGTTTTCTTCGTTTCAAGAAGAAAACATAGATGTGTTTATATGTTTTATATATTCATTTTTAAACATAGAGAAAGATGTGAAAAAATATACATCATTGGTTTTCTCGGGGGGTAGCACTGAAACAGAGAAGGGGTAAATCTTACCTTCTTTATACATTAACTATATCATCTGAATTAGTACAAGCAGGTATACTCTTTACTTTTGACCATTGTTTTTTGAATAGGTAATATATTCACATGGCTCAAAATTCAAGACACAAAAGCACATAAGGTAGGAAGTATCCTACTTGCTCCATTCTCCAGAGGCTCTAAGTTCCCATGGGCTGTTGGTTTCCTATATATCTTTTCAGAGATACGTAATGCAAATACAGTATGCAGGACACAAAACAGTGCACTTTGCATTTTTTTCACTTGACAGCATATCTTAGATATGGTATTGTCTCAGTCGATTTGTGCTGCTGTAACAATGTCATAGACTGGGTGGCTTCAGCAACAAACATTTATTTCTCATAGTTCTAGAGGCTAGAAGCCCAAGATCAGGATGCCAGCACTGTCATATTCATGATGAGAACCCTCTTCCTTGTCTGCAAATGGACACCTCTGCTATGTGTTCATATGATGGAGAGCAGAGAGAAAAAGTAAGCTGCCTCTTCTTCTAAGGGCACTGATCTCATCACAAGGCTTCTACCATTATGACCTCATTACCACTCTAAGGCTTCGCCTCTAAATGCCATCACATTGGGGATTAAGCTTCAACATATACATTTGGGGAGTGAGGACCCAAATATTCAATCCATAGCACAGATCCTATTCATATATAATGAGCTTTCCTTTCTACAGCTGTGTTTATGTGACTGACGCCTTACTAATGGTCATCTGGGCTGTTTCCAGTCTTTATTTCAATGACCAATGCTGAAAAGCTTAACTTTTTAAAAATACTGTTTTAAAATTACATCAGAGTGTGTCACTCTTCTATTCAAAAACCTTCAGTGGAACCTGGTTTCATTCAGGGCAAAAATAAAAATCCTCCCAAATGGCCTACACAGCTTAGTGAGATCTGCACCCACTCCACCTCCCAGCTCCAGGACCCTATTTTCTACCATCACCCCTGTCCTCTCCAGTGGGTGATAAAGGCTTCCATGCTGTTCCTTAGAACTCCCTTCTGTCATCCACAGCTCACTCCATCATGGTTCTGATCAAATCTCAAGGAGATTGTGCAAGGAAGTACCTTGTATTTTGAATAGTATACATACCCCGGTACTATCTTCCAAATTCATTTGCCACCCTTTGCCCACAGCATTTATCACCTTCTAACATATCACATAGCTTTCTTGTTTATCATGGTAGCTGTTATCTGAACACAGTAAATAGCACATAGGACAAGCTTAATGAATATGTGTTGAATGAACGACTATGAGTGAATCGCACATGTGTGTTTACTACACACATCTTTTTAAAAACTAAAGGATATTAGAGTATAGAAAAAAGGAAAGACACACTGTATTTGGAGAAAGGAACAGAGGAGTTATAGATACAGTGGCCTTCCAAAACAAGACCTTTGCATAACACCATACAGTATATCTCGTGTGATTTGCCTGTGTCACTTTGTACATGTGACACATGTGACACATGTACTATGAGGCAATCCTCATAGTAACCTATGAGGTAAGTGAGTACAATAATTACTCCCTTTAGTACTGAGGAACTTGGGCTCAGAGCAGTGCAGTGATTTGTCCAAGGTCACATAGTATGTGGGTAAAAGAATCCACAGCATGGATCCAAAGAGAGGCACCCTGGTTCCAAAATCATGTTCTTACTAACCAAGCTTCAACTCAGATTTCCATTCAGGTCAGTGGCCTTTTTAATGCAAGTGAAATCCTAGAAAGCCACTAATAAATCACTATAACCCAAAATCCTTAGCTTTATTTTCCAGATGTGCACAAAGAATCGAGAGAATCATGAGCCTGCTCTAGGCTGAGAAGTATCTCACTCAAGGTCACAGTGCACTGTGCAATGCAGGCATGATTTGAATCCAGATATTCCTCAGTCTTGGGCTTATCCTTAAGCACCACACCACACTGCCTGCACCTGGGCCAGAATAAAGAAAAAATAAAATAGGAGGGTCATGTGCCTATATAGGCCAAAGAGCTCCCAGGAGATTCTTTGTCCCCAAGGACTCCCACAGCAAGCTGCCATGCATGGTCTCTGGCAAGTTTTGACTTATATGGTTCTTTCAACAGGAAATGTTGCCAGCTCAGATCTTACCTTGATCAGTACAGTGGCTGGGAGCTCTCAAAGCCTCATGAACAGGACATGAGAGAGATAATACCATAGCCAGCCTTGAAATGTTATCTGAGAGGCAGTGGACAGTTGTATTCCAGGCCAACAGGGGCCTTGAGTTGTGGGCAGGGTCGGCACACATCAGGCCCCCAGGACCCAGTGTCTGTCATTCTCCAAATCTCCCAACAGGACAGCATAAATCATAAGTTTATCTCGGGCAATGCATCCTTTCAGGGCAGAGGGCAGCTGACATTGAACATGCCACTGACCTGGAGCAGGCTCGTGAATCTCTTGATGCTGTTTGCACTTGTGAAATAAAAATGAAGCATTAGGGCTACACTTATTTATGCGTGGTTTCACTTACTTAAGAATGCCACCAGCCTGAGAGTTAGGAAGCCTGTGTCAAGATGGTATCAATTATTTTCTGACAGCCACATGACATGAGTCTCAGTGTGTTCTAATGAGTAGGCGGCTGGGCCAGGGCTGTGAATTCAGGCTCAGTTGCACTCTGAGCTCTGGCCCTGGCTGATCCCATGGCCTGGGACACACTATTCCTCTTGCTGCTCTGTCCCTCATTCCGGTCAATGCTGGAGGCAGAAGAAGCCCCTAATTAGGGTCTCAGGAAAAGCAGGGACACCAAAAAAGGAATGCTTTTAAAGCAATAGATACTTGAACAAAAGCATTGAGGTGGCCCCCATGGGGAAATATCTGAACCCTTTTGTTATATTAATTTGTGATTTTTACTAACAGGTGGGGAGGGGGCATCATGATCATTCCATGTTTATAATCTTCTTATCTGACCCAGTTCTGAAAATGTAAAGGCTTCTGACCTCCTCCCTTCCTCTCTCCCTTCATTTGATTTTTAAAAACTTCTGTGCCTTGGTCTCCTATCTTTAAAAGGGGAGTAATTGGAGAGAGTTACGTACACATTTACATGTGAGGGGATACAGATCACTCACCATGAGGGTAAAGAAGCATATGCAAGGGTATTCTTGGCAGCATTATTTGTAATAGCAAAATAGGGAAAATAACCTAAACACCCATCAACACAGTGTTCATTAACTCAATCATGGGCACATTCATTCTATAGAATACTAGGCGCCCTTAAAATGAATGCAGCAGATCTGTATGTGCGAAATATGAACATTCATTCCAGAACCCATTTCTAAATGAAAAAAATCAAGATGCAGAGCAATGCATAGTAGGCTCCCACTTGTGTTTCTTTTAAAGAAATCTATATTCACATATGCTGATTTATACATGGAATATATCCAGAAGGATAAACAAGAAACTGTTACCAGTGGTTGCCTCTGGGGATTAGACAAGGCGGCCTGAATGAGAGGAAACAAAAGCCTCATTTCCATTCTATATGCTTTTGTACTGTTTAATTTTTTTGGTTACTCACATGTAGAACTTCTACTTAAATAAACAAAAGGGTCACACTTACAGACCATAATGTTATCAATATTAATGATAGAAGATAATGAAAGATCATACTCTGCCAATACCAATTACAGACAATTCCTTCATTTCAAAGACTGTGGAGCATTTATTATGTGCAAGGAGACATGCTGCATGCACAAGCCACAAGCAGCCCCAAAGCTGGCTCCTCCCTTTAGTAGGATAAACTGGTTACCAGCTCACACACTGGAAGGAAGCAAAGTAGACTTGAGTTGTGCCAAGGATCTACTACTGGGCAACTGGGGGGAAAGCAGGTCACCTCCCCAAACCTCTCATTCTTTATCTGCAAAATGAGGATAAAGAGCCTGCTCTCCCCCTCCCTCAATCCCTCACCTCACTCTAAACTGCTGTTGTAAAGAACAAAGGAGAGGACAGGGCAAGTGAAATGGACAGCCCTAATTCTTAGTAAATGGAAAGAAGCACAGGTCATTGCTTGATAGGTCTCTTTTTCTATTTGAACTATAACTACTTGCTCTTCCAAAATCAGGAACCTCTTAGTTTTTGATAAGCCGTACCCCACATGCTATTCACACATGCTACCTGAACTCAGAAACAACACAGATTCAGATAAGAAGGAGTATTCTCACTCTTACAAATCTTAGAAGAGGAAACTAAGCACAGCCTTGGCAGATAGGTAATCAGGTTTGGTGGATGTGAGAGGTGGGAATTCCTTGCTGATGAAGCAGCATGAATTAAGAGAGCAAGGTACTGGGCACCTGAGGAATGGCTAAGAGCCCAGTGTAGGGACCTGCATCCTGAAAGACCAATGGGCCTATCAAGGTAAGGTTTCAAATGCTGTGATGAAGAGCTCCCAAAACTGATACAGAAAGTTGAGGAGCAGTGGAATTTCTTAACTTAACAAGGGGGTGATGAGGGCAGCTGCAGTGAGGATGGAAAATGAGAAGATGAAACTTCAGAGACCCCAGGATGTGGACCATCTAGGGTTTGGATATTTAGCTGAGGGAGATGAGGATGAGGAAGAAACTGAACACAAATTCTAGATTTATAGTTAATGTAATAAATCTGAGTTTTCCATAACAGGTGAAGGGAGAAGTGGAGGGCACAGGGGAGTACGTATAATGTTGCCAAACACAATTTACTCTTTCTGTTTCAATTTCCAAACTGTCAGAGGACCTGAGCAAGCTTTTTAATTTATCCAATAAATATTTATTGAGCACTTATTGTGCATTAAGTACTATGCCACGAGCCAGAAATATAACAGTTAAGAAAACATAGCACTTCCAGGTGATGTATAGAATTGAATTACTTACTATATTGTACACCTGAAACTAATATAACACTGTATGTTAGCTAACTGGAATTAAGAACTTTAAAAGGAAAGAAAGAAAACAAGCAAGCAAGCACACAGTTTCATTTTACAGTCCTTAAATCTACTGTGGAGTCCAGACAGGTTAACAGTCAACCATAACCATACCAGAACAGGAGAATTCATGTGATATTGAGATTTCGAGTAGGGGCACCTACTTCAAGCTTGGGTGTCAGTAAAAGTTTAGGAATGACTTCAAAGCTGAGAACAGAAAAAGAAGCAAGATTCAAGAGGACAAAAAGCCAGAAAGACCATTCCAGAATAGACTACAAATACGGTGGTCACCAGATGTGGAAGCAGCAAAGAGATACAATATGGCAGGATGGAGACTGGGAGGTGGGGAGTGGGCTAGAAAGGAGACCACAGTGGGACCAGATTATTCTGGAAAGTGTTAGAACTCCGTCCATAAGTATCACTCTCTGGGCATTTCTTAGCACTAGCATGACATAGCACAGAACCCAGCCCCTGCAGCTCCAGTTTGCACACTTAGAAGAATTGCCTATGGGCACATGGCCCTGGGAGATTCCCCCCAAAGCCTGTGCAGAAGCATAAGTCAGGCCAATAAGTCAGAACCAAGTAGATTTGAAAATGATGACTTTGCTTTTCTATCAGATTTCTAAATAGGGATTTTTTTTTCGCCCCATCAATGTCATGTGCACTGAGTTCCTTCTTTCACTCCCTCTAAAAAAAAAAACAAAACAGTCATGCAAAATCCACGTGAAGGTGGGTATCTTGGTGTGACAAGGTGGGACATTCATAAGTACAGAACCTTGTCTACAGACTTCTCCAATTCCTTTATCTGACAATAATAGCTCCCAAGATTCTTACAATCCTTATCTCACCCTCAGAAAGAATTTTATTCTGAAGTTGGTTTTAATGCTTGAAAACATGTTGTAGTTTGCCCAAGGTCACCTTGTACTTTGTGGGTCTACCAGCAAGACAGTTTATGTATTCTCTTGTTCTACTTCTCTCTTTCACACTCTTCCTTCCCATTCATTTTCTCTTTTCCTTTCCACTCTCAGTTGCACATAACAGAGATGTACTTGTTTGCCTTTGCCATGGAGGTAGAGGGGAAAGTGCAAGGGAATTAAGAAGGCTGGTCATGGACCTGCAGTGCAGCAGCAGGAAGAGCTGGAGCCTTCCACAGACACTGGCTAGATCCAAGGAGGCTGCAAGAGCAGCAGGGCAGGAGTCCTTGCCTCACGTCTCTGTCCTGCCATTCCTGTGATTCAGCTCTTTTCAGGGAATTTGACTCTCTCTCTTCCCCCTACCAACACTGTGTCTCAAAATTTGATCTTTGGAACATTAAGGAGATGTGACAATTAAGTGGAATTCATGACCATGGGTAGGCCCCCCAGGCCGGAAAAAGACACTCTTAGGATAACTGATGAAATTGGAATAAAGACTGAAGAGGAGAGAATAATATTGTATCGATGTTAGATTTTCTGAATTTGGTCATTCTACAATGGTTGTATAAGAGAATGGCCTTCTTCTTGGGAAATATATTCTAAAGGATCTAAGAATAATGGGGCTTGATGTGTGCCCATTACTTCCAGTTTAGGGGGAAAATAATGTGTCGTGTGTGCAGAGAGCAAGAGAGAGAAGCAAATGTGGCAAAATGCTTACAGCTAGTGAATCTGGTTAATGAGTACAGAGAATGTTTTACAACTGTTCTGGAAATTTTAAGTTTGAAAATATTTTTTAAGTTAAGAAATAAAGTTACATGAAACAATTTAATTTTAAAAAGAACAAAAATGTGGTCCTGGACCAGACAGACATATCAGAATCTCCCAGGGAATGGTTAAAATATTGTACAATTCCCAAGCCCCCACCCAGAGCCATGGAATCTGCATCTGAATGCTGGGAATGGTCACTTCCAGTATCTCAAGTGACTCAGTATATCCTAAAAACCATATAAAAGCCACATCAGGACCAGTCCAGGTTCCTTACAAATTCAGCTCTCTCACAAATTTCTTACAGCAACACTCTCGTAAAGAGAGACTCCAATGGCCTAGTCTAGCTTTTCACACTAGGTCTCATTACAGGCTGGTACAACCCTATCAGTTGGCTATTTGGAGTCAAATGCCTGGTCCAAAATTATTCACCGAAGACTGGGGTACCATTGTCCTCTTTTGACGAAACTAGATTTATCCTTTAAAAGGTAATGAGAAGAAAAGCCCCATCATTGATTCATCTAGTGCATTCTTAATCATGATCCCCACAGCAAAGCCTTTTTCAACAGCCATCCCCCCAAAAGAATATTGGCTCTGGAAATTGCAGGTAGCAGGGAAGCTTCTAAATGTAATTTTTTCCTATCTAAATGTAATTTTTTGCGAAGCAGAAACTTAGGAACCCTATGTAACTTGAAAGCAAACATTTTTCCCAGGTACAAATGATTTTATTCTGTAGTTATAGACCATGTAATGCATTTGAGTCTACAAAACATGAAGTGACCAACCAGTTTGTAACCTTTCATGAACATCCAACTTTCCAATGAGGAAATACCACCTGGATAATGCCACTTGGCTTTAGGAACTATATTCTTCAAATACCATATTGCTGGTTTGAATGCAGAACTTAAATTAAACCCTGGCAGGCAACAGGTGAAGAAGGTAGGATATGAAGGCCACCCTGACTCCTCTGTTCCCCTCACACCAAGCCTCACACCCATTGCTGCCCATCTAATCCACCAGCCAGTCTTGGAGATTCTATTTATGACACAAATTGCCAAGGCAACTGCTTTTCTCCAACTTTACTGTCACCAACCAATTCGAAATGACCATTCTTTCTCCCTCAGCCATATGTCTCTGCTTCTATTCTTTCTATACACACAGCAACTAGAATTTTTTTAACTTTTTATTTTAAATCATGCCAAGCCAACAGAACACCTACTGCTGGCCATGATGGAGTAACTGGGACTAGATTTACCCTCCTACATGAAACAACTGAAAACCAAACAAAATATATGAAACAAATGTTTTTGAGACTGGGCGTGAGGCAATGAAAGTCCGTGATGCCCCAGAATGGGAAACTATTGAGGGAAGTCCCACAATTGCCCCAGCTCACTACTTTATGAGATTTTCCAGGCCATGTCATGCGGAGGCACAACCCAGTTGAGAAGACAGATCTGAAAGTCCTTGAAGTCCAAAGTGGCTAGAGGTCACGAGAGAGAGTACCAGTGAGAAGGAGGTGGCACAGGGAGAATCCCAGAGTTCCACATAGGGTCCTGCTTGAGTATTCAAGAGAATATTGATCCTGGCAGGCATGTGAGAAACCTACTCAAGGATGGGGGAAGAACCACCAGAGAGGATTCAAGTGAAGACTTATTTGTCATTCACTCAGCATAAGCATAACTAGTGCCTGGTTTCCCACCCCCCCGCCCTCCCAGTCAGGCTGGAAAACATCATAATTCATGGGGCATTGGTAGAGTAATAAGAAGGGTCTTGCCTTAGTAGACAGCTATAATTAGCCCCAAACTAGATTCTGCTCTGGTCCTAACATCTCTCAAAAGATCTGAAAGGATTAAACTACTTATTTCTAAGTAACTGTATCCTAGAGCAAAGCTCAAGAAATTTCCTATAGGAAAAAAAACTACTCCAGCACCCAAAAAATTAAAATTCACAACATCTGGCATCCAATAACAAATTATCAGGTATGCAAACAATTAGGAAAACAAGACCCATACAGAGGAGAAATATCAATCAGTTGAAACTGGTCTAGACCCGACACATATGTTAGAATTAGCAGACAAAGACATTAAGACATCTACTATAGTGTATATATTCAGAGTTAAGTAGAGTCAGAAAATATATGTTTAAAAGACTCAAACTTCTAGACTCAAAAACTATATCTGAAAAGATATACTGGATGGGATTAAGAGAATAGAAAAATGAATACTTTTTCTGGAGAATCATATTTGTCTTCAGACATTCCTTTTTTCCTCCTACTTTTTCTCCATAGTCCTATCCTTTCTAAAAAAAAAAAGTAATCAAGACATATGTGTAAAACTCATTGTTTTAAACAAATGAGTGCAAGGAAGCCAAAAGAGGTTAATAGATTCCCTCAAAGTTTCATAACTACTTAATGAAAGAATCCAAACTAGAGTTAAGGTATATTGATATTCAGAGATACTTCCCCGTTATATAACAGTGCTTCTTCTTTAGCTAGTTATATAATAACAAAGCAGTGATGAAATATTTTGATACAAATTATTAGATAAAACAATTCGGGTATTGCTTCTGGAAATGGACCTCAATTAACACCAGAGGAAGTTGTTAAAGACATAAGAAACTATATGCTAAGACTAAAACATAATGATCATCCAGGAGAACTATTATAAGTATTCTTCCTCCTAAAATCTTCAAAAGAAGGATGTTTTTGAGTCCAACTTTGAGGAATGGTTTAGGCAAAATCATGCATATGGGCACAATATTTCTGGTTTTGTTGTTGTTAAAGAGTAATAAAAGTTATAGTTTCTAATTTTATTCAGAAAATTTTATCATAAAAAAGAAGAAACTTTTATCATGACGATTTTTGGAAGTTCCAAAAAGTCATAATATGCATTTTTAAAATCTTCTTTAGAATTCTCCACCCTTAAAAAAAAAAAAAAAAAAAAAGAATTCTCCACCCTTCAATATGGTTTGTTCTGACATGGAAGTAATACTGATGATTTTGGAAAGACATAAAATCATGTGTCAAAAAGAAAAAAAGATTAGAAATTATGGAAAAATATTAGTAAAATTGAAGACACAGTCATAGAAACTACACAAAATGGAAATATACTAAGCAAGTCTGGGGGGAGAAACGAAAAGAAGCATCAGTGAGCTATGAGACAACCTCAGAGGCTTAATACAGATATATTTGGAGCTTCAAAGAAGGGGCAAGGGGCAAAAAGAAAAGACCATTTGAGCTGCACCTGGGTGGCTCAGTCAGTTAAGCATCTGACTTCAGCTCAGGTCATGATCCTGGGATCAAGTCCCATACTGGGCTCCCCGCTTAGTGGGGGATATGCTTGTCCCTCTCCTTCTTTGTCGGCTGATTGTGGGCTTGCACTCATCCTCTCTCTCTCTCTCTCAAACAAAAATATTAAAAAGAAAAAAGACTATTTGAAAAAATAATGGAAGAAAACTTCCCAAATTTGATAAAAAACTATAAACCTAGAGACCCAAGAAGCTAGCAAACAACCCCATACAGGAGAAACATGAAGAAAACATGATAATCTAATTGTTCAAAATCAGTGATGTGGGGGTGGTTTGGGGGCAGGGGAAAGTAGCTATTAAAAGAAAACACCATTAAGCACAGAGCAATAGGGAGAAGAACAATAGATTTCTCCCCATTGAAAAATATGCAGATAAGAAGCAGTGGAGCTTCATCTTTAAAGTACTCAAAGGGGGGAAAAGATGTCACCCTAGACTCCTACAATAAAGACTTTTTCAGACCTACGACCTACAAAAGCTGAAAGGATTCATCAGCAGCAGCCCCATACTTCAAGAAATGTTAAAGAAGTTCTGTTAAAGAAGAGAAGGGATCCCAGATGGGAATCTAGAGCTGTAGGAAGGAGGGAAGAGCACAGGGGTTAGGGCAGGGGGGCATATATTTTCTTATTTATATCTCTTTAAGAGGTAATTGTTTAAACAAAAGTAATGACATTGGGATACAGGGTTTATAACATATGAGAAAGTACAAATGTGTGACAGTTAAGAGCACAGAAGGCTGGAAGGGGAAGAAATGCAAGTATACTATCCAAGCTTCCTCCTCTATACATGAAGTAGCAAGTGATATAACATCACCTAAAAGTGGACCATGATGAGTTAAAGATGCATACTATATATTCTAAAGCAATCACAAAAAAAAGAACACCCATACACAAAGAGTTATAGCTAATAAGCCAAAAAGGAATTTTAATTTCATTAAATTTATTTACTGAATAATTAAATTTAAATAATTAAATTTATTTATTAAAGTAAACTTAGATTTTTCAATTTAAATTTTTTAAATGTGTGTGTGTGTGTAGTGTATATATATATATATATATATATACATACATACATACATACATATATATGCTGGTCCAGGATCACATAGTGCATTTGGCTGGCTCATCTCTTTAAAATGAAAGTGTCCCTCAGCCCTTCTTTGTCTTTCATGACCTTGACATTTCTAAAGAATACAGGACAGTTGGGTTGGCAATGTTGTTTAGTTTTGGTTGGTTGTAGAATGTCCCTCGGTTTGCAGTTCTCTGATAAAAGCGATTTTCTTTTACTGTAAATCTGTAAATCAGATCACAACAAGGGCCCTACTTAAATGGCTTCCCTACCCCTTGCACTCAGATCAACCATGTTGTCACAGAGCCTTTCCTGATGTGGCCTTGGCCTCCCACCCCCCCCCCCCCCCCCCCCCCCCCCCCACCCCCCCGTACATCCCTTCACACTCACTCCATCAGACACCAACCACAAAGGCTTGCTCTCTTTCCTTCCTTCCAGCTTGTTCATACCTCAGGGCTATTGCACGTGCTCTTCCCTCTCATCCTTCCTTTCTCAGTACAGAATCACCACCCTAGAGGTGGCTTCCCTAATCACCACTTCAAAGTGCCCCCCTCCCCCACAATCAGCCCCTGCCAGTCCTGTTTAGCTCCTTCAGAGCACTTATCACTGTCAGAAATCATCTTGTGCACTTGCTTTCTACTGAAACAAAAGCCTTGGGCAGAGAGGAGTGAGTTCTCAGTATCTAGAATGGTACCAGGCACACAGAAGGCCTTCAGTACATATTTGTGGAAACGAATGAAGAAGGGACAGGGGGAGCCAAGAAAGAGAAAAAAAGGTGGGAGGGGGGGGGAGATACACTTTGGAAGAAGAGAGATCCCAGGGATGTAATGAACATCTGTTGAGAGTTGTCCACATGCTGAGCACTCTTCAAAGCACTGTACATGTACCAGCTCATTCCTAGGACAGTCAGAATCTCAAGTCAGTTAATTTCTGAGACCCCAGACCCTCCTTGAGTAAACTGAGGAAGACCTCTAACCGCAGCCTCAGAGACATAAGGAGGGATGTTCAGGTTACCTCAAGCAGCCTCCACAGTGGGTGAGAACCATATAGAACAGCAGAGACCCATCCTGGGAGGCCAGAACAAAGCTGTGAGGGGGGTGAAAGCCACCTCCTGTACTGAATGCCTACCTCTCCTTCCTGGGACAGACCCTTAGAGCCACAGGAGGGGGCTCTAAAAACCTCAAGTTTACCACTACAAGATCCTGCCTCCGGGACTGAAAAATTAAATGTCAGAATGCAGAGAGAGAGAAAATGAAGGAGCAGCACCAAGGAGCAGAGAGGAGATCTAGAGAAAGAGTTCTGATTTTCAAGTACCTGGTTCCAGACCATTCCAGAGGTCTGGCTTCCCTCCTGCCCTTGGTTTCCTGAAACACACTGTAGCCTCCAAGAGTCTTTTTTTAGTGAAGCCAGCTCTGGCTGGTTTGTTTCTACAGAACCTCTGTTGATTTTGGAGAGCTGCCTTCCATTATTTGAAGGGACCCCTCCCCCTTCAGGGTCTTGGTGGGAAGCAGAGAGTAGCTCCCACTACAGAAGTCAGACATGTCACTCACTGTCCCAGTGTACCTTGCAGCTGGGATGGTTAAGCACATGATCCAGGTTCAACCAATTAGATGCACATATGCAATAAAACAAGGCCCCAGAGAATTCATTTTAACTGGGGTGGTGACAGCAACATCTTCCATCCCATGCTGCCAGTGGCAACAGTGTAAGTAAGCCTGGTTTGTTTGAGGATAGTGGCATCTATGCCAGACTGGGGCTGCATCATCACACAGACTGCTATTGCAACAGACACCTGACCTCCCTTGTCACTGCCCTTATCTGGTGCCTGGTCTGTACCTTTCCTGCCATTTCTGTGAACCACATGACATGCTTCCAATAAATTCCTTTTCCCCTTAAGTCAGTGAATTGGTTTCTGTTACCTTCAACTAAGAGCTCCAGTGAATCCATTAACTTTCCACAAGGGTCCTAATTCAAGGAGTGTAGTCTTGCCTGCATTTTAAGTGTATATTTCTAGGCTTTCAATGACCCCTCTCCCCAGCTACTAATTAAAACTGTCTACTGAGCCCACACAGGGAGAGCCAGCCCCCAGGTGGAGAACCTCCTGCTGCATCTTACATTTTGGTGCCCAAGTATATGTTGCAAAATCTGCTGCTGACCCATGTCCACCCTTGTGTGAATTAGGAAAAGGCAAGGCCGTCACCTGGGGATGCCCTGTGCAGGGAATAACCTGCATGGCCCCATGTACAGGCCCTGGGGGCACATCTCTCCATGACCCTGCTGGGCTGAGGCTGGCTAGTTGGAATGAGAGCACAATGTGCTCAGCACATGTTTACAAATGGACAGATTGTTTGTTTGGTTGGGGACTCAGTAGGAAAGTCAACTTGGAAGGCATGGGCTTCACAGAAGCTTATCAACTGAATGAAGCACAGAATTAGTGGCTTGCATGCTGTATTCCAAGGATGGATTCCCAGAGGAATCTTAAAACACCCTGAATTTTATATAACATGTGTAGGGACATACATTTTTCTGGAGAGGAAGTCTAATTGTCATCAGCTTGTCTAAAGCCTCTGTGACCTACCTACCACACACACGCACACACACCAGTTGTAACTCTAAAACCGCTGGTATGACCTAATCTTTCATTTGACAAATAAGGAATGGAAGAAACAGAAACGTTCAGAAAGGTCACAGAACTCATTAGTGGTCAAGTCAGAACGAAAGTCCAGGTTCACCGCTTAAATAACAGAATTCACTCTGCTTTAGGTGGCACTCACATGACCATGCCCACAAGGTATCTTCATCAAGACACAATTCTCCCTCATCTGGAATGTCCCAGAAGTGGTATCAAGAGCCCACAGACAGGTGTCCCTGAGCCTGAGCAGTGCTGGCCTTCCAAACACCAGGCTCCCAGGGCCCTAGCCATCCTGCCCACCCCCATCTGGCCTGGAAGAGGCCTGCATTGGTGGGAAAGCAGGTGGAGTGCCACTAGGGGTACACCCTGGCCCTCTACTGTTCCCCACACTCTCTCGGCCTGTTCACACACTTGTAGGCACCTGTACCTACAGGCCAGAGATGCAGGAAGCCTGTAGGCTGGAAAGCCACAAGTCCCCCAGCTAGTGCTTTAAAACAACAATAACAAAACAAAACAAAAGAAAACTTTTTTTTTTTTTTTTTTTTTTTAAATCCTAAACCCACACAGATCTACTTGGCCCCCATGTGACCATCGAGGCCACATGTGAGTAGGATGGCCTTATACATTCACATTCACCTTTCTCAGACAAGGCCTTTCCTTTTTGGGTGCCCATAATATTCATTTCATTTTATCAGCTTAAAAATACTGGAGACAGGGCCACCAAACAGCACCGCCTGATGGCTTATTTCTAGGATTTATCAGTTCCCTTTCTTAAAAAAAAATCTTAGGAATTATAATACACAGGAAAAACTGCTAACATATGGGCCAGGCATTGTAGTAAGTACCTGACATACATATTATAATTTCATTTCTAAGGATAAATACACTAAGGATAAATACAATTACTATCCCTATTTTATAGATCGGAAAGTAAGGCCAAAGAAGTAACTTGGTTAAGGTCACAAAACTAGGAAGAGACAGAACAAGGCTTTATATTCAGGTCGTATGGATTCCAGGGACTCAGCTCTTAGCTGCTCTGTTGTGTTAGGCTAAATGGCCTCTCAGGAGAGACGGTGCTTGTTGAGGTGTGAGAGAATCCTTGACTTTCTCCAGCACCCTTCATCAAACGTTCTAAGAACAAAATGGAAGGATGCTCTCATCTTCCAGTGAGCATAGGGCTTCAGAGAGTCTTCAACAACTAGATGCAGAAGAATTTCAGAGGTCTCTTCTAACCTTCTCCAGCTATAGGTGAGGACATAAAGAACCAGAGGGTAAGTGACATGTGCAGGACACACAGCTACTAAGTAGTCCCTTGACTACAAGTCCAGGAAGCCACCTGCCAAATCAGTGTTCCAAAGTGGGAGACATTTTGTCCACAGTTGTATGACAGATTGTAGGGACACAGAGGAAAGCTTTAAATCATGTGGATTCTCTTAAGTAATAAAAATATCCCTTGAGTTCTCTTTTAGTCCATATTGAGGAGCATCTTGGTTTTCAGTGCGACTACATCTGCAATAGCTCTTTAACATTTGTCAAACTCCCTTTTTACAGAGAGAGAAAGGCCCTCTGGTAGGAAACAAAGAATCAGCAAGAATGATGCCACATTGTTTTATTTTGTTTCTTATAAGTTACTCTATAATTATGCTAGGTGATACAAGTTTTCCATGTACACATTAAAGTTTCCATTTAAAGACAGGGTATTTAGGTTAAAGAAAAGTTGAATCGATTTAAGGAAAAACATTAAATGAACACTGATTGCTTGCTATGATACCAAGTAACCTCGAAAATTTCAATGAAAATAAAGCAAACGTGTCACTTCGTAATCACTCCTTGAGCAAATGACAATAGCTACAACTTTTCTAAGCATTAGGACTCTAGTCATGGTGTGTTCACGTGATGAGAGATCTATCACTAACTTGAAGTTCGGCTCTACACTGATTTCCTGAGTTTATAACCCCGCCCTCACCACTCAGGGGCCCTCAGGGAGAAGATCCTGCCACCTTTGG
Source organism: Canis lupus familiaris (assembly GCF_011100685.1). Taxonomy (NCBI): domain Eukaryota; kingdom Metazoa; phylum Chordata; class Mammalia; order Carnivora; family Canidae; genus Canis; species Canis lupus. The sequence continues at coordinate 51,175,718 of NC_049225.1, forward strand.
AGGAGTCTAACAGGCACAACTACAACAGTGGGCAGGAACAGCCCCCAGGGTCCCAGGACAGACAGATGCACTGGGTGAGCTGTGCACAGCAACGGAAGAAGCGTGCCGCCCCCTGGTGGGCATCTTGGAAAGTTGTGCGGCCAGTATTCTGTTTTCTCGTGTGTGTGTGTGTGTGTGTGTGTGTGTGTGTGTGTGTGTGTGTACGTATACGTACAAGGCAAGCCTGACAATTGTTAGGAAGTCCTCTCTTGTGTGTTATCCATAAGCATACATATAAACATAGATCTGAACTGTCTTTGAATTTCGCTTCAGGATAATAAAGGGGTTTTATATCTGCTAAGACTGAGACCCACTGTCCTAGAAAAGTAAAATGTGCTCTTTATTTTGGGGGCTCATAGCCAGGGCTGATGAGCCCCTGTGGCAGATTTCGTCATATGAAGTGTTACTTACTGCCTTTTGTGACCAATCTCTCTCCAGTCATCTTCTTCTGTCCAAATCCTGCCTTCCATCAGGCCCAGACCTCCCTCACTCCAGCTCACAGCTCTTACCCTCCTCTGTAATCAGCACATTTCTCTATTAAAATTAATCAACCCCACCTCTGGGGCCTCTTAATCCAGGATCACTGTTAAACACTCTTACCTTTTTCAGAGTACTTGGATTTGAACTAGCTCCATCACAATGGACTTTGCTGCACAAGTTACCTAACCAATCAGAGCCTGGCTTTCCAGCTATTGAAAACACCCCCTTGGTGTTGCTCTGAGATCCCACTGGATGATTCATATGAACACCTAGCATTGGAGTAGATGCCGGATGATGTCTGGTGATGGTGGGAATAACCAACAGTATCCCTTCCACCAACCCCTCCTCCCCAGTTTTATTTCAAAAGGTCTCAGTAAGTATTGACTGATAAAAAGAGAGTCAGGATTTTCAGATAAAACTTACCAGAATCACCAAGCTGAGACGGTCCTGAAGACAAAATCTGCACTTGCCACTGAACTCAGCTAAAAGATTTCCAATTTAGAGAAAGCAGCAATGAATGAATAAGAAGGAAGGGGGCACCCTCTAGTGGCATAGTTACATTATCTCAGGAGGAATCGTGGATTCCAGAAATGGTAAAGCAAAGGATTTAGCATAATTTTCAAGGAGAAGGACAAAGTCAAGTGTTAAATTGAGGCAGGAGGAAGTGATGCCTAAAAGATACAAGTGGGAACTTACTGTCTCCTCAGTAGACCATTGTGCATGACTTTGTTATTTGACTTTACCCTGCAGAAAGTGGCTCACTCAAAGTCAGGTCATTATTCAAGGGCAGGGCTGGAAATTAAAACCAAAGGTGCCAACCATAAATCTGGAAATCTCTCCCCTGCTGGGCGGCAAACCCCTCCAGAGGGGGAGTTGTGACACGCATTTTACATCTTTCACAGGACTTAGCACAGTCATGCATGTCGTAGATACTTGATCAGTTATATAATGAAACAGTAATCACTTATAAAATGATCATTCTGTGCCCAACACTATGCATAGTACTATTAAAACATTATTCTATTTGCTGTTCATAATAACTGTATGAGGTAGTCTGCTTTCCAGGTAAGGAAACCAACTCTCAGAGAGGTTAAGTAACTTGCCGAAGAACTCAAGGCCTGGTTTTTGCCTGAGTTCACACCAAGCACCCTAACTCCAGAGCCTGGTCTCTTACCCACTAAGCCACCAGTTTTCAAACTGTTTGGTCTCAGGACTCCTTTATGCTTAAAAACTATCAAGGGCCAAGGGCACTCTGGTGAATCAGTTAAGCATCTGACTCTTGATTTCAGCTCAGGTCATGATCTCAGGGTCATGAGATCAAGCCTGTGTCCAGCTCTGTGCTGGATGTGGAGCCTGCATAAGATTCTCTCTCTGCCCCTCCCCACTAGCTCTTACTCTTTAAAAAAAGAAAAGTTATTAAGGACCACAAAGAGCTTTTGTTTATAAGGATTATGTCTATCGGTACTCACAGTATTACAAATTCTTAATTTTTGATTTAAATTCAATTTAGTTAACATATAGTATATTATTGGTGTCAGGGGTAGAATTTAATCAGTTGCATATAACAACCAGAGCTGGGATCCCTGGGTGGCGCAGCGGTTTGGCGCCTGCCTTTGGCCCAGGGCGCGATCCTGGAGACCCGGGATCGAATCCCACGTCGGGCTCCCAGTGCATGGAGCCTGCTTCTCCCTCTGCCTATGTCTCTGCCTCTCTCTCTCTCTCTGTGTGACTATCATAAAATAAATAAATACATTTAAAAAAAAAAAAAAAAAACAACCAGAGCTTATTACATCAAGTGCCCCCTTAATGTCCGTCACCCAGTTACCCCACCCCCCACCCATCTCCCCTCCAGCAACTCTCAGGTTGTTTCATAGAGTTAAGAGTCTCTTATGGTTTGCTTCCCTCTCTCTTTTTATCTTATTTTTCCTTCCCTTCCCCTGTGTTCATCTGTTTTGTTTCTTAAATTCCACATGAGTGAAATCACATCTCTTTCTCTGACTTATTTCACTCAACATAATACCCTCTAGTTCCATCCACATTGTTGCAAATGGCAAGATTTCATTCTTTTGATGGCTGAGTAATATTCCATGGTATGTTTGTGTGTATATATACCACATCTTTTTATCCATTCATCTGTCGACGGACACCTGGACCCTTTCCATGTTTTGGCTTTTGCGGACATTGCAGAAATTAAAATGGAAATTTCAAAAATATTTACTCATTAATTTGAACACTGCAATAACCCTCTTAATGTTATATTTTTATGAAAAATAACTAGTTTCCCAGATTTAAAAACACTTAGAAGACGGACACTGTTTTACATTTTTTATGGATTTCTTTAGTATCTGACTTTTAAAAGATATCTAGAGTCTCTATCTGGTTCTGCATTCAGTCTTCTGGAACATCTTCATGTAGCTTCTGCAAAACTTCCCTCCACTTGTGACAGAACAAGAATGCAAAGGGCAAATAACATCTTAGTATTATTACTGAAATAGTCTTGACTTCATGTACTGCTGAAATGGCCCTGGGGATCCCTGGGACCTCCAGACTCTCTTGGAGAACCAGCACTATCAATAGGGCAAACAAAGGGTTCTGTCTTCCTAAGAGTCACTTCTTCAGGGAGATCATTCTACCTGAAACATTCCTACTGACTTCCTGAATGCTTTTTCTTCCTTTCTCCTTTTTTTCTCCATTCTTGTTCTTTCCTTGGTAACTGCATGTCTTCTAAGTCAACTTTTTCTTCCACTATGCCCTGGATGTAGTGTGTAGGGGAATGGCAAACCTCAAGGCAAAATCCTACAAGCACTAAAGGGGGCTCTGTTTTAATCTCAGATGCCTCAATATAAAGACCAAAAGTATGAACTTAATTCCTATTATTCCATTTCTAGGGAAAAGATCTTCTGAAATGTCCTCGCTCAATTTCATCCAGACTAAGAAACTTCACATTAAGCAGTGTCACTCCCATTTAGGTTTCACTAAGATAAATAGGGGCTCTTAATAGCAGTATACTAAGACAGTCATCCATCATACCCAGAGGGAACCGTGGCTCCCAGCTGCCAACCTTCCCCTGGCCTCCCATCAGCATCAGTGAAGAGGGTGCCCCATTCCACCACCACCAGGCATCCTCACTACTGCTTCCAGACCACCCTCCCTTTCTCTGCCCTAAATCCCCAGCTCCAGAACCTCATGTCATCAGACTACACCATCCATCGCCCTGTCTTGTTGCAAAGACCTGGGTCACTCCCTTCCCTCCGTGGAAATTTTGGCACATAGCTCAGTGCCAGTCTAACACCACTCCCTCATTCTGTTTGTTCTTCCCAAGACACTGCTCTCAAAATTACTGGACAATTCGCCTATAAGCTTGTCCTCCATCTGCCTGTCACTCCTTCCTGTGGTCATCTGCTAGACTTTGTCACTACCAATAACCTCAAACTCGCCATAATCTGACCTTCAAGCACTAAAGTCTCCATCTTCCCAGATCAATACGACCCTTTTCCCAATAATGTTTTGATTCCCCAAAGACCACACTTAAAATCCAAACTCATTTTTATGGCCTTCAATGTCCTACAAGCTTAGGAACCTGCCTACTTCACTGGTATTGTCTCTTAATCCCCTATTACTCACTGTGCTCCACTCCCACTGACCCTTCTGCAATTCCTCAAACAGACCAAGTCCATTCCTACCTCAGGGCCTTTGCACTAGTTCTCTCCTATACCCAGGTAATCCTATCCCTGGATATTCTCTGCCCTCCTTTCTCATCTCCTTCAAATCTTTGTCCAAAAGTACCTTCTCAATGAGGACCTCCATAACCTATTTAAAATCTCAACCCACCCACCCTTCTACTCACCCACAGGACATTCCTCCCTCCCTACTTTATCTTTTACATGGCACCTATCACACTTTCTAGCATATGGTATAGCCTACTGTTATTTTGTAGATAGTTGATTTCTGGCTAAGGGCAGAGATTTTTTTATCTGTTTTGTTCAGTGCTATATCCTTAGTGCCTAGAACAGTGCTCAGCACATAGAGACTGCAGAATATTTTCTGTATGAATGAAGGAAATTGGACTGTGCAGATTTGAAATAAAAACAAGAACATAGGGGATCCCTGGGTGGCTCAGCAGTTTAGCGCCTGCCTTCAGCCCAGGGCATGGTCTTGGAGTCCCGGGATCAAGTCCTGCATCGGGCTCCCTGCATGGAGCCTGCTTCTCCCTCTGCCTGTGTCTCTGCCCGCCCCCCCCTCTGTGTGTCATGAATAAACAAAATATTTTTAAAAAGAGCTTAAGTCATCTTATAAAATTTTAAAAAACAATATATCTGCCCTCCCTGTCTCTTTTTATTCAACTGTCCTTTCAGCATCTCTCTACACCACCCTCAGCCCTCTGCCTCTACCTACAATGTAGGATAGAAAGACGATTTGTTTTACTGCTCTGGTCATGTGCCTAGTTTTCAGCCTAAGAATGCAGAACACAGTATTCAACTAGCTTTTGATCTTTCTAGGAAGAAGCTTCTTTTTTTTTTTTTTTTTTAAGAAGATTCTTAAGTATGTGCTCTCCCCTGACACCTCCCAGTTAGTCTCCAAGAGTGCCCTTGATAGGCTGTGTCCCCTCCAGGGTCAGTGCAAGTGTACAGGAAGCTAAAGCCAGCTGTGGCCTGGGCCCTGAACAGCATCCCAATGGTAGGCAGCTCCCACCACTGCAGTGGCCCTGGAAGATGGAGGGGAAGTATGGAACGTGCCATCACCATGGAAACCCCCTCCCACTCTTCAAGCACCACAGGAAGGCAGGGCCTGCAGTCTGTTCCACTGTGTGCTCAGAGAAGTGGCTCATCAATCCGGCCTCTTCTTACAGAAAAAGAGGCCTCTTCATAAGGAGTGTAGTCACAGATCCTCCTGGGAGCCTGTGCATACAGGGATACAGGCAACTGCTCTGCTGTCATGCTTCCTGCTGTAATTCAATCCCCAGTCTATCCCAGGCAAGGCCGTGGACCTAAAGATTGCAAACATAAAGCACCCCTCAGTAGGCACTCACTCTAACTGGAGCAGAGGAATGGAAGATGTGCCACTGATCACTCCTGTTGCTTGAACACGTGCAGCTAAGGTCTCCAAAAGTCACCAAGTATGGCGTGTCCTAAAGTTAGCTCTGCACTTGCTGAGAGATGCACAACCAGCCATCAGGAGAGGAAAGAGGTTTAAGAAAGGAGGTGGTCAGCTTTTGGCGTCTGCAGAGAAAAGCCACATCCACCGGGGGAGAAAGGGGTTCCTCCCCGTCCTGTGAATGGCTCCAAATGAACCACACCTGAGGACTGGGACCTGCAAGAAAGTGAGAGTGGCATTCTGTCTTCTGGATGTGTGCCTGTCGAGCTGCAGAAATTGGTGCTGCCCATAGAGCCAAGCACAGTGAGACAGGGCTTTTAGGGGAGCATTCGGGAAGCCTAAGAATGTGTTTTTCAGCCTTCTTACCAAACAATGGAGAAAAAGGGAGGATCATTGGCATGTGGGGACCTGAACTTAAATACTGGTGCCTGCTCCTGGTTCAGGGATTTCTCACCTGCTGGAATAGGCCAGGACTACAGGGCCTGAAGAACCTCAGATGTGGTGTGCCCAGGAAACCTTCACCCCATCCTCTGTGGCCCTCAGAGGGTATGGAAAGGACCCCACAGTTATTAAGGGAAGGAGCCCTGGACAAAGCAATAGGAGGTCCCAACATGGAAAAGGCGTGGTTGGCACTCTCAGAGCAGTAGGAATCCCCAGCCATATGGAAACACGCAGTCACACACACGTCTCCACAGAGTGGAGGCCACCAGCATGGCACAGAGCCCAACATCCAGACCTGAGCCAGGACACTGCCCATAACTAACGTGTGGCCTGTCACATGAGCACAATCTTTTCTCTTTCCAGCTGTCCTCCCTGGCATTGAGCTGCAGGAATGCCGCAGGAGCCCAACAACTGCAGGGAAGAGGGGAGGTGTGTTCACCACACGTTTCAGTCCCAGCTCTAGCCTATATAGGGGGGAGGAGAAGAGCTTGCATTGAGTTTGAGATTGAAGTTCTAAAATGAACAAAACTGAACCTTACGTTCCAAGTCAAAAATTGATTTGAACCCAAAGGAACCAGAAAGCTATGGAATCTAATAAGATGCTGTTGAGCAACCCCTACCACCCACCAGGAAGGAGAAACCAATGAAATCAGGTAGCAGTTAGAAAAGAAAGAAAACCAGTTTCCATTTCCACCCTGTTGCCCTGGACCTTCTCCACACACAGGCAGGCAGTGTGAGGAGAAGGCAAACAAGACATCAGCTGCCTGGCAGGGGAGGTGGGAAGCTGCCTCCTTGGGCCTGTGCTCTTCCCCCTCCCCCTCTTTTTGGGGGGACCTGGGGTAAAGGCAAGCTCCCTGGCCTTGACTCTGCATGATGCTTACAGTGGGCATGGTGCAGTCACTGGGCCTCTAGAACCTGGGTCCCCAGGATTAATGACATATCCCTTCATTTCAGTAAATGCCTGAGCACCAACTGTGCTCCCAGCACAGGAATACAAGAGCAAGCAGGGCAGACCTGAGCCAGCTCCCAGTATAGCACATGAGACAGCCAGACAAATGGGCAGGCACAGCTTAACATGATAAGTGCTAGGAGAAGTTTAAGTGTCTGGAGCAGAGAAAATGGGAGGGAACCTCAACTCAATCATAGGGTATCAGGAAAGGCTTCCAGTCAGAGAAGTAACTCAGTGGAGAGCAAAAGGATGGATAGGTGTGACCCAGCAAATCAGAAGAGCTTTCCAGGAGAGGAATCATACCTCATCTCCCTGGGAGCCACCGTGCAGCCTTGGGAATCACGTGGGCCTTCTCCCTAGAGCAGTGGGGCATCACTTAAAAATGAAATGAGGAATAGCTGCTTAATGGGGACAGGTAGGGCAGGGCAGAGGGAGAGAATCTTAAGCTGGCTCCATGCTCAGCAATGAGCCCAACACCCATCTCATGACACTGAGATCACTACCTCAGCCAAAATCAAGAGCCAGACACTTAACTGACTGAGCCACCCAGGTGCCCCTAAACTTCCAATTAAAAGATGAGTAAGTTCTGGGATGTAATATATAACATGTGATTATAGTTAACAACATTGCATTATATAAGTTGCTAAGAATAGACTTTAAATGTTCTCACTACCAAAAAAATGGTAATTAAAAAAAATGGTAATTATATGATATAATGAAAGTGTTAGCTAAATATATACCTGTATCAAATCAGCACCCTATACAATGTTGTATGTCAATTACATCTCAAAGCTGGGAACAACAACAAAAAACCCTGGCTGTTGGGGCTAGACAGACACGAATTTGATTCTAGACTCCCAACAACCTACCAGCTGTGTCACTTAAATTTGGGGAGCCTCAGTTTCCTCATCTATAAGATAGGGATTCATTTGACTGTTGTAAAGATAAATGGAAAAATATATATAAAAAAAAAGATAATGGAAAAATATATGTTTTTCTTTAAAAAAAAAAAAAAAGTACTACCTCAGCAGTAGGGAAAATTAGCCCTCATGTTGTCTAACAAACTTAAAAACAAGACTCAAATGAATCAAATTGTTTCCAAGCAACTTAACTACATCCCAGAACAAAATTTAAGAATGTTTATAGAAATATAAAAATACTCAGCACAAAAAAAAGGTAAAATTCATGTCAGGAATCCAATAAAAATTCCTGGGCATTGTAAGCTGTAGGAATTTACAACCTGTAATGAAGGTAGTGAAAAGCCAAAACAATTGAAACCGACCCAGAACTGACAACAGATGTTAGAATTAGCAGGCAAGGACATTTAAACCGAGATAACGGTATTCCATATGTTCAAAAAGTTAGGCAAAAACATGGAGTATTAAAAAAAAAAAAGAAAAGAAATAAAAACACAAACAAAAAAACAAAACCAAGCTTCTAGAGTTGCGAACTACATCTGAAATTAAATGGAAATTATACCACAGCATTTGCCGAAGGGGGAACCTCACCTTGACTGTGCCAGAAGGGCTTTGGGGAAATCCTATGAAAGCAGGTATAAGCAGCTGTTAGAACATCCCACTGGAAAAATGGTGGCCAGAAAAGGAGTAACAGCAGTGGAAAGAATCCAGCCTTTCTGAAATATTTAAGTGGCAGGACTGGGTGACTACACAGGTGAGGCACTGAAGAGAACCAGGTGACACAGATGAAGGGAAGCAAAAGCAAGCCATCCCTCAGCTTCAGAGCACCCACTGCCACCTCAGGTACAATCAGCAACAGGCAGAGGAATCACAGCAAATGATATTCAGGAGGCAACAGGACGGGTGCCTCCTGCAGGGGCCACACCAGGGGCAGGAAAGGTGAGGGGGAATGTTGAGGGTGGGCATGCGGATGGAGCCTGGAATAGGGAACAGCCAAGCACTGGTTGGGGCCCAGATCACACAAGGCCTCACAGGCCCTGGAGATGAGTTCACATGTTACCCAAGCACAATAAGAATCTACTAGAAGGCTTCAAGCGGGGGGACAATTACAGTTGCATTGAAAATGTCACTCTGGGGGCACCTGGGTAGCTCAGACCATGATCTCAGCATCCTGGGATCAAGCCCCATGTCAGGCTCTCTGCTCAGTGAGGACTTGGCTTCTCCATCTGCCCTTGCCCTGCTTGTGTGCACGTGCTTGCTCTGTCTCAAAATCTTTAAATAAAATGTCACTCTGAGGACACCTTGGTGGCTCAGGCAGTTAAGCATCCAACTCTTGGTTTTGGCTCAGGTTATGATCTTAGGGTTGTGGGACAGAGCCCCAGTTGGGCTCCAGTTGAGATTCTCTCTCTCCCTCTCCACCACATGTGTTCTTTAATAAATCTTTAAAAAAATAAAATGTCACTCTGGCAATGGTAGAAAACAGGTTGGAAGAGCAGAAGCAGAACATCAGTTAGAGGGCTTTGGTCATCACAAGAAATTATGGTGGGAAGAAGTGAACAAGCCAGGAAAAGAAGCAGAATCACCAGGCTTGCGAGAGGGATGGATGTGGATAGAGATGGATGTGGACAAGGATAGACCCAGGTTTGTGACAGAGTAAACATCTGCAAAAGTAGAGAAAGCTAGCAAGGGGCAGATTGGAGAGGAGAAAAACTAGACAGATTAGAGACTCCAATCTAGACAGATTAGAGATCTAGTAAGCAACCATAGAGTTCAGGGGAGAGACCTGGATTAGAGATACCAATGTAGCACAGAGGTGGGATTTCAAACCACAGGAATACATAAGGAAGTGTGTGAAGAGAGACCAAGACTGAGCCCTTATAATCGGAGATGTGGAGCCAAAGAAGGATTTTTAGGTACGTAAGGGAGACTAGAGAGACTGGAGGTCTTCTCCAAAACACACATGCATAGGAGAGTAGGAGGAGAAGATAACCAAAGAGGGGATGTGACCCAGAGCACATGTGGAGGAATGACAGGTAGAACACTGCTGTTGCAAGATGCAGGCAGCTTGTAAAATAAATGTCAGCAAGAAGAGGACATTCCTGACTGTTGGCTTCCATATCCTCTACTAGGGAGAGGTTCAGCACCTAGAGGCAGGGGTAGTAGCAGAATGATACAAGTTTAAAGAGTGGAGAGGTATGAAAACAGGGACCTCAACACAGGAGAATATTAGTGTAAAACTGCCTGGCAATGTTGCATGCCCAGGTCAACACACATAGTTGGTTGATCCTGAATCAGTTAATGCCAACTGACCCCACTGGATGCTTGGCCCAGGAATGGTCTTCAGCTTTCTTAAGGCACCAATACTAAAGCACCATATCCTACCCCAGCCTCTTTTCGATCTGTTTCAGAATCAGCTCCTTGAGCCCCAACCCAACCCAAAGTGGGTGTTCAGGCATCCCAGAAATTTAGCAACTCAAGGGAAGGCTCAAACCTGGTGTCCCCAACCCCATGATGAAGCCTGTGGACAAGAACACAGGGATTCATTTGACTGTTATAAAGACAAATGGAATATATGCTTTTCTTTTTTTTAAAGGATTACCTCAATCTTTCCAGCCTCAGAGAGGAGCATTTTCTTTCTTTAAATAGTTTAATCCTATTTAATATTAATATATATATATTTATTTTTTGTAAGTTTAAACTATGCTAGTCTCCCATATGCACGCACAAGATAACTCTAGTAAGGCATTAATGGATGACTTTATGGATAGTTTTATACTCACAAATAAATCTAACCATAATAGTCACTAAAAGGCTTACTACCAGTCAAGCCCATTTTGAATGTTTGTACATTAGCTCACGTACTCCTGACAAGCTTTCAAGATAAATTCTATCATTGGTCTCATGAATGAAAGAACGGAAGTTCGGGGAGGTTAAAGAACATGCCCAAGGTCATAGAATAAGTTGCTGAGTCACCATCTCACTTTTTTACTTGTCACTATGCGTTTCTGTCTCATATGTGTTTAAATAAAAGTGATCCTAAATGCTGTTCTATAACCCACTTTTGAAACTGAAAAAGTTCCATGGTTAACTTTCCATGTCCACATATATAGATCTTTTGTAATGAATACGTTTCATTCCAATGTACCTCTGCATCATATCTTCCCATTATAAACTATGCAGCCACAAACATCCTTGTAAACATAACCGGGGCCGCTCATGTGAGGAGTGTTCCCATGCATTGTTGACTCTTTCCAGTACCATCTCTGCACCATCTGCTGCCAAGTCCAACTCCTGGATCCCTCCTGAAGCCCTACTTCCCTCCATGGTCACCTCTTCAAGGTCACTTCATCATCATCATCTACAGCAGATTCCAAATTGGTCTCCCTGCCTCCAGAGTGAGGTTCTGAAACACAAACCTGACCTGTCATTTCCCTCCTTAAAACCTTTCCCTGGTACCTAACAGCCCTAGGACAGACACTAAACCCCCTGCCATAGTTTACAAAGCTATGCTGCTGCTACCTAACTCTCCAGACTCCTTTATTACCAACCACACTCCTTGCCCAAACCTGAAGTAGAAAAGAAAAAAAAAAAAAAAGGCGGGGCGGGGGAGGGGGAGGACAGGAGGAAGGAAGAAGTTTTCATTCAATGAGCTGCGCCTCTTGCCTCCTGGCATTTGCATAAGCCATTCCCTCGGCTGAGAACACTTCTATCAAGTGTCCATCCATACATTCCTCAGGAAGCCACCCCTGCCCTTCCCTAAACTGGACTGGAAGGTACTCCCCAGCCACTGGTTCTTCCTGCCCTGGGATTCCTTATCCTGTATCCTGAGGGCGTTTCCCACCCATCTCGCCTACTGACAGCAGGCCCTGGAGCAGGGACAGTGTGTTACTTAACCTTGGCAGCTATGGTCCCTAGCACAGGGGGGCCTGAGTAAATGATGGGTGAAACTAATGGAAAGGACAAAGTCAACTTAGGAATTCCCATGGTTGTACTGACCCTTTTGTGACTTGGTACTGTTGTTGAGAATTGGTCTGAGAGAATATTAATGTATTTTAAAAGCTTTGTGTTCCTATTAGAAGGTTAATCAAATTTGAAGCCTGAAAAATGCCAGTGGAGGATTAACCCTATGGGTTAACCCTACATAGATCAGGGCACCCTTAAGGTCCAGTGTAGTCCAACTCTCCACCTTGAAAACAATAAACTTTAATCTTAAGAGCGTTATTGATGGGACAGACTGGAAATGCAAACAGGACTTCTCATAAGCTTTTCAAGCAATGAGGCCAAACCCATTACACTTCGTAAAATGTATACAAATAGCAATCTCCACAAAATAAAAATTATATTAATGGGGAAGCATCTGTTTAAAAGTTCTCAAAGGCTCAACCAACATTAAGCACTTTGTATTTTTAAGATTTTACTAATTTGAGAGAGAGCGCATGTGCATGCATGCATGTGCACAAGGAAAGAGGAGCAGAGGGGGAGGGAGAGGGACAAGCAGACTCCGTGCTGAGCGTGGAGCCCAACATGGGGCTAGATCCCAGGACCCGGAGATCATGACCTGAGCCAAAACCAAGAGTCAGACAGACTGAGGTACCCAAGGACAGTTAACTAGCTGGTAAAGGACTGACTAGTGGCCGTGTTCTCAGTCCTTTGTTCCCTCCACAAGAGATCCCTTTCCAAAGCTTCTAAATTATAGAGTATGAAAACCACTTAATGATACTTTGCTTTTCACACAGGCCTGCTATACCTGAGGATGCTCAATTTAATACTCTTCCTTAGAACCAAGTGTCCTATTAATAGTCTGATTTTATTAAGCTTTTAAAAGTCTTTCTACTGGGGCACCTGGGTGGCTCAGTTGGTAAGCGTTTGCCTTTAGCTCAGGTCATGATTTTAGGATCCTGGGATCCTGGATTCCAGCCCCACATTGGGCTCCCTGCTCAGCAGGGAGTCTGTTTCTCCCTCTCACTCTGCCTCACTCCCCAACCCCCTGCTTGCGTTCTCCCTCCCTCTTGCATGCTCTAATAAATAAAATCTTAAAAAAAAAAAAAAAAAAATACTGACCTTTGTCTATTAAACACTTCCACTAGTTTTCAATTTCAAGCAAATTCCAAAGAATACCAACTGCAATAATGATGGAAAGGGGTTTGAATTCTGACTACAAATGCTACAAACCTTTCAGGGGAGAGTCTTCCTACATAGGATGGTATTAAGGATCTATTCAATCGATTTCATGGCCCATGCAAGTAAAAGGAATGCAATTAAACTGGAGCAAGAAGAGACCATAGAAGGAATACTTCAGTTATCCCTTTGGGTCTGTAGGACAGAAAGCCCAAACTCCACCTAAAAGGCAGCCAGCACTCCAATGCCAGTCCAAGTGTTCCAAACAAGGGGCAACTATTGCCAGATCTGCTTTTCCAAGAGAAGCTCCAAAACCAGGCCTATGAAACTTTGGGATTTCAAATGGTGGCAATAACTTTTTTTTTTTTTATATCCTCCACCCCATTCCTCCAAAAAATAAAATCCATGAGCAAACATTTACAGTCTCTGATATTTTGATTATAATCCCAGATTTGGAATCGAGGTAAGAGCACTTCATGTCTTTGCATATCAATGAATTTCTGAGCTTCACTGTCCTCTCCTGAAAAATAGGGTCATAAACATGAAACACAATAACAATACTTAAAACCAGTCCAAATACAGTGTAAGTAACTAAATAGTGTTTCCTATAGGTGAAGAGTGTATATCATCACTATCTGTAAATTATCTGCTGCAATCTTTGAAGAACCTAATTGAAGATCCCAGGGACATAGAGTTCTTGGAAGATTTAGAGCCTTTCAAATTCTGATTACTGAATAGTGAGTATTAAAGTCATTAGAAACCAAATAGAACCAGCAATAAAGAATGCTTAGCAATAGATATTTAATGAGCTGAAGTGGCTCTTCTAATTAAGAGATCTAATAACTGTCACTAGTTAATGGCCACAGAAAGGCAGCAGAGTACACATTTAGGAGCGTAAGTTTCAGGGAAAACAGTGGCAGTGTCTAAAATAAGCTGTTAAAGACAAACCAAAGGGTTCTAAGGTGAGTTTTTCAAATCTAATATACTTGTATTGTCAGATTATAGACCCCTGTCAAACACTTAACAATGATTTTCATACCGTTTTAAGCAAATGCCAAAGAATACCAACCGCAATATTAGGAAAGGTCTGTTAAAGAATTGCTTTATTAATACAAAATACACAAACTATTAAGTGCTAAGAAATTCAAACATCTAAGTCATAGCAAACAGGTGGCAATTCAACATCCAAGGTCGACAGAACGCTGGGAGACTGCAACAGATCTAGAAGACAGGAATTTCTTACTCAATATCTGCAAACGCTTTAGTCCATCTCAACACAGACATTGGTTGTCAGTTTTACTCATAAATTCTTATTTTCCCCTTTGTCTAATGAATCCCTACCCCACCCCCAGCTAAACACACACACACACACACACACACACACACACACAGACACACACTTACTTCTTGAAATGTGGCTAAGATACCAGAACTCACCTTCATTAGGAAATAACCTTAAGACATACCTGAAACTATTGTTCTTAGAGACCCACGTAGGAGCCAACAATATCACTAATGTAATTTATGGAAGCATTTGTTATCCCATCAGAACAAATAGAAAACATACTGATGATAGCTTTTGACCACCAGCTTGAATAGAGTACAGGCCTCAAACCTTGGCAGTAAGAAGGTTTTGCCAATTCTGTGCTATTGCGCTCAAGTGTCCTGAACCTAGATTAGCCGTGGATAGAACTTGGAAATCTCATTCCAAACAAGTTTACTATACCTCAAGTTATAACCCAAGAAGCTTTATGCTAAATTTAATATTATTTTCTGTATCTAAAACTGCGTAGGGGCACCTGGGTGGCTCAGTGGTTGAGCATCTGCCTTTGGCTCAGGTCGTGATCCTGGAGTCCTGGGATCGAGCCTTCTTCTCCCTCTGCCTAGGTCTCTGCCTCTTTCTCTGTGTTGCTCAAGAATAAATAAAATCTTTAAAAATAAAGTATAAACAGAACTGTCCAGATTCCAGAATGATTTAATTTTACCTGAGCACTTGGGACTGAAAAACTACCAAATGAGAGGTTTCATTACTCTGAAACCTTATCTCTTTAGTTAGAAATAGAAATCACTTGTAGGCTAACCTTCCATACAATTCTGCCCCCACAATAACGGCAGTATCAAAACACAAATAATTCACAGCCCTACTAAAAGGGCACTTGCTCACTTACCAGACTCCCAGGATAGAGAAGGCATCTTCAGGGGTGAAGGGGGGCCCAGGTGCAACAGCTTTTCAAGTTCCCTCTCCTCATCAAGGATCATGAGAGGCACTCCATTCAAGGGGAGGTGTGCAATCTGGTGCTCTTCAGGCAGGTCAAAACTCTCAAAATCTGCCATCAAGACAAAGCAATTTATCAGGGCAATGCTTCTGAGAGTGGTCAGTAGCCCCACGGGGATCTGAGACCCTTACAGTGGGCCCAGGAGGTCAAACTATGTTCTTAATAACTTCAACACCTTCTGCTGTGTTGACACTTTCAATGATGGGACAAAAGCAATGATGGATGGAATTGCTGTGCTTTAGCACAAATCAAGAAGTGGCAATAAACTATATTTTATAGTCACTATATTCCTCAAAACCATTCACTTGCAGTAAAAAATTGCCAGCTTCACATATCACTTTATCATCTACAATAAAAAGTATTAATTTTATTAGCTCTCAACCCTGAAGAACATGTCTTTTTAGTATTCTGTATGATGACCATAAAGTACTTCTGTTGCATACCGAAGTACCAGGTGAGGTCAAAGAAAAAAGATCTGTACAATTATTTGGTTTGCAAGCTAAACTAGCGGCCTTTTTCCTGTAATACTATTTAGTTGAAATAACAGAAAGACAAACTGGTTACTCAGACTTGGGTATTTGTAACACATTTTCTCAGAAAAATAAAAGAAGTCTATCATTTAAAGAAACAGTATTTATTGCCAATGATAATATACACAATCTCAAGGGGAAAAAAACACTAGAACTTTGGAAAACTTATTAGCTTGTCAATTTCCTAATATTTTTCTGAAGAGATCAGTGGTGACATTAATGAATGTGTGTTTGATATTGCATCATGAAACCCTTCAACATTTGGATAATCTACATTTCCCAGTGAATCATTATTTCTAAATGATCAATGTGTGATAAATGCAAAAATAAAAGATTTTCAAACTGCAGAAGAGCCCAGTGGATTTTATGGTCAGTATAAAATGTTCACTGATAGGGTTTCAGATTACACATCACAACCATACATTTGGAAACTGCCACTTGTTGAATTTTAGTGTGGTAGGAAAGAAAACTCTCCACACTTATCTGAAAAGACTATCGAAATGCTCCCCCCTTTCTTAACCACGCATCTGCATGAGGCCAGATTTTTTTCATGTACTTCAACCAAAACAAAGAGATACAACAGGTTGAATGCAGAATCAGAGGAGAATCCAGGTATTAAATTTTTATTTATTTTTTGAGAGAGAGAAAGAGTGCACACACCAGAGGAGGAGGAACAGAGGAAGAAGTAGACTCCCTGCTGAGTAGGGAGCCCAATGCTAGATAGGATCCCAGGGTCCTGGGATCATGACCTGAGCTGAAGACAGGTGCTTAACCCAGCCACCTAGGTGCCCCAACTGTTTTAAGTCAAATTAAGCACATTTTCAAAAATACAAAATCATGCCATTCTCCTGAATGTTTTAGGAAAGTTCTATTATGTTAAAAGAAGTTACTTACATTAATATAATGGAGGGGTTTTTATTCCCCAGGAACTTATTTTTATTTAGATTTCCTGCATTAAGAATTAAAATTGATAACACACAAACAAAAGTTCTCTGGGGTCTTCACTAACTTTTAAGAGTTGTAAAAGGCAGCCCGGGTGGCTCAGCAGTTTAGCGCCACCTTCAGCCCCGGGCCTGATCCTGGGGACCCGGGATCGGGACCACGATGGGCTTCCTGCATGGAGCCTGTTTCTCCCTCTGCCTCTCTCATGAATAAGTAAATAAAATCTTAAAAAAAAAAAAAAAAAAAAAAAAAAAAAAAAAAAGTTGTAAAAGTCCTAAAACAAATTTGAGAACTATTAAGTAACAGTCCTCCTTATAATCCAAGTGCCTTGCTTCTTAGAATTATTTAAAATAGATTTTTCTTGGGGCACCTGCCTGAATCAGTTGGTACAGCAGGAGATTCTTGATCTCAGAGTCATGAGTTCAAACCTTACATCAGCCAGAGAGATTACTTTTTAAAAAATATTTTTTTTAATTTAAAAAGAAAATACAACAGATTTTTCTTGACTATTAACAAAAATATTGAGTTTTTTCAAGGGGTATAGCCTTTCCTCAAAAGAACAAAGATGAGGGGCACCTGGGTGTCTCAGTTGGTTAGGCGTCTGCCCTCAGCTCAGGGCATGATTCTAGGGTCCTGGGATTGAGCCCCACATCTCAGCAGAGAGCCTGCTTCTCCGTCTCCCTCTTTCTGCCTGCCATTCTGCCTATTTGTGCTGTCAAATAAAATCTTAAAAAAAAAAAAAAAAAAAAAAAAAAAAAAGGAAAGAGAACCATCCTTTTCTGAAGTGTGAAAGTTCTCTAAAGCCTAAATACTAGGAACTACTCTACTGTTTTCAAGCCTGCTAAAACCCAGAACTTAAAAAAGAATTGGGTGATAGGTGTCTACTTAAAACCACTGAATTATAAAAGAAACCATAAACAGAAGACTTCAGAGGAAAAAAGTCTGCAACCTAATAGTTCATTTCCTTTATGCACAAAAGCTATTAAGGAAAAGAAAAGAAAGACCTATTAAAGAAAAACAAGGATACCAACAGGAAGTTTAAAAAAAAAAAAAAAACACTATAGAAGGCCAATAATCAAATATGCTCAATACACATACACACACTACAATTTAAAACAATGATACCCATTGCCTTTTTGATAAGGGTTTTTGAAACATCTGCTGTGAGAGATTAGAGGTGAAGCAGGCATCCTCAACCACTGTAGGTAGATTCAGTAATTTATGCTATTTTGGAGGGCAACCTGGCAGTATTGTTTTCCTCAAACACAGCATATTGTAGTCCTCCTTCCTGATCAATACGCATAAATCTACCTCATTTTCCTTCATGGCTGAATCGTAATCGTTAGTATGGAAACACTATTTTATCAAATCTTAATCACATACTCTCTGAGACTCAGCAACTACAGCTATCCTCACAAACTAACAACAATTTCGAGAATACCAACTGCAGAATTGTAATATATAAAAGCCAGAGACAACCTGGATGCACAGATTGCCTAAATGCCCTTAGGATGAAAGGGCAAAAATGCCAGCTCAGAAACCAATAAGGCCTTGTGTGATCTGCCCCCAGTCTCACCTGTGCTATCCTTTCCTCTGTCTTTGTCCCAGAACCAGTACAGGCCTTTGCTCTACCCCCAGATCACTGCACACACAGACATGCGGTACTCTTGCCTTGCCCTTCCTCTCCCTTGTCTGGCTCTCCTTTGATGTCCTTTAAAGCTCCACTTCCAGGTCACTTCCTGAGAAAACTTCCTGCTCTTCCAGGGGAGGTTCAGTTCTCCCTGGTTGGCCTGTTTTTCTCCTTCTGACATTTAGAGTGAGAGGATTTGTTCAATGTTTGACTTTCCCTCCAAATCTTGGGCTCCTGGGCAGCCCCAGTGCCTCAGCAGTTTAGTGCTGCCTTCAGTCAGGGGTGTGATCCTGGAGACCTGGGATTGAGTCCCATGTCGGGCTCCCTGCATGGAGCCTGCTTCTCCCTCTGGCTGTGTCTCTGCCTCTCTATCTCTCATGAATAAATAAATAAAATCTTTAAAAAAAAAAAAAAAATCTTGGGCTCTCTTAGGGTGGAGCCTCTTATTAACCACTGCATCCAGAACCTGGATACAGTAGCCTCTCCTCATATGGAAATAAATCAAAGCTTGAAAAGGTACTTCTGTTAACAGAAAATACTTTGGGTACATGCAGCAGGTTGAAAGAATAAAAATGCATACATCATAACAGACTACGCGGATTTTCTCATTGTTCAACTTGACATAAAACTCACTTTCTAAAAGTCTTGCTAAGAACACTGTCCACTCTAGACTTGTTCAATGTTAGGGAACACATCTTATCTTCCTTAGAAGTTTCTGAGGTCAGGAACAATGTCCTCCACATCTTTGCACCAATGTCCCTTCTGACCCAAGATGATGTTCCTTACAAATAAATCCACCAAGTACATTTGTCCAGAGAAACCCAGATTCAGGCAGTCTTATTACAGTTAGAGGTCATAGGTCATATTCATATCCATATTAAATTAGAGCTGAATTGGATTCTAAGAGAAACTCAAGGCTAAAGCATTTTTGTGTAATACCAAAAAAAAAAAAATATATATATATATATATTACCTAAAGGATTGAAAGGAAAGAATTTTTCTATTTCTGGATAGGTGTCATCTGAGGCAGGAACAGAGCTTTTTGCTTTGACAGTCTTCTCAGTCACCTAAAACCACGAAAATATGAATCAATGAAAGTGAAAAACTTTGTTTAGTACAACTGTACAAATGTTTAGTATAAGAGATCATAAGTCTTCTTCAAGACATGTGACTGCTTCACCACATTTTTTCAATTTTATGCTGACTTCTAAAAAACCATAATCCTTAGTTCTCATAATTACATACCAATACAATTCAGCAAGCAATTCTAGGAGCATGCTCAAGAGTTAAGTCTGAAATTTAAGTATCAGCACCTTTTAGCCTAAGTCACCAAGACGGCAGTTAATTCAGAGCTAATCAACTCAATCATTCAACCTGTCAGAGAAAACAGGCATGAGTTACTCAAATAAAAGCTGATTCTAGAAACCATTTTTGGCTTTTGGATGTGATTTCCACCCATGTTTCTCCATCAGTGTTCCCTTAATTATTTGCTTGGTTAAATATTAAGTTGAAATTCACACGCTGAGTAAGAGTCAGCAGGACAGTCATGGAAGTTAGAAGACTAGATAATTCCCTAGAATAAAATTGGCAGATAGGCAATCTGCAATAGTAGGCCAAAGCAGAAGCCTGCATATTCCTGACTCAAACTTATGTCACATGTGCAAATCTAGAGGAAAATAGGGTTTCCCACACTTCAGTTCTGGGTTGCATTCTCATTTTTGCCACAGCCTTGCGATACTCGAATTTAACATTTCTCTTTTACTCAACTTAGTTTTTAAAAATGTCATCTTGTCCTAAAGCACAGAAGTCCTATTTTGATATAAAGTACTAGGGCTTTTTTCTAAATACATAACACAATTATTCAAATGAAATGTTAATGTACATGCTGAAGTCATCTTTCACAGCAAAGTCTCCTCAGTCTGGGATGCATGGACCTATAGCTGGTACACACATCCAAACATCGACATGCTTGCAAAGTAGAGTACCTGGTGCTTGCTCTAGGAGATGAAGATGGCAGCACCTGAGCTATATTAGCTCCGTGATCTCTGGTAAAGTATCCTCCCTCTCAGTACTTCCTGTATCCCTAAGTAGATACTATCAAAGAATCTGCTTCCACACTAGTTAAGGGCAGGTGAGGCAAAAGCATTCACCAGCTGCTTCTGAGACTTCTGATCCTGGAGCATAGAGGAAGTCCAGAGGGAGTATGATTCCCTCCTCTTAATCTATGTTTGGTAGCCTATATTTCCTTGTACTCCCAAGACAGAAAGCAAAGTAGGATGCCGATAGTCATTTTTTAAGAGTCAAAGAGTGCTAGAGTGTTTCAACAGTGACTTTGCAGCCAACACTTACTTTTTTGGCAGAGAAGGTTGGCTGCTTCTGTTTGAGAGGTCCATTAGTCTTCACTGAATTTTCTGTGGCTCTGTTGACAGTTCCCAAGGCCTTTCTGGCAACTTTAGGTAAGGCTGCTTGAGCATCAAACATTTTGCCTACACGTGGTGTTGAAACCTGAGATCTCCCATCTAAAGCTTGGACTGCTAAAAAAAAGAAAAAAAAAAGAAGAAGAAGAAGAAAAGAAAATAAGATTATTCAGGGAACAAACACCCGTGCAATTTGAAGGCTGACCGTGTGCATAAACTTGGCCTCATTCTCATCCCCCACTTCTGACAGTGGCATGGCCATATGTCTAATAGTACTTCAGTTCTGTGCCCTCTTAAATACTCCCTTAACTAAGATGCTGAACATGAAAAACAGACCCGTGACAAGCACTTTGCAGCAGCAGTATTCCAACGGAGTAGCTAACCGCCTCCCCCAAGCACGGGCCACGCCCACCTCTGGAGGCCAGCACCTGCGCAGACGGCAGCCAGGGTACTTACGAGGCCGAGACCCCAGCTTCAGCCCGTCCTTGGGAGCCGCACGGGGGCCTGGCTCTCCGTTCTCCTTATCAACGAAGATCAGGGTAGCCATTCTGGACTAGCTGCGGGCGTGAAACGCACATCAGACCCCGAGGCTCAGGGAGGGGGAGAGAGGGAAGGTGTGGCACAGAGCAAACTCTACCCAGGGCGGGTCCACGCCAACACTGGAGCTGAGGAGCGAGCGAAGCCCGTTCTGGAGCCAACAGGCATTTAACCCAGCTCCTGACTCCTGAGGCCTGCGTCGGGGGCTCCAAGTCCCAGAAAAGTCGGCGGTTTGGGGCTCGCACGGGTCCTGCTACTCGGCGGAACCGAACTGCCGGCGCCGCGCACGCAGTCCCAGGCCGTGGCTCCACCCGGCTCGGCGCTACAGACGACCCCCGGCCCCCGGCCCCCCGCCCCCTCGCGGGACCCGCGGGCCCAGCCGCTCACCACCTCGCGGTCCGCCCGGTCCGGGACCGACAGCCAAGCTCCTCCGAGACTGAGCCTCGGGCCCCCTCGCGGGACTCCGAGTTTAAACCACAACTCGCGCTCCTATTGGTCCATCCTCCCAGGAGGCGGGGCCGGGGGTGGGGCGAGGCTCCCGGAAGGACCAATGGGAGGGGCCCAAGCTCCCGCGGCCCCGCCCGTAGAGCGTCTCCCGGGAAGGAAAAAACCAAACGTGCTGACCCCTTTACTTCTAGGTGTTTTGAACCAGCAACTCACAGAGATAGAAAGGGAGTGAACATGGTCTTCAATTCCAGGAAGTCAATGATCATTATGATATCAAGATACAGAATTTGAGTTGTTGTTGTTTTTTTTTTTTCCTGAGACACGTGGCCAGGAAGTTCTTAAATGAAAAGATGCTGGGGTTGAGTCAAGGCAAAGTGGCAACAGAACTATTTTCCCAAAGTCTTCAATTAACTATTTCTCCAAAGAATAAATAGAGCATATCAAATAAAAAAGAAGATGCAGAACTGGAGGAAAGGCATTGGCAGCCATTGGAAAAATAACTGGGGAACTACGGATACATACAATTGTATTTCAATTAGGTATATAAAAAATGCTTATATAGTCAGATACTGAAACCACTCATATTCCCTTTAAAGAATACTAGCAGAGCACGGTTAAAAGTTAGGAAGCATGGGACACCTGGGTCTCAGATCATGACCCACAGGACCTGGGATCAAGTGCCCCCCCCCCCCAAAAAAAAATGTCTAGTGGGGGGAGCCTGCTTCAGAATTCTCTCTCCCTCTGCCCCTCCCCCCATCGCGTGGGCCTGCTCTCACCCTCAATGATAAATCTTTGAAAGTTAAGAAGCGATGTAAAATACAAACAGATCAAACAGTAATGTTTGAGTCATTCTGTTGGGCTTGTGATTAAGAATGGATGGACTATTCCCTAATTGCTGAACTACCGTCAATATTTCAGGCTAGGATGCTGTTTTCATTATAGCATCAGGACTATGACTTATGATTTACAACAATGTGGATGAACTAGAGGATATTATGCCAAGTGGAATAAGTCAATCAGAGAAAGACAATTATATGATCTCACTCATATGTGGAATTCAAGAAACAAAACAGAGGATCATAGAGGAAAAGAGGAAAAAATAAAACAAGATGAAATCAAGGAAGGAGACAAACCATAAGAGACTCTTAATCATAGGAAACAAACTGAGGGTCACTGGAGAGGAAGGGGGTGAGAGGATGAGGTAACTAGATGATGGGCATTAAGGAGGGCACATGATGTAATGAGCACTGGGTGTTATATGCAACTGATGAATCAGTAAATTCTACCTCTGAAACTAATAGTACACTATATGTTCATTAATTAAATTTAAATAAGATTTTTTTAAAAAGAAAATAACCTAGTGGTCACCAGAGGGGAGGTGGGTGGGAAGCTGGATGAAATAGATGAAGAGGATTAAGAGCACACTTATGGTGATGAGCACTGAGAAATGTATAGAATTGTTGAATCATTACATTGTACACCTAAAATTAATATCACGTTATGTTAATTATGATTTAATTTAAAAAATATCAAAAATAAGAATCTGGCTTATGAACAAAATGATGATCCTAAGGAGTACATAATTCAGGCTTCTCTTCAAATTCTGTCATTTAATGGGACTTATTTTAAACTTTTAACATCTTAACAATACATTCATCACAGCTGCCTAGAAGAGCCTAGTGGCAGAGGGCACAGAGTTGGAAAAAGATCTGAGGAATAATAAAAAATATTGATAAGGAATTCCAATTTCCAAGATATGGGGAGAAATTGTGCTTGGAAAAATTAACGACCTTTTCCTATTTCTATAACAAATGGAAATAGATTAAACAAACACGAGGTAAAGGAATAAATTCAAAAGACCTAGACTGGCCTGTATCATCCAATCCCTACTCCCCACAGGTCACTAGATACATTCTAACTTGCAGGTACGTTAGGAGAGAGCGGTTGAGCCTACATTATTTCCCATAAGATTTAACACTACACCTGGCATTGATCCAGTTCTCAATATGTCAGCTCATTGGCCCTTCTTCCCTGGCATTTCAGAACCAAAATTGGCTGAATGATTAATTCATTCAATAAATATTTACTGAATGTCGATTAAATACTAGACACTGGGCAAGGCATCAAGAAGAAAATATTCTAAGAAGGTAAAGAGGACAAAAAGCCATTCACACCCATATGGACCCTCCCTTGTTCTTTTTCTTTTATTCTCTTGCCTCTCCTTATTTTCTCCCTCTATCTACCTCTAAATGATTCAACTCCATATTGCATCATCAGCACACAAGTGTTCACTTTGGAACCGAATCTGTATAGCACCTACAGCTGGGAAGTGGGGATTCTCTATCTCCCAAGGTCTTTGAGTGCAAGATTTGTATCTCCCCCAGTTAAGTCTTCCCCTTACAACAGGAAGCACTGTGTTTCTCAAGGTCATGTAGAAACTGTAAAATGCTATAGCCACCCCCTCTTTTTTTTTTTTAAAGATTTTTATTTATTTATTTATTTATGAGAGACACAGAAAGAGAGGCAGAGACATAGGCAGAGGATCAAGCCCCGCATCAGACTTCCCCCGAGAGAAGCCTGCTTCTCCCTCTGCCTATGTCTCTGGGATCATGACCTGAGCCACTGAGCCACCCAGGTGCCCCAACTACCCCCTCTTTGAGTGATTCTTGTTTTCTCACCAATGATGCCCCAAACCCACTTTACTATTCCCTATTATTACTAGATTACCCAATTAGTAACCACCCTCACCTTATAATAGTACCTAGATCCTAATCAATCCCCGTTTATTCTAATCATGATTTACAAACAGCAACCCATCTAGAGAACTGAACACGTGCTTCCCTATACTTTTCTCCAAGTCCTCCAGGGGGAATCCAAACCTTACAAAGCCTTCTCCCTTCTCTTCTAGTACATTATATGATTCGTCTGGGAGATGTGTTCTCTGGCTTGTGCCTGGTGATTTTAAAACAGGCCTCAACAATTCCAAGCCAATTTCAGGAATTATTTAAAGAAGTAAAAACAAAGTGTAGGTGATCCAGAGACTACTCACTTTCAGGCTATTCTCTGACCCTTTCTATGACTTCACCTGTTGCCCTGTAAAATCAAAATTAATGTTTAAATTCCTAAACTCTTGGCACTGCAAATTTTTAATAAGAAAAAAATGGATTATGAGGGGGTTTTATGAAGCATGGGTGTGAGCTATTTTCACTTTTACTTTTTTTAAAGACTTTATTTCAGAGATAGAGAGTGAGCAAAGAGCAGAAATGGAGCAGTGAGGAAGAGGTAGGAGGGGGAGAAGCAGACTCTCCACAGAGCAGGGAGCCTGACATGGGCCTCAATCCATGAACTCCAGAATCATGAGCTGAGCTGAAAGTAGACACTTAACTGACTGAGCCACCCAAGCACCCCTCACTTTTACTTTTAAAAGCAATATATACTGGGGCGCCTGGGTGGCTCAGTCGGTTAAGCGACCCAGTCTTGACTTTCAACTCAGATCATTATCTCCGGGGCCTGGGATCTAGCCCAGAATTCAGCTGTGCACTAAGTGAGAAATCTGCTTTAGAATTCTCTCCCAGTCGCCTGCCTCTCCCCCTGCTCACTCTCTCTGTCTAAAAACAAGCAAATAAATCTAATACATGTTACCTTGAAAAATAAAAGACAACAGCACAAAGAAGAAAAAAACAGAAGAAATTCTACTACCAAAATTACTGCTTAGGGGTGGCTCAGTCCGTTAAGCGTCTGCCTTCAGCTCAGGTGATGATCCAGGAGTCCTGAGATGGAACCCCCGTCCCCTCATGCTCTTTCTCTCGTTCTACACTCTCTCAAGTAAATCAATAAAATCTTAAAAAAAAAAAAAAAAAAAAAGAAAGAAAGAAATAAGAAAGAACAAACTACTGCTTATTTTCCAGTAACTAATCTTACTTCATAGGTGTACTTTAAAAGGAGGGTTGGAATGTCATAGATACCAGTTTTCCCAAAATAGAAATTGTTTCATAGTATTTTTTTTTCTAATGACAAAACACAAGATCACTTCGGTACAGAATGTCACAACCACCAAATGGTGCCTTAGGTTTTCAGAGCATCTGGTATTCCTTTCACAGAGGCTTTTTACAACTGTACATTATTTGAAAATCATTTTAGTGCCTTTTTCACTTTGTATGTTGTGAATGCAAGGAAATACTCTTTTTGCTCACCACGTCCCTCAAAGTGTCACACACTGACCACTAATTAATACTAATTTTAACTGCCTTTCTTTTGTAATATGTCACGAACTTCCCCATTCATTTCTTAGTTCTGCAGAGAGGCGTAAGCTGTTGTCTATTCTCCGTACTTTTTTTTTTTTTTTAAGCCTCCTAAGAGTCTGCGATTCTAAAAGAATCAACAACACAAACCCGGAGAGCAGGAAAGCACCTGCTCAAACTAACCCCTTCCTCCAGCCCGAGGTAAATAAAGAAGCGCGCGAGATCTCGCGATAATAACATCGCGTGGGAGCCTGACCTGGTCCCCTACCGAAAGACGTTAGTGCGCATGTGTCGCTCGTCCGGAAACTACCGCAGTGGCTGCCGGGAGAGGGCGGAAAGCCAGGAAGTAAACATTGACGGATTGAGTTTGTTTCTGTCGGGAGGTTTTGGGTTCTGCTGTGACCGGATTGGGTAAGGAAATGTGGGAACTTGGGGATGGGGAGAAGGTGAAGCTGAAAAACTCTGGAAAACAGGCCGAAGGCCTCCTACTTCTTAGATACATTCCTACGAAAGTGATGAATTCCAGGTCGAGGGGGGAATGGGGATCCGGGACCGAGAAGAAAGCCGCGGTCCTAGGCCTCAGTGTGCTTGTGCCGAGCCAGACCAGGAACGTCTTAATGATTTTTAGAGTAAGAATTATCAGATATCATCGGAGTTTCATTTCCCAGCTGTTAGCTACTTGTGGCTCTTGAGCACTTGAAATATGGCTGTTCTGAATACGTGTAAAATCTGATCGGATTTTAAAGACTTTATTTTCTCTTATGTTGATTAAGTGTTAAAATAGGATGTTGGATATGTTGGATTAAATTAAAATATTTTTAAAAGTCATTTTACGTGCTTATTTTTACTATCTTAGTATGACTACTGGAACACTTAAAGTGATGTATGAGAATGGCATTATATTTATCTTGGACAGAGCCACATTGTAGGATTTTAAGCTTGTGTAAGTAGGTTATGATATGATTAAATTTGTGTTCTGAAAAAATAACACTGCGGTGTGGAGAACTGATTGGAGAGAATGGCAGGAGACCAATAAGAAAGGGAAAGTAATACCTTCCATTAAAGTGGTAGCATTGAGGATAGAGAGAAGTAGGTAAATATGAATGCTATTCAGAAGGTAAAAAAACAAAAATACTTAATGATGAAATAGTTATCGAGATTAGCTGGAACATATATGTAAAGGTATGAATAGTATTTTTCATTAAGAGAGGAAACAGTAATCAAGATGGCATTCCATGGAGAAGATCATGAGTTTAAATTAAAATTTGATGAGTTTACGTGTTTCTAAGACCCTCTAAAAGTAGATGCTATGAAGCGAGCTATTGGAATATATGTATGTGAAACTCAGATAAAAGGTCTGAAAAGGAGAAAATAAGCTGGAGAGCCAACAGTGGTATATTAAAGCCTTAGAAATAGATGCGCTGACTACTGATGAAGTCCAGAGTGATGAAAGAGACTCCAAGACTGAGCCTTGTGGAATCCAAAATTAACTAACTGGGCCGAAATAGATGAACTTGCAAAGAAGACAAGAGCAGCAGGAGAGATTAAAGAAAAAAACAGATTATAGTGTCACTTAAGCCAAGAGGTAAGAATGTTTCAAGAAGGGAAGGAACAGGGGCGCCTGGGTGGCTCAGTCATTTGAGCTTCTGACTCTTGATTTCAGCTTATGTTAGGATCTAGGGTCCTGGGATGGAACCCCAATGACTGTCCAGCTTCCAGGTCAGCAGGGAGTCTGCCTGTCTCCCTCCCCCTCTGCCCCTACCCCTGTTCCGTGCCCCCCACACACACATGCACTCTCTCACACAAATAAAGAAATATAATAAATTTTAAAGAAATAAATATTTTAAAAAGAGAGAGAAGGAAGAAAACTGAAAAATGTTTAGTGGATTTAGCACATTGATCATTGATGACTTTGTGGGGCCTCTTCAGAGAGAGAAGGAGTGGAAGCTAAATTGGAGTGACTGAGGAACGAAGTAGTTGGGAAAATAGAGTCTATGGATATAGATAACTCTTAAGGAATTACATCTTTGAGAAAAATAGGACATTGTTTACTTATGTAGGGTTAATGTGCTAGAAAAGTTTGAGTCATATATAGAGAAATTAAGGAATATTAATAAGATAAAGAGTCTTAGGAAACTTTAAGTACATGTATGTATGTTTCTCTTCATTTGTAAGTTAGATTTGAGGGAGGAACTGCGAACAGTATATAGAGATTTTTTGTGGAAGAGAAAGAGACCCTTCCCTCACAGATGCTATAAGAGCATATAAAATATTATATATAAATGAGACTGTAGTATGTGTTATGAGGTATGCAATTTGTGTACTTTTGATAGTTTCCCTGATAAACTCATGAAGGCCTACTTTATACTAATATATATTTCTTTCTTCTCATAGAGGTATCCAGATAACCATGTCAGCTGCAGCTGTAGATGCAGTTAATGCAGCCCCCCTGTCGGGGTCCAAAGAAATGAGTCTGGAGGAACCAAAGAAGATGACCAGAGAGGACTGGAGAAAGAAGAAGGAGCTAGAAGAACAGCGAAAACTGGGTAATGCTCCAGCAGAAGTTGATGAAGAAGGAAAGTAAGTACATTCATTTTTTGCATTATCTGTTCATTCAAAGTTCAAATTTATATCTACTTAGTTTAGCAATTTCTCATTTTTTAGTTTGACAGGAAACTATCTTTGCCATTTACATCCTTTTTGTTTTTATTATTTTATCAAATTCATATATGTAAGGTTTAATAATAAAAAAGTATTGAAGGACTTCTAATGAACAGCAGTCATCTCTTTCAGCTCTTCCCACTCCCTGTTCCACTCTGGAAAATGACTACTTTTAAATCTTTCTATTTTGAGTTTTTCTGGTTGATACCTTTACATCTCTAAATAATGTACCTACATCGTTATTGTAATCAACTCTAGGCATTATTGGCTAGCTTCTTGCTCTTTCATAAGATTTATCTACTCTTCTAACATTCATCTCTATCTTCCTTATATCTTTCCTCGCTTCAGTTCTGTCACTATTCTTAGTTGCTAAATTGGAAATTTTTTCATTCTAAAATAAATTACTTATTTTTAATTTTGTTGTTTTTACTATATTATATAGAGAGATCAGGCATATTTTCTCTCTCCCCTCCACTGCACTATCTCTCTTCTTAGAGTCTGTATAGGCTACCTTTGTAATTGTATTATCAACTATTTTCAAACTTTATTCTTAAAATATATATATTTTTTAAATTACAGAGACATCAACCCTCATATACCTCAGTATATTTCTTCAGTGCCATGGTATATTGATCCATCAAAAAGACCTACTTTAAAGCACCAGAGACCACAACCAGAGAAACAAAAGCAATACAGCT
Organism: Canis lupus familiaris; assembly: GCF_011100685.1. Classification (NCBI taxonomy): domain Eukaryota; kingdom Metazoa; phylum Chordata; class Mammalia; order Carnivora; family Canidae; genus Canis; species Canis lupus. The sequence continues at coordinate 51,205,135 of NC_049225.1, forward strand.
CATCTGGAGAATGGTACAAGAGGGGTGTAAAAGAGGTATTTGGGCAACTTTTATATATATCCTTGTGAAAATGGAGATTTTATTTGAATAACTTAATATAAAAGCCTTTAATAAAGTTATATCAGATTATAAAACATCTTTTACCTGGGATTAAAATTCACAATACATACTACTTTTGTTTCTGTGTTTTCTTTTATAAGTTTTATATTGCTAAAGTACTTAAACTTTCTCATTTATAAAAGTATGGAGACTCTAAGTAGTATTTCTCTTAATGAGTAAATCACTTCACTGGACAATATAGTAAGAAGAGCCAAATTTTTTCTAACTTATTCAGAAATAAAACGTTTTTCTTTATGTCCTTTTATAGAATTCCATAACTACTAAGTACCGCAAAGGAGCATGTGAAAATTGTGGGGCCATGACACACAAAAAGAAAGACTGCTTTGAGGTAAGTTCACCTTTGAGAATTTTAGAAATTTGTCAGAGGGTCTCTTTCTTTTTTCCTGTCAGATAGCTTAATTCTGTTTTTCTGAAATTACCTAAATTTTGGTACAAGTTAAATAAAAATTAATTTCACTGAAATTAGTTTAGCACCATCAAAATTTTCTGGAGAGTAGGAGAGTAACTGATATGTGAACAGACCATAAATTCCCATGATATGTTTATGCACACTTTATAAATGTCATCTGAAACTTTCCTTTAGGCTACAGGAACTTAGGAAAAGATTTGATTTTATTATTCTATTTCCCAGAGACCTAGGCGAGTTGGAGCAAAATTTACAGGTACTAATATTGCTCCAGATGAACATGTCCAGCCTCAGCTGATGTTTGACTATGATGGGAAGAGGGATCGGTGGAATGGCTATAATCCAGAGGAACACATGAAAATTGTGGAAGAATATGCCAAAGTTGATCTGGTGAGCAATGTTCCCTGCTTTCTCACACTCCTTAAAGAATGTACATTTTGCTGTATCACTGTTTAAGCAACTCTGTTTTTCGAGTCTTCAAGCAATATAAAAATGGTGGCATGTTTATTATAGTAGTATAAGATCTGATGCAACAGCAAAAATAAGGTATGCTAACCATATTGGCAGCAGTTTCTTATTTGATTCTTGTATTGTTTCTCATTTCCTGAGACTTCCCTGAGGTTCCAGAAGATACTGGAAGCATGAGAACAGATTAGTATCTAAGGCTTTTGGCTTTTTAAGGTTATAAACTTGCCAAGCCTCACACATTGCATCTTATCTGGGCCTGTATTAAGTTGCCTCACATAGCATTTGAGAGAAGTGAAAGGGGAATAGGATAACTCATTTCAAAAAAGTGAATTTTATTTTAATTCAACTTCAGTTGTTTTTGTTATGATTTTACTTACTCCTGTTCCTTAAAATCCATAGTCATGCTGCCTTCTTTTATTTTTTTATTTTATTTATTTATTTATTTTTTGCCTTCTTTTTTTATATAAGAGTTTACATTTAAAAATCACAGTAAAAAATGTCACATAGTGTAAATTTCATCTATTCTTGAACAATAAAATATATGGTGATCCTGGGCCCACCTGGCAAGCATCAGTCATCTGGAGTCAAGTGACAGCTGCCCCATTTGGACAGGACTTATTCTCTGTAGTTTAATCACTGGCACTATTTGGCTCAGTTTACATTAATGTCTGATTCAATAGGAGTTACAAACTCCAGTTACTTAGAAATCATAGATCTAGAGCTACGAGAAATCTCAAAGAGATGACCTTTCTGAAAACAATAGATTTATTGGTTTTAAGTGTGTAAAAATTAAATGTTCATTTGAATGTTGTAAAATAAATTTCAAATGTTTCCTTTTTTGTTAGGCAAAACGAACACTGAAAGCCCAGAAACTCCAAGAAGAATTAGCCTCAGGAAAATTAGTGGAACAGGCTGTAAGTAATAAAAATGATCCATAAAAAAAATTCAGACTCTAAGTAAAAAAAAAAAAAAAAGAAAGTCAAAACAGTTCACTTTATATCTCTTCAGTTAGAAAAGATTTAGGAAGACAGAAGTGCTATTGTGAGGAAAGACTAAAACTGGCACTTTTATACAGTTCACAGGAACATTAGTAGATCCCTCCATCCTAAAGAATTTTCTAGTAGTCAGGAAAGAGGTCACATATGCAAAGATGTAGCACTGTTTAAAATAGCAAGAAGTGGGAGGGTGAGGGGTAACTGGGTGATGGACATTAAGGAGGGCACATGATGTAATGAGCACTGGGTGTTATATAATGACTGATGAATCACTTACCCCTACCCCTAGCTCTGAAACCAGTGATATATGTTAACTGAATTTGAATGAAATTTTTTAAAAATCACGAAATAAAAATCAAATAGCAAGAATTTGAAATAGCTAAAAACAGGACTAGGGAGTGGGTAAAATAAACTGTCCAGTGTCTTCATGGTACAATGTTGCATAGCTCTTAAAATGGTTTTTATGGATACTTTGTAACAACAATGGATAACACTTACATTTAAATAACAAAAAATATTACAATATCACAGGGAAAAAATCAGAATATTGATTTTCATTCATTGTAGAATTAGTAAATTTTTCTTTGTATTTTACTAGCATTTTCTACGTTTTCCATAATGTAATAATTTTATAGCTGAGTAAAAATAATTTTACAGTAAAAAAGATGTATTGCAGCCATTTATTCATGACAACTTAATAGTTAATGTATATTGTGCTTATTAAAAGTTTTCTTTTAAACAAATTTATGGCACACATGAGTAATAAGTTAAACATTTGGAGTTTCAATTCCTGAAAGGGACTCAGCAGGTATGAATTACAAACAGACCTAATGACCAAGTGAGCAATCACTGAGGCTACCTGGCAGGCAGGTTTACATCTCAGGTTAACAGATAGATGTTAAGATACATCTCTGCCCTTGGCCAGATACGTGGTCATAGAAAAATTAATTTACTTCTCTGAGTCTGTTTATCATGCCAAGTAGAGACAACAACACCTACCCCTCAAGAGGCCTAGCATCATATCATATAGTAAGTAAACTTGGTAATTGATAGCTGTTATTACCAACTCTGGAAAAAGGAAAATGGCCTGTTTTTCTTGTTCTGATATATTCTCTGTTGTTTGTTGTAAACACAGTCTAATTTATTTCCCCAGTAAGTATATTTAAGCGTATACAGGGGACTGATGGTTTTTGCCCACTTTCAGTGCTTGAATATTAATATTAACTATATACAGTAGAAGAATCTACTATAGAGGTTTAACTTTCTGTACAGCAGTATAAGTGTGTTTTTTTGGTTTAACTAGCAAATTGCAGAAACTCCAAAAAATATATTTGTGGGGCACCTGGCTGGCTCAGTCAGTAGAACATGTGACTCTTGATCTCAAGGTTATGAGTTCAAGCCCCACATTGGGTGTAGAGATTACTTAAAAAATAAAATCTTAAAAAGAAAAAAACATATTTCTGATTCTGAAAGTAATATATAACTCAGTGAAAAAAATAGAACATTATATATATATCTATGTATGCAATTATAATGCATGTTTTTAATGTGGATTTCACCTTTACATACTCATTTATCACCTCATCTTTCAATTAATATATAGTGCAGTGAGCTCACATTTCTGTCAATGAATGCAGACCTATTTATTTTTATATAAATTCACGTTTCAAAACTCACAGGAATTTAAGAAGATATATGCAGTAAAGTCTCCCATCCTTGCCTCCAACTACCCTATCTCTAACCCTTACCGCCCCCATAATCTGTTTTATTTTTCTTATGGATCCTTTCAGTTTCACAAGCAAAGACAAATATATAATGTTACAACCGTTCTCACCCCTTTTTTTTAATAATAACAGCAAAAAAGGTAGCAAATTGTATGAATTTTTTTCTGCAAATTGGATAGAATCACTTTTAATGGATGTTCAGTGGTCATTGAGTACAGTAATTTATATAACCAGTTGTCTAATAATTATTTGATTTTTCCCAAATTTTTGATATTGTATACAATATATAATATACAATATAATACATTATATACAATATATATAAGAATGTGTAAATCACATTCTTATATATATCTCTTTATATAATTGGTATATTATTCCATTAGAATAAATTCCTTAATGTTTAATTGTTGATGCAGTGAGTATTTTTATTTATTTAAAATTTTGATGTCGTATCACTTAGCTACCATTCAGGAAAGCTATACAAATTTATGCCCCCACCAATATAACATAATGTAATGTAATATATAGCATATGTATGTGTGTATCTATCACTGTGTTTATATAAGTAGAATAGATAGATATATTCGTACACACTCATATTTTCACATTCCCCCACTAGTGCTATAAGTTACTCTTTTTAATCTTTGAAGCCTTTTAAAGGGATATGATGAAATACTATTTTGTTATAGGCATTTTATGAAGTTAGGAAAAATCCTGACCAATGGTAATGAAGAAAGAGTGTCTTTATGACAAGGATCTTAGACTCTCCTTAAATTACAATACGGTGTCACTTAAGTAGATTCCTTCATTGCCTAAGTTTTACAAAAGTTGTTTTGGCTCTAAAGATACTTATTACATGATCCTGGTAATGTTTTCTTTTTGGATTTGATAGAAAGCTAGTGAGGTTTAGCAAAACTGGTATATGCCTAAAGGTTAACATATAAGAAATGAATATATGTTTGGGTACATTGGTCATTTTAATGTTTCTCTTACCTTTGTGTGATTATAATACTATATCATTGAAAATTATTTAGAAATATTCTGGCTTTGTAGACAGTCTGATAAAATTAGTTGCAATGACATACTTGTATTCAGAACTGACATGCTGATTACATTGAGAAATATGAGGATTTGTTCAGTTAGATTTAAATTATATTATTTTACCTAAAGTGTTAAATAATTAGTAGATTCAGTGAAATAAAATTACAAATTCTTTTTCTTATTGAATAATGCAGAATTCTCCAAAACACCAGTGGGGAGAAGAGGAACCAAATTCTCAGATGGTAATAAATATTTTCCCTATCTAGGTATACATTAAATTTTTCAGTTTCTGATGGCTAATAACATAAATAATAGCTTTAAAGAATATAAGTGAATAAGAGTTTGGTTAAAGGGTGTTTCTCCCTCTGCCTGTGTCTCTGCCTCTCATGAATAAATAATAAATCTTGAAAAAAAAAAAAAAAAAAAAGGGCAGCCCGGGTGGCTCAGCAGTTTAGCGCCACCTTCAGCCCAGGGCGTGATCCCGGAGATCCAGGATCAAGTCCCACATCAGGCACCCTGCATGAAGTCTGCTTCTCTCTCTCTATGTCTCTCCTGAATAAATAAATAAAATCTTTAAAAATAATAAAATAGGGATCCCTGGGTGGCGCAGCGGTTTAGTGCCTGCCTTTGGCCCGGGGCGCGATCCTGGAGACCCAGGATCGAGTCCCACGTCGGGCTCCTGGTGCATGGAGCCTGCTTCTCCCTCTGCCTATGTCTCTGCCTCTGTCTCTCTCTCTGTGTGACTATCATAAATAAATTTAAAAATAATAATAATAATAATAATAAAATAGTTTGGTTAAAGGGAATTCAAAGGAAAGCAAGAACTAAATGCTGCTCTTTTCTTCTTATAATTTGTTTTTCCTTCTTTCCCCTTCCTTCAGGAAAAAGATCATAATAGTGAAGATGAGGATGAAGATAAATATGCAGATGATATTGACATGCCTGGACAGAACTTTGACTCTAAGAGACGAATCACTGTCCGGAATCTCAGGATTCGAGAAGATATTGCAAAAGTAAGCCCTGCCAACTTAACACACATTCAAGAAATATTTGTCTTTTCACCCTACATTTTATCTACTCATCTGATATCTGGGCAGTATATGGGTAATACAGTCAGTCATTCCAAGATTAAGTATCAGTCTTTTTTTCCCCTTCATCTGTACCCCAGATATACAGAGATTACATGTAATTGATCATGATTAACTCCTCCACCTAGTTTGCTGAAATCTTTTTTGAGAGAAGTAAACATTAATGCAGTTTTAAAACATTTTCCTTCTAGTATTTGCGGAATTTAGATCCAAATTCTGCTTACTATGATCCCAAAACTAGAGCGATGAGAGAGAATCCTTATGCCAACGCAGGAAAAAATCCAGATGAGTAAGTATCAAGCTAAATGTATAGATTTCAAGATGGGGAGGAGAGTTTTTAATCATGAAGGTGAACCTGAGTTGGAATGAACAGCATCTATGGTTGGGTTAGAAAAGAATTCACTGTCCTTAAAGAATGCAATTTCTGAAACAATTTGTTTTTTAAATATATATTTACAGAGTGAGCTATGCTGGGGATAACTTCGTTAGATACACAGGAGATACCATTTCAATGGCTCAGACACAGTGTAAGTGTTTGCTCTATGTCAAGATATTTTCTGTCAGCTCAAAAGAAATTTGGAGGCATTTTTAAAAGCTGTTTTCAAGCATGCAATAAATGTAGCTGAGAACTCATTAAGATGTTTTTGATTATTGTAGTGTTTGCTTGGGAAGCCTATGACAAGGGATCTGAAGTACATCTGCAGGCCGATCCTACAAAACTAGAGCTGTTGTACAAGTCCTTCAAAGTCAAAAAAGAAGACTTCAAAGAACAGCAGAAAGAAAGCATCTTGGAAAAGGTAATTTTGACCAAAATGCTATAAAAAGAATGTTCATTAAAGAGAAATGGCCAGTTAATAATCATTTGATTCACATTTGAAATATAACACACAGAGAGACCCTTTTAATTTGTTAGGAATAGTCCTATCATCCCACTGATGTAATCAGTTGTATGCATTATCACTATAGCTTTCTCAAGAAACTTTTGCAGGCAAAACAGATCATGGAAAAACTTAGTAGTTTAAAATAAACGTTGTTATTGCTCACAACTTTGTATGTCAGGTGGGTCTCCTGATCTGGGCCATCTGAAGCTGGATGATCTAGAATGGCCTCATTCTGGTCTCTAGTATTTAGCAGGTTGATTATCCTAAGAGCCCTCATCTGGAACAGCTCATCCCTGCCCCCTGTGGGCTCTCATCCTGTGGTAGGCTAGTCCAGCTTCATTAAGCATTCTCAGGGTACCAGAAACTAGCAACAAAAAGTATGCTTTTTAGGGCTTTGCTTGCATCACATTTGCCAATTTCCAACAGGCCTGAACAAGTAACATGGCCAGGTCCAGATTCAAAGGATAGAAAAAATAACTATCTCTTGAGCGGAAGAGTAGCAAAGTCATGTGGCAAATGGGCATGCATACAAGAATAAGAGGAAATGGGGCACCTAGGTGGCTCAGTTGATGAAGTGTCTGCCTTCAGCTCAGGTTATATCCCAGGGTTCTGTTATCAAGCCCTTCTTTAGGCTCTCTACTAAGCAAGGAGTCTGCTTCTTACTCTGTCCCTCCCCCTACCCATGCTTTCTCCCTCTCTCTCTCTCAAAAGAAAAATAAAATAAAATCTCAAAATAAAATCTTAAAAAAATAATAATAAGAGGAATCATGGCCATTTTGTAATCTTAGATGAATCAACAGATGAATATCAACTGAAGACATCAATAGAGATCTGAATGCAAATCTTTTCTGTAAAACGTATTTAATAATGTTCAATGTTCTTTTAGTATGGTGGCCAAGAACACTTGGATGCCCCTCCAGCTGAATTGCTTTTAGCTCAGACTGAAGACTATGTGGAGTACTCAAGGCATGGGACAGTCATCAAAGGACAGGAACGAGCTGTTGCTTGCTCTAAGTATGAGGAAGATGTGAAGATCCACAATCACACAGTATGTGTTAAACTAGAACCATTTGGTGTCCATGTTAGCATTTTCTCTGGGTTATATTTTCTTATTACAGCTTCATTAGTGAATTATTGTTGTGCTTAGGTTTTTTTTTTTAATTCTGTTTTATGAAATTTTTCCTGAAATACAAAAAATGTGAAAGAATACTATTATGTTCACCCGCATACCTACTACCTAGGTTCAGAAATTTTTTGCATGTTGCCATATATGCTTTGGGGGAATGTGTGTGTGCACATGTATGTAAATAGAATAATATATACATATAATTTATATTTGTATTTTTTTAACTAAAACATTTGAAAATAACAGATATTATGGTATTTTATCCAAGAAACTATATCATGTATCTCCCAAAATTAAGGACAGCCCCCTACATAACTACATCAACATTATCACACTTTAGAAAATTGATATGACTCCTTCTTATCATCTAATCTCTAGTTCTTAAATACATTACTAAAATATACACAAAAACTTTAAATGGGTGGTTTTTGTTTTTGTTTTGAGTCAGAATCCAGTCAAAGTTGAATTTGGTTGCTATGTCTCTTTTTCTCTTCCTGTGTCATATCTCCCTTTTCATGACAGCAATTCTCAGATTGGGCCAGTTATTTTGTAAACTGTCTCATATTTTGTATTTGACTGATTCCTGGTGCTATACAATTTATTCCTGTGGCCTCTGCACTTCCTATAAACAGGAATTCAGAGTAAAGGCTTGATTAGATATAAGTTAAATATTTTGACAAGAACATATGTGATACAGTATAATTCATAGTGTTTTGTGATGAATTATACCACATCACATCATAAAACATATGTTACTTGTTATACCCTTGAAGTACCCAAACTACAATTTTCTAAGGTCAAAAACCGAAGCACCTCTGGGAGCCAGGCCACTAACTGTATATGAGTGAAGCGAGCCAGGCACACTGTATAAACTAGAGAGCATAGACCTTGTCTAAAAGGGGCATCCAGTGGTCAGCAACAGTCAGTTCTTGCCAAGTGGGAATGTGAGCCCAGAATCTCCCAGTTCTTAATTTTTGAAGAGAAGTCAGATAATCCTAATTTTTTTTTATAGTTTTGGGAATGGAATGTGAGATCACTATAACTTAATGGCTGCTTCTCACACTTGAGGACAGGCCACCTTTTTCCTGTCAGCTAGCCCTGGAATCCCCATAATTTTCTTCCCAATTTACTTTTTAAAGGGCTGTATTCTTTTGTAGTCATCTCAGCAGTATGCGAGAGTCCCTAGTTTCAGGGTTCTTTTTTTAAATAACAACTCTCTCTCTGCAGCATATCTGGGGATCTTACTGGAAAGAAGGCCGATGGGGATACAAATGCTGTCACTCTTTTTTCAAGTATTCCTACTGCACTGGAGAAGCTGGCAAGGAGATTGCTGTAAGTACCTGTCCTCACAAGTATAAAACAACCAAAGCTCTTAAGTCAAAATCTGTATGAAACATATTTTCTCATGTTTCAAATTTTAACTTTTCCTTCAGTGATTGGTAACTATGATACTCAAGTCAAATTACATGTATTTTCCCACAGAATTCAGAGGAATGTATTATAAATGACATATCTGGAGAAGAATCTGTGAAAAAACCTCAAACCCTCATGGAAGGTAAGTCTATAATCATTTGTCCTGAATTAAGTCCTTCAAGGCTGACTTTAAAATTTGTGCTGGAGCTTTGTTTTTTGCGTTAGTAACACTATATATTTCAATCCTCCCTGTCAGATGCATCAGGAGAAACTAAAAGAAGAGAAGAAGAAGAAAAAGAAGAAGAAAAAGAAGCATCGGAAGAGCAGTTCAGATAGTGATGATGAAGAAAAGAAACATGAGAAATTGAAGAAGGTACTTCGTGAACTCTAAATAGTCCAAGTGATGACAGTATTCTTTATTAGTAGCCACCTTAAGAAATTATCTAGTCCTGTCTCCAAGCTCATTTTAAAAATAAGGAAATGAGTTCCACGTCTGTGGTTACCTTGAAATTCTAGAATACAAATGGAGATTTTTGTGTTTTTCAGTATTGCCTGCTCCTTGGAATGTTTGATAAATATTACTAAGCTACAGAAGAAATGTGCTTTGTAAAGCTCTTATTTTAGAGTTACTGACAATGCCCAAAGAGAATTGCCTTCTAGCTCTCTAATTGGTAGTTTTCAGCAAGTACTTGGGAAAATCAGAATTGTAGTTTCCACCAGAAGCATCAATTGTGGACTTCTGTTAGTAAAATGAATCTTGTTGAATCTTTGTTATTAAGTAAATTTTTTTTAACATTGAAAATGTTGTAGAATGTTTTGTGCTCTATGAAAATACCATATCAGCCAAATAGTGATTAGTTGTAGCTTGACAATAGAAGGGCTGACTCTCAAGCTCTTTCAGACAATCCAGGTTTTTGATATAGCAGTTTATATTCAATGGGATCTTTTGTATTCTGCTACTAGAAGAGATCTGATGTAGAGCTGTGTACTCATGTTTTTCCTCTCACTACAGGCACTGAATGCAGAGGAGGCTCGCCTTCTTCACGTCAAGGAGATCATGCAGATTGATGAGAGGAAGCGGCCTTACAATAGCATATATGAAACTCGGGAACCCACTGAAGAGGAAATGGAGGCCTATAGAATGAAACGTCAGAGGCCAGATGACCCCATGGCTTCCTTCCTTGGGCAGTAGTAACTAGTTATCAACAGTCACCCAGGACAGACACAGCTGATACGTTCTTTTCAGCTTTTTGCTAATGATCGTAGGTGGAAAAACCATGACTACTCTTCTTGCTCCCTAACTTTAATAAAGACTTCAGAAGTCTCATAGTAAAATTCATTTCTTTACACACTGAAAAAACAAAGAAGAAAAACAAAGAGGAAGTACATTAAGTATATATTAAGATTTTTATTTCCAGTTTTATATTAGGCGATGTGGAAAGAGGCCTTCGCTCTCTACCTAGCAAGAACATTTTCTACTTAACATTTATTAAGTCTCAAACTTTATTTCCTCAATTTTTATGGCCTTTTATCTACTGTTAGCACACATTTCAAAGGCAGATGAATTACTCATTCTTGAAATCACGGTTTCGTTTTTTTCAAATTACTAATAACTATAATTGTAGGTATTTGAGTATCATTTGGTTTTGCCTTCTAAGGTTTCACTGGTCTAAAGCCAAAAAAAAATTATTCTATCTTGGGCTTTGGATTACTGAAAGGAAATCTGTAGAACATGTGAATAACTTTACCCCCCATGTCAATCTGTATAGTAATAATTCTGTTTTCTACTTGGTTATAAAATTCTTATTTTTAAAATATTTCCTTGTACCTTACACCTAGAACAAAATGGGTTAGCCTTTGAATGTAAAAATAGTATTTTGTCATCTTGAGTCACTGTTGACTGATCAGTACTAGGTCTTTTACCATGCTGGACATGAGCCTTTGGACACAGAAACGCTTTCCTCTATCATAGAGAATATTTTTTGTGGTACTATTTGTTGTTTTGTGATTGCCTTTATGTAATAATCATGAATATTAAATTTCAAAAAATTGTAGAATATCCGTTGTACCTAATCTCTATGGGAGGAGGTGTCTCTTTGTAAAAATTGCAGAAAGCAAAACCTGAAGTTGAAGGTTTCTTCAAAGAATTATAAGGATAGCTCATGGGACTATTAATAACTGAGACTGCCATGATCCTCAGGCCTCTTCTAAGAACACTGTGAAGATGATACAGTGAGTGGGATCAATGCAAAGAGCCTGTTTCAAACCCCTGACATAACTACATTGGCCTTTAACAGCTCCCTGGCTTCTAAGCTACCAAAACCCACTATAGTACCGCATTAAGTTACCATCTCAGAAATAGTGCTGGTGAGAGAGTAACAAATTGTCAAGTACTATGGATATAGTCTCTAGATTCAGACTGGTAGGAAATTAAAACAATGCAAACGGAGCTCATTCTTATATAATTCAAGAAAGTCGATGACTTAGGTTTCATATTCCTACCTTAACATGGGGTGGTTCAACATAAAGTCTGACACTGATGTCTATTTGTATTTATCTTTTGTTAATAAAGATATGTAATTGAGAATACTTAACTGAGTGGTTTGTAGCATTATTTCAAATATTTGGCAGAAAAGGAGTTTATGGGACTGGCAGGGGGCTTCGAATTAGAAAATTTCAGGATCTTTTAACTCAAAAAATGTGTCACTTGACTTTTCTGGTTCTCTGTTCCCTCTTCTGTGAAGCCTAGTTTACTGATTTTAGGAAGAATATCTGAATTCCTGTCTTATTTCTACTTCATTTTGGGAAAAAAAAAAAAGTAACACCTGGAACATTCTTATGTGAACTTTGATTTTTTTTTTTTTTTTTTTTTTTTTTTTTAAGATTTTGTTTATTTGACAGAGCACAAGCAGGGGTAATGGCAGAGGGAGAGGGAGAAGCTGACTCCCTGAGCAGGAAGCCTGACTCGGGGCTGGATTCCCAGGATCCTGAGATCATGACCTAAGTCAAAGACAGATGCTTAATGGACTGAGCCATGCAGGTGCCCCTGAACGTTCGATTTTATTATCTCAATAATAGCTGCCTTTTGAGTGCTAAAGCCATGTAATTTTTATATGTTACTTCTGCAAAAGAACTTCCTGGAGTAATGGATAGTACCCCTATTTTACAATAAGCACATGGACTTAAATCCATGTAGCTTGCTCAAGTCCCGACAGTTAAAAGTGTTAGGGGCACCTGGGTGGCTCAGTGGTTGAGTGTCTCCCTTTGGCTCAGGTCATGATTCTGGGATCCTGGAATGGAGTTCCTATCAGGCTCCTGCTAGGAGACTGCTTCTCCCTCTGCATATGTCTCTGTTTCTGTCTCTTATGAATAAATAAAATCTTAAAAAAAAAAGTGCAGGACATAAAGCCAAGTATCTTTGACTTGTCAAGTCAAATGTCAAGTAAAGCCTACTCCTTTCTCTAGTATTTTAAGACCCCACTTTCTGGGCCAGGAAGACTGGTCTCTTGCAATTTCTTCTGTTGACAGAAACCTTAAGCCTGCCTCAGTCTACAAGGTTCACCCTCAACACCTGAAAATGATGCATCTGTCCCACATTCTTTAATAATACCCCTTTCCCCAACCTTGTGGGATGCTTCTAACAAGACTAACTATACAAAAATGAATAAATTGTTCTTTCATTAAGTTTGTAACAATTCTGAGAGGAAATACCCCCCAAATAGGAAGGACGTCTGTTTGAGTTTCTTTTAGCAATGTTATCTAGTTTCTACTTGGGAATTTTTTCCGTCTAAAATCTAATAATGAGTTTATAAGTTTAAGATCAAGTTAAAACGAATTTTATGTTATTTTTAAAGATTTTATTTATTCATGAGAGACACAGAGACATAGGCAGAGGGAAAAGCAGGCTCCCTGCAGGAGCCTGATGCAGGACTCGATCCCAGGACTCTGGGATCATGACCTGAGCCAATGACAGATGCTCAGCCACTGAGCCACCCAGGTGTCCCTGTTAAAATGAACTTTAAATAAAACTGACGGTCTTTTCTCTCGAATTATGGTTCTGAGGAAATTCATCTACATGCTCTAATTTATGGAAAGGGGTGACCTGCATGGACAAGAAGACACAAGCTCTAGAAGTTCATCTCCACTGCGAGTATCTCCGTGGAGCTTACAGCCTGTCGCGCTTGCCGCAATGTTTAATTGGGGAGTACAATGAGCTTCCTAACTCTTTACTCCTTGATCACACATAGAAAACGCTAATTATTGGGTGTTACAAAATCGACTTCAGTGCTCTGAAGAACGACGTGGACTCTCCATTCCTTAGATTCTACGACTCATCCTCTCTGGCAGACACACAAAAGAATCCCCGCTCCACGTATACAAAAAAAAAAAAAAAAAAAAAAGGGAGCGGACCACCGCGCATGCGCATGCTCCTCACTCCAGCCGGCGGAGCCCTCCACCGGCGGCTAATGCGCCTGCGCGCGGGGAGACTCCTCGGCCGGGCGGCGGGCGGGAAGCCACGCGGAGGACCCGGATGGAACCCCGGGGCGGCCGGCTGGAGGCCGCTGCGGACTCTTCCGTCTCCCCGCGCCCCGCAGGTTCCTGCTGGGGGCCCGGAGCCGAGCAGCCGGCGCCCGGCGGCTGTACCCCAGCCTGAGCGGAGAGCGACCTGCAGCCGGAGAGCGGCGCCCGAAGGAGGCCTGAGCATCCCTTGGGCCTGCGCCCGGGCCCGGAGACGGGCGGGTGCGGAGCGAGCGGAGTCTTCTTTCCTCGCCGCCGGCGCCCGCAGCTCGCGCCGCTGCCCTAACGCGCCGTCCTTAATAATACACCAACAGTGCCTACCAGTTACGAGCTGCATGGTCTGCACATGCATGCTTAATAATTAAAGCTCCCAACAACCCTGTAAGGTAGGTACTATTGTCATCCCACTCGAGGAATCGAGGCTCGGAAGGGACCGGCCTCCGGGTGACAAAGCCAGGCTGCCCGGCGTCTGCCGCCCGAGCCTTTGCTCGGCTGCTGTATCCCCGGCCCTTTCCTTCTGGCTGTCGCCTCTGCCAAGTGTCCTCGCGAAATCCCGACCCCGGACACCGCGCCCCCTCGGACCGGAGGAGGCAGTGCCGAGACAGAAGAGGAATTGTGTTTGGCTCGGAGTCGTAGGTTTACAGCTGCACTGGGCTGTTGTCACTGCAGAGATACAGGTTTTAGCCTTTCCCAGAGATTTCTGTTCTGTGAATGCTCACTTCTAACGGGTTTCTCTCACAGTCGTGATACTTTTTCATAGCTACCCTTATACCCCGTAAACTTGCAAAAAAAAAAACAAAAACATTTTACTGGTTTGTATCACATCTTTCACTCTGCATCTTAAGATATCTCAAACTCTCAAAAGAATCATTCTGAAAACGAATCATGTCTAAAGATAATGCGTTTTGCTGACTACGATAACTTTACTGTTTATTACGGAAAATTCCCCTACATAACATAAAATATAGTGAGAATGATGCAATGTTGTGTGCCCATCATTCAGCTTCAGCAATTACCAACTCAAGGCCCATCTAAGGTCTTCTGTCTCCACCCCACTGGTGTGTGTGTGTGTGTGTGTGTGTGTGTGTGTGTGCACGCGCGCTGACGACAGTCTTTCAAAGGAAATCCCAGACGTGTTTTCATTCTCACCTTGTAAGCAGCAAAGTCTGTATCTCTAATAAATGAGTACCCTTTTTCACACAAGCATACCATTAATCACACCTGTTTAAATTAAGTTTTTTCTCTTTTTCCTCCCCATTTTTTTAAGCAGGCTCCACCCTGGGTGTGGAGCCCAACGTGGGGCTCAAACTCAGGACCCTGAGATCAAGACCTGAGCTGAGATCAAGAGTCGGATGCTTAACCAACTGAACCACCCAGGCGCCCCAGTTAACAATAATATGTTGATGCTTTTTTAGTGTTTCCATATTTTAGGATATTGTGATTACTAAATAACACAGAGGAGCAAATGAAAATTGTAAAGTTCTAAAACACAGTAAATTCCTCTTTGAGAATCTTGAAAATTCTTGCTACCTATTCTCCTTTTTTGAGGAGGATGAGGACTACTACTACAAATGACTTTTTCTAAAAATCTTTTGTCAAAACAGGTAAATTTTCAATCAAAACATACCTGAGTGGCATAGTCAGGGTGGGTTGGAATGGACCCTTAACTAGTCTATTACTATAATAATTTCTAATGAGACTGAGCAAAGCTTTTTCATTCACTTCTACTCCTCCCCAAAACATACATAGTAAATATACATAAGAGAGTATAGAAAAATAAGCATTTTTATGCTGATGTTATAATTTTATTATCAGTTAGGAGAGATCCTAAACATAGTTGACCCTATCATCATCACTTGACAAAAGAAAGCTTAGGATCAACTTTTAAACTTCAAATCATCTTCCAAATTTTAACTGACTCATAACAAGTAGCCATGTGGCTTGCCAACTTATTAGTTTACATAGAAGTTCATTTTATAGCTAGTTAATTGGGCAGAACTACTAAAAAGTTAGCGTTTTAATTAATATTCTTGCCTTACTTATTGTGAGGTATTTTTTTATGGCCAAAGTGGGCATTTGGATTTAAATGTGTCCCTGTTTTATTTCCACCACATTCTGTAGAATAGAACTTTGGAAACTTAGGGGATCATTTGTTTATCTGGGAGATAGAACTATCTTCTAAGGTATATTTGAGCCTACCTGTGGGTTATACCTTTGCTCATTGCTAAGGAGAAAGAAAAAAAGCATGGCATTCTTCCTTAGGTCCCTGAACTTTCTTAGGAGGTTGTTATCAACTCAGAAACTTAAATGCCTATTAAAGCATTTAGACTATTTACTTAGCAACCTAGCCTATCCATAATCTAGTGGATGGCCTGAAGGATATGTTTTCATTTCTCTAAATCTAACTACTCACGAGGATATGTATTAGAATCACCTGGACAAGATTTAGAGTCTTTTTTTTTTTTTTTTACGGTAATCTATGTGCCCAACATAGGGCTTAAACTCATGACCCAAGATCAAGAGTCCCCTACTGTACTGACTAAGCCGGCCAGGTGCCCCAAGATTTAAGAGTCTTTTGTTCTCCTATGGAGAACATGATTTATTAGTTCTAAGGAAGGGAGATGTATAATTTCAGAGGAGTTCCCAGTGATTGTGATGAGCATCTCTTATTAAAGATTACTATCTTAGTTACCATGCATAAGAATTATCTAAAATGCTTATGTAGAGTACAGATTCTGAGCCCCTACTGTAGAGCTAGGGAATCAGAATCTCTGGAAGTGGGGACCATGAATCTGCATTTTAGCAAAAGATTTTACTGATTCCTCCATTTGCTAAGCCAGGAACCATTACCTTCTAATTCCTGTCCTCAGATTAAAACAAATCTTAATCTTAGGAACATTGCTTATTTTCATTCCATAGTTTCGGCTTTTTCTTGGACTGCTTTTACTGAGGGGTAGTTATATGAAAAAGCATCATGAAATTCCTATTGTAACTAAGGGTGTCCTTCTGTGAGAGAGGTTTTTCTGAAGTTTCAGTGACAAGAATAGTTGTGTTTCTCCTGAGCAATTTGTTTTGCTTTTCTGTATAGACAGTATGACTCAGAGACTGGTAGTGTGTTACACTCTAGCAGCAGGGAAGATCTGAGTCAAATTTGTATCCTACTTCTGTTTCAAAGGTGACTTAATCAGACTCATTCGAAATTCTCTACTTAGGTTGGAGTGAAAGCCACTCAAGGATCACATAGTTTTACAGACCTGTTTAATCCTTAACTATCAAAAAGAACTAGCCACTATGTCAAAATGTGTCCTTCCTTATTTAGTGAATTACTCCATTCTCTATTCACTTGTTCATAACTGTCTGTGTATGTACATCCCTGGCAGAGAATGATGGAAGGAGGGGGTGGTAGTGAGATGCCCTTTTAGGGGATACAAAATGTACCAGATTTGTTTGGAACATACATCACTGAAAGCAAATTAAGCCCTAACTGCAGTTCACCAGTAAAGGATTTACAGCTATTTACAACTTGCATAAGTCCAAATCTCCCATATGTAGCTTACTGGTAAGTCATTTATTCTAGGACATTAGCTGTGAGTTTGATAGCTTTAAGTTGGACTGTCATACTATCATGGTTTACTCTGAACTGACATGTTACAGGATATTTCTTGACATGTACAAATGACAGGATGGCGTGTGATGTGGCTTTGTTTTAATTCGGTTAGCCACTGATTTTTAATGTGTGGGTTATATTTTACTCCCAAAGCAAAATTCTGCAGCACCTCTGGAATACTACCTGAGAATTTTGGGGTACCATGTCGAAGAAACGCAAATGGGATGATGACTATGTTCGTTACTGGTTCACCTGTACAACAGAGGTTGATGGAACTCAGCGCCCACAGTGTGTTTTGTGTAACTCAGTATTTTCAAATGCTGACCTCAGACCATCAAAATTGTCTGATCATTTTAACAGACAGCATGGTGGTATAGGTGGGCATGATCTCAATAGCCTGAAGCATATGCCAACACCATCTGATCAGAGTGAAACCTTGAAAGCACTTGGAGTTGCATCTCACGAGGATGCCTTATTACAAGCATCATATCAGTTTGCGTATTTATGTGCCAAGGAGAAGAATCCTCATACAATAGCTGAAAAATTAGTGAAACCTTGTGCATTGGAAATAGCACAGATAGTTTTGGGACCAGATGCACAAAAGAAGCTTCAGCAGGTACCCTTATCAGATGATGTGATCCATTCTAGAATTGATGAAATGAGCCAGGATATCTTACAGCAAGTTCTAGAAGATATCAAAGCCAGTCCTCTTAAAGTGGGTGTTCAACTTGCTGAGACAATGGACATGGGTGACTGCAGTCAGCTAATGGCATTTGTACGATACATAAAAGAAAGAGAGATCGTAGAAGAATTTCTGTTCTGTGAACCATTGCAGTTAACAATGAAAGGAAAAGATGTGTTCAGTCTCTTCAGAGACTTCTTTTTGAAGCATAAGATAGCACTTGATGTATGTGGCTCTGTTTGTACTGACGGTGCTTCTTCTATGCTAGGAGAAAATTCAGAATTTGTTGCCTGTGTCAAAAAAGAGGCACCTCATATCGTGATCACACATTGTTTGTTGAATCCTCATGAACTTGTGACAAAGACTTTGCCTACAAAACTGAGAGATGCTCTGTTTACCGTGGTGAGAGTAATAAATTTTATCAAAGGACGAGCTCCAAATCATCGCCTCTTCCAGGCTTTTTTTGAAGAAATTGGAATCGAGTATAGTGTCCTCCTTTTCCATACTGAAATGAGGTGGCTTTCCCGAGGTCAAATACTTACCCATATTTTTGAAATGTATGAAGAAATAAATCAGTTTCTTCACCACCAAAGCAGTAATTTAGTTGATGGCTTTGAAAATAAAGAGTTTAAAGTTCACTTAGCATACCTTGCAGATTTATTCAAACACCTGAATGAGCTTAGTGCATCAATGCAAAGGACTGGGATGAATACAGTATCAGCTAGAGAAAAGTTATCAGCTTTTGTTAGGAAGTTTCCATTCTGGCTAAAGCGAATTGAGAAAAGAAATTTTACCAACTTTCCTTTTCTTGAAGAAATCATTATTTCAGATAATGAAGCAGCAAGCATTGCAGCTGAAATAACACTGCATCTGCAACAGCTGAGCAACTTCTTTCATGGATATTTTTCTATTGGAGATCTTACTGAGGCAAGTAAATGGATACTGGATCCGTTTCTTTTTAATCTGGACTTTGTCGATGATGGTTATTTGATGAAAAATGATCTGGCTGAATTACGAGCTAGTGGCCAAATTCTAATGGAATTTGAGACAATGAAGCTTGAGGATTTCTGGTGTGCTCAGTTCACAGTGTTCCCAAGCCTGGCAAAGACAGCTCTAGAAATTCTTATACCATTTGCAACTACGTACCTTTGTGAGTTGGGATTTTCATCACTTTTACATTTTAAAACAAAGTCCAGAAGCTGCTTTAATATGAGTGATGACATCCGTGTGGCTATTTCAAAAAAAGTTCCTCGTTTCTCAGACATCATTGAACAGAAGCTACAGCTACAGCAGAAGTCACTGTGAGCTGATACATTTTTAATGTATAATTTTAAATATATTCTTAATTTCATTGTTAAAACTAAGCTATAATTCTGTCTTTTTATATTTATGGTATATCAAATCCCATGAAAAAGTTTAGCATGTTTAATTTTTAATTTTCATCTGAGTCATGTAAGATATACTTTTAAATATATTCTTTGGAGTTAGTCTTCCAATGTCCATTCCTCTAGCTCCCATGCTCTAAATACCATGATATTAATAAATATCCTAATATCCTATTAGTCACTCTTTGTCTTCTTTTAAATTATAGCAGGACTCAAAAGTCATTGAGACTGCTAAAAAGAGGATCCCAGAGCCTCACCCTAAAGATTCTGATTTAGCATATCTGGGCTAAGCTCAAGGGCCTTCCTTCTTAACCAGCTTCCAGATGGTTTTGATGGATTCTTTGGGCCGCTGGCCTCATCTTACTTTCCCTTTCCCCCAATTCTCTCACTTATTTTACATCTTAACATATGTGTATTTTCCTAACATAGTTTAAAACTTTTGAACAGACCAGAATATAAGTAATAAATAAATTGATGTGAAATCACTGTAGTAATTCAGGGCCATCAGAAAATTTCCTGTGGGAATTTAAATTAATATACTTTTTCTGGATAATAATTTGGCAAAACATTTTTAAATTTTAATAAATTTACATTTTTATTTCAAAACTTTAGTCTTATCAAAATAGTTTAGCATCATTTTTCATGCTAAAAAATGAGTCCAATAATGAAAAGCCACAGTCCCTTTCCTGTCCAATTACTTAACCATTTCCACTTTAACATTTTGTGGATCCACCCTTATCTCTAAGACATATGTTTATACCAAACATGTATGCCAGTTTTGTGTTTTATTATTTTTTTTTATTAAGTAAATTCTACCCTCAACGTGAGGCTGAAACTTACAACCCTGAGACCAAGAGTTGTAGGCTCTACCAATTGATCTAGCCAGGCACCCCCACTTATGCCAGTTTTTATTTATCAGTTTTAAAAGTTATATATATATTGACTCCTCTAGATAGTAGGTAATTATGGAATTTATAAAATGTTTATCTCCTATTATTCCCAATTTTTTATTGTAATATTGATTTTAGTTCCTTTATTGATTATTTGTAGCCCTTAGATTGGGGAATTTTTCCTCTAGCAGTTCACCCCTGGAAAGAATGAGGGATGTCCACAAAGTTTTATTTGTGAGGCATGTAATTAAAGCATTTTTATAATGGCGAAACACTGGGAAAAAAAAAAAAACTGAAGGGGAACAGAATCTAACAGAGGCCACCTGAGTATGGCAAATTGAAGTTTGTGTTTTCTACACAAAACTCAACTTGATCACCATGATCAGAATACTTCTATCAATAAACATAAGCACATGTCTTTCATCTAAAACTGTAGTTACCAAATATAAGTCCTATTTTTTCCTAATCTAACATCAGAAGCAGTGGGAATAATTTCCAAAACTAATACAGGAATAAATCTGGAAGAGTGTATAAAGTTTCATGATACATGAGTGTATATAAAGATAGGAAGGAAGAAGGATGGGAGCAAGTACATGTATGACACATGGAAGCTAACAATACAAAGAGCAGGACTATGGTGCAATGCCAGAAGCAAATGACCTTTGATGACCAGTCTTTCATTAAATCCACTAGAATTCTCTCTTAAATTCATTCATTTCTGCTATGAAAGAAAAACCCAAAGGATATTTTAAAGGGAATAGCTGAATGTTTAATTTATTTTCAAATTCTACTACAGTTTATTTTCCCTTGGTCAAATTAAAGAGACTGCAGTGTCTGCTAAAATGAAGAAGAAACTTAGATTTTTTTTTCTTAGTTTAAAAAAGTTTCCCACAATGGTACATATATTGGCCTTTATGGGTCACATGTTGGTTTCTTTTTCTCCCAAGAAAGATAATTATCTTATATTTTTACTATATAATTAAGGTCATTGGTCAATTGCAAAAAAGAATGAGGATAAAGACATAATTTTTATAACCAGCAGATGTCACTCTCTGTGCATGATTGATTGAAAGTAAATTTAACTGCATCACAGATTTTGCCAAATACCTGATTTAAAACGTCTCTAGAAAAAGTATTCGTAGCTCAAATTAAAAATGCCCCACCTGAGGGGTGCCTAAGTGGCTCAGTCAGTTGAGTGACAGGCTCTGGATTTTGGCTTAGATCATGATCTTGGGGTCCTTGGATCAAACCCCACATGGGGCTCAATTCAGCAGGGACGGAATATGTTTGAGAATTCTCTCTCCTTCTCCCTCTGCCTCTAGCCCTCTCCCTGCTTGCATTCTCTCTTTCTTTCTAAAATAAATCTTCTTCTTCTTCTTCTTTTTTTTTTTTTTTTAATGCCCCACCTGAGCCTCTGCTGGCTCAAAATTGGCAGACAACTATGGTGGAGCACTGAGAAAAGAAAGTGGGAAAGAAAAATATAAATTGTTTTTTCTCTAAAACTGACTTGACCATGTGGATCTTCAACATCTCAGCTACTTTTCTAAACCATCAAAGGCTACTTGAAGTGGATAGATAGGTCAGCACAGTTTTTGCTATTCCATGACAGTTAATAAGGCTGACAGAAGTACCAAAGGCAAAGCCATACCCAGATGCATTTTTTCCAGTGAGAGTAAATTGCTGTCCCTTCTGTGATAGAGGGGATCTAACGTAAGTAACCTGCCACTAAGTGCCCATATCAGGGCTCAGTGTTGGTCTCTAGTCTTTGCTGTTGGCAGGTCAGGCACTCAGTAGGTCAGTCTTGGTGAGGGGAAGTCCATCTTGCTGAGTCATTATATAAGCCTCCCTCCTTGCCAGCATGGCCACTCTTGTACATGGGCCCACTGAGCAGTCATTAGGATGACTGGAAAAAGAGGCTAATTACTACAAAGTACGTCATCTTGTCCTGATTATTGAGAGCCTCTCTGTCTTAATTCAGGTTCAGCAAGGCCTTTGAGAAGTCCTCAAGCCAAGGCCAGCCACCACAAGAGACCCATGTATACTTTAGTATTCCTGCTATTCTCATTTGCTGGAAACAGCCCATGGGAAGTGTGACCTAGCACAGGTGTGGTGATAAATTTCAGAGTGCAACAGCTGGGGCACATGGTTAATTATGTTCCGTGTAGTTGCATGTCTACAAGGTACATTCTAATGGATGTACTGTGTCCTTTTGGTGAACGTTCGCCTAAAGCACAATAATCTTCAATTCTCTGCCTATTCTGAGAGGTCCATCTATAGCCTCCTCCCACCCCCAGACCCGGTCACGTGTCTTAGAAATCTGTTTTTCCCAAGTCCGGAAGTCATCAAACCATTAGTTACTGCCCTTGAATACTAGCATTTAGATCCATACTTGTGGATAGTGCTAGTTCAGAAATAGCAGACAACCACTTGTACTGCTCAGGATTCTCCTTAGGAAGATTTCCCTTTCATTAAGATCTTTCAAAGACGTACTTGACTGAGGTTGTAATGTTGCAGCAGATTTTGCGGCTCCCAGCTGGTACTAACTGGTACTATTAGGCAAAATAAACTGTAAACCAGATCTAAATTTCTTGTTAGTCAGCTGGTCATAAGTAACTTCTCGTGCAGCCAAAGTTAAAGACTGAGAAAAAGGAAGCCTTGTAATGGGAGTAGGTGTCAAAGGAATTGAATCACCTACTCAGGCAACTTGCTTTTGTGTTCTACACCTGCTTGATCTCTCTCCCTCGTATACCACTTCCATTTGATGATAGGCTGCTGCTGTGCACATTCTAGTTTATGACTTACTGAATCACACAGCACCCAGTGCCATAGAGCTCTTTCTCAAAAGGAAAA
Organism: Canis lupus familiaris; assembly: GCF_011100685.1. Classification (NCBI taxonomy): domain Eukaryota; kingdom Metazoa; phylum Chordata; class Mammalia; order Carnivora; family Canidae; genus Canis; species Canis lupus. The sequence continues at coordinate 51,228,332 of NC_049225.1, forward strand.
TCAGTTATCTTCAAAAGAGGGTATGGATTTGCTCCCAAGCCCTAGAGGTATATGCTTTGATCCTCCTATTGGCATTTGCCAAAGGCTCCATACAGAATCCTTAGTTGCCACATTTAATGTCTTCAAATCGTTGGTCTTAAATTTCAAGTGGCAGAGTAGCTGGCCCTACACTATGGACTTGCTACAGAGCCTTTTCCACTCCACTCAAAACTGGCAGTGTTATGGCAAATGAGTCAGAGCGATACACTCAAATGTGGTACGTGTTGCCTCCAAAAGCCAAAAAGACGCACCAAGCATCAAGCCTCTATTGCAGTGGTAGGTGATACAAGGTACAGCAACTTATATTTCACCTGGAAAGAACTATTGCAGCATGCTCCAGGCCATTAGCACATCAGAAATTTCGTCAAGGTGCATGAGTCCCTGGATTTTTATTGGGTTTATCTTCCACTCTCTGATCTCACATGCCTTTTACTAAAGCATCTGAAGTGCTGGCTACTATCTTCATATCAGATCCAATCTGCACGTCATCAGTGAAGTGGACCAGGGTGATGTACTGTGAAATGTCAAGATGATCACAATCTCTGCAGATTATACTATGACAGCCCTACTGGAAGACTATAAAGGTGGTCTCAGCTCTGCAAGGTAAAAATGGGCTGCTTCTAGTGGTCATTGCAAATTGTAATAGAGAGAGAGGTTAAAAGCATTTGTCAGATCACTAATGGTACATGAAGTGCCAAGGGTTATGTTGATTTTCTCTTATAAAGATAGCACATCTGGAATAGCAGCTGGAATTGGAGTCATCACCTGTTTAAGTTTACAGTAATCTGTAGTAATTCTAAGATCCATCCACCTTTGGCACAGGACAAACAGGTAAATTTAAGTTGAGATGTGACAGATACCAAGCCTAGGATGGTGGCCCTACTCTGCAATTTCCTCTAGGGATGTGCTATTGCTCCTGGCTCCGTAAAGAGGGGACCATCTAGAGACTTCTACTTGGCCCTTTTTACAACAAGAATCGCGGATCAGTGAGGAAATTTGGTTCTGTCAAGAATTAAGTATGTCTAATGCAATTACACATTCAAGAACTAGAGATATAACCCTGGGTTTACAGACCTACAAGGCTCTCTGTAATTTTAACTTGGGCCAATATTCCATTCATTACCTGACCACCATTAGCCCCCACTTTAACTGGTGGACCACAGTAGTGTTTTAGGGTCCCAGAAATTAAATTACTGCCAGTCAGGTCCAGTGCTTATTAACCCTAAAAGATCTGAGGTTTTTTTTTTTTTTTGCAGGATACAGTCACCCTTTTAAAGACTGCAGGCCTCTGGGGAAGTGTTGAAAGAAGGTTTATAGAATATACTGTGGCTGTGTCATGGAGTCCTTAAGAGAACTCAGCATGTCCTTCAGTCAAGGGGCTCTAGGTATGATAGCTGGCTTAGGTCTGGAAACTGGAGAAGAGGCTATGACTCTTTCTGTGGTAACTTTAGTCAGACTTCTGATAACCAGACCTAGAGTTTTTCCTATTGTGTAGATCAAGTAATATTTAGTAGATTTACCATCTATTTCATTCCTAGATTCACTGTACCAACAAGCTACTGTATTAGAATTTTCCAAAGAAACAGAACCAATAGCATTTGTGTGTATATGTACACAGGAAGAGATTTATTATAAGAAACTGGCTCTCATAATTATGGAAGTTTGGCAAATCCGAAATCTGCAGAGTAGGCCAGACAGGCAGGAAAGCAGATCCAGTCTGAAGACAGTCTGCTGGAGATTCCTCTCTTGCTTGGGAAACTTAGTCTTTTTATTCTATTCAGGCCGTCAGCTAATTGGATGAGGCCCACTCACATTTTGAAGAGCAGTCAGCTTTACTCAAAGTCCACCAATTTGAATGTTAATCTCATCCAAAAATACCATTGCAGAAACACCCAGAATAATGTTTACCTAAATATCTGGACACCCATTGACCCAGCCTAACTGACACATAAACGTAATCATCAACAGCTACTATCAATGATGCCTCGGGGTCAAAACATTTTGATGACCATTTTGTCCCTGCTGTGTATTATGTTAAACACATCCCCCTTATTTCTAGTGACTAAACACTACCACTTGGCCTCTACGGCTCTAGGATCCCTTCAATCCAGATGAAATTAATGAACAGTATTAAACTGGTGACAACATCTTCTACCATCATACTGACTAAAAGAGAACCACCACAATATTTCAGAATATTGATGATCTCCTCAATGTCTCGCTCCATACCTTAGTGACGGAGTATCTACTGGGTCCTCTTGAACCACGTAGTAGTGGGCAGTAGTGGGTGAGGGAAGTTTGAAAGTCACATATAATATGTTCATTCCAACATTTCCCTCTCCCTAAATCTTTTAATTCCTTTCTTTACATTATGACAGAGAAATTCTGGGATCTCAAACTCATTATTATATGTAGGTCACTGTTGTGTCCAAATAAACATTCTTAATACAGGTTAACACATCAAAGAGAGAATCCCTGATAAGTACATCCATATCAGTAAATTTGGCCTTTCATATTCTGCCTTCTTTGGTCTAGTGTTCTTAGATTCCCATTCCACACATATTTACCAGTTTTCTGCCTATGTAAATTAGAAAAATCTGGCAGTTATTTTGGATCATAAAATCTTCCTTTCAGGATCAGACTCTGAACTTGTTTCCTTGTAATATGCTGTATCTGCCCCTAGTTTTGGGTCTAGTTATGGGTCTAGTGGCAACAAGGGGTAGTAGAGTAGATGTTGAAGAGTAAGTAAAGGTGTGTCCTTGAAAGGCATCTGCTTCAGGTGAGGTTAATGCAAGGATTTCAAGCACGGGAAGCCTAATCTCAGTCATGGAGAGTGAAGGCAAGGAAGGCTCAAAGTGACTTAGGGGTAAGATTTTCAGCTTCATCCAACCCCATGCCAATGTCTTCATTCCAAGTCTTAGAATTAGTACTCACTTCGGCAGCACATATACTAAAATTGGAGCGATACGGAGAAGATTAGCATGACCCCTGTGCAAGGATGACACGCAAATCCAAGTCTTAGAATTAGACACTGTCCCAATCCTCATCCCAACTTGCACTGAGAGACATAGTCTATGAATCCAATTTACATTTAAATTCTGCAACCCTCACCATTAAATCCTGGGTCTGAATTTGCAGCTACAAGAGATTTGAGATACTTTCAGGACTGCCATAGAATTCCCCTAATCAGGACTTGAGCTAAGACTTTACAGAGCTGAGTGTGACATTTTCCTTCTGTAAGCACTCCAGTGCTCTCAGAGGAAGGCATACCCCCCGCCCCACAGTCCTCCTAGTCATCATTATTCCCAGCAGCCATTTGATCTCCCGAGGCATCTGTTTCAAGGAAGCTCTTCATCACAATAATCTACAGCCAGTAATTTGATTAATCACTGCCACTCCGTGCCATTGGTTACCAGCATCCTATTTTCATGACAAGATGTTCAATAGTGCATTCAGGTCTAGAGACAAATCCAAATACCTGAAAAAAATTCCATCTCTGAGGGTCTGTTTCCTGAGATTTCTGGTACCAATTTCTGTATCAGTCAAGATTCAGTCAGGAGACACAAACTCTACCAATTACTTTCACAGACAGAATTTAATATAAAGAATTGTTCATCAGGAATTAGAAGACTAGAAAGGCAAAATGAATAATGTAGTAAATGCAGAAAGCAGTTACATAATGGCTCAGAGAAAGGGTCCCATGGAGCTGGGACAGAGAAGGCTTCTGCGGGCTGATAGCGGTGTGTCTGAAGAAGCAAATGAGGCTGGTTCTGAGATTGTGGAAAAAATGCAAACTTGAACCACCGGCTCCGGAAGGAAATAATTCTATCATTGCCAGGGTGAGGAACTGTTGTCGGAGTGACACAGGACAGTGACAGGAAGCAAAAGAGAAAGGAGCAAGTTCCTTGCGACTCTGGACTTCCAGTCTCTCTCTCTCTCTCTCTCTCTCTCTCTCTCTCTCTCTTTAGTGCCCCCTATTGGCTGACTAACAGAAGATCAGCTGGCAAAGGAGAATGATTTGCAAAGTCCCAGCCTTGACACGGAGCCAAGTTCAAAGCTAAGAGACCTTATAGCTTAATAACCCTGGAGGGGGACCCCTGGCTGGCTCAGCCGTTTAGTGCCTGCCTTCGGCCCAAGGTGTGATCCTGGAGTCCCTGGATCGAGTCCCTGGATCGAGTCCCTGGATCGAGTCCCGGGATCGAGTCCCACATGGGGCTCCCTGCATGGAGCCTGCTTCTCCCTCTGCCTGTGTCTCTGCCTCTCTCTGTGTCTCTCACGAATAAATTAAAAACAAAAAACAAAACAACAGTGTGTATGTTCTGAGCCATTCCAAAGTGAGTTCCCAACATCATGTTTCTTTGCCCCTGCATACTTGAGCATACTCTCAACAATAACTCCCTAATACTGTCTAATACTCAAATCATATTCAAAGCTCCTCCAATTGCTCCCAATATCTTTTTAATTCTTTGAAACACCTTTTAATTTTTTTATGACGTTAACATTTTGAAGGCTGCCCCACTCTCTGAGTTGGTTGTTTTCTCTTATATGATTTAACTAGTTTCTCTGTTTTCTATTTTCTGCTAACCAGAGGTTAGGTGTGTGTACATGTAACTTTTTCTTCACAAGCAGTAGCACATATAATAACTTTATTATAGCAATCATAAATTAACTGGATGAGACATGTAGAGATAAGTGTCTTCTGAGTGTTATTTAAAAGAAACCTGTAGAAGCCTTTTGAAATACAAGATTTAGAGAAATTATTCTCCACTGCATAACAGCTGATAGATAAAAAATTTCTTTCTAGCCACTAGCTAAATTTCATGTATGCAGTCTAATCATGCATCGTTTCCTCAAGCTGGGATTTCTGCTTTTCTTTCTATCCAAAAGGAAGGGATAGACTCTTTATTTCTCAAAGTCCCTCCCCAAATTATGCTGGCAAAATGTGACAAGGCCTTGGTTTCTTTTTCTTTCTTTCTTTCTTTCTTTCTTTCTTTCTTTCTTTCTTTCTTTCTTTCTCTCTCTCTCTCTCTCTTCCTTCCTTCCTTCCTTCCTTCCTTCCTTCCTTTCTCTCTCTCTCTCTCTCTCTGTCTCTGTCTCTGTCTCTGTCTCTTGCTTTAGGCTTTGGTCTCTATACTCATTCCTATGCTGTTCCCTCAAAGATTGATTCTACAAAGCAGAAGCCTTAGACTTTCTTAGCAGGGCATTTTCCTCAAACCAAATGTCTCTCCATTTCTGAGACTTGAGAAACATCATCAAGAGTTTTTTGCATTAAATTATAAAATGTCTTTCCAACTGAGGCCCTTCAAGTTACATCTGGAAAGTGGCTGGATCTTTTCTGGGTCATTTCCTGTTGAATATAAGTAGTATCTATTTTGGTCTGACTTCATTTGTGTTGAGACTCTGGCTGGCTCAAGGCTTTAACTCTACTGAAACCTTAGGCCAAAGGAGCCTCTCCAAACTCTCTGGTTATTCTTTTCCTTCCTGTGAAGACTGCTGTGCTTATGGAAGCCCTCAGCGACCGAACGTGGCCCAGTAGAAGAACCTATGACTGGATGAGAGCTGAGCTCTTGTGGCAACTCTGGCTCCAACTCACTGTGTAACCTTGGGAAGATGGCCTGCTTCTCTGCCCCTGTTCCTTCAGCTGTATAATGGGAGAAATAATTGTCCCAAAACTTGGAAGATTTAAACAGACTGAAATGTTTGTTTTGGGTTTTTTGTTTTTTTTTTTTTTTTTAGAGATTTTATCCACTTATCTATTCATGAGAGACACAGTAAGAGAGAGGCAGAGACATAGGCCGAGGGAGAAGCAGGCTCCCTGCGAGGAGCTGGATGCAGACTCCATCCCAGGACCCCCAGGATCACGACCCCAAGCCAAATGCTCAACCACTGAGCCACCCAGGTGCCCTTGTTTTTGTTTTTTAAAGAAAGTATATAGCTGTAGGGGAAGGGTTACTAGTTTTAACTCTTCTCAGCTCTCTGCCACATCCCCAGATCCAACTCATCCAAAGGAAGAATTTCCAAGAACTGTAACACAGTATATATTCTTTTTTTTTTAATTTTTTTTAATTTATTTATGATAGTCACACAGAGAGAGAGAGAGAGGCAGAGACACAGGCAGAGAGAGAAGCAGGCTCCATGCACCGGGAGCCCGACGTGGGATTCGATCCCGGGTCTCCAGGATCGCGCCCTGGGCCAAAGCAGGCGCCAAACCGCTGCGCCACCCAGGGATCCCCACAGTATATATTCTTAATTTTTTTTAATTTTATTGAGGGGAGAAGTATAGAATAAATACTAGATTCCCATGGTTTAAAAGACAAATTGTCACCTACAATGAATGATAAACCTTCCTTTTACCACTGTTTTCCAGTTCCCTTCTGCAGAGACAACTTCTTGAGTCACAATATTTTGTATATCTTTCTTGAGATAGATGCTGCTCATACATTCACGTGTGTTTGTGTTTGTTTCCTCACTTCTTTTTAACTTGGATGATAGCAAACTATACACACTGTTCCACTCCTTATTGTTCTCACTAAACAAAGTATCTTGCAGATAATTCCATAGTAGTACACAGAGTTCTGCCTCTATGTATGTATGTGTGTATGTATAATGATTTAATTAGTTCCTTATGGCTAGCCATTTAGATTGTTTCCAGTCTTTTATTAGTTCAAACATGGTTGAAATGAATATCTTTATGCACACTTCCAGAATAACTTATGAAATAGCTGTGTTGAAAATAAACAGTGTATTTTCAATTTTTATACACCTGCAAGCTTTTCTTGCAGTTCAGGTATGATATTGTTTGATTCTAAATGGCATAATACACAGGGAAGCCAACACTCACTCCAACACTGTGGCCTTTCTATGGAATGGAAGCAAGTCCTCTCTTTCAGCAGCTGTCTCCTTAGTGCTGCCACATTAGTGAGACCTCATCTGGAGTGATCTCACCCTGCAGAACTTTGCAGCCCCAAAGCCCCTTGTTGAGAGTAAGCATTGACAATGGGGCCTTGGCCATTAGGTATTTGAAATGATTCAACATTAATTTTAAACCCTCCTTTGTACCAAAATTGGAGAAAAGAAAGGGTTGAAAAAAGGCAAAGAGGAAGGCCAGGAAAGCCTACATTTTAATCATAAATGGAAGTCAAAAGATTGTGGACTTTCTCTGTCATGACTTCACAACTAACTACCAAGTCACTGAAGGTCTCTGTCTCTTTTTCCCCATGTGCGAAATGAAGATCACAGACAAATCATTCCTCAGGACATCTCCTTCTTTGGAGATTCAGATGCAGTGTAGGTCAGAGGCACTTGTCCTCCCAACCTCAACATATTCAAAAAGCAAGAGATGTAACAAATGAGTACACGACTAATATCCAAGTGGGCAGTACAGTTGAGATGGCAATCAGACAGTTCTGTGCTGGCAAACAGGCTGGAGGCTCTGTTGGGGAAGAGAGTCTTGATCTGTAGCATTTGATGATTTCTGTAGTGTAATTATTCCCACTATGACGCAAATATGATATCATTTGACTTAGAATTGGAAAGAGAAGCACAGAACTGGCTGCTATCTCCACTAGAGATAGAAAACCACTATCTATCTCCACTAGAAAACCACTAGTTAGGAATTCAAGGAAAGCATTTTCTTCAGACTGTTCTGTGTTGAGAGACCCTTCATGAAAGAGGAGAAATTTGAAGTAGGCATTGAATGATAATGCTTGTAGGACTCTTTCCATGGTAACTGACAGGAACAACTCACGCTGGCTTGAAGAAAGAGAAAGAATGTGAGAGCGTGAATGCTGTACCACATTCTGCAGTATCTGCACAAAGCTTTCCAATAGTGTATCCAGAGCACTCCCTTTCCCACCTTTCAGCTCTTCTTGCATTTGCTTCTATCTGTATATTGATGTCACTGACTCCTCCCGCAAGCAGGCTCTCTCCAAATGGCAGGAAAAAATGGCTAGTGCAGCCCAGGGACCATAGCTTTACAGTTAACAATTCAGAAGAAAAGCAATGCCATGGTGTGGAAATCACATGGAAATGTTTTGATGATCTCTGCTTGGATCTCATGTCCACCATTTGGGTTCCTAACTGGGCACAAAAGGAAGGGGCACCTGGTCCTCATGCCCCTGCTCCCGCAGCCAGAGGGCAGGCAGAGCACTAAGATGGACCACTTCTTCCCTAGCACCCAATACACATGAGAGTCACCAAATGGAATTCCCTAATGGGTAGAGGGATAATGGGCAGATAAAAGCTATGGATTTCTAGTAGACATATGAGTAGGGCAAAAGAGTGGTTAGTTAGAGGGAACTGCCTAAGTGAAGGTGCAGACACACCAAAGTTGAAGGTGAAGTTGGGAACCATCAAGAGTACTCCGACCAAAGCAGGGCTACCCACAGGGCAGTGGTTCTTAGTGGAGGGCGATTTTGCGCACCTTGGGACATGTGGCAGTGTCTGGAGATGTTTTTGGTTGTCACAGCTGGAAGCGGAGGGGTTGCTGCTATCATCCAGCAAATAAAGGCCAAAGATTCTGCTAGCCATCCTACAGTGCACAGGACTGTCCCCCCGAGTGAAGACATATCTAGTCGCAAGTGTCAATAGTGCAGAGTTTGAGAAATTCTGACACAAGAAAAGGTTGCTTATAGGATTGGAAGTGGGGTTGAGGTGAAATGGAAAGAGGAAAGAAAGGCGGCCCTCTGGATGTCCTCTGCTATTCAACTCACACTCGTGTCCCACCCCATCTCTGGCACTCACAGCACTTGTAGCTCACAGCACAACATATCAGTTAGGGTTCATGGGAAGGTGCAAAACCATCTAGCTATTTTAAGAAAGCATGGATTAATAAAGAGAATCAAGTGAATTCAGAATCCTTACAGAGTAAGTTCTGGCCTGGCCTGGTCCTCCAAGAATGATTCCCAGAACACCACACAGTACTGAGTCCCCCAGGGAACTACTACTATTTCTGCCACAGTCTGGAAGCTGGAGTTTGGGAAGTCACCGGCCCAGTCTCTGGCTACAGGAATATACAATTTTAGGTGTAGTCTGGGACCAGGGTTACCGCCCAAACTCTAGAACCATATTGCCCCTTCTAGGTCACCACCAGCACCATGGATCCCTCGGTTGCTGCCTCCTCTCCACCTAACTCAGTTGTTTTTCCTAACTCAGTGTTGAATTCAGGTTTGCACTATCACACAGGACTGGCTAAACCTAAATTACAATAGGAACCCCAACAGCAAGGAGTTTGGGAAATGGGTTTTTAGCTTTTCAGCCTCTATAGTACAAGAAGACACATCAAGAAAGGATTGGGCAGATGTGGATCAAGCCAATCAAGCCACCTCTGGCACATGGCTGCCCCTGCTGGATTTTAAGCTCCCTATGGCTATAAATGTCACAATGTCATTCGTCTTCTCAATATGCTGAGCATGGTCTCTAGACATGAATGGCATTGTTAAATGAATTGACCTGAATCAAACAAATGAGGAAATCCTCCTCATTCCGTACACTTTGTATGTTTCCTATAGGACTTACTGCATTATGCCTCTTAGACCAATTTGTGTTCTCATTCATTTTCCGTGTAGACCAGAAGTTCACCTGCTAGTCCTCATATTGGTAATAGGTAACAAATGTTTGTGGACGGAATTAAAGAAAGAAACAAACTAGAGCGAGGAAATTCTGAGCCCCATTCTGTCTTGAAGCAGCTCCTGCAGCTCCTAGAACAGCCACTCACGAGTATTTGGGATTTCCTGCTACATGGAGCCATCACCACTGCAGGGACCCACACAACAAGACCCTAAGGACTCTGCTCAGCTTCAGGAGACCTAGGTTCCAGGTCTCCCCCAAAAGTTGGAAGAACATCCACTCCCATTCATTCACCCAGAAAACATATATTAAGTGCTTTTCAGGTGCCACTTCCCTGTACTCCTTTTCCATTTCCTGTACTTCTCTTTAACCATCTCCTTACCAACAAGAGCATGTCAGTGATTTCAAGCCTCTAGGGCAATGGAGTCCCATGAGTAACATGGAGATTCCTACTCTACCCTAGAACCCTTTAGATTGTGAACAGCATCCACACACATTGGAGGCAGAGTTCCCTTACCTTTTTCATTCCATATTTGGGAACTGACCAAGGTACCCAGAGGGAGTGGTAGACAGAGGTCCCCTTTCCAGCCATCTATGAATCAGCACACTAAACCCTACTTCACATCTTTCTTTCATGTTTAGAGCTTGCATCTCCCTTATACCCAGACAAGACTCAGTCCTCAGGGCTTGACCCAGGCATTCCCCTGAACACCCAGCTTCATACTTAGTGTTTACCTCTTCTGTAATACTCATTTCACTTGTAGCCACTTGTGTCATTCCCCACGAGACTCCAAGTTCCATCAAGACAGGCAACAAATTTATTTGGTTTACCTCCGTCTCCCCAGCACCTAGCTCAGGGGCTGACACATAACATGCTTATCAAATGTTTGTTGCATGAATAGCTGTTGAGGGAAGGGGTAACTGGGTGATGTGATGAGCACTTATATGCAACTGATGAATTGAAAACTACATCTGAAACTAACGATGTACAATATGTTGGCTAATTGTCTTTAAATTTTAAAAAAAGAACATCCGTTGAGCCCACTAACTTTCATCCTCAGATAATATTTACATAATAGTAGTAATAATACTCTACATAGTTCAGTGGTTTACCAAACACCTATATGGGTGAGTGTCCCAACTTTAGGGAGAAAGACAGTACAATAATATAATCATTACTCTCTCTACTTTCTTTACCACACAAAAATATGGTAAGTGACTTGTTTTAGGTGGTGGAACCAGCAGGGTTCAAATGCATATCTGCATTAAAATTCTGAATGTGGGCCATATATCATCTGCTAACCAGATGCTCTGGCAGTCAAGTAAAATACTGGTAGCTCATAGAAGAGAGGGGTAGAAAGAATAGGAAGAAGCTAAAGCCAGGCCTCTATGATTTTTCTTTCCTCTAGCCTCTGCTTTCAACCTAAACAGGATCATGCTGTCTGTTCCAAGATTCTCAGCAATTTGAGGCGGGGGCAGAGAGTTAGTGAAGCCAGCGAAGCCTTACCTTCTGGGAGGAGGGAAATGACCGCTGGGACCCCGGATCACTATTATGTATGTGCACACTCTGTATCTGGACAAAATCTACGCCAAGGCATATGTACATGTACCCAGAATAAGTCACTGCGCCAACAGGTGCCACACAGAAATCATGCACATACACACTGACATGTGGCTGTGCACACTTAGACACACAGTTAAACATGTACCGAACACGCAGCTATCCAGCCACTGTTGTGTACACCCAGCAAATGAAGTACACTTCACTTACACAGCGGGCTGCAATCTTGGACGTGTGCGTGTATATGTGCATACAGGGGCCCTGATGCACGTTTGGACATCTGCACTTACGAATGCACACACACACACACACACAAACATGCACACAGGATTCATAATCCCTCTCAAGTACATGCACATTCCATACACGGGAATGTACGCCGTTACCGCCGTCAGGTCCACATGCACCCTCTGATCCACAGCGAGATGCATGCTCACGCACAAGCAAAACAGACACATGCACAAATCCCCACCCCCTTGCAATCGCCGGGGGAGGGGGGGGGGACAGACGCTGTCGTGCCTGTAAGACACCGACGTGCATTCGCAGACCCCGGCGAGTCGTACACACCGAGACGCGCACGGACACACTCAAGCTGCCACCAGCGCTGAAGCCTTTCCCCAAGCCACGCGGACGGGAGAGCTCGGAGCAGCGGGCTGGCCCACGTGACCGGGAACGGAGCGCTCCCGCCCATGACGGGATGGGAAAAGTATGCCTGGGGCGGGCGCGGGCCGGGCGGCGGGAGGCTGCAGGGAGGCGGCGGCGGAGCTGCGCCGAGAGCTGGTGGTTGCGGAGGCGCCGGGACGCGGCGGAGCCCCGGGTGAGTGTCGCCGCGCGGCCGCCGCCGCCCCTCCCCACGCAGGTCCAGGGCGAGCGCAGGGGCCGGGAGGGCTCGGCGGTGCGGGCGCCCAGGCGGTGCACGGGCAAGGCCGCGCGCCACCTCCCCGCTGCAGGCCCGCAGCCCCGGGCTGGCCGCTCCCGCCTCCGAACACGGGTCGGCACGCCGGGGGCGCTCGCTGTGCGCGAAGCGGAGGGCCTGCTGATGCTACGCCTCGACCGCTCAGCGAGCGCCGGGCTGTTTCGTTTCCATGACGACCGGTTATGCCCCATCTGCCAAAGAGGAACCGGGTTCAGAGACGTTTAACCACTTGCTCCGGCTTGCACCGCTGGTAACCGGCGGTAAAGGGACCTGATCCCTGGTAAGTCCGAGTCCAGTACCGGAGCTGACAATTACAGCTGTATGTACGGAGTGCGTGATCTCGTGGACTCCTCCCAGCGCTTCTTTAATTGAATGTATTGTGTAGACCTGCAAAACTGAGCTCAGAAGGTGTCAAGCGGCAAGCTGAGATTTGCACCCGATTCTTTACAACTCTCTTCCCCCAAACTACTTGTCTCTAAGCCTTGCCTTAGTTACTTTGTTCATATTTCCCCAAGCCCTCTGCTGTGGTGCTGTTCCCAGACTGTATCTCTCAGCTGAAAGATCGCAGTGCCCCCACCCCCCCCAACCCCCCCCCGTGGTCTCTCAGTCCTGGTTGCACAACCTCCACACTATCCTCCTCTGCTACCTGGTACCCTTCGAAATCTCAAGACCCCCTTGGACCCACCCTCTCCCAGGGACCCTGTGTTCCTGCCCCCAGGAACTGAACCAGCAGCGGTAGCAACAACATCCCGTATATGTCAACCCAAGGCTGATGCTCAGCTAGCAGTGTTCTAAGTCGGCTCCCTCCCCTCCTCCCATCCTGCCCCTCTTCCCCATCTACACCATTCTCTTCTGATTTATTCTGTTATCTGGTAATTGTGTCCATTAAGCCCACTTTCCACTGCCAACTCCTCAGACCCCCTGCTAGAACATCACCACTACCCTTCATTCTGACACATCAAGTGCACCGCAGAGTTGGCTTCTTCCCGAATGTCTGACTTCTCCCCATCCCCTAGCAGGGACACCGACTTTGCGAGTCTTCTAATACTTAAAGCTTAAGGTCATCTTTTGTTTTAAATGGTGTAAAACTAACAGTGCTCATCATAAGAAATTCAGACCATACGAAAAGGGAGAAAGTACAAAGTAAAATCCCTCACACCATTCCTAATTCTGAGAGGAATTACTCATTTACCAAGAAGTGTTCTTTCAGAAATTATATATGTGTCCGTGTGTATGTGTCCTTTTATTAAGTCAAAGAGAATCATACTTTACATTCCATACCATAGCATGCCTTTTTCACTTTGTGTATCTTTCCATCTGCATGTCTGGACTTACTTTGTTCTCACAACAGTGTCATTGTGTGTCATTGTACGAGTAAATCAGGATTTCTTTCATAAGTCTGGGGTCATCTCTGAAGCTCTTCTGACTCCATCAAATAGTCAGCAAGTTCCCCCCAGGAAGTGACTGCTTTCTCTGCAAATCCCCCTCTTCTTCCCTATCCTGCTATTCCTCATCAGCCGATTGGATACAGGGGACTGAATCTTCTTTCCTAAGGCGCCAGTCTCTAGTGCTCTCTGCTCCCGAATGTTCAGCATAGGCTAACCGAGTCCATGTGCACATTCACAGCTAGCCTCACCCATCCTTCCAGTCAGAGGCTTGCCAACCGGCCTCTGCCTCCATGAGATGAACTGCAGAAAGCTGATTTCAGTTCAAATTCTGTTTTACATTTACTTTTGAAAGGAATTCTATGCCAAATCTTTTTTGAAGGAAATAAGCTTCCTTGAATTTGTGCATTGCTGTGAATGGCTTCCCTCTAGAACACACATACACAGAGCTGCCCTGTAAGTCAAGGCTTTATGTTCATGGGTCCTATGCCCAAGCACGTGGCAGAGGGACAGGAGCCCTGGGCCCTGAGTCAGCAGCAGGCCTGCGTCCCCTCCCAGCTTGGACCTGGTAAAAAATGAGTTCACTCCTCTGAGCCCTGTTTTCTCTTCTGCCAAGTGAGGATGATAGTATCAGCCTTACAGAACTGCGAGGCAGAGCAAAAGGGGAAAATGCACATCAAAGCTTTGAAGTAAGAATGCACAACATACGTGGAGAACACCCTTTCCCTCCAGGTCAGGGGGTGCCCAGTCAGATGCTAATACAGGCTGTGTGGAGCACATCAGCAAGCAGAATGCATGCCATCTGGGAGTGGTAAGTGCTGTGGACATTGGGGAATGTGGTCCTGTGCAGTTGTCTGCTAGGGTGGCCATATCAAAATACCACAGACTACTGATGTAAACAACAGAAAGTTATCTCTCAGAGTTCCAGAGACTAGAAGTCAACCATTAAGGTGATGACAGGTTTAGTTCCTTCTGAGGCCTCTCTCCCTGGCTTGCAGATGGCCACCTTCTGGCTATGGCCTCACATGGTCAGCCCTCTGTGTCTTGTGTCCTAATCTCCTCTTTATAAGGATGCCAGGTATAGTGGATTAGGGCCCAATCATGTGACTTTACTTTCTTTTACCTCTTTATATTTTTTAAGATTTTATTTATTTATTCATGAGAGACACAGGGGGTGGGGGCAGAGACACAGGCCGAGGGAGAAGCAGGCTCCATGCAGGGAGCCTGACATGGGACTCCATCCCAGGTCTCCAGGATCAGGCCCTGGACTGAAGGCGGCGCTAAACCGCTGAGCCACCCGGGCTGCCCTCTTTTACCTCTTTAAAGGCCCAACCTCCTAAATCTAGCCCCATTCTGAGGTTCTGGGGGATTAGGATTTCAACATAAGAATTTGGGGGAACACATTTCAGCCCATAACACTGCATCTTGAGGGGCAGCCAATTGGTGCCCTTCCAAATGTTGCCAAATCTACAGATTCCCAAGAATACCCAAAGATCTTGATTTTTGGTGTTTTTTTTTTTTTTTTTTCCAGCAACCTTTTATTAATCTGCTTAAAAGAGCTGAAGCTCTTAGGTTTATGGTGACGACTTTTGAACTTCTTTGATGAGCCCAACGGCTTCTCCCAATGCTTGAAGACCTGCTCAGGGTCCACCTCCATCTCTTCTCTGGCCCCAGGGCCCTTCTGTCTGGGGCACCTTGGCTTCTCACCCTCCTCCTCTGCCAGAGTCATCGGTGCTATCCCCATGCTCAGTCCCTCCCAGATCGTTTCTGGTAAACAACTCGAGTGGGTACAGATCTGTCATGCTGTCGTCACTGCCACTCGCAGCTGTGCCATCTTTGTTGGAAGCAGGTTCCCAGGAGGCTTCTCTTGGGGGAGGTAGCCGGTGCTGTCCAACTGGTCTTCCCTCCTCCTCCTTTTGTGCAGGAGGCAGGCAGGCACGCACTCCACATACTGCTTCTGACACCGTATTCACGCACAGATCTCTGGCACCGCTGGCTCTGGGTAAGCCTCAGCACATGCTCTGGGGACTTGCTGAGGCACTGCAGGGTGAGTTTGCAGAACAGCTGACGTGGGTTCTTGGTGCTGGGAACAGTGTGCAGCTCAAACTCCAAACTTCACGTAGTCGAAGGCAGGAGAGGCATGGACTAGTCACTGGTATTTCTAGCCGTGGGTGTAGACCTGGAACTCAGGCAGAAGGTAGGGCAAGCTCGTGGCTGGTGGCTGGCAGGAGCGCATTTCACCTTGCAGGAGCACTCAGGTGCTTGTGCCTGGACTCTTGGTTTTAACATAAAATCTCCCATGTCTTACACTGGCAACAATTTCAAATTAAAAACAACCATAAAAGTGTGGTGCAGTCTGTAGTTTTCACCAGGTCAGGCCATGAATAATCCAGTCAGGTCTAGATTTTCATTTCCTCAGTGGCAGGGCCATCCTCCCTAGCTTTTCAGTCCCTCTCTCAACCAGAGGTCCTTGCACATCGCAATTTCAATAAAGAGCTGGTTACTAAATACATAAAGTCAAATTTTACAACTTCTTTTACTGTAGGACACACATGTAGAAATCCTGCACCTTTGCATTTATATCTTGCTGTTAGATTGTATCAGCTGTTTTAACTGCCTTCGAGCTGTTTACCCTGAAGCTCACAACTGTTCAGCTCACCTTTCTCACATTTTACAGATGAGGAAACAGCAGACCCAGGTCTACTCATTTAACCTTCTCCTGTTATACTGTTATTTCCTATCTCACATTGTTTTTATATATTATCACATCAGAATAACACTACTATTACCGAGTGCTTACCGGTGCCTGATGACTGCATTATTTCATTTAATATTCACAATTATTCTATAAGGGAGTTATAAGCAATTTAATTACTCAGGGAGACAGTCCTAAAGACCTCAAATAATTCAAACTTCGCCTGCTGAAGGATGGCAGGTATTTCTGCTCATCTAGTAGAATAGTGTTGTCACGTGCAAGCACAGTTTATAATTCATAAGTCGCACTGCCTTGCCAGGTCCTTGACAAACTTTCAATTTGGGGATTTTGAGTCATTTCAGATTTCACACATGAAGTGAAACAAAAAATGTTTTTCTATCATGCTATTTCAAATTCAGATGATTGAAACAAGGCCATGTATGGCTTTTTCCATTTCATAGATAAGGAAACTGAGGCCCAGAGGGGTTCAGTATCAGAGGTTGGACATCTCTGAGACTGACTCTGTGCTCCTTGAAGGCCAGCCCTCTGTCCGATCTTCTGAGTTGCCCTGAATGCCTCTCAGGGCCTGACTGGAATGACTCCGTGGAGAGCAGCAGTTGAGAAGTCAAGGCAAACTTAACCTTTCTCCCCAGCCCTTCAGAGTTCAGAAGTTGCTCCTCTCCCTCAGCTCCCTGGATCTTCAAGTGTGATCCCTTCTATACCATTCCAGGGGATCATCTAGCCTCAAAATTTCCTTCTCTTGCCTCCTGTGTGGCCCTGGATGCTCTTTGGAGAGACAGCCTGTTTCAAAGAGAAAGGAGGTTCAAAGCTTGCTTTCCCTCCTGGCCACCCTGGTGTGCCAGGCTGGACCCTCAGTATATACCCAGACCATGTGCCCTATGAGAGTAGCTGCCACATCTTTACATCTCCAGAACACCAGAGTCTGGCCTCAGAGGCAATAAGTGGTGCCACTTGTGGGTATCCACATGCCAAGCCATGGTACCAACCACATGATGTCCCATTTGGGCCCCTATCACTTGCTGAGCTAAGTACTGTCCCATTGATTCACCTGTCTTTGTATTATGGAGCATGAACACACCACATAGCTCAGCGGTGTGGGGCCGAGGCAGACACCCCATCCTTCTCTCAGGATGCAATGCCAGTGCAAGAGCAAGGGCCAACCCTCCTCTCTTTTGGTGGCAACTCACAGAAACACAACACAAACTAGTTTAAATGAAAATGGAGCAATAGAAGAAGGCAGCGGCCTCTGCCTGAAATGCACAGGACTCTGAGATCAGGACTGTTTCTCGTGAGTTCAGCTGCAGATGGTGACAATTAGAATTTTAAACTAGGTCTTAATTTCTGTATCATGCTTTACTTTCAACATCCGTTATCCTGTTTGATCTTTGGGGGGACAAGAAATCATACCGTAATAATACCTAGTGCTTGTGTACCCCCACCATATGTCACACTTCGTCTAGGGACATTATATCCTCATAGCAACCTTCTAAGGTAGGTAGTATTATTATCATCCCCATGTTGGAGAGGACAAGGCTGGGGGAGATAGAATAAGTAATTTGTCAAAGTTCCCACAGGTAGTTCAGCTAGTTCAGCTCAAGCAGATATGTTTAGAGCTAATACAGTAGCCACCACGTGGCTCTTGAGCCCTTGAAATGTGACCAGTCTGAATGCAGATGTGATGCAAGTGTAAAACAAACACTGGGTTTCGAACACCTAGTGCTGATTGACGAATGTGAAATGCCTCACTAATCATTTTTACATTAATTGCATGTTGAAATGATATTTGAGATCTATTAGGCTACATAACATTAACATTAATCTCACTGCATTTTACCTTTTTAACATGGCAATGAGACCCATTGTGAATGGTGGCCACACATCATAGTCTTACTGGGTAGCACTGCTCAAACACGCTCCCCAGCACTCTGGTCTGCCACTTGGAGGCTGGCCCTCAGGACAAGCTGGATACAGGGCTCTGAACTCAGGCCTCCTTCCCTCCCTTCACATCTGGCACATCAGCTGCATTCTTCTGGCTCACTGCCGCCCTTGGTCGCCCTGGGGGAAAACAGCTGTGGGCAGCTCCAAAGCTGGATGGCTTTGTGCTCTCCTTACACAGGCAACTGAGATCCAACATGAAGCAGCCCACGGTCCTGGGGTGGGGGGGCCCATGTCCACCCCATCACATCGCATGCTGTGTTTGTCGGTTGGTCGGTGGATCAGTGGGTCGGGGTTTGGGTGTACAGAACAGAAGGTATGGCTCAGTGGCCGCCAGGCTGACTTCCAGCGCGCTCTCAGGAGTGCCTGCTGACACAAACCCTGTGAGATCCTGGCTCGTGGGATCTCACTGGGTCACTCTTTGTCCTTGGACCTCTTTTCTCTACACCCAGCCAGAAGCAGAGTGAGCTTCTGCACACAGCAGATCGAATGGTTTCTGGGGCCTCTTGGCAAGTGCGCCCATGCCTTTGAATCTTCGGTATTAGACTGGTTGCTGGAGTGTTTCCAAATTCCAGGAAGGGGACTTGTCTGTTGAGCACTGTGTGAGGAGCTCTCGCCAAGCCCCCTCCTCTAGGCGGTCTGTCAGCTTTTCAAGGAAGCTGGAAAGGGCTGTTTCCAGTTTGCTTCCTGGAATTCAAGGAGGGCATGGAGTGTTTTTCATTATGGAATTCTCACTCCCATCAAAGGGGATTTTCAGAAAGCCTCATCTGCAAGCAAGCCCCACCCCATTCCAGCCACCAGCCTTTCCCCTTTAACTCCAAATCCTTGGAGAATTGCTGGCTGTGTCCAATTCAGGTATCTCCACCACCACCCAGAACTCTAGGAGCCTCCCCAGACACTCTAGAAGCTCCTGCTGGGAGGTCAGGACTGCTTGCTGTTAGTTCTGGGGCAGGTGGTGGCAATTACAATTTTCAGCAAGGCTTGAACTTTTGTATCCTGTTTGCTCTCAGCCTCAGTTATCTTGTTTGATTCCCTGTAAGGCAGATGGAGTGAGTGTTACCATCTCCATTTTATAGATGAGGAAATGGAAGCAGGAATAAGAGGAAATGACTTTCCCCCAGTCACATAACCACTCACTGGGTTTTGAACCAGTGAGTCACAAAACTAGGGCTGGGACTCCCATCTTCCAATCCAAGACCAGTCATCTCACTGCGTTTCCCTCATGGACCGAGTGTGGCTTTGTCATCCGCACAGAGTAAATGAAAAGTTTGGATCCTGTTACCCTTTTATTAAAAGGAGTGTCTCCTTCCTGGCTGTGGAAGCACTGTGAGCTGAGCACTTCCTATGTGCGGGGTGGGTACTGTGGGAGGCTCTGGTGACATAATGAAGAGCAAGACAGGCAGGCAGGCACTCACTTTCCAGGACCTTCCATGCCACAGAGAGGATGCCGTTAGTGGGTTGAGAAACCAATACACACATAATCACAACTTGATTGAGTGCTGACTTTAGGCCAGGTGACCAGGTATTTCTCTCCAAGGACACAGTGGTCATCTGAGCCCTGAAGGCTGAGGCAGGCAATGGTCTGTGGGCCTCACAGGGAGAAGGTGGGGCTCCGGGGCCTTTTAGGTAGAGTTCTCTTCAGCTGCTGGGCGGTCACCGAGTCACACATTGGACTCGAAGCTTTGAGTACATTATCTCATTGTTCCTACAGAAACTCTGTGAGGTGGGTATATTATTGTTTCCATTAGATGAGGAAATGAAGTGGGTGGGTTTCCCATGCCTCTTAATCACAGAGTTAAAACACCAGCCCTCCCTGTCAGCATGTCATAGCCCGAGAACCAACTGCTCAGGTTCATTTAAGTATAATGTATATCTTCCAGTCTCCAAGGCAGGATGGCTCACAATCAGGCAGCCTGGCTGACGGCCCAGACAAGTGTCCCTGGAGTTTCTACCGGCAGACCACACTCAGCTGTAGTGAGCAAGACACCACTGTCCCCACTTCTGGTCCTTTTCACATCACAGTCTGAGCTGAGGATCCTTGGGAATGAGCCAGTGGCTGGTGTCTTGAGGGCCAAGGGCAGGAAGGAGGAGGAAGGCTCTTCTCCTCACAGCAGATTTCAGGCTGGGCCACTTTAGCTCCCAGTGTTTTCCTGGGACATGTGTATTTATGAATCATTAGCTACTTAACTAAGAGATGATAAGCCCAGGGATGGGGCAAATTAAAACCAGACTGAAGAACTTATCCAAGTTTAGTACCTCATGACTTCATTTTTGGGGTTTAACCAACTAACATCTTTTCCCCCTACGGCAGTAAGACTGTCATAAACCTTCTCATTCAACTCCCACCAGAAAGAATTTTTAAAGATTTATTTATTTGAGAGAAAGAGTACAAGTGCAAGTGGGGGATGGAATCAGTGGAGAGGGAGAGAATCCTCAAGCAGACTCCCTGTTGTGCTCCACCCCAGACCCTAGGATCATGACCTGAGCCAAAATCAAGAGCTGGACACTCAACCTTCTGAGCCACCCATGCCCCCCAAGAACTGAGATAGTTTTTAAAAAGGTGAGGAAAGACCAATACTTGGGTTTTTTCCCTCTGATCAGTTGAACAGATATTTATGGAGTACCTGCTATGTGTAAAATATTCTGCAAGCTCCATTCCTGGAGTGAGGGTGGGGGCCCCCTGCGCTCTAAGAGGTCAAAAGGAAGGGGGGATTAGAATTAGGTCTGGTTTGGGTTAGAAATACCATGAAAGGGAAAAAACTTTCTTTTGTGGGGAGATGACTTATTGGAGAAAACTTATTTGAATCCAAGGATTTCTTTTGGATTTAAGCCATTGCCCTGTTTTCTCCTTGCTCTGGATTTTCTTGAGGGCAGAGTGTGGGTCTCAATATAGTGAATACAGGTGCCATGTTTAAGGGCTAGAAAGACAGAGGAGCTGGGGTCCAAAGGGAGAGCTGTCAGAAAGGGCATGTCAGGGAAGGCCTTGGGGGAAGTGACATTTAAGCTGAAAGACAACGAATAAAGAGCCAGCTCGCCAGAGGGTGGGGCTCCTCTGCTGGCAGACTGGCGCTGGGCCTGAGGAGGTGGGCTGGGCGACGCTGGGGAGCTGGCGGCAGGGCGGTGGTGGCCGCAGGAGCCAGGCATCTAGGGCTTTGTGGGCCACGTCAGGGTTTCCGATGTTTGCTGCTGCAGCCAGCAACAGCTGGAGTAAGACCCTCCAGGAAGTGATGTAGCTGAGTTCTGTTTTTGAACAGTCCCTCTGGCTTTGCATGGGGAGTGTATGTGGGGGAGGGAGGAGGCTCCTGCTGGGTCTAAGCAGGGAATGAGCAGCTCGTGGTGGTGGTGGTGGGGGGGTGCTTTGGGGACCCTGGTCTTTTGGTTCAGCTCCTAGGAACACCCCATTAACCCTCCAAAGGCACTTGTGGAAGTCAGGGCCCAGGACCTGCTCCCTCCCCATCCCCAACCCATCCTCTTTGCTAAGCCAAGGGTGGGCCTCTCAAAAGATAGGTTTTCCTTAAGCATCGTTTTACTTAAGTATCCCAAGGGAGAAAAAGCATCATTTCTACATTTTCAAAGTCAGATATTATACATACACGTGTGTATGTGTGTGTGCTTGTAGGCATGCGTGTGTGTGTGTGTGTGTGCGCGTGCGTGTGCGTGTCTGTATAAATTGACATTAAAGAAATTTCTCTATTGTTGTGTGTGGCTTTGGCAAATGCTTCAAGGTCTCTTCTCTGATTCAGAATATTTAAGAGGAAAATCTAAGAAATGCTGACATAATGGAAAGCGTTTGGACATTAGGGTCAGCCAAACCCAAGTTCAAATATAACTTCTGTCTCAAATTTGTGTAAATATGAGCCGGTTAGCCTCTCTGAGCTTCAGTTTCCTCTTGTATAAAATAGGACAAATTAGCAGAAGGAGGGAGCAAGGTGTAGTGTATTAAGTGTAGCCTTCAGATCCCCTCACATGGATTTGAATATGGTCCCCGTGGCTCTAATTGTGTGACTTGAGGCGAGTCAGCTCACTTTTCAGCACCTGTTTCTTCCTCTGAAGAAATGGGATAGTAATTTTGCCACCTTCGCAGAATTCATTATAAACTTTAAATAAAATAATTCATATACAAAACATCATACAGTGCCTGGAACATTGTAGGCATCTAATAAACTCGGTTTGCCTCTGCCTCAGTTTCCCTGTCTGTAACTAAAGGGGCCAGTCTCTTGGGGTCCTCCCCAAGTATGCCATCCTAAATTTATTTATTTATTTTAAAGATTTTATTTATTTATTCATTAGAGACACAGACAGGCAGAGACATAGGCAGAGGGAGAAGCAGGCTCCATGCAGGAAGCTCCATGCGGGACTCAATCCCAGGACCACGGACCCTGGGGATCACGACCTGAGCCAAAGGCAGACACTCAACCACTGAGCCACCCAAGCATCCCTAAATTTATTTAAAGGACCCTGGAAGAGGTAACCTGTCCGGATCCCTTGGGGCGCTGGCTCCCCTCCAAGCACCTAGCTCCCAGTTTGTCTCCCCACCAGTGTAGAGAGTAGGCTGGGGGCCAGGCTCCAGAGGCAGGAGGGTGGGGGCACTGACTGGGAGCAGGAATATTTGGAGCCTTGTTTTTCTTGGAGGTGCCCTGGAGGCAAGGAGACTCTCTCCCTCCAGAATCTAGTCTCCCCGCCTTTATTTCCAAAACAGTTCCTGGCTGGGACTGCGGGAATAGCCAGGCTCCAGCTCTGAGAAATCCCTTCCCCTGTGCCTGTTCCCCAGCCCTGCCCCTCCACCCCGCCACTGGGCTGCTGGGGCCAGCTGTCCCTGAGCGGAATCCCCCGTGTCCAGCAGAGGCAGGGGGCCTGCGACCTCCTGGCCCTGGCGGGGCTTGTGTGGCTGAGAGGGAGCAGCAGAAGGGAGAAGGGGCCGTAAACCGAAGCAGATGCTCCCCGCTCGCCCGCGCGCATCCTGCTGTCTCTCCGTCCTGCCTTTCTTCATCTGGCTGTTTGCAGGACCTCATCTGGCTGGAAGACTCGCTCCCACCCGCTTCCTTCCTCCCTCTCCCTGGTCCAAAGCGTTCGCAGATTGCAACTTTTCAAACCATTTCAAACCTGCTTTGAGAATTCGGTTTCCCTTGTGGGCGCCCAGATGTATCCCAGCTCACAAGTAAACAGTGAGAGTTTTCCAGGACTCTTGTCAAGCAGACCAGGGAAGCAGATGGAGATGCCTGGGGGCAGGGAGAGTCTAGAGCATGATTCTCCAAAAGGGCATCATGCATCTGACACTTCCACCTCCTACCACCTCTCCTGTCACCGAGGCCAGCTGTGTTGAACACGTGTGACACCAGAGGCACACAGTTTTACCTCCTCTGTCCCCTCTGTAATGTCCCCTCCGGAGGGAGGCCCCCTCTGTCTGGCAGTCCACCCCCAGGGAATCCCATCTTCAATCTCCATTCAAAGGTGAGACTTCCTCCTATCCCCCCACCCCCCCACCCCCACGAAGATGTGAAGCTGGCAGGGCCATCTGCTCCCTTCCTCAGCTCACTCTTTCCAGGTGGAAGGAAGGGGAGGTAAAGGGACAGGCAGCAGGAGGGCTCTTCATGTTTCTTGGCGGGGATGGGGACTCCACTGCTCTACCTCTCTGGGCCTGGCAGACATGGACGCTACCCCTTCTGTGGGGGCCTTTAGCCCACTCCTTGGGGTTGCCCTGTGGACTCTGACTGTCACTGCCCTGAAGTGGGCCATGCACATTCTCTTTTTGCTTGCAAGTACAGACCTTGCCCTCAGCTTCAGGCTTCCAGGTGGCTAACGCTGCTGGGGGCCCCTTGCCTTCAGATCCCTCTGGCCCAGGCTGGCTCCCGCAGGGGAATGTCTGGTACCCTCCACCCCCCAAAGGAGGCGAGAAGGTAGTCAGTCCCCTTCCCATACTCTCTTTCAGCTTCCACCCAGCCAGTCTCTCAGCTTTCTCACACAGGCCTCAGTGGTGTGGCCACTCTCCCTCCCTGTCCCAGTGACACAGGTCACATTTTAAAATCCTTGGTCTGACATGAGTGCCAAGAGTTGTAGAAAGGGCCCTCAAACTGTTCATTCGTCAATTCTGTGCTCTGGCCTGACCGCTCCATTTAGCAGCAGCCTCTCATGAGTCCTGATGCCCAAGCGGGGGAGGTGGGGGTTACTTTAAGCATGGGTGTGCACTGTACAGATAGATACCAGTGCTCTTGGTTAAAAAGGGATACTAGAAAGGGCTAGGGAGGCATTAAAGATACACTATCACCAAATTGAAATTTTTTTCTTGACCTAATCAGGATTAAAGAAATTGAAGAGATAGGGATCCCTGGGTGGCGCAGCGGTTTGGTGCCTGCCTTTGGCCCAGGGCGCGATTCTGGAGACCCGGGATCGAATCCCACGTCAGGCTCCTGGTGCATGGAGCCTGCTTCTCCCTCTGCCTGTGTCTCTGCCTCTCTCTCTCTCTCTGTGACTATCATAAATAAATAAATAAATAAATAAAAGAAATTGAAGAGATAATAATTTTGTTACTATATGATGCAATGATATTGAAAATAGCAACTGGTATGAGGCCACCTCTACCTGGCCAGGGGCACCTCCATGACACTTATCTAGAGAAACCATTTAAGGTCCAGAGAAGGTGAGCCTTGGAGCCAGAACCAGAACAGGCCCCCAAGTCTGGGGTGGTGCTGTGCTGTGTGGTCTTCTCTCCTCTCCCTGGCAGGAGAGGCCTGATTTTCTCTCTCCTTCATCTGTTCCCAGGGTCAAAGATCCTGGAGGGGCCCAAAGGGGAGGTAGAGTCAGCCTATTTCCAGAGGCAGCCTGCACTGTGGACAGGCTTCTAGGACCAAGGCAAAACCAGGTCTGAAGGAAAGCGAGGTATGGACCCAGGAGGAAAGCACAGGCCCCAGGACCCAGGCCTGCCCACACCTGTTGCTTGAAGGTTCTGGTTAGGTAGCCCAAGGCCACATAGGCACAGTGGAGCCAGAAAGGGTTACATACCTGCAAAAGGGCAGGCTGAGGTCTGAAAGGCCCAGCATCAGAGATAAGAGACCTTAGAGACCATCTAGTCTCATGGGTCTCAGAGTGGGTGCCTGAACCAGCAGCAGCAGCAGCCCTTGGAAACTCACTAATAATACTGAATCATAAACCCTGGGGGTGAGGCCCTGGCCATCTGGGTTTGAATGAGCCCTCCAGGTGAGTGTGATCCACGCTGAAGTGTGGGAGCCACTGACCTAGACCAAACCCCTTATTGTTCAGGTGGGGAAACTGAGGCTCAGAGAAGGGAAAGAGCTTGCCTAAGTTCACGAAGCAAGCTATAGGGGAGCCTGGGGACCTTCCGTCCATGAAATACCTGCCTTCAGCTCAGGTCATGGTTCCAGGATCCTGCTCAGCGGGAAGTCTGCTTCTCCCCCTCCCTCTGCCTCTGGCCCCCACTCGTGCGCTTGCTCTCTCTCAAATAAAGAAATAAAATCTTAAAAACAAAAAATAAAAGGCAAAGCAAGCTACACTTTGGAGTTCACCCCCCATGGCAAGAAATCATGCCTGGAAATTTTCATTCTTGGGAGAAAGGCTGTTAATTGCAGAGTGACTGAGCTGATTTGTTGAGAGATCTTGATCAAGTTGCTTATTCCTGCTCTGGACCTCAGTGTCTGCATCTTTACAGCTAGAGGCTAGGAGTACATCATCTCGGGGCACCTGGGTGCCTCAGCCAATTAAACGTCCAACTCGGTTTTTGCTCCAGTCATGATCTCATGGGTGTTGGGATCAAGCCCATGTCAGGCTCCATGCTCAGCAGAGAGTCTGCTTAAGATCCTCTCCCTCTGTCCCTCCCCCCACTCTCTCTCTGTCTCTCTTATAAATAAATTAAAAAAAAAAAAAAGAAGTGCATCATCTCTGAGCATACAATACTCTCTCTGGTCTCTGGTGATCATGCTGTTGCTGCCAGCAGCCTTAAGGACACAGTGTAAAATAAACTATATTGAAACTTGCAACATTTCTAAAAAAAAAATTACTCCCCAGACTACTTTCCAGGAAGCTATCACAGGATATGTGCCACCCAACTGAAGGCTTAAAAAACATTTTTTAAAGTAAACAAATAGAGAAATACATGGGATTTATAAAACAGGAGATGTAACACAGGGGAGAGGTGAAGACAACCACTACAGTGATCATAAAGGAGAATCTAGGATGGCAACCGTTTAGCACATATAAGGATCAGAACAGGAGGTGGGGGGTGCTCCAAGGCTTCTATCTTCAGGAAAATAAATGGATCAAATTATCTGATATATTTGATACTGTAGAAAATAGTGACATAGGGAACTAGGCACATGAAAAAATAAATTATTATCTCCAGCAAGAAAAGAGTGTAATGAGAAAGGAAATATAATTATGGTGCAGTGCTTAGCTTAGTAGTAAACAATACTTATAATAATTCAGACAGTAAACTTTGATTTCATCAAAAATTATATTTTAAATACATAAGGAAGAGGAAATAGGAGCTAGGATGATAGAAGGGGGCTGATTTCTCATCGGTCAAATGATATTCAAAAGACAATGTCTAAAGGGGCACCTGGCTGGCTCAGTCAGTAGAGCATATGACTCTTGATCTCAGGGTTCAAGTCCCACATTGGGTATGGAGCCTAATAATTTTAAAAAAAATTTTGAGGGGTGCCTGGGTTGGTTGGTTAATAAGCATCTGCCTTCAGCTCAGGTCATGATCCTGGAATCCTAGGATCAAGTCCTGCATTGGGTTCCCTGCTCAGCGGGGAGCCTATTTCTCCTTCTCCCACTTCCCCTTCCCCCGCCTGTGCTCTCTCTTTCTCTTTCTATCTCTATCAAATAAATAAATAAATAAATAAATAAATAAATAAATAAATAAATAAATAAAATCTTAAAAAAAAAAAAGAGTATGCATTATAGCCTGCTCCAAAAGGACACAGATTCTGGACCTACCCGGTAGGGTTCAAACCCAAGCCCTGTCACCTGCTACTTGCATGAATTGAGCTTATTTTACACATTGCCAAGCCTCCACTACCTCACCTGTATCTGTCCGGCAAGGATGTTGTGAGTTTAATAATGTAAGGAAACTCAGCCCCTGCCTGGTACCCAGGAAGCACCTGGCAGGGAGGCTGCTGCTGTGGCCTGCCAGTGCTGCTCAGGTCTGGGGCACCTTGACTTAGAAATGAAGCCTCAGTTCTCACCTCGTGATGTGCTACCCTACATCCCCCTGAAGAAGAAGCATAGCTGCAAATCATCACCTACAATGCGAAATATTTCCGTCCTGTAACTTACTACTTGTGCCAAGTATTTGAGTGAAATCACAGCGTGTCTCCATCTCCAGCTCCTCCCAATTGGTGTGAGTGGGCCGTTAGGCCCTACCTCTGTTTCAGCTACTCTGAAGGACAGTGTGACAATGAGCGCCTCACCCACAAGACCTCTCCAAAGTATATTCTGGGTCAATAATTCATCCAAATATGTCCTCAAGATAGGATGACATCGTCTAGCTACTTGTATATGATATAGTAGAGAGCAAGAGAGAAATATAATTGAATTTCTCCTAGCAGTTTCCTCCTCCTCTGGTTGCCTTTCTGATGGACCGCCAGTCAGCTCAGTGACTGGACTCCCCTGCTCACAGCTCTTTTGCCTCCCACAGGTGACCACCATGATCCCTTGGGTACTCTTGGCCTGTGCCCTCCCTTGTGCGGCTGACCCACTGCTCGGAGCCTTCGCCCGCAGGGACTTCCAGAAGGGCTCTCCTCAACTTGTCTGCAGTCTACCTGGCCCCCAGGGCCCGCCCGGCCCCCCAGGAGCCCCAGGGCCCTCAGGAATGGTGGGAAGAATGGGATTTCCTGGAAAAGACGGCCAGGACGGCCAGGACGGGGACCGGGGGGACAGTGGAGAGGAAGGTAAGAGGCCCAGTACCTGCCCTTCCCATTCCTACCTGGGGTTGACATCCTTTAGCACAGAGGCAGTTGAGTTACAAAAACTAATATTAATTCTATTTCATTATAAATGAAATCGATGTCTCTTTAAAAAACAGAACAATGTATTCTCCTGAAAGGAACAGTAGGTATCAAATCTTGTGTTCCTTCCCCAGCTGCACCATTGATTTGCTGAGTTGCTTTAGGCAAGTTTCCTGATATATTATTCAGAACTCTTTTGGTTACAAGTGACAGAAACTCAATTTATAGCCCCGAATGGAATTTATTGGCTCATGCAGCTGGGAAGTTCAAGAGCTGAGTTTCAGCAAGGGCTGGGTCTAGGAGCGCAAATGTTGTCAAGGCTCTACTGCTTGTGTGTGTTAGCTTTGTTTTCACAAAGGCTGAAAGTTTTGAAATGGCTACCAGCGGGCTCAAGCTTATCTCCTCATGGCTTGATCCACAGGCAAATCTCAGGATGACTAGTCTTCCCAAATCACATATGTATCCTGGACAAATCTTTTTGACCACGAAGGTGAGGTACCACCATCTGCCAGGACTGGGTGGATCATGCGCCCACCCCTAGGTGTGTGAGTAGGTGGTGAGAGCAGTTGGTCACTGTGGTTGACAGCCTCATGGGGACCACTTGAAGTCATGAAGGGTGGTTCCCCAAAGGAGGAGATACCAGACAGGCAGCAAACAGATGGAATAGTCTCTACAGACTCTTTCAACCTTGATATTCCATATGTCTCAAAACCCTTGATGTCAGTAACATCCCCACTTGTATGTTCTAAGAGGTGGGGGAGTGGTAACAACTTTTAATGTTGACAAAGCACTTATGAGTATGTTGCTCAACTGGCCATCCATTCATCCTATGAAGAAGGTATTCTTACTATCCCCATGTTACAGATGAAAAAAACCAAGAGTCAAAGGGGGATTCTATTGAGAACAGCACATCATGGCTATAAGAACCTGAACTCTGGAAACAGACCTGGGTACCTGGTTTGGCAAATTAGTTAACCTCTCTCCATTCCCTAGGTGCTTCATCTCTACAGTAGAGATGATAATAGCACTTACCCCATAGGGGTGTGACAAAGATGAAATATGACCTGTGAAGCATCAGTCTCAAAGTAGACATACGATAAATGGTAGTCACCACTTAATTGATGTGCTAAGCTCATGTGACAGGAGTCAGGAGCTGACTCCAAACCCAGACCTTCTCCTACCACACCAAATTAGGTCCTCCAAAAGCACCTTCTTCCCCAAATAACTATATAAATAATGATGATGGCTTTGACTCAGGGAGGTCTCACAGTGTGTCAGGCACTGGCTGCTATGGTATCCCATTCCCTGACCCCACTGATAGCTTCATTCAGGGCCTGTGCTCCAAACAGGGCCCGACAGAGTTTCCCCTGACATTCATCTTATTGGTCCCAGAGGTGAGTGGGTATCTCTGCTATTGACTTTTTCTCCTGGATTAAGAGGTGTGAGGATGTAGGCTGGGAGCTGCTCTTGGCCATCTCTCCTGCCATGCAGTGAGTCTCTGCTGAGAATTAAGACAACACACCACGGAAGGCAGTGTTAAGAGATGTAGAGTCCTGACCTGTAAAGTTCAGCCACCCTGGGGCCAGTACCAACCACTCAACCACCTCCTCATGTACACATACAGATGCATCTCCATAAAGGTCTTGAAAAGTAAAATCAGGTTTTCCTGAAGTTTCTCAAAAAGGTATCAAGAAAGAGGTACACCACATTGCACATTGTTGAACTTCCTGAGAAGCTTCCTTATCTATTTGTCCTCCCTCAAAAACTCCAATGCGAAATGATCCAGTCTTTATTCCTCCTGAGGTCCTTTCTCCCACTATTAGAGCAATAAGTTTTGCTGAATTTCATTTTTTCATGGAACAGCTTTATGATCTTAGCTTAATTTTTCTCCATCTTTAAAATTTTTAATTGTGGGTGATACACAAATACATTCTCATTATGATATATTCAAACCATATAAATAAAGCAAGAGACGTCCTGAATTCCTACCTTCCTTATCGTCTCCTCACCTTCCCAGAGGTAACTACTATTAATTGGTTAGATGTGTATCCTTCCTCACCTTTTTCTACATAATTTACATACGTATATAGTAATACCAGACATTGCCAGGCACTTAAGAAATCTGCTCCTGAGAATGCTACTTGGGAATCAGTTTCCCAATTACTTAAAATAGGAAAAATTTAAATATATTACATATTAACTCAAAATTTTAAAACACAGCAAAATGCCTACATATATTCATGTAAGAAGCAAAGTGCCTTGTTAGAGTGTAAAATGCCTACAACATTACTTTCTGATCGCCCAGTTCATTTGGTAGTTAGCAAACGGTTGCCTTGTATACAGTAATGCCAGGATGTCTTTTGGCACCAGCAGCCTTCGGAAGCAGGCCCTTGACTGGCATTCAGCATGCTTTTCAAGTATCTACACCCAGTTCCGCTAGCCTACCAATTGTACCAATTGCACAATCGTGTTTGGATGTGACTCAAATCTTTACCCACATTTGTTTTTCTTTAAATGTTGTATTGAATTTAGGGAACATAAATAGACATGTTCTCTATATAATCACTGGCCTAAAATATTGTATTGAGAGAAATACACTTTATGAAATATGGGTATTAAAAACCGAGGGGCATTCTACAGGAAAACATTCCTTGGGGCATGTTCTGCAGCATGTGCCAACGATATTGGCGGAGTGTTTACTATGGCCCAGCCATTCTCCTGTGCACTTAACTGGTTAAAGAACTAGTTAGTGTTGTGGTTTCCTTTCAACAAAAAAGGTCCCGCCACCTGCTTTCTCCTCTTAACAGTATACTTTAGAGAAGTTTTCATATGTGCACATAAATCTGCCTCATTTTTCTGACTCCTGCATAGAGGTGCACAGTATGGGTAGACCATAATTTTTTAACCATTTCTCTTTAGATGGACATTTAGTTGTTCCTAGTTTTGCTCTTGTGAGCAATGCTGCTAAAACTCTTGCAGATGTGGACAGGGACCTGGTGCATTAGGCAGGGCTTTTACCAAGATCAACGTGCTGAAGTCAAGAGACTTCTTTCAGTTCTCTTGTCAACCCTTTACCAGCATAGCCCGTTGAAGGATTGGTCTGGCAGACAAACCAGAGTCTTCCCTAGAAGGCAGGAAAAGGGAAGGGGGTGAACTGTTCTGCGTTATTCTTTTCACTCCAATCCACAGTGGTCTTGGAAGGTAAGTATCACCATTCCCATTTTCCAGCTAAGATGGGGAGAAGTGCCCCGGGTTACACCATCAGGATGTGCACCCATTTCTGAGTGACTCCAAAACCTTCTTGCTCTTTCCATTACCCAAAGGCTCCTGCTCCAAGGATGGAAAGCCAAGGCCCACAGCATCTGCCTAGTTCTGTGAAGGCCCCCCCATAACACCAGCTGCTCTGTCTTCCAGGTCCACCTGGCCGGACAGGTAACCGGGGAAAGCCAGGACCAAAGGGCAAAGCCGGGGCCATTGGGCGGGCCGGCCCTCGCGGCCCCAAGGGGGTCAGTGGTGCCCCGGGGAAGCACGGCACACCAGGAAAGAAAGGGCCCAAGGGCAGGAAGGGGGAGCCGGGCCTCCCGGGCCCCTGCAGCTGCGGCAGTGGCCACGCCAAGTCTGCCTTCTCAGTGGCAGTGACCAAGAGCTACCCAAGGGAGAGGCTCCCCATCAAGTTTGACAAGATCCTGATGAACGAGGGCGGCCACTACAATGCATCCAGTGGCAAGTTCGTCTGCGGCGTGCCAGGGATCTACTACTTCACCTATGACATCACGTTGGCCAATAAGCACTTGGCCATCGGCCTGGTGCACAACGGCCAGTACCGCATCCGGACCTTCGATGCCAACACGGGCAACCATGATGTGGCCTCGGGCTCCACCATCCTGGCTCTGAAGCAGGGTGATGAGGTCTGGCTTCAGATCTTCTACTCAGAGCAGAATGGGCTTTTCTACGACCCTTACTGGACCGATAGCCTCTTCACAGGCTTCCTCATCTATGCTGACCAGGACAACCCTAATGAGGTGTAGACAGGCAGGTGTTGGGTCTCCAGGGAGGGAACAAGCTCCTGGACTTCCAGAACAAGACTCATCAACTCTCCGCTGGGTGGGAGTGGGAACTTCCAGCCCTGGACATTCCTCCTCTGCTCATTTTTCCCTCCATCATTAAATCCAAGCTTTTTTTATTCAACCTTTCATCTATCCATTCACTAATTTTATTTTATTTTATTTTTTTTAGTATCTACTACATGACAGGCACTGTGCTATGCTCTGGAAGGGGCCTCAATGAACAAGACAGAGGCTCTGTCCTTGTGGAGCTTACATTCTAGTAGGAGATATAACTTGCAAATAAACAATCAAAGAATATAATTATCGTGCCAGGATGGAGATGTACATGCCATGGTCAAGAATAATAGGAATTATTTATTGCTATAATAAGGAGACAAAGAAGAAGGTGAAATTTTTTTTTAGATTTCATCTTTTTTTAAGTTTACTTACATGAAGTCTACAAATCTTAAGTGGACAGCTCAGAGAATTTTTACACATGTACACAGCTGGTAACATCCATGTAGATCACAAGCAGAATATGTCCCCCTCCCTGACTCCCTGAGGCTCTCTTAAGTGCCCTCCCAGTGAGTACCAGAAAGAAGTTAGTTTTCAGCTAAGTCCTGACGTGGAAGACAGAGCAAGGCAAGAGTCTGGGGGAAGGGGTCCCCTGACAGAGGAGCTGTGGGTACAAAGACCTTGCTTTAGAAAAGAGCTTGCCATATCTGAGGGACTGACTGGGGAGGCCAGAGGGATAGGTGAAGGCTGAGGTCTGAGGCTGGACATTATACAGAATCTCACAGGCTGAGGCAGAGTTCATACCACTCAAGAAAGTTTATCGAAATGAGCATGACATGAAGATGGGGATCACCTTGAATCTGTTCAGTGCACGAGTGAGTCAGCCTTACACTACATCACTTGATTATTAAATCACATGCAGGCTCATTTCTCAATCACGGAGATACAGCAGGGCATCCGAGCGTGTCTGACAACCGCTGCTCGAAGGTGGCAGGAAGGAGTAGCATGTATGTGAATCTTGCCCCCTCCTCAGGGATTTCCAGAGTACAGGGATCTGAGGGATGTGAGAAGCCAGTACAAAGCGGCTGGTGCTGAGAGGTCAATTGCTGAAAGGAACTTTCTGATGGAGCTGGCAGGTGACTCTGACTGACTTCTGTCTGGAAAGGTAGGCCCAGCAGGGCTGCTGACAGCGGTTCTAGAAAAGGATACCCCCTCTGTAAATAAAATA
Source organism: Canis lupus familiaris (assembly GCF_011100685.1). Taxonomy (NCBI): domain Eukaryota; kingdom Metazoa; phylum Chordata; class Mammalia; order Carnivora; family Canidae; genus Canis; species Canis lupus. Next base: position 51,261,702 of record NC_049225.1, read on the forward strand.
GGGTTTACTTAAAATAACTCTGTTCTCTCTGGGCCACAAAAAGTATGAGATTGGAATGAATTTAAGAAACCCAGGAAGGGGTGTGGGGACCAAGTGGATTAGTGTGTGGGTTGTGGTCCTGACCATCTCCCCTGTAGGAAGGGGCCAGCTTCTGAGACTGAAGATATCTTTATCTGTGAAGAGTTCTTTTTTCTTTTCCTTTATTAAAAAAAAGAAAACAAAAACTTCTTAGGAACATCTTTAGCCACTTCCTCTTCCTTCCCCAGGGATTTAGTCATTTGAAGGCATTGACTTAAGTCTTGGTAGTCTGAGTAATAGATCCTGCCTGAGAAAGATGGGGAAGACCCCAGAAGTCTGTGATTGTCCCTTCTGGGCCCAACCTAAACCCATGTGCCCTTGGCACCCTGCCAGGGAATCCCCAGGGAGGGTCATGGTGATGATGGGGGGATTCTTAGCACTCTTTGTGGGGGATGGGGCAGATAGAAGCAGAGATCTTGCAGGGCCCAGAGCTGGGATGTCATCTTCCTTAGATGTGGTCTGGGGCTGCTGGAGATTGTGAGACAGGAGCACTAGGTTTGTGACAGGTGGGGCAGAAATAGGTCACACTATAGGTTGAGAGAGTCTCTGGTAGCCCGCTGATGGGCAAGATGAGGGCTGGCTTAACCCTTAACACTTCTGAGGTGGCCACCTCCTTGGAGAGCCACTTGCAGTCTTCAGGCAGAAGATGCAGGATGGAGGCCCAAACAAGGGAGGTGTTCTAAGGAGGTGGCCTTCCCGGACGCATGGGAGCACCAGCCCCTCTTCCTGGCTCTGGCTCCTTGCCATGGGCCTCAGCAAACAGGGCCTGTCTTTAGGCCTCGGTGTTTGTAGGCATTGATGAAGATCAAGAATCCAGTGCATCTTTCTACAATAAAATTGCCCTGGAACCCAGGGTCTTCTCTCATATGGGACATTCTTTGAAAGACAGCCATTATCAAAGATAAAGCTGACACCAGTTAAAGAGGTAAAGACAGATTTTCATCAGTAATACACTCTTACAATAGGGAAAAGAGTCCAACGTGAACTGAACCCAACTTCGATTTATACAGAAGTGACTGGGTGTTTGAAAGGGAGGTGGAGGGAATAGGGATGAGGGGCTCTGTGAAGTCAGGAAGGAAAGAACTACAAAACAGAAGGGGGTTGGTCCACGTGAAACCCACCTACATTTGCTAAGTGGCATTTATCCAGGTTTACTCCCACCCTCCCACAGAGACTAGGAGACACTGTCTTCAAATTTGGCTGGAACAAACAAAACTTTTTTTTTTTTTTGGCTGCTTTGAATTTTTTCAATCAGCCTCTTTAAGGGGTGCCTAGGGTCACCCTAGGGACCTGACCCTGAGCTATTAGAAACTATGGTAATGTTTGTTCAAGTCTTTACAGGTGAAGGTTGACAGGCCTAGTCAAAAGGAGGGCTCCAAGTAGTGTGGCTAGAATTTGGGAATCTTTGTCACCATCCCCTTCTGGAGAAAGCCCAGACAATCTGCAGCCCTGATTATTATGGTGTGAAGAGCACCAGATCTGCGCTGTCCCAACAGGCCAGTACTGGTCCTGGCTGGGTCTCATGGCTCATCTGACCAGTGAGGGAGGTTGCATGTCACCTATCTGTGGGCTATTCCAGTGCTGACTTCAGGGTAAGGACTATGGCTGGGGGCAAGTGGCAAATGAGGCACTCACCTCAGGCACAAAATTTAAGGGGGTGCCGTAAACTTCAATAATAAGTATAAACAATGTAATATTTTAATAAATCAAAATGCAAAAAAAAAACCAACCCTATTTTTTGATGAACAAAATATCAGAATTTTAAATAAAGACCGGATCTGACAGTGCTGTGATTAGGGTGAGGTGAGGGAGGTCACAGATCCTGGCAGCATCAGTCCCCTGGCCGCCCTGAGGGGGTGGGGTGGGTGGGCGGTGGGAGGGGGGTGATGAGGGTTGGGGGGGGGGGACTTTTTTCTTCACTTCCTGCCTGTCATCTCCACTCGTGCCACTAGGGGGAGAGCGTCTACTACACAAACCTCCGAGCCCCAGGTTCAGAGGCGGGAAGAGCCACTCTGGTCTGTAGGCTGTTTTCTAGATCCAGAGCCAAAGTGGGGGAGAGAAAGACAGAGATTCTGGCCCCCGGTATTATGCGGCCATGACCTTGCACTGGGGCAAAGAAAAAATAAAAACAGAAGAGCTGCATGTCTTCCTAACGCTTTCAGCGAAAGGATTTCACATGCATTCAAAATTGCAAAGACGGCTGGTTTAGTGCAGGAATACAGCAGTTGTCTGGGAAACAAGAGATGTCTTTTCCAGTTCTAGCTCTTCCTTGATGCCTTGGGTGGCTTTGACTAAGCCATTTCCCATCTCGTGGCCTCACTTTTCCCATCTGTAAAAAGAAAGGCTGGATCAGATGGTCCCAGAACCTATTTTGGCGCTAAACATCCATGTTTCTGTCTCCAGAGCAGACCTAGGAGAAGAGTCTGGAGTTTCTGAAACATAAATTAAAGCAGCTGGATGAATCAGGCCAGCACATTCTGGAAGGTTGATCTTCCACACTGGGCCTTCTGCTTCCATCGAAGACTTTCAACCAACTGCTGGCACTAGGTTTCCTAAGCTGGAAGACAAGTCCCATTATCTAACGTTGGCCTTATGCTAGGTTTTACACACATTGTCTCTTTTCAGCTTCTCAGCACGCCCTGTGAGCAGCTACTAGGATCATCATCCCCACTTCACAGATGGAGAGATTTGAGCCCTTAGAAAGGTTAGGTCAGTGCCAAGGTCACCTAGCTGGTGAGTGCTGGGTAGGACTGGGAGGGAGTCTAAAGTCCAGAGGGTGTGCTTTCAAAGACACCAGCCGCCAGCAGGCCCAGGTGTGAGCCCCAGACCCTCCCGCCAGTAAGCCCTGGGAGGAGGGGAGGCGGGAACCGGAGGGCCCTGATTCGGAAGCGCTCCTGAGTGGTGGAGGGCCTGGGCCCCGCACTTCCCTCCCACAAAGCAGGATGGTGTCTAATGAGGGATCCCGCAGACATCTCCGGAGTTCTTGCCGGGCAAGGCTGGGGAAGGCAGCAGTGGCTCCCGAGTCAGTCAAGGAGTCAGAAGCAACCAGGGCAGGGAGGGGGTGCGGGAGGGGCAGGCAGCTGTACTGCCTCCCAGTCCTCAGTTTCCCTGGTGGGGCCCGCAGGGGGGCATGAGCGGGCTCTGGCAGGTGAACAAGCTCCCGGGCTGATGCTAAGGCGCAGCCTGCTTTGCCCTGCCCGCGGCTGAGGGAAACGCTGCAGCACGAAAGGCTCTGATTCTGCTCTTTAATGGGAGACGTTCCTTTCTCTTCATTTGCCCCTTTGTCCGGGCCACTTCCGCAGCCGTCCTTAGGCTCGGCTGGAGGGTGACTGTCAGGCTCTGAGGAGCCGGAAGGCCTGACTTGCTACCCACGGTGCCGAGGGCTGAGGGCCGAGCTGAGCGAGGGGCTTGCTGGCTCCGGGTGACGTGGCCCGGCCCCTCGCCTTGTCGCGCTTCAGAGACAGAAACCTAGAAAAAACTTCTCTGAAAAGGCACAGAGATGCTTCTTGGCAAGTTGCTTTTTTTTTTTTTTTTTCCTTTTGGCAACATTCTTCCCCTCCTTTATTATTTTCCCTCGGATTGGCCCTGATTAAAAATGAAAACGAGGAGTTCACCTTCATCTCTGGGTTTTATTTTCGCTGGTGCCCTTGTAAACTAGCCACCCCCAGTCATGCCAGTCCCTTGCAGTCTTCAAGTTGAGGCTGACAATGACCTAAGGTGGCCTCCCCGTGGAAAAAGTCCATGTTCCACTTGGGGCTCCTGTATTGAATAAAAACCATTTAAGATATGAGCTTAATGACGTGGAGATCCAGGCCTCAGAAGTGAAAGGCTAACAAGGGCATTAAATCTGGAACCATTTCTCAGCTGCCCCATCAGGCAGCAGAACTGTATGGGCGAATCACTCCTGAAAAGCTTCCCGTCCTCTAGTTTTTGTCCCATTCAGGCACCATGCAACCAGAACCTACCCAGGGCGGGATGCACAGGGTCTGGAGGAGCCACCTTCTATGAGGAACAGAGAGGAGAGGAGAACAGGAGTCCTGATGGTGCCTGCCCACCCCTGCATAAATAGAATAAAGAATAAAAGCAAAAGGGTCCTGGGGTCAAGGGTGCAGACCGCTGACTTAGGAACTGGAATACTGGGAGGAGCAAAACACAGATATGGTCTCTGTCTTCCCTGGAGCTCAGAGTCTAGCACAGGTGACAGATGTTGGACAAATGACTACCAAATAAACGTAAAGCGTCAGCTGTGACATAGTGCTATGGGAGTGCCATAGTGAGGATTTGCCCTGATAAGAGGTCAAGAGAGCTTTGCTAGTGGAAGGAAGCCAAAGCTGAGAGCTACAGGGTGAATTAGCCTGGGGGTAGGGGTGGGGGGCCGCAGGGAGGGGAAGGCATTCTAGGGAGGAGCATCTCATTCGAAGGTCCTGTGGTGTGAGAAAGCATGGCAGTTGGAGGCAATCAAAAAAGCCCCCTCCCCAGGTCATGGAGGGAAAGGGTGTAAGATATGATTGGCAGAGCCTAGATCATAAAGGCTGGTAGGTCAAACTGAAGTCTTTTGTCTTGACCCTGCGAATGACGGAAAACCACAGAATGATTTTAAGTGGGCGGGTGAGAGAAGCAAACTTGTGTTTTGAGAAGATCACTCCTGCAGCCATAAAAACATTTAAACTTAACCTAAAGAACAGCCTTCTGATGAATGCCTGACTTTGGGAAAGTAATAACAATAAACACATTTATTGGCCTCTTACATAGAATGAAGCACTGCCTCATGTGCTTTTCATGGATTAGTACCTTTGGCCTTGAGAATAGCATATAAGACAGGTGTATTACTATGATGCCCTTTTTACAGATGAGGAAATAGAGGCCTGGAAAGTTGGTTGTGGTCACTCAGTGGGAGAAGTTGCAGAGCAAGAGCTAGATCCAAGTCTGTGTGATGGCAGAGGCTCTGCTATATTCACAGCAGTGCTAAGCGCTGTAAGTAACCATAGCCCTGGTCCTCAACCTTGGTTGCACGTTGGCATTACCTGGGTGGGGTGTTAAAAATTGGAGATTTTGTTACAATCAACCTGGACATTGGGAATTTTTGCAAACTCCTCAGGTAGGTTTGCAGATTGTGAGGCCCAGCAGAGACCGCCTGCCTTCAGCCTAGGCAAACACTTGGGAACCTGGTGCAGCCCCAGCCAGGTCCTGGCTGAACTCTGTGGTCTCAGAGTCCCCTGCCAGCTCAGATAGTCTATGATTTCATGATCCACCAGCTGTGTTGCCAGAAGTCTTTCTCCCAAGGTGAATGGGTTTCTGGAACTGACAGATGGAGGCCGAGGGACCTTGGTAGCACGGCATTGGCTGTAATGGCTAGGCAGCAAGAGCCAAATCCTCAAGGCTGCATCTTGAACCCTGCCAGCTACCTTCCCTCTGGCCCAGACCCAGACTATTGGCAAGCTGAGACAAGAAAACAACAACAACAAAAAAAAGGTCAGCTAGTCCCAGGTGGGAGTGGCCAGAGCTGGATATTGCTGGCTGTTGGCCCCATTACTGGGGACTGATCTACCCCTTTGAAAGCACCTGGAGCCTTGGGAGGTAGGGGGATCCCTCCAAAGCCAAGGTTTCCCAGAGGTCAGAGGTGACCGTGCCTGAGGGCTGGGTGGTGAAAAGAACTGGGGAACATCCCTCACCTGCCCCCATGGGGCTTCTGGGACTTCTTGGAAGTGCTGCTGCCTGGATGGGTATTTGACCTCTTCCCCTTCCTCTCTCCAGCCAGACTGGCCTGCTACCAGTTGAACCTGCCAAGTTTGTTCTCCTATCTACACCCTGCATTTGCTGATCCCTGGGCTTAGCATACCTTCCTCCAGCTATTCCTTTGGCAACTCTGGACCTGAAACCCAGGCCTGGCCACTTGGCAGAGGTTTGAGAGCAGACTCTGAGTTGAGGAGCCCATAGACAGGCCATGCCTGAGCCCCTTGCTCCCCCCAGATGCCTCTTCCCTAACATCTGGGGTGAACCTTCATCTGCCCTCAGGGAGGCCAGGCCCTCCTGAACCACCATCACTTAGCAGTCTGAAGATTCAAGTCACAAATGCTCACCTGACCCTCTCTGAGCCCAGGGACTGCACAACCATGGGAGTTTGGGGCAGCAAAGAATAAAACCACTACTTCACATCTTTGGGCTGCTTTCTGGCTTTTCCAGGCTCTCCTGGACCTATTATCTCATCTATAGACATGGAATCTGACAGCCTCATGGCAACCACATATGTCCCCCTCATAATACAAATAAGAAACTTAGAGGACCAGAGACTTTATGGCTGGTACAAAGTCATGCAGCTTAAACTCTAACCCGAGCCAAATTAGATTCACCTTTCATTTTCAAGATAACTCTGCAAGATCGTCAAAGCAGTACCATCAGCCCATTTGACAGATAAGGAAACAGGGGAGCAGAAATGAATCAGTCTGCCCAAGGTCACACTGGATGTCACTGGCAAACAGAGACCCGAAATCTGCACTCTGGGCCCCTGATGCCATTATACCGCAGAGCCCTGCTTCAGTGAAGAACAGCGAGAAGGCAGGTGGGAAACAAATGATACCAACTAAAGTGAGTTCTGAGTGGAAAAGTTGCTCTTAGGACTGTGAATTTGTAACTCTTCAGAACTAGAGTTTGCCAGAAAGGTCAAGCTCAGCCCAATATTTTTCCTTCATGTCTCTGAGTCTCAGTGTTTTCACTTATTAAATGACAATAAGCAATAATTCTTACTTCATAGGGTTGTCATGAAGATTCAATGAGATAAAAGCCCCCAAAATGTAGAATCTGTATTTGAGAGACAGTAAAGAATAGTTGCTATTTTTATTTTAATTCCCATTATTATAATTTCCATTATAATCGTAACCATTCTGGAAAACAAACCATCCAGACAGCTTCCTACAGTGATGGGGCCTCACTTCCAAGCTTCTGGGCTCCTAGCTGGCAAAATCACCCCAAAGGGAATCTGACCCTCTTTGCCCTTCCTTTTCTCTTCCTCGAAATAAAGTGGTATGCTGGAGCCAACTTGTACTGGCTTCAGAGGGCCTCTTGTTAAATCTTTAAGAATTTTGTGAGCTAGTAGTTAAACACAGCCATTATTAAAATTAAATTATAGAAACTGTTGGGAGCCAATTCTTCATGGGTCTCTTTCATTTTAGCTGGTCTCTCAAGTGGAGGCGCTTGACTCCTCATTCTGGACTTCTCATTCTCAAAGTTGTTTATACAGTTGTTTCCCTCCAGAAGAAAGGACAGATTTGCTTATTATCCAGAATAATAAAAATAATGCCTACCTCTGAGCATGCCAAAAGATGGTAACTTATCTTATAAAAGATTCAGGCCCCTAAGCTCCAGCTTCCTCTGCTATGTTCAACCTGCTGCTCCTGCAAGTGCCACTTTGCAACCCCCCGTTGGAATCGGGGCTCAGGGAACTAGTGCAAGATAATGCTGACACTCTGATTACTGCAGCTGCTGTGAGTAATAAAGGCCTTTGTCTCTGACCTGGGAGTCTCATGTCTTTTGCTGGCACCTGTGAAACTGACAATTTGTTAGCTTATAAGCAGGGTAAACTCTTAGAATTACTAAAGTTATTAATATAAAATTAAACAAATTACACTAAGGACAAAGGTAATAAATATTCCAAACTCCTACTACATTTTTAAATTATCTATACTGCATCTATGTAAGCATGGAAATACTACATATTGGTCTGCCTCTGAGCATCTCTTCCTAATGCTCCATTCAGTGGTATAATGCAGGTAGCTTGAAATCAGCCAGGAAGGTTGTATTTATACCGCAAATTGCCCTTCCCCATCTGGAGCCACTTGTGAAACATTTACCATCACATCACTGTTGAAATCCCACAAATCTCTCCCCAGCAATTCTCAAACCTTCACGTTCCTGAGGAGCTTGTTAAAATGCAGACTTAGAGTGCCTGGGTGGCTCAGTTGGTTATGTGGTTACACATCTGCCTTGAGCTCAGGTCATGATCCCAGGTCCTAGGATAGAGCCCTGTCTCAGGCTCTCTGCTTCTCGGGGAGCCTGCTTCTCCCTCTCCCTCTGTGCTCCCCCTGCTTGTATATTTGCTCTCTCTCTCTCTCTCATAAATAAAGTCTTTTTTTTTAAAAATGCAGACTCTACCTTATACAGAAACTAACCCAAAACTGATCACAGATTTAATTGTAAAACCTTAAAACTTCTAGGAAAAAAGTGTAGGAGAAAATCTTTAGGATCTGGCTAGTGAAAGAATTCTTAGACTTGACATGTAACCATGATCTATATGAGGAAAAAGTGAAAACTCAAAACTAAAAACTTTTATTCTATGAAATATCCCATTAAGAGGATGAGAAAACAGCCTGTAGAGTAGGAGAAAATATTGCAAACCACAATTGAGACAAAGGACTCAATTATTATACTGAAGAAATTCTTTTTTTTTTTTAAGATTTTATTTATTTATTCATGAGACACACAGAGAGAGAGGCAGACACAGGCAGAGGCAGAGGGAGAAGCAGGCTCCATACAGGGAGCCGGATGTGGGACTCGATCCCAGGTCTCCCGGATCACGCCCTGGACTAAAGGCGGCGCTAAACCACTGAGCAACCAGGGCTGCCCCGAAATTCTTTTTTTAAAGATATTTATTTATTTATTTATTTATTTATTTATTTATTTATTTATTCATGAGAGACAGAGAGAGAGGCAGACACACAGACAGAGGGAGAAGCAGGCTCCATGTAGGGAGCCCAACGTGGGACTCGATCCAGGGACTTGAGGATCACACCCTGAGCTGAAGGCAGACGCTCAACCACTGAGCCACTCAGGCGTCCCTTATTTGTTTATTTAAGAGAGAGAGTGTGCTGAGGAGCAGGGGAGGGGGGAAGGGACAAGCAGATTCCACACTAAGCAGGGAGCCGGACAGGGGGCTCCATCTCATGACTTTGAGATCACGACCTGAACCAAAATCAAGAATCAGACACTTAACTGACAATCACCTAGGGACCCCTATATTGAAGAAATTATTAAAACTCAATAGTAAGAAAGCAAGTGATTCATTTAGACCATGGCCAAAAGACTTTGAGAGATATTTCACCAAAAATAAACAGATGGTATATAAACACACACAAAAAATGATGTTCAAGATCACTAGCTATTAGAGAAGTGCAAATTAAACCCACAATATCAGGGGCACCTGTGGCTCAGTCAGTTAAGGTGTCTGCTTTTAGCTCAAGTCATGATCCCAGAGTCCTGGGGCTGAGCCCCACATCAGGCTCCCTGCTGAGTGAGGAGTCTGCTTCTCCCTCTCCCTCTGCCTACTACTCCTTCTGCCTGTGCTCTCTCTCTTTCTGTGTCAAACAAATAAAATCTTTACAAAATATAAAGTCACAAAATCACTAAGCGCCTATCAAAACGGCTAAAATAAAAAATAGTGACGATACCAAATTCTGGCAAAGATGCAGAGAAATGATCACTCTTTCATTACTGGTAATGTAAAATGGCACAGTCCCTCTGGAAAACAGTTTGGCAGTTTCTTTTGAAAAGTAAATATAGAACTTCCATACAAGCCAGCAATTGAGCTCATTGGCATTTATCGCAGAAAAGTGAAGATTTGTGTTCACAAGCACATGATTGCCTTTACTTGATGCTTTATGGCAACTTTATTCATAATAGCTCCCAAATGGAAATAGCCCAGATGTCCTTCAATGAGGGAAGGGTTGAACAAACTGTGATACATCCATCCCTTGGAATACTACTCAGCGATAAAAGGTAACAAGCCATTGATACATACAACAACTGAGCAGAAGAACTGTAAAGAAAATACTTCAGTCCTTTGGCCCAGTAGTCCTAACTTGAAGAAGGGGGATGCTAAACATAGAAAGATTAGTTATGTAAATAAATACTTACTAAGTACTTACATGTGCCAGGCTCTGTTCTGGACACTGGGGATAAAACAACAAACAGAATAAAGATTCCTGCCTTCATGCAACTTCCATTCTGATAGAGAGATAGGCAATAAAGCAGGTAAGTAGATGCAATTGTGTGTTGGACACCTCAGAGTACTATTGAGAGAAAATAAAGTGGAGAAGAAAATACGAAGTTGCTTCGAGGGTGGGTTGCAACTTTGGTAAGGTGTTCAGAAAAGGTGTTACTGCAAAAATGACATTTAGTCAAGGCTTTTTATTTATTTATTTTTATTTATTTATTTATTTTTTTAGTCAAGGCCTTTTAGTAGGTGATATGTGAATATCTGAGGGTGTTGTGGGGGAGGGGGACATTCAGGAAGAGGACACAATAAATGCAAAGGCCTGAAACAGTAGCATTCACAGTGTGTATGGCCCAGAAGCCACTGTGGCTGGAATGGAGGGTCAAGCAAATAATGGTGGCACAGATCACGTATGGCATCACGGACAACTGACCTGACATTGGCTTTTACATGGACATGGACAGCCAGCTGGAATGTTTTGAACAGAAGTTTTACATAATGATTTACATGTAAACAAGAAATAAATGTAGGTCCCAACTCCCCCGGCAGAGTGCTGACTGGGTGGGCCAAATCTGACAGTGTTCTCAAGTACGTTTCATAGTGACCAACAAAAAGAAGGGAGTAGGGTAGAAATCAGCTCCAGAGAAATGCAAGTCCTTGAGCCTAGTTACAACACATTACAGATAAGAAATAATCCCACGGAGGAGGAGGGAAGGGATGCTCTCCCTCTCCTTTCTCTTGCTGTGCTCTGCTAGGCTTTGGCTCTGCTGAAGTGACATGAAATCCTCACAGCACGTGGGACAGGGAGGTGGGATGTTAGCAGGCTGCAGCTGCCCCTCCCCACCTCATCTCGACCCCAGGTCCAGACACCCCTACACACCTAAATGCCTTGCATACGACTTCTCATTTCCACTGATGGACGGGTGGATGGATGGATGGCTTTTATTTTTAAGTAGTCTGTATACCCAATGTGAGACTCAGTTCCACTACTTTAATCCTCACAACAACCTCATGAGCCAGGTCCTGTCTGCTTCCTTACGTTTTAAATCGACACCGAGAAAAATAATTCCCTTCCATTTTACATGTTTTCCATTTAAAGATAAGCACTACCTCTTCAAATGGGCCAATTTTAAAACATATTCTCAATACCAGAAATATTTAAAATGAATGATTAGAATTGAGGAAATTTAGAATTATCACCTCTACTCTGCAGATAAATAAAGTTGAGCTCCTCCACTTAGAAGTATAAAATCAGGGGGCGTATTAAAAAAAAAATCAGGGGGGGAAGAGGGGAAAGCAGCATGAAATCAGAGACTTGAACACACAACCATTGGCCCTGGCTCCAGTTCCCTCATTTTAGTAACTTACAACCCCATCCACCTAGGTGCTTAGCTCAGAAATGTTGGGAGCATTCCCTCTACCACAGTGCTGACAAGGAGGGTTCAACTTAATCCTAAATTAGCGGGACCCTGGCTTGGCAGATGGAGCCTCCTACCACAACTACCATCTGTTGAATTTTTTGCTCTGTGGCCCAGCTCCTAAATTTTGCTGATATGCTTTAACCTTTAAAATATATGTGACTCTGACATTCTACTTATGAACATCTCTCTATCTGCACAAACATAGAAATAAAATGTTTTCCTTAGCCAAATTTTTAAATACCGTTGAAACTTGAAGGAAAATGGGCCATGGCCTTGGGCACCCAGAACACATTGATAAAGTTGATCCATTTGGTTGTGTGTTTCCAATTACTCAACCACAGCTTGCCGCCTGGCAGATATGGGTAACAGATGAAAAGGCACTTTCTATGTCAGCATTAATGTCTCCCTGAAAGCAAGTCAGTAACGATTTGTAAGATGAGGCCTACATCAAAGAGAATGCCACCATATCATCAGGCTAAAAACTCTTTCAGGGTAAGCAAGGCTTTATGTATTTAAATTGAAGGATGTGTTTGGATGTGTTTTTGGCAGGCTGCTCATTATGAATTCTTAGTGTTGAAAGCAGTTATGACTTTTCACTCTGGCAGTGGTGAACTCAAAAATATACTTTTTATTTACGTATTAAATATATTAAAATAAATTTATTATATATGTATTAAAATATATAATTATATATATTATATATATAAAATATAAAATTAGGTACTCATACCTAAGATACAGGTATACTTGTTAATTATCTTTGTCTTGAATTTAATTGCTCTATTTTCAAAGCTATCTCTTATTTATAGGGACTTAGGTTTAATCACAAATACTGCAGCAGAGTATAGTACTGCAGTTAATTTTGCCAGGTCTTGGGACGCTTGGGTGGCTCAGTGGTTGAGGGTCTGCCTTTGGCTCAGGGTGTGATCCCAGGGCCCCAGGATCGAGTCCCACACTGGGCTCCCTGCGAGGAGTATGCTTCTCCCTCTGCCCCTCTCTCTCTCTCTCATGAATAAATAAATAAATAAAATCTTTTAAAAAAATAATTTTGCCAGGTCTTTCTTAGGTTTTACCATACTTAGGATAAAGACTTGTGGTGATACTAGCTTTTGCTTACTGAGCCCTAACAATGCGTCGGGTCTTATAGTAAGTGCATCCTATTCATCATCTAATCTAATTTCTTCCTATCCAGGTTTGATTTCATGGTCGACAGTATAATCACTCCCTTCCATAAATGGCCTTAATGTCCATATCTTCTTTTCCTATTACTCTTCCTCAGCAAAACTTTACCTGGCCACGCCCAAACCTCTTCTTTCTCCATCCACTTATTCCCAACTGAACGTTGAAGAGACAAAACTGTGATCTCACAATCGGTCTCACATTATTATTTTCTTTTTCATTTCATCTCACTTTAAATTCATGTGTTCAAATCTCAAATAGCACAAAATGCAGCCCAGCACTTCTATGAGCTTCCCTCCCAGACCCTCAGCATTCTCAGTGAAAAGTTCCTGAGGTGGGAAACAACACAGTTGGTTCAAGGAGCCAAGTGATGGGAGGGGAAGGGGTGGGGGGTGATAGAGAGGTTACAGGGGCCCAGATCGTGTAGGCTCTTGTAAGACCTTGGGTTTTTTGTTTGCTTTTGTTTTTGTTCTCTTGTAGGACCTTGTAAAGACTTGGCTTTTATGTTGAGTGAGCTGGAGGACCACTGGAGGGTTTCAAGCAGAGGAGCAGCAAAGTCCGACTTAGATTTTAACAGCATCCCTCCAGTTACTGTTTTGAGAACAGACCATAAGGAGCAAGGACAAAATCAGAGAGATGGAAGATGATTGCAAAAACCCAAGCAAGAGATGATCGTGGCTTGGCTGCAGGTGGTTGCAGGGAAGGAGGTCAGAAGTGACCTGATTTGTTTGATGCTGTCTTTAAAGGTAGAACCAACAGGATTTGCTGATGATATGAATATAGGTTGTGGTAGAAAGCGAAAGGTTTGGCCTGAGCAACTGTAAAGACTAGAATTGCCCTTTTCTGAGGTGGCAGAGGCAGTGTGGGAGGAACAGGTTCAGAGGGTGAGGGGGTGGGAAGGGAAGACTTTGTTCCGGATACATCAAATTGGAGATGTCTATTAGACATCTCTATTAGTTCCATAGGACTGCTATAACAAATTACCACAAACTTGGTGACTTAAAAGAACAGAAATTGGCTCTCTCACAGTTCTGGAGGTCAGAAGTCTGAATATAAGTGTCAGCAAAGCCATGCTCCCTCTGAAATCTCTGGGAGGATCTGCTCTCTGTCTTTTCTAGCTTCTGGTGGCTGGTGGCATTCTTTGCCTTAAGGCCATATTGCCTGTCTCCCATAGAGGCAGAAGAGAACCAATGGACTATGATGCTGGAAGCCAAGTGTCTTAGTCCATTCAGACTACTGTGACCAGGTATCATACGTCAGGTATGTCATAACATAAACAACAGAAATTTTTATCTCATGGTTCTGGAATCTGGAAACCCAAAGATCGAGGTGCCAGCAGATTCAGTGTCTGGTGAGAGCCCACTTCTTGGTTCATAGCCATCTTCCTGCTATGTCCTCACAGAGTAGAAGGGACAAGGAGCTATTTGGGGTCTCTGTCATAGGGTACTAATCTCAAGTTCATGAGGGCTCCACACTCATGACCTAATCACTTCCCAAAGGCCCCACCTCCAAATACCATCACACTGGAGATTAGGTTTCAACATATGAACTTGAGGGGGGGGATACATTCAGTCTGTAGCACCAAGTGAAGATGCTATTACAAAAAGGAAGACTTGATCAACCATGTCAGATGATGCAACAGGAAAAGTAGGATGAGGACCAAGTGTTGACCATTGGTTTTAGCAAGATGGAGCTCAGGGGAAATTTCAGAAAGAGTCATTTGGGAGGAGGAGCCATTAGAGGCAAAACATGGTTGAAAAAGATTCAAGAGACAACAGGAGGCTGCACCTTTGCTGAATTTCTTGATTAGTTCTAGTAGCTTTCTTGTGGAGTCTTTGGGATTTCCTCTACATAGGAAAAGATTTGCAAACAGTGTTGTGATGGTTGCATAACAGTGTGGATATGATTAATGCCATTGGATCATACACACTAATATATTTATACACTTAAAATATTTAAAAGGGCATATTCTGTGTTACCTATATTTTATCACAATAAAATGTTAAAAAATAAAAGTGATGCTAGGTAAAAAATTATAAGCAGTGACTATTTTGAGAAGTTTTGTTGAGAAAGATTTTGTTGAAAACCAAGAGAGGTAGCAAAGAGAGAGACTTGAAATTTTTTTCCCTAAGATGGAAGAAGTTATAGCATGTTTCTATACTGATGGGGGTGTCCTGGCAGCGAGACAGCTTGTCTATAACAACAGGAGAGAAAGCAACAGATAGGCAAGGAGGAAAACTTGTGCAAGTTCTCTTCTGATGACTCCTGTTTTCCCAGTGAGGTTAGGAGGCCAGGTCAGCATAGCGGTCAAGAGTGAGGATGGGGACAAGGTGTTAGAGGTTGGGAAAAGGTGGGAAATGATGGCCATGGTCCTCACAAGGGTCTTCAGACCAGCAGAGTAGCCTCACCTGGGCACTGTTAGAAATGCAAATGATCCAGCCCACCCCTTCTTATCAGGGATTCAGAACCCCAGGGAATGGGGCCAGTCATCTGTGTTTAACAAGCCGTCCTGGTGCATCTGAAGCCTGGTCTGTCTGGTCTGGTCTGAGACGGCCTGGCCTACTGAAAGGTGGTGATTGCTGTGCATTAGCGGCCCTGTGAAGCGCGCAGACCTGAGAGGCCAGTGAAGTAGTTCTGAGTGTGGAGTCTCAAGCTGAACTGCCCGGGTTCCATGATAATTCTTCCACTTGGTTGTGTGATCCTGGGCCAGTCCCTTGATCTTTCTCGGCCACAGTTTCCTCAACTTGAAAATGCAGATGATAATAATTCCCACGAGGATTAAATGACTTATTCTATGGAAACCACTTATACTGGTACCTTTCCATAGAGAGCAGAATGAATATAGCTTTTATTATCAATTTAAAGTGAGGGTTTCATGAGCTGCCTGGGTGGCTCAGTCAGTTAAAGCATCCAACCCTTGACTTGGGCCCAGGTCATGATCTCAGGGTTGTGAGATCGAGCACCAAGTTGCACTCGGCAGAAGTAGGAAGTCTGCTTGAGATTCTTTCCCTTTGCTCCCCCCTCTGCTCTCTCTCTCTTTCTCTCTCTCAATAAATCTTTAAAGTGAGGTCTTCAGCATGGTTCTTTGTTTTTTATTGCAACATCTAGTTGCCCAGGGGCCGAGTAGATGACAGTTGCATTCTCTGCAAGACTGGAATTTTGCCAGGGGGAAGTCATGAAGTGAGAAAGAGCAGCAGAGTTGAGTGTCTGAACAACAAATAGGCTTAATGATAAGCTGTGGAGTCTGCTGTGTGCAGAAACAAGTATGGGCCTGATAGTGGGTGTGTGGGACAATGAAAAGGTCAATGGATGGAGGGCCCACTGAGATAGAATGGTTGTTGGAGTTGAGGAGCCAGAGGGGAGAGCTGGAAAGATAGGTGGGCAGTTACAGTGTAAGATGCCTGAAATGGATGGTTTACGGTTATTAGAAATAACAAAGTCAGGGTCTGGGCTGAGTGTAGAAGATGGGATCACTGGAGAAGATCTCAGGAACTGAGAGTCTTGGGTCTTGGATAATAACCCACAATAATTAAATCAGCAAGAATTATGATAAGGCAGTGGTCAGAATAGTGAGACAGTGAGGCATGGCCTCACGTCCTCAAGAAATGAGGGGAAATGCCCTTGGGCCACAGGACATTGGGACAAGATGGTTTAGTCCAATGATGTGAATTTCTAAGCAGTAGGGGTTTACGGAGGAAGGAATCAGAATGATTCACCTACCCTTTGGTATAAGGGGATTGGAATAGAAAACAAATCCAATCTAAGGAGAAGAAAAATCCAATGTAAGGGAGCTACAGTGGAAGAACATTCTCAGAAAGGAGCCAGGTTTTAGGTAAAGGGTAAACAAGAATACTCAAAGAAATTGATGGGATTAGCTCACTTTCTGTGCCAAACACTCAGCTGGGCACTGAGACAGTGAAAAAAAAAGTGTAAAATATCATGTCCTCACAGACTTTATGTCCCACCTGGGGAGACAGAGTAAACAAGGTTGAAAAAGTCAAATATATAGTCTATCAGTAGTAAATATTAGGAGAAAAAAAAAAGCAGTGGAGAGAGATTAAAGTGTCAGTAACTGGGAATTGAAACTATAATAGATGGCCAAGAAAGGCTCCCTGAGAAGGTGAATTGAGTAATGACTTGAAGGATATGGAAAGCTGACCAGATATCTGGGAACAAGAAGAACAGCAAGTGCAAAGGCCCTGAGGTGGGGGTATACCCAGAATGTCTGAGGAAAATGAGGAGGCCCCGTGTGATAGTAGCAGATGGAGGGAGGGGGAGCATCATGCAGAGGAGACAAGATCAAAGGGGGAAACAGAGAGGTGGGCAAATCATGTAGAGCCTATGAGTATAGGTAGAATTTGGCCTCTACTCTGAGTGAGATGGGGAGCCACTGAAGGTTTTGAGCAAAGGAGAGCTGTGAATTGCCTTTTGATGAGAAGATTCTGGCTGCTGTGTGGACGCAAAGTGGTGGAGCAAGGGCTGATGTAAGGAGACTAGTTGGGAAACTTTCGCCAAAATCCAGCCAAGAGTTAGTGGTGGCTTGAACCAGGGGCAGTGACTGGGCCATGGTCTCAAGAGCCCACACAGGTCTCTGCATCCTTACAAGAGAGAGCAGTTAGGGTGTGGGGACACAGGATCAGTAAGAGGGGACAGAGGTGTGTTGTGGAAGTTCCTGTGATTTCCTCTGGTTCTCAGTGAATAAGAAAGCAAATTGCATGTAAGGTGGGGGAGGAAGTATCATGCCTTTGCAGGAAGAAGACAAAGTATAGTCATCGAGGGAGTGGGAGAGAAGATGGACTCAAGCCTTGGCTCTTAAACTTGAGCACCCACAGCAGACTCACCTGGAGGGCTGCTGATGCAGACCTGCTGCCCTACTCCGCTGCCCCAGAGTTTCTGATCCAGTAGGTCTGGGGCGGGGCCTGAGAATTGCATTTCTGACAAGCTCCCAAGTAATGCTGATGCTGTCATCCAGGAACCACCCTTGAGAACCACCCGACAAGCCCAGTACATGCAGGTGGATTTAACTGGGGTTGAAAATTAGCCAAATGGAGGCTACAAATCATGAGAAAGGCAATTGTGTTAAAGATAGATGCAATGGAGTGGTCTGACCGATTGAGCTTGGAACTGAATGTGGACAAGGTGAGAAGAGAGGACATGAGACCGTGGAGAGGTGGCAGGATCCAGGACTTCAAGGATCCCTGGAGGCTGAGTCCTAGAGGGAGTGAACTAGAAGTTGAGGTTATTGGTAGGGTAGGACTCTAGCAAGGGGTGGCCAAGGTAGGGTGGAAGACAGGGTGATCGGAGGACAGAAGATCATAGAATGAGAGTCTTGGAGCAGACATCTGTCTTCTTGGGTGTTGAAAACACCAAGACTTCAAACAGGACCTGGTTAGGAAAGTGACAGTGAGCCAGGAGCTAAGATCCTCAAGCAACAAGGCAGAGACCTGGTGGCAGGTGATGACTGCAAGAAGGAGAGGTGGGGAGAGCTGTACTCTGATGACAGGAGGCTTAAAGCCAGAGGGTTTCATGAATGATGATGGAAAAAGGTCTGGGCAGTGACAAGGGGGAGCAAGGAGGAGCCCCCCACTGCAGGTCCATGGGGCAGAGGCAGGAATGGCAGTGCCATCACTAGAGAGAGCAGCTGGGGAAACTGAGCTCCTGGCAGAGCCAAAGTGTGTCCGTGGTTCTCGAGGTGCAAATTAGAAACAGCTGGCGACTTGGGAGACCAGAGCAGCACCTGGACCCTCTGAGATTTTAATTTATTTAGTCTGGTGAGGTGCCTGGACTTTGATGTGTTTTCAAGCCCCGGAAGTGATTTTTTTTAAGATTTTATTTTTTTATTCATATGAGAGAGAGAGGTAGAGACACAGGCAGAGGGAGAAGCAGGCTCCATGCAGGGAGCGCAACAGGGGACTCGATCTCAGGTCCCCAGGATCACCCCCTGGGCCGAGGGCGGCGCTAAACCGCTGAGCCACCCGGGCTGCCCGTTGCCCAGAAGTGATTTGAATGTACAGCACAGAAATGACAGCAAGAAGGTGAAGGGGACACTGAGGAGTCTGAGGATGTGTGGGGATCTTGCCCATGACTGGGCAAGGGCCCTGCAGGAGATGGAGAGAGGATTGGGGAGGAGCTGGCATGAGGATCTGAGTCTGGGAAGGGAGGGGACGCCCAGGCTGAAGAGGGCTTAAGTCCTGATGTGGTCCAAGGCAGATCACGATGGTGGATGAGGCCGTGAATGTTGGGGAGAGGAGGGATGGAGTCTTGCCTGGAGCACAGAGAGGTCAGTGGCCCCCTCTTCACCAGCAGTGGGGGTCTGGAGGCTGGAGGGACAGGCAGTCCTAACAGAACACCTGAAGCTCTGGGGGCCTGCTGCACTCCAAGCTTCCTCCTCGCCACATCCAATGCCTCAGTGGGCTCCTGTGCATCAGTTAGAGCCTAGCCTGTGGAGCCAGATGGTCTTGGTTCAAATCTTTGGTCTAGGTGACCTTAGACAAGTCACAGTCTTCCTGTGCCTCAGTCTCCCTATCTGTAAAATGGGGCTAAGAATAGTACCCATCTACCCGGGATTTTGTGAACACTGAATTAATTTGTAGAGGGTTGCTAGAAGAGTGTCTGGCAAACAGTAGGCACTATTTGTGTTTGCCATTGTTCTTTGTAAAATGTATCCCAAATTTACTAGTCCAAGCCACCGTCAGCACCCACCATCATGGTTGGGAGTCCTGTTTTCAATCCCTCCCCCCCGACCCCCTCTCTCACAAAACGGCAGATCAATCTGTGTCACTCCTTTGCTTAAAATCTTCCTATGACCTCTCATCCATGGCATTTAGAATAATGTTCCTGGATTATGAGGTCCCTTACCATCTGGCCTCCTCTCCACCTCATTTCCTCACCCACTAAATTCCTAGTTCACTCACCTTCTTCTTTAACAGGCCAAGCACACTTCTGCGTCGGGCTTCTGTACCAGCTGTTCCTTCCATCCCAGATTATTCTTTCTCCTAGACCACGCATGGCTGGATTCTTCTTGTCCTTCAGGTCTCAGCTGAGGCCTTCCATGACCCCAACGTCATGTGGCCTCTGATGACTTCTTTTGTACTGCATGATACTCACTACCTTCTTGTATTTTTTCTTTCTTCTTTTTTTAAAACGTCTGTTCTACTTTGAATTTCCCTGAAAGCAGGGAGTGTGCAACAGGAAAGTGCAAAGTCAGCGTGAGAATGTTAGCCTGACTACTGAGGGGAGGGGTGGGTTCCCACCAGGACTGTGGGAAGCATATGGAATACCTCAGAGTTGTTCTGCTGAAAGGTGGGAGGCTGAAGCCTCCATTAACAGGCTCTCATCCCCATTGGTGGAGGGCTGCCTTTGGAGCATGAACTCCCTGACTGCCAGGTTCTGGAACCTGGCTGCTTTGGGGGCCTGGCAGCCAGGGGCCAGTCAGCACTTCCCAACACAGCTGTGGCTAAACTCAGAGGTGGGCTGCACCACAGGCCCCGAGGTCTGCTGCCTGACCCATTTTCCCCTCTAGACTGTAAGTTCTTGGTGAGTGGAGACTGTCCTTTCTGTTCCCTCTTGCATCCCAAAAGCCCAGCACAGGGCCAGACAGAGAGTAGGTATTAGTAAATACTAGTTGAAGGAATTTAATTCATCCTTTCTCCATTCCAGGGGTAGTTACAGTCATTATCCTCATTTTTAATTTTTTTAAAGAGATTTTATTTATTTATTTATTTATTTGAGAAAGAGAGCACACACACACACACACACACACACACACACACGAGCAGGTGGAGGGAGAGAGGGAGAGGGACAAGCAGACTCCCTGCTGAGCAGAGAGCCATACATGGCTCCATCCTGAGATCCAGAGATCATGACTTGAGCTGAAGTCAGATGCTTAACCCACTGAGTGACCAAGGCGCCCGTAAATTTAAAGTAACCTCTATGCCCAACTTGGGGCTTGAGCTCACAACCCTCACAACCCTGACATCAAGAGTCACATGCCCTACAGACTGAGCCAGCCGACTGCCTGTGGTCTGCACTTGTAGGTGAGGAAAGTCAAACTCAGTCTTGCTTATTGGGGTCACCCAGCTCACTGGGGGTACAGCTGGAATATCAACCCTGGGCACATCGGACTTTGGCCCCTAAGCTTTGAACTGCAAGAACTTACTTTATCAGTAGCCTAGTTACTGAGGAATACTCTTAGTCTTGATCATCAAATTTAGTGTTGGCAATGTAATGTTTTTAGGTACTTTTTTTTTTTTTTTGAGATCTTATGTATTTATTTAAGAGACAGAGTGAGAGAAAGAGAGCACGAGTAGTTGGAGGGGCAGAGGGAGAAGCAGACTCCCTGCTCAGTGGGAGCCCAATACTGGATCATGACCTGAGCCAAAGGCAGATGCTTCACTGACTGAGCCACCCAGGCACCCTTTAGGTATGTTTTAGAGATTGCCTTGCTTATATGGCATAATGGTTTTCACACCGTGTAGGGTATGATTTAGAGGTTTAATAAGAATGAAAAATGCAATGGTTCAAAAGCCTTAGAGGGTAAGATAAATACTTGCAACTGCCCAGGTTTGATCTAAGGGTGAGTAGTGGATGTCCTGGCAGAAACTGGAGAGTGAGCCATTTAAAGGGAGCCTCAGGGCACCTGGGTGGCTCAGAGATTTAGCATCTGCCTTGTCTGCCTTCGGCTCAGGGCGTGATCCTGGGGTCCTGGGATCGAGTTCCGCATCAGGCTCCTCACGGAGAGCCTGCTTCTCCCTCTACCTCCATCTCTGCCCCTCTCTGTCTTTCATGAATAAATAAATAATTTTTTTAAAAGGTAGCCTCTATAGTGGCCCACAGTTGGTGCCTTACAGTAGGGTTTAGCAAACCTTTTGTGTAAAAGACCTGATAGTAAATAGGCTTTGTGAGCTATATCATCTCTGTGGCAGCTACTCACCTCTGCCATTGTGTAGCATAAAAATAGCCACAGAGAATACATACATGAGTGAGTGTGGCTGTGTTCCAATAAAACTTTATTATATAAACAAATGACAGGCCAGATTTGGCCTTTGGACTGTAGTTTGCTGATCCCTGCTCCATAGGACTGTAATCCAAATCTTTTGATTTTTCAAGAGAAATAGAGTTGGGATTTTTATTTTTAAGATTTTTTTTTTGGGATCCCTGGGTGGCGCAGCGGTTTGGCGCCTGCCTTTGGCCCAGGGCGCGATCCTGGAGACCTGGGATCGAATCCCACATCGGGCTCCCGGTGCATGGAGCCTGCTTCTCCCTCTGCCTGTGTCTCTGCCTCTCTTTCTCTCTCTGTGACTATCATAAATAAATAAATAAATAATTAAAAAAAAAAGATTTTTTTTTTTAATTCATGAGAGACACACACACAGAGATAGAGAGAGGCAGAGACACAGGCAGAGGGAGAAATAGGCTCCATGCAGGGAGCCCCATGTGGGACTCGATCCCGGGTCTCCAGGATCAGGCCCTGGACTGAAGGCGGCGCTAAACCGCTGAGCCACCCAGGCTGCCCTGGAGTTGGGATTTTATGTGAAATTTCCCAATTCTAAAAATACTATATGGGCTGCCAGTCTGCACTCACTAATTTAGTGGCTGTCATATATTGCCTGGGAAGTTTGTGTGCTTCTGTTCAGGAACTGAGACCTGATATCAATAATCATAATACACATACACGTGGCAGGTGAAAAATACTGTAGTTCAAGAGAGAAAATTTCCTCTGGACCAGGAAATAATTGTTAAAGTCTTTAAGGAGGAGCCGGTGTTTAACTGGAGTTTAAAAGTTAATATTTTTCTATGTAAAATTTATACTGTGGGAGCATTCCCAGCAAAGGCAATGGTATGAGCAAAAATATTTAGAGAACCACAAATATTCATTTGACAGAAAGCACCAGGTGATAAGGCTGGGAAGCAGAAAAGGAGATCAAGGGACTACCAAGGAGATGGGGTCCAGCCCAGGGAAGGTTGATGTTAGCAGTACCCATTTAAGATGGGAGCCTGAGGGCACCTGGGTGGCTCAGTGGGTGGAGTGTTTGCCTTCGGCTCAGGTCATGATCTCGGGGTCCTGGGATCCAGCCCCATATTGGGCTCCCTGCTCAGCCGGGAGTCTGCTTTTCCCCCTCCCTCTGCACCTCCCCCCTACCCATGCTCTCTCAAATAAATAAATAACATCTTTTAAAAAAGTTAAGATTGGAGACTGGAGGGATCAAAAATGGAAAACCAATTTAGACACTGCTCTAGGGCAGCCCTGGTGGCTCAGCAGTTTAGTGCCACCTTTGGCCTAGGGTGTGATCCTAGAGACCCGGGATTGAGTCCCACATCAGGCTCCCTGCATGGAGCCTGCTTCTCCCTCTGCCTGTGTCTCTGCCTCTCTCTCTCTCTCTCTCTCTCGAATAAATAACTAAAATCTTAAAAAAAAAAAAAAAAGACACTGCTATAGGCTGAACACTTGTATCCTCCCCCAAAATTCATGTGTTAAAGTCCCAATCCCAATGTGATGGTGTTTAGATGTGGGGCCTTTGGGAAGTAATTGAGTTTGAATGAGGTCATAGAAGTGGAGCCCCCATGATGAGATTGGTGCTCTTTTAAGGGGATGAAGAGATCAGAGCTCTCTCTCTCTCTGTACCATGTGAAGATATAGAAAGAAAATAGCTATCTAAAAACCGGGAAGAGAACTCTCAAGAACCCAACCATGATGGCACCCTAATCTCAAACTTCCAGCCTCCAGAGCTGTGAGAAATAAATATCCGTTGTCTGAGGCCCCTAGTCTATGGTAATTTGTCACAGAAGCCCAAGACAGAGACTGCTGTAATAGGCAGTAAAGGTTTCTTGCAGTTCTGAGTTCAGAATCAAATTCTAGCTCTAAACCTACAATCATAGAATGCCAGAGCTGGGAGGGATCTCAGAGGTCTAACCGTAACAACCACCCCCCTACACACACACACACACACACACACACACACACACACACACACATCATTGAAGCTATGATCTGAAAGGAGATGTCACTTGCCTATGGTCATGCTAGGGCAGAGGCTGGCCTGCAATTGGATTCCCAGGTGCCTTTGAACACGTATACCAACGTGTTCTGGAAGCCTATCTCTCAGGAAAGAAAAAGAGGTTTGACTATACATGTCCTGTAAGTTATAAAAACCCAACATAAAATATAAAGACAGCAGGAAAAACATTTGCAATAAATCCGACAGACTAATCCTTGTTAGCTTTAGTATATAGCAAAACTTGAATATGCCAACAGAAAGAGAGATAAAGAACAGTTTGCAGAAAAAATACAAATGACAGATAATCACGTTTTTAAATTCCAGTCTCACTGGAAAGCGAAGAAATGTGAACTAAAACAATATATTCAATTTCATAATCAATTTGAAGGAAAATCTAATATATATTTCTTTCCTTGTTTTGTTTGGTTAATGGTGACTTTGTTTTGGTGAGGGGTCATGGAAGCCGTCACTTTCTAACACTGTATTGACAGGAATGTGTTTTGATAGAATCTTCCTGGAAGTTAATTTATAACGTACTTCAGAAGCCATAAAACTGTCTATACCCTTTATCACAGCAATTTCACTTCAAGGAGTATATCCTCAAGATATAACTAGAGAAGCATAAAGAAAGTATGTTTTTAGGATTTTTAACTCAGTGCTGTTTATAACACATGAACACACAGAGAAAAACCGGAAGCGATGTCAGAGTTACCAATAGCTCTTGTTCAGAGTTTAAAATATCCAACAATAAAAGACTGGTTAAATAAATAATGATTTATCCAGATGATAGCATATTATACAGCCATTACAAATATTTTTGAAAGATATTTTTAAGGTATCTCATGAAAAATGCTCATAAGACGATTTGGGGCTTAGAAAGAGCAGGACACACACTATGTATACATGTGATTACAACTTAATAACAAAATAGTAATTTTGGCTCACACTTGTTCAGTGCCCTGTACACACCAGACATTGTATGTACCACTTGATCTTCATATAGCTCTACAAAGGAGGTGCTGTCATTATTCTCATTTTGCTGATGAGGAACCTGGTGTTGAGTCACTGGCTGAGAGCAACAACTAAAAAGAAGTAAGGCCAAGTATAAGGCCAACAGCAGAACTTTTGTGGTGCTGGGATTGAGGTCCTTGTATCAATAAACAAACACTTCAGACTTTAGGTGCTCAGGTTGAAAATCTTGAAGGCCTTCCTGGTTCCCCTCTTTCACACCCCACATCTGGTCTAATAGGCAGGGCCTCCTATTAGCCTTCACTTCGAAATATGTTCCGAACCTGGCCTCTTCTCACCTCCTCCACCACGGCCACCTGGAGTCTCTGATCTGGTTTTCCTTGCCCTCCCAGGCTATGTGCACCCTCCCGCCCCCGCCCCCAAGTATATCAACCATGTGATATCACACTGCTGCCTGGTGCTGGGAGGAGGCTGGGGTTGTTGAGGGCCTAAGTAATATTTTAATCATGCTTAGGAGGAGAGTGAAACTTGTGTAATCAAAAAATTTTTAAATAGAAGATGGCCCAGCCTCCCCTCCCCTCCTACCCTCTGGCCTCAGGATCTCCAGGTGAGTGGCTGCTAACCTCATTCTTGGCCCTTCCCCCTGAGCTCTCTGCCCACCTGGAAGCTTAGGAAGCACCTCACAGAAGGTGACCTCCTGGCGCCCTGCTGCTGGCAGCCAGGACCTTCCCATCTTGAAGGCCCCACCTGCAGGCCTCAACAAGCTCGCCTGGTTGCTTTTTACTGTCCCTGGTCTCAGTTTCCTTCCTGCTCATTGTCTGTCAGAGGAGGGGGGTCTGGCAGGCTCAGGGGCTTTGAAGTTAATGGCTGCTTTTATTTCCTCCTCCTGAAGTCTGGGTTGTTCTGAGGGTCTTGCTCCATTGTCCCCCACAGACTCCTAGTCAGTCTGGGGGGCTCCTTACCACACACTCATTCCTGAGTTCACAAACTAGGGCTGATGCCAGGTGTGGCCACATGGCTTTTTTTTTTTTTTTTTCCTTTTTTAAAGCCAATGTTGTAAAAATTAAGGGGCATCTCAATTTCTTCTTTCTCTTGAAAAATCTTACAGTCTGGCAATACTAGGCCCAGATACTAGAACTAGAACAATCAGAGGATATTGAAAGGGCTTCTTGGTTTGGATGTGCCACAGGCTCTGTCTTCACAGCAATCCCCCACTCTCTACTGCTTCCCTGCCTCACCCTGGCACCTCAGCCCCTGGCCCTCACAGAGAAAAATAATTCTCGATCCCTATCTCTCTTTCCAAGCATGTCAGGGGTGAGAGGTCAGGGGAGGTAGACCAGGAGAGCTGTGAGACTTTGCTTCTCCTCAGCAAGCTTCTCTCACTTAAGTGTCTTGATCTCGTTAAGCCTTGAGGTCTGTGTTCTTCACCGACCATCCCATTCCATCCCTTCCTTTGATAGGAGAAACTGAGGACCATGGGAAGAAGGCGGCTCACCACATCCCCACAGTTAGTTTACACAGAGCTTCAAGCTCTAAAGAGCAACATTCTAGGAAGTTTCTAGCATGTTTGCTGTTATTCTGAATGACAAACATTAGCAAGCAGTCTGTACTTTCCTTCGTGTTTCTTCTTTTCACAGCCACGACAGTTTTAAGGAAAGAGTAGTTCCTCCCTTTTGCTAATAGGAACAATAGGTTCAAAGAGCATAAATGTCCACAGTCACACAGCTTCCTGGGTCTCACATGAAAAACGGGGATTTACCAACCTGAAGTCTCAGGCCTCATTAGCTCTGCTATCTATATGTCCCTCATTTATATGCTAGCGCAGTAAACCTGTATTGACCACCTCTTTTTTTTTCTTTTTTAAAGATTTTATTTATTTATTCATGAGAGACAGAGAGAGAGAGAGGCAGAGACACAGGCAGAGGGAGAAGCAGGCTCCATGCAGGGAGCCCAACGTGGGACTCGATCCCAGGACTCCAGGATCACGCTCTGAACCAAAGGTAGACGCTTAACTGCTGAGCCACCCAGGCGTCCCAGTCCACCTCCTTTATTTGAGAGAAGGCACAAGCAGCAGTGGGGGGAGTGGTTGGGGTGGCGGAGAGGAAAGGGTAGAGGGAGGGGAAGGGGCTCACTGCCCGCTGAGCAAGGAGCCCTGGGCCTCAATCTCAGGACCCTGAGATCATGACCAGAGCCAAAGGCAAATGAGCCACCCAGGCACTCCAACCATCTCGTTTATTTTATTTATGTATTCATTCATTCATTCATTCATTCATTCATGAGAGACACAGAGAGAGGCAGACACACAGGGAGAGAGAGAAGCAGGCTCCCTGTGGGGAGCCTAATGGGGACTCGATCCCAGGACCCCAGGATCAAAACCTGAGCCAAAGGCAGACAGATGCTCAACCACTGAGCCACTGAGGTACTCCCCAATCACCTCCTTTAAATCAGGCACTGTGCTTGTTGTATTCAAGGAGCCTACACTATATGACGGTAAACAATAATGTTGGGGAGAAATAGGGAAAATTTTCCCTCAAATGTTGCCCATGGAGAGGGAGGGGTGAGTTCAGATTAAATGATAAGCATAGAATATGTTCGGGAGGAAATATAAATGAGTATTTTAGTCCATTTGGGGTGCTCTAACAAATACCACAGACTGGGTCACTTACAAATGATAGGAATTTATTTCTCACAAGTTCTGGAGGCTAGGAACACAGATCAAGATGGTACCAGTATGGTCATGTTCTGTTGAGAGTCTACTTCCTGATTCATAGCCAGCACCTTCTCACTGTGTCTTCACATGGTGGAAGAGGCTAGGGATCTCTCTGGGGTCTCTGATCCCATTCATGAGGGCTCCAGCCTCATGACCTAATCACCAAAGACCCCACCTCCTAATATCATCACTGTTGGGTGTAAGGGTTTCAATATACGAATTGGGGGGTACACAAATATTCAGACCATAGCAGTGGATTTCCTCTGGAGTAGACTTCAGAGGGGTCAGGGGTGGGAGCTAGGTCAACTACACAATTTGCAGTACCCCGTGTAAAATGAAAATAGGGGGCCCCTGCTCAGAAAGCAGGGAAATGTACTACTAAAGGCAGTAAAATATGAAGGTTTCTCCTTTCTCCTGCCATCTCTCAACTTGTCATAGATTTTCTTAGTTGCCAGTTAATGTTCTAAACAAAGAAAAATGTAAACTATTAGCATGAGTTTTACTATTCATCTTTATACGGGCAATGTCACTTTTCAATACAAAAATAATAGTATTTAATTTATATGCAGATCCCTGAAATTATACAATTCATGTTTCATAGCTTATGTGCACTCATGTGTATTTAGTTCCTACAATAACAGTAGAAATGCTGCAGAAAGTTAACTTAACGGTTCCTAATTTCACTGCATTTGTTCTTGTTTGACTACAATCACAGTATTACACTTTTTTTCTAAGGTCTTATTTATTTATTCATGAGAGACACAGAGAGACAGAGAGAGGCAGAGACACAGGCAGAGGGAGAAGCAGGCTCCATGCAGGGAGCCCGTCGTGGGACTTGATCCCGGGCTCCAGGATCACGCCCTGAGCCTCTCGCAGAAGGCCCTGAGCTTCACGGATTCGTTCCTTAAGGACATCTTCGAGCGCATCCGTCGAGGCCTCTCGCCTGGCCTGCTCCACCAAGCGCTCCACCATCA
Source organism: Canis lupus familiaris (assembly GCF_011100685.1). Classification (NCBI taxonomy): domain Eukaryota; kingdom Metazoa; phylum Chordata; class Mammalia; order Carnivora; family Canidae; genus Canis; species Canis lupus. The sequence goes on from NC_049225.1 coordinate 51,290,015, forward strand.
CCCTCAGGGAGACCCAGACCGCTGTGCACCTGCTGCTGCCGGGGGTGCGGGGCGGAGGGGGGGGGGCGCGAGGGATTAGCAAACACACCGTGTCCCAGGCCTCCGAGGCCATCATCCGGTACACTGGATGCCAATGAACAGCTGCCTCAGGACCCTCTGACCACCCCATAAACCAAAGGCTCTTTTCAGAGCTACCTCATTTGGTGGGAAAAGACCTGTAGCTCCCCACAGTGCCACGTACTCCCGCGTTTGGCCCTATGCCATTCTGCCCATCCTTAAAGCATGTTTACCATGTATTAAACATTACCAAATGTAAAAAAAAAAAAAAAAAGAAAGAAAGAAAAAAAAAAAGAAAAGAAAAGTGACTTCTCCAGAAGCAGAGAGAATACATTTTTGTTGTTTTAGGCCACCCTTGTTTGTGTACTTTGTTACAGCAGCCCTAGGAAACTGGTATACTTTCTTTCTGTGTTCAGAGCAAGTTCTAGTTCAAGTGGAAAGCATGGCCTCTGGGGGTTGCCTCCAGGAACTCCCATGCCTCGTAGGTCCACTGGAATTCTGTGCTCTGGGACACAGAGAGCATCGTATGTGAAGGGCAGCAAGGAATAGCAGTCTCCTCGGGCTCGTGTGCATGCTCCACTGTCCACTCACGCTTCATTTACAAACAGGGCTTTGAAGGTAAAACTTAAGAATTTCCAAGTGGTGATGGTAGAGCATTAAACCAAGCACAAGCCCTTCTGAGCACAGGCCTGTACGACCGCATAGGTCACACACATGTGAACTGGTCTCCAGTAGGAGAGGGATTCATTTCATTTTTTACTTTTTCATCTTCTCCCTTTCCTTTTTAGTTAAAAGCAGTGATATGGGCCAGCTTTACAAATGTCCTAGGTTTTGAGCTCTGTTTGCAAAATGCTGCCTTTTTATTCTTCCTGCCTGGTTCTCAGGCCTAATCTGTAGAACTGTATCTCAAGAATTTCTAGTCAAAAAATCAAAAACAAACAAACAAACAAAAAAGAATTTCTAGTCAAGGAACATAAAGGATTTAGCCAATGTTCTTCTGACTATGTACAGCACACAGCTAGAACCAGTCTGAAGGTGTTGGCATGGTTTCTGGTTAAAGACCAGCGTGGTAAGTAAACACGGCTTATGTCTCTAGGTTGATGGTCCAGATGTCTTCCTTCTGTCCCTATAAACAGAGCCAGCCTTCATGAGTTAGGTCCTGAATGGAGCAAAGCACACCATTAAGACCCAAAGGAAACACTACTCAAAGTATATGCTTATCTGCCCCTGAAAAGCTGAGTACTTCAAGAATTTATATCACTGACTCCCCTGCCACTGCAGGGTGGTCATGGCAGCAAAAGGCTGGAAACAACCTAAATGCCCAGGAGAAGATTGGTTACATATCTTATGATGGATCCATTCTCTGGGACATGGGATAACTGTGCAGCTCTGTGGCCACAGCCATGGAACCAAAAGGAAATAACAAGGTGTAGAAGGATGTGTACCATATGCTGTCATTTGTGTACAAGGAAAAAGGCAGAAATGCCTATGTTAATAAATGCACAGATCACTTGTGGAAAGAAACATAAGGCTCCAGTTTTCCTTGGGGAAGAGAATGAGCCCTGGAACCAGAGTGAGAAGATGTTCAATTCACCATATATACTTGTAATGTGAGAGCTTGTATCCTATGAAAAAAAGAGAGAGAGAAAGAAAAGTTAAAGTGAGCACTTGATAATATTAGATTGACTTGTCCTCTGAGGAAGATGGAAAATGTCAGAGAAATTTTCTTTTTCCTTATTTTATACCTGGGCAAGTTGTAGGTAGACGATAGTCTTGCCCTGAATATCTGGGTCCCAGCCTGTGAGCTTCAGAGATTCGGGAAGATAGGGCCTTTTTTTTTTTTTTTTTAAAGATTTTATTTATTTATGCATGAAAGACACAGAGAAAGGCAGAGACTTAGGCAGAAGGAAAAGCAGGCTCCCTACGGGGAGCCCAATGTGGGACTCCATTCCAGGACCCTGGGATCACACCCTGAGCCGAAGATAAGCGCTCAACCACTGAGCAACCCAGGTGTCCTGGGATGAGAAGGTCTTAATTGGCTCAGAGTAAAGCCCTTGATGAAAGTTTGGTTTTGAATGAATGAATGAATGAATGAATGAACAAATGAATCCTTCTTGGCATGGGTGGGGTGTGGTGGCGGGAAGAGAGCATTCCAGTAGCATTGCTCCCCTGCCAGGCACCAGAGGGGGGCACTGACACCATTTCTACCTGTGGACAGTGACTCACCACCCAAACCATCAGTGCAATGTCTCTTTATTCTTCAGAGATCCTGGGAAAACGAGAGTCTCCTGAGGATGATACACAAAGGAGAGCAGAGTATGCATGCTTTTTTAGAGTCCTCTTAAAATTGTTCCTGGAGAAAAGCCAAGCTTCTACTTCCCTCTGTCTCATCTATCTGAACTCCTGGTAAGCGAGAGCTAAAGTTTAGGAAAAGAGGAGTCCAAATTAGTGAAGAAGAAAGGCCTTTATTCTTTCACTGGACCCTGCATAGAGAGGTGATAACACCGCTATGCAGAACAGTAACAGCAACAAAAAAGCAGCACAGTACTGTGAGTTGTTACTCAATGGAAGGTCACTCTCGGAAGTAAGTATATAATGCGACGTAAAAAAATAAAATAACATTGGCTTCTTTTTTTGATTATAAAAGGAATGCACATTTCTTACAGAAAACTTAGAAAATACAGATATCCTAGAATAACAAGTAACAGAAAATTTCCCATAATCCTACCACTCTGATGACACAGTTAATACTTTTATGGATAGTCTTCAGTTTCTTTTACGTGTGTGTTGAACCAGTCCATTCTGATAGTTCACTATAATAAAAAGGCATTGTGATGAAACCCCCTACAAATAAATCTTTCTTTGTACTCATCTGCTTATTTTTTAAAATAAATTTCCAGAAGTGGAATAGTTAGATCAAAGGATACATTTAAAATTTTTTTTCAGTTACATCTTTTAGTAAGATGGTATTAATTTATACTCCCAACAACACTTAAATTTATCAAGCTTGCGTATTGTGTTTTTAAAAATCCTCAACAAGGATGTTCTTTTCTTTTCTTTTTTGATGTTATTTATTTGAGAGTAAAAGCGAGGGTGAGAGAGAGACCATCAGTAGGGGAGGGGAGGAGGGGCAGAGAGAAAAGCAGACTCCTAGCTGAGCAGGGAGCCCGACAGCCCAAAATGGAGCTTGATCTCATGACCCAAGCCAAAGGCAAATGCTTAACTGAGCCACCCAGGAGCCCCATACTGCACTATTTCTAAAATAATAATAATAATAATAATAATAATAATAATACTGTCTTTGCTAGCTAGTATGAATATTTTCAAAATGATACTAATCCATTTGAATTTCTTCTTTCATGGCATGCCTGTTCATCCATTTCTGAATTTTGGTGTTGGTGTCTTATGTAGTATTGATTTATAAGAGATCCAGATAGGGGCAGCCTGGGTGGCTCAGCGGTTTAGCACCGCCTTCCGCCCAGGGTCTGATCCTGGAGACCTGGGATCGAGTCCCACAAGGGCTCCCTGCATGGAGCCTGCTTCTCCCTCTGCCCGTGTCTCTCTCTTTCTCTCTCTCTCTCTCTCTGTGTGTCTCATGAATAAATAGAGCAAATCTTTAAAAAAAAAAAAAAGAGGTCCAGATAGTAGGATCAACCTTTCGTCACATTTGTTAAAAACATTTTCTCCAAATTGTCATTTGCCTTTTCGATGATACTCGATATGTCTAAGTCTTGTACATTTACTCAAACATAGATACTCATCCTTTGGTTTCTTCCTGTGCTTTGTATCTGGGCTTTCTCCTCTGAAATAATTCACCTATATTTTCCTATATTGTCTTGTGATTTTGTTGTTGCTGTTGTTTGTTTGTAGTAGTTCTTTGGGCTTGATAAAAACTAATGTATAGCTAGGAACTCATAACATGGACGCCACCTTAGTAGCCTGTCCCACATCATAAACCTAAACCTAAGTCAGCCTGTACTTTTCTGGAAAAACTTGGCAAGGAAACCTAACATACACCAATCACAAATCTCCAAATTAGCTTTAGCTAGTTTACCTTACCTTAGAAAATAGGACCTGCTAGTCTTGTAAGGAAATTCCTAACCTCCAACTAGCCAGTCATGCTCTCTTCTGCATTGCCTTTTTTAACATTCTAGAAAACTTCCTCTTGTCCAAAATCCCTCTGGAATAGAGCTCCACTGCTGAGACCCTGTATTCCCCCAATCCATGGACTGTCTTCCCTTGAATAAGGGATATCAGACTTGTTACTAAATTGTTCTGCCATTTAACAGGTTCTCATATTTATATTGGTGATGGTTTAAATAAATATCTAGTTTTACTTGTTCCTCCAATTAATTAATTTCCCCAGCCTAATTTATTGAAGAATTTATTCTTTTTCCCTCAAAAGTGAAATACCACATTTATCCTAAGGTTAATTTTTAAGTATCTTGTATAGATATCTAGACCTCAATTATTCCACTGATGCTTATCCATTCATTTTTTTATCAACGTCACACTATTATAATTACAGCTTGGCAATATGTTTTTTAAGATTTGGTAATGCAACTCTATTCTCCATTTTTAAAATATAAAAATCTTAGGTTTTCTCACAGATACTCTTCCATTTGAATGTTACAAAAAGTGTTGTGTGTCATCCCTCACCCACCCCTATCTATCTGCAATCATTAGAATTTTATTACAAGAGCCAATTTGAGGGGCGCCTGAGTGGCTGGCTCAGTTGATTGACCATCAGACGCTTGGTCTCAGCTCAGGCCTTCATCTCAGGGTTCTGAGTTCAAGCACCGAGTATGGAGCCTACTTAAAAAAAAAAAGTTAATTTGAGTAAAGTTGGAATTTTCACCTCCTTCTATTTCTTCAAGCCTTTCTTATGTTTTAACTTTGTAACTTCTTTATTAAGAACCTGCACTTATCAGTAAGTTTTTTCCTAGGTATTTCATTCTTTTACAAGAGCATATGGATACACACACACACACACACACACACACAATTCTTTCAACATTAAAATTGCTCTCTCTAAGCTCCAGTTGAAACTTATGAAAGCTGACTTTTACATTTTTTTTCCAGGTGGGCATGTGTTTGGAGGATATCAGTCAGAAACTAAAGGTTCCTTGTAGTGGTTATTTATTGTTTTTTTTTTTTTTTTTATACCTGCCACTTCGATTATCCCTTTACACGAATTATCTTATTTAATGATACACCATCTCCAGCAGGCTGGTGCCATTTTTATTCCCATTTACACAAGGAGGTTCCCAGTCTGAGAGTGTGTGAGGAACTTGGCAAAAATCACGTAGTTTGTAGGTGGATTTGAAACAGGTCTGTGATCTCCAAAAGTATCAGGGGGGGAAAAACCAATCTGCCAGGAGGAGAGCCTACCAGTGTGCCAATAGATCAGCTGATTCAAGGGAGTGCCTTTCCTAAAACAATCAGCTGCACTGAAATGATCATGCTTTCCACCCACCGTACCCTTCAAAAAGACTGGTTTTCCGCCAACCTGGGACGCAGATCTACAATCTGCAGGAACACAATAAATACCAGTTTTATTCCCTCGATCCTCTTTTAGAATTAATGAGTCGTGGATAACCAGGGCGGCTCTTCTGGAGCTTTCGTGGGAATTGGAGACCCACCTCCCCAACGCAGGACAAGTTTAAAAAAAAGAAGAAAGAAAGAAAAAAACAAAAAAACAGGTGGAACCTACGTGGGACAGGCTCCGGCTGCGCGGGCGGGAGACCGGACTTGGGGGAGCCGCGCGCCTCCCGCGTGGTGCGCGCAGGTGGCGCCACGGGGCCTGCGCTCCCGCCCGCCGCCCGCCCGCCCGCCGCGCGCCCGGGAGGCCACCCCGAGTCCCCGCGAAGGTGAGAGGAGGCTTTCCACCCAGGCGGGGGAGGAGGGCGGGCAGGAAGCCGAGCCAGCGCCGGCGAAAGAAAAGACTCCAGTTCCCAGCCCCCCGCCCCCCGCCCCGCGGGGTGCGGGCCGGCGGCGCATGCGCGGCGCCCGGCCCCCAATTCCCCCAGCGAGGGAGGGAGGCCCCCGGCGGCCGGGAGGCTGCGAGCCGCGGCGGGACCCGGGCGCACGGGCAGGGGCGCGGCGGCGGCGGCGGCGGCGGCGGGAGCGGGGAGCGGGGAGCGCCCGGTTCGCGCGCGGACGCGTGCGGGCGCCGGAGGGCTCCGAGGGCTCCGCGGGCTCCCCGGCTCCGCAGGCTCCGCAGGCTCCGCAGGCTCGGCCCTCCCGGGGCCCGCGCGCCCCCGCCCCCCACGCCCGGAGAGGGATGCGTGAGTCTCGCCCCGGCTCCGGGGCAGGATGTGGGAGCAGGACAAAGGCTGGGCGGCGGGGGAGGAGCTGGGGACGGCGAGCCGGTGGCCGCGGCCGGAGCCCCGGGCTCGGGCGGACCTAGCGCGGTCCACAACTTTCGCGGCAACTTTTGCGAAAAGGGAGATAGAAATTCCGCCAAGTTGCTGCACGGCGCCGGGTCGGCCCGGCTCCCGCGGGCGGAGGGCAGAGGGCAGAGGGGACCCGCAGCTCCGCCGCGCCGGCCGGGGCCCCGGGGCCGAGCCCGGGTAGGGACGCGGGGGGTGGGCGCCCGGGGGCCGGGCTGCGGCTGCGGCTGCGGCTGCGGCTGCGGCTGCGGCTGCGGCTGCTCAAGTTGCCGTGTCCACGCAGGGAGCGCCCCGAGAGCCCGGTAGCGTCGGCTCGCGGCGCCGCGTCCCCGAGGATGGATGAGCCGTGGTGGGAAGGGCGCGTCGCCTCGGACGTCCACTGCACCCTGCGTGAGAAGGTCAGTTCCTCCCGCCGCGGTCCTGGGGCGCGTCCTTAGTGGGGTCTGGATCCGATGTCCGCGTAGGCACTGGACACTCCCGGCGCCTCGCTTTCTTGCAGCCCTTACCTCTCTCCCCGAGTGTCGGGGTGGGGTGCGGGGAGGGGGGCAAACCGGAGACTGGGAGTGCTTTAACTGGTTTTAGGAACCCAGACCTCTACACGGAGATGGTCACTGTACTCCCTAAAGCCGTATTTCCCGCAGTATTGACACCTGAGATGATTTTAAATAGTACATTTTTTTTTAAAAAAGTGATTGTGCGTTTATTTTTAATGTGAAACTTAAAAATGCATACCTAGCAAGTTCTGCATAGGATAAATGATGCTGATTCCCACCGACTATAAAGATGTAGCAGTTTCTTTTAAGATAATAAAAGTTGTGACTCGGTAGAAAGACGTGTGGTAAGTGACAGTGTAAGGTATATACAGTTATGCCTCCCCCCCTCAAAAAAAGAAATCTCTAGGATGGAACTGAATACAGTTTAAGAAACACTAGTCTAAATGAGAGGCTATGAAACTGGGAGGAAGTGGGGAGAAAACAAACTCTCCCCTGCCCCTGCCAGTGTGTCTCTGGGGACAGCTGAAATGTGATCCCTGCACTCACTCCCCTCACTTAAAGGAAAAGGAAAATGTGCCGATGGGCACTGCGGAAGGTAGATACCCCCAAGCAGATTGGTGACATGGCCTTTGTGTCTTGCCTTCTGCCTCTGGACTGAGACTGGGAAGGGTGGTTTGAGAAACAGGTGTGATATTAAGGAGTGTATTGGTTTTCTAGGGCTACTGTGACAAGGGGACTTAAGAACACCCGAAATGGGTTCTCTCACAATTGTGAAGGCCAGGCATACAAAATCAAGGTGTTGGCAGGGCCACCCTAATCTTTGCTGCTCCTTGGCTTCTAGATGCCTCATTCCGACCCTGGCTTGGTTGTCACAGGGCATTCTATCTGCGTGTCTGTTTTCTCTCCATTTAAGGACACTAGTCATTGGAATAGGATCTACTTTAATCACATATGATCTCTTGTTAACTAATTACATCTGAAAAGACCCTATTTCCAGGTAAGGTCTCCTTCAGAGATTCTAGGTAGACATGAATTGGCACTGGGCTAGGTGGGGGATGGATATTATTCAGCCCAACATAGGGAGGGAGACGTCTTCCTGGTGGGATACCGGGGTCCCTACACCAACAGGTCCCGCATCCAGTGCATTTGTATCCAGTGTCTATGGAGTTCTGCTTAAAAAGTCACCAGCTATCCAGGCTTTTTTTTTTTTTTAAGATTTTTATTTATTTATTCATGATGAGACACAGAGAGAGAGGCAGAGACATAGGCAGAGGGAGAAGCAGGCTCACTGCAAGGAGCCTGATGTGGGACCCGATTCCGGAATCCCGGGACAACACCCTGAGCCAAAGGTAGATGCTCAACCGCTGAGCCACCCAGGCATCCCATATCCAGAGTTTTCCACCCCCTCATCAGGGAGTAGCTGTCTTCCAGCCAAATTATGTTTTCTTTTTTTCTGTACCTCCTAGTCTACCTCTGTCTTGTGTTGGTTACCGCGCTGTAGCTTTTTTCTGCTTCCTTTGGTCTTCTTCTTGGAACAGAATGGCCAAGGCACAGCTCATTCTGGGCATCTGGAGAAGAAATCAAAGTCTTGGTGTGAAGTTAGAAAGCAGGGATAGTGGGTTGGTAGACCAGGCAGTGTAGTCTTGGTCCTTTTCTGGAGGTGGTGGCTAAGTGAAGTAGTGAGAACTGCCATGGAACCTGGGCTTCCGTGTTTATGGTGCTTGTCAGTTCTGCTCTTAGGTTAGCAGCAATGACTTTGACCTAATTTGTCCCTTTGTAGCAGGAAGGATTTCTGAGAGCAGTATAAACTAAATCAGCTCAGTCACCTGAGAATCCCCAATCTTTATGAGTCTCCCAGCCACTCAGGAGCAGGGGCAGGCAGTCCCCCGTTGTGTCTCACCATGCCAGAGCGCTTAGTTTCCTCTGGGCTGCCCACCTCAGAGGGAGGGCAGCTTTGTCCAGGGTTTACAGATTAGAAATAAAAACCTCACCCAGGGCTTGATGCCCAGGGTCATCTGTGGTCTTGAAGTTAATCTTATAAGGGGAAATCCCATGTTCCTTTGGCTATAGTGTCCCACCTTCCCAATATGTTAACTATTTTTCTTCTTTATTTCCTGTCTCTGTTCAAAGAAGCAGATAGTTTGAGACAATTTGGCTTCATGGAGAGTTTGCAGAGAAATGTGTGGACAGGGGGAAGCTGGTATCCATACCAGCCTCACCTCTCTTAAGGATTGAGGGCTGGCCTTTTATTTTTCCCAGAGCAGTATTTTAGTAAATATCTGTTAGGCTCACTCGATTAACGCAGGAAACAAGGCTGGATCACAGAGAGAATGGGAGCCGCACTTTGTCAGATGTGCGATTCCAGAATAGCATTATACTACCGAATGTAAAATGCGACACGTGGAAATGAACTGTGGTGTTGAACGCAAACTAGTTACGGGGATCAAACTCTGAGCTGGTTGTTTAAACTCTCTGAAATTCTTTGAACCTGGTGCCCCCATTGTCCATTCTTCCCACTAATACTGGAACTTAGATCGTGTCAGTTCCCTGCTTAAAGACCTCCAGTGTCATCCCGTTGCACTCACAGTTACTTCTACCTGTAATACCTGACACAGTTGGGCCCTGGCCTGCTCTCCTACCTTGCCTCCCACTCTTTCCTCCTTTCTCTTACCTGAATGAGTCAAGCTCATTTTGTGTCTCAGGGCCTTTGCACTGGCTGTTCCCTCTATTTGAAGTCTGCTTTTCTCTATTACTATTCCTTTGTGTCTCTCTTATCAACTCATCCTGTCTTGTTTTCTTGATAGTATTTACCAGTATCTGGAATTATTTTCTGCTTATCATCTTTCCCCCTATGCTAGAATGTGTGCTCTGTAAGAACAGGCCTGTGTCTGTCTTGTTCAGTGCCAGGTGTCAGTGTCCAGAATAGAGTCCTCTGATCTGAGTGGAGTGGTGAAAAGAATGAATCTTCTTTAGTTTTCTCTTCTGTAACGGGGGGGGGGGGGGGGCGGGGTGTAGTTGATAGGAAGATAGGAATGTTAGGAGGGAGTGAGAGGACTGGAGGACTATGGGAGATTCGTGGTAGGCACGTGATAGGCATTGTGCCTCTTCCACTTAACGATTGTTAAATGTGAGGCCGAATGTGAAACCGACAGTCACTTTCATGTAGCGTGTGGTTAGAGTAAGGCTTGGGGTTTGTGACCACCCTTAGAAGGCTTCACAAGTGCGACAGGTAGTCCTTGTGAAGAAAGGCATCATTATCCCATTGGGCTATTGGATCGTGAGGGTTTTGAGGCTGGGAAAGGCATCAGTTTGCCTAAAGTCACGCACCTGGGACCCAGCAGCTAGACACCCATCAGCAAAATCTAAGCAGCTAGTCTCAAGCATCCTGACTGTGAAGCAACCCTCCTCCTACCCATTAGGCTCTGAAGAACGGTCTCCTTCTCAAGCTGCCTTTACTCCATGCTCAGCCTTCAGTTGCCCCCTTTGTCATCCTTCCTGGTCGTATTGCTTCTGTTGAAACTGACCTAGAACCCCTTTCTCCAGCTACTTTCTGGGGCCAGGGGCTACCAACCAATACAGTGGGGTTAGGTTTCTTACTTGTAACACCTGTGCCCTTGAACTCCTTCAGTGAACCTGAGGGGAGGAACAGATCCTTCAGTGAACCTGAGGGGAGGAACAGATCCTCACTGCCAGTGGTGACAGTGAGGCTGTTGGTGGTGTTTCCTCGGTAACCAGTTGCATGTCCCCATGAGTATTCAGATTAAAGCTGAGAGTCACCTTTTCTTTCTTCCCCCCAAAGAGGAACGCACCTTAAGTTTAAAGTGAGCTTTAGAACTAGTTTAAAATTTAAGATCCTGGGTGCTGGGTTGGCTCAGTGGTTGAGCGTCTGCTTTCGGCTCAGGTCGCGATCCCGGGGTCCTGTGATCGAGTCCTGCATCGGGCTCTCTGCAGGGAGCCTGCTTCTCCCTCTGCCTATGTCTCTGCCTCTCTCTCTGTGCCTCTCATGAATAAATAAATAAAATCTTAAATAAAATAAAATTAAACTAAATTTAATATCCCATCCTCCCAAAGTCATGTCGACAAGCCCTACTTGGCATAATCTGGTAGCTTTATCTTCAGGAGTCCTGGGGAGCCTGTGTGCCAGATGTTCTCTCCTTCATCCTATTCGCCTCCTCCTGGAATCGGGGGTCACATGATACCTTGGGGGTCTTCTTGCCCTGCCCCAGATCTGCAGAGCAATCAGCCTACTTCTGAAGCTTGCTTCGTTGCACTCTTAGAGAACTTTAGCTACGTAAGACCATGTTTCTTAAACCAGTAGACTGATAAAGGACATTTTTATTGACTTGTGGCTGAATTTATACAAAGATCTTCCTAAATACCATCAACAGATGACATTTAGTGATGATAACGTTGGCAGCTACTGTCTATTGAGCAATTACTGTTGCAGGCGGTGTGCCAAGCATGCCCCCCATGTGCTGTCTCATTTACATCTCATATCTGCCCTAGTGCTGGCATTGACCTTGTTTTATGGATGGGAAACTAGAAGACTCGGGGGGTGTAAGTAACTGTGGAGAGCAACCAGATCATTGGATCAGAGCTTGAACATAAATTCATTTGCAAAAACACCCATTTTAACAAAGATTGGAAACGAGTGTCAGGAGACAATCAAGGCTCTGCCGTCTAGAGCACTGAAGGCTCTGCGGTTTAATCTATGTTACAACGGCTCTCTTGGATTTTCTAGAAACCACCCTGAGAAGCTAGCAGTCCTGGGCTCTGGCCTGACTCTGGGCATTGGAAGGGCTGAGTGCCTGGCCAGGGCCTTCCTTATTGAGTTCTGGTACCTCACCTGTGTGTGGTGCTTCTCAGCCTCAAGTGATGTGGCCTCTCCTATTGCCTGTCCCTGGGGTGGACATGATGGTGTTCTCACTTCTCAGAGCAGGGGAGGGGACACCTCCAGGCCTCCTTCTCTTACCTGAGCCCTGACAGCCGCAGGTGGTAGGATCTCACCCCAGCTCGGTCCCCTGCCCCTGGGTTAAGGCCACACCATTTTCTAGTGGCTTCTAAAGCTTTCATATCCTTTTATTTATCCCTTCCAATATCAATGTTTTTTTTCTTCTCACTCTTCTCCCGAAATTCCTTTAACTTCCCTACTGCAAGGCTGAACATTTATACAAAGTGCTGATCTAAGTCCATGCTTCACACCGTAATTGGTTTTCTATTTCCTTCCCCTCCTTTTGGGTTTCTGCATACTCAGGAGACAGTTGTTCCCAAATCATGCAGACAAAACTGGATCTGCCAATAAGAAAATGCTCTAAGGGCACCTGTGTGGCTCAGTAAGTTAAGTGTCTGCATTGAGCTCAGGTCGTGATCCTAGGGTCCTGGGATCGAGCCCTGTGTTGGGCTCTGGGGCTCCCTACTCAGCAGGCAGTCTGCTTTTCCCTCTACCCCTTCCCCTCCTGCTCTAGCTCATTTGTGTCCTCTCTCTCTCTCTCTCTCTCTAGTAAATAAAATCTTTACCAAGAGATGTAGCAGTGGCCTAGACTTACAGAACAAGGAGGGAGGGAGGGAGGGAGGGAGGGAGGGAGGAAGGAAGGAAGGAAGGAAGGAAGGAAGGAAGGAAGTGGGGAGGGAGGGAGAAGAAGGAAGGAGGGAAGGAAAGAAAAAGAAAATGCTCTAGACACTAGTGATGGGATATGTCTGCCCGGCTTAATTCCAGAAAGGTGTCCTTTAAGCCTTTCAGACCCCAGTTGCTGGTTTTGACATGCCCTTACCTGTCAACAGGGCTGCTTTCTGGTTATGGTCTTCAAGGGAGACCTGATGCTGCTGGGGAAAGTGAGGCTTTTTTGTCTCAGCAGGGTTTCCCACAGGCCTGTTTGCAAGCCTGATCTGGGCTGCCCCCAGGGGTTGTATAGTGAGGATGGAAGGTGGGTTGGTTGTATAGTGAGGATGGAAGGTGGGTTGGGAAATGGGGTGGGGTGGGGAGCTTGGTGAGACGTCCTTCATAGAGGCCTCAGCTCTGAGGCTCTGTGACACCAGCACCCCCACCTGTTTTCTGAAGGGAGCCAGGGACAAAACTGAATCAGAACTCCTGCTTTCTCCGGAGCCGCCCTGGTCTTAGATGACAGAAGCGCTCAGTGTGCCCACAGCACCCACTTGAGACTTGGTCTCCGTGCATCTTACCAGTGGAAGAAGCAAATTATCTTGGAGCCTTCCTTTCATCTGCACCTCAAGGGAGTGCGATCCCTGCTGCACCTGTCTCTCAGGTGTCCCGGGGGGAATGCATGGGTATGGGCCTCCTTGGGCAGCCTTTGGGACCTCTGGATTTGGGGGTGGGGTGGAGGGTTGGCGGGCACCCCTGTTGGCTTGGGAAGCCTCTGCTGAGTGAGGGGAGGACGTTTAAGGCTTTGAGCTGGCCCTGTGCCTTTGCCCTTGACTTGTTCTTTGTCTTCCTAAACCACATAGCCCCTTGGGGAAAGGGAGTGCAGCCAACGATTCTCTGGTGTATCTGGGCACCTGGCAGAAAGAGGTGACACTGTGGGTCTGCTGTTTTCTCTCTTCTCGGTTTTTTTTTTTTAAGTTATTAAACATACACATACACACAAAGTAGGGTGGGGTTGTATTTTGTTTTGGGGGTTTTTTTGCTTGTTTGTTTAGGAGACTGCAAAAATAAATACAAGCAAACAGAAGAAAGTAAAATTCCTCCTACAGTCCCAGCACTTGGAAGTAATCTCTGTTGATATTTTGGGTTAGATTCTTCTGTTCCTTTGTCTGCATGCCATCATGATACATTTTTATTTTGGTTTTTGGTTTTTGGTTTTTTTTTTAGTAAAAATGGAAAATATCTTGTCTCAAAACACTCTGCTCATTTCACAGTATATCATGCACACACTTCTGCATTATTGTTCTGCACCCAATTCCTGGTTATTGGACATGAGCAAAAAAAAAATGAGAAACAAGCAATTGTGCTTATTTAGAATGAGTAATATGAAAACATGATTAAAAACTAAGCTATATAAAAAGGTAGATGGTGAATAGGTTTCCTTCCACCCTGTTCCATGCCCCTAGCTTCCCATCCTAAAAGATACCACTGATTTCAGCTTCTCGTGAATCCTTCCAGTTATTCTATGCATAAGCAAACACACATGTGTATGTGTGTTCTAACACAAGTGTAGTATAATTTATACTTTCTTGTACCATTTGATTTTTTAAATATGTTTAGGAATTTAAATATTTCCTGTGAGGCCAGTGAACAGAATCTCCATGACCAGAAGGAATTTTTTTTGGTCTTTTCTGCTCATTGTAACTATAAAGGTATATAGTAGATACTCAAATTTTTACTGAACAAATGGATGGAATATTCCTTCTTGGTCATTTTTTACCTAAATATATATATTTTTATCTTACAAAATGCTATTGTAGTATGTATATTATAGTTAGGAAAAAAAGTATAGTTATAGTATAGTTAAGAAAAAAAGTACATACTATTGTACTCTAAAAAAAGTACTATACTATAGTATATTAAGAAAAAAAAGTACAAAAAAAAAGAGAAAAAGTACATACTATTGTAGTATGTATATATAGTTTTAAAAAAGCTATCTATAGCTTTTATAGTTATATCATTTACTATTTTTCTACAATATCATGTATCATGTTTTATTGTGTGGACATACCAGGATTTAATTGGCTCATCTCCTTGTTGGATATTTAAGTAGGTCTGCTTATTCCTTTTTTAAAATTGTATGATGTAGAGATCTTAAGTGTGCATACAGTTTACAGTGCACAGTGAGTTTTGATAAATGTATGCACTCATGTAACTACCACCATATTCAAGATATGAAACATTGCCATAGTACCTGGTTGGCTCAGTTGGTAGAGCAAGTGACTCTTGATTTTTCTGGGTCATGAGTTCAAGCCTCACTTTGGGTACAGAGATTGCTTGAATAAATAAACTTGAAAAAAGATCTTTAAAAAAGTTACAGGACATTGCCATCAACCTAGAAAGCTCCCCTGTGCTCCATCCTGCTCCCAACCCCAGGCAAGGATCTGCTATTTGTGGACTGTATTTGTCTTTTCTGGAGTTTCATATAAGTAGAGTTACCCATATGTACTCTTTTTCTGTCTGCCTTTTTATACTTCACATAATGTGTTTGAAATTTGTCCATGTTGTTGTGTCTATTAGGAGTTCTTTTTCCTGCTGAGTAGTAGTCCATTTGCTTATGTATATAACACAGCTCTTTCATCCATTTCTCTCTTGTCCTCTGAGGCATTTCTAGTGTACCGTTTGATTTTAAATTGCACCGTGGTAGTGACTCTAGTCTGTCTGTGAGTGTGGTTGTGGGAATAAATTCCTAAAATGAAATTGTTGTTCACAACAATTTCAGAAGAACTTTGCATATCACCAGTTAATAAATTCCTGAAAGGTTGCATCTGCTTGTACTTCCACTAATGGTGTGGGAGAGTGCCTGCTTCCCAGCAGCTTTGCTAGGCCTAGATATTGCTTAAAAAAAAAAAAAAAAAAATCAGTGGCCTTTAGATAGGTCAAAATGGCATCTCCTGACTGTGTTTGAAAGGAATCAGAACCCAGAGTGGGAACAGCACTGGAGGCTGGAGGGGTATGAGAAGGGAACTCTCAGTATCTTCCAGGACCTGGGGAGCCCCATCTGCAGCAGGGATCTAGCCTGGGATGCATGTCAGGCTGGATGAGGGCTGTGGGGGTAATCTTCCACTCTGACCAGAAAACTCCCAATGCTCTCTCTTAGCCCCCTCAGCTTGGGCTGCTCCCTACCCTCAAGTGGCACGTACTTAGAAACTGAATCCTTGGGGCACCTGGGTGGCTGGGTGGCTGCCTTTGGCCCAGGTCATGATCCCAGGGTCCTGGGATCGAGCCCCACGTCGGGCTCTTGGCTCAGTGGAGAGTCTCCTCCCTCTGCTTCTCCTGTTCATGCCCTCTCTCTCTCTCTCAAATAAATAAAATCTTTTTTTTAAAAAAAGAAACTGGGGGATCCCTGGGTGGCTCAGCGGTTTAGCGCCTGCCTTTGGCCCAGGGTGTGATCCTGGAGTCCCGGGATCGAGTCCCACGTCGGGCTCCCGGCATGGCGCCTGCTTCTCCCTCCTCCTGTGTCTCTGCCTCTCTCTTTCTCTCTCTGTCTATCATAAATAAATAAATAAATCTTTAAAAAAAAAAAAAAAAAGAAACTGAATCCTTCTTGAAGCTCAGGACATTTGATTGTCCTGAGACATCGGCTCCCTTGGAGGTCACAGGAGCAGGTGGTGCCAGAGCCTAGGCATTCTTTGTGATGGAGACATCCTCACTGGTACCATGAGCTACTTAGTCCAGAACTTGACCATCCAGTGACTTGGGTAGGGGGCTGGGGGTTACGAGAATGGGGGGGAGGGTCATTAGAAGAATCAGGAACTAGATTCAATAACTAAGGAAAAGTTGGAAAGAACCTAAATGACCATCAGAAGGGAATTGGTTTTGTTGTGGTTCATCTAATACACTAAAATATGTTGGACCTATTAGATCTAATGCTGTGAAAGACAGCTTTGCACATAATGGCTATTGATTTTTCTGGTCATTGTGAAAAACCCAGACAACTACGTGCACGTCTGACTCTGGAGCATATCTCTGTCTTTTTAACTTTTTATGATAGAAATTTTTAAAGATACACAAAAATAGTAAAACGAATCCCTATGTATCTTCCACCAAGCATAGTACTTATTCCCTCTATTTCCCAGACAGCGTGTCATTTTACCTATAAATATCTGCTAACAGATCTTTTTTTTAATATAACAACTATGCCATTATCACATCTCGCAAAATTAATAATTCATTAATATCTATTTTTGTCCAGTCCATATATAGCTTCTCCACTTGTCTCAAAAATGGCTTTTATCATTGGTTTATTCAAAACATTATCCAGATAAGGTCCACATACTACATTTCTTTAAAAATTATTCTTGAGGCACCTGGGTGGCTCAGTCGGTTGAACGTCTGACTCTTGAGTTTGGCTCAAGTCATGATCACAGGATTGTGGGATCAAGCCATGCATTGGGCTCCACACTCAGTGGTGAGTCTGCTTGGAATTCTCTCTCCCTCTGTGCCCCCCTAAATAAATAAATAAATAAATAAATAAATAAATACATACATACATACATACATACATATTTTTTAAAAATTACTTTTAAGTGTTTTATTCTCTGGTAGTGTTCCTGCCCCCTCACCATTCCCTTACATTTTTTACCCATAACATTGATTTTTTTTGGAGAAGCCAGGTCATTTGTTCTGATAAATGTCCCCTACCCTTGATTTGGCCTGTTACTTCCTCATGGTATTATTTGCCTTGAGTTCGCTGTCAACAATTTGTTTTCTATACTTCCCTACTCTTGTGGGATTTTAATATGCTCTAACCTACTTATTGTCGAGCTGACTGTGCAAACATCATTTCCTCAGAGAAGCCTTCCCTTACTCCCAGACAAGGTCAGGCCTGGGACCATTGTTATGTTCTCAGACACGCCCCCTGTTATTCCTTCAGCACTCGGCACAATTTGTAATTATACACTTATTAAAGGGATTATTTGATTTAGAACAGGCTTCCCCCTCGTAAAGGGTAGGCTGGGGCTGTGCCTCTTCAGTTCCAAGCAGGATGGCTACTGCACATCACGAACACCTTATCTGGAGTCTGTGCCCCACAGCCCACACATTGCCTTCCTGAACTTGGCTGTTGAAACGGGCTTATAGGGTGGGCCATGGGCTTATGGGGGAGGGCGCGTGGCTCCCAGTAACTCCATCCTGCTGCTGGGAGCTTAAATGCTTGGCCAGAGTTTCCCTATTCAGTGGGAGAGGTGGGGCTTTAAAGCCCTGTGATCTGCTGTCCAGAGTCTTACTTAGGACAAGCAGAAGAGTTGCAGCCAGCCTTGAAGTTGGTGATGGTGAAACACACTTCCCCTGAGTGACGTGAGAAGGCAGGAGTTAGTGATACAAAGCTGTTGGCTCACAGTTGATCTCTCTTGATAGTCTCTCCTTTTGTGCTCACTTTCTGTTTTGAAATAATATCAGACTTACAGAAGAGTTGCCAGCATGGTACACAATTGTGATCATTTTTTTTTTAAGATTTTTATTTATTTATTCATGAGAATAAATAGACACGGGCAGAGGGAGAAGCAGAGGCTCCATGCAGGGAGCCCGACCTGGGACTCGAGGGTCTCCAGGATCAGGCCCTGGGCTGAAGGTGGTGCTAAACCACTGAAGCTCCCAGGCTGCCCAGTTGTGAACATTTTAATGCATTTGCGTTATTGTTCTCTTCTTCCATCTTTATTCATTTTTTTTTTCCTGGAACCAATTTGCAGGCATAATACCCCATTATCCCTCAACACTTCAGGGTTTATTTTGCATGGTTACTTTTGAGATTGGCCATGAAGTGGTTTCAGGGGGTAATTTTTGTCAGACCCCTAGGGACATTTTCTCAGGTGTTAGGAACTTCCCTTGGAGGCCTGTTTGGGAAGGAAGGGATTTTAGCATTCTGGGGAGAAAGGAGGAAGCCTAGTGGCCACAGACAGCCTTTCTAAACCTTGAGTCTGGGCAAGGCAAAATTCTGGCTCATTTCCTTGGACCATCTCCAGTGGCCTCATTGGCAGACAGCCTCTTCATCCACCACTTACTCAGCCCCAAGTATAACCTGACTTTGGGGGGGCACTGTGAGCAGTGTGGACTCAACCATGCCCTGGGGACCCTCAGCAGTAGTAACAAGAGTCCACATTACTGTACATTAATGGGTGCTTGCTTGACAAACATTCCCTTCCATGATTGTAGTCCTCAGGCAGCCCCCTCTAGTATGTACTGTACTTATCCCCATTTTACAGATGGAGACATCCTCAAGTTTAGATAGTTAAATGACTTACCTAAGGCCATACAGCTAAGAAGGTGGCAGAGCCAGGATTTGAAGTCAAGCAGCCTGGCACCAAAACTCACGTTGTTAACCACTGTACAGATGGTGACACCTTGTTGCCTAGAGATGTGTGAAAAGCTTCAAAGAGGAGGTGTGGTTTGGGCTGGGTTCAAAGGATAAGCAGAAGCTTGCTAGGCAGAGAGAAGTGTGGAGGAAGTTCATCTCCCGGGGTCCAGGGCATCGTGTGATGGCCACGCTGTGATGGCTATGCTGTGATGGCCACACTGTGATAGCCACGTGGTGAGCTGCGAAGGGCTGACCGGTGAGTGAGGGAGGGGAGGGAGAGGACCCAGGAGCATTGGCTGGGGGATGTGGGGCTCCCAAATGTGTACCTGTATCCTGTGAGCATAGGGAGTACTAGGAGGAGGGAGTGCTGGATCACTGGAAATGACCTTGGCAACCTGTGTCTTCAGTGTTGGTGGTTTTATCCAAAGAAATGGCATCTGAACGAAGGGTGGGAAGTTGGGAGACTTGAGAGTTTAGGAAATAGAGTCAAAGGACCAGATAACAAAGGAGGGAAGGGCTTCAGGTTTCTTCCTAGTTGGAATAAAGTAAATTTCTATTGCTGAGCACAATTGGCTTTTTTCATGGTGAACATGGTTCTTAGAAAACTCCTCCTAGCATGTGCTGGTTTCTGCTAGGAGTCTCTTTAAAGAGACTCCCGCTAAGTTAAGGGATTTGATGTTTATTGGGTGCCTGTAAGAGGCCAGATGATGTTAAATGCATGATGTATATTATGTCATTGATTATTAATGTTGCTCTAAAAAAAGGACAAGTTAGTTGTCCCGACCTAGGCACTGGTAATTCTTGAATGTTGGTGCACATTCATTCTTGCATTCAACATATGTGTGTGTGGGTGTGTGGGTGTGTGTATTAAAGATTTTATTTATTTATTTGACAGAGAGAGAGAGAGAGAGAGAGAGAGAGAGAGCAAGCACAAGAAGGGGGAGCGGCAGGGAGCCCAGGGCAGGGCTCAATCCCAGGATCCTGGGAGCATGACCTTAGCTGAAGGTAGATACGCCTAACCAACTGAGCCACCTTGGTGCCCCTAACATATTTTTTTAAAAGCTGACCACATGGCAAGCACTGCCAGCTGCTGGGAATAGAAGTGTGAACAAAACAAAGTCTCTGCCTTCATGGAGCATATAGTCAGGCATCAGGCTCAAATGAAGCACATGGAAGACACAGATGGGCGCCCAGCTGCATCCCCAGGAAGTCTGATACAGTAAGTCTGCATCTGGGGAATGTAGAAGACAGCTAGGGCTGCCTCCAATTGGGTGGCTTAAAACAGAATTTTATATTCTCGCAGTTCTGGAGGCTAGAAGTTCAAAATCAAGGTGTCTGCAGGGCTCTGCTCCTTCCAGAGGTTCTTAGGGGAGGATCCCACCTTGCTTCTTCCTTGGCGCTCCTTGGCTTGTAGCTGCTTTAGACCATTCTCTGTCTCACTTTCACCTGGTCTTCTTCCTGTGTCCATCTATACCTTATCTTTCCTCTATGTCTGTCGTGTTTCTGTTTTCTGTTCCCATGAAGATGCCAGTCATTGGTTCAGGGCCCACCCTAATCCAGTACAACCTCACTGTACCTTGATAATATCTGTAAAGACCCAATTTCCAAAAAAAAAAAAAAGTCACATTCTGAGGTTCTGAGTAGATATGGATTTTGGGGAGACATTATCCAACTCAGCACAGGAGGAGGCCTTGATTTTTCTGTGAATTCTCAGAAGATTCCAGTGCCCATGATCAGCTAAGTACAGTTGCAGAAACCCTGAACTATAAATCCTCAGGGGAAATGGAGTCCCAGCTGGAGAGACTCAGGGGTAGTGGGAGTGGCTCCCCTATTGACCTGTGTCAGGCTGCGTGGTGGGGTCAGGGTGCCCAGGTGTGAGGGATGTGGTCACATCAGGAAGTGCCGAAATGAGCTTGGGGACAGTTTTTTAAAAGCCTGTGAGGGTTGTCTGTGGGGGCGTTGGGAGGTCTCAGGGGGCAGGGGGGTAGGAAGGGACCACGGAGAGGTAGGCACACATGTCTTTGACCACAGTTGGATGCCCAGCAGCTGTGGCCGGGCCTGTCACAGAGTATACCCTGGAGGGCAGTGGCTCCTGGGAATGAGGACGAATGTGTCCAGAGCTGGCCCTTTCCTGAGTTCAAGGGGCCAGTGAGAGATGTGGTGGCTTGAGGTGACCTTTCTGTCCTCTAGAAATAAACTACAAGCTTACGGGTCAACAGGAGGGGATGTCACCGACATTGTTGGCTCCCTGTGCCGCAAGACACCCCCTCCTGAGTGTTGAAATAGTATTCTCGCCGAGATGTTGGTTGTTTACCGAAAATACCTCCTAGGGCTTTATGAAGCAATTGGGGCAGAGAGGGGAAGGAGGGTGATCTTCGAGCCTCGCAGGGCCTCTCAGGTCAGTGGTGTGTTCTCCTGAGGCCTCTGAAGAACCAACCTACGCCCCTCCCCTTTCTTTCTCCCTTTTAATTTGCAAGTCTCCACTTCCTGTTGGTCACCTTGGTTACACATGGTGTTTCTTCATGTCTTGCTACTCTTTGTTCTCAGGCAGACACGATCCTTCAAGCTGTTTCCCAACCAGCTGGCCCAGTGCCTGGAGGCCCAGCCTCCCTAGGGAGGCAGCAGTTGGCAGCCCTGAGCATGGTGGGAAGCACAGAGGAGACCGGTGTGGTTTTCCTTCAGTGGCTGGTGTGGGGGAGCAGCTCAGCCCTGCTTTTGCACCTTGGGCCATTCATGAAGTGGTTGTCACACTCGGTGCAGTGTCACAGCCCACGCCCAGCCAGTTCCTCTGATGTCTAAGTCCAAGATTTGCCACTTAGGTGCAGCATGGCTTCAGTTCTCTGGGTGCCAACCAGTACCGGTGGTGGTCCCACTGACTGTGTCCACCTCAACAGAGTGAGTGCTGGGCTGGAGAGCCCAGAAGGAGTTACAGTTGTCAGGAGGGTGATCAGATGATGGGAGAGAGAACTGGGGGCATGTGTGTGTGTGGAGAAACGAGACTGGAGGGGCATATACCCACCTGTGTAGCTGTTCACATTTACCTCTCAGTGGTGGGATTCCTGCTGAATTTAATTTTCTTTGTACTCATATATGTGTTTTCTATAATTCCTATAGTAATCAGATATTTTATAATCAGTTAAATATGACATTACTTTGGAAGGAAAACACAAACCTAAACTATCCCATGGAAGCTACAGAACAGCATTAGAAGCATGGAGTCAGAAAGGCCAGATTCAGATCCATCCATCACTTATTAATGGGGTGAGGTGACCGTAAGCAAGTTGCATAGCCTCTCTGAGCTGTCCTTGTCTGGAATACTGGGACGAAGATAATCTCCACCTTGTTCGGCCTGTTGGAGGATGAGAGGACAATGCATGGGACACAGTACCTGGCAAATGAGATACATATGTATTTAAAATTATGTATATAACACATGCATATAAAATGGGAGGTTGTATAGAGTTGTTCATCACAATGGGTGATTCTAGATATGCAGGAAGACCAGAGAGGAGGTATATAAGCCTGGGGATGCTGAATTCTAGGGAAAAGAGAAAGCTCTGTCCTTGCCTTGGGGTGGTGGCATGTGCCTCAGTCTACCCAATGTAATAGATGGTTTCCAAGTGTTTGCAGAGGGTTGGGAGTTGCCAAAATTGTTAAATATATACGTATATATTTATATATATTACATATATATGTATTTAGGAATTTATATATATTTTTTCCAGGAAAAAAAATATAATATATGAGGTAGGGCAGTTGTAAGGAGGATTTAATTTGGAGCCCAGTCCCTAGACCTCACAAGGCAGGGCACTCAGCTCCTGGCTGCCTGGGTGAGCTGGCATCTGTACCCTCTTGTGCCATTCCTAGGCTCCTAATACCATAGCTGTGTGGAAATTCTTACCAGGGCAATTCTGCAGGTGGAAGCAGTGGTTTTTTTGTTTGTTTGTTTTCTTTTTTTTCTTATCTCCATGAGCTTTTCAGTAAATCTTTTGCTTCACATCATCAAGCTTGGAGTTGAGCCAGGGATTTTCTCTGGAGTTTCACCTTGCAGACACATTGGGGTTTGATGTTCCCAGAATACCAGTGCCCAGCTGCCAGCACCCTAAAGTACCTCTCCCAGAATGTGCTCTCTGGGATGTTACTCTGCACTTCCCCCCGGCCCCCACCACCAAAAGTGATGGTGGTGATGGTGATCTGTGGTTAAACAGATTTAACCTTGAGTTTCCTAAAACTATGTTTTTTCCTGAACATGTTTCAGGGCTTCCAGTGAGCTGATAAATGATTCCTTTTAGGAAGGAACAAAGTAGTACGCAGTATATAGTATGGCTCGAAGATCCCTTCGAGCGAACCTTGGGTCTGGGATGTCACAGAACACACATTGGGAAACATTGCCTCTGAAATGTCTGAGTATAGACTGTATAATTTATCACTTTGAAGTTCCCAGTCCCTTGTAAAACACTACCGGCTTCCTCTCTGTTCACTCTCTATTGCTATTGGGTAGACTGAGGCACATGCCACCACCCCAAGGCAAGGACAGAGCTTTCTGTCACCCCTAGAATTCAGCATCCCCAGGCTTTTATACCTCCTCTCTGGTCTCCATGAGTATCTGGAATTGTACGCTATGATCGTTTCATTCAATCTAAGATCAGGAACAACTCATTTTTACTTACCTTTTCATTTCAAGTATTTGCCTTTGTCCAAATTGGAACATTTTGGTAATTATAAAGTGTCTCTTTTGTGTCAAGTAGTGGGGTCACAGAGTTGAGCAAAATGAACCCATCCCTTTCTTCCTGATTGTTTACAGTTGAGGAGTGAAAAAAGACACTAAAAGTGAACGGATGGATGGATGGACGGACGGATGGAGCAAAGTTCTAGATGCTTAGAGAATATGTGACAGGGGCATGACCAGGAAACACATTTCAGAAGTGACTTCTCAGCTAGATCTGAAGGAAGAGTGGGTTAACAATGAGAAGTAGAACCATAAGGCAGTTAGAGAACAACACAGTGCAGGACACCAGGGGTTAAAACGAAGACTTCCCTTCCTCCCTTAATAGTAGAAAACAGGGGTGACTGGCTGAGCTTTTACAGTGCACGTGACCTCCAAACTCCTCTGAGGTTAGCCTCAAAATGCCGGCAGAACCTGTGTGTGAAGAGCACAGGCTGAATTTTCTCCCCCATCTGTCTGTCCTGCAGCAGTGACAGGCCAGGGTCCTTGCCCAGCTGTCCTGGCCATGGGCTGGGGCCTGTTGAACTGCACTTCAGCCTGGCCTCACTGGTTCTCCGGGGCATATCTGAGCCCAGCCAGGTGGAGAGTGTTTGCTGCCTCTGGCAAGGTCACTGCCTCTGTGGGGGAGGGGAGACACAGGCCTGCAGGCTTCCGAAGCCTGTCCAGGCAGCCCGCTGCCTCTGCGTGCGTCCCAGCTTGGGCTTTGCAGGCCTTGTGATTCACTTGTCCTTGGCCTTTCTCGGAGCACTATCCTTCTCAGATAATCCTCTTTCAGCTTTGGAACCCCCAGACAGAGCTCTTGGTCAGCAAGCAGAGTGGTTTCTAAAGCCTTTCTGGACGTGTACCACCTTCCTTTCCCCCAGAATGGTGCCTCTAGTCATAGAAGTGTCCCTCATCACAGCGGAGTTTCCCACTCAGGGCAGTCCCCGCGACACACTCCTCATTAGTCCCCCCAGGAAAGATACAGGACTGGACAAGGGTGTCAGGGGTGGGGCTGGGATGGCCACAGGCAAAGAAAGCATTCCTCCAGCAGGTGTTGGCTGGGGTCACACCTGTATTCATCACGAAGAACACTCCATTCCATTCGTGTGTTCATATATTCATTCACTCATTCGGTAGGTATTCATTAACCCTTTCTGTGTGCCACATGCCGGGGGTACAGCCGAGACCTGGAGAGAAAAGTGGCTCCTTCTCTCACAGAGATCACTTTCTGCAGGTGGAAGGAGGAGGACAGTTAATAAGCAGGTAGACCGTTTACTTGACAGCCACTGTGCAGTGTGGGAACACGTGGGCTGCTGTGGCATGGAGGGAGGTCAGGGAAGGCCTGTCTGATGAGTTCCAGAACAGACCCTGCAAGGAAGAGAAATGGCCCAAATGTCCAGAATGGAGGTCTGGTGGAGTCACAACACAACCTTACTAGGATGAAAGGCTCAGCTGCTATTCATGGTTTCCATGCCATCTGAAAGGGGAAGTGGATTATGATCCACTTGTAGATTATGATTCCACTTTGTGGAAGTTTGCACAGAGAAAAACAGCCGAATAAGACCTCTCTGTGCATGAGAGATCAGTAGTGATATTTGTTATTTTTTTCTACGTTCAAAAATTTGTCAGTGAATATATAATTTATGACTAGTAAAAAGCAAAAAAAAAAAAAAAAAGAAAAGAGAAAGAACACTACTGAGTTGGACCTGAGTGAGACCTTGCATCTTGTAAGGACAAGGTGGGAGATTTAGCACGGGGCTCGCATGGGGCATGTTCTTAGAAACGGTGATTTTCTCATGGTGATGATGTGTGGTTGCCCAGGCATCCTTGGGGATACATTGTGAGCTGGGCCTTAATATGGTAAGTATCCAGGCCCTCCCTGCTTTTCTTTTCAGACTGGAAACACAGTAATTAAAAATTCATATCGGTTACACATTGAATGTTTTTTTAAGTTTCAGTCTTTTCTTTTTAATGTTATTTACTTTTTTTTTTAAGATTTTATTTATTTGAGAGAGAGCATGTGCGAGAGAGCACAAGCAAGGGGAAGAGCAGAGGGAGAGGGAGAAACAGACTGCCTGTTAAGTAGGGAGCCTGACATGGGCCTTGACGTGGGGCTCAATCCCAGGACCTTGGGATCATGACCTGAACCGAACCGAAGGCAGACGCTTAACTGACTGAGCCATCCAGGCACCCTAATTTGTTTTTATTAAAAAATAATTGACATGCAATGTTATATTAGTTTCAGGTGTCTAACATGGTCATTAGACAATTCTATACATTAAGCTGTGCTCACCATAAATATAGTTACCATATGTCACCATGCAGTGTTATTACAGTATAGTGACTGTATTCCCCATGCTCTAGTTTTCATCCCTGAAACAATCTATTTTTTAATTGACGTAACATTATATTAGTTTCAGGTGTACAACATAAGGATTGAATATTTTTATACATTGGGAAATGATCACCACATCAAGTGTAGTTATTAGCATTTTCACTTCACAGTTACATTTTTTTTCTTGTGATGAGAACTTTTAAGATCAACTTTCAGCAACTTTCAAATGTACTACAATACCGTATTCCTAACTATAGGCACCACGCTGCACGTTACCCCCCAGCATTCATTTACTTTATACTTGTAAGTTTGTACCTTTTGACTGTCTTCACCCATTTCACCCATCTCCCACCTCGGACACTCCTCTGACACCTCTGACACCTCTGACACCTCTGACAACTCCGACAACTCCCAGTCTGTTCTTTGAGTTTGTTTACTTTGAGTGTTTTTTAAAAAATCCACAACGTCGAAAGCATGAAAATAAAAATCACACAAGATCTGAGCCTTCCAAGATACCGCTGTTAACATTTTGTTGTATATATAACAATTTTTTCTTGTCTATTGCTACTGTTTTGTTTTTGTTTTTTACTATTACTCTTTTTAAAAACCAAAATGAACTACTTTGATAACATAAGCAGTTTTCTGTAGGGCAGATTCCACCCCCACAGCTGAACTGCATCATGGCCACCTGTCCCCGTGTCCCTGGATGGCTCCTGTCCAGATGTAGCAGAGGAGCCGTTTTCTCCCGTCAGGTCCAGGTGATAAAGGGCCGGTGGCTTGGGAGAGAGTTTCTGGAAGCCTCTGCCTGTGCCGCTGCCTCTAGTCATCGGTGCCCCCCCCCCCCTTCTGATGTTGCCCCTGCCCTGCTGGGAGGAAGGTCACTGCCTGGCCCGGTTCCTGCCCCTTCCCGCCCACACTGGCTGCTGAGCGCCTGCCAAGTGCCTGCCTAATCCGGGAGGGCTTTATAGGCCGCCCCTCGCAGGCTGCTCTTTTGTTTCTGGAATCCAGGCCCCTGGATAGGAGGGGTGGCTTCGTTCACCCTGGCTGCTGCTGGCTGCCTAGGACTTTAAGCCGACTTAGGTCAAAAGTGTTTGGGGAGGAATGCGGATCTTTAGAGCAAAGCCTTTATAATGAAGGCCTTTCCCCCCCTAATTGGGTTACAGAAGGATTCAGCCGGGCTCTCAAACTAAACACGGTAGGTAGGCGTGCTGGCGTTCCACGTTGTTGGTTTGCGAAGGAATCACCCTTCTCAGCACCAGAAGCTGAGGCCGGGAGCCCCTCATTCCATTTGGCTTGGGGGTTCTCTGAAGACCTGGGCTGGGTAGGTTTCCTTTCCTGCGGAAGCCCTCGGGCCCAGCTGTAAACCCTCAGGTAGAAAGCTTCAGTCCACCCAACAAAACGTGTTCCTTTGAGAGTCCAAAGAGCTTTTGACAGAGGCAGATAAGCTCAGTTTATCTCAAGTTTGATTGCCTAGCTTGAGGAAGAGGCCACTAAAGCTTGCTGATTGCTATTAAGTGCCAAATACTTTACAGTTGTGGCAGCGTGACCCCCGATTTTCAGATGAGGGCACCGAGGTTCAGAATTCACATGGCCAAGGTTAATAAATAGTGGAGTTCAGATTCCGTCCCGGAGCTGCCTAACGTAAGTCTGTGCCAAGCCGCTCCCCAGTATGTGGAGAGAGGAGTGTATTTGGTACAGGGAGTATATTACTGCATTCATTCTTTTTTTTTTAGTGACTGTTTCAGAGCAGTGTGAGGTTCACAGCAGTATCTTTTTTAAAAGATTTTGTTTATTTGACAGAGCAAGAGTGTACAAGCAGGGGGAGCAGCAGAGGGAGAAGGAGAAGCAGGCTCCCCACTGAGCAGGGACCCTCCTGCCACCCATATGGGGCTCGATCCCAGGACCCAGGATCGTGACCTGAGCCAAAGGCAGACGCTTAGCTAACTGAGCCACTCAGGCACCCCTTGGTTCACAGCAACATTGAGCAGAAGGTACAGAGATATATAATATACCACCATATATATCCATATACCACCTGCTCCCACATTTGCACAGCCTCCCTCGTATCCACGTGCCCCACCACACCACAGTGGTACATTGGTTACAATTGATGAACCTCAGTGACACATCATTGTCACCTCAAGGTCTGCATTAGGGTTCAGTCTTGCTGTACATTCTGTGGGTTTTGACAAATGTATAATGACACATATCCACCATTGTAATATTATACAGAGAAGTTTCGTTGCCCTGAAAATCTTCTGTCCCTCACCCACCCAACCCCCCGGCAACCACCACTCTTTTTACCCTCTCCATTGTTTTGCCTTTTTCAGAATGTCCTAGAGTTGGAATCATATAATATGAAGCCTTTTCAGATTGGCTTCTTGCACATAGTAATTTAAGGTTCCTCCTGCCTTTTCCTGACTACTCATTCTTTTTTCACCCGCACACATAGTTCTTGAGCACCTGCCCCTGTGTCAGGCACACACTGGGCATGGGGTAAATGGTGCAGGCAAAACGGACACGGCCCCCACCCTCAGGAGCAAGAGTCAGTACGAAGACACACATAAATAAGTAAATATTTGGCCATGAGGAACAGCTTGCTATGAGAACCAGGGGGACCTGATGTGAAATGATGAGGGGTCAGAGAAAACCTCTTTTAGGAAATGACGTTGAAACCAGTATCTGAGCAATGAGCAGAAATGGGGATGGAGAAACGGGGATAAACAGCCGTTCTAGCTTTCAGAATCCTGGCCACTTTTGACGCCAGCGTCTTCTGGGAAGCCCTATCTGCTTACTCCTCCTTGACATGTATTGTTGCCCGTTCCAAAGGTCCATAACTTTTTTATTTCTTTTATGCACGAATTCTTCCTTTGAGAATCGGCTCAAGCCAGTGGTTCCTTTTCCCAGAGAAGTATACAGAGGGAAGAACTACAGTGTGTTGCTTTGAGCACTCTTCTCCCAATTAACCCAAGAGAAATGTCCAGAAGCATTAAGTTTGGCTGAGTTGAGCAGGGAGGGAAGTTAGGACTTTGCATATCTTCCTTGTTGTGTTTTGGGACTTTGAACTGCCCTGATGAGGGCCAGGCAGCCTGGGACAAAGGTTAGTTGTCTGATTTCCGGCAGCTGCTGCCTTGGAACACCAAGGATCTGTGATTGTGATTGCTTCTTGTCAACAGCCTCTGAGCCCTCTGTCAAGAAGAAATACCCCAGTAGCCTGCAAGCTTGTGGGGGCTGCTGGAGGGTGGAAAGGGAGGCTGCTTTTGGAGCTATAGCTGCCCCACTGGCCGCAGCTACCAGCTGTCTGGCCATAGTCTTAGAGGATCCCAGCTGAGAGGTCTTCATGTATAGCCACCCTGCCTTTGTTGATGCCCTGCTCTAAGCCCTTCAGCGGCTCTCTCTGTTGCCCTTAGGACAGGCTAGATATCTTAGCAGGACACGCAAGATAGGACTGTGCCCACCACCCCCACCTGCCCTGTCCAGGGACACCCTACCTGTCTCTGTAGAGTGCTCCAGATTCCCTGGGGGGAACACCTGGGTAACTTTGCAAGTGCTGTCTTTACTGCTGAGCTTCTTTACTTCCTGCATCTTCAACAGGTCAATTCCTAGACATCCTTCCAAATCTTGCCTGGATACATCTCTCCTTTTTTTTTTTTTTTTAAAAAAAAAAGATTTTATTTATTTATTCATGAGAGACAGAGAGAGAGGCAGAGACATAGACAGAGGGAGAAGCAGGCTCCCTGCAGGGAGCCTGATGCAGAACTCTATCCCAGGACCCAGGGATCACAATCTGAGCCAAAGGCAGATACTCAACCACTGAGCCACGGGCCACCCAGGTGTCCCACATCTCTCCTTCTTGATGTTCCCACTGACCACTCCTCTAGACCAGTGGGGCCAGGGCATTCGCTACTCACTACCAGGACCAGGATGCAGTTCCTCTTTCCATCCCCGTCCTCCCCATCCCTGTTGTCATTTCTTCCACAACTGGTTATTGGGCACCTGACAATGTTCCCTAGTCACCCTAGGGTGCTGACCAAATGGTAAGGAGCCAATCAGACCCAAACCCTGCCCATAAGGACTTTGAGATCCTACGTTGACCACATAAATTCATCAAACACTGGAGATAAATAATACACAGAGAAGTCAAGGTTCTTCTTTAAAGAAGTTAAACTGACGATAAAAGATCTTCTCCATGATTTAAACAACAACAAAAAATCAGGGGAGACTGGCTGGCTCAGTTGTTGCATCTTGTGACTCATGATGTCCAGGTTGTGAGTTCAAGCCCCATATTGGGTGTAGAGGTTACTTAAAATGAAGGGTTGAGAAAGTCTTGTGGTCTCAGATCAGTTGCACTTAAGTAAAGCCTGGGGTCTCGAGACTTTTTCAAACTCAGTTTCTTTATATGTAAACAAAAGGGAGAGGCAGTAATTTATTCACCATGGAGTACCTTCCATGAGCAAAGCTCTAGGGTTACCAAGAGAGCCATCCTGGCCTCCATAGGGGAATAAGCCAGAAGAGAAGAGATCCCAGCAGGAAATCTCAGGTCAGCCTTCACTTCCCCAGAGAAGGCCTCACTCTCACTCCCTCTAAGATGCGGTGCTTTCACTGCATGTAGCCTTCCTTTGTAGTGTTGATCACAGTTTGGACTTGTGTAATTGCCTTATTATTTGATTTCTAGCTCTCTTACTGGGCCATAAACTCTGTGTGAATGGGTGATGTGTCCATCTTATTGTTTTTACAACAGCTTTATTGAGATATAATTCATATGCCATAAAATCACTCTTTTAAAGGATACAGTTCAGTTGCCTTTAGTGCATTCAGAGTTGTGCAGCCATTAACACTATCTAATTTCAGAATATTTTCATGATCCCAAAGAGAAACCCCGTATCCATTAGCAGTCACCCCCCATTAACCTCCACCCAGCTCTAGCTCCCAGCAACCACTAACGTTATTTTCTGTTTGTGTGGATTTGCCTATACCAGACATTTCATATAAATAGGATCACAATATGTGGCCTTTTATGACTGGCTTTTCTTCACATAGCATGTTTGCAAGGATCATGTTCATGTCCTTTCTTTTTTATGGCCAAATAATATTGTGTTGTATGGATATGCTACATTTTGTTTATCCCTTGATTCCCTGATGCACGTTTGGGTTGTTTCCGTTTGGAGGCTGTTATTGATGCAGACTAGCTGGGTCCAAGGACCCAGAAGGGGTCCTGCAGAGCCAGCCAAGAGGGTCCTTGGCTTCTCACAGGATAGAAATTAAATGTGAGCCAAGAGGAAGTGAGAGCAGTTTGTTGAAGACAGAGCAGATACAGACAGAGCATCTGGGAGGCTCAGAAAGGAAAGAAGAGTGAGTCTCCTCTTTGCTTGGGGCCTGGGGTTTTTATTGACGATGGTGGTCTGGTGCAGTGTCTTCTCAGGCATCCAGGAACAAAGAGGGGTGTTTAGGTGTCCATAAGTCATTATGCCCTGAGGCCAGGGGTCTTGGTGAGTCATTGGTCTTGAAAAATGTTCATGATGACCCTGCCCCATCACTCCTTAGATGTTATCTGTTGGGCTCAAAGATTCCAAAGAGATTATTAACTCCTCGATCTTTACAAGAAGGACAAATGTTATCTGTACCATAATGCGTCCGTAGGGCAGGAGTGTAGGTCCTAGGAAGGATAGAGACAACAAAAAAGTAGTCTCTCTTGGGATCTCTTCAGTGTCTCTGTCCTGTGAGGGATAATGCTGCCAGAAACATTCTTATACATGTTTTGTGTGGGCATATTGTGGAATTTGTTCGCATCCTCACCAACACTTGTTTATTTTCTGATTTTGTTTTTATAATGGCCATTGTAATGGATGTGAGGTGGTATCTCATGGTGGTTTTGATTTGCATTTCCTAGTGATTAAGTGTTGCACATCTTTTCATGTGCTTATTGGCCATTTCTGTGTCATCTTTGCAGAAATACCTAGTCAGTCCTCTGCCCATTTTTAAATTGGGTTGTCTTTTTATTGTTGAGTTGTAAGAGTTCTTTATATATTCTGGATACCGCCTCTTACTGATACATGATTTCCGAACATTTTCTCCCATTCTGTGGGTTGTCTTTTCACTCTCTTGAAGTCTTTTGAAGCATGAAGATTTTAAGTTTTGAAGTCCTTTGGGACACCTGGGTGGCTCAGTGGTTGGGCGTCTGCCTTCAGCTCAGGACCTGATCCCAGGATCCAGGATTGACTCCCACATCGGGCTCCCTGCATGGAGCCTGCTTCTCCCTCTGCCTGTGTTTCTCCCTTTCTCTCTGTGTGTTTCTCATGAATAAATAAATAAATCTTTAAAAAAATAAGTTTTGAAGTCCAATTTAGATTTTTTTGTTGTTGTTTCGACTTTTGTGTCATATCAAAACCATTGCCTAAGCCATAAAGATTTGTTTTTGTTTTCTTCTAAGAGTCTTACAGTCTTAATCTTACAACTAGGTCTGTGTCTGTCTTTTACTAGATTATATCCTCAGTGCCTGGAATAATGTCTGATATACAGAAGGTACTCGATACTGAGTTAAATGAATGAATTGATATCTCTTGAATGAATGAATGAATGAATGAATGAACAGATATCACTTGTCCCAGAACTGTTGCTACCTAAGTAGAGCCCAGGGCTGTGAAAGTAGCATTGTACAGACAAGGGACTCCAGTTTGTTTTACTCTCACCCCCGTGAACCTACCATGAGCGAGCTCCCACAGTTATTTTTCTGCCAGGTCTTTGTTTCCAGTTTTTCCTCGATTTTGCGTCTCTTTAGTTTATGTACTCGCCCGAATGTAGCTATGGCATTTCCTAAATTAACCATGTTGGGCCTACTTTGGTTCAATTGCAAATAGAATAGATATATAAGAAAATCTTTCCTGTCATAAAAATCTTGGTTGGTTTGATATTTCTCTTGTTGGCTTTTCTTGTGTTAGAGAAATAAATTGGGATAACGTGGCAGTACACAAATTACAAAGTGAAAGTTGCTTCCTGGTGGAGAAGTATGTTTGGAATTTACTTTTAGGAAAAAAGTGTACATGTAAGCAGAGAGCGGAAAGGTAAAATGAAAGCCAAGGAATCTGGATGAAGGTTATTTTAGGAATTCTTTATACTATTAACAGCTTTTTGTACCTTAAATATTTTTTAAAAATCATCTCTCGCAGTCTCACCTACAGAGAAAATTAAGCTGGGGACCCTGAGAGGTGCCTGTGTGCTGGTGTTTACATTCATCTTTCATTTAATCCTCAACCGTTGAAAAATGACAAAAGTGAAGGCAGGTGACCAGGCTGGCACAACTTGGTTGATAGTACAACCGGAATTTGGATGCTGGTCTCTGACCTCCAGTCCTGTGCTCCTGTACATGCTAATCTTTTCCCCAGGGAATGACTGGGGTCGTTGGCACCTGTTACCTCCTTCACCTGCCTCTGCCATCCTATCCTTGACACTTCATAAACCTGTGCTCATTGAGGGCAGATGGGAGATGGTCCGGGAGTTTCTGGAATGGGGGCGCGGGACTACCATCCTGGTACTGGAAGGAAAACAAACAGGGTGTGGAGGGAATCTCTGCCCTTTAACCAGCCAGCAGATAGGCCCCCCCGTGTCTTGCTTTCCTGGGGCATCTGAGGCTCTCGAGGGGCAGCCCTGACCCCCTCCTTCTGTCCTGCCTGTCCTCCAGGAGCTGAAGCTGCCCGCCTTCCGAGCCCACTCCCCACTCTTGAAGAGCCGCCGGTTCTTTGTCGACATCTTGACCCTGCTGAGCAGCCACTGCCAGCTGTGCCCCGCGGCCCGGCACCTGGCCGTCTACCTGCTGGACCACTTCCTCGACCGCTATAACATCACCACCTCCAAGCAGCTGTATGCCGTGGCGGTCTCCTGCCTCCTGCTCGCAAGTATGTGCACTCACTGCTTCCTGCTGCCCCCCTCCTTGGAGCCTGGGTGCTCCCAAGTCATTTTACATTTCTGAGGTCTTTGCACGTCTTCTGTGTCCATCCTTTGCTGAGTGCGAACTATAGTGGTAATAATCAACATTTTCTTTAGCATTGGTTATGTACCAGGCTAAGTGATGAGGATTTTAGCCACTTGGTCTTAATAAATCCGCACCGTAACCCTAGGAGATGGACATTTGATGGTACCCCCATTTAACCGAGGCACGGAGAGATTAAGAAGCTTGCCTTGGGTCATCTAGCTTAGTAGATAGCAGGTAAAATTTGAACCCAGAACTGTGAGAGCCAGAACCTGTGCTCTTTTGGTCCGTGTTACCTGCTTCCTTGCATGAGGCCTCTGAACGTGCTAGAAGGAGAATCTCTGTTCTTCGGGGTATTTGGAAATGTGACTGCTTGACTGGGGCCAAGCAGGGCCCACTGTGTTGTCACCAGGCCTGGACACTGGCCTCCTAGGGTTTGCATCTTCCAGCAAGGCCTCACAAAACACACAACATACCTTTGACAGTCCGTCTACCTGCCTTGGTAGAGACTACCACATGACTATGCTGCTCAGGGGATGTGCTTAAAACACGGTTCTGTCCTGTCATCCTACCATCCTGCCGCTTAGAATCCACCCCCTGGTTTACCGGCAGTCTGAGGGTAGGGATCAGCTGTCAAGGTCCTGTCTCTCTGACCTGGTGCATCTCTAGCCAAGCCCCCTGCTGTCACAGAACTTTGCATGCACTGTCTCTTCTGCCTGGAGAACTTCCCTATCCCACCCCACCCCACCTGTCTGGTCCTAGTTAAATGTCACCCAGGCCCTGCATCCCTGAGAAAGCCTTCCCCCGTTGCCCTAGGCAGGTGAGGTCTCCCTGATAACACATTTCCATGGCATCCTGTATTTTAATTAACATCCATCTCCAGGGCAGCCCCAGTGGCGCAGTGGTTTAGCACCGCCTGCAGCCTGGGGTGTGATCCTGGAGACCCAGCATCGAGTCCCACGTCGGGCTCCCTGCATGGAGCCTGCTTCTCCCTCTGCCGGTGTCTCTGCCTCTCTCTCTCTCTCTCTCTCCCTGTGTCGCTCATGAATAAATAAATAAAATCTTTAAAAAAAAAAAAAAACATCCATCTCCCCCACTAAACAGTGAGTTTAAGGAAAAGTAGGGAACCTAGTACATAATAAGACCTCAGAAAAAATATTGGTGGAATAAAGGAATGAATGAAGCTAGGGCCCCGCACTTCTCCAAGGCGCCTTGACGCAGAGGGGCAATATGCCCCAAAGTGGCTAGCTGTAGTCATGACATTTCCTTGACATCTCTTTCTTTCTCCTTAAAATTCAGCCAGAGTTGATATTCCCCTCCACAATAAGTTGCTGTCCTGTTTTATTAAATCGGCTCCTCCCCAGTCCTTGAGTCTCACAGGTGCTGCGAGGAGATGGTACCCACTTTCTCCTGTGGCTTTGTCTGCTCTTGGCACGCTGCCATGAACCCCTATGGGCACGATCACCTAGTTCTAGAAGCATGGCTTTTGAGTTTTAAACACTCTGTATTGTTTTCCACCATGGCACCATCCACCTGCTGTGATGTGTAATCCCTTTCACTGCTTAGAGTTTACAGCCGCCCAGTTTGTCATTTGCTCTACGTTGGGCCAGCTGGATTTCCTGTGTTCTACAGAGAAAGCAGTCTTGCTGGGCGGGAATCCAGCCTGCCTAGTACTTCAAAGTCCCAAATCAACATGCAGCTCTCTTCCGTCTTAGGCTCACAAGACATCCCCATCAGCTTCAGCCGAGGGCAGAATGGGCATCGCGTTTCAGGCGGCCCAGGAGAAGTCTGCACCGTGGCCTTTGGCCTGCTGCTGTCTGTGATCTATGGGCTGCATCGAGGCCCCATGGGGGCAGGGGACTTAGATTTCCATGGGGCCATGGAGGCTGTCCCCCAGCATCTGTCTGGGGAGCAGGGACGTGAGGCGCACACTGGAGACGCCTTTGTGCAGCTGCCGCCATGGCAGAGGGAAGGGGGCCTTGCAGACGGGGCGGCAGACGCCCTCACCCACATGTCTGAGGGCAGCAGCCAGCCTGGGGCGGCAGGAACGGATTTTTCAGGACACCTGCCATATGCTCAGAGGCCTCAGGAAAGAAAAGTTTCCATGACAGCCTGAAATCCTATTGAATGCTCCTTCCCCTCTCCCCAAGCTGACTGTAAGCCACAAGGGGGGTCACCTTGCCTCAGAAAGCTTTGAGTTCTGCTAATTCAGTACCAAATAATTCCTCAATAAGAAGAGCTACAGTTCTTGCCCCCACCTGTCAGGTCTTCAGGCTTTAGAGCTTCCTCCAGATAAAGGCCTTTGCACAGATGCAACCTTGTACCTATGTACAGCCCCTCTGCCCCTTCAAAGTAAGGGTCAGTCAAGGGGTCTGTGTACAGGCCAATGGAAAAGGCGGGGGGGGGGGGGGGGAAGCAAGAACTTATAGGTTGTTCCGTGGTGGACAAGTGGCAAAGCCACCCCTTGGTCTTCCAATGACTGAGTTAACTGTCTGCATTTCCTACACAGGATGGCATCCTACTCTAAATATAGTCTAGATATAAATATACTATAAGAATAGGAGAGCCACTCTCTCTACCCTCTGCTCCATCTTCTACAGCTTCCCTCCCCCTCTGTCTTTTTTTTTTTTTTCCTCCCCCTCTGTCTTTTTGCAGTTGTAGTAGTTGCTTAATTGAAAGGATAATTTGGCAGGATGGAGACCTTACAACTCCCAGGTGAGTTGGCTTTGACAGTGTGCCATGCCTGTCATCCCTGCAGCAATAGTTTTGTTACTTACTGGTCCCTCTCCGTGCACCCAGCCCTGTGCCAGGCACTTAACACTCATGTCATGTGGAATCCTCTCAACCAGCTTATGTGCTTGAGCTGTCATCTGCCCATTCTGTAGGCTCAGAGAGGCTGAGTAACTTGCCGAGGGTCACACAGCTCAGAGTTTTGTTTATTTTTAATTGCAGTAAAATTCCTATCACAACATGAAATTTACCATTGTAACCAATGTAAAGCGTACAGTTTCAGGGCATGTAGTACATTCACACTGGTGTACAACCATCCCCTCTCTAGTTCCAGAACATTTTCATCACCTTAAAAGGTACCCTTGTATCCATTAAGTGGCCACTTCCCATTCCTTCCCACTCCTAGCCCTGGCAACCACTAATCTATATGGATTTGCCTATTCTGGATATTTCATATGAAAGAGTCACATAATAGTGAGCTTTAGTGTCTGGTTTCTTTTACTTAACATTTTCAAAGCTTATCCAAGTTGTAGCACACGTGAGTACTCCCTTCCTTGTCAAGGCCGAATGACGTCCTGTTGTATGGATATACCACAATTTGTTTAGCCTTTGTCTTTTGATGGACATTTGGGTTGTTTCTGCCATTTGGCTATTATGATCAGTGGTGCTATGAACATTCACCACCAGCTTTGTTTGGACACCTGTTTTCAGTTCTCTTAGGTATAAACCTGAGAGTGGAATTGCTGATTAGAATTGGCTCTTCGGGATCCCTGGGTGGCGCAGCGGTTTAGCGCCTGCCTTTGGCCCAGGGCGCGATCCTGGAGATCCGGGATCGAATCCCACGTCAGGCTCCCGGTGCATGGAGCCTGCTTCTCCCTCTGCCTGTGTCTCTGCCTCTCTCTCTCTCTCTCTCTCACTGTGTGCCTATCATAAATAAATTAAAAAAATTAAAAAAAAAAAAAAAAAGAATTGGCTCTTCAGTGCAGCCCAGGTGGCTCAGTGGTTTAGCGCTGCCTTCAGCTCAGGGCATGATCCTGGAGGCCCCGGATCGAGTGCCATGTCGGGCTCCCTGCATGGAGCCTGCTTCTCCCTCTGCCTGTGTCTCTCATGAATAAATAAATAAAATCTTAAAAAAAAAAAATTGGCTCTTCAACGTTGAACTTTTTAAGGAAACTCAAGAGTTTTGCTGTTGCCTGGCTGTTGCTGCTCAGAGATGACTGGGTGTTGACTCCTTGGCCCCAGGACAAGGAGCAAACTGAGGCAGGAGGAAGGGTGGGAGGGGCGCCTGGGTGACTCCGTCGGTTAAGCCACTGACTATTGATTTCAGCTCCGATCATGATCTCAGGGTCCTGGGATCAAGCCCTGCCATGGCTATGTACTGATTGTGGAGCCCGCTTAAGATCCTCTCTCTCTCTTCCTGTTCCTCTCCCCCTCCACACTCATCTGTGTGCTTTCTCTCTCTAAAAAAATCTTTTTTTTAAAAGAGAGAGTGTGGGAAAGAAAACCAGGAAGGCCAGAGGCATGACCAGGATGGTCTTTTTGCTAGGGCAGCATGGCCTTAAATGCAAGACATTGTTATTATGATAAAAAAAAAAAAGTATGAAATACATTTTTATTGTTAAAAATTCCAAATGAGGGGCACCTGGGTGGCTCAGTGGTTGAGCGTCTGCCTTTGGCTCAGGTTGTGATCCCAGGGTCCTGGTATCTAGTCCCACATCAGGCTCCCTGTAGAGAGCCTGCTTCTGCCTCTCCTGCCGTGTCTCTCATGAAGAAATAAATAAAATCTAAAAAAAAAAAAAAAAAAAATCCACATGAGTAGCACTTATATAAAAAAAAATTTCTTTCCCCCAAACCTGTGGTCCTTTTGCTACAGTTTGATCTGTATACTTCCAGACCCAGACTTATTTATGTGTTTTCATAATTGGGAAAATAAATCTATTTTCATTTATAAGGAGGAAAAATGAATCCTATATTATACCCATATGAACTGCCCAGTAAACAAAATTGTAAGATTCTCCCCTTCCCCCTGCCTTTTTTATTTTCTCTTCCTCTCTCTCTATAGAGATATAGATGAAATAGATTAGATAGATAGATAGATAGATAGATAGATAGATATAGATATAGATATAGATATAGATATAGATATAGATAACCCCAGCTCCATCATACTTTCTCTTCTGGACTATAAGTCCTATCCTGTCCTTCACTGATTGCTTCTGGTACATGAAAGGCAGGAAAAGCTAAGGGTGACAAGTCTGTTTCTTGGGCGTAAAGTCCTGACTTTCAGGTTTTCGTAGGTGAGGCTGAGTCCTCTGCTAGCCTTCATCTCAGCTCTCCTCCTCCTCCAGGAGAGGGGAGCATCAAGCAGGGGGTGGTCACATGGCCTTTCTGCAAGGCACTGGCCCTCTAGCAGGCCAGGATCCTTTAGCCCAGAGTGAATCTGTCATGTTCTGCTGCATGTACTTGGAGAAAGGCTCATCTTCCTACCGTATATTTTTATTTTTACTTATTTCTTTTTTCTTCTTTTTTTTTTTTTTTTTTACTTATTTTTTTTTTTAAAGATTTTACTATTAGAGACAGAGAGAGCACGCACACAGGAGTGAGGGAGGAGCTAGGGGAAGAGCAGAGGGAAAACTAATCTCCAACAGACTCCACACACTGAACACAGGACTCAACGTGGGGCTCAATCCCACGACCCCAAGATCACGACCCAAGCTGAAACCAATAGTTGGACACTTAACCTTCTGAGCCACCCAGGTGCCCCCCTCCCGTAGATTTTTAAAACTAGAAATGGTATACTCACTTGGATAGTGAGATTCAGAGGATAAAGGAGAAAATCCGCTACCCATCCCATGTGTCAAAGATAGCTTCTGGCAGTAGTTTCTTACATCTTTTTCCCAAATTGACCTGTATTTTCTAGAAATGTTCTGTGCATATAGAGACATAGAGTTAATCCTCATAATTCAAGGATTCTGTACTTGCAAATTGACCCATTCACTAAAATGTATCTGCAACCTCAAAATCAGCACCCACCGAACTTTGGCGGTCATTCACGGACTCTGCAGAGTCACTCCCTGTGCATTTCCCGGCTGAGGTGGAACAAGGCAACCCTGTGCCTTCTTGTTTTCAGAAGAAAACAAAGGTCCTTAAAAAGGGTCGTGCTTAAAAACAAGGGTTCTTTGCTTAGTCTCTTTAGCGCCACATTTTCTCATTTTTCTGCTTTTGGCAGTTTACTGTTTAAAATGGCCCTCAAGGGGTGCCTGGGTGGCTCGGTCAGTTGAGCATCCAAGTGTTGTTTTCAGCTGAAGTCATGATCTCAGGGTCCTCAGATCGAGCCCCCACCTGCTCCGCATCTCTCCTCCTCGCTCGTCCTCTGCCCCCCCCCCACGCAGGTGTGCTTATGTGCTCTCCCTCTCTCCCCACCCCCCCAAATAAATATATCTTTTTAAAAAGTAAATGAAACAGTTCTCATACTGAAGTACTGTCTCACGTTCCTGAGCACAAGGCTGTGATGTGCCATAGAAAGAAAATACGTGTGCTGGGTGAGGTTTATTCAGGCATGAGTTCTCACGCTGCTGGCTGGGAGTTTGGTGATAATGAATTGACAGTATGTTGAACAGAAACTCACAGGTTTTGTATTGACCGATTAAGGAAAACGTGACCAGAGGCTCACAGGAACCTAACCCCATACTTCCCCCCTAGGAATATGGTTCTGTGTCTACTTGTTCAGTGTCCCCAGTGACTTTATAGAACATAGCTTCTGCAGAATGACCAGAATCAACTGTGTATTTACATAGGTGGGTTCATACCAAAAGTGCTTCCTTCGTAGTACACCAGGGACCATCTTTCCTGTCAGTCTGCAGGGTTTTACCTTACTCTGTATTGATGGTAGAGTTCACCATATCATAAACACTGCCGTCTGTTTGATGACTCCTCAATCAGTGGGCATCTAGATTGCCATCGGGTTTTTTTCATTACTGTAAATAATATGACAACAACTATCCTTTTTGCACACGTAAGTATGTCTGTGAGAAAAATGCCCAGAGGTGGAGTTGCTTTGGTCAAAGGTGTGTGCATTTAAGATTTTGAGAGGTAGCAGTAAATTGCTTTGCAGAGGCTTTAACCAACAGGTGAGCTCCCTTTTTTCTTTTTTCTTTTTCCTTTCCTTTCCTTTCCTTTCCTTTCCTTTCCTTTCCTTTCCTTTCCTTTCTTTTTCTTTTCTTTCTTTCTTTCTTTCTTTCTTTCTTTCTTTCTTTCTTTCTTTCTTTCTTTCTTTCTTTCTTTTCTATCTATCTGTCTGTCTGTCTATTTGACACAGAGAACAAGTACAAGCAGGGGAGCAACAGAGTAGAGGGAGAAGCAGACTTCCCACTGAGCAGGAAGCCTGACTCGGGACTCGATCCCAGAACCCGGGGATCATGACCTGAACCAAAGGCAGATTCTTAACTGACTGAGCCACTCAGGGACCCTAAGATCCCTTTTTTCTTAAATTCAACTTAATTTGTGGGAGCCTTTGGCACCACACTTCTCTATCTAAATAAACTATCAGAAGAGGAGCAGTGTGCCTCCCCCATGTTGGCCCCTCACAGGTGTCTACTTGTGGCTGTTCTTCTGTGCTCCCAGCAGGGAGTGCATTTGCATCCCGCCTTTCTGCCTTGTCCTGTCCAGGATGCTCAGATGAGAAACTAATTCCCCAGACCAATTGCTTTTAAGACTCCATAAGCCAGAAAAATCAATAGCCTCATCTCTTTTCAAAGGCACCGATTGAAGCCATTGGCTGTCTGGTACTTATGCTCTGGGCCTCAGGAAATTCTAGGAGAGGCCTGTCTCCCAGTAAAACACCTTCACTCCCCCTCAGTCGCCAAAAATCCCTTCCCTTCCCTCCCCCTGCTTTGACTACTTAGCAACTGCTGCTTCTGAAGAGCAGCTTCCTTGACAGCAGGGAGGGTAGGATGGGGTCTCTCTTGGAGATTTGGAAACTTGAAAGCATTGAAAGCAGTCTTAATCCCCCCGTAGACCCTAGACCCTAGACCCTAGACCCTAGACCCTAGACCCTAGACCCGGATGGAGGAAGGCCTAGGGAAGTTAAGCACACTAGCTCTCCCCAAAACTGGGAGTGCTTGAAATGCCTCTAGGGCACTAATTATAGCCAGCAGATGCAAAGGGGGCCATTTTTCCAGGTGGCCTTTTTAGGGGTGTTACTTTGGACAAAGCATGAGATTTATTGATTTTATTTACAGGATTATACCCAAATCTGCAAGGAAAGAAATATGGCAGCCCCCATGCAGGAGGTAATTCGTGCAAGGGGGGCTAGGAGGGAGCACTACCATTTCCTCCCTGCCACAGTCTCACATTTCAGAAATTGGCATGGGTCTTCCATTTGATGTGTGCCCTTAATATGACAGTCATTGATTATTTCCTCCAGAAAGCTGCTGCAGCATCAATGGTGCATCTTCTAATCAGTGACGTTTTGGTGGTGGCCACGCAACACAGCCTGGGGTGGACTGGAAAAAGTGGTCTGTTCTGTCACATGAGGGCCACACCAAGTACATCCGGGCTTGGGGCTCTGATGTTGCAGTGCAGTGAGTGAGGAAGGACTTGGTGATTTTCCATTTCCTTTTCCCATCTCTGCAGACTGGCAGGCTTAGAGCTATTTTCAGGGAAAGGATTTTGTGTGACGCGTCAGTCAGGAAGCTGGCTGGGCCGGAAACTCAGAAATGTAGTTTGCTTTAGCAACTGTAGTGCTCAGGCC
Organism: Canis lupus familiaris; assembly: GCF_011100685.1. Lineage (NCBI taxonomy): Eukaryota > Metazoa > Chordata > Mammalia > Carnivora > Canidae > Canis > Canis lupus. The sequence goes on from NC_049225.1 coordinate 51,332,403, forward strand.
TACTTGTCCAGGGCCTGGAGTTCTGGGATCCAAGTGGGGGTTTTTTGTTTTTGGGGGGTTTTTTGTTTTGTTTTGTTTTGTTTTGTGGCTGGTGAGAATAAGGGAGGAATCTTAAAATGCATGGGTTAATTAAAGATGCAATTAACCTTGACCCCATATGGGTGAGTCACTCAAAAGACCTTGATTTGACCTCTGCTGTATACCAGAAGCTATATACCTGGGGAGGCAGTAGCAAACAGAAAGAATATCTACAGGCCTTGCCACTGAAGACAAATCATTTCACACACATGTACTTACTATGCACTGAGCCTGGGAGACAGCAGGGCACGAAACGATCAAGTCCCCGTCCTCATGTTGCTTATGATCTGGAGGCATGTTCTAAAGAAGGAGCCTCCCAGCCAGGGATCACCAGCAGGTCTCTGGGCACGTGCCAAGCACGGGCTAGTGGCTTCTATGAAAATCTCAGTGTCTTGACTTTCAGGAGAATAGCCTGACCCACTTCTTCGTGGGATAATGACCAAGACATTGACGTCAGGCACCCTGTCTGGTCTTCACACTTATCTGCAGCTTGTGCTGGGAGCTAGGCCTTCATCTTTCTTTTCTTTTCATTTATTTTAACCTTGAACCCTCTCTGAATCCTTGTGTCTTACCGACCGAACTTTGTCCCCTGTTACATCCAGGATTGCCTTATACACATTCTCTTGTTAATGCTGACGTGGAGGAGGGCAGAGCTGTCAAGTTTTTATTCATCCAGGGCCCCTTCCCCTGAGGGAGAGCCACTGCCGAGTTTTCCAGATTATATGTCTTCCTTGCCTCACCTCGGAGGCCCCGGCTCTCAGTGGTGGAGGGAGTTTGCTCCCCTGTTCACAGCAGCCTCCCCTTCACTGGGCACCCACCACCTAGTCAGTGAGACTTGTAATACTACCAGCAGGGCAGCTTTGGTTCCTTTAAAACTTTCAGATCCAGAGAGGAACTAGGCCAGCCCATTATACCCCAAGTGGTGAGATTAGAGATGATTTTTAGGTTAGGTGTCTTTGCCTGGATTTTCGAGATTGTCTTGAAGGAGTATCTGTTGCCTCTCCCTGCCTCCTGAGTCTTTGTTTTAATTACAAGCATTTCAATGTCTAGACAGGAAAAGTGTCGTCTTTGTCACTGACGTGTTAGGGTTCCTGGAACTCTTCTAGGGCACTCCGATTTGTGAGTACTTGTAAAGCAGATTCTCACTGGGATAGTCTTGGACTAGGACAGACACACATGTTCTGGAGCCTTCTTTGGTAGTTACTCTGCCAATTCTGGCTTCTAGGTTCCCATCAGTGGCATCTTTTAAGAATTTTAAACTGTTTTTCTTCAGTGGGAGAATGATATTAGTTCCTTGTAGAAAATTAGAAAATAGAGAAAGGAATAAAGGAATAAAATAAAGGGGGCCTGGCTGGCTAAGTCAGTAGAGCATACAACTCTTGATCGCAGAGTCATGAGTTTGAACCCTGCATTGGACGTGGAGCCAACTTAATTAAAAAAAAAAGAAAGAAAGAAAAAGAAAAAAAAAGAATAAAATAAAAATTACTTGCAAACTTACTACATTTTTTTTTTCTGTAATCAAAATTTGGGGTGGAGGGCAGACCTTGCCTGACCCCAGTGATCACGGAATGGCTAATAGGTTGTTGATATGCCAGGCAGTCTTCTGAGTTCTTTGCATGGATTTACTCATTTGATCCTCAGAACAATCCTATAAAATAGGCAGTATTATTTTCTCCACTTGCTAGAGGAGAAAGCTGAGGCCCAGTAAGGTGGGTGACTTACCCAAGGGAGTGTGAATGGGGATCCAGGTAGCCGTGTCCCTGAGTCCTTGCTCTCAGCCACCACACCACAGTGGCCTTTGTCCTACAGCTGGATCGCTTCCTTCGTTGGCCACACCAGGGAAGACAGACAAGCAGCTGGCGAGGTTGCTAGGAGACTCCCAGCTCTCTCTTCGGAGCCTGCAGACCACATGTTAGCTGACCTGGTTGAACACCTCAGTCTTTAGGACCAAGTTACAGATTTGGAAGACGCTCCCCTTCTAACCTTGAAAGAAGTGGCCACCTCCTCCTTTTCCCTGCTCCAGCAGAGGTGCCAGGACCCCTGATGTCCACACCTATAGCACTGCCATCCAGAAGGATTCATTCTCTGCTCTTGCTGCAGCTGCGGCCCCATCAGGCCTGGTCCAGAGCAGCCCCTGGCAAGCTGGGATGAGCATTCTACAAGGCAGTGACCTCTGTCATCAGAGAGGACTCCATTCCTCCGCATGAAGTACTTGCTCAGCCCTGGCCCCAGATGCCCACCGTGTACCTGAAAGGGCCCCCCACCCCGCAGCCCCTGCTTTTAGATAGGCAATGAAATTATTCATGAAGCAGAGCACAAAGGAGTCCAGGATTTCCAGGGGCCACTGCGTGAAGTCATTGTACCAGTTGCTCCATTCTGAGACAGGGAAGTCCTGTGTCAGAAGCCAGAAGGGAAGCCAATGTGTGACTCGGCTGGCCAAATGCCACCTCTGACCTGGGAGGCATTTTTACAATTTCCTCCCGAAGAAAACAACCACCCACAACCTCACCTCTTGTCTGTTTCCAAAGTTGGACTTAGGAATTGACTCAGCCTGTCAGAAATGTGCTTACTTTTATTCATTTATTATTCACTCATTCATTGATTCATTCTTTCCTACTCTGTGTCAGACTAGAGGTGCAGCCATCGGTGGAGCAACCTGCTTTTAAGAGAGGAAGGAGGGGCGCCTGGGTGGCTCAGTCAGTTTAATCACTGCCTTCAGCTCGGGTTATGATCCCAAGGTCCTGGGATCGAGCCCCCTCATCCGGCTCTGGGAGCAGGGAGTCTGCTTCTCCCTCTCCCTCTGCCGCTCCCCCTGCTTGTGCTTCCTCTCTCTCTCTCTCTCAAATAAATAAGGTCTAAAAAAGTGGGGGGAGGGGGAGCTAGGCCCTGGGAGGAGGGACACACTGTAAGGCAACCTGTGGAGGGGGACTCGGTTTGTGCTCCACCATCTCCAAGGCTCAGTGCATAGGAGGTATATCTGCAGAATGAGTCCTCTTCAGGGACAGGGACTGTCGACACTGCTTCCACTTAGGCCGTCTCTTTGGGGCTGTAAGACACCCACCCCGTAAAGACCTTTCTTTGTGTCCTGAGGAAAGATGGGACCCACCCAGGGAAGGTCCCAGATCCACCTTCATGTCAGGTCTCCCCAGCTGGCCCCTAAGATCAGAGGGTTTTTCTCTGGGACGTTTTCTAACCTCTAGATCCCTGCGGCACGTTAAGGGCAGAGTGGGGGCGGGGTGGGGGGGCACGCCCTGCTGCCTCACCTCCTGTGGTCTTCACAGCTTCTGCCCTCCCTGGAAGAGCACCAATGCCCTGCCTTTAGCTAAAGGCTTCTCGTGCTCTCTCCCTAGCTTTCTGTGTCCCCCATATCAGATCCTATCCAGAAACTAACCTGTCATCCCCGTGACTACAATTGCACAGTTGGCCCCAAATCGACAGAATTTCACAAAGAAGAGCAAGGTCCAGTGTTGGCAGAGCACTGGGCACCATTCCAGAATGCTGAGTTCTCACGCTACCTTTGCCAGTCCCACCTCTGTTGTTACCATCACAGGGGCCAAGATTCTGAGACCTGCCCAGCCCTCTGCCAGCAAGTGGCTGCGCCTCTGTAGAACCCCAGGGGAGTCGTCATCAGAGTGCCCTCTGCCCTCCGTGCTGCATTGCCAAGTACAACAGCCTTGGAGAGGGTGCTGTCTTCAGAGTAGTGTCCTGGCTTCTCTGTCACATTGCTCACAGTCTGTCTCCCATGGCTCCTCAGAAAGACACTGCCTGCTGGATAGATGAACAGTGTCCCCTAGGGAGACCAGTGGGAAGCCCCCGTCTGGCCTCCAGTAACTACAGAACGCCAAAGAATTTTTAACTTTTTTTTTTTCAAGATTTTATTTCTTTATTCATGAGAAACCTAGAGAGAGAGGCAAAGACATAGGCAGAGGGAGAAGCAAGCTCCTTGGAGGGAGCCTGATGTGGGACTCAATCCCGGATCCCAGGATCACAACCTGAGCTGAAGGCAGGCGCCCAACTGCTGAGTCACCCAGGTGTCCCATCTGCCAAATTTTTTTAATGAAAAAGCTGGTTTGGGTGGATGGGGGGGTGGGGGTGGTCCTTTATCACAGAAGGCCCCTTCTGTGTATCCCCTTATAGATACACTCTTGAATCCCCACTCTATCATTGGGGTAAAGTAGGTCCTGTTGATCCTACAGATCTTCAGTGGAAAGGCTCAGGCATCAAAGTGCTAACTAGCATAAGCAGAGAGGAGGATGAAGATGAGTGTGTGTGGAGAACAGGGCCATTGGGTGGGGAGGGGCATAGCCGACCTCATACCCACGTCCACGGGAATCCCTGCACCCACAACTCTCTGAGATGCTCTGGACTTCGGAGCCATTTATTTATCATTTAAAAAAACTAATCTTTAACCAGTTTATGCCAGGTGCTGTGCTGGGTGGAGGGGTTCTGTGATATTCTACAAAGCACAGTTGACCCCTACCCTCATGGAGCAAATAGGCATATTTCCAGTTTTCCTTTGTCTCTTACCCCTGGGTGATTGGAGCAACTCACTCAATCCTTCTGAGCTTCTGATTCCAAGTGGGAGACACTCCCAGCCTCCAGGCTTGTTACCAGAATGGGCTGAGAGGGCAGCCACAGGGAGACTTCCCCTCCACGGGGGCTGCCTGTGTTTCTTGATGCCAGCTATTCTGTGGTGGAACCTGGCAGGCGGTGCAAACGTGGGAGTCCCTATGCTCCCAGAGCTCACACCCTGGTGTGTGCACATCCTGCCTCTTGCTGACTAGCTCAGTGACCTGGAAGTGCCCCACCCCCTTTGGGGAGGACCCATCCAGAAAGGCTGTGGACCCATACTCCCCTTTGCCTCCCCTTACATGAACCTTGGAACCTGCAGCCCCAGAGTGGAGTTCAAGGTCATAGTCCAGAGGAAGGAGACTGGAGCCACTCCAGCGTCCAGCACAGCCCGGCCGGTGGCATTGGGTGGGGGAACCTTTTATTGAGCTTGTTTCTACCCCTTTATCAGAGCCTGTAAGAAAACGTAGCACTGGCTACCAGCTTTGGTTCATCTGTACCTAATTAACAGGACTTTAGAAGAATATCCCAGGTTTGGGGAGCAAAGGATAAATACTGTGTTCTGTAATCCATAGAGCAGCAGCTGCTGCCATTTACAGGGTGCTCTCTGCACCTGAGGCCCGGTGCCAGTCACGTTACCTGTGCTGTGTCCTGAGCCTGTCTACCATCCTTGGAGGTATGGGTTTCCAGGTGATGGCCTGAAATCACAGAATGTATATGTGTGTATCACAGAGTTAAGGATGGAACACTAGCACCTGAGCCTGAACTTGACTGAGGCTTTTGCGGAGGGCGTTCTCACCCTATTTCCCGTCAGGACCTCCCACAGAATCTGGGTTCCCCCAGGTCACAGAATTCTCAGCCCTCTTTAAATCTTCTCAGCTCACATTAAACATTTGCCCTCCTGGTGGCCACTTCTCTGCCCTCCAGTGAAGGAAGAATCTGAGAAGGAAAGAATGAGCATCGGAAAGGTCTGCCTGCATTCAGCCGGGCGCTGCCGGGAACTAATGAGCCAAAGTACCTGGAGAGAAAGCTCTCCACCAGAGTTTCCTCTGGCCTCTCAGGCTCCCTCTAACCCTAACTGCCCAGCCCTTCCCACTGTCCCTCCGAAGCTGGCAGATGCCCCCTGAGGGCCAGGCAAGGCTGGGAAGTCACTGGAGCCACTTTCTATGCCCCTGCCCTGCCTCTCTTTCCTCCTCATCTGCACTTCACAGATTAGGATGGGGGCTCCTGGGGGCTGTGGGACAGCCATGGGGGTCTCAGTTCCTAATCTGATTTTGTTCTCGTTCTCAGATGACAAGATGGGGGGAGAGCTTTAAAATAGGAGAGTGGCCCTTCTTGGGGAACAGTAGCTTTGCCTGTTTTTAAAAGCATTGCATTTCAAGGCACCTGGGTGGTTCAGTCCCTTAAGCATCTGAATCTTGATCTCAGCTCAGGTCTGGATCTCAGGGTTGTGAGTTCAAGCCTACCCAAAAAAAATTTTTTTAAGCATTGCATTTCTTTAGGTAAGAAGAGGTGCCAGCCGTTGCTTTAAAACCTGGTTCTCCTTGGCCAAGAAATTGTGGCCTCATATCAGAGCCTAAGTATAGCTCCTGAATGGGCAGCAGGTAACCCTGAATGAGTCTGTAAACAGGCCTCTTGCTGGGCCTGAAGGTCTGACTGTGGGAAGGTCACGGGGAGCGGTAAAGCAACCGCTTAGGAGCACATGAGTAGCCCTGGGCCTGGACTTCAGGTGAGGCAGCACTGGCTTTTTATAGAATTCTACTCCCCTACGTGCACCTTTTTGTTTAGGAATTTTTCCAAAGGCAGTATAAATGTTGATGATTGTTGGAGATGGGTAATGTATCAGGGGTTCATTATAGAATTTCTTTTTTTTTTTTTTGTATATTTTAAATTTTCCAAAATAAAACATTTTTTAAGCAATTAAAAAAATATTGTTTCTCTTGGCCCCAATTCAGAAAAGTCAGGAATCCCGTTTGGCCTGCTTAAGGCTTGTTTGCTAGGACCATAGGTGGAAGAAGAAAAGCCAGTCTCTAGAGTAGTCAGTTCGTAGAGAAAGAAAATAGAATGGTGGTTACCAGCCGAGGGGGAGCCAGGGACAGTGAGTTACTGTTTCATGGGTATACAGTTTCAGTTTTGCAAGATGAAAGGAGTTCTGGTGATTGTTGCACAACAGTGTGAATGTACTGAATGCCACTGAACTGTATGGTTAAAATGATAAATTTTATGTTATGTGCATTTTACCACAACAAACAAAAATGCTATTTAAAAAAGAGAGGGACCCAAAAAAGCCTGTCTGCAAGAGCCCCTCCTGAGGCTTGCTGGATTGACAGCGTCCTGCCTCTGTGGTTGAGTTAGGCTGCTTGGTTGGACTTGTGGTCGTCAGTCCAATAATTGTGTGACCCCAGGGATTGCTGGGGTTCACTGGGTTGGCTGTGTACCAGCCCCTGGGAGTACCAGGAGGAACTGTCATCCGGGTGTACAAGAGGGTCCTCAAGGGCATTATTTGCAGGCTTCACCACCACCCCTACATTCAGGGCTTATGTGCCTCTGCCTGAACTCCAGACCCTGGGTATGTGCTTCAGTGGTGTTAGGACTTTTTTTTTAATCTTACAGGTATGTTAATATGACTCTCACCACTTTGGGGCGGTGTGAACATCCAAAAAAGAAAAATGTAGATAGAACGATAGAATTGTGAAAAATTCTTTTTCAACCCCTAAGTAATTGTTTATTCAGGGAAAAATCATTTGTGGATGCCAGATCATTGAGTTAAAGGTTGTTGGGAGACAGGATATTCAGTCTGAAGGTGTCACCTCACAGATTACTTATTAATTTCGCAGGAAAGTGGTACCTTTAAAATGGAGAGATCTGGGGTCACCATCTTAACCAAGCGATCAAACGTAGCATCGCTAATGCTGGGACAAACTGATGTCATCCGGTAAGAAGGACAAAACATTGCCTCTGTAGTTTCCTTACTCAAATTGTCTGATTGTGAGGAGACAATCCAGAATACGGGGCATTTTTTTAAAGATTTTATTTATTTATTCATGAGACATGCAGAGAGAGGCAGAGACACAGGCAGAGGGAGAAGCAGGTTCTCCGTGGGGACCCTGATGTGGGACTCTATCCCAGGACCCCAAGGATCACACCCTGAGCCAAAGGCAGACACTCAACCACTGAGTGACACAAGTGTCCCGGGGCTTTTTTTTTTTTTTTTTTTTTTTAAGTTCTAGGCCCAACGCAGAACTTAGGACCCCAAGATCAAGAATTGCATGCTCCACCAACTGAGCCAGCCAAGCACCCCCAGAATTGGGGCATTTTAGAAGAAAACTGGCATCAATTCATCCAGAGTCAGTGTCATGAAAAACAAAGAATGGGACTAAAGAGATATAACAGACACCATGTGTGAGCCTTTGAATCTGGATCCAAAAAAACAAAAGTTATAAAAGACATTTTGAGGATTCCTGGGGAGGAAGTCCAATGTGGATTGAATGTTAGAAAATGTTATTGCAGGGGCGCCTGGCTGGCTCAGTCGGTGGAGCGTGCAGCCCTTGATCTCAGGGTTGTGAGTTTAAGCTCCACGTTGAGTGTAGAGCCTACTTTAAAAAAAAAGAAAAAAAGAAAAAGAAAAAAAGGAAAGGAAATATTATCGCATTAATGCTGATGTTCTTAGGATTGGTAATAGCATTATGATTATATAGGAAAATGGCTTCAGGGATGGATGCTGTCCAGGGGTGGCACGTCACATCTGCATCTTAATTAAGAATGGTCCAGCGAAACCAGTATGTACACACACACACACACACACACATACACACACACAGAACAAATGTGGCTCAGAGTCAGCAGTGGTGAATCTAGCTGAAGGGTCATCTGTGTTTACTGTTAACATCATTTCATCTCCTCTGTGGATTTGAACATTTTCCAAATAAAACGTACATTGAAGGAGTCAAAAGAGAGTCTTTGAGTCTGTGGCTCTGGCCTGACTTGGAAAGACTCAAACGTCTGTCCCCCACACCTCCCGGGGGACCTGCCTGAAGACTTCCAGGCATCTGGTGTCAATACAGTTTGTTGATAAGGAGCAAGCAGCTGAGTGGCTGCACTTGGTGGCAGCGGCAGCCCCGAGGACAAAGGGCTGGCCCCGCTCACGGTCACGGGAGGAGGGGAGGAAGTGTCTACCAGGCGCGTGCAATGTCAGGAAACTCATAAAACCTTTTCTGGCCTCGAAATGTACCGTGCTGGGGATAGTCGCTAAGCTGGGGTCCGCTGGCCAGCAGTCAAGAGCAGGTGCTCCAAGGTCGCTCCTGGATGTGGAACAAAATTCCTGAGCTTTTTCTCTGAGCCTCTGGGGGTCGGAACAGACCCTCCCTGGGGGATCCAGTGCCCGGCCCAGTGTGAGGACACTGTCCGTTTCCGTGTGCCGGGCACTACTGAAGCACGTTGCTCTCTGCATGGCCATTTCATCTCCACAGGGGCCTCTTCCTAACGAGGGAACAAACAGCCTGTAGGGTTTAGCGCTTTTAGTCCAGAGCAAACTCACTGAGGATTCAGACCCCACTCTGCCTGGCTCTGGCCTGCAGAAGCTTCCCCAGCCTGGGGAGCTGGTGAATTCTGATTCCTTAGTAATCCGTGGCCCCTTCCCTTAGAGGGTAATCCTCTTGGGCCTGGTGGCTGGGGGAGGCAGAGCTCTGAAAGGTCTGAAAAGCTCTGAGGCCAGAGAGGAGACGAATCTCACTGAGCACATCTGCCAGTTAGGATAGATTGCTGGCTGCCAGCAATGGTGTGGACAGCTCTTACTGCCCCTCCCAGTAGGACACACATTTTTGCCAGGGCAGTGACCTTCGCCATGCCACCTTTTGCCCTGGGGAAGAAAAGAGCCACTTGTATCTCAGTGTCTGAGAACAGTGTTGGCTTAGTTCAGCACAGGATTCAGGAAAAATTTCACAACCTTGCAAAAATGTTTTTTCTTTCTTTTTAATTTGCACAAAGATATGATCATTGAAGAAAAAAATTAGGGATTACAGATCATCTGAGGTCATCAGAGAACAATTGAAATGGCCTAAAATTCAACTATCAGGAGAGTGCTATCCTTCTTTCAGTGAATATTCATTGGGCAGTTACTGTGTACCAGGCACAGTCCTGGGAACTGGGGGGCACAGCTGCAAATGGGTCAGATGTGATTCTTGTCCTCACAGCCTGAGATCTATTGACCTATGGGTCAGGTGCTAGCCATTAATACTGAGTTGTTGGATATTAAGCAGTCTGAGCGTGAGAAATGCCTTGATGACATCCAGTGACCTCTGAACTGAGCGCTGGGGGACACATGATGAGGTGAGTGAAGGGATGAGCACTCCCAGCTGGGGGAGCAGTCCTGGGCTTAGGGAGGGTGTGGGGGCCTGGCAAGGCTCCATCGGCCAGGCCCTGCCACAGGATTTCCAGCCATACAAGAGACTCTTCACCCTTGGGCGGCATCGCCCATGCCTTTCCTGCCTGAGTAGCCCATGCATGCAAGACAAGGGAAGGTGTATGCCCTGGAGGTGGTGCCATGCAGGCTTAGGCCCTGGTGGGCAGGGCTCTGGAAGGAGAGGGTCTAGGCCTACCCTAAGTGTGTGGGGCTGGTCAGCCATCAGTCTGCACTCCTCACCGTTTTTTCTGCTCAGCTCCTACCCATCAAAGACCAGAGCTTCATGTCACACCATCTTTGCCCACTTAGTGGGCTCTTTAAGGCTCGAGGAGAAGATGGAGGCTGGCTTCCCAGAGTCCAAGTTTCATTTCTCTGACATTTTTGGAGGCCTTCCTGAGGAATGCATTGTATCTGCTGCAAGGCAGCCTGAAGTGGTTACTTCCTTATCCCTCCTAAGAAGGGCAGAAGTCTGATGGGAACTGGGTCGCGGGTTGTTCACCGTTGTGCACAGGTGTGTGGACGCCTTGCCGTTCTTTTCATCGGCGCAGACAGACAGATGCATGCTTTCTGAGCTCAGCTGGGCTGCACACTGTCTCTCCTAGCACTCACTCAGCAGTTTCTGCTTCTTGTGGGGTTGGGCTCAGAGGCTACAGGTGACCACTCTGAGGCCGGCCGCAGGACTCACCATGTGATGTGGAGTCACACAGCACGGGGACTGCAGTGGGAGGAGGCTTCCAAGGCACAGGGACTTTGGGATGAGAGAGAGGGAAAGGTTGGTGGAGCGAAGGGGAAGGGTGCTCCATGCAGAGGGCTGCGTAGATGAAGGCTCGTGGGCCAGGGGGGGCAAGGGGCCTTCAGAGAAGTGTAGAGATGGAGGCCACAGCCAGGTGTGCGTGTGGGTGACGGCTGGGAGGCCCATAGCTGCCCCACCTGCAGACCCTCCCACAGTGGGGGCAGCCACTGGAGCTATCCACCACTGGTGACTGCCACGGTTTGCTGTATAAATAAAATATAAGTAAATAAATATAAACCTCAGTTCCCTTGACCCATGAGTGGGATGATGAAGTCTCAGTTTAATTTTTGTGTCTTGCTCTCTGTGGCTCTATGTCATGTGGTTTACTTCCAGGACCTTCCAGTATTTATTCATTTTTCCTCCAGTGCCTTCCGTGGCACTGTTTGATGTGCCTATTTGTGGGGTTTCACATCTTTTTGCCACGACCATTGATATGAATATATCCCAGTTATCTATTCCTGCCAAATGAATCCTGCCCAAGCTTGGTGATCTAAAACAACAGTGATGTGGGTTGCATGGCATTTCCTCTGCTGGCTTCACCTGTGCTCATTCATACAGCTGCTGGAGGGTCTGGGACGGTCTCATTCATGTGGCTGAGAGTTGGTGCTGGCTGTAGCCTGGGCACCTCTCTTCTCCTTATGGCCTCTCCACCTCCACCAGGCTAGATCTGCTCCCTTACATGGTGGTCCAGCATGGCACTCTGAGGGAGGAGGGTGGAAGTTGCAAGGCCTCCTGTGGCCTCACCTCGGAAGACATACACATAGACCCAGTGTTATTGAGATATAATTGACATATATTAGTTTAAAGTATATAAAAATTGGGATGCCTGGGTGACTCAGTAGCTGAGCATCTGCCTGTGGCTCAGGTCGTGATCCTGGAGTCCCGAGATCGAGTCCTGCATCGGGTTCCCCGCAGGGAGTCTGCTTCTCCCTCTGCCTATGTCTCTGCCTCTCTCTCTGTGTTTCTCGTGAGTAAATAAATAAAATCTAAAGATAATAAAGTGTATAAAAATCATTTGATACATGTACATACTGTTAAATGATCATCACAGTAAGTTTAGTTAACATCCATCACCTTTACTATATTTTTTCTAGTGATGAGAACTAAGCTCTACTCATTCAGCAGCTGTCAGATGTAGAATATGTTGTTAACTACAGTCACCATGCTGTACATTACATCTCGGGACCAATTTATAGCTGGAAGTTTGTGCCTTTTTTTTAAAGATTGTATTTATTTGAGAGAGAGACAGAGAGCATGAGTGGGGAGGGAGGCAGAGGGAGAGGGAGAAGCAGACTCCCTGCAGAGCAGGGAGCCCGACCTGGGGCTGGATCCTAGGACCTCAAGTCTATGACCTGAGCCAAAGGCAGACACCTAACCGACTGAGCCACCAGGTGCCCCTGGAAGTTTGTACTTTTGACCACCTTCACAAGTGTCACCCACCCCTGTCTCTGGTAACTACCAGTCTGTTCTTTGTGTCTATGAGTTCGGCTTTTTTAGATTCCACATGTAAGAGGGATCATACAGCATTTGTCTTTTTCTGCCTGGTTTTTTTCACTGAGCGTAATGCCCTCAAGGCTTATCCATGTTGTTGCGAATGGCAGGATGTCCTTCTTCATACGGCTGAATATTATTCTGTTGTATATAAATACCATCTCTTCTTTATCCTTTCATCTCTCAGTGGACACTGGGGTTATTTCCCTGTCTTGTCTGTTGTAATTAATGCTGCAGTGCACGTGGGGGTATGGATAACTTCAAGATAATGTTCCCTTCTTGGTTTTCCTCCCTTTCCTGCCTTCTCCCACTTACCAGTCTTTCCTTGGCTCACCTCCCAAGCAAACTGTTTCTGAGGGAATCCAAGCTAACAGCCTGTTGATGGGGTTTAAACCCAGTGCTGAGGGCAGTGGGGAGCCATTGTAGGGCTTTTCTACATGTGGGGGGACAGGATCAAATTTGCAAGATCATTCTGACTCTGGCTGTCTGATCCCTGACCAGTCTTGAGATTGAATCAGGGAGGGCCAGAGAGGGGGAGAGGGTTGGGGAGAGGGCTCCCATATTCCCCAGGCCCCCACTGCTGTCGCTGACTGCCGTTAAACACCTTCTATGTTGTACATGCTGGCCTGGATATCGGATATGCATTCTCTTGTCGTCTCTGACAAAAACCTTATGAGGTTTAGGTTCCGTTTTACAGGTATAAGCACTGAGGCACAGAAAGGGTGAGACACCTGTGCACAATCACACAGCTGGAAGTGATGGCTTGGAGATTCAAGCCCAGGTGAGTCAGATCCAGAATGTAGGCAGTTAGTCCCCTTGGCAGTGGGGCCTTTTGGCTTTCTGTCCTCCCTGCCAACACTGTCCAGGCATTTTAAGATGGGCCTTTCCCCCCTGGCGAAGTGCCGTCTTCTAATAACCTCTGCTTCTCCCCCAGGTAAGTTCGAGGACAGGGAAGACCATGTACCCAAGCTGGAGCAGATAAACAGTACGAGGATCCTGAGCGGCCAGAACTTCACCCTCACCAAGAAGGAGCTGCTTAACACGGAGCTGCTGCTCCTGGAGGCGTTCGGCTGGAACCTCTGCCTGCCCACGCCCGCCCATTTCCTGGATTACTACCTCTTGGCCTCCGTCAGCCAGAAGGACCATCACTGCCACAGCTGGCCCACCGCCTGCCCCCGCAAGACCAAAGAGTGCCTCAAGGAGTATGCCCACTACTTCCTAGAGGTCACCCTGCGAGGTGAGGCCTGACAGCAGGGCCTGTTACCCCTTCCCCACCCACACAGGGCTGGGATCACTTGGCACTGACAGACACGTCCACCCACGGAGTCCCTATGGACTAGGGCCCGTCCACCCAGAGCACTGCCACTTTGCAGGGCATACACAAAGGAGGGGCAACAATTTTCCCAGTGTGTTGCCAATACTATGTAAAAGACAGTTGGCATCTTATGTACTACAGTTGGCGCCCTACAAACTTACTAATCACCTGCTGATTTTTCTTACAGTAACTTGGTCCATTGCAAATGATCTAAATAGGACAGATTTGCCAGTAGGTTGTCCCAGAAAAGCTATCATACAGATAGGGTGGGGCAGGGGTTATGTTTTAGTAATAAAGTTTAGCAATAAAGTTACCCTTTTAAAGTTTGGGACTTTATTTGAATCCCCGTCTTCCCACTGTCTTAAAATCTAGGTATTAGGTAAAATACAAGGTCAGAAATAGCATCGATGCAACCACCCGATAACTCACCACAAACCAAAATGGTCCCGAGTAACAAGACAATCATCAATTATGATATCAAGCATTAATTGAGCATTTACATGCACCAGCCACCTTATTTTAGTTCTTTGGGTATGGGTATATGATGTCATTTGAATTTCACAATGACTCCACATGCAAATCACTTCTGTTATTTTCATTTTACAAATCCGTTTCCTTAACGGATGCTCAAGAGCTGAAGTAACTTGAAGTACCCGAGGTCATTGCTAAGATTTGAATCTGAGGAGTCTGAGTTGGTGACGGTGCCCATAACCATAACGCCACCCTGCTTGACTCCTGCTTTAACAGGCAAACGTTGAAGTCATCAGAAATCATGAGCAATGTAAGATGGAACGATAGATAATACACTGATAACCAGCGTCATTCATGAAAATCATGGGAATTTGAACAATTTGCCTTTGCACACAAGTAGTGCCAGCTTTGCTGTGTTGCTGGACATCTTTGTAGGACATTGAGATTCATTTCACAACATACACACATACTGAAACATCACGGTGTACACCTTAAATATATATCATTTCTATTTGCCAGTCATATGTCAGAAAAGCAGGGGGTGGGGGACCTGACGGAAGGTCCTCCGTAAACATAAGTTCAGTGCTAGTTTTAGTTGGGAATATCAGATGCTTGTGACCATGCATTCATCATTCATTCATTCAACAGATTTTTATTACGTGCCGACTGTAGGCCAAGCTTTGTTACTATTAGTAAGTAGCCTGTAGTCATCACCCGAAACAGAAGCCTCTGCAATGGTGTGTCATTCCCCCTAACAGCCCAAGAAAGGACATGTGTTTTGTGGTGCTGTTCCTAGCCCATCAGCGAGCCACTTGCAGCTCCCTGGAAGCTCTGGGTGAAATTTTGAAAATCATTAGACTGGCACTAGAAATCCCAGACTGAGCACCAAGGTGTTTAAGATTCAGGAGTGGAACTTCACGCTGTTTCTGATTTTTCATCTGTGCGTGTGTGGCAGTAATGAACAACCTTGAACCTAATCCTTTGTCTGCCAGTTCTCAGGAGGTGCAGGGCAGGAGGGGCACTGGGACCCCAGAGCGAGGCTTTATGATGCCGACTCCTATGGTTCTCTTTCAGATCATATTTTCTACAAATTCCAGCCTTCTGTGGTTGCTGCAGCCTGTGTTGGGGCCTCTAGGATCTGCCTTCAGCTTTCTCCCTACTGGACCAGAGACCTACAGAGGATCTCAAATTACTCTCTGGAACATCTCAGCACGTGCATTGAAATCCTGCTGGTGTAAGTTGCGTCCCTAATCTTTCTGTGTTTCTAAAATATCGAGGCACTTGCTCTGGAGACCCACCTTAGGCAATTTTTCAGGGTTGAAGGGTCATGGTGTTTCCTCCGGATAGCGTGTCACGTAAAGTCAGCCATGACGACTCCTGATAGAAGTGAGGTTTGCAGAGTTGGTCCTTCCTATTTTGGGCAGCTTTTGGGTTTGCAATTTTAAGGTCAAGGGGTTGGAGAGGAGAGAGGCTATGTGCGTACCCTTCTGACAATCTGGGCTGTCTGCTCTGAGTCCCATTGTATCAGTCCTATGGATGATTACACTGAGTGATTACACTCATAAGCTACTTTTCTCTCTCTCTTTCTTTTTTAAAGATTTTACCTATTTACTCATGAGGGACATAGAGAGGCAGAGACACAGGCAAAGGGAGAAGCAGGCTCTCTGCAGGGAGTCCAATGTGCGACTCGATCCCAGAACTCCAGGATCACACCCTGAGCCGAAGGCATACTCTCAGCTGCCGAGCCACCCAGGCACCCCTAAGCTGCTTTTCTCAGACACGGCCACAAAGCTGACCTCTTAGCCAGCTAAGCCCAAAGTGGCTTAACATAAGAAGCCACAGCCTCCTTGCAGGGGTCCCTGGGAATCTTGGTGAGGACATGTTGAGTGTATCAGAGAAGGTGCATAAGGGCAGCAGGACCCAACACCATGAAGGTGTTCAGCGGTGACCACAGGGAGGAGACAGAGGGGACAGAGAACTCCAGGCTGGCTGCACCCTGTCCCTCTTCCACCCAACAGGTGGCAGCATCTTCTAGATGCCAGCCCTCCTCACCACGGGGCGGCCCCTTTGGAAAGCTGCCTCCCTGTGTGGGAGGCTTTGCCTGTGGCTAGCTGCCTTTGTCTCATTACCCGCCCTGCTCCCTGGGCCTTGTTTTAAATCTGCGTTTGCTGTATAAGACTGATGGATCACTGACCTCTATCTCGGAAACCAGTAATAAATTATATGTTCATTAATTGAATTTAAATACATTTTTTAAAAATTGAAAAAATAAATAAATGAATAAATAAAAGCCGTGTTTATTGAAGGTGCCTAAAACTAGGGCATATATGGTCTGATCTGAATGCAGATAGGTGCCCCCAGATTCTTAGCCACCATTCCTGCCTCTTCACCGTGGTGGTGGCTCCGGGCTGGCCGCCGTCTCAGAGGCACAGCCTCAGTGTCCTCCTGTCTGAACCTAAGCCTCTAATGGATGAATGGATTTGTTATTTCAGAAAGCTTCATGGGGGCAGCCCCAGTGGCTCAGCGGTTCAGCGCCACCTTCAGCCCAGGACCTGATCCTGGAGTCCTGGGATCAAGTCCAACATCAGGCTCCCTGCATGGAACCTGCTTCTCCCTCTGCGTGTCTGTGCCTCACTCTCTCTCTCTCTCGCTCTCTCTCTCTTTCTCTGTCGCTCATGAATAAATAAATAAATAAATCTTTGGAAAAAAAGCTTTATGGGAAGCTTTTTTTTTTGTTTTTTGGATGGAAGTAAACCTGTTGTCCCGTTTTCAGAAGGTGACACTTAGGCCCCCCGGGTGGCTTGCTTAAATCTGTTTAGAGGTGCCTTGAAGGCAGAGACTGTGCTCACCTAAGTGCCAGGCCCTGTGTTGGGTGCTGGGGATGCAGTGATGAGCAAGAGCAGAGGGCCCCTCCCCCCTGGAGCTTGCGCTTGGCACGAGGGGCTGGAAGATAACCCAGAAATTATCATCTGGGAGGTTGACCCCTGAGATGGGGCAGTGTAGCGGCTTGAAGAACAGCTAGGCTAGACTCGAGGGGCCAGAAAGGGTTTCCATAGGAAGCAGATCCAGGCGTGGGATCCAGACCCAAGCCTGGATCTGCGGTCTCAGTCCAGTGAGAGAGCAGCAGAGGCAGTGCTGTAGGCAGAGAGCATGGGCTGGACCGGCCCTTGAGGTCCTGACACCCAGATCTCAAATCCCACTTAGGGGCAACCTCAGGGGTCTCCTGCTATGGCCTTTGACCGCAAGTCTCACCCAGGTCCTTTCCTTTCAGAGCTTATGACAACGTCTTCAAGGACGCCGTCGCGGTCAAAAGTCAGTCCCTGACAATGGTGCCCAGCAGAAGCCCTGCGCCCACCCAGGTGCTGTTCCAGCCGCCCACCTACCCCACCCTCAGCCAGCCAGCAACGACGCCAGCCCTCGCCCAGTTCCAGACCCAGACCCCCGTGCAGGACCTCTGCTTGGCCTATCGGGACTCGCTGCAGGCCCACCGCTCCGGGAGCCTGCTCTCAGGAGGCTCTGGCTTATCCCTCCACACCCTGTACCCCACTCTCCAGCCCCTGGACGTGTGTCCCATGTCCCTCCCCGCGCCCCTCAGCGTGCAGATGGCCATCACGGCGGAGCCCAGGCACTGCCTTGCCACCGCCTACGGAAGCAGCTACTTCAGCGGAAGCCACGCGTTCCCCACAGGCTGTTTCGACAGATAGGGCACCTCCGGGCCACACAGGGAGGTCTTGGAGACTCACCTGGGCAGAGGAAGAGGACACAGGTGAGGGGAGCTCAGCCGAGTGAGGCAGTGGGGAGGCCATCCCCACAGAACCTCGTTGATCTTGGACACAGGGTTCATGTTCTTTTTAAATAAAGCTGACCCAGAGCAAAAGTCAATGACACCCCTCCCCTGAGAGAATTCTGAAAAATGTCTTCCACGTGTGTAGCTGGGGTGCAGGAGGACTGGCTCAGCCACCATCCTCTGGAGGAAAGGCCCGGTGATTGAGAAAGACCTGGGAAAACAGATGCCAGGAGACTGGAAACTGGATGCAGACCACCGGCCCATGCACGTGTTTGGTTTTTAGCATTAGAGACATCTTTATTCCTTGCCAGCGGCAGCTACACTGAAAAAAGAAGGGACTGCCTGATGTGTTCTCAGGACCCCCAGCAGATGCTGTATTGGGTGCTCTTTCCCTGGCTCCCTCCAGGGGAGCCTGCGTGCGTGCGTATGCCTGAGTGTCTGCCCTCCGAGGCGTGGGGTGGGTGGCTGTCTTGCCTTTGTTGTCAAACCTAAAACCTTATTTGGCCTTTTAGATATTTCACATGCTGCTGCTTCCTGAAGTGACCTAGCTTTCTGTTCAGTAAGATATCTTGTTTACATACTGTATCAGGGATTTTGTGATACTTGAAAATTCCTTAGGAGAAAAAAAAACAAAAACAAAAACGTCGATTGCCACACTGCCTGTCCCACACAAGGGCTGTAAGTTTGAACCCAGCTTGTGACAACAGTTTTGTTCTCAAAAGCATATGATTGGGAAGAGCCACTTTCCAGGCTCTTAGTTCCAGAAGATTACGTGTCTTGGATGCCATGTTCACCTTAGAACTTCAGCAACCACCCAGAGGAAAAGGTGGTTGAAAGGGAGACAAAGGTTTATAACTAACGACCCCCACCTCCCTCCCTCCCTCCACAGCGTGCTTATGGTGCATGAGGTTAAACCTAGCCTTGGCTTTGAGTTTGGCTAATAGGGAAGGCTAAAAATGTAGAATATTTGCTCTCTGCCAGCTGGATTTGGGGAGCAGGGCATGTACGTGGGTACATGTCACAACCACTGACGGGGCATGTGATTGGTTGGATCGAAAGCCAGTATTTGGGTACCCGCAGCGAAAGGGCTCTCAGGAAGACTCTTGTATCCATGTGCAATATGTTTTTATGCTGACTTGTGGCTTGTGCTCGTTGTATTTTTTTGGTTGGTTCGGGGTCAGGGGGACACATTGTTCACCCATCAGAACTGGGAGGTGCAAAGAACCATAGAAGCATTTTTTTGTTTGTTTGAAGAAGAACCATCTTGATTTTCTTGGCTGATTTGCCAGTCCAGGAGACTGGCTCGGGGACTGCCAGGAAGGCGGCTGCTGAATTGGATCCGAAGGTGATTTTCAGAGCAAATGAAAGCTTCAACATGGAAGCAGAATTAAGAAGAGGTGACGTGGATGAGGTGCTACTGCCACTTTGTCGCACGAGTGTGGAAAAACCACACGTTCATTTGTTGCTTATCTCTTTTTTTCCTTTGCCAACCTTCTATTTATGTGAGACTAGTTTGGATTCCAAGTTAATGTGTCTGTCTATTCTGGGACTGGGGCTTGTGAGGGGGACCCCCCCGTAGAACCTCACAGCCAGCCCAGCACCCAGAAAAAGGCATCCTGCAATAAACATATCACCTGCTCTTGGTCTCTGTTCTCTTCGTGGCCTTGTCCTCTCAGCTAGCCCCATGGGTGTCTTCTGCTCCTGCCCAGAGGTTGTGTGGGGCTGGACAACACAACACTGGCTCCAGGGGAGCTGGGTGCTGCTCTCTGAGCCGGAGCTGGGCCTCGCTGGCGACACCCGCAGCAGCAGTAAGGCTCGACAGCCCAGTTCTACCACTGTTCAAGGTTCTCTCTCCACAGAAACAGAACCCATTCTATCGGTAGCCAGAGATCTATTTTAAGGAATTGGCTCACAGGGTTGGGGCTGACAGGTTAGGAATTTGTAGGGCAGGCCAACAGGCTGGAAATTCAGGTAAGAGTTGGATGTTTCAACTGAGTCCAAAATCTAGGGTAAGCCAGAAACTCAGGACTTCTGTTACATGCTTTGGGGGCAAAACTCCTCCAGGGAACCTGTTTTTGCTCTTACAGCCTTCACCTGACTGCATGAGAACCCCCTCCCCACCCCCAATGTGGAAAGTAGTCTCCTTTATTTAAGGCCTGCTGATCATAAATGTTCATTGCATCTACAAAATGCCTTCACAGCAACATCTGGACTAGTGTTTGATTAAACTGTATACACAGCCTAGCCAAGCTACCATGTAAGATTCACCACAACCACTTACTAGTTGTCAGGAGGCAGTTGACTCAACTGCTCTGAGCCTCAGTCTTCTCACCTGTTAAAATGGGGTTGCTAACACTTGCTTCATAGGGGTTCTCATGAGGGTTAAGCAACATAATGCACGTCAAAACCAAACGTAAAGTCTACTTCAGGATGCACCATTATTTTATGTACCTGTAAGAATTAAAGAATTTTCCTTGCCAGGGAAACTGGCACAGTGCTTAAGATACTGCTGATTAAATATTGCATTCTTTTTTCAAGAATGTTAAAATGTAAATCTATGTGTATCACAGAATCCGTGGATCATGATGTCAGCAATTATGGAAAGTGTCAGACTCTTTCTGCAAGAAAAAGAGCCCCACCCTCTGCTCTCCCAGGTTCCTGCAGGAGAACCATCCTGGGGACATGATGCCAGTGTGGAGTCGAGTGGCTCTCGCTAAGCACCAATGCCTTTAGTTGGGACGGGGAGGTGTGGGGAGATGCCACTGAGGGCAGGCAGCTGATGTCCAGCCCCAGGAGGTGTTTGGGAACGGCGTGTGTTAGCAGGCAGGGCAGGGCTGGGGGCAGTACTCCTGTTTGCCATGTGCAGGCCAGGTGAGGCAGGAGACTCTAGGTTTAGGGGGGGTATTCGGTGACAAGGCAGGTCACAGATTTACCAAGAACATCCACTTCACTACCCCTCTGTGTTAAGGCCTCGGTTTCTCCACCTGTTCCCATAGAGCTGGTTGAGTTGGGTGGTTTTGAGCTTAGGAGGGAAACTGAGCCACAGAGGGCCCCCTGCCCTTCCTCCACCAGAGGGATCCACTTGTCCTTCCACACATGGGCATTCCTTGTTCGGTTTTGTTAGTTCCCGTGCTGGCCAGTAGTTCGGAAAGCTTGAAAAGGCACAGAGATGACCTTAAAGGCCTCTCTAGGACTGACTTTTCCTACTTCAGAGATTTTCAAACCACTGAGCAAGCTGCGCAATGACCTGGAGCCCTCTCCGAGAGGAGCAGGGCCTGGGGGTCTGCATTTCTAGCTGGCTTCCCGGTGATTCAGATGCAGGTTTTCTTTGAAGTTCCAGTGGAGGACTTCATACGGGACCTGGTTTCTGGCCTGAAGGACAGAGTAAGGAAACTGCATCCCAGTCAGTTTCTGAGCCACCTGAGCTCCGGACGTAGACTTAATTCCATACTTCGTTGCTCTTTGTTCTATGCAGTATTTCTTTTGCCGAGCCGTGTGAAGGGCTGGGACGGGCTGGGACGTGCAGACCGTTTTCCAGGGAGAGCCTGCTTGCCTTCTGGTTTAACATCCTAAGCGCCTGGATGAGGGTCGGGGGTCAAGGTTCCACTTCCTCGTGCCTTTTGGGTTTATAGTCTATCTCTCCAAAGCCACCTACCTGTTCTGTCATTTCTCTTCTCCCTTGATCCCTCGAGGACACGTGGCAATGTCTGGAGACATTTTTGGTTGTCACCACTGGGGTGGGGGGTGGAAGGCATACAGTGGGTAGAGGCCAGGGATGCTGCTGAATACCCTACAACCCAGGACGGCCCCCACAATAAAGAACTGTTGAGCCCCAAATAACAACACTAGGAATATTAAGAAACCTCAACACATTACCTCCCAAAGAGATCTCTGTAAATAACCTTAGTCACTCATTACCCTTTTTATTTTCTTCATAGCTGTTAAACCCATCTGAAATGATCTTGTTAGTTTTCTTTACTTGGTTTGATGGCTCTGCCCGAAATTACTTTCCCTCAATAGAATATAAAGAATATTACCACCTGGTGATGGTGGCATTAATCATAGCAGCTGGTATTTACTGAGTGTTTACTGTGTATAAAGTGCTACGCTAAGGAATTTGCTCCAATTTTTGATAATCACCCGAGTAACACTAAAAGGTAGGATTGTTATTAGCTGTGTTGTACAGAACAGAGAATAGGGGGCGTGGAGAAGTTATTTGCAGCAGAGCAGGAAGGAGCCACACCCTGGGACGCCTGGGTGGCTCAGCGGTTGAGCATCTGCCTTTGGCTCAGGGTGTGATCCTGGGGTCCTGGGATTGAGTCCCGCATCAGGCTCCCTGTAGGGAGCCTGCTTCTCCCTCTGCCTGTGTCTCTCATGAATAAATAAATAAAATCTTTAAAAAAAAAAAAAAAGAAGAAGAAGAAGAAGCCACAACTCATACCCAGGCAGTCTGCATCTGCCCTGTCGCCTTGTTGTACCTCAGTCAAGGGTTTTGAATGAGTGAAAGGCTCTGTGACTGTCCCAGCTGGCCATCTCACTCACCTGGTAGGAAAGACATGACAGGATAATGGATACGGGTTCATAAAAGAAAAGAGTTGCCAGGCATTCATGCTCCTGATTTACGGGGTGGCAGGCGTGCTCTCTGAGCGTGCTCACCAACGGGCAGAAATGCAGGAACAGAGCTTCTTGTACATCTGCCACAGGCTAACGTGATTTACGGCTCCATCTGTCTCCTCCAGCAAGCTCTGGTCTGGGAGGGGTTCCCTGAACCCCATCTGTGAAGGTGGTGATCTCGGGCTGACTCTAGCAGTCCCTGGCCCCAAATGCCTAGCAAAGACTTACCAGCCTCATTCACCCCATTCTCGGTTCCTAAGGGAAGACCTCTGTGACTTGAATTTCAGCAGCAAGGCCAGAGCATTTCGCAGGAGTCTCAAATCCAAATACACACTAGGATCGAGCAGGAAGGTAGTGAATCCAGCTGGGTGATCAAGAGTGACCTGGTGGTTGCTGCACTGAAACCAGTATCTCCCTAGAGGATATGGCTTCTACTCAGCTGTGGTCAACTATTACCTTCTAGGGGCATATGCTCTGCAGTGCTGAACCTTCAGATGTCCAGAGCAACTAGAAATCTATACTTTCCAGGAAAACTACTAATTTTTCACTTAATTTCAAAATTAAATTTAAAAAAACACAAGAGAAGATCAGTAAAACACATTGTTAAGTTAGAATAGTTCTTGGTCTGGAAGAAGCATGAAACTTCTAGTATATAGACAAGAACACTGGGCCTGGGGTGCCTGGATGGCTCAGTGGTTGAGCATCTGCCTTTGGTTCAGGTTGTGGGATCAAGTCCCGCATCAGGCTCCCTGCATGGAACCTGCTTCTCCCTCTGCCTGTGTCTGCCTCTGTGTGTGTGTGTCTCTCATGAATAAATAAATAAAATCTTAAAAAAAAAAAAAAAAAAAAAGAACATTGGGCCTCAAAGGTGGAAGGTCTGAGCTTGCTCTTAGCTTGATGACCTTGGAAAAAGCCACCTCCCTATTCTCAGCCTCTGTGTCCTCATTTATAAGGTGGAATGGCTATCAGCTTGAGCTAGGCTTTAGGTTTATGGTAACAAAGCATGGAATACATAGTATCATTTATTCAAGGGTGAATTCTATGAGAAAGAGTGTAAATAAGGGGGCCTCTCCCTCCTCTGGGGACTCCGGTGAGTCTCTGAGCTTCTCTTCTGACCTAGCTCTAGCTTCTAAGGAAAAACACAAGTGGTCTGGCTTCTGCTGGGCCAGCTCTGACCAGTGTTCTCCCAGAGGCACAACGGGCTGGACACACAGAAAGGCATGCCTTCTGCAAAAATGGGAGCACTGGGACTGGAACAGTGTCCAAAGTCATGTGTGGCTGGGGAGCACTTCACAGTGAGAGTTCTCTGGTCTTCCTACCGAAGAGCACAGTCCAGCATGTCTAGGGTAGCGCCTGGGCTATCCTTTTAGGAGGACCCTCAGGAGATGCTCATGCACAGGCAGGTTTGGATACTTCTCCCTCCTTTAAATCTCTGACCCTGTGTGTGCCCCTTCTCCCCAGTAGAACCACCAAGAGGAGCCCTTATAGCTGTTTAGTGAACACTTACGACGTTCTAGGGCCTGTATATATGTGACACTTAAATCCTGCTCTCTCCCCCTTCCCCCTCCCCTCCCCCAGTCTTTTCCCATCCTCACACCACCACCAAGAGCTAGTATTGCTACTACCATTTTCCAGAAGAAGACACAGGGGTTCAGGAAGGCTCCGGGTCTGAATATGAGTGAGGGGTAGGGATTGGTCTCAAATTTAGAAATGCCTGATTGAGGAGTGCCCTGTAGCCACCAATGCCATGTCATCCCTACATGACACATACACTCTGCCACCAAAGCCCAACCACTCAGGATCTCATTGTCCACCCTTCGCCCCGCCTCCAACAAACACTCACTCCTCCGTGTTCCCAGGGCAGCAGCTGGGGAGTGTGGAGCACCACCCAGTGGTGTTTGTTCTTTAAAGTTGCTTTGGAAAGCTCCTGCTTCACCAGATGACTTGGAGGGAGCGGAGCAGTTGCCCTGGCAGAGTGAAAGAGACGACTCCCAAGAGTCAGAGTGAAGGTCACCACGAGCCTGGGGTAAAGGGCACCCGGACTGAGGCCTGTGGAGTGGGGAGTCACCACGGCATCTTGAACAGTGCAGCAAAATGATGAGGCTCCTCTAACTTTTTGGAAGCCAGGAACATGGGTTTTCACCCTTTATCCTTGCATCCCCCTCATGACCCAGAAAGGAAAGGTCTTATTGGTCCGTTGTACACACGGACAAAGTAAGACTTCCAGAAATCCAGCAGCTGGTGCACGTGACTTGAGTCAGTGAAGGAGGCAGCTAACCCTCTCATCACGCTGGTTGAGAATGGTGGTGATGATGGAGGTGATGGCGGTTGGTCACGGTGGCAGCAGCTAATATGTCGTGAGCTTGCAGCGTGACAGCTCTATCAGGCAAGTACAATTACCCCTATTTTCAGATGAGGAAACAGGCTCATAGGAATGGATGAACATACCCCAAGGTGACACAGCTTCCAGGCAGTAGAAAAGGGATTTGAACCCTGGCAATGTGTCTCCAGAGTCCAAGCTCTTAACCGCTGTCCCTTCTACTGCTTGAGGACACTTCCCCACCAAGATGCCAGCAAAATGGATGCTTTACTCCAGCTCACCTTACTCCATCTACCCACACTGTTCTCAGAGACTCACTCTCTGCTGTGTACTGTAGACACGTCTTCCCCTCTCTGAGCCTCTGTTTCCATGTCTGTGCAATAGAATTTAAACTAGCTGAGCTCTGAGGTCCTCTGAGATCCTATGCGTCTGTGACTCTCTAACAATAGTGGCTTAAGGATTTCTCTCTTGCTAACAATTTGAATTTGTCCTTGAATCAGTTGCCAGAGTAAAAACAGTCTCAACTCTCCTCTCCTCTACCTCCTCCTCTTTCTCCCGTCTCCCTACCTCCCTCTCTCCCCTCCCCTTCTCTTCTTCTCTTCTCTCTCCTCTCCCTTCCTCCTCCTCCCTCTCTCTCTCAATCTCTCAATTTTCAGCCTAATTATGGTTAACTCTCTGTTATTTAGAGACTTATTATCCAAGCTCATTATGAGTAATTATTCAGTCTGGAGGGGAAACAGCAACACTGCTAGTTTAATTTAATGCTTACCTAGTTCACTTAATTAGCAATAGGTCTTGGCAAAACGATGGAATGTACGGGGTCCTGGCTTGGTGGGGGTTGGGGAAGGCTGAGTGCTGTTCTTGGGAAGATAAACAAGTTTCAGGGCAGAATGTGGGAGGAGTCAGGAGTGAGCTGCCAGCGAGCTGGGCCATGCCACCTGTCCAGGCTGAGGACGGCCTGTGACACTGGAGGACTGCACATTCCACGGGCTGGAAGGGCCTTGGGTCAGGTAGCACTTACGAAGCACCTGCTATGTGCCAGGCCCTGGGCAAGGCGCTGAGCAAACCTTATTATTTATTTTTTTTATGATAGTTACAGAGAGAGAGAGAGGGAGGCAGAGACACAGGCAGAGGGAGAAGCAGGCTCCATGCACAGGGAGCCTGACGTGGGATTCGATCCCGGGTCTCCAGGATCGCGCCCTGGACCAAAGGCAGGCGCCAAACCGCTGCGCCACCCAGGGATCCCCAAACCTTATTTCTAATGCCCCATATCTGGGACTTGGGCATTCAAGATAATTGAGATAATCAGCTCTCAGAGCGAGTATGTTCTGTTTTCAGTAGCCTGGCAGTAACTTGATTTCGTCAAGGAAAATGTTGCGCACTTGATGCTGCTCTGTCTGTTACATCTCTGTCCTCACCAAGGGAGGCCACAGGCTCAGGGTTTTGGGCAGGCAACGGGATCTAGCTTTGTTCAGTTTTGGCTTTTCTGATAGTTTTCATCTATTTATGGCAAATGATGTTGAAATATAGAAGTGATGTAAAGTTTCCATTGCAGAAAAAATAAGTGAATCGTCATACAGAAAAATATGACGTAGGAAGTCAAGGTGGTGTCGTTGCCAGGGAGGAAGGAGAACAGAAAAAGGACCGTTGGGTGCTCGGGGTGAGGGATTTATCTAGCCAGGGGGCAAGCTGCGCCCCCTCCACTCCCATGCCCCCAACAGACATAATCAAGCAGGGATGACCGAAATCCTGGGTCAGAATCCTGCACTCGGCACCAGGCTCCCACCAGGAGGTCAGAAGGACCCTGTGGACCATCCTTCCCAGCCAGCCAAAGCACCTTGCAGCTTCTCCCAGGCACCCCTGTGCAAACCAGGACCTTCCAGTCCCTTCTTGTCCCTCTTGTCACTCCCATGGCCCCTTTGCCATCTAATACTCTCTCATTTCTCCTTGGTCCCTCATTGGTCTTTGTGGCCCTCCTTTGTACCACTAGGTAAACTGAGGCCCAGAAGGATGCCTCCACAGCCAATTAACAGCAGAGCCACGGCCGTGCTAAAATACCTTTCTGGCTCAGCCCTGGTATGTTTCTCCTTTGTCTGCCAGCCATGGGGTCCAGCAGCAGGGCCCTTTCCTGGAAGTGCCACTTCTACTCCTACCCACCATCTAATACACCTGTCCTGTGGCCCGTGTGAGAGTCCGTGTGTTACCCTTCCCAGGTGACATGTGTCTCTTTAAATCAAGAGACACAGCTCTGTGTCTCTACCCACAGAGAGGTGGGTGGCAAGGAGGGGTAAGGGCGTATGGAAGTGTGCCCACCGTGCTTCTCGAACACCGCCTTTGGCTACTTCCAGAGGGTCGGGAGTATTGCAGTCCCCAGTCAAGCCTCCCTCTGCCCTGTTGCAGAGCCTACAAGGTTTGGCCTGAGTAGCCATCCTTGGGCCTTTCGCACCCCTTCCCAGCTAGAAACTGCCCCAAGATACCAGAAAACAAAAACAAAGACAAAGAGGTTCAGAGCCAACAGAATGTCTGTTCTTATCCCAGCTTTACTAGTGGCTTTGTGGTCCCGGGGCAGCCCCACATGCTTGCTCAGGCCAGCCTCTTGCTCACACGCTCATAGGTCACGTTTCCGATGGTGGAGATCTGAAAGAGCAACCGGAACACAGGGAGTCAGTGTGGGAGACCCTAAGTGAGATGGAGCACAGCTGGGGAAGACGGGTGTCCAGTCCCAGCCCTGAGTGGAAGTCAGCAGGTTGCACCATATCTATGAACCTCAGTTTCTCAATTTGTGACACAAGCCTCTGTGCAGACTCAGTGTGGCAAAAGTGCTAAACAGATGTTAGGCTGATGTGGCTCTTCGTAGTATAATCTTCCACCTGTCTGTTCATTGAAGTTCACCTACTCCCAGCACTTCCCATGTGTTCTCCCATTTACTTCTCCCAACAATGCTGTAGGATTATACCCATTGTACAGATGAGAAAACTGAAGTCTAGAGGAGTCAAGTAACCCCTTTAAGATCAAGAGGCCACACTCAGCCTCTGCACCACATAGCATTTATGGGGTCCCTGTATTTGGTGATGGGAAGATAGAGTCCCTGTCCTGGGGGAAGTGTAAGATTTTATGGGAGGTGTAGGCAAGGGGGTGCTGTTTAGTGAAGGCCCACTGTGTGCTGTGTTCCGGGCCCGAGGCCATCAAGACCCACTGGCATGGGACACACAAATACCCTATCGTGAGTTGATCCTGATACCCAACAGAGGAAGCAGCCTTCTCACGGGAAGTAAGTGGGTGGCTGCAAAACATGGAGTTTTGTGTAAGCAGTTTTGTCAAGGGCAGCAGTGTGAAGTGGTGTGTGAAATTGCAAATGGAGCAAGATAGAGTAGAGTGGGGGCTGCAAGCAGGGAGGAGGCTGAGACTTGGTCTAGAGAGAGATGATGAGAGCATGGTGAGCCCGGCCAGGGAGGAGGGATGCCCACCTAATGCACTCCCCATTGGTAGAGAAGGACAGAGGTGACCGGGAAGATTCTGGGCCTCTAGGAATGGGGGATGTGCAACCAAAACAGCTTCTCTCTGGTGCCCAATCTGTGTGCATGTGTGCATATGTATGCACACGCGTGTTCGTGTGTGTGTGTGTGTGTGTGTTGGTGACAACCCTGAGCTCTGGGCACTGCTCATACCATGCAGGCTCCAGAGTCAGGAGCCTCTAGGAATCAGTAAACAGGTTTGTTCAGTTTGGGAAGATTGATCCTCCTTTTGGGCACAACCTACTTCTGGTTCCCCTGCCCTGGGTTCTCCCCACATACTTCACAGGCCACGAGCTTTGCTTCTGGGAGTCAGAACCCACTGGCTGACATTTAATGTAAAAATGTGTCCAAAGCTTTTATCAGATATTCTAAGAGGTCAATTTCTATTGACCTGGCCTATTTCTGACGTGGGACTTGATCCTAGGACTCCAGGATCATGCGCTGGGCTGAAGGCAGACTCTCAACTGCTAAGCCACTCAGGCATCCCAGATTTGTATTTTTTAATTAAAGACCCACTGGGGGACACCTGGGTGGCTCAGTGGTTTAGCGCCTGCCTTT
The DNA here is from genome assembly GCF_011100685.1 of Canis lupus familiaris. NCBI lineage: Eukaryota > Metazoa > Chordata > Mammalia > Carnivora > Canidae > Canis > Canis lupus. The sequence goes on from NC_049225.1 coordinate 51,361,315, forward strand.
GGCCCAGGGCATGATCCTGGAGCCCAGAGATCGAGTCCTGCATCGGGCTCCCTGCATGGAGCCTGCTTCTCCCTCTGCCTGTGTCTTGCCTCTCTGTGTGTGTGTCTCTCATGAATAAATAAATAATATCTTAAAAAAAAAAAAAAAAAAGACCCACTGGCCTGGGAAGAGCTGGCAGAGAGCCTGGTCCTGAAGCCAGCCAGTGGGACCTGCCTCCACCATGAACTAGCTGTGTGGCTTTGGACAAGTTACTTGTTATCTCTGAGCCTCTATGGCCTCTGTGTAAAATGGGAATAATGGGAGGTCACTGAGTCTCTTGGGCCCCTAGACTGGGTTTGAGATGAGGAAAATGAGAAAACAAGAGGGAGAGAAAAAGAGAGAGGGGGGATTGGGGAGCCTTGCGAGGGTAGGCTAGACCCCAGGGAGCTCGGACTCACAAGGGGAGAATGAAGTGTGGAAGAACCTACCTTTTGCTTTTGACTTCACATCCATTTCTTTCACCTGGGGAAAATTCTGGAGCCCCAGGAGAGGAAATGGAAGTGAGGTGAGAGCAGCACCTCCAGTCTGTGTTTATAGAGCAGCAAGTGTGGGAAGGGTCCATCCACAGGGGTGTGTGTGTGTGTGTGTGTGTGTGTGTGTGTGTGTAGATTTCTTAATCCACTTCTTTTAAAAGGTTTGATTCATTGCCAATGTTTAGCAGTCTGGAGATTTCACAGGAAAGTGCAAATTTCCAGCTTCTCTAGAAAAATCAGAAGGCCAGGCAGGAAGGGCCTGAAGTCCCTTGGGGAAGTGCAACAGCAGGGCCGCTGCCCTTGCAGGGCCCACCGGGACTCTGGGGAGGGGCCCTCGGGCTTCTGCACTCGTGCCCCCAAGGTGGCAGAGTCACTGGCGAGCGTGCATTCCCAGCACTGGCAGAGAGGCTAGGTGGCCTCCAGCTAAGCATTAGCTCCCAGTGCCTCAGTCCCCCCACCTGGAAGATGCAGATAACAATTGCCTCCCTAACAGGTTTATTGTGAAGAGCCAACAAGATGATGTATACTGGGTGCTCAGCACAGAGCCCAGTGCATGGGAAGTGCCCAGAAGCCAGGGCCCAGAGGCCCGTCTCTCAGGGGCCATGGCTGGAGGCAGAAACTTGTTCTCATCACTGTCCCAAGAACCAGCAGGACACTCACCTCCACCAGTTTGTCACCCACAACCTCCGAGGTCTGGTGATAGTTGGGGAAGTCCACCACGATCTTCCCCCCGTCCATGTGCACGGTGGCCTGGAAGAGAAGCAAAACGCTGACCCTTGCTTGGCAGAGGGCCCCCCACAGGCCAGCCCGGGAGGGAGGAAGGGTTCCCAGCAGCTCTCCCAGCTGTCCCCTCTGGGATTTAATTTGCCATGTGGATGTACGATGACATATATCCAAAGATAGAGATAGCACGCACAAGTCACTCAGCCTTGCCGTGCCTCAGCTTTGTCACCTCTAAAATGGGGATGGCAACTGGACCTGCTGCAGAGTTCTTACGAGGATTGGACGATTTCATATGACATGTGGGAAGTGCTTAGAGCGTGGTGAGCCCTCCTTGTCGACTGTGGAGTTAGTTCTATGATCCTCATTGCTAGGATGATGGTGATGTCGCCCAGGATGTGGATTGCGGCATTGTTTGTAATTGTAAACAACCTAAACATCCAGCCTGGACTCTCCACCGGTAAGTAACCTGAATATCTATCAAAGAGGGACTGTCAAATGAATGATAGCCTTTCCTTACTTTAGGATACCGTGCGAGCATTGAAAAGAATAAGGCAAGTCAATACTTGCTGACACAGAACGACATCATGAGAAATTGTTAAATTTTTTTTTTTAAGATTTATTTATTTATTTATTTATTTATTTATTTATTTATTTATTTAATGATAGACAGAGAGAGAGAGAGAGGCAGAGACACAGGCAGAGAGAGAAGCAGGCTCCATGTCGGGAGCCTGACGTGGGACTCGATCCCGGGACTCCAGGATCACGCCCTGGGCCGAAGGCAAGCGCTAAACCACTGAGCCACCCAGGGATCCCCGAAATTGTTAAATTTTTAAAATACACAAGTGACAGGGCACCTGGGTGGCTCAGTGGGTTAAGTGGCTGCCTGCAGCTCAGGTCCTGACCCCAGGGTCCTGGGATGGAGCCCTGCATCAGGCTCCCTGCTCCGTGGGGAGGCTGCTTCTCCCTCTGCCCTTCCCCCCTGGCTCCTTCTCGTTCTCTCGGTCTCTCTCTCTCAAAAATAATAAATAAAATCTTTAAGAAATAAAATACACAAGAGACAGAATAGGAACATTATGACCACTTATTCTCCACCGTGGCAGCCTACGGGGCAGAATATTCACGGTCACGGTCGGGGACGATAGAGGGGACCCAGAATGGGTGGGAGACCCGAGGGACCAGGCTCAGGAGGATGAGGAGGGCACCTTCAACTTCTTTCTTAGGTAAGATTGCGGTTTCGAACGCGCATGAATCCGGTTCTAGGGCTGTTCATGTCTAGCCTACACGGAGGTCACGCTGTCTGGAGCCAGGCTGCCTGGGTGTGAAGGCCTGTTGGGCCGTGGGGCCGGGGCAAGCCACCAAGCCCGTGGCTCAGCCCAGCTCCCTCATCTGTAAAATGGGCCCGTAATTGTAGCGACTCGGTAGGAGTCCCCGCATTAACACGTGTGACGTATTCAGCAGGAGTCTGGGCTACACGAAGTGGTAGGCAAATGTTCATTAACATCTTGAACAGTTTCTCTACAGCGTCTGTTATTGATGTAGTGTCAAAAAACTGGGGGGGGGGGGGGGTTAAGTTGCCGGGTAATTCAGGCACTTAAGGCTGGAGGCTGGAGGCTGGGCGGGAGAACAGAGGCTCGGCTTGGGGTGCAGCCCCAGGGGACACGCTTGAGACCAGGAAGGGGGGGTGGCCAGTGGCCTCTCACCTTGAACTTCTTGCCCCCCATGGTCTCCATGTCACACTCCGTGCCGATGGTGAACCTGTTGGTCATGGAGTGGCCCCCCGGGTAGTGCTGGGACCAGGTGAAGTTCTGTCCATCCTGCTGCACCTCTGTGACAATCTTGAAGTTTCGGCCCCTTTCGATAGCGTCGCTGGGGAGCCCTGGCCCGGGGACAAGGAGAGGGGTCACGTGGGAGCCGCCTGCCACCGGGGCCCTGGGAGAGGGCTTCCTCCGTGGGGCAGGCCGCGCGCTGGGAGGAGCACATCCCAGCTCCACCAGGCCCCGGGAGCTGGGAGGAGCCACTGCCTCCCTGAGCCTCAGTGTTTCCATCCACAAGATGGGAGATAATAAGGCCCATCTCACGGGGCTGTTGCAGGGATGGAATTAAAGTGATTGTGTCTTGGAAAACTCCTGGTGTACAGCTGACAATACCAGCCGTTCCGCTAACGCAATAACAGACAACTGACACTGTCAAGGTCACAAGGTCTGGAATGAACGGGAGCATCAAGACTGTCTTCTAACGCTCTTGTTTCACAGATTAGGCAGTGAGGACCCCGAGCGGGAAAGGGGCTCCGGGGAGGCTCACAGCAGCCCCTCGTCTACAACGGAGTCTGGCGCCCTTTCAGCACCACCGGGTTGGAGGCGAAGCCAGGTAACTGTTCCTTCGGGGCCACTCCCAGAACTGACTCTTGTCTCCCCAGGGCCCCGGGGCACACCTGCCCTGCTGTCACGACCTCTCTGCCCACTCGGAGGACCTGTGCTCCCCGCCTCCCCCCCCCCCCCCCCCCCCCCGGCCCAGGGCCGTCCCCTGACTCTCTACAATGGCATGCCTTAGACTTAGAGCATCAGGATTTGTGCGGGATTGTCAGGGCCATGGACCCATGTTTGTTGAATGGCCCGATGAACGCATGGCTGGTCGAACCTGGTCTCTGTACTAAACCCTTGGTCCCCTCTCCCCGGGTACCACTCATCATCTCATCGTTGAGTCCTGGGTTCTAATGATCTCTGCCCCTATTTTACAGTGTGACCCTGGGCATGTCGTGCTGAGGCAGCCCATCAGCAGCGTCAGGTTGGCCCTTGCATATAGCAGGTGTTCCCTATACGTCTGAATGAATAAGTTAAACCAATCAAGTCTTCAGCTCACCCACTACCAGCTGTGCGACCTTGGACTAGTAACTCAGCTTCTCTGGGCCTCAAGGAGTTTGGATTCGCGGCCCCAGGCTGGCTGTGACAAACCAGCCCAGGGAAGGGGTGCTCATGTACTCACTCACCGAGGCGCTTCATGAACTCGTCATAATTCTTGTCACTCTCGAACTCGTACTTGCCGTTGAAGGCCATGCTGCTGGGAGAGCCGGAGGCCAGAGAGCACGGGGACGAGAAAGAATGGCCTTGCGCTGAGGAGCCCAGTGCCCCAGCTTATAAACCCTTCCACATGCTGGGGCTGGGCCCCTAAGTCACCCCATCTCTCCCTGCAGCCCTGAAGAGGAAGCGCTTGCTGTTTTATGACGTGGGCAGGACCTAGAGGAGCAGAGCCCCGAGGTTATTCACCCTGGGGAAGTGCTGGCTGTAAGCACTGCCACTCCCAGCAAGAGCGGTGGCAATGCCATAGCATCTGAGGCCTCATCCACCTCTCCCTCCTGCCTTCCCTCTGTCTTTGCCCTGCCATGCTCCCAACATTCCTTATTTTACTTGTTCACCCCCTACCCCCATTTATCCACCAAAGTGCTTCGAGCACCTACTGCATACAGGACTGGCACTGAGGCAACACGGGTGAATGCAACGTACACCCTCCCCCAGAGAGCAGCCAGTCTAGTCCAGAGACAAAACGCAGGCCTGCAGAGAACCCTCATGCACACTGGATGTGCTGAGTCCCTAGACAAATGCAGATGTGTGACCTGGGGCCCAGGGAAGGAGCAGGCCCTGCAGCTGGGGGCAGGGGCATCTTTGTATAGGAGATGGCATTTGATGCGGGTCTGGAAAGAACCATAGGACTTGCATGTTTAGAGAAACAGGGCTGGAGAAGGCAGGGAACACAAGGAAACAATATTCTAGGATGAGGGAACAGTGTGATTAAGCTGGGAAGGGCCATGATGAAAGGAAAAATGAGTCTGGTTGCAGCAAAGAGCGCTTGAAGGAGAAGAGACACAAGCAGGCTGCAGATACTGCCAGCAAGGCGAAGCAGCAGCCCAGGGGCACACGGAGCAGCTTGGCACAGGAGCTGCCGGGGTCCACTGGAGACCCGCCACATGCCAGGCTCAGGCCAGGAGCTCCATGTATTCGGACTTCACAACTGGGAGGGCGGGGGTTCAGACCCCAGACCTCCAGCACCGCTACACGCTGGGCCTCCATCTCCCCCTCGAGAACTCCTGCCCTGCCTGTCCGATGGGACTGCTCCCTGGGTCAGACTGACTGACCGTGCCTTCTATAAGGACTCTCCTTTTTCTTATTATTAATGATGGAAATTTCTGCGAGTCTGTCACCTTTGGCAGAATCAGCTCTTCATGAACCCCCATCATTTCTTTGGGACTGAGTGGTTCCTGAACTGGTGAAATCCACTTTGCCCCATTTTGCCGATGTTCAATCTCCAGTCTTAGAATTCCTTTCTCCTGCCAGGGTCTTATTTTTAAAAAGTCATAAACACACACACATACACACACCCACATCCTCCTCATCATTATCGTGATCACAGATTTTCTGATAAGTTATATATATTAACATTTCATGAGCCAGAGCAACTAAGTTCTATCAGTTGATACAGATGGCCCTTGATAATGGTTTTTTTATCTATCCTTCTAAACTTAAAAATGTATACATATGGGGGATCCCTGGGTGGCTCAGTGGTTTAGCGCCTGCCTTTGGCCCAGGGCGCAATCCTGGAGTCCCGAGATCGAGTCCCGCATCGGGCTCCCAGTGGGAGCCTGCTTCTCCCTTTGCCTGTGTCTCTGCCTCTCTCTCTCTATGTCTATCATGAATAAATAAATAAAATCTTTTAAAAAATGTATACATATACTTCTTACATAAATGAGACTATATTGTTCTGTAACCTCATCTTTATACAATGATATGGGTATATGTCTGTATCATGACATATTTCACATCCCTTTTGATAGCTCCAGAATGTTCATATTCTATTGTATGTCACAATTTACATAACCATTGCTGGATCTTCAGGTCATTTATAATCTTTTTCTATGACAAATAACTGAGATAAACTTTTTTTTTCAATTTTATACCTCTATTTGACAATCAGCAATTAGTTCTTATCTACATTAACTGTCTATAGATTTTCAAAAGTGGTGACAGGTACCCACTTAGGTAACCCACATATAGAGCTTGTTTGGTGAATTTTCCTCCTCATGATGTTTTTTGGACAACCGTACAAAGGATTCGAGGAGATGGAACATTCCTTATTCCCTTGGCCCAGACAGCTTTGTTGAGCTTGGTATCAGTGCACACATCTGGAATTCCCATCTCCTTCATGGCAAATTTCTGGATCTTTTTGAGTGCCCAAGGGGCATGCTTCTCGAAACCCACTCTATGGATGCATTCGTGAATGTCAACGGTGTGTTCTTTGGTAACTACCTTGATGATGGCGAATGGCCCTTCTTGCCATCCTTCTTTGCAGGAGTCATTCTGCCTGGCTCAGGGTTGGAAAGTTAAGATAAACATTCTCACTCACACCTCAGTGTACATGTCAGATTATTTACTAAGGATGAATTTATAGACATGAAACCCCTGGAACAAAGGGGTTTTTGTATTCATATTCATATCTGTAACTCTACCACCTGTCCAAAAGGCTATAGTGGTGTCCATTCAACCTAGAGCATGTGAGGATTTCTCCTCTTTGATACTAATGACGGCGTAACAACAGCAGTAGTAGCTAACATTTATCAGGTGTTTATTATGCATTGGGTACCCTGCTGAGTGTTGTTACACAGATTATCTCATTTATTCTTCAGAAGGACTCTATGAAGTCAGCACCATCATTGTCCTCATTTTGCCAAGGAGGAAACAGGGCTTCAGAGAAGTAACTTGCCCAAAGCCACAGAGCCCCTGTGTGTAGTTTCTACTTATTACCAAATGCTACTACTTAACAGCATTTAAAGACACTTCTGAAAACACTTCATCACTCATCATCCTAACACAGTGTTAATTTTTTTTCTATTTTCCTCCTCCCTCTTTCACTCTTCTCTTGTCTCTTCTCTCATCCTTGCTTTCTTACCCTAATTATGGCAGAAAAATAATAGCCATAATCACCACCTAAATGCTATATTCCACTCCATTTTTCTTTGCTCAGCATTAATTTGCAAACACAGTCCCATGTTTCCATAAAGCTGCCATGTTTATTATTAAAAACAGCTGCAGGGCACCTGGGTGGCTCAGATGGTTAAGCATCTACCTTTGGCTCAGGTCATGATCTCCAGGTCCTAGGATCAAGCCTCATGTTGGGGTCCCTGCTCAGTGGGAAGTCCTCTTCTCCCTCTCCCTCTCCCCCTGCTTGTGTTCTGTCTCTCCCTCTCAAATGAATAAATAAAATCTTTTTTAAAAATGGCTGCATAATGTTTGCTGTTGGACTTCTGGGAGGGGAAGTTTACCCCACTAAATGTGAGGCCACAGTGAGCTTCTGATGTAATTTTAATTTTTTTAAGATTTTATTTATTTATTCATGAGAGACACACAGAGAGAGGCAGAGACATAGGCAGAGGGAGAAGCAGTCTCCCCAGAGGGAGCCCGATGCAGGACTTGATACCAAGACCCCGGGATCATTCCCTGAGCCAAAGGCAGACACTCAACCACTGAGCCACCCAGGTGCCCCTGTATATGATTTTTTAAAAAGCATTCCCTTCAACTAAAGTCTCAGGATGGGATTCAAAGTTATGGTATCTGGAACTTTTTTTTTTTTTAAGATAGATGATGATAGATAGATAGCTGATAGATGATAGATAGATAGATAGATAGATAGATAGATAGATAGATAATAGGGATGGTGCCTGGGTGGTTCAGCAATTGAGTGCCTGCCTTCAGCGCAGGGAGTGATCCTGGAGTCCTGGGATCGAGTCCCACATCCGGCTCCCTGCATGAAGCCTGCTTCTCCCTCTGCCTGTGCCTCTGCCTCTTTCTGTGTGTGTCTCATGAATAAATAAATAAAACCTTAAAAAAAAAAAGATAGATGATAGATAGATAGTGGCAGTGGGCAGAGGGACAAGAGAAGGAGAAAAGCAGACTCCCCACCGAGCACAGGGGCAGGGCAGGGGCTCCATCCCAGGATTACAAGACCATGATCTGAGCTGAAATCAAGAGTCTGATGTTTAACCAACCAACTGAACCACCCAGTACCCTGGGATTTGGAACATTTTTATAGCTCTTAACATGTTTTGCCAAGTTGTAACTCAACTGGTTTTATATCCAGCTTGTCTGGGTGCTGAATTTGGGAGGATGCAGAGTTTAGACCGTTTTTGGTACTTTCCCCAAACATACTGTCCCCCAACATTTCAAACTATGCCATCTTGAAAATCTATCTCTTTTCATTTTAATAAACTTTATGGTGGAAAGGGCTTTTAATTTTCTTATTATAAAAGTAATTGATGTTCATAGTAGAGAATTTGGGAGGAGCTAATCACAGATAAATTAAGAACTACCTAGATCCCACCAAAGGTTCTTTTTTTAAAATAATAAAATTAATACATATTCATTGTTTAAAAAGACAAACACTCAAAACTGGGTAAAGTAAAAGTGAACGTCCCATATCCCAGTCCATTCTCATTTTCAAGAATCAGTTGCTGTTAAATTCAGAGTATAGTCTTCTAGACATTTCCCAGATGCACACAAAAATACTTTCTTTTCTTTTTAACAAAAATGAAATCCTAGGATAGTGTTTTATCTTGCTTTTTTTCCATCTAGCAATATATCGTGGACATTAATGGATGTTATTTCTTCATGGAAACTCAAAAATATCCCACTATTAAGAAGGACTTTCCGGGGATCCCTGGGTGGCGCAGCAGTTTAGCGCCTGCCTTTGGCCCAGGGCGCGATCCTGGAGACCCGGGATCGAATCCCACGTCGGACTCCCGGTGTATGGAGCCTGCTTCTCTCTCTGCCTATGTCTCTGCCTCTCTCTCTCTCTCTCTCTCTCTCTGTGACTATCATAAAAAATAAATAAATAAATAAATAAATAAATAAATAAATAAATAAATAAATAAATAAATAAATGAAGGACTTTCCAAGGACATCTGGGTGGCTCAGTGGTTGAGGTCTGCCTTCGGCTCAGATAAGATCCTGGGGTCCAGGGATCAAGTCCCGCATCAAGCTCCCTGCAGGGAGCCTGCTTCTCCCTCTGCCTATGTCTCTGACTCTCTCTCATGAATAAATAAATAAAATCTTTAAAAAAAAAAAAGGACTTCCCAAATGGATAACTCCACTAATAGAATACCTTATGTCACCTGGCCTAGGTAGGGGAAAACAAAGGAGCATTTGCCATCTTCCTATAAACCTGGGAGGAAAATAACTTCACCTGCAGTAATTGGCATGTAAGTTAGATAGAAGGTGACAGCTGGTTGGTGAGCTAGAGAGGCTTAGGGGATGGAGTATAGACTCCTGGACTCCCTTGAGGTCTCTAGTACTGGAGGAAGTATGTACTTTATAGAGTCCCACCTTCATGCCTTTGGCCTGCCTGGAATGACAGCTCACCTTTCATCTGTCTTTCCAAATTCTGTCCTTCCAATTCTACCTCCACTAGGGAGCCTTCTCTTATGATACTGACTTCTAGAGCGTCCCTTGCAGGAATCCCCATAGTGTGTACCATCTGCTTGTAATGGCTCACAGGGAGACCTGAGCTTCAGTGTTACCTGCATTGAGTCTTCATGTATTAGCTCTGAGACTTTAGATACGCAACTTTCATTCACTCAGCAAACTTAAGCTGAGCACCTGCTGTGCTCTATACTCTGGAAACACCAAGTATCTGCCTTCAAGTCTTGTGGGAGACTCAGGCTAGGAAACAGGTAGTTACAACACAGTATAATAAATAAGATAAAGGGAGGATATTGTGGGAAAACAGAGCTAGCACACTGACCACCTCCTAAAGATTAGGGAAAGTTGTTCTGAGAGGAATTGGTCCAATCAACCAGGCTTAACTTACTCATTATTAAATGTGGATTTAAAATAAAAACCGTATCTCAGAGTTTTAATGAAATTAAATTAATTTATAAATAAAGTGCTTAGCACAGGATTCAGTATCTCCTAAATGCTCATTGAATGACAGTATTATTCCCACTCATTGGCAATTTGTCCAGCTTATGCGCCTACTGTTTCAAATTAATAAATATTTATTATAGCATTAATTTAACTCTTCACAAAATGTGTCTTTTATTGCCCAATTAGATTGTAATCCCTTCAAGAAAAGAAGCTGCATCTCATCCCTCCTTGTAGATTTGTACCTAGGAGACTCTGGGATACCATTGATTTCATTTTATTTGTTCAGATCAGTCTGCAATAGACTATGAGGCTGTGTTCTTAAAAAAAAAAAAAAAGAAAAGCTTTATTTTATTTATTTATTTGAAAGAGAGAGCTGGGGGAGGGGCTAAGGGAGAGGAAGAGAGAGAATCTCAAGCACTTCATGTTGGGCTCAGAGCCCAACTCGGGGCTAGGTCTCATGATCCTGAAATCATGACCTGAACCAAAATAAAGAGTCAGACGCCCAACTGACCGAGCCACCCAGGTGTCCAGGAGAGTGTGTTCTTTATTTTTTTAAAGATTTTATTTATTTATTTGAGAGAGAGCGAGCATGGGCAAGGGTGGAGGGGCAGAGGTAGAGGGAAAAGCAGGCTCCCTGCCAAGCAGAGAACCCCACACAGGGCTCCATCCCAGGACCCCAAGATCATGACATGAGCTGAAGGTAGATGCTTAACTAACTGAGCTACCCAGGTGCCCTGAGGTTGTGTTCTTTACAGTGTGGTCTTCATCATACACTGCTGAGGGTACAGGCAAGGGAGACTTGTGAAAAATGGGCTCCTAGGCTCTAACCCCCAGAAGTTCTGACTTGGTAGGTCTGTGTGGGGCCCCAGAATCTGCATTTGCCATACTCCTGGTGGTTGAGCTGCAGTTACCTGAGAAGCTCCAGGCCAGGGGACATGGAAAAGAGTGGGTAGGATGGACCAGACAGCCTCTCCAGGGCCCCACTTCACTTTCTTACCCATTGACTTCCTTCTGCAGGTCAGAATTGCTTTCTCCTCAATAGCTACTAACTCAAGGTCAGCATCAAAGGCAGGATGGGTGCGGTGGGGGTGTGGGACAGGACAACGTTGGCACCGGGATGCCTGACTCAGCAGCCCTCCTCTCCCCTTCACTGCAGTTTATGAGTGCATCTGGCCCTCCATCCCTCCTCTCACCTGTGCCCTGCCTCTTCCCTCTTCAGCTGCGGTTCGCCTATTTGCTCAGATACTTATTGAGAACCTTCCAAGAGGGGTAAATGAACTCAAACTGCCTCCATATCACAATGAGTTTTTATGGAGCAATTGAGCTAATAGAGCAACTCTAACCCAATGGAGATCAAGAAGAGCCTCAAGGCTAATGCCCCTGGGCCACCCCAACTTCCCACCTGGCCTCTGGCTCCTGCTTCAAATCAGCCACCATTATTCTGAGAGTAACTAGCCTAGGGAGTGAGAAATGCAGGTGCTTTAGTCCATGGTTGGAAGACAAGTCCTCCTCCTAACCTCCCCACCCCAGGACCTTCCAGCACCTTACATGGAGTAAGTGATTGATCAGGGTTACACATTCCTTAATCAAACCTCCTTCTTCTTCTTTGCTCAACCAAAACTCTGAAATGCTAGTTGGGGTTGATCCTAGAGCATCAAGGCTAGATGAGATCTCTGAGGGGCAATTTATTCCATGATGATTTTCCTAGCTCTGCTCTCAGGTGTCGGAAGCTAAGAAATTCAGCATTCCCTTGGAACAGTCATTATCTTGTTAACCCACAATTTGAAGCAGAAGTGATGGAGACTCTGAGACCCAGAGGCCAGGGTTTGAATCCCAGATCTGATATTCACTGTCTGGGTGACCTTGGTTAAGTCATTTATCTTCCTGTGTTTCTGTTTTCTCATGAGCTAATTAAATAAGTTAATTTCGGTAAAGCATTTTTCACAGAGCCTAACATACCTTGTTTCGTTACCCTTTGCTTTATTCTGCTTTGCAGATGCTGCATTCTTTACAAAACAGTCGAGCAAGTCTACTGGCCCTATTTTTCCAACAGCATTTTTTTGCTTTGTGTCTCTGTGCCACATTTTGGTAATTCTAGCAATATTTCAAACTTTTCTATTACCATTATATTTGTGACAGTGAACTGTGATCAGTAATTATGAGTCACTGGAAGTTAAGGTGATGGTTAGCACTTGCAGCAATAAAACGTTTTTTTCAGACATAATGCTACTACACACTTAGTAGATTGCAGCATAGTGTAAACATAACTTTTTTTTTAAAGATTTTATTTATTTATTCATGAAAGACACAGAGAGAGGCAGAGACATAGGCAGAGGGAGAAGCAAGCTCCCCATAGGGAGCCTGATGTGGGGCTCGATCCCAAGATCCTGGGATCATGACCTGAGCCAAAGCCAGACACTCAACCACTGAGCCACCCAGGTGCTCCTGAACATTTATATGCACTAGGAAGCCGAAAACTTCATTCAACTCACTTTGTTTTGATATCCGCTTTTTTTGCAGTGGTCTGGGATTGAACCTGCAATATCTCTGAAGGTTGCCTGTATATAAAAGAGTGTTACGTAAATGTTGCTGGGGCAGGCCAGCTGTGTAGTTTCAACGCTGCTATGTCTGGTCACCAGCTTTGTAAAAAAACAATCATCTCCATCTTTGCTAAGCGTCAGAAGCCCCAGAGTTTGGTCCTCATTCTTGTCTGTTCACTGAGCACTCACTCCCCTGGTGAGCTCTCCCTGTCCAAGGCTTTAAATACCTTCTATGCAGATGACTCTCCAACTATCTTCTCATCTTAGACCACCCCCTGTGACTTATATCCAACTGACTATCCAATGGCTCCACCTCATGTCTTGTGCCATCTCAAACTTAACCTGTCTAAAACCCTTGTTCTTCAGACCTCAGCAAAGCCTCCTCCTCCCCTGTACTTCTTCAGCTCCATTGATAGGGAATCTCAGGAGCCAACATCCATTCCCAACCTTTAAGGTGCTAAATACTTTACAAGAATTACCACTCAATTCTCCCAACCAATCGGTTAGATAGGTTCTGATATTATCCCCACTACTTAGATGAGGAAACGGAGGTTCAGAAATGTCACACTCAGGTGGTAAGTGGAGATGACAGTCTGGCTTCAGGTCCTGCCCTTGTGTCCTCTCACTAAATGCAGCAATTTGGTTTGGATGCAGGCTCCAGAACCAACCAATTCTTGGAGACCATTACTGCCCCTGCAATACTTATGGAGGGATCCCAAAGTGTCAGACCCTGTGCTGAGTGTTGGACACATGGCATCTTGAATTCCCAAAAGAGCTGTTATTATCCTTATATACAGAAGAGAAAATCTAGGCTCAGAAAGATTAGATGACTTATCCAAGATCACAGAGCTTGTTGTTGATGACACTTGGATTTGAATTCAGTTCACTCTGACCTGAAGTGGTACTTAACACCACTATGGATCCTCTCAGACCTCTGATGAAAGCAGAATGTCAGTCTCTGGTTCTAACAGAGTTATGACCCATGCGTTCATTAATTAATTCATTCAACATACATTTCCTGAGCACCAGGGTAGGTGTTAGAGAGCAGAGATACACAGCAAAACAGTCCCCACCCCAATAAATGAAGCTCTACCCTTATAGATCATCCCCTTTGCCCTACTGCACCTTCCAATTTTAGCCTTACTTTCTTTCCTATCCAGCCCACTGATGCATCACTTCCTCTGCTGGGACCCTCAATGTTCATTGGTTACTTTGGCTTCATAGGCCCCATCCTTGGGCCTCTTCTGCCCCAAATTGTCTTTCCACCCACCCATCTCCAGGACTGCTGACTACAATCAGGAGAGAAAGCCCAGTGCAAGGGAAGAGAGGGTGACACCACCACAAATTCATGATCTTCCCTCAGCCAGGTTTTGAATACTCAGTAGTCCTTCCCGTCATCACTGGGTGGTCATCACCTCTTACCAAGTCTTCTACATCATTCTCACCACCCAAGTCCACTCCAGTCCCAGCCATCACTTTAATGACCACATAGTAATCCACAGTGTGGGTGTATTGCAACTTATTCAACCAGTCCTCATTGTTGGACAATTAAGTTAGGTAGGAACAAATACATACATGAATAGGAAACACCACAATGTGGAGAAGACAAAACAAAAGCATTATTCAAGGCTACCAATGAACATGAATAGTATTATTTGAGGCAGGTAGGATGGGGCTGAAGTTCTGGTAGATGTTCATGGATCATGAGATTTATGGCAGAGTGCGCTTCATAACCATCCATGAATGGAACCAGGAGGCAACATTTTATACATATACGTGAATGTTTTGGAGCAGGTTTATGGCTTTCATCAGGTGCTCTAGGGGGCCTCCCCAAAAGTGAAAGGCCACGAGTGTGGTCTATAATTTGTAACAAGCACTGATCAGAAGGGCCCAGAGAATTTATTAAAAAGATCAGTGAAGTAAAAACGTGAGTCTAAATCCCACACAGACCAGGGGATAAAGCCTGACTCTTCAATTTCATTTGTATACCTTTGAGTAACTTACTAAAAACATTTGAGCCTTTAAAACAGGAATTTAAGGGGCACCTGGCTGGCTCAGTCCATAGATCACACGACTCTTGATCTTGAGATTATAAGACCAAGCCCCAAGATGTAGATAGAGATTACTTTAAAAAAAAATCTAGGGGGGATCCCTGGGTGGCGCAGCGGTTTGGCGCCTGCCTTTGGCCCAGGGCGTGATCCTGGAGACCCGGGATCGAATCCCACATCGGGCTCCTGGTGCATGAAGCACCTGCTTCTCCCTCTGCCTCTCTCTCTGTGACTATCATAAATAAATAAATAAATAAATAAATAAATAAATAAATAAATAAATATTAAAATTTAAAAAAAAAATCTAGGGATGCCTGGGTGGCTCAGCAGTTGAACATCTGCCTTCAGCCCAGGGTGTGATCCCGGAATCCCTGCAGGGAGCCTGTTTCTCTCTCTGCGTGTGTCTCTGCCTCTCTCTCTCTGCATCTCTCATGAATAAATAAATAAAATATTTAAATAAATAAATTAAAATTTTTTTAAATCTAAAAAAAAAAGTGTTCATAGGTCATACAACCGTACAGGAAGAGTGACCTCAGAGACAGACCTCACAGAGATGTGATGGGAAGTCCTGTAGCCTTTGGTCTGCAGGGCAGCCTCCTCCCTGGAGACAGTATTTGCCAGACAAGGAAAACCCTTGTTTTCTGTTTCTGCTCCATGTCTCTGTTCCACTCTCTTTTTGAGCTGATGGAATGTCTGACTGTTGTAGGCACAGCCCTTCAGATTACAAGTAAAGAAACCCACTTGAGAGAGGCTTGGCCTCTTTAGGTTAAAATAAACTATACATACTTGTTAATATTTGATCTTCTAGACTTCTTAAAACAACAATTCCACATGGTTCAATCTAATGTAAGGATGCAGGGCCAACTTAGGGAACCCAAGGGGTGGAAATGGAGTTGGGTGTCATGAGGACCTAGGACCAGGAACTGGAGAGCATCAGGAATCAGCTTCTCTGCTGTCATGTGCAGCTTCTCTCTCTGTGTCTACTTGATTCTTGCTTCCTGCTGTCCTTTCTCTGCTGTCCACGTGCACACACACCCGGGGGCTTTCAGAGCAACCAACAGACGCTGCTGAGTGGGGAGAGAGAATCTGATTGGTCTATCGTGAGTCAGGTGTCTGCCTCTCCCACCCCACCCCACCCCATCATCTGTGGGCAGGGAGGCAGGGGTCTTTATTGCAAGCAATGGAAACAGATGTGAGCAGAAAAGAAATTTATTGGAAGGATAGAAATTAGATCACAGAATTTTCAGAGTTGGAAAACAAGCCAGGACAGGAGAGGGTAATCAGCTAGAACTATGGCCTCAGTTGCATCACAGAAGTGGTTTTGTTGGGGGACGCCTGGGTGGCTCAGAGGCTGAGTGCCTGCCTTCAGCCCAGGGTCTGATCCTGGAGTCCTGGGATCGAGTCCCACGTTGGGCTCCCTGCATGGAGCCTGCTTCTCCCTCTGCCTGTGTCTCTGCCTCTATCTCTCTCTCTGTGTGTCTCTAATGAATGAATAAATAAAATATTTCAAAAAAAGAAGTGGTTTTGTTGGGATGTTGTTGCCAGTACCCCCAAAAGCTGGACTGGGCAGTTTGCATCCCTATCAATGGTGAGACGGCTCACTGGCATTGTAGCCAACATTCCCCTGGGCAGTGGGTATGTCCCCCTAACTCCTTCCCACTCCCAACAGATACCAGAATGGATTCTCTTGTCCCTGCTTCTTTGTATCACCAGCTGCAGAGGAAATGTCCCAGTGGGAATGTCTGATTGGTTGAGCTGAAGTCATAAGCAGGCACCTCATTGCCACTGGATGATGAGAACATGAGGCCCATCTGGCCTTTGCTGCTTCATACTGGGAAGTGGACCCCACCTTCCACCAGAACCCGTGCTGTGGGGAGTTCTCTAAACATAGGCAAGAGTGCAGATACCCACCAATGTGTCCACTGCTCAGGTGGACAGGGACAGTTTTGAAGAAGGTACTGCGGGATGAGCAGACACCCAGAAAGTCTCCACAACAGTGACCTCTCTCCCAGGATCCTGCCCAGCTCACATGCCATGCCCTCCAAGAAGCCTTTTTCTCCTTCCAGTCTAGTCCATCCAGGTTTGGTTCTCTTCTGCTTAGAATCTGCATAGGAGGACACAGGATTGAATTGTTACTGTTACTTTTCTACCAGAGATTGAAGCAGAGGAGGGCAGGAAGTCTACCCTGTGCGCTTCTCTGTGCCCCATACAGCGGCTGACCCAGGGTGGCCTTGTAGTACGAACGGTTACCAGTACTTGTTGGTTGCCTCAGTCGGGGCTTTTCCGGATGTAACAGACACTGATTCTTAGTGATAAACAAAAAGGGAATTTCTTGGGAGGGCATGGGCAGCTCGTAGAAAGGATAGAAAAGCTAAACCACCAGACACCTCAAGATGCCACATAGCGCCAGGGAGCAAGAAGGAAAGACCAGTGAATCACCTTCGACCAACCTCCATCCTTACAACACTCCACTTAAGACTCAAATTCACAAGCTCTGTGCAGTGGTAGCATCATAGCCAATGAGGTTTATCTTAGGAGTGATTATTGCTAATTGAAAGACTCAAAATTCCCAGCTTGGCTAACTACTGGCTGTATCATTTGGGCAGGTGACTAAATTTCTGTGCTTGGGTTTCCACATCGGCAGAATGGGGCTAACAAGTCAACCCACCTCCTGGGAGGATGGGATAACACCATGCGCTAAGGTACTCAGAAAGGGGATGGCACCTGCTCTTACAGGAAAGGGGAATGTATGTTCTTACAAGACCTACAGGTCCTCTCTCCGATTTCTTAGCTACCTAAGACTGGAAAAGAAGATTGCTCACCCCACCTCCACTGGTCTAATCCTGACTTGGGGCTCTAGCCAGGAAGGAGGAGGAAGTGTAGGAGGTAGATCCAACAACATCCAGGCAACCTCACCTCCACACTCACAACCAAAGCAGCCCATGACCCTCAGAAGATACTGCTTCGGGCCAAAGTCAGGTGCCAAAAGGTCTTCATCCAGTTCCCTGTGCAATTATTCATCCCCCACTCTCCTGCCTCTGGCTAATTGTGATTAATTCCTGTGGCAGTCACAGGAATCACTCCTAATGAATTTCTAATGAACTCATTTGGTGTTAATGCAGTATGTAATTCCGCAGGACACTCATTATAATTTAGCCTTATTAAGTCTCCAGTTATTGGGAACCACTATTGCTCTAAGCTCATAAGCAAGAGAAAAGTAATTATCCAGAGCAGGCAGTTAAATTATGGAAAGGATTGGACATTCAGAGAAGGCCAGGAAATGGCTACTCCTAATTTTTTTTTTTTTTTCTCCTTTGGGGTGTACAGCTCTGCAGAGAACCGGCTGTGCAGGTCTTTGAGCTGAGGCAAGAGTGTCCTCCCTGACTTTATATTCTGTAATGTCAGAGCTGTGCGGGCTGCAGCCTGCATGGTGGGATTTTTAGGGCCCCTCCAAAGCTGGCCCCGCCCCTCAACGGTGCACTTGCCTACTGCCTGGATCTGAATGGGCACCACAGGGACGGATTCCTTTGCTTCGGAGGCGCTGTTGCACGTTGGGAAGGTGACCTATGACGCACCTCAGAGTTCATAAAGTGATTACAGATAAGCTATCTTATCTGAACATCACAGCATCCCGGTTATTGTCATTAAACTCCTCTGACAGATAAGAAGATTGAAGTTCACAGAGGTGAAGCCACTTGCCCAAGGCCACCAGGTGCCAGAGTGGCAACAGAATCGGAATCTCCAGACCCCTGGGTGAGTTCTCTCTCCAGTTTACCTCTCATTTAGCACCTGGCACGCTTCTCATGCACACGTGACACCTATTCCCCCCTCCATCAGACGTCCCTTGAGGTTGGAGCTGTGTCTGTGACCCTTTTACCTGGGTTCAGATGATGGGCTGCAAGGCTCCCTTGATAAGAGCTGGGCGGCCCCCTGAAGACACCCAGAAGATTCACGCACAAGCTGATTCATTTTTCTTCCCGCTTCTCCCTCTAATTTTCTCGCCGTTTCTCACAATCAGCTGTATACTTTTAGCTAAAATGTAGATTACACTTTTTTGAAGTTTGAAATCATTTTCTTCTGGAGACAAAAGTAACCCATGCTATTTGCATAAAATTCAGAACCATGCAGAAAAGTCTAAAGAACATAAGGATCATCTGTAACCCTATCACTCAGATACAACTATTGGTTAACAGTTGGTATATATATATCCTTTCAGACCTTATGGTATGCACGTATCAACACACGTACGAACATTTTATTCATAACAGGATTCTACTCTATGGACTTGTATATACTATATGTATATGAACTATTTGGGAAATTGCTTGGTTTTTTTTTAAGCTTTTATTTTTAAATCATCTCTTCCCTCAACGTGGGGCCTGCATTCACAACCCCAAGAACAAGAGTCACACACTCCACTGACTGGGCCAGCCAGATACCCCTGGAAATTGCTTCCTTTCTTTTTGAGAGAGAGAGAGCACAGCAGGGTGAGGGCAGAGGGAGAAGCAGACTGCCCGCTGAGCAGAGAGCCCTGTGCGGGACTCGATCCCAGGACTCCGGGATCATGATCTGAGCTGAAGGCAGATGTTTAACTAACTGAGCCACCCAGGCACCCCAGCAAATGGCTTCTTATTAAACTTAGGAACATGAAATTTCTGAAAAGATGAATTTACATTGTCAAAGAATAAAAGCTAACTCTAGAATATTCTTGGTAACTGCTCTAGGTTATGAGAAGATACCAAAGAAGGGAAATTGAGAGAATATAACCCAAATCACCTCATACACAAGCCAGAAAGGAAATATACTTTTTTTAAAAAAGATTTTATTTATTTATTCATGAGAGACACAGAGAGAGGCAGAGACACAGGCAGAGGGAGAAGCAGGCTCCATGCAGGGAGCCCGATGCAGGACTCAATCCCCGGGACTCCGGGATCACACCACACCCTGAGCCTTAGGCAGGCGTGCAGGCGCTCAACCACTGAGCTATCTTATCTTCCACAACATCTTGTTAATCATTGTGCATATCAATGGCACAAAAAGAGCAATGGATGGAAGACGAAGGTCTGAGTGCAAAGTCACAGGGCACCAGGGGTCAGGGTGAGTGGGTGGGCCATGGGAGTTTAAAGGTAAACCCAGAAGCCTGATGAGATCCTCACCCAACTCCCCAGCCTCATTTTCTGTTATGCCCTCACTCTCTGCCACAAACTCATTATCACTTGGACCCCCCCCCCCACACACACACACACACACTATGTTATTTTGCACCACCTTGCCTTTACACATACTTTCCTCTCTCTCTACAATGCCCAGTGGCAGAAATAGTGAGAACTCATTTTTGTGCGATACCTAACTCAGTTGTTTGCCTAGGAAGTAAAATAAAGAGAGCTCCTTGGAGAGCCAAGTAGGTTTTGTGTCAGTAGGGACAAAAGTGCTGGGTGGGTGGTGGAAAGGTTTTCTTTCCCATGTGAGGTGGAAACAGACTCATCCCAGCCTTCCTTAGTGCTGTGTTTAGTTCAGTCTCCATGACCATGGAGCTGCTGTGCACACCCAAGCCACCCTCACAGCCAAGCAGACCCCTTCAGCTGTGGGTATGTTCACCGTGGCTATTCATACATGGGAAGGAATGGGGCAAATTCATGTTAATATCAGTGTGACCAGTATGTGTGGCTCCGTGCCTCTGTACAAAAATGCGCATTGCCCAGGTTTCTTTATGTCTGTGAATAGGAATAATAGGAATTGCATGCATGTGTGAGAAAGTGTATATATACACATATCAGTGCCCCTGTAGCTATGTGTGTAGGAGGATGTGTGCTTTCCCTGAGCATAGGTGTGTATACATGTGGAGTGTTACGTACTTGTGCATACATACAAAGCACAGTACACAGGTGCTCAGCTGTGGTTTTCTGTGAGTGGCTCTGGAACTGTTTCCATATGGGCATGGAGAAGTGTTTATTTACTGAAGGGAAGGGAGAAATTAGTTGGATGCCTAGACTACAAATAAAAACAAACAAAGCAAGGAAAATAAAAACCCTCAAACAATAGAGTTATTATCTCACATAACTGGAGTTCCGACACAAGGAGGAAAGGACTCTCTAGTGGACAGATTGCATTGATCAAGAGTTCTTTAAGAACCTATTCTTTCCACCTCTCTACTATGTTTGATTCTGTATCCTTCTGGTCACAAAGTGTCTGCAGCATTTCCAAATCCCACATACAGACATGAAGAATCTGTTAACAAATAAATGCATCTTTGTTTTTGGGGTGACTTTCCTAAGAAGGAGGAATTTTTTCCAAGGAGCCCCAATCCTACTTCCCCCCATGTCTCATTGGTGAGAACATGGTCACATGGTCAAAGCTAACCCAATCTCTGTTAAGAGGCCCAAGACCACCAAGTTCCACTTAAACTAATCAGGAGCCCCCTCCTGGAGCTGAGGATGGAATTAGCTTTTTAAAGCACAAAGCTTAGGATGCCTGGGTGGCTCAGCAGTTGAGCATCTGCCTTTGGCTCAGGGTGTGATCCCGGAGTCCTGGGATGGAGTCCCGCATGGGGCTTCCTTCATGGAGCCTGCTTCTCTCTCTGCCTATGTCTCTGCCTCTCTGTCTGTCTCTCATGAATAAATTAATAAAATCTTAAAAAAAATAAAGTACAAGACTGCTTAGAGGAATGGCAGTCATTTGACAGATTTCTGTCAGGACGATTAAGGGGTGGGGCACCTGGCTGGCTCAGTTGCTAGACTCTTCATTTCCAGGGAGTGAGTTTGAGTCCCATGTTGGGTGTAGCGATTACGTTAAAAAATAAAAAAACAATGTTAAAAAAAAAAGAAGAAGACAAATGGAAATGCATGTTGGGTAGACAGTCAACAGTGTCTAGTACAAAGGTGTGTGTATGCAAGCATGTCTATAAGTGTACGTGAGTTTGTGTGTGTATGAACATAGGTGAGTATATGATAGGTATGGGTGTTCTAATTACATATTGTTCCATAACAAACCATTCCAAAACATAGTGGCTTAAAACAACAAAAACTTTCTCAGTTCTCATGATTCTGTGAGTCAGGAATTTGGGCATGCCTGAGTGCTCATCTCCACACGGCATCATCTATGGTCTCTCAGATAGCTTAGCTGTATTCCGCTAGTCGCTAGGCTGAGCTGGAGGGCCCAGGCTTCCCTCCCATGTTTGACACAGTGCTTCTCTGCACAGCTCCTCTCCCTCCTCACATGACTAGTTTGGGCTTCCTCATAGCATGGTGGCCTCAGGAAGGCTGAACTTCCAAGGAGGAAGCAAATGGCTGCCAGTCCTCTTAAAGCCTGGATTTAGAAATCTCAGAATGTTACTTCTACCACAAATATTCAAGAGGAGGGAGATAAAAGGTGGTGCTTTTCCACCTGCTGATAGGTGGAAAAGCATGCACATGCAGAGAAGAAAGGAATCCACGGCAGCCATCTCTGGAAATGATCTACAACAGGAGTATGTATTGAACATGAGGGGGGGTATATCTAAGTGTGTGCATTTTTGTCTGTGGACTTTAAGAGTGTGCGTGTGTGTGCGTGTGCCTGTCAGTTAACACCTGACACATGTACACTGCATGTCCGTTTATGTGCATATATGTACAGGCAGGTGGGTTTGTGTGGAGGGATGTGCATGCACACACAGGAGAGGTGTACATGTGTACAGGTGCAAGTGTCCACCGGAGCTAGCGGCTGCAGTATGTGTGCATGCACAGCAGGAAAAGCTGATAGAGTTGACCTGCCCTAGCTCTGGCCTTCCTGGGTAGATACGCTGAGCTTGCAAATTCTGGCCAAGGTAACAATCTGATCATTACTAGGATTTTGTCCTTGCCTGGGAGGATGTGTGGGTCCCAAGCCAGGCAAAAGCCTCAGCCTTTACCAGAACCCCATAAAGCCACACTGCTAGCAGTGGAAAGGACACCCTCTACATTGTTTTGATTTCCTGAGATCCTGGGGATTTCTACCTGTGGAACCAATTACTCCAAGATCCCCACCCTATCCTAGCCCTGCCCTGGGGGCTGTAAACCTCAAGACAGGATTTCAGAGTCAGTGGGAAGCCCAAGCTCAAGGCTGCTCGCAGGGTGGCCTTGAACCTTGGCTTCTCTTTCAAAGCATATTTCCCAGTAAAGAATATATGACCATGGGGCAGGAAGCAGGGAGGAAAAGAGGTGGATTGCGTACTCCCTTGTGCTACCACTATGAGTCCTCTATGGAATCTCAGTTGCCACAATGAGCTCTGAAGCAAGGACTCAGTGGGTCTTTTTACAGGGAAGGGAAAGGATGCTCAGAGACGTCCCACAGTCACACCTTATAAAGAGCCAATGGGAGTGAAGAACAGGGGGATGGAAAGGAGAGAAGGTATATCATTTTTCTTTGGCCACCATTTCCTTTTCATTAAGGAGAGCTTTAAAAATTGGGGCTCCTTGCTCATTCATGCCGTAAAGCAAGTGGCTCTTGATCTCAGGGTCATGAGCTCAAGCCCCACATTGGGCGTGGAGCCTACTTAAAATAAACGAATGAATAAATAAAAATAATATTTGGAGTAGGTATTACATGCCAATGTTTCAATAATCAAGAATAAGGAAAGGGCTACAAAGAAAATCTCCCCCTCATCCCTTGACCCCTCTGCCATTCTGATCCCCATGCCCTGCCCAGGCAACAGAACACTTGCCTTCAGAGCAATATGATGCATATAGACACAAATATGTATACATTTGTATGTGTTTATATATCCCCCCTGCCTGTCACACTTCGATTTTTAAATTTATATAGCCTGAAGAATGTTCCATGTTGGTGCCAAACAGGTCCTCCTTCTTGATTCCAGCTGCCTGGTATTTCATTCTGTGGCTCCATCACAGTGTACTGGACCAATCACCTACTGATGCAGCTTTTAGGTTACTTCCAACCTTTCAGTGTAACAGAGCTGCAGCGGAAACTGTGCATTGTTTTGTTTCACATCTGTAAGATTACATCTGTCAGATGAAGTCCCCTGAAGTAGCAGAGCTGGCCAATCATCCCCTGTGAGGGTTCATATTCCCCCAGCATGTTTGAGAGCACCTTCCTGCCTCCCCCAACCCCTAGCTCCATCTCTGGGCTGGGTATGAAGGGATGTCAGGTGCAGCCAGGCCGGGAGGAAGGGTGGAGTGGCCCCAGGGAAGCTCAGGGCAGGAAAACACTAGCAGGCCCTGGGGAAGGCCCTATGACATCAGCTGGTGACCCAGACCTCTCCCCAAGACAAGGCAGCACGTCTGTTCCCAGTGGCCTCGGCCACCTGTGTACCGGGGCCAAAGGGTTAATCGGAAGATTCTGGGCTCAGGGCTGCAGCCTCAGCTGGACAAGGGGCTGTAAGCAAGCGCTCCAGGCAGAGCGCTGAGCTGGCACTTCTGCAGCCTGAGTTCAGAAGGCTTAGGGAATCTGCCCAAAGAGGTCCAGCCCTTAAATCACAGTCAGGATTTGATCCTAGACTTAGCACTGTGCTTCATGGTCTCGGCTTCCCCTTTGGGCAGTGAGGGGCTCAGAGAGGATCTGGCTGGGGTAGGGCAGGTGGGCATGTGTCCCCCCTCCACGGAGAAGACTGTGTCAAGTTCCACTTCTTACAGGAAAGCCCGAATCTCCAGCAGTCCCACACTGGGGTCTGGTGCTAGGGCTTATCAGAGCAGGGTTCAGAGTGGGTTTACGGATGGAGGAAGACAAGCTTCGGTGAAGGATGAAGCTAGGTAGGGACAGAGAGAGAAAGAGAGACCCCAGCAGGTAGGACACAGGCTAAGGCCAGCAAACCCTCCTCTCTCTGGCCCCAGGCCTCTGGCTGCCACAGATGCCCTGACCTGGGGCGCCCTCTGGTGACACTCTGCAGCCTGGCCTGCGAAGGCCCCCCCATGGGTCGGGGCCCAGGGGAAAGGCGCTGCCTCCTTCTGGCCTCGAGCATCTCTGGGTGGCTGGCTGGCCTGCCACTGTACCCAGGAGTGGCCTTCTTTGGAGGAAAGTCAGCTTAATAATAGCCATAATGAGGCATTCACAAAAAGAGAGGAGGAAAGGGAATCTTGTAGCCATGATTGGTCCCTCAGAGCTACAAGAGAAGTGTGACAAATCCTGCAAGTGTCCTCCCTAGTAACCCGGGACATTCTAGCATTTGTACCGTTGACATCTCTGCACCTGCACAGAGCTGCCTGGGGCCACATCTGTTGCCCCATCACCAGAGGCTGGGCCAGCCTCGGCCTGTGGGCCTTGCTGAGCCAGAGGACAAAGCCTGCGATGACACAGAGCCAAAGCCATAGTGTAGAAAGGGGCTCCTCAGACCATCTTATCACTTATTTGCCTGTCTAGTTAATCAATCTTCATGATCCTCTACTATGTGCAGACGCCTCAGCCCCGGGGATGTGGAAATTAGCAATAGGCAAGATCCCTAACTTCTGGGAACTGAGATGCAGGGCCAGCAGAGGCAAACAACAAAGGGACAAGGTGAAAAAGTGCTGTGAACCCTATACAACTGGGTGATATGCCAGCATCTAAGGAGGTCATTTGCACACTGGTGGGCAGGGAAGGCCTAATAAGATCACTTGGTGGAGACATTTTAATGCTTAGGACAGGGGACTGCAGACAACGGGCAGAGGAACCTCAGGCAAAATTCAGCTTGTGAAGAGCTGGGGTGGGGGTGGGAGGCCTGCTCAGCATATGGCAGAAATCAAAGGAAGGACAAGGTGGGGTGAAAGAAAGAGCAAGAAGAGCTGAGGTCTGGCAGAGGGCAGGAACCACACATGCTCCAGGGCTGTGCCAGAGGTTTGATTTGATTCTGAGGGCTGAGGCGGTCACTGCAGGGCTTTGAGTCTGAGGATGGCACAATCTGATTTGCATTTTTAATAGGTCGTGCCTTTTACTTTGTGAAAAATAAAGGGTGGAAGGAATGAGGGTGCAAGCAAGGAGGCCAGCTAGGAGGTGAGTCCAGGTCTCTAGATACCTGGAGGTATCTAGAGGCGGTTACTGCAACGGGGTGGGGAAGAGTCATGTTCTGATGGATCTTAGTGGACAGAAGCCCTGGAGTGGCCGGAGAGTGAGACCCGGCTGGGTGCCTTCCCTCCCACTCCGTGCCCTTCCAGCCTGGGCCTGGGGCCTCAGGAGTCATCTCCCTCAGCCCACTTCCAGGCGGGGCAAAGGACCTTAGACTCCACTGCCAGAGGCCCCCAGGCTCTATCGTGGGTGCTGTGTTCAGAGACTAGGGACGCGGGGACCAAGAGTGCTTTCAGGCTTCCATAACCCCCCCCCCCCCCCCCCCCCGCAGTCTCATTCTCCTCTCTGGGTCCCTCCTCTGCCCCCTCCCTCTCTCTCCCGCCCTTCCCTTTCTTTCTTTCCCTCTCTCTCTCTCTCTCTCTCTCTCTCTCTCACACACACACACACACACACACACACATGCACGCAGTTTACTGCAGCCTTATCAGAAAGAAGCCTCCAGCAGAAACAAGGAGTCTCCAGGGACAGAGCAAGAGGCGCTGACTGAGGAGCTTTCCAAGCAGGGGGAGGTAGCCTTTGCTGCCTTCCCTGTTCCATCCTCCCGCTCCTGCTGCCTCCACAATACCCTCCTGGTTCCTGCAGCAAGAGGAGCTGTGGTTCTCAACTAGAGGCAATTTTGTCTTGGGCTATTTGGCAGCCTCTGAAAGCATTTTCGGTTATCCTACCCGGGGAGAGAAGGAGACAGGCCACCTAGGGGGTGGAAGCCAGGGATGCTGCTAAACCTCCTACAAAGCACATGACAGCCCCCACTTCAAAGAATGATCTGGCCCCAAATGTCAACGAGGCAAGAGAAACTTCCCTAGGCTCACGGCCATCCAAAATAGAGGAGACTGTCCCCTTCCCCAAGGTCCTGCTGTCATCACGCTGCCATGGATCAGGTGGTGGCCATGTGGCCGCACAGTGGCTGCATTATCTCCCTTAGTCCTCTCAGCCACACGGGGAGGTAGGTAGTAGTATGTGCCCAAGGTCACAGTCAGTGAGAGGCCAAGCCGTTAATCAGACTCCAAAATCTAGGGTCTCACTGCCCCCTCTCCAGGGAACAGATTTCCCAGGGTGTGTCACTGTTATTAGCAATGTGACACTTTGTTTCAAGTGAAGTCTTACTGGGAAGTCCACTGTATAAGAGATAAAGTAGGACTGCCTGGGTGGAAGCGGCCTGGGAGATTATCAAAGGGAGGATAATCCATCCTCCCCCTCGAGCCTCCAAAGCCATCTCTCTATCCTGGGCCACTGTGGAGGGGGCTGCCCAGGTTGCGCTCTGCAAAATGGGGGACCCCATTCCCGTGGGCCACTTGTGGGGCTGGTAGGGCTAGGGCAGAGTTCCCTTTAGGGCAGGGGTGGCAAACAGGTAGCATCCTGAGTGTGAACACGCACTGCTTATTAGACGAGGTGCCATGATTAACTAAGGAGGAGCAGAAAGGGGTATGGGGGTGGCTGTGAATGCTGAGTACCTGCCTTCCCTGTTCTGAGGTATGGGAAATACGAAACTGAATTTTACTAGGAGATATCTTGTCCCGCTCTACTCCTTGCAACTCAGTGGTGACTGAAAATCATAGCTGTCAACTCTGCACTGAAAAAAAAAATGCACAAGACCGGAGGCTCATATACCTGGCAGTCCCCTAGAAGAGCCTCCAGCAAACCCTGGATTAGGGAACCAGCTCTGCCTCTTTCCCAGAACCCTGGCAGGTTTGCTTTCTTGGGTGCTTCTACATTTGTCTTAACCAATATTTTTTTAAAAAAGATTTTATTTATTTATGAGAAGCACAGAGAGGAGAGAGAGAGGCAGAGGGAGAAGCAGGCTCCATGCAGGGAGCCCGACGTGGGACTCCAGGATCATGCCCTGGGCTGAAGGTGGCGCTAAACCGCTGAGCCACCCAGGCTGCCCTGTCTTAACCAATGTTGACCTCAAGTCCTCTGTTTGGGCAGAGAGGGGCTGTTGAGATTTTTTTTTCTTTTTTCTTTTTTACTGTCTTCACTATCCTTTGGTGAGGAAGGTTTAGAGCTAGAAGTGGCCAAATGAGACAGATTGAGGATGCTCCTCCTCCAGGTCCCACACTGGAGTGAGATCCTTCACCCTGGGAGCCTTGGCTTCTTTCCACCCTTTGTCAAGCCGTTTGGCATCTCCGGGGGTCTGGCCAGGAGGACCAGCAGAGACCTTGTAATGCAGGACAGCAGGCACTGTCTGTTCTCGCTGCAAGGGGGTTCCCCAGCTGCCCTGGAGCCTGGGAATCTTCCAGCCTGGGATGAATCATCCTGGCTCTCTGCCTTTACCTCCTCCATCGCTCTGCCTGGACCCAGCTACAGAGAGAGGCCACTAATGCCAAAAGTGATGTTCTCCTTCCTCTGTAGCTAGAGAGGCCAGGAAACGCAGGCTGCAGGCCTCTCTGGGGCACGTACCACGTACCACAAAGAGGAGTCCAGCAGAGGGAAGGGCTGGCAGCAGCTGACCTCCAGGAAGGAGAGGCAGGGAGCCACCTCACGCATACCCTTTTGTACTTCTTGAGATGTGTACATAGTGGAGCTATTCTCAAGAAAAAATTAACAAGAGAAAGTATCAATGGGCGTCTGGCTGGTTCAGTTGGTAGAGCATGCGACTCTTGATCTTGGGGTAATGAGTCTGAGCTCCATGTTGGGCATAGAGTTTGCTTTAAAAAAAAAAAAAAAAAAAAAAAAAAAAAAAAAAAAAAAAACCAGCCTGGTAAATCAAAACAAACCAAAACATATTTTGGGGGCACCTGGTTGGCTCAGTCAGTAGAGCCTGAGACCCTTGATCTGAGTTAGGGTCAGGGGTTCCAGCCTCATGTTGGAGGTAAAGTTTATTTAAAAGAAAAGAAGAAGAGAAAACATCAGTTTGGGACTTGACACTAGAGCCTCCAGATAGGGAGGTGGCCAGGCCAATGCAAATACAGAGAGTGGGCCACAGCTAAGTGGAGGGGCTCTGGAACTCACTGCCTTGTCTTGGCCTCAGAAAGATGAAATTCTGCTTCCCAAGAAATTCCTTATCTGTGCATTTATTTGGGAAATAAATACTTCTTGAACTCATGCTTTGTGCTTTGCACTACACTTGGTGCTGGTCAAGGTCCCTGTGTCCCTGGAACAAATAGCCCTACAGTGTGTGTGTGTGAGGTATAGACAGGGAAACAGGCAGACAGAAAATGCAAAGTGCTAGGACTGGGACCCACTACCAGGCTGCCCTCAAGGTGGGGTCTGAGGAGCCAAGGAAGGCCTCCTGGGGGAAGGGTTATGGAAACTGGGGTCCAAAGAATGAATCAGAGCCGGGGAGGGCTGGAGGTGCCAGTAAGAGGTGCTTCAGACAGAGGGAGCCTAAGTGAGAGGCCCAGCTCTGGCACAGAATGAGTATGGGGATTTCTGATTCCAAACCCATGTGGCATTATCTCTAGCTACCTCTGAGCCCAGATAGCTTTCAGCAGAACCTGGGCATACATACAGTGTCTCTGGTCTTACTGTGTGTGCACATATCTCTGCCCAGGGGGTCAGAGAGTCACTAACCCCGGGCCTGGGTATGTCTTTGTGGTTGCCCCACTGGCTAACATGGGGCCAGGCACATGGTCAGGCTCCATTTCTCTTGAATGGTTATGTTGCAAGTTCATGATCTCCCACTGAGAGGACAGAGATCCAGCCAAGATGAGTCATTAGCTCATCAGATATTTGTTGAGCACCGACTCTTTATCAGATATGGGCTAAGCACTGGCGATTTAGGAGAGGACAAGCAAACAAGTTTGGGCTGGAATGGAGTTTACATTCCACTAGGGGAGGTACCCTGCGTGCAGAGCATCAGATACCAGGACTGCCGGAAACAGGACAACATAAGGCTTGTGATAAAGGGTGGTTGGGGATGGGGATGGCCAGGGACGCCTGCCTGGGGAGGTATTACTGTGCCATCTCCTATATGAAGACCTGCAGATGAGGCAAGAGGTCAGGGGAGGGCAGAGGATTTGGCACCCTGGTGAGTCAGAGGAACAAAAAGAATGACACCACTAAGGCTGGAGCAAAGGGAATGAGGGCATGAGAGGGGGTTCAGGGCAGAGACAGGGAGGGACTGGGTGGCACAGCACCCTGTGAGAGATATAAGGTTTTAGATTTTATTCCAAGTCAACTAGGAAACCTTCCAAGTTTCTAAGAAGGGGTGTGGAGGGACTTGATCTGCACTTTTATTTATTGTTTGTTTTAAAAAATGTTAAAGGTTTATTTATTTATTTTAGAGACGGAGAATGAGAGAGAGAGAGAGAGAGAGAGAGAGAGAGAGGAGGAGAAGGGCAGAGAGGGACCAAAAGAATCTCTAACAGATTCCCTGCTGAGCATGGAGCCCCGTGCAGGCTCAGTCTCACAACCCTGAGGTCATGACCTGAGCCGAAATCAAGAATCGGATGCTTAGCTGACTGAGCCATCCAGGAGTCCCTTGATTTGCACTTTTAAAAGATCACAGCAGCCCCAAAGGATATATTTTCAAGGATGAGAGAAAACAACTGGCCAATATGCTGGATGTGGGTTGAGGGAAGGGAGGAGTCCTAGAGGGCTCCTGGATTTGGGGCTTGTGCAGTCAGTTACTCTGGAGCTACTGTCATTAGAGCTCAGTTTGGGGGTCAGATAGGCCCAAACTTCAATCTTCACTTAACTGTTTCAAGCCTTGCTTTTCTCTTCTGGAAAATGACAACACATGACAGTTGCACATAGAGGTTGTAAATTCTTGTCCCCTGACCAAAGAGATACAGATGTCCAGAAAAATAAAGTGTCCTGTATAAGGTCACATAGCCAGACTAAGTACCTCCAAGTTCACTCAGAGGAAAATAAGGAAGATGAATAGAGGCTCTGAAGGCCAACCCAATACTCAGTTCAAATTCAGCTCTGAACATGTGACTCTTGATCTCCGGGTTATGAGTCTGAGCCCCATGTTGGGTGTTGGGTATAGATGTTACTAAAAAAAAAAAGAAGAAAAAAAAAAAGAGAGACTTAAGAAAAACCTCACTTCTGAGCCTTGGTTTCCTTACCTATAAAATGGGAATGTTTTTGTCTCTCCTAGGCCTGAAATGATTAAATGAGGTATTGCATGGTGATCACCTAGCACAGAGCTGTCACATAGTAATAACTCAGAAAATTGGGGCGTGCAAGGCCTATCCTGGAAGTCCCTATGCTCTGTTGAGGACACATTTAAACTATAACACAAAAAAAATCACATCATTCACACAGTATCTTCATCTGTGGTCTGACTTCATCCCCATAATCATACTGCAATCTGTCAGTATTCTGCAGATGAGGAAACAGCTCCAGAAAGGCCAAAGAACCAGCCCCAGAGCTCCCAAAACAAAGCCTGGGCTATAAACCAGGGCTTGCACAGTGTCGCCTGGGCCACGTAGTGGATTTTAATGCAGTCTGCTAGCTACGCATGGTTTCCACGTTTTTTAACGTGGTATTATTTATTTATTCATGAAAGACACAGAGAGTGAGGCAGAGACACAGGCAGAGGGAGAAGCAGGCTCCATGCTGGGAGCCCGATACGGGACACCAGCCGGGGACTCCAACATCACACCCTGGACGGGAGGCAGACACTCAACCACTGAGCCACCCAGGCGTCCCTAAAAAATATTTTTAAAAGAACACGCTTTCTTGACACGTGAGAATAAGAAACTCACATCTCAGCTGCCATTAGCAAGGCCTTAGGGGAACACAGCCCGGCTCATTTTGCTACAAGGGCAGAGTTGAGCGGTGGTGACAGGGCAGGGCCTAGAGATCCTAAAATATTTACTCTCTGGCTCTAGCGGAGGGGGGGGGGGGAGGGGGAGGGGCGGAAGGGAGAGGACGCGCCGAGCGCTTCTGGAAGGCACAGCTGCACTTCCACGGTTCTCGCCCGCCCGCCCCGAGGCCGGACGGATGGAAGCCGCGGAAGCGCCCCCGGTCCACGGTCCACGGTCCACCTGCAGGCCGGGGGCACGGGGGTGTTCCCGCGAGGAGGAAGGCAGGTCCCTCACGGGCCGCTCCAGCTGCAGGGACCTTGGAGAAACCGAGTCCAGCCGCCTTTTTTTAGACGAGAAAAAGCCGAGGCCCGGAGACGGGAGGGAAGCTGCCCGAGGCCACCGGGCACGTGGCCGGCAGCCGGGGCCGGGCGGGGCGGGGCGGGGGCGCGGCGGCCGGTGCCCCTGGGGCCTCTTCCGTTCAGTGCGGAGCCGGGGCCCGGGAAGGGAAGGCGGGCAGCCCCGAGGCCTCCCCGGCGGGAAAGCGGAGGCGCCTGGGCCCGGCCGGAGCGGCTCGCGGCTCCCCGCCCCGGGCTGGGCCTCCCCGCGCTCCGCGCCCCACCCCGGCCCCAAGGGAGGCCGCGCGCAGCCTGCGGCTACCGGGGCGCTGGGGCGTGCCCAGCCCTCTTCTGTCTTCCGTCTTTTGTCTGTGCGCTTTGCAGAGCACCGAGCCCCGCCCCGCCCGGGGGCTCCGAAAGCCGCGGGGGAGCGCGCGGGGGGCGGGGGGCGGAGGGGGCGGGGCGGGGAGTCCCGGGGGCTCCTTCCCGGCGCCGCCCGCAGGATGAGACACGTTCCCAGCCAGCATCTGTGAGCGGCGAGGCTCAGGGTGGGCGCTCGCGGAGTCCGTTTGTGGGACCGCGAGATCCTTCAGGCCGGAGCCGCCCCGGCTGCCCCCAGCCCCTGCACAACTACCCCTCCCACCCAGATTCCCCCCGTTGGGCGACCACCCTGCCCGGGGGCCCTCAGGAGCCACAGCCCTCAGCCAAGGCCTGGGTACCGAGCCGCCTCCCCACCCCGGACCCCATCCTTTCCGCCCCTCGAGGGAGGCCTGCTAACTTCCGCACACCTGTGGGGAGGCGTCGGGGTAGGGCCACCTGCGCGCTCCTCGGGGACCCTGGCAACCCGTTTCTCTTGCCTTCTCCTTCCGAAGTCATTTCTTCCTCTGGACTTCCTACCGCCAGTCTAGACAGCCTACAACCCCACTTGTTACTCTAGGGAAGGAAACGTTCAAGGTCTAAAAGGTGGGTGAAGAATTCAGTTTACATGGGACAGATTAGCAGGAGAAAAAAAAACACTACAGTTTTATTACCATGTGCATAGAGGCCCAATAGTGAAATTGAGACTCAAAGAAATGACCAACGGAGGCAATTTTTTTTTTAATTTTTTATTTATTTATGATAGAGAGAGAGAGAGAGAGAGAGAGAGGGAGGCAGAGACACAGGCGGAGGGAGAAGCAGGCTCCATGCACCGGGAGCCCGAGGTGGGATTCAATCCCGAGTCTCCAGGATCACGCCCTGGGCCAAAGGCCGGCGCTAAACCGCTGCGCCACCCAGGGATCCCAACGGAGGCAATTTTTATGCTTTTTAAGACAAAGAGGCGATAAATCTGTGAGGATAGACAGGACAAAGAAAATTTAACTTTGGGAACATTTGCTCTGTAAGGAATGCTAAACAGAAGAATTTGGGCTGGAGTGGTAAATTAGTGAAAAGTTAACAGTTGCTCATACAGTCTTCTGGGCTCTGAATTTTCAGTCTCTGATTAAGGAGGTTTCTCTACCTCCTGGTACAGGGAGGGGGACTTTCATGTGGGAGATTTATTTCCTGCTTTCAGAGGGAAAAAGGAGTGTCTGGGTGTCCTTACACAGGCTGTCTCTTCAGTTAACTTTGATTTAAAGTCACCGATATGCCAAAGTGGCCCATCTTGGGATAGCCTGCCTTTGGCCCCTACATTACTCTCTCCTGCAAGCTTTTTCTTTAAGATTTTATTCATTTATTTTGAGAGAGAGTGAGAGAGTGAGCACATGAGCAGGGGGAGGGGCAGAGAGGGAGAAGCAAACTCCTGGCTGAGCAGGGAGCCTGATATCAGCAGGGCTTCATCCCAGGACTCCAGGATCATGACCAGAACTAAAGGCCGACGCTTAACCTACTGAGCCACCCAGGCACCCTCTCCTGCAGGCTTCCTTTTTTTGTTGTTTTTTAATTTACTCATGAGAGACACACAGAGAGAGGCAGAGACACAGGCAGAGGGAGAAGTAGGCTTCCCGTGGGGAACCCCATGCGGAACTTGATGCCAGGGCCCTGAGACCATGAGCCAAAGGCGGACGCTCAACCACTGAGCCACCCAGGCGTCTCTCCTGCAGGCTTCTTAAAAGTGACTCTCACTGGTCAGACACCTCCCTTATTCCTGTTACCCTCTGCCCCCCCGCCCCCTCAGCCACATCCTCCCACCGGTGGTATCCTTAACTCCTATTGCCAGCATCACAATTTTAGGGGTCCTTGTTCCCTTCAACTGCCACCTCCTCTTCCTCCTTTTTCCTTCTCTTCCCTCCAGCATGTCTTCAACTTCATCCAGGCCTCCAACCCATTGTCTCTGTGAGCCACCTTCTCCCTTCCTTCCAGTGCCGTCCCCAGACACCCAGTTTCCTTTACCACACCCGCCACTAGTTTGGTTTCGCGTGTAGTACTTCCTCTTGCGTGGCATGCTTTCTTGAAAAGCTTTTATTCTCCCAAAGAAATGTCTTGGTTTCCCTTATACTTCACTGACTGACCCTCCTCAGGCTCCTTAACATGTTCCTCATCTAGTTGGCATCAGAATGCCCTGCCCTGGGACACCCGGGTAGCTCAGTGGTTGAGCGTCTGCCTTCAGCTCAAGGAGTAATCCTGGAGTCCCAGGATCGAGTCCCACATCAGGCTCCCTGCATTTAAAAAAATAAATTAATTAAATAAATAGTACCCAGAAGCTATAATACCCACATTTGTTTCTTCAGTTCCAACTTCTCTGGGGTCCAGCCACTAACTTGACACCTCCACGTGGGTGTCTAGCAGTCCTCTCAAAGCTAGCATGTATTCATCTTAGTGATGCTGCTCTTTTTGTGTTCATAGGATTTTCTCCCCATGTCCCAAGTCCTGCGCCCCATCATGAGCCTCACACCCCCCCACCCCACCACCTCCACCCCTATCTTCCCCACTGCAACGAATGGCATTCATACCACAGGTGCTTAAGTCCAAACAAGGTATCATCTTTGATTCCTCTCCTCCCTTCTGTGGCCACAGCCAGCCTCTCAGGAGTTCTTGTCAACTCCAAATGAATCCTTGACCCCAAAGTCTGAACTCTCACCCCCTAAATTATCACAATATCCTTATCAGTGATATCTCTGCTTTTTTTTTAAAAGGTTTTATTTGTTTATTCATGACAGACAGAGAGAGAGAGAGAGGCAGAGACATAGCCAGAGGGAGAAGCAGGCTCCCTGTGGGGAGCCTGAGGAAGGACTCGATCCCAGGACCCCAGGATCACACCCTGAGCCAAAGGCAGAGGCTCAACCGCTGAGCCACCCAGGCATCCTGATCTCTCTGCTTCTTCCCTTGATGCCCTGTGGTATATTTACACAGCAGCTAGAGTGACCTGTCAAGGTGAAGTCGTGCCTCTGCTTGAACTCCCACTTCCCTCCCAGTGACAGTCCCTACAGAGGCCCACAAGGCCTAATGACCTGGGCCCTTGACCTCTCATCAGAGTGGGTTAGGGCTGCTGTAACAAAATACTGCAAACTGGGTGGCTTACCAACAACAGAAATTTATTTCTCACGGTTCTGGAGGCTGAAAGTCCAAAATCAGGGAGCTAGCATGGTCAGGTGAGGGCCCTTTTCCAGGGTCACATACCTGTCTCTGTGTCTTCACATGGCAGAAGGAGGCCAGGAATCTCTCTGGAGCCCCCTTTATTAGGCCACTAGTGCCATGTGTGAAGGCTCTGCCCCGTGACCTAAGCATTTCCCAAAGGCCCCACCTCCTAATACAAGTACTTTGGGGATTAGGATTTCAACATAAGAATTTTGAGAGGCCACCACATTCAGACCACAGCCCCTCTCTGACTCATCTCCTGCTAGCCCACTCAGCCACGTGGGCCTTCTTTCTCCCTGTTCCTTCCACATGCTCATTCCCCACACAGGACCATTGGCTAGTGGTCTCCTCTGCTTGGGAAGCTCATTCCCTCACCTGCCACATTTGGTTCAATGACACCTTCTGGGTGCCAAGAGGAGGCACTTCTCATTATCATGAGGTCTCCTTAGGGACCAGAGGTTGCACTGTTGACAAGGGCAGGAAATTGTGTCTGTGTTGCCCTCTGGTATGTGCTCTGCACTTGAACACTGCCTGGCACACAGGATAAGTGACATCAAATCCCTGGAGCCTTAGCGCCTTTGCTCAGCAGCAACCTTCCCCAGCTCTATGCCCCTACAAAGCCAAAGCTCAGCCCCCTCCCTGTGCAGGAGCCCCAGCCTCTCTCACATTTCCCTGATGACACTTATCACCTAGTGTACTTGGTGTCTGTTTCCCTGACCTGATATGTCAAGTTGGCTGTCTTCTTTCCCTCCTGTATCTGACTGCTGGGAGATAGGCTCTCAGCAAATACTGACTAGATCAGGTTAACATTTGCATTACTATACTTCCCCCTGACCCTCCAACCCAGCCCTGAATAGTGAAGAGGGACCAAGAAAAGTTCCTTGGATTTTTAATCAACTCCTTTTTCCCAAATAACTCCTAGCAGCCACAGCCCAAAGAACCATCCGATCATATATTTTATTCAACTAACCTTTATTCAGCAATCCCCATGTGCCTGGGAGGTGTTTATACATTAGTTGTATATTTGATATCCGTTTAATCTTCACAACTCTATGACATAATGTTATTACCCCTTTTACAGATGAGGAAATTGAGGAACATGGTAGGAAAGTCTGGAGTCAGTCCTCTGCTAAACCTTAAGACTGGGAAGACCCAAAATCCAGGCCAGAAATTCCAGCCAGACTCTGCACAGAGCCAACTGGATGCATCTCACACTCCACAGGTCTGAAGAATTTGACTCTCCCTCATACTTCTCTTCCACGGTTCCTCACCACCACCCCCATGCCTCCATTTGCAGGTCATCCCAGCCAGAAACAGGCCTCACAGATCTAATCCAGCACCAAAGCCCTCTTTATCTTTGGCAATCCCACCAAGCAAACCTCCAGGCATTTGCCCCCAGGCCACCGCGCCCATCCTCTAGATCTTGAGCTTTCTAAATGTATAATATCCTGCAACAGTTCCCCAATGTCCTGAGGAAGAAATCCATGTTCCAGTAGCCTGTTGAATCTCCATTTCTACCTTGCTCCTCCTATCCTCCTGGAGCGGAAGCTCTGGTGGCAGCTGTGGCTGACTGCTGGGCCTCTGCTGGGCTGGCCCCAGTTCCTCTCTTTGTCTGAAGAATTGCTTAATTGGTTGGACCAGAAGACTCAGCTTGCCCTCTTTGTCCCCTGGACTAGATGATGCTGTGACATCCAATGCTCATCCCTCCCCTAGTGGAATTGCTGGTCTGTCTGTCCTGTCCCCCGATGTGTGAATGTAAGCTGCAGAAGTGCTGGGATTCCACTGGTCTTGGAAACAAAGGCCTGGCAGACAGAGCAGATACTCAATATTATATTTGTTGAATGAGTGAATGAATAGATGAACAAGTAGGAGGATCTGTTTGTTTTTATCTATCTGTTTTAATTTTTAAAGATTTTATTTATTCAGTTGATAAGTCATGCACACACACTAGCAGAGGAGTGGCAGGCAGAGGGAGAGGGAGAAGCAGGCTCCCTGCTGAGCAGGGGACCCAATGTGGGGCTGGATCCCAGGACCCTGGGATCATGACCTAAGCTGAAGACAGATGCTTAACCTACTGAGCCACCCCGGTACCCCAGAAGGATCAATTTAGATACCAAGCAGAGAGGTAGGCACATTTACACAGTTGTCCTAGGATGGGGTTGTCATACTCAAGTAGTGGAGTGGCCCAGAGCCTTGGTTTGCAGGCAGATAAATGGATTTGTATCCTGTTTCTGACAGTATGTGTATGGGTGACATTAGGCAGGCTCCTTGGTTTCACTGTGCCTGGGGTTTTCCACCCGGAAGATAGGATGACAGTATCATCCCCAGGTGGTTAAAGTAAAAGGCATGACGGGTGGGAAGGGCTCTGCAGACAGTGTTTATTTTTTTTTTAAGATTTTATTTATTTATTCATAAGAGATACAGAGAGAGAAAGGCAAAGACACAGGCAGAGAGAAGCAGGCTCCTCGCAGGGAGCCCTACACGGACCCAATCCTGGGACCAGGATCACGCCCTGAGCCAAAGGCAGACGCTCAACCGCTGAGCCACCCAGGCGTCCCTGTTTATTAAATGGTGGCTCTGCCTGTTTCGGCTGCTCAGCAGGATGACAGAATGACAAAGACAAGGATTCGATGATCAGGCTGCCTGGGTCCAAATATTGATTCTTCCATGTATTAGCTGTGCGACTTTGGGCAGATTACTTAACTGATCTGAGTCTCTGTTTTGCCATATAAATTGGGGTCATAGTGTCTATTTCCCAGGGTTGCTGTGAGAATAAAATAAGACAATGTAAAGCAGTTAGCACGATGCCAATAATGGGTGGCTGTATTTTTAGCCAAAGCTACAAATGTAGCACATTTGAGTCCTGTAAAGGGGTATGGTGGGCAGGACCCCTGGGTTCTCCATAAGTGACTTAGAGACAAACTCTTTCTCTCTACTGTTCGGTTTTCACATCTGTACAAAGGAGCAGCTCACCTGGCTCCCTTGAGCTCTGAAGTGCTGTAAATCTGAGTCTTGCCTGATCTTTGCCTTCCCTGACACTCCCTGGCACCCTCTCTAAGGAAAACCATTTTCCAAGGAAAGAAGAAAACTGCTTTCCCGTCCCTCCATCTCTCCTCCCTCAGCCTCTTCAAAGCTGGCTTACTCTGTGACTCATCCCCTCTGGGGTCCCTGTACTTCTGCTTCCACTGGGTGCTAAGGGGTTAATCTTAGGCATTAATGGAACCAACAGGAACTCAGTGTTAGCTCACTAATGGGTCGCCCCATCTGCCCTCCCTGTAACATAATGCCTTCACCCTGGTAAAAGGCACTCAGGGATTTCCTGTTGGCTCCAATCTGCTGGTTTCTGACATCTTGAAAGGCAGAGGCTGAAGAGGGAAGGAGTGGCCTGATAGAGGTGGGGACAGGATGAGGAAGGCTCTGAACCAACAGTCGGGTCATCTGGACTCTCATCCCAGCCCTGCCACTGAGGTGCTGTGCGAGCTTGCACAAATTCGTTCCCCTCTCTGGGCCTCAGTTTCTTCATTTGTGACCTGTGCAGATTGAGCCGTAATGGCCTTGCTGGAGCTAACATTCTGGAATTATCCGATCCTGTCACTTTCACAGCTGAGGGGAGTATGTGCTTCCAGCATCAATGAACATCCACAAACTATTGAGCACCTAACAATGTGCCAGTCTATGCCGGGCACTGTGGTCAGGGTGCAAAGGTGTGTCAATGAGGCACGGTCCTACCCCAGGAGCAGGCTCTGTGCTGTTCTGCTACAGCTTTTCTATTTGCAAATGGAAGAGTGCAGAGAGGCCTCCATGCTTACTGAGGACCTCCTGTCTGCCAGGCTGAGGGCACAGAGCAAGTACAGAGAGCTGCAGATCTTCCATTTCTTTAAGTTTCCTTTTTTTTTTTTTTTCTTTTTTTTTTTTTTAATTTTCATTTATTTATGATAGTCACAGAGAGAGAGAGAGAGGCAGAGACACAGACAGAGGGAGAAGCAGGCTCCATGCACCGGGAGCCCGACGTGGGATCCGATCCCGGGTCTCCAGGATCGCGCCCTGGGCCAAAGGCAGGCGCCAAACCACTGCGCCACCCAGGGATCCCCATTTCTTTAAGTTTCCTGATGATACCATGTTCGCTCACCTCCTGGCCTTTGTACAAGCCATTCCCTATGCCTGGAATAGTCTTACTTCCCCTTGCTCTTTGTCTGTCTAACTCTATTTATTTTTCTGGCCTTGCCTGTCTTTTTTCCTTCCTTCCTTCCTTCCTTCCTTCCTTCCTTCCTTCCTTCCTTCCTTCCTTCCTTCCTTCCTTCCTTCCTCCTCTATTTCTAGAGCACTTACCATATGCCTGGCTGTGCCAAGGATTTGGGATCTAGGAGTGAACAAGACACACTGTCTCTGCCCCCTGGGAGCTTATGGATTCTTAGGGGAGATAACAGCCAATTAAACACTTTCATAAAAAAATAAAATACAATAATTTAAGTCACAATGCACACAAGAGGGACAGAAACAGAGCTGAGATAGAAGGTGAGGTGGGGGCGCTCTTGGAAGAGGCAACAGCATGCACACAACTCAGAGGCAGGAAAGCAAATGGCTTGTCAGGAGAGTGGGCAGGCCAGTGTGCTGGAGTGTTGGAAGGGAGGAGGCCAAGCAGGAGGCTGGAGAGAGGGCCTGGCTGGAGCAGATCAGCTTGGGGGTCCTTCGTGGGGAAGCCAGGACTCCTTCCCCACGTTTGGATAGGTGCTCATGCTCCCCCTTTCTTTCCCTATCACAGCACCCATCACCCTGGATCACAGCACACTTCCTGCTCATTTCTCTGACCTCCCTGCCCCCAACCAAATAGACCACAAATCCTAAGGACAGAGACCACTTCGTGTAAGCATTGTACCCTTTATTATTTTTTTTTTAAGATTTTATTTATTTATTTTGAGAAAAAGAGCAGGGGATGGGGTGGAGGGAGAGGGAGAGAGAGAATCTCAAGTAGATTCCTTGCTAAACGCAGAGCCTGAGGTAGGGCTCAATCTCACCACTGTGAGATCATGATCTGAGCCAAAGTTAAGAGTCAGATGCTTAATAGACTGAGCCACCCAGGTGTCACCCCCCCCCCACACACACACACTTTTTATTAAGATTTAATTTTATTTTTGTAAGTAATCTACACCCAACATGGGGCTCTAACTTACAACCCTGAGATCAAGAGTTGCATGCTCCACTTACTGAGCCAGCCAGGGACTCCTGTACCCTTGATTCTTGACTCACTGCATAAAGCAAACTACTTCTCATCCGTAGAGCTGCCAAACACCGTCTCTCCATTTAGCCCCATTTTGTTTTTTGTTTTTTTAAGATTTTATTTATTTATTCATGAGAGACACAGAGAGAGAGAGAGAGAGAGAGAGGCAGAGACACAGGCAGAGGGAGAAGCAGGCTCCATGCAGGGAGCCATATGTGGGACTCCATCCTGGGTCTCCGGGATCGCGCCCTGGGCCGCAGGCAGACGCTCAACCACTGAGCCAGCCAGGCGTCCCCATTTGGCCCCATTTCTGTTAATGGCTCTACCTTTCAAACAGCAGCTCACACAAAATACCCAGGAATCATTGCAGACACCTTGATTTCAATTTCTCTCCTCCTGGGTATCCAGAAAAAGACTTGTCCCCTCTATTTCTTGCACCATCCCAGATCTGCCATGGCCAGGGCCCTGGCCCAAGCCACCATGGAGCTGCTGTGCTGTCCTCCCTTCTACTCCCCCCATCTTAAAATGTTGGCAAGTAATTTTTCTTCTTCTTCTTCTTCTTTCTTCTTTCTTCTTTTCTTCTTGGCAGGTTGAAAAGCAAAACAAAAACAAAAGCACAGTCACTCCCCACTGTGCTTAAAATAAAATCTTTATCCCGGCCTTCAAGTCCTTGCTGATCTGGTCTTGTCTGGGTCCAAGCTCCTGTCCTACACTCTCCCCTTTGCTTTTTTAGACATCCTGCTCACATTCTCT
The DNA here is from genome assembly GCF_011100685.1 of Canis lupus familiaris. Classification (NCBI taxonomy): domain Eukaryota; kingdom Metazoa; phylum Chordata; class Mammalia; order Carnivora; family Canidae; genus Canis; species Canis lupus. Next base: position 51,402,608 of record NC_049225.1, read on the forward strand.
CTCTCTCTCCCCTGTTGCTTGCCTATTCCAAGGTTCATTCCTGCCTCAGGATCTTTACAAGTGCTGCTTTCTCCTTGTTTATTGGTTCAGTTATTTATTGTCAGTCTTCTCACTCTCAAAGGTAAACAGTGTGAAAGCTGAGAACTCATCTGCCTCATTCACAGCTGTCACCCCAGAACCTGGCACATCAGAGGCCTTCAGTTTTGGGGTGTTGAATGAATGAAATAATATATTTATCTCTTTTATATGCCAGGCTCTAGTCTAAGCATTTTGCATGTAGGATCTCACCAAATCTCACAGTGGCAGCCCTGAGAGAGGAGTTGCAGCCTAGAGAGGCAAAGTGACCTGCCCAAGGCTACACAGCTAGGACGTCCTGGAGCCTGGCTGCAAGCCAGCCTGCCCCCCAAGACCACATTAGCAATTACAGTGATGTGCTGATCCCCATAGCAAACCCTTATGTTGTGAGAATAAATGAATGAAAGAATGAGCAAATGGCAAACACCTGGATGGAGCGGCATGCTTGAATGGCAGACATGCCCAGCTTTTAGGAGCTCACCGCCTTTAACTGCGTGGGTCTCTATTTTGAAGTGGGGAAAGAAGGGAGCGCTCTCAATGGCTGAGGGATCCGTGTGGGGGCCGTTCTGTATCCAGTGGCCCTTGTGGTTCTCTGCTCTGCCTAAAGTGGTTGCCATGTCAGCCTGGGCAATGGGGAACCCCAGGTAGCATCCTGGGGGGTATGGGCTCCCCCCCCCTGCCCCCCACCTACAGGAAGCTTGCTATCCGGTGAGAGCCCTGTCTGCCTTGGCTGCCCACCACCCGCCAGCCCGAGCTTCTTAGCTCATCAATCACGCTGCTGTGCTCTGCCAGGCTCTGCATCTGAGGAAGACAAGTCAGCTGAAGATGGAATGGGCCTCAGGCCGGGGATGGGAAGGGAGTGGAAGATGCGGAGGGGGGGCGGGGGAGGCCCAGAGACACAGCCAAGGTCTGGATTAATCCTGCTCTGCTGAGGAGGGTTGACTGGGGACAGAGGCAGGGGCAGGGTTCCCATTAGAAAAGCAGAGGGGGGAGCAGAAGCGGGGGAAGGCTGGTGTGGGGCCCGAGCCGTTTCCCCTTGCAACTGAAATTCAGTCTCCCCTGGTGCCCAGGGAGCAGACAGACAGCTCTGGAGGGCGGGCAGTTTATGGGGGGGATTCAGGCAGGCTCAGCTGCCCACCCACACTGCTCCAGGCGCCCCGTGGCTTGGCTTCCCAGCACCCCCTGCTTCCTCACCCTCGCAGGGAGGGCCAGAGAGGCTGGGGCATCTGCACCTTCACCACTCCCAGTCCTTTCTCAGATGGCAGCCACTTGGGATTGGGCTTTGCGCTCCCTCCCCAGAGAGGTTCTGCTGAAAGTCAAGATGTCTGAGCTGAAAATTCCTTGGAGATCTTCTAGTCCAGAGAGGCAAATCGGCAGGCTTTTGTTTTTGTTTTGCTTTTCCGACTGCACAGTTTAAAAAAGAAGAAGAAGAAGAAGAAGAAGAAAAGAAAAGAGTTAGTTGCCAACATTGAAACAGGAATAGATTGCACATAAAAATCTGATTTCTAGTTTCCCTTAAAAAATTCAAAGATCTGACAACTTTGGGCTGGCTTTCCCAGAGCTGAGTAGAGGCAGCTAGCTGCCAATAGAGCCTACCACACCTGTTCAGCCCTTTGTGTTACCTCCCAGGTTTGGAGTGGGCTTGGGCTTTTCGACCCCTTGCCTATCTGGAACCCCTCCCTGAGGAAACTGAGGCCCACCAGGGGCAAGGGATGGGAGCAGCATCCCAGGGATGAACACCCTGACGCTGGTAGGTCCCTTGGTTTCATGTCCCAGGGCTGCCCTCTTATGAGCTGTGTCATCTTAGACAAGTAACCCAAGAACCTATGGGCTTCTTAGTTTTCTCAACTGACCATGGAGACAATGGCAGTTCCCCGTGAAGAATAAACATTTAGCATGTCCTTTGTGTGTTTACAAGGAACATGCTCTTACTTTTGAATAGTAAGGTGTATGGTAATATATACATGCTACTTTTAATATCACTTCCCCCATCACTTCCCACCAACCACCCCCATGCTTAGTGACCTAGAACAATATTGTAGTACTGTCTTTGGCAGGTCTGTGTGTGCCTTGGTTCAGATGGGTGGTTTTTATCTGGGGTGTCTGGCATTGTGGCTTTGTGGTCACATAGTGGCAGAAAGGGGGGTTGCAGTCATTTGAATGCTCGACTGGAGCTGAACATCTCAGATGGCTTTCTCATATAGCTGACACTTGATGTTAGCTTTCAGCGGGAGCTCAGATGGGGCTGTGGACCACAGTGCCCATGGGGGGCCTCTCCATGTGGGTTGGGCTTCTCCCAACATGGGTAGCTGGGGGCTGAGAGTATCCCAGAGGAGGCAATCAAAGAGAAGCAGATGTAGCTGAATGACCTTCGATGTCACAGAGTGGCACTTCCACCATTCTTTATTGGTCTCAGCAGGTATAAATCCCCTGAGATTGAATGGGAGGGGACACAGAACCCACCTCTCAAAGAATGTGGGGGCCATCTTTTAAAACCATCACAACATATATGTAAACTGAAAAATAAGCTCCCTTCCACCTCATTCCCCCAGGGCTGAATTACCCTCCCTGGTGGCAACCACTAATCCACTTCCTGTGTGTCTTCCCAGAGAGAGTCCACACATATATGGACATGAGAGTTACACCTATACAGATATCCATACTAGGTACTCTGCTTATCCAAACACTATACCAACTCAAGAATCAAATGGATTCAGATAGCCTCTCAGATAAGCTATTTGCTCTCAAACTCCTGCTATTTGCTATCTGAAACGAAATGCAGGAGTCAAAAGATTCCAATAATGCAGCATCTCCTGCTATCGGAACCCTCATTATCTGAATTCAGAAACCAAATAGATTTGAATAGCAAAAGATGCTTGTATAAATATGCATAAAAAACATCTCTCCCCCACCTGAAATGTGAGCATACCTGGCACACCGTCCTGCACCTTGCATTTTTCACTTAACAATTTATCTTGGAGATCAGCCTATTTGTACAGGGTCTCATTCCTTGTACGAGCACAGAGCATTCCATTGTTCAAATGCACCATCATTTGTTTAATCAAATTGGCCACTTGCTTTTTCTCCCAATCTTCTGCTAATCGTAATCCACATGACAGTGAGTAACCTTGTCCCGAAGTCTTTATGCAGTTGTGTAAGATTATCTGTGTGATAAGTTCTTAGAGGCAGAACTCTAGGTCGAAGGGCAGGGTTCTATGTAACCATCTCTACTACCTCCCAGCTGGACAGGCTCAGACTCCACGTCTTGTGCTCTGGCCTGGATCTTCCACCCTAGCCTGTGCTGTCACCTGTGCGATCCTGCTTGCTCCAAGCTCCTTCCTAGCTACTGGCAGCTGCTTCCTAGCTACTCACTGAGGGGACACAGGGGCCTGCGGTGGGGAGGGGAATGAGAGGACTCTGCAGGGACAGAGATGATGGCGTTTGCAAAAGGAGGATGTGGGCACCTGGGAGGTACTTCATCCACTTACTTGCCTCCTGATTTTCAGCAGCATTTATGTCTGTTTGTCTTGGACCTCAAAGTAGTTGCTGAGGAGATTCAGACTGTTGTCCCTTTAAAGAGAATAAGATCTGGGACGCCTGGGGTGGTAGAGCGTCTGTCTTTGGCTCAGGGTGTGATCCTGGGGTCCTGGGACAGAGTCCCCCATCGGACTCCCTGCAGGGAGCCTACTTCTCCCTCTGCCTATGTCTCTGCCTCGCTCTGTGTCTCGAATGAATGAATGAATGAATGAATGAATGAATGAATCTTTAAAAAAATAATAAAGATTATGAGAGCTTGCTTCTGTGGTGGGTCCTGCACCTGGCTGTGCAGAACCATCTGTAGAAGCTTCCAGATGTACAAAGGCCAAGAGGAGGTGGGTATAATCAGGAGCTTTGCAATGTCACAGGATGCTCATAACTGCTGGATTCTACTCCCATGCTTGCCACAGCATTGAACTAGGCATCAGGGACTTAAATTCTTGCCCCCACAGTATGTGTCTTCCATTCCCATTTATGGCATGATTGTCCTTATGTGCTCTGCATTTTGATGAGGAGGCTGTACAGCATGGTGCATATGCAGTCATTTCCTGTTTGGTCTTAAATCCATCCCCTGCCCTACCCCTGCTGGGCTCAGCATCTGGGGCTCAACAACATTTCCCAGACTGACCTGCCCACTGGTTTCCTATTAGGTTTGGCCAATGGGAGGTCCGGGCAGATGCCAGGATGTAAACCAGCACTAGTAGGTCTGCAGTCTCTGGTCATGACTCCAGAGAATGGCTCCTTCCTCCAGTGTCCCAGCTCTGCCCAGGGAGCATGGCTCTTGGGCCATAGTGACACCTCTCCCTGGGCAAATAGTGCTTCCCTACAGCTGTTACTCTCTAGATTGTCCCACCAGTTCTTGGTTTCCATCTCTGCTAGCCTGTCTTATTGGTTGCTCATATTCACTCCTTCTCTTCAGCCCTCTGCTGTGGGGTTGACTTCCTGCCTGGACCACTACTGATGGGTGGGTGAGCATGTGGATACAGGCTGGTCAGAATGCCTAGATTCAAATCCCAGCTATACCAGTACTAGTTGTGAGACCCTGGACAAGTCCCTGACCTCCCCATGCTCTAAAGTGAGAATAATAATAGTTCCTTCATCTGTAAAGTGAGAATAGTAATAGTACCCACTTCCTTCCGCTTTTTGTCAAGGTAATTCGACCAATAGTTTGTAAAGTGCTTAGAACCAAGCCTGGATATAGTAAGCATAACATTAAAATTAGGGTTTGTTTCTTTCTCTCTCTCTCTCTTTCTCTCTCTCTCTCATCTTGTCCTTACAACTTCTCTGAAAGGAGCTGTTATGTCCTTAATTTCCCTGGACATGGAAACAGAAGCCAGAAAGGTAAAGTGACTAAGGTCACACAACTATAGTGATGGGATTCAGACTAGGCCAGTCAGACTCCAGTTAATACCCACTCTATCACACAGCCAATTCAAATCACATTTGGTGTCCAGGCTGGGGACCTGGGCAGGGCTGCTGCAGCTCTCAAGCTGAATGGGGGGCACTGGGTGGTTTGGTCTGCTTGTCACCATACCCCTCACCCCCAGCCCATTTTTGCAACCCCAGCCAATATAACCAGCAGCCTGTTTCCCAGTACAGAAGGAAAGGGGTGAGTCATGTTCTGGAAGAGAAAGAAGTGGTGGCAAAGGAGGCATAGGACCATTTTCACCCTCTCATTGTAATGACCAGTCACTGAGCTCTTCTTATGGTGGCAGATACTGAGCTCATGATTTTTCATGACAAATGACTTAAGATTTTTGTATCTGCATATAAAAGAAACCCAACTCATTTGACTTAAGGAAAATGCTAATGAGTTGGCTGGAGGAACTGGGAAGTCTAGGAGTGGATTTGGCTTCAAGTAGTGCAGAGTGATGTGTGTTACATCATCATCAACATCGTCATCATCATTAGCATCATCATCTTGGCTCTATTTCCTTCTAAGAAGTAATTTCATCCATGGATACATGGGCTTTGTCCAAAGTCATATTTTCCAGCTCCGGAACTTCAAGCAGGAGAGATCCTTCCCCCAGGGAGACTCTGGTTGGCCCATGGGAATATTGAGTCCACCATAGGGACCAATCGCTATTGCCAAGGAGGGGATATCATAATTGGCTGATATGGTCAACACCCCATCCCTATGTCCAGGAGAAGGCCAAAGCTCCATGACTGCAAGTCTCAATGGAGCACATGGAACAATCTGGATCCCAAGGAAAAATAAATATAAAAAAAGAGTAAATGAACAAATTCATGACTGTGTCACCAGTTATGCATTACTTTTTTTAATCTGTACCATATTAGCTTCATGTTTCAGAGGAGCAGTCAGGCACAGAGACGTTGAGTAAGAAGGCTACTTTTACCCATGATAGTTCCTGTCCTCCCAGGCCCAGAAGACTCAAGGACATGGATGGAAAGGGAAGAATCTAGGAGGGGTGAGGAGTGGGAGAGAAGATGGCAGACTTTGCTTTGGGCCCTGCCTTCAGTGGCCTATAGTTCTTTCCAACAGGAAAATCCAAGCTTTCTCTGTGGGCAAGGAGCTCACCAATGCTTGTGTTCAAGGACTCTGTTGTACCCCCTTGACCCAGGACCCTGGCTGGGAATCTGCCAGCTTGTTTTCTTCTCTGTGGGCATGAGTCAGGCTTTGCTCCAGGCTCATGTTTGCTGCTGAGCTATGTTGCTTGCTAACTGTAGGTCTGTGCCCACAGGAAGCTGTCCTCATCACAGGAAATGTGTCAAAGCTTAGCTGCCCTATTCCTGATGGACAATCTCTGTGCCTCTCCCCAATCCAGCTCTGTGCCAGACAGTGCTGGCAGGCCACAGCCTCTCCCATCTCCCCAAGGTTCTATCATGTGCTGTTCCTTTGGCTTACCTGGAAAGCACTTCCTCTACCCACTATCCAGCTGACTCCTCAACATATGGAATTCAGCCTGGATCACTGCCTTCAGAAAGCTTCTTTGCCATGCTTGCTGCTCTTCTCCTGGTATCAAGGCCTCTTCTCTGTGCTTATTTTTAGCAAGCACTAATCACATTCTGATGAAATTCTTTTGACTAGTCTGTTTTCTTCACCAAATCCTAAGATCTCTGATGATAAGAACTTCATTTTTTAACACAGCTGGTGCTCCATAAACGAGTGTTGGATTAACAAATGAATTAATAAAGGGCACCAGGGGGACATGTGACATTTGTTTCGCAGGCAGGTTTGGGCACTGACCAAGAGTGCTCAAGGGTTACTTTGGGGGTACAGACAGAGCAGCAATGCGGCCAGAATCTTTGGGTCTTCAAGAGCAAATCCCTCTGATTTCAGGGAACCAGGGCAGGTCTTCAGAGGCCCAGGTCACTGCAGGCTTCTCTCTGCCGTAAAAAAAAAAAAAAAAAAAAAAAAGATTCAGTAAAATTTAGTTCTTAAGTAAATTATAGAGTAAATCATAGACTTGAGTGGAATGGTAGAGTCATGGAAGCAGGTGTCAGAGGGAGATTTTTTGATTATGTAAAACTTTTCCTATACCCTCTTAGGCTCATTTTTGAGGCCTGCAAATTAAACTGAAAAAAGTCAGATTTGCTCACATCCAGACAGGAATTCACAGAAAAAAAAAAAAGACTCTGGATAGTGGTTAGAATTTGGGATTCAGGGATCCCTGGGTGGCGCAGCGGTTTAGCGCCTGCCTTTGGCCCAGGGCGCGATCCTGGAGACCTGGGATCGAATCCCACGTTGGGCTCCCGGTGCATGGAGCCTGCTTCTCCCTCTGCCTATGTCTCTGCCTCTCTCTCTCTCTCTCCTGTGTGTGACTATCATAAATAAATAAAAATTAAAAAAAAAAAGAATTTGGGATTCATACACCATCTTCATTGGGAAATGCAAATAGGGAGAAGGCACTTACAGGAAAACAAATGACTTTAAGTAAAGATAAACTGGCCCTTAGGAGACAGATGAGATGATAGTTTTGTGACAATGTCTGTTTAGATGCAGCAATTCTAATCTCTAGTCAGTCTCTCCTGGTTGCCTCCCAGAGGGGATTTATGACAATTGAGTTATTTTGGGAGGCTATTGCATTTAGGCAGATAAGCCACATCAGGAATTCAAATGCCTTCTGCCCCAAATAATTTTGGTGCCATGGTAGCATATTCTTGACCCCTTCATTGAAAAGTCCAAGGATTATGGGGCTTCTGGCTGGCTGGTTCATTCAGTAGATCATGTGACTCTTGATCTCAGGTGTGAGCTCAAGCCCCACATTGAACATAGAGATTGCTTACAAAAAAAGAAAGAAAGAAAGAAAGAAAGAAAAAGAGAGAAATAAAAGAAAAAGAAAAGTCCAGGAGTTAAATACTGCATCTGTTAAAGCTGAACCAGGGGCTCAACCCATTTTGTCAAGTCTCAGGTCTCCATCTCTTTCTTATAAGCATCAGTTAATTAATTAATCTGTTCCACTCTCTCTTCCTTCTCTAATTCTCTCCCTCTCATTCCACACTGTCTTCTGTGATGGTTTCGTTCTCAAGAAAGCTCCTCCCCTGTCATGGCCAGATGGTCTCTAGCACCTCCAGATGTGCACCAAACCAATTGCTGGCAATTCCTTTTTTCCCAAGAGTTCCAGCAAAATTCCTTGGATGGGATCTCACTGGACCCAGCAAGCAGAAAACGTAGCTGATGAGCCACGCCAGGCCTGGCATGCATGCCCACCGTGGAGCCAGGCGGGTAAAAAGGCCAGGTCAGCCTCACCCAAGCTGCATGAACTGAGAGTGGAGGAGGGGTGGTTTCTGGAAGGATGACGAGGGTGCTACTAATAGAAGGAGTGGAGTGGATTCCAGGCAAGGGAAAACCACAGATGTCCTTTATAGAGAGAGAAGTCTACAGTGAGAAAAGCTGAATCATAGTCGTGGAATCAGAGTTTCAGAAGGTTGGAGCTGAAGGACCCCTTAAAAATGGGCTCATGCAGGCCTTTCTGTGACAGCTGCTTGCCTAGTGCTCTGGGGAGTCCTGTGCTGTTACTGGCTGATGCCGGAGTCCTGGGCAGCCGGGGGGCATAGGGGGAAGGGTCCCCCTGGTATTCTCTCTCCCTCCTCGCTGCTCTTCTGCTGGAAGATGCTGGGTCACAGCTGCCCACCAGGGGCCTTGTTATGCTCCTTCCCGGTGAGCTCTGGGCTCCGGCCATCTGCCAGCCTGGCAGTCAGCCACGCAGATCATGGGCTCCACGCTCCCTCCGTGACACAGAGGCCCAGCCGGAAAGACATCGGGGCTCCTCCGGAGCTAGAAGCAATCCAGGGAACAGGGAGCAGTACAGCCTGAGGCAGAGGCCCGGGGCCCTGCTCAGACCTAGGAGGCTGAGCCCCCCACCCCCTCCCTCCAGCAGCCCTGGGAGCCAGGACCCGCCACTTCAACCACCAACGAACTGGGCCATCCTGTTCAGACCTGTTCAGACACTCCTGAGGCTTGGGCCATTGTGTTTCTCCCAACTGAGAGCTGAAAGCCAGAGGAAAAGACAGTTAACCTAAACAAAGCTCTATAGAGTGGAAAGGCCAGCCTTCCTCTCCCTTTTCCCAACCCTCCACTTAACCAGCAGAGGTTTGGAAGCTCAGCAGAGGCTGAACAGGGTCTCAGAGAGATTCCTCTGTGGCTCCTGCCATCCTTCCTTCTTTCATGTCCTCCTTCCCTCTTCCCTGCCCCCTTCACTTCTCACATAGAATGTTCCAGCAGAAAGGGTGCTTTACAAACACCAACTCCAGAGATTGCAGACTGACGGCTCATGGTTCAGAACATGTTGTATTTGGCCCTCCCACTGTTTAAGAAAAAATTGAGCCAACATTTTGAAAATTGGGAGATTTTACATAAAAATTCACATGTCTAGCTTCTTTAGAAAGCTACGATCTGTTAGCGCTGGGCCTGTGTGTCCACATGGTACCAACTGGTCAGCTGCTCCTGTGGACGGGGAGTGGGCTACAGTCCCCTCCTGCCCCTTCTCCGGAGACCATCTACCAGCTTCCATCTTCCTTCACTCTTCCCGTTCTTGTTTTCATTACTTTAGAAAGTTTGCATATATGACCCCACCAGAAAATGAAAGACTGACAGAGTGGCATGTTTTCAGGAAATCAGAGGATGTTTCTATCATTAGCTTGGCCCCAGTGGGCATTTGTGCTTACAACCCCAATGTAATCAACACCTTAATTTTGCAGAAAGACTGATCTGGCCTCAGAAAGTTACAGTCCTCTCGACCCAGGATGCACACTGAGCTGGTGGAAAGGTATCTGTACCTGTGCTTCTTGGATGGGGAGGGGGCTTGAGGTGGCTTGAGGTCCCCTCCATCCATACCTGCCCTCTCAGCAGGGATGAGGACATACTTTCCAAAGCAGCAGTGTCACCCTTGTCTCTGTGCCTCTGGCTTAAAGAGGGAGCCTTTGCAGAGGAGACAAGCAGCAGAATGGAGGTCTGGGACTCCAGCTGTCAGAAGCCTTCCAGAAAGGGAGGTGGAGGTGGGATGGACCCAGAGCTCTCTGTCTGGAAGCAGAGAGCTGGCTTGTTCTCTGAGGCTACAGGCTCTGTGCAGTGGCCTCTCTCTGGGAGACAGCTATCACCTCACCAGACAGAAGTTTGTATTGAATCTTGCTGTTTGAGGAAGGAGCTGCCTGGGGAGGCCGGAAGTTGGCCAAACAAGAGCAAAGGCTATTGATGGGGATGTTGTAAGGAGAGAAGAGTTACAGGGATTGGGTTGAGCAGAGGCTATTTTTTGGAGGTTCTCTGATACATATCAGAGTTTTGGGGAACCCCTAAAATGACAAAGTTATGTGTCTGAGGAAAGTATTTATGGCTCTTTTTCAGATTCCCAAAGGTTCACTTGAGCCTACAAATAGGTTATTGTGCAAGTGGCAGGTAGATGGCCAAGAGGCAGGACAGTGCAAAGTGAGGAGCACAAGACCATCCCGGGCCTGGGTCCAGTTTCCCTCCCTGTTGTTAGCCATCTGCTGCATCACTCCAGTGGCTTCTCTGCCTGACCTCCTTCCGCCTCTGTTTCTACACTTGTAAGACAAAAATAATAATGGCACCTACTTTGTATTTTAAAGGTTAAGTGAACTTACATTGATAGTTGACACAGGATTAACTATGATTGTTGCTAATTTTCCTTTCAACTCGGAGCTTCTACTGTAAACAGATTCATGCATTTTGAATGTGTGCATACCTGGTAAGGCTTAATATAAGTCTTGCATTTTTTCAGGAGGGGAAGCTATGATCCTTAGGTAGGATTCTTTAATAGTGAAACTTCAGTCTGTGATGGAGCAAGGAGGGGAAGCTGCATAGCTCTGCTTAGAACTTTCTGATTGATTGATTGATTGATTGATTTTGGAGAGAGAGAGAGAGTGAGCAAGGTGAGGGGGGCAGTGAGGGAAAGGAAGAGAAAGTCTTAAGCAGACTCCTCACTGTGCACGGAGCCCTACACACTGGCTCAATCCCACAGAACCTGAGATCATAACCTGAGCCGAAACCAAGAGGTGGCCACCTAAATGACTGAGCCACACAGGTGCCCCTATTTATTTATTATTTTTCTGAGTAGTCTTTGCACCAGATATGCGGCTCCACTCATGACCCTGAGATCAGGAGTCATGTGCTTCACTGACTGAGCCAGCCAGATGCCCCTGCTTAGAACTGTCTTAACATGGCCTTAGTTCAAACTAAGTTAAACTTAGGTAAACTTATGGCCTTAGTTTCTATATTTATAAAATGGGAGTCATGACAGTTCCTACCTCCTAGGGTTACTTTAAAGATTAAATAGCATCATTCATTCAAAACATTCAACCAGTGTTTTCCACAAATGAGAAAGCGCTCAACAAATAAATGATGTTTGTCACCATCGTTCTGGGTAGGACGTTCTTTGGGAAGATCCTAAAATCACAAGGGATGGGTGTACTGCCTTGCACATACTAAGTCTCAGTTGTCACTGTAGGTTCCTGAGATTTATTATGTACATGTACAGGCTCCCCTCTTAGACCTAAGGCCCTTGGGGACAAGAAATGGCAGCCACCACAGATAGTGGAAAGAGCATGAAGCAAGAGCAACAAGTTCCAGCCTAGGCTCTGGCGCTTAATTGGCAGTCTCTACGCTTCATCTCAACATTTCATTTGTATGAAAATGTGCCTAAGAATTATTCAGTCGCTCCCCTCTGCTGATCACTGCTTAAAATGATTAAGGGAGACAATTTAGGTGATACAAACAAATTTATTTAACACTTCATGAAGCAGACGGTCTCTGTTCCTGAGGGTCCAGAGAACAGCAAAATGGGGCAGAAGGCAGAAAGCTTTTATAGGGTAAAGAATAAAGAACAAGGAAGAGAAAAATAGAAAATGAATAAGGAACAAGGAAATGAGTATGGGGCCCAGAGTGAGCTTGGCCTTTGGGAATTGGCTGCCTGGATACACTGCGTTTCTGGTTTGCCAGAACATTTACAGGGATTCAAAAGTAACCTAAATTTCTATTTCCCTGACTTGGTTCTCCAGGCAGGAGTGGCTCCCTGTTGGGCCTAGACATTTATTTCAACAGCACACGATGCTGACCTTTATATGGCTGAACTCACTTAACCACAGGATCACTTTGTAAAGTACCTTGTATTATTATCATTCTATTTTACAAATGGGGAAATCAAGGCTCAGCAGTTGACTCCAGATGACACAGGAGGTAAAGGATGGAGCTAGTTTTGGACCGAGAGCCTGTGTATTTCACTATTTTACACAATGATCTCTAAGACCTCAATATCCCACACGCAGCAGGAGTCAAACATCCTAGAAAAGCTGATCTAACTCTGGGCCGTTTTATTCTCCCCATCCCATCGTATCTGCCTCATATCTCTCTTCCTACTTCTACCTTCCAGTACTTCTGGGTTGCCTGGACCTGGGTTTCAGCAAAAGAGGTGCCGGTACCAAAAGCCCTCATTTTATGTTCTCTTCTTTTCTAGGCCCTGGAGATATGAACTACTCTTGGTCCACACAGCTGAATATATCTCCCTTAGGCTGACGGCTTCTCGAAAGTTACTGAAATAATTTACCTAAAGTGGCCATTTGTCGTGTGGTGATTTGAATAAGCAAAGCTTGATCCAATTCGAGTTTGATTCTAGAGTGCCATTTACTTCACAACTGTTTATTAAATGCTGGTAATGTGCTAGATACGACCCTAGCTGTGGGGCCAGAGTGATCAGTTACTCTCTAGCAGGTGAAAGAGGAAGAATGAAACCAATAGGTACCTACCTAAACAATTTCAGATAAGGATAAACGTCATGGAGGTGAGAACGCCAGGCGAGTGAGTGAGAGCGTGAAGACATGTGGTTGGTATGCAGAGGGTTCTCTGAAGCAGTGTGGCTGCCAGCAGGTTTAAACTCCACCATGGGCATCATTCCTCAGAAGATCTCCAGGAGGAAAGTATTATGATCTTTATTTTACTGAGGACGAATGAGGCTTCCAGATGTTAAAACCTTACCTGAGTTGCAAAGCTCAGAAGTGGCTGGCTGGGATTCGAACCACATCCCTTGCATACCAGGTCTGTTAACTTCCCTGGCGTTGTGCTCGCTTCACTATAAAATGAGTGGGTTAGAGAAAGATGGCTTCTAAAGGTCTTTCTTCTAAAATCCTATATATGGCAGGAAGCTGGCAAGGGAGGTTATGTGTGCCTGGGTGGCTCAGTTGCTTAAGTATCTGACTCTTGATTTCAGCTCAGGTCTTGATCTCAGGGTTGTGAGTTCCAGTTCCATGCTGGACATAGACATTACTTAAAAAATAAGTTAAAAATAAATTAAAAATAGAAGTGCCTGGGTGGCTCAGTGGTTGAACATCTGCCTTTGGCTCAGGTCATGATTCCGGGGTTCTGGGATCGAGTCCTGCATTGGGCTCCCCACGGGGAGCCTGCTTCTCCCTTTGCCTGTGTCTCTGCCTCTCTCTCTTTCTCTCTCTCATGAATAAAATAAAATCTTAAAAAAATAATAAACTGGGATCCCTGGGCGGCTCAGTGGTTTAGCGCCTGCCTTTGGCCCAGGGCTTGATCCTGGAGACCGGGGATCAAATCCCGCATCAGACTCCCTGCATGGAGCCTGCTTCTCTCTCTCTGCCTCTCTCTCTCTCTCTCTCTCTCATGAATAAATAAATAAAATCTTAAAAAATAATAATAAATTTAAATTAATAAATAAATAAAATCATATATATGAAGAATATACAAAGGAGATCTGGTGGCAATTGATGCCCCAAGAGTAGGTACTCTGGCTATTCCCTCTCTATGCAAGGAATAAAACACTAATATGACAAGAAAGCTGGGAGGACCAGGCTTACTCATATCCTGCCTGTGCACTGGGGTTTTGGAGAAAACATATCAATGGCTTAGTAGCTGCTGAACAGGTCAGCAGTCAAAATACCAAATGCAAATGCCTCGCACCCAGAAATTCCTGCCTTGTGGAGACAGAGGACCTCAGGCAGTCTCAGGAAGGGCTCACCTAGGTGGGCCAGCAGGAGCTTGTGCTAAGGGTGTGGAGCCCTTCTTTTTTCTTTTTTCTTTCCTTTTTTTTTCTTTAAGGTTTAATTTGTTTATTCATGAGAGACAGAGAGAGAGGCAGAGACATACGCAGAGGGAGAAGCAGGCTCCCTGTGGGGAGCCTGATGCGGGACTTGACCCCAACCCCAGCATCCCAGGATAACGGCTCAACCACTGAGCCATCCAGGGGTCCCATGGAGGGGACGCTTTATAATCTATGGTTTCAGGCTCACAGGAGCTGTAGTTTTGGCCTTTCCGAGCTCCCCCCTCCAACTCTATGACAAAAGGTGATTCCTGTGTCACCTCAGCTGTGAAGGGTCCCTGACCAAGCCATAGACAGAGTTGACCAACTTGCTTGCTCCTGCTTCCCTAGCTCTGCTTCCTTCCTTTATTAGAATACTAGGAAGAGGGATCCCTGGGTGGCGCAGTGGTTTGGCGCCTGCCTTTGGCCCAGGGCACGATCCTGGAGACCCAGGATCGAATCCCACGTCGGGCTCCCGGTGCATGGAGCCTGCTTTTCTCTCTGCCTGTGTCTCTGCCTCTGTGTGTGTGTGTGTGTGACTATCATAAATAAATAAAAAATTAAAAAAAAAAAGGATACTAGGAAAAAAGTGATGATAATGAACATCTATTATGTCCTGTCCTAAGAGGCCTTAAAAATGATCTCATTTAATTTTTCTTTGTCGTAGGGTGGTAACATATATGTACCATAAAAACTTATTATTTTAGCTATTTTTCTTTTTACTACTGAAATTTTTTTTTACCTTTATTCAAGTATATTTAATATACAGTGTTGTATTAGTTTCAGGTGTACAATAAAATGACTCAACAATTCTATACAGTACAGTGCTCATCATAAGTGTACTCTTAGTCTCCATCACCTATTTCACCCATCCGCCACCCACTTACCCTGTGGAAACTACGAGTTTGTTCTCTATAGTTACAAGTCTGGTTTTTTTGTTTGTATATTTTATTCTTTGTTCATTTGTTGTTGTTATTGTTTTAGAGCAGGGTAGGGAGGGGCAGAGGGAGAGGGAGAGAGAATCTTAAGCAGGCTCCACATTGCGCTCCATGCTGAGATCATGACCTGAGCCAAAATCAAGAGTCAGACACTTAACTGACTGAACCAGCCAGGGCCCTTTTTTTCATTTGTTTTGTTCCCTAAATTCCACAGATGAGTGAAATCACAGTATTTATCTCTCTGACTGACTTATTTCACTCAGCATTATACCCTCTAGATACATCCATATTGTTAATTATATATATATGTAAATCCCACATTTTCTTTATCCATTCATCTATGGATGGACACTTGGGTTGGGTTGCTTCTATATCTTGGCTATTATAAATAGTGCTGCAATAAACCTAGGGGTGCATATATCATTTTGAATTACTGTTTCCATTTTCTTTGGGTAAATACCCACCAGTGGAATTACTGAATTATATGATAATTCTATTTTTCATTTTTGAGGAACCTCTATACTGTTTTCCAGAGTGGCTGTGCCAAATTTACATTTCCACTAAGAGTGCACATTTTTTATCCACATCTTTGCCAACACTTATTATTTCTTGTGTTTTGGTTTTAAACATCTGACAAGTGTGAAGTAATATCTCATTGTTATTTTGATTTGCATTTCCCCGATGATGTGTGATGTTGAGCATCTTTTCATATATCTGTTGGGCATCTGTGTGTCTTCTTTGGAAAAATGTCTATACATGTCCTCTGCCCTTTTAATTGGATTATTTGTTTTTTGGTGTTAAGTTGTATAAGTTTTTTATTTATTTTGGATATTAGCCCCTTATCAGATACATCATTCACAAATATTTTCTTCTGTTTAGTAGGTTGTCTTCCATTTTACCTATTTTTTTAAGTGTATAATTCAGCAGCATTAGGTATATTCACAACCAGCCCCTGGTAAATATCATTCTACTACCTGTCTCTGAATTTGTCTATTCTAGGTAGCTCATGTAAGTAGAATCACAAAATATTTGTCCTTTTGTATCCAGCTCTTTTCACTTAGCATGATATTTTCAAGGTTTATTCATGTAGCATGTATGAAAATTTCATTCCTTTATATGGTTGAATAATATTCTATCATATGTATATGCTACATTTTGTTTATCCATTCATCCTTTAATGGACATTTGGAATGCTTCCACCTTTTTGCTCTTGTGAATCATGCTGCTATGACATGGGTGTACAAACATCTGTTCAGTTCTGTGCTTTTAATTCATTTGGGTATATACCCAGAAATGGAATTACTAGATCATCTGCATTTTATAGATAGGCAAACCAAGGTTCCAAAGAATTCATTCACCCAAGGCCAGGAAGTGAATGAAAACTATGTCATCCTTGCTTTCTCAGAGCTTATAGTCTAGTGAAGAGAAGAAAGACATTAAGCAGCTAACTACACAAAATGTTACTTAGTCACAATTGTGACAACTGCTGGGTCTTCCCTTGCTCTCCCATAGCTGGTCACCAAGCCCCTCACCTCTCCATAGCTCTCAAATCCCCCTTCTTTGCTACTCTCCACGGCTGCCACCATCAAAAGCCGCCC
Organism: Canis lupus familiaris; assembly: GCF_011100685.1. Classification (NCBI taxonomy): domain Eukaryota; kingdom Metazoa; phylum Chordata; class Mammalia; order Carnivora; family Canidae; genus Canis; species Canis lupus. Next base: position 51,419,267 of record NC_049225.1, read on the forward strand.
CAGCAGTCTCCCAGCAGTCTCCCAGCTTCCACGCACCCCCAGCCCGGTTTCCTGCAGCAGCTCAGGTGCTCTCTAAAGTGCCAATCTAAGCCTGCCACTGAATCCTTTAAGATTCTTCAGTGCCTTCCTGAGGTTCTCCGAAACGGTTTCTCATTCCCGTGTGTTCCTGCTTACCTTCCCCTCTCCGTGAATGTAGGACTGAAGATCAGGATGTACAGACCTCCAGGGCAGTCCCAGCCCAGGGCTTCTCCGCCTTGAAACTACAGACATTTTGGGTGAGATCATTCTTTATGTAGGGGCCTGTCCTGTACATTGTAGGATGTTGAGCAGCATCCCTGGTCTCTCCCCACTAGATACCAGTAGCACCTTCTTCCCCCAACTGTGACAACCACAAACGTCTCCAGACATTGCCAAAGGTCCCCTGAGACACAAAGTCACCCTATACTATCTATTGTGGTTGTAGAAGCTCTTCTCCCTCCCAGCAAAGTCATACATGCTCTTTGGGTGTCACTCCTGGATGTTCCCATCAAGCTGTATCTGTATTTGCCCCTTTCTCTTGGCCAGACTATGTACATCCTGAGAGTAAGGACCATGTCTAATTCATCTTGGTCCCCAGCACCCAGCTCAGTACCTGGCTTTATCCAGACTGAACACAATAAAATTTGTTGGATGAAAGAATGAGTAGATAAAGTATAATCGGTCCATCTCTCCTCACAAACAATGACTTCCTTTTGAGGAGAACAATCCATCTCTGAGTCCTTAGTAATCCCAGGAGAGCTTGCACTTGGGTAGATATTTCTGTCACTATCCACATTCACATATCCCTTATCATATATTGTCATCACTAACTATTGACAGATGGGTTGCTAAGGGAAGCAAAGGTGTTTGGGGAATGCCCTAATTTTTGAAGTTGAGAACAAAGGGACAGCATGGGTAGTGGATTCAGGGCAGTGCTGCCCAATAGAACTTTCCATGGTAATGGAATTGTTCTAATAACCTATGGTCTTCAAGTATAGTAGCCACCAGCCACATGTGGCTATTGAGTACTTGAAATGTGTCAAATACAAATGAATAATTAAATTCTTTATTTTATTTAGCTTTGATTAATTTAAATTTAAATCTGGGCAGGTCTAGAACATTAGTATTAGAGTCAAGAAGCTTGGATTCTAGTCCTGCCTCTGACTTTAACTCATCTGTGCGGCTTTTGACAGTGCTTTTCCTTCGCTGAGTCTCAGTTTCTCGTTCTGTAAAATGAAGGATTAAGATTAGGATAGGGATGACAAATATGTTTCCTCTGGCATGCCAGCCCTCATGGATCGCTGGTGGCTGGCTGAGCACCACCTGCAGGAGAGTTCTGAAGGCCTGTATTGTGTGGAAGAAAGAATGCAAGGTCTGATGAGCCCCTGCAGTGGATCATGAGGGGGTGCTGCAGGCTTATGGCTCCGGACCGTCAGCTGCCGGGAGTACTGGCATGTTATCAGGGCCAACTCAGCTGAGCCCCTCTCTAGGAGTGGCCCTGGACTGAAAGAGCACCACCCCACTGGTCAATGTGGGGGTCCATAATTGGAGGAAAGTCTGCACAGGTGATTCCAGCTCCTGATCTCCCTAGTAATTCAACATCTCCCCTGCCTCCCATCCTGCTTTGCTCTGTCCCCACGGCTGCTGTCCCAGAAAGCATCTCCAGTAAATTTCCTGCATGCAAATCTCTGTCTCAGAGTCAATTTCCCAGAGAACCCAGCTCTAAGACAGCATGGTGATGGTGAGGGTGGGGGCTAGGGATTGGTGATACTTGGGTCATAAATTTGCCATCTAGGGCCCAGAGAAGTTGTAAACCAAGTTTTCTCACAATGGCCCCTGGTATCTACACCAAATGACAAGAAACAGCCCAGCTACAGCCTCCTTCTAAGAAACTATATTCCCACCTGCATCCCGCATCTGCTGCTGCTGTCATTAAGCACAAGCCAAGATGAAAACCAAGGGCAAAGCCCACAGCTCACTAATTTCTGATGGTTCTTTGATGGTTCTACCTTGCAGAGAAAACTGGGAGGCTGCCCTGAGTTCCCTGACATGCCAGCAAGCCCCAGGAACCTTTGGGAGGCCCGAGAACAATCTGACATTGACAGAAAGGACAGGCCTGGGGGGAGGAGACTCTAGGTGACACAGGTCAGAAGTCACTTGTCATGCAGCTGCATGGGGTGGGGAGGGTAGCACTAGCACGATAGAAGTTAAGTTTCTTGGTGTATACATATGCTGAGTATGTCTGTTTACATTCCATGTGCAAGGAAAAGGGACATTACAAGCATTACCTATTTAATGTGTTCCACCCTTTATGTGTTAGGGAGTCCAATCCTATTTTACAGAGAAAACTAAACTCAGGTCCGAAGAGAACTAACTCACCTAAGATTGTACAACCAGTATGTGGCATTGCTGGGATTCAAACCCAAGACTTTATGATTCTAATGCCCATGTTCCTTTCCTACCACTTTCATGGCTTGCCATTGTTGTGATTACAAACCTAAGGGTTCAAGTTCATCAGAATATCAGAGTGTGCAGGGAGCCTGCTTCTCCCTCTGCCTGTGTCTCTGCCTCTCTCTGTGTCTCTCATGAATAAATAGATAAAATCTTTAAAAAAAGAAAAAAAAAATATCAGAGTGGACACGCCCTGAGAAATGACCCAGTTTAGGCACATACCCAGTAGGCACCAACTCTGATCCATTGGTGGTGTGCTGATTAGGACATCGTGTTAAAAAGGATTCTGAGACTGATCCCCAAGAGTGCCACGATGGGTTAGTGACATGTGCCATGGCAGGGGTATGCATAGCCGAATGTAGACCTGGTCTTAGTCATCCCAAAACTGGTCTAATTCCCTCATTTCACAAATGGAGAAACTAAGACCTCTCAAACTGATAGGACTTTAGTAAGATACGGGTTGGTCAGTGGCAGAACCAGAGCCAGAATCTGGGCAACCAGTCCTTCTCATTGTCTTCTAAGGTCAGTCTGCTCTTTGTGCGCTCTGCCTCAGATCCTGGCAAAGGAGCTGCTTGCTGTACTGAAGCTCAGAAATCCCTACTTCCGGGGGCATTCAACTTGGTGGTGACCTTCAGAGGTCAGGGGTCTTGGGGTTGCCTAGTTCTACACACACCACTGGACTAGGATTTAGAGTCCTGAGAGGAAAAGCCATGAACTCACAAAGAGCTGTTCAAAAGGGCCCCTGGGACTGAGCAGACGTCATAGCTTGACCAACTACAAGTTTCACCCCCCACGGCTCTCCATTTCCCATTTTGTCAACCAGCCTGTTGGAGGATGGGGGGAATTCCGGGGATTCTAACAAAACCAATGTGTTTAGTCCATGGCCTTGATTTTGAGAAAATATTTTCTTTAGATTCTGGTGTTCTCTGCAACTGCTGAATAATTTTTACTCATCATCCCCAGGGGAAGCAATTTTGCTACCTCCCTCCCTCCCACCAGACAGAGAAAGGGAAAGATGCCATAAAGACATTTCACAACTCAGATGGGCACTGACTTGAGCAAGAAAAAAGATCATTCAATCAGAAAAAGCGTTGGTTAAAGCTGAGCTGGCAATGGAACAAATCCCTACCATCGGGCCTGGGGGAGCTCAGAGGAGGCTGCTGGACGAATGAAGGAATGAACCAATTAGAAGCCACCCCCTCAAAGAAGCCTTGCTTGGCAATCCTAATTGGAAATGGAAGCTGACTTCCACTTTGACCCAGTCTTTCTCTCTCTCTTTCTTTTTAAGATTTATTTATTTATTTATTTATTTATTTATTTATTTATTTATTTATGAGAGAGAGAGCACAAGCAGAGGAAGAGGGAGAAGCAGGCTCCCTGCCTAGCTGGGAGCCCAATGTGGGGCTCATCCCAGGCCCTGTGATCATGACCTGAGCCAAAGGCAGACACTATTTACTGAGCCACCCAGGCACCCTGATCCAGTCATTTTCTATCTTAAAATTCTCACTTGTTTCTTTTTGGATGTATCAGTATCTCTAAAATTTATTTATTTATATTCAGCCTTTCTTCATTAGAATGTAAGCCTCTCAAGATCAAAGCCCTTGTCTACCTTATAAACCACTGTATCCTCAGTAACCAGAGTGGTGCCTAACACATGGTACTCCGTAATATTTGTTGGAGAGCCCCCTGAATAAGGAGCTAAGTCCCTGAGAAGCCATATGTAACACAAGCCTTATTACTTTTTATAACAGCTCTCCATTTAAAGCATACAGGTTAGGGATGCCTGGGTGGCTCAATGTCTGAGTGTCTGCCTGCAGCTCAGGGCATGGTCCCAAGGTCCTGGGATCCTGTCTCATATCTGGGTCCCCATAGGGAGCCTGCTTCCCTCTGCTAAGGTCTCTGTTTCTCTCTGTGTCTCCCATGAATACATAAATAAAATCTTTTTAAAAACAAGATAAAATAAAGCATACAGGTTAGTGCTCTTTAGTATATTCATAGAGTTTTGTAACTATCACCAAAGTCAATTTCAGAATATTTTCATTATCTTAGAAAGAAATTTCTACCCACTAGCAGTCACTACTCATTCCCTACAACACCCCCAGCCCTAGGCAACCATTAATCTAACTTTGTCTCTATGGATTTGCCTATTCTGGATACTTCCTATAAAGGGAATCATACATTATGTGGTCCTTTGTGACTTCTTTCAGTTAGTGTTATGTTTTCAAGCTCTATCCAGGTTAGAGCATGAATCAGTATTTTATTTATTTGTTTTATGTTTGTTTATGTTAAATTCCAGTATAGTTCACAAAGAGTCTTATATTTGTTTCAGGTGTATAATATAGTGATTCAACACTTCCATACAACACCCAGTGCTCATAACAAGTGCCCTCCTTAATCCCCAACACCTATTTCACCCAGCCCCTCACCTACCTCCAAGTTGGTAACCACAAGCTTGATCTCTATAGTTAAGAGTCTGTTTCTTTCTTTGTTCTTTGTTCGATTTTGTTTGTTTCTTAAATTCCCCATATGAGTGAAATCATATGGTATTTGTCTTTGACTTATTTCGCTTAGCATTGTACCCTCTAGCTCTACCCGTGTCTTTGCAAATGGAGTACTTCATTTACTTTTATTGCCAAATAGTATTCCATTGTATGGATACACCACATTTTATTTATACATTCTTCAATATAGACATATTGTTGTTTCTGCTCTTTGGAGATTATGAATAATGTTGCTATGAACTTTTGCGTCCAAGTATTTGTGTAGACATATGTTTCCATTTCTCCTGAGTGTTTACCCAGGATTGGAATTGCTGTGTCATTTTGTAACTCTGTTCTACACTTTTGAGAAATGGCCGGATTGTTTTCTTTTTTTTTTTTTTTTTAATTTTTATTTATTTATGATAGTCACAGAGAGAGAGAGAGAGAGAGAGAGAGAGAGGCAGAGACATAGGCAGAGGGAGAAGCAGGTTCCATGCACCGGGAGCCCGACGTGGGATTCGATCCCGGGTCTCCAGGATCGCGCCCTGGGCCAAAGGCAGGCGCTAAACCGCTGCACCACCCAGGGATCCCGCCAGATTGTTTTCTGAAGCAGCTGCACTTTCTTACAACTTCACCAAGAATGTATGAGGGTTCCAGTCTCTCCACATCCTGACCAAAACCTGTTATTCTGTGTCTTTTTAATTTAATAGCCATTCTAGTGGGTGTCAGTGGTATCTCGTACTTTTTGCTTTGCCTTTATCTGACAGCTGGTGACATTGAGCATCTTTTCTTGTGCTTATTGGTCATTTGCATATCTCCTTTGAAGAAATACTTAGTCAGTGTCTTTGCCCATTTTTAAATTGGGCTGACTTTTTGTTGTTGAGTTATAAAAGTTCTTTATATATTCCAGATACAACTCCCTTATCAGATATATGATTTGCAAAACTTTTCTCCCATTCTGTGGGTTATTTTTCACTTTCAACATGGACTTTAAAATCAGAAAGAATGAGGGCACCTGGGTGGCACAGTGGTTGGGCATCTGCCTTCCACTCAGGTCGTGATCCTGGGGTCATGGGATCAAGTCCCGAATCAGGCTCCTGGAACGGAGCCTGCTTCTCCCACTGCCTATGTCTCTGCCACTCTCTGTGTCTCTCATGAACAAATAAATAAAATCTTTAAAAAAAAATCAGAAAGAATAGATTCAAATTTTGGTTCCGCCATTAGACAAGTTATTTAACTTCTCTCATCCTCAATGTCTTTATTTGTAAAATAGGCATAAAAATACCTGCCTTACAGGTATATTGTGAAGAGAAAAAGAAATAAATAGTGAGTGCAAAGTTATTGGTCCATGCCTGGATACCACACATGGAAACTTCTAGCATGATTAATTATAAAGTGGAATCAATGACTAAATCAGAAAAACAATACATCAAACTCCCAAAGGCTTCTGGTATAATGATTACCAAACTCGTTTTGGGGACATATAGAGAGTCTCTGGTCCACTAGGGGAATTATGTAAATATCCTAAACAGAGTTAATATACATTTATTTTAGATAAAACAAAACCTAATCCTGCATGCCCAAAGGAGTCAGGGTAGGAGAACAGTTCTACGTGTTGGGAATAAGGAGTGAAGAAGAGAGTGATGATTATAAATCAAGCAGGTCCCTGTTCTGCCTGTGGTCACTGCTCACTTAGACAATATTCATGTAGATGGGCAAAAAACTCAAGCACTGTATTTGTGACTAATTATATAACAGATTATTTTGGTCTCTGCTCTGTGGAAAGTTGTAAGGCATTCCACCAAAGGATTTTAATGTAGATTTTTTTTTTGACATCCATGCTATTGATTGCTAGATGTAAATAATCTGATCATGACTCTGAATGTGACTTAAAAAAACCAAATCTAATCGGAGATCCATAGACCAAAAAAATGAATTTCAACATAAACCTCACAGCTTATACAAAATTTGATCAAAATGGGTGATAGATGTAAGTGTAAAATGTAAAAATATAACACTTTTAAAGTTTATTTATCCATTTGTGTAAGCTCCACACCAAACTTGGGTCTCAAACTCATGACCCTGAGGTCAAGAGTCACATACTTTTCCAACTGAGCCAGTCAGGCACCCCTAAAAGTATAAAACTTTTAGAACAAAAGTAGGTGAAATTTCAGTATTTAGGGCTAGGCAAGAAGTTCCTGGACTTGACATAAAAAGCAAGATTCACAAAAAGAAAAACTGGCAAATTAGGCCTTATAAGAATAGAACTTCTGTTCTGTGAAAGCCCATGCAAAGACAATGAAAAGAAAAAACACCCAATGGAAGAAAATATTTGCAAACCACATGTTTGGCGAAGGACTAGCATCTAAAATATAGAAATAACTCTCAAACTCAGTAGTAAAAAAATAAGCAACCTGCCAATTACAATCTAGGTAAAAGCCATAAAGAAAAATCTCATCGAAAAGTATATACAGGAGGCACCTGGGTGGCTCAGTTGGTAAGTGTCTGCCTTCAGCTCAGGTCATGATCTCAGGGTCCTGGAATGGACCCCCACATTGGGTTTCCTGCTCAGTGGGAGGACTACCTCTCCCTCTCCATCTGCCTCTCCCCCAGCTTATGCTGTCTCTCTCTCTCTCTCTCACTCTCAAATAAATAAAATCTTTTTTTTTTTTTTAAAAAGGATATACAGATGACAAACATATTTCATTTCCAACATCATTAACTATAAAGAAATGCAAATTAAAACTACAATGAGGGGGGCTGGGTGGCTCAGTCTGTTGAGCATCAGACTCTTGATTTTGGCTCAGGTCGTGAGATCAAGCCCTGTGTCAGACTCCATGCTCAGCACAGAGCTGCTTAAGATTCTCTCTCTCCCTCTCCCTCTGCTCCTTCCCCTGCTCCCACATTCTCTCTCTCTCTCAAAACGAAACAAAATAAAACTACAATGAGATATCACTACACACCTATCAGAATGACAACAATAAAAACTAGTGATGACCCTTTCCAATAGACATCAATAGAAAGCATCAATAGATAGAGGCACCTGGGTGGTACACTTGGTTAATCGTTGGACTCTTGGTTGTGGCTCAGGTGGTGATCTCAGGGTCATGAGATCAAGTCTTGCATCAGAACCGAGTCTGCTTAAGCCTCTCTCTGTATTCCCCCCCCCCCCCGCCCTGCCACTTGCATTCTCCCTCTCTCTCTAAAATAAATTAATAAGTTTTTTAAAAAAGCATCAATAGATAAGTAATTGCATATGCATAACTTTAACTGTAATTGTGAAATGTGCCATAAAGGAAAATTACAGGCATATAACATGGCTGACCAAGGAAATAACATTTGAGCTGGTATCTGAAGAATGAGTAGGAGTTAAAACAAGAAGGAAGGGTGCCTGGATGGCTCAGTCAGTGGAGCATGCTACTCTTGGCCCTGGGGTTTTAAGTTCGAGTCCCATCCTGGGTGTAGATATTACTTAAAAAAAAAAAAGAAAAGGGACGACTGGGTGGCTCGGTGGTTGAGCATCTGCCTTTGGCTCAGGTCATGATCCCGGAATGCTGGGATCAATTTCCACATCGGGTTCCTTGCAGGGAGCCTGCTTCTGTCTCTGCCTCTCTCTCTGTGTCTCTCATGAATAATAATAGTAATAATAATAATAATAATAATAATAAATATCTTAAAAAAAAAAAACAAGAGGGAGAAAGTTTTCTGTGAGTTTTTCAATTCTTTTGGGTATAGACCTATACCGTAGCGGGATGCCTGGGTGGCTCAGTGGTTGAGTGTCTGCCTTTGGCTCAGGGTGTGATCCCGGCTCCTGGATCAAGTTCCACATTGGGCTCCCTGTGAGAGCCTGCTTCTCCCTCTGCCTATGTCTCTGCTTCCCTCTCTGTGTGTCTCTCATGAATAAATAAATAAAATCTTAAAAAAAAAAGACCTATACTGTAGTTTTGTAACATGATAACACTGAAATGTACAAGGGATTTTTCTGTATTGTTTCTTACAACTGCATGTGAATCTATAGTTTTCTCAATAAAAACTTGAATGAAAAAAATCAAGCAAATTGTTCTCATCATGTTAGCCCCTTTTCTGTAGCCTCATAACATCTTTGCACTTAGATAAGGAACCCAAGACAGGGAGAAATTGTCAGCTTTCCTGAGGACAAACATTAGTAAGCACTTAATTCCAAATCACATCCCCTCCACTTCTAGCCTCATGAAACCTACCAACCTGACTCCCAACGCACCTGAGGATTGTTCTGAACACCTGGCTCGAATTCCATGCTGTAAGCCCTCATTTCATTTGTCTATATTTTATTTTTTCAAGTAACTTCTGGAACGTTTTTGATTTCTCCAAAGTGCTTGGCACAGGCCCTTGTTACGGTAACAACTCTGGAAAGCTTTGGGCCGATTGCCAGATCTTCTAGATCACTGGCTGAGTCAGCCCTGCCTGCCCTTGAGCCTTACCTCACAGCCCCCCCTCACTCTGTGTTGCCACGCCTGCCTTCTCCCAACTCCTCCTGCCAAACAGGTTCCCTCTGTAGGGCTTTTGCATATGCTGTCCTCCCCCCCCCCCCCCCCCCCCCCCCCCCCCGGCCAGGAACACTTTTTCCTTTTTAACTCCTACTCATTCTCCAGACACCAGCTTAAATGTTGTTTCCTTGGCCAGCCATATTATATGCCTATAATTTTCCTTTATGGCACTTTTCACAATTATAGTTGAATAATTATGCATATGCAATTACTTGTCTATTATGCTCTTCCTCACCAGCCTGTAGCCCCTGACACCAGGGACTGTGTCTCTATGTTTATCATGATATTCTCAGTATCTAGTCCAGTGTCTGTCACATAGAAGTTTCATACATATTTGGCAATTGGCATAATTCATGGGAAAGGAAATGCTTGGACTAGGAGATCTGAAGGTATATAATACATTGGAGGAAAGAAGACAATAGTCCTGGGGCACCTGGCTGGCTTAATGGGTAGAGCATGCAATTCTTGATCTCGGGGTCATGAATTTGAGCATCGAGTTGGGTGTAGGGATTACTTAAAAAAAAAAAAAAAAAGACAATAATTATACCCAAGAACCTGAGAATTGGGATGGAAAGAAGCTTTACCTTTCACTCTATTCTTCCATGTGGTCTGAACTATTCATTGTGTGCATGTGTTTATTAGAAAAATTTTTTGGGGATGCCTGGATGGCTCAGCAGTTGGGCATCTGCCTTCCCACGTTGGGCTCCTTGCATGAATCCTGCTTCTCTCTCTGCCTGTGTCTCTGCCTCTTTCTCTTTGTCTCTCAGGAATAAATAAATAAATCTTAAATAAAAAAAAAGAAAAAAGAAAAACGTTTTTCTTTTTTTAAGATTTATTTATTTGAGAGAGAGAGTGGGGGAGGGACAGAGGCAGAGGGAGAGAGAGTCTTAAGCAGACTCCATGCTAAGCTCAGAGCCTCAGGTAGGGCTCAATCCCACCACGCTGAGATCACAGCCTGAGCCAAAACTAAGAGCTGGACACTGAACCAACTGCTCCACCCAGGTACCTCAAGGAAAGGACATTTGAATCTAGATCTTTGCCTGGAATCTCTCCATGTGCCCATCCCCTGGTGCCCATCTCCATGAGCACCTCCCTGGTGCTCAGAAGGGACTTCAGAAATAAATGGACCATTGCCTAGCAGGTGAGGTTCGGCCAGTTGCCTTCATTGCCAAGCAAAAAGTTTACTCAACCAGCCAAAAACCCATGAGGAATTACTTCTGATTCTGACTTTTCCTTATGCTCAAACGTGCCACAATAGCCTGCTCCTCCCAAGATACTGTCCATCCTAGTTTGTCAGGGGTCCTAATCAATACTAATCAATATTTGGAGTCCCAAATCTTTAGTCCTTTTAAAACCACTGACCTTTATCTAGAAAGAAAGGAAGAAAGATAAAAAGACAGAAAGAAAGAAGGAAAGAGAGAGAGAAAGAGAAGGAAAGAAAGGAAAGGAAAGGAGGAAGAAAAAAGGAAGGATGGAGGAAAGAAAGGAAGGTAAGAAGGAAGGAAGGAAACAATGAAGGGAGGAAGAAAGAGAGAAAGAAGACCCTCCCTTTTTTCCCCTTTCTGATTCTGAGCTGCTGTCAGACCAGGGGGCATGGTGGGCCTTGCCCTTATTCTCAGGACAAATTTGTTTCTATTGATTCTGTCCTTTTCAGCTTCCCTGAGTGGCCACCTGCCCAAGGCCCTGCTCTGGCCTCCGCAGGGAATTTAGGGCCAGGCTTAACAAGTCCGTATCCTAGCTACCTTGGAAAATGGGAAAGGACCTTGATGAGAGAGGAGCTAGAAATAGCAGGAGAGCATTCTGAGAGCGAGCAGGCAGACAGGAGCAGAGGACACAGCTGCCTCTGGATCTCAGCTGGAGAATGTTTGTTGGAAAAAGCTAGAGCCTTATTAGAATAGGCTTTAGATGGAGATGACAGAGAGATTGATTAAAGAAACAAATGTGTGGTAGACGCTCTGCCAGGTATGATGTATCATGTTTCATGTATACTGGCTTGTCTCACCTTCCTAAGAGTCGTGAGGGTAGTAATGATTAACCCATATAGCAGATGGGAGAACTAGGGCCCAGAGAGGTAAGTGATGGAACCAGAATATAATCTCAAGGCTGCTCTCAAAACTTGTTCTTTCCCAGGGTACCCTGCATCTCTGAGGACTGGTACCCTAGCCATGTTGCTGGGATACTCTGATCAGCTCTCCAGGGTCAGGCATTAGCTCTGGTCTCCAGCTGGTGAATTATGGGTGGTGGCTCTATAGGCCATTAATTAACCATCAATCAGTCAACCACCAAAACATGAATTAATCAAGAGTTTCAGCTTTATTTTTTTTTAAAGATTTTATTTATTTATTCATGATAGTCACACACAGAGAGAGAGAGGCAGAGACATAGGCAGAGGGACAAGCAGGCTCCATGCAGGGAGCCCGACGTGGGATTCGATCCCGGGTCTCCAGGATCGTGCCCTGGGCCAAAGGCAGGTGCCAAACCGCTGTGCCACCCAGGGATCCCGAGTTTCAGCTTTAGAGTTCAACTGCCTGGGTTTGAATCTAGACTTTGCTGTCGACTAGTTTGGTATATTTGAGCCTTCTAGACATTGAAGTGACCACTTGTCTGTCTATGCCTTCATTTGTTCATCTGTGCAGTGGGCATCAGGCTGTTGTAAGTATTGAATGAGTTCACATGTATGAAGTACTCACTGCAGATGTTAGCACATGGTAGGAGACCTGTTATTTATTAAGTGCCTACTACATGGTAGGCCTGGGAGTAGGGTTTGAAGATGGGCAAAACAAGGCCTGATTTTTGCTTTCTTTGGTCTAATGCAAAGAGTAACAAGTAAATAATCATTCAAACAGAAAAAGCTGTGTTTTAGGGGGTACAGAGTTCATATGATTAGATAGGAAGCTGTGATCTGAAAGATGAATGGGTAGACACAGACAGACAAGGAAGAGGGCATAGGGCTCCAGGCTGAGTGGAAGGCATATACCTGGGCTCAGAAGATACTAGATTGCCTTGCTTTTTGAAACCCTTTCTGTTAGAATCCTCTGTACCCAAGTGCTTGTGTTCAAAGACAAAGTCACATCTTGCAAGGTGATCGTTGGACCAAAGCCTTCACAAAGACCATCCATCAGTGGTCCTCCAAAGCAAAGATTCACCTGGGGCAGTAAGAAAACATGATTAGTACTGGGTCCCAGACAAGTGAGAGGTTAAAAAGGTGGGTTTGGGGTTAAGACTGAACTAGGTCTAGGTCTTCAACTTTTGATGGGTTTCAGGTCACCTGTGGAGACTCTTCAATACATCCTTGGAGACTTTTTAATATATCCCAGGGGCAAACTCTAGGGAGTCCTGAGTTGGTGACTTAGAGGAGGTCTGGAAATCTCCATTTTATCATGCTTATCCAGGAATGAAGACCATGGCACTAACTCTGAATCCTGGCTCCACCACCCAGCCTCTGGTTGACCTTAGATAAATTATTTAGCCTCTCTCTGTGACCCATTTCCTTCAATGAAAATAATAATATCTATCCATAGGGTAGTATGAAGATGAAATGATAGTAATACATGAATCCTTGGCAAGTAAACATTCCAAATATGGCAATTAGTTTTATTAGCATTTTTGGCCAACAAGGGACTATTCTTTTGGTAAGGTTGGCAATGGGAATGATCTATGATGGGTATCCTGACCCTTTGCAGGCTGGTAATGGTTCTTCTATGGGCTGCCAGGCAGATCAAACATATTTTCAAATTAAGTTCTTGTCCTTTTCTTCTCAATTTTTCTTCTTTGAACTACTGATTTTAAGTGAACTTAACAACACTTTGGCCTTAGGGGAATGTCAGGGTAAGAGTGAATTCATTTCTTCTACAAATCTTTATTGAGGCCTACTGACAGCCAGAGACTGTTGTAGACACAGGGGTGGAGGCAATGGGGGAGTTGTATGGAAGGGACAACAATTAAGTTAGTGTATAAGGAAATAAGATTTATCATTCCATATAGTGATCAGTGATGAAAAGGAACAAACAGGTAAAGGAGTAGAACGGAGAGGGGGAAGTGCAGAGTCTGGATAAATTCTCATGTTCCTTTCAAATTAGTCACTTTGAGCTGCTTTACACTTATTCCAAATATAATGACATTATTCACTATGATTTTCTTTCTCTTGGAATAGCTTGCAGAGACCAGAGCACATACTTTTGAATACTCTTTATAGGGGCTAATATTTAACTATTAAAGGAAATATATCCTTATGGAAAATTTTAATTATGCAAAAATATAGAAGAAAAATGACAATGGCTTTTATTTCTAATGTTCAAACATGACCATAATATTTTAGAGTATATATTCTCAGGATTTTTTATACCTTCAGTCATTGTTATAATATTGTCTATCCTTTTAGACTAGGCCAAACACTTTTTACATTAATGCAAATCTTTATGAACATAACTTTTAAAGTTGTGTAATATACCATGGAATGGTCATATTATAATTTATTTACCAGTCCTTGGTGAAATTTATGTTGTTTGTCACCTTGCCCCTTAATAAAGTATATAGTGAAAACTTCCTTATACATAAAGTTTTCAAAAGATTACTTCCCTAGAAACGGGATTGAAAAATTAAGGTCTTTGTATAATTATCAAATTGCTATGCAAAAGGGAACTATCAAATTGCAGAGGATTGAGTCCTTGAAAGAATGCTCATCTTACCTCATCTTGATTCATTTTTGGTATTATCATTTTTAAATCTCTACAAGATTGCTGGAAAGGGTATGTTCTCCCATTTTTGTTTTAACTGGAATTTTGGCTCTATCACTTACCAGCTATGATGTGACCTTGAGCAAAGTAGTTCATAGTTCTAAGCTTTGGAGTATGATATTCTAGGTTTGAGGTCTTGGCTCAGCCATTAGCAGCTGTGTGACCTTAAGCAAGTCACTTCACTTCCCTTAGCCTCAGTTTTCTCCTTTGTGTGATGGATAAAACCGACCTCGTAGGTTGCTATGAAGACTAAGTGATAACATGTTTGCAAAGCTCCTAGCAAGTACTTATTATAGTCACAAAGCCCAACATGACTGGAAGACATGATTATTATGGCCTCCCCTTACCCTGTAGCTTTAAAATGCCAGCTTCCCTAATCCCCCGCCCTGCAAATCTGCAACTTCGAGAGATTTGATTTGATTTTGTCTGGAGAAGGTTAATACTGAGCAAATTTCCCCCTTGACTTTAGAAGTCAGGCATGATCTCCATGATCTCCGTAAGGGCTGTGCTCTGGAAGCTGAAAGCTGGGAGGTGGCCAAGTCAGACATGAATTGTAGCTCAGGTAAGGGAAACTTGTTTTTTTAAAGATTTTATTTATTCATGAGAATCACACAGAGAAAGGCAGAGACCTAGGCAGAGGGAGAAGCAGGCACCCCGTGGGGAGCCTGATGGGGGACTCAATCCCAGGACTCTGGATCATGACCTGAGCCAAAGGCAGATGCTCAACCACTGAGCCACCCAAGCAACTTGGCTCTAAATGCTCTGTCAGGTGGGGAGAGGGCTAGGTAGAGTGATGACCCCCTCACAACACCTGGTCTCCCGCTGTATGGAAGGTGCCGTTCAAGCTGTGAATGGGAAGGAGACAAGCAGCCCAACTACAGCCTGGTCTTCTTCACTAGACCTGGGGCACCAGGGCCTTCCCATCCGGCTCAGTTTGGTCTCCAGAGCTTCCTGACATTTTCCATTGGAAGGGAAAATGAGAAGGGGCTGGTTAGATAGAAATCTCTCTTCCAGGGGTACCTGAGTGGCTCAGTCGGTTAAACACATGCCTTTCGGGTCAGGTCATGAGCACATGCCAGGGATTGAGCCTGCTTCTCCCTCTCCTCCCAGCTCCTGCTCTCTGTCACTATCTCTGACTCTCTCTCTCTAAAATAAATAATAAAATCTTAAAAAAGAAAAGAAAAGAAAAGAAATCCCTCTTCCATATTCATGCAGGATGAAGGCAGATGTGTTGATTTCCTTTTAAATACGAGTGTCACTTCAACTGTAATTATCTCTTCCCAAATGCAAGTACAGACTGGGGTGGGGTTGAGAGAGAAAGGCTATGAACCTATAATAGAATTAAAAAAAAAAACAAAACTCAGCAAACTTATAGCCAAATGCAAACTGCCGTCATTCCTGAAACTACTATGGGGAGGCACAATCAATGCAGAACCGGCTTTAGAGTTTACCAGATGGGAGTTCAAATCTTACAGCCCCCACTTATTAGCTGGTGGGTCTCAGAGCCTCAATCTCCTTATCTTTTAAATGAGGATAATTATGGTACCGACCTCATGGTTTTACAGAACTGAAAGAGCAAAAGCATATGTTAGCCCAGTACCTTTAAAATAGTAAGCTCTTGAGAAATGCCAGCTGCTTTTATTATGAGACAGTTGTGAGGGGGCAATGTGTTCTTTTATGCAGTTGAAATGTTCAACGATGTTGATATTACAAAGTCTTTCTTTTATGAAATGATGACAGTGCATAATAGTAGTGGGTTTTGATGACCTTATCTGGCAAAATGAAGGGTTGGCATCCTTAAGTTTGCTCTTCAGGAGTAAATGTAGATAACAATATCTTCCAGACAATATTGTTATGAGAATTAGAGAGAGGGGATCTCTGGGTGGCTCAGCAGTTCAGTGCCTGCCTTTGGCCCAGCGCTTGATCCTGGAGACCTGGGATCAAGTCCCCGTCAGGCTCTCGGCATGGAGCCTGCTTCTCTCTCTGCCTGTGTCTCTGCCTCTCTCTCTATGTCTATCATGAATAAATGAATAAAGTCTTAAAAAAAAAAAAGAATTAGAGAGAGACCCCCACAGGTGGGCTGAGATGGAACTCCATGCTTCTATCTATAGCAGCTCTGTCTTTTAGAAATATAATGTGAGGCACATACAGCACTGAAAGTTTTCTGGTAGCCATACTAGAAACATCAAAAGTAATGTGTGAAATTAATTCTAAAAAATGTTTAAAAAAATTTTCCCATTAAGTCTTTTTTTTTTAATTTTATTTATTTATTCATGAGAGACACACAGAGAGAGAGAGGCAGAGACATAGGCAGAGAGAGAAGCAGGCTCCATGCAGGGAGCCTGATGTGGGACTCCAGGATCACACCCTGGGCTGAAGGCAGGCGTGCTCAACCACTGAGCCACTCAGGAGTCCCCCACTAAAGTCTTTAAGATCTGGTATGTTTTATACTTACAGCACATCTCAATTTGGACCAGGTTCATTTCATGTAATCAGTAACCACAAGAGGCTGAAGGCCACCCTGTTGCATAGCATAGTTCTGGAGAGTATCAGAAGCAAAGCTATAGAGAGAGACAGATTTCTTTTCTTTTTATTTTAGAGAAATTCCCTTTTATTTATTTTTATTTTTATTTAAATTCAATTAATTAATATATAATGTATTATTGGTTTCAGAGGTAGAGGTCAGTGATTCATCAGTCTTACATAACACCCAGTGCTCATCACATCATGTGCCCTCCTTAAGGTCCATCACCCAGTTACCCCATCGCCCCACCTCTTCCCCTCCAGCAACCCTCAGTTTGTTTCCTATGATTAAGAGTCTCTTATGGTTTGTCCTCCCTCTCTGATTTCGTCTTGTTTTATTTTTTCCTCTCTTTCCCTATGATCCTCTGTTTGGTTTCTTAAATTCCACATATGATAATTGTCTTTCTCTGATTGACTTATTTTGCTTAGCATAATACACTCTAGTTCCATTCACATCGTTGCAAATGGCAAGATTTCATTTTTTTGATGAAGGCTGGGTAGTATTCCATTGTATATATATGATATATATATCACATCTTCTTTATCCATTCATTGAGATACTGATTTCAACTCTTCCCTTCCCAAGACTGAATCTTTTAAAAATGCAAAATCAAGCTATGAAAAGCATCTTTCAAATTCATTTTACTTTCTTTGGGATGTCTTTTTTTTTCAAATACTCCGTATTGGTCTCTGGGTGAGCCTGGATGTGGGATGTAGATTTTTTCTTTTTGTCTGTGACCAGCAGTTCTAGCAGGAGAGTACTTTCTAATTTTGGAATAATATAAACCATTTATTAAGTGTCCGGTACAGTGCTAAGTGACTTATGTGTATTGCTTTATTTATTTAAAAAATTTTTTTTATTGCTTTATTTAAAACTCACAATGACCCTGTGAAATAGGTTCTATTATGCCATTTTTTTACAGTTGGAAAATAGAGGCTCAGAGAAGTTAAGTAACTTGCGTAAAGTCACACAGCAGGGAAATGGCAGGGAAACCTCATCTCACTGAATTTGAAGTCAGCATCTATACTGATGAGCTTTTATGCCATTCTTTATCATTAGCAAATTACACAGTTAGGATTCAAATTCACCTCTGACTCCCAAGTTGTTCCATATAATCACTCTGATGCCACAGGTTTCTCAATTTATTTATTTATTTATTTTTTGGTTTCTCAATTTAAAAGGGAATAATAGTTGTCACTTTGCAGGGTAATTTTGAGGATTAAATGGGCTAATTTACTTGCATATCTGTACTGGAAATGGAAGTGCTTTGTCTCACTATGGGAGCTCTAGTTCTGGGCTTTTACTAGAGGCTTAGGATCTGGTTACCATAAATTTTTGTATCCTTTAGTGACATTCCCAGGAAGTGTGACCCCAGTGCCTGGCACAAAAGGCCAAGAAGTTAGAAAATCTGGGATGACACCGTGGACTCAGGACACTTAGTTCCAGTAGGGGCGTCTCTCTCGGAAGGGCTGAGAAACTTTGGGCAAGTCCCTTCTCTACAAACCATGGGAACAGGCCCGGAGGGGAACTGAATTCTTTCCCAGCTCTGATCCTTCGCTCTGCACAGCAGAGGACCGCGCTATGCGTGCCTGCGCATCCACACACACACACACACACACACACACACACACACACACCCCACACGCGCACTGTTTAAAGGCCCAGCACATCAACCATGTGACTGCAAACGCGCGCCGTGCTCTGTTCCCCAGTGGGCGGAAAACGCAGGGGTGGCCTTATTATGAATGAATATCGAGCAAAAACCACAGGGTTGAAGCTTCAGAGAGAAGTCACTATGGTGACCAAAGTAGAGAAAACGAGTGCGGGGCCCCCAAAGCCCTCCAAGGTCTCTTGCCTTTCATTCCAGAACTCTGCCGGGCTCCCTGCACCGCGGGCTCTGCTGCGTTAAGTGCCTCAAGGTCAAGGGAACAAAGAGAGGACGACAACTAAATTGGTTTGTCTGTTCCCTTCTTCGTCAGCATCCACCGACCAGGGTGGAGTGGGCTGAGCCTGGAAGGAATTGGGATTTGGATACTGGAGCCAACTCCTACAGAAGGGGGTCACCTCTGAAGGTTCACTGACTGGGTGGGGTGGGGCGGGGTCAGGAGCAGCGCCACCTCCAATTCGATGCACCTGACACTCAAGCCTCCGCTTCTTCCGGAGAATTCCTTATATCATTCAGAGTGCCTAAAAAAATTTTTCTGGGACTTGCTTCTTGCCTTCACCCAGCAAACACACCAGAGTAAAATATGATGTGTTGTGACCCAAAGGAGAACGGTAACTACAGGATGGTGAAGCGTCTGGGTTCTAGGATGCAGACTCTCTTATCCTTCCTCCCACGTTAGATCCTGGGCAACCCACTCAACCTGCAACAGCGCGCTACTGTCCAGCGATTCCGTGTTTGGAATCCTCCCATTGCATGGCTACCCTGGCCCTAGTTTATTCACTCAGTTATATATTTATTTGGTAAAGTAAGGATTTAAACATTTCTTAAATACATGTTCATTATAGGAAAATGAGAAAATTGGGATAACTCGGACATGCAGATGAGCAAAAAGAAAAGAAAACCCACATTGATTCTACCCCCCAGAAATAACTATTCACTTAGTTAGTCATTTGCTTATGAATTCTACGAATATTTTTTGAAAGCCTGCTACGTGTCAGGCACTGTGCTCCAGGAGAGAGGTGTAGTGATGAACAAGACAGACATCACAAGGTTTTTTGTGTTGTATTTTGTTTTCTATATATAGCTATACACACATTCCTTCCTAAAAAAAAAAAAATCTTGGCTGTTTTAAAAACAAACAAATACAAATGAAATAGAGAGTAGGAATTTGGCATAAAAATGAACCAAAGCAATTTAGAACTGTATTTGCATATGTAGTCAGAGGAATGGCTGGGAGTAAACACTGAAATAGCTGCTTGGACGTGAAAAGCCATGAGATAAATGCTGAGACTAGTGCCTGGCCCCCAGCTTCTGGCTCAGAATTTACATTGGATGCACCAAATTACTTCCATGCTCCTACCCAGACCTCTAGAGCTCTAGGAGGGATAAAAAGAACAGTTATCACCTCACAGACATGATTCGACTTAATGTTAAACTTCATATCAACTATTTGAGTTATTTTGATTTCTTAAAAAAAGATTTTATTTCTATATTTGAGAGAAAGAGAGCACAAGCAGGTGGAGGCACAAAGACGGAGGAGAGAAGCAGGCCCCCCACTGAGCAGAGAGCCCCATTCAGGGCTCTATCCCAGGACCCTGAGATCATAACCTGAGCCAAAGGCAGACGCTTAACTGACTGAGCCAACCAAGTGCTGCATGATTTTTATTTATGTATTTATTTGAGAGAGAGAAGAGAGAGAGAGAAAGAACACAAGTAGCGGGGAGGGGCAGAGAGAGAAAGAGAGGGACAAGCAGACTCCCTGCTGAGTGAGGAGTTCAACTTGGTGCTGGATCCCAGGACCCTGAGATCATGACCTGAGCCAAAGGAAGAGGCTTAACTGACTGAGCCACCCAGGCGCTTGCACAGCAACTATTTGAGGTAGAGATGATGATCATCATTCCTATATTACAGATGAGGAAACTGAGACCAAGAGAAACTGTCATAATATAGGAGCAATTCTATCAAAATGATCTTGAGGTAGAGGCTTTTCAAGGTTGGCTCTCATATCACATATATCTCTTTAGCTGAGGTTCTCAACTGGTTTTCAGAAAAGCTTCACTTGAGGTTATCAGAGCAAAGTGATAGTCTTCCTAGAGAAAACACAGGAGCTCTTTGTAATCAATGAGCAAATAGGTATTGTTCTCTGATACCTATTTTTTTAAATACTCTTTACACCCAATATGGGACTTGAACTCACAGTTCTGAGATCAAGAGTAGCGTTCTCCTCCAACAGAGCCAGCCAAGCAACCCATCTGATACCTATTCTTACTAGCGGTATGACCTTGGGCAATTTGCTTAACCTCTCTGTGCCTTACTTTCCTAACCTGTAATGGTAATAATTACGAAATGTACGTCATAAGGATAAAACACCATTTAGTTGATTTAATGCCTGATAGGAAATAAGCCCATGATAAAGATTAAGAATCATTACTTGGATAAGCACTATTGTAAGGAAGCTATAAAATTAGAGTCTTTACAAGATTTTTATAATCTAAGAGCTGCCATATTTCAAATGGTAGGAGAACCCAATTGAGAGAAATGTCAAATAAATAATGTTCTTAGGATTTTTTTTGAGAGGGTAGGTACAATCAGGGGAGTTTAGAATCTAGTCAGGTTTAACCTGTAGGCTTTGAACTAGAAGGCTAGACAAAAAATGCACACTGATATGCCACTTATCCAAGGATCCTGTCCCAGGGGATGGTGAAGGAAATGGAAGAAATAGCCAAGAAATCAAAGTTGCCAAGAGCACATTATTTGGAGACTGACAGGCCCAGTTCCCATCCTAATCCTATCTCCAGCTCTGGAGGCTTTCTTTGACCTCTCTGAGGCTCCCTTTCCTTTTGGATTGTTGTGAGGATCAGCGTCCATCTCTGCAAAACATGCAGCATGGATTCTGGCCAACCATCACAGCTTGCCCAGGACTGTACCACTTTGAACGCTGAATGTCCTACATTTCAGAAAACCCTTCAGCCCCAGGCAAATTGAGATGGTCAGCCTAGAACCATTCCCTCCAAAGTAGTGTCCATTTTTAAGTAATTTTGTTGACATGGCGGCTGTTGAAAATATACAAAGAAGGGAGGGGCAGCATGTGAAAAAACACCCAAGACTGTAGAGGAAGATGTCTCAGGACAGTGCCCATCTTTGATGTGCCTTGGTACAAGAAAAGTCAGAGAGAAATGGAGCTAACCTTTGATCCTGGCTCATCTGGCTGCTGTCTCTACCTCTGCTTCACACATAGTAGATACTCATTAAATGATTAGATCAATGATGGCTCTCCCTATGGGGATTGTTCTCAATATTAGGATCGACCTTTGTAATATGATGGCCTCTTTCACCAGCCTGTCTGAGGTGAAGATCTGTTACGAGGAGGCAGGTGGTATGGGTTATAAAGCATCCATATGGAACAAGACACTTTAACAGAGTCTATGGATGAGTATACGGGGGTGGGGGAAGATTTAGGAAAACATCTCCAATATTTTTCCTTTTCATTTTTTTAAACCTTTGAGTTGTGTGGTAATCAGTTCCCAATGATCCCTGCCTCTTGGAACTCATGCCATTGTATAATCTTCTTGCCTTATGCTTTGGGCTGGATCTAGTTGATATGCTTCTGAAGAGAACATAGCACAAGTGATGAGATGCCTATTCTGAGATTAGGATATAAAAGACTATGACTTCTCTCTTGCTTGCTCCATTTCTCTCTGACTTTTCTTGTATGCTTGCTCTGATGAAGCAAGCTATAAATCATGAACTGTACTATGGAGAAGCTCGTGTGGCAAAGAGGTGAGGGCAACCTCTGGCCAAAAGCAACCAAGGAACTGAACCCTGCCAAGAATCATGTGAGTGAGCTTGGAAGTGGGCTATTCCCTAGTCAAGCTTTCAGGTGAGACTGCAGCCCCTGCTGGCATGTGGATTTCAGTTTTGAGAGAGACCCTAAACAAAGGATCCAGCCTTTGGATCCTAAACTATGCCTGAATTTCTGCCCATAGACACTGTGATAAAATACATGTATAATGTTTCAGACACTAGCTGTAATAGATAACATCTATCTATATACAGAAAATCACATATAAATGCATGGCTTGATGAAATTTTATAAGCTGAACATACCTGTGTAAACAAAGGTAGATGAAGAAATAGAAAATTTTCAGAATCCTAGAAAACTCCACTCATATTCCCTTTTAGTCATTAGCTGAAATGTCCCCCTTCCCTGGTCAAAAATGACTTCTATTCTAACTTCTAGCAGCATAAATTTGTTTTGCTTGTTTTGGTACTTTATGTAAATGGGATCACACACTATGTAAAATCGCTTCCAGCACTTTCTCAGAGAGATCCCTTGATACATTGAGAACCACTGAGACACATGGAGAGAGAGCCAATGATTGACATGTTTGTCAGTAGTTATCCATTACAGTCTTTATTTGAGAGTAGGCGATCTGCTTTTAGAAGAGAAGTATTGGTTACTGGACAGAAATAGTCTTAGAATAGGAGAAACAATTCATTTAGCCACCATGGCTTTGCAGTTCCATTTGCCTTGAGTAAGTCAGTTCCTTTTGCTTGAGTTTCTGATCCCCATGTTATTGTTTTAGAGATTTTATTTATTTATTTGACACAGAGAGAGAGAGGGTGCACAAGCAGGAGGAGCAGCAGGCAGAGGGAGATGGAGAAGCAGGCTCCCCGCAGAGTAGGGAG
The DNA here is from genome assembly GCF_011100685.1 of Canis lupus familiaris. Taxonomy (NCBI): domain Eukaryota; kingdom Metazoa; phylum Chordata; class Mammalia; order Carnivora; family Canidae; genus Canis; species Canis lupus. The sequence continues at coordinate 51,442,357 of NC_049225.1, forward strand.
CCCAATGCAGGGCTCAATCCCAGGACCCTGGGATCACAACTTGAGCTGAAGGCAGATGTTTAACCAACTGAGCCACCCAGGTGCCCACCCCATGCCCAGATCATATAGTTAGAGGCCAACTGGGGAGTCACATACAGGTTCATTCATTTCTACTCTGAGTTTCTAGCCACAAAACTATAGTACCCTGCAAAGCTCAAGATCAAAGTCTGCTTGTGACAGTGAGAATCCACTTGAGTAGTCAGTTGCATTCCTTATCACTTCTGCTTTTCTATTCACCCATCTGTCCATTCATTTGATGATCTGTCCAATCAATCAATTATCCATCTGAACATGCTCTGAATGTTTGTATGTCTCCAAAATTCATATGTTAAAATCCTAAACCCTCAAAGTGATGATACTAAGAGATGGGGGTCTTTGGAAGGTGATTAGGTCATGAGGGTGGGCTTCTCATGAATGAGATTAATTTCCTTCTAAAAGAGGCCCAAGAGAGCTCCTTTGCCCCCTTCTGCCATGTAAGTATTCCAGATATCTGCAACCCAGAAGAAAGAGGGCCATCACTTAAAACACGCTGGCACCCTGATCTTGTATTTCCAGCCTCTGGAACTATAAGAAATATATTTCTGTTGTTTATAAGCCTGTTCTGTTGTTTATAATACCCAGTCTGCGGTGTTTTATTTTAGCAAACTGACTGGGCTAAGACACCATCCAACCTTCCAACAATCCATCCAACCCTCCATCCATTCATCTAACTATCCATCTAGTCCCAGATACCATGTGTGGCTATCCATTCCACAAATACCAAGGGCTTCTTCTATGCTGATTCTATGCCAGGAAGAGGCTGACTCGGATACGAAAGCTAGGTTCCCACTAGACTTGAAGCTCCCTGAGGGTAGAATCTCTTGTTTTTCTGTGCGAGGTATATAAAATATGATTGGGCTCCTGTCTTCCTTTCCAACTTTATTTCACCTATCTATCTTCTTGCTCATTCCTTTTCAACCACACTGGTTCTCTTTCTCTTTCTAGAATAAGCTAAGCCTTCTTTTGCCTTAGGACTTTAGCAATTGCTGTCCCTTTTGACCCAAATGTTCATCCAACAGTGTCAAAAACTGGCTCCTTATCCTTTGCATTTTAGCAAAAAATGTCTTATCCTCAGAGGGACCTTTTCTGATCACCTTATTCTCTGCCCCTATGCTAGCAATAACTGCTTATCATCTCATCCTGTTTATTTCCTTTATGGCATTTCTCATAATCTGTAATCATCTTGTGTATTCATTGCCTATTTTCTAACTCTCTAATTAGAAAAATAAGCTCTAGGCGGCCGGCAACTAATTTTCTCATCTTCTTTCTGCATGCCTTCAGCCTGGCTAGCCCAGTAACTGACACATAGTAGGCTTTCAACATTTATTTGTTGAATAAATGGATGAAAGATGCATAGCCAGATCCTCCCAATATTAGCAAGCTTGAAGAATAGTAGAAAATAAGCCTGAAATATAGAGGAGGAACAGAGAGGGCCTTGAAAAACAAGGTGAAGGGGGTTATATTTGATGTGAACATGGTGAGGAGACTCTTCAGTGCAGGATGAAAATGGTGATTTAAAAGGAGGACTTGGTATGCCGCAATCTGCCATAAAACCTTAATTTAAGTGATTCACTGTAGCATCTTGCAATGAATTACTACAAGAGTTAATCAGGTCCCAGGACCTGAATTGTATTCTTTTCCCTTCTGATAGATTATACGGTGTGGGAACTCAGCATGGCTCTAGGAGTTTCATAGAACTATATGTAATATTTAATTAACTGACTATGGTGAATTATAGACCAAGTGATCATGGTGAAAGCCCTGTAAGGTGAGATCCTTGTTCATTTACTGCAGGCATCTGGCTTGCAGGAGATAAATTATTTGTTCAATGAATGAGTGAGTGGAATAGTCATGCGCTTGACAGAGTTGGGTTAGATAGGATCTGCTGCTAGCTGTGTGACCTCTGAGATCTTTAACCTGGCTAAGGGTCAGTTTTCTCATCTGGAAAAGAAGGAGAAGACTTCACTCAGAGGATTTTAAATGGGAGCTTATGGGAAAATCTCTGACAGAGTGGACACTTAGTAATTTAATTTCCTTCTGTTACTTTGGAGATGCTGAACCTGTACTGATTATGATTTCTTATCAGCTTTTCCCAAGAGCTCCATGACCTAAAATAGGGCATATGGTAACACTTAGTTTTTGCCATTTTCAGTCCTTTTAGTGTAAACTTGAAATTCTGTCTCTGAAATTTACTAGCTAAGTGACCTTGGGCACTCTCTTTGTGCTTCAGCTTCTTTTTCTACAAAATGGGTATAATAATAGTACCTGTCTCATAGGAGTAGTGTAAGGATTGAGATGGTATATTACCGGTTTGTACTAGGCCCTGAAAGGCAGAAGGCACTCAATAAATGTTAGCTGTAATTATTTAGAATTTAAGTTAAAAAAAAAAAGATTTTATTTGAGAGAGAGAGAGAGAGAGGGAGAGAGAAACAAGGAGGGGTAGCTGAAGAGGGAGAAGCAGGCTCCCCTACTGAACAGGGAACCCAACGCTGATGCCAGGCTCCATCCCAGGACTCTGGGATCATGACCTGAGTTACCCAGGAACCCCTGGAATTTCATTTTTTACTCCCCTTAATGCTGTCAACTTTTCTCCCCTCCCTCCTGTCGGCATTCTCAATGCCTACAATCTCTTCTGGAGAATAAGCTGATTCTGCGGTGCAGTCTGAAATAATTGGGTTCGGTAGATTCTTCTAGACACGACAAATCGAGAGACTTAGAGTGGAAAGAAAAGTAGGAGCCTTAAGACATGGAAGAGAGAGACTTTTTGAACCTGTCACATAGAAGAGGCCGGGAAAAGAAAAGGCTTAAGCAAGGAAGCAAGTGCGTCCACTTTCCAGTGAATTTGGAGACAGCAAACAATATTCACACGTAAGTCCCCCCATGCCTCAGTACTCCTCTCTGGAATGTTCATCAGCTTCCTACAGTACGCACGGTGTCCCTTCCTCTTGTCACGATGAGCATTTTCCTACTTTGAAATAAGTAGGTGCATTGTTCCTAGAAAGTGGAGAGAAGTCAAGGAAAACAGTCGCTGCGTGGGGGCTGGAGCGTCTGTCGTGAGGTTATGGAGGACGCCTTGCAACATCATCCTACCCCCAGCGCCGAGCACAGTGCCTAGCTTAGCAGGAGCTCCAAACGTGTGTCTAGAATGGTTTTCAAACTTTAGTTGGCCTTGTCAAGGAGGCTTGTCGTGCCCACACGCGGCCGCCAGCAGGTCCGCGCCTAGAAATAACATTTATTCTAAGGAGCTCGGCGCAGGGATTCTTGGGAAGCTGCTCCCCTCCCGCATTTGCCTTGTCGCTCCTCCCCCCGCCCCCTCTCCCCGGGTCGCCTTTGAAAGAACTAGCGCGCCACGTGATTCTCTCCTTTCTCCCACCTCCGAAAGCCTGACTGATAATGGGCAAGAGCGCAGGCCAACCGTAAAGCTCTCCTTCGCCTTGCAGCCAATAGAAAGAGGCGATGAGCATGGGGCTCAGCTTTTGTGACTTCCCCGGTGCCCTCACGCCTCCTCCAAGGTTCAACATTTGACAACTCGCGCGGCCAATGAGAAGTTCCGACTGCGCCTGGGGGGGCGGGACCGGCCCGGCGATTGACGCCCCCGCCTGGCCAATGAGGTGTCGCACGGGCGGGAGGGGTGTAGGCCGGAACCAATGGCGCGGTGCCAATCACGAGCATCAGGGAAAGGGCGGGACGAGAGTGTCCAAGGGAGGGAGGGGAAGGCCCAGGGAACCGAGCCGCGCTGCCGCGGCCGCTGCGCCCCGAGCTGGAGGAGGGAGAAGCCAGGAAGAAGATGGCGGCCGTGGCTGCAGAGGCGGCAGCGACCGCAGCGTCCCCCGGGGAGGGGGGCGCCGGCGAGGCCGAGCCGGAGATGGAGCCGATCCCCGGCAGCGAGGCCGGCACGGACCCCCTCCCGGTCACGGCGACTGAGGCGTCTGTGCCGGACGGCGAGGCCGACGGGCAGCAGCCCTCTCCGCGGGCCGACGAGCCGCCGCTGCCGCCCCTGCCCCTGCCGCCGCCGCCGCCGCCGCCGCCGCCGCCGGGGGAGCCCGCCCGCAGCCCCGAGGCGGCGGGGCCCGAGCTGGAGGCGGACGAGAAGCTGCCGGCCCGGGCGGCGGAGCCGGCGGCGGCCGCGCCTCCGGGGCCCGCCGACCTCCCGCCTGCCCCCGCCGCGCCGCCCGCGCAGCCGCCCGCGCCCGCGCCCGCGCCCGCGCCCGAGCAGCCGCCGCCGCCGCCGCCGCCGCAGCCCGCAGCCCCGGCGCGCGTGGACTCGGCGGTGTCGCAGCTGATCCCCGGCGCCGAGGTGCGGGTCACGCTGGACCACATCATCGAGGACGCGCTCGTCGTGTCGTTCCGTCTGGGGGAGAAGCTCTTCTCCGGGGTCCTCATGGATCTGTCCAAAAGGTACCGCGCCCGCCCCCAGCACGCCCCCGGGCCCGCTTGGTCCCCAGGGAGGGAGCGAGCCGCCGCGGCCCCCCGCCCCGGCCTGCGGCCGCCCGAGCCCTGGGGTCGCGAGCGCGGCCCCGCCCCGCCCCGGTGGGCGCCCGAGAGCGCAGGTGTGTGGCCGGCGGCCGCGCGCACCTCTGCAGCCCGGCTCGGCGCGCCCCCCGGGGCTGCTGGGGCAGTGCCGGCCGCGGAAGGAGCTGCGCGGAGGACCTGGTGCCGGGAGCCGGGCGGGGGACGCTGCTCGTGGGGGCGCTTTCCCCCTGAAATTCACCTTTATCGAGGCTGGAGAAAGGGGCGTGTGCGTCGGGGTCCCCGAAAGGTTAGCTGTCATCCCTTACGGCCGGGCCGGGGCCCGGGCGGGGGGGGGGGGGGGGACTATTCGTCAGACGCGAACGTCTTGACTGCTCCGCTCACCGTGAGAGCTAATTACCCCTTGGATAACTGCAGCGGGGAAGCACCTTTGGCTAATTAAAGTGATAGTTTTAAGAAAGGCCTAAAGAAGAGAGAGCTTTTGGGTTTGTTTTTTTGTTTTGTTTTTGTTTTTACATTTTATAATATCAAGGTGGCATGGTATCGAAATGCCCAAATAATCGACTTCTGAACTGTAGGTAACAGTTTACGTACGAAGGGCAAGAAGGTGGAATTCACCCGCAAGCCTTTGGCTTAGCACATTGTCATCGTTGATTTGAAATGTGTATGGGCATTGCTTTAAACAGGTAAAGAAGGTATCCTAAGTCTAGAGTTAAGTTAACCTTTGTATTCTCTTCTTTTGCAGATATGAAGTGCAGAGACTCCCATTCACGGCTCTCCATTCTGTTTCCTGCAACAGCACACACTCTGATGGGTATCTCACCTGTTTGGAAATGGCTTACTTTAATATGTTTTTTTTTTTTTTTTTTTTTTAAATTTATTTATGTGAGAGAGAGCATTGAGCAGGGAGAGGGGCAGAGGGACAAGCAGATTCCTCACTGAGCAGGTCTGGGGTGGGATCAACCCCTAAGACCCTGAGATCATGACCTGAGCTGAAGGCAGATGATTAAGGACTCAGCCACTGCAGGGGCCCCCAGTATGTCCCCCCACCCCCAGTATGTTTTATTTTTAACTCCTTGCTGTAGCATCAAAGACACCATCTTTTTCCCATTTGGAGGCCGGTCGGGGAGGGAGGGAGGGAATTTAATATACTTGTGGAAGGCAGTTAGAGGGCAGGAGAGACCTGAGAAAATAAAAAAATATAAAAATACACATTGAAGTAGGGCCCTTGGGCAGGGAAGAAGATGGGAGCCTTTATAATTATTGTTTTTTTAAGATTTATTTGGGAGAGATCACGAGTGGGTGAAAGGGCACAGGGAGAGAAGAATATCCAAGGAGACTCCTTCCTTCATAGCAGGGAAGCCCCCTCACCTCCCCAGTTTATCTCACAAACCATGAGATCAGGACCTGAGCTGAAACCAAGAGTGGATGTTTAACCGAGTGAGCTACCCAGTGCCCTACTTCTTTTTTTTTTTTTTTTTTTTTTCTTCCAGGTTTTTTTTTATTTATGTATTTTAGAGAGCAAGCATGAGCAGGGGAGGAGAGAATTGAAAGGAGAGAATCTTAAGCAGACTCTTCACTGAGTTCGGAGTCTTCTCATGTCCCATGAGATCCTGAGCTGAAACCAAGTCCTTCGGTTAACCAATAGAGCCATCCAGGCACCCCAACAATTATTTCTGTACATTGTTTAACCTCAAAAGCTTTTTTTAGTTTTCTTTCCTTTTTTTTTTTTTGAGAATTTTGGATTAGGACCTTTGTACTTATGTTTTCATAGTTAGAAAGCAGGATGAGACCAATGTGCTTCCTACTGATGTATTTAATAGTGAAGGAGAGAGAGACTCAGTAGTGTGTATGCTATTGAATCAAACAGAAGTGAAGGCCAGTGATTGTGTGAGAATCTGGATTTCAAATCTGCAAAAGGAAGGTGTAAAAGGTAAGTTGTTCCTGGAAGTGAAACGGATAGTTCTTTCCTCTGTTGAGGCGCTCATTGTGTTGGTGTTTTATTTTTTAAAATTTTCTTTGATAGGAAATGGCAGTATATTTTTTGACTTTTGTTCTGCTTTGCCAACCGTGCTTCTTACAGACACCAGTTCTTTGGTTGAAGGAGTTATTTTTATTATGAACCTTTTGCATTTTAATGTTAGGAGGTGAAAGGTCTGTGTCATGAAAATCTTTTGTGAAAGGTCAAGGAAATCCTGTCACCTTTTCATTCAACTATTATTTATTGATCACATCTGTGTGTAAGGCACCCTCTTAGTATTTGGAATATTACGAGATATGGTCCCTGCCTCTGGAAGTTTCTATTTGGGTGGTAACCACATTGTGGAATTGGTGAAGAAAAAGGGTCTTTAAGATTTAGCACTTGAAGGAATTATCGGACTAATGAATGACTAGTTGGGTATTTTTTTTTTAAACATTTTATTTATTTATTCATTAGAGATACACAGAGAGAGAGAGGCAGAGACACAGGCAGAGGGAGAAACAGGCTCCATGCAAGGAGCCCGATGTGGGACTCGATCCCGGGTCTCCAGGATCACACCCTGGGCTGCAGGCGGCGCTAAACCGCTGAGCCACCCGGGCTGCCCGGGTATTTTTTTTTTTTTTTTTATAACGGAAAAGCAGATCTGCCCATATATTTTGTAATCTGTGCTTTACCTTGCTTGAATACTCGATGCGCAGTTAACTGATAATCCAGTAGATGCTCTAGATTGTACCACGATTGTGACTACAGTAATCAGCTGCTTTAAAAACAGTTTGCATCATATTCGAATTGGCCATTTAATGAAATCTTTGGGTAAAAATAACAAGAGCTTCCTGTTATGTACCAGGCATTGTACCACTTGCTCTAGTCTTTATAACTCTTGGTATTTTTCATTTATATAGGAGGAAATTGAAGTTCATTTAATTTGGCCAGTCATTGAGCTTACAAATGGCAAAGTAAGGATTCAAATGTAGGTTGATCTGATTCTAAAGCCTATACTTCTACATTCATGTTAGAAAGTTGGGCTGACAAATTTTCTTTTAAATAAACTGCATATTTCTGAACTTCAGTGCCTATCCTGATTTCAGTAGCTGTACAGGATAATACAACTGGTATGGGTATTGGAGCAAATGGATTCTTTAGTCAGGTAATAGCCATGAGACCTTCTGCTCTGGAGCTTCCTCATTTCCTTAGCTTTAGCTGTGTATTGCAGAACACACAGCAGCCTCTGAAGTCGTGATTCTTGCCTGTTCAGTGAGGTACTCAGGAAAGAATTAACATTTGGGAGACTATTAAGTGCTTCATGTATGTGTATTGTTTTCTTTAGTCTTAAAAAGGAAAAGGGCCAGTTACTGCCTTTTTGATAATTTTATTCTGGCATTATCCATGGTACAGAAATGTTTTTTAAAGTTGGAAGAGTTGTTCACTGTGTTCAGTCCTCATATACAGCTTGTCATATATATGGATTGCTCTAGACTCTGCTTTTGTAAGCATTTAACATTCTTCACCTTCTATCATTGTAGTATTTTTTGCCTTATTTTTAGTTATTTGATTGAATAGCACATTTTTGAGGAGAGTCTTTTCATGGAGAAAAGGAACAGGACCCACGTAATTTAAAAGAATAGAAAGTGATAGTACCACTTACCAAGTAGTAGCAGATTGATCTGGACAGAGTGTCAAGGTAGTTGGGGTCCAACTTCTGGTGCCACGCTCTCTAGTTAACACTATGACTTTGGGCAAAACTCCGTGCCTCTTTGGGCTCCAGTCTCTCTAGTTCTTAGGAGGTTCATTCGATTTCAGGCAGTTCACAAACCCAAACAAGCAAATAAACTTCACGACTTGGTTTATGTATAGAGTGAGTAGGATGACCAGGTCGTATGGTTTTCCTGTATCATCCCAGTTTGATTGTTACTTCCCCCTCATGTCTTCAAAGTAGCTTGCTTTGGCTACTATACAAATGACATGGTCACCCTAAAAATGAAGATACTTGAATATCTGGTTAAAAATTTTATGTAGCATAGGATTTATTTATTTTTATTTATTTATTTATTTATGATAGAGAGAGAGAGAGAGAGAGGCAGAGACATAAGCAGAGGGAGAAGCAGGCTCCATGCACCGGGAGCCCGATGTGGGATTCGATCCCGGGTCTCCAGGATCGCACCCTGGGCCAAAGGCAGGTGCCAAACTGCTGCGCCACCCAGGGATCCCCAGCATAGGATTTATTTGAAACTGAAAACCCTTTTATGGCATTCTTTAGTTTATTCTAGGCTCCTCCTCTGTTGTTTTATACCCAGCTGTCTTAGATAGTTTGAATTACCTGCCTACTCCTGAATTCATTAGGAATAGGTAAAGCCAATAATCTAATAGTAGCAGATAAAAGTAATCAGCTAACCCACAAATACAGTTTGGTCTCTTCCCTAACCTTAAACTTTTGAAATTTTGACAAACATACATTTGTTTCTTCTTTAGCATTATAGAATTCACATTCCTTCAGGTTGCTAAACTGTCTTAATGATTATTTTAGAATAATCAGTGGTTGTACTGTAATTTTTTTGTTTTTATTATGGGAAATGAACCTCCATGTATGTATTATCCTTGCTCTGACATTTATCAACTATTAATCAAACTTGCTTCATCTTATGTCTACTTCACTGGATTATTTTGAAGAAAATCCTAAACATGTTTTCTTCATCATAAGAATTTTGGTATAGATCTCTGAAAAGAAGTATTTTAAAGCCGTAATGTACTACTGTTATTGCAACTAAAATAATAACAGTGTTGCTTTCTATCATCCTATAGCGAGTCAGTGTTAAAATTTCAGTGTTTCAAAATTAACGTCTCAGTCAACATCTAAGTTTTGTTCAAATTAGGATCCAACTAAAGTTTATACTTTGTAATTGGTTGATAAGTTTCATGTTTTTCATCTGTAGTTCTCTTGCCATTATATTTTATTCCCTTGAAGTTGATTTGTTAAGCCATAGACTTAGGCAGAATTTTCCACATTTTGGATTTTTTTCCAATTGCATCCCATTAGATGAATTTCCATGACTTTTAAAAATAGTTCTTTTCCTTCAGGAGCAGACTGAAGGGACAACCACCACAGCCCTCTGAGGGCCTCTTTAGAAAGCCTCTCGTCCCTTGTTTTGGGTCAGTAGAAATGATACGGAAACCTCTTACCTGCTTGCACACTTGAGACCTATCCTTTAGCACACATCTAACTTTAATGATTACAAATATAGAAAAATTTAACCAGTCAGGATTATCTGCAAAGGGTAAAAGTCTTCAGCCCTAGTTTCTGAAAAGGTATTTATCAGCTCAGTCCATACCTGAAGGGACGGTATTTACTGGGACTTAGGGTTTCTGACTACACAGAGGGATCATTTCAACTATTTTATTGCTGTTCTCTACATCTTGAAAAGTAGTTATAAAACCACTTTGAATACCTGAAAAATCTCTTGAATTCCATTTTTTTTGGATCTGATATGAATTAAGGAGTCATGAAGTAAATGTTTATGCATAAAAACCCTTGTCATTTTAAGTTTTTGGTACATACTTTTTAAAGGTTGTAGCTAGTTATATTTCAGAATTGACCTTTTATAAATACTGACATTTTGTGTGTATCTGTGGGGTACTGTTAATTAAAGAGAATCGAGGGGATTTCTTTTAAAAAAAACTTCAGATTTCACTAAGTTCTTAAAATAATTTGTAGAAAAGTTACTTGTTTTTTAAGGAAATATAAACCAAGACAATGATTTTTTTTCTTTACAGAGACCATGAAACGTATGGTGCAATAGCTCTACTTTTGGTGGGAAAAATATACAGCCATTCTGGTGAAGCAGTGAGTAGTGGTATTAGTAGCTTATACTAAGCATCCAGCTTGAGAATTTAGGTCCTCACATAGTGTGCTTGAATAATTGTGTTGAGTTATACATATTTAAAACACATTTTTTTTTGGTGATTATTCTGCTTTTATTCTAAGGTGTTGATAAAGGGTTCCCATAGTAAGCCCAGAGCCAAATGCCAATCACTTTCTGATCCAGACATTTAGGACACCCACTACTAAACCAGTGTATATGTTGTATTGAAAGAGTGCTCTCTTCCCTAGCATGTTGCACTGCAACGAATTGTTGGACATTAAAAACTTAGTTTGTAAAAATCCTGTAACAAACATCATGGTATTAAAAACAGATTTTAAAACTAAGTTTTATAAACTGGATAACTAGATACTGTAAACATAAACTATGCCAGGCATGTTTTAATGGACTTGGGGTTTCTAATGAGGTTAATTTTCAGCCTTTTAGTGTAAGACAGACCATACTTCACTGTGTACTGTTTCAAAGCAAAGTTCTTGATAAAACTATATTTAAGCTTCCTAAGATCCATTTTTCTCTGGGAAACTATTAAAGGGTTTGTGCAATATGTATTCATCTTCTCTGTTATGGTGGAGTTAATGTCACATTGATAAAAAATGAAAGATGTTCTTAGTACTTATTTGTGCCTATGAAGTGCATCCTATTTCTTGATATTTATTGGCCCTATTCTCCCTAAATTCCCAGATTAATTTAGGCACACATTGTCAGCAAGACAGAGCTTGCTCTAGTGGCAGATCTTGCAAGAAAGTAAGTGGAGGTTAAGTTACACTTTGGGTGAATTTAATATAGAATGTTTTTGCTAAATACTTTGGTCAGTGATCCTGTAAACAAATGTGCTTAAGATTTCTGAGCTCTACTCCAATTTGCAGTTTTAACCAAGATGATTCTGATGCAGGGTGATTCTTGTACCATATTTGGAGATAAGCAATTTTTAGGGAGTAGCTTTGCCAAAATAGGGCCATAAATTTGTTAAACCTATCTTAAAAGTTACTGGTTAATTTTGATTGGGATGTAATTACAAAGTAAGCAATACATATGGGGATGGGCCACTTGGGTGGCAGATCCAGATCCTTATTATAGAACTGGTAATTAGACTTGCAAATAGGTTTCTTAAATCTGGTTGCCTACTAGGAATTTAGTAGTTCATAACTTTCATCTTTTTCCCTTGGACCAATTTTATACAGTCACCTTACAATAGAATAGTGTTTTTTAGCCTTTTAAAACTCATAATTGAGTATTTGATATTTAATTTTCACTTTCTGCATATTCTCACCATATAGGAAGGTTGCCATATATGGCACTATATAACACTATATGTTTCTCACTCTTAAACTAGGCACTGGGCCAACCCCCTTGTTTATATTGTTTTCAGTTACTCTCTGGGAAATCCAGTGATGTAAATTCTGCTAATCCCCATTTCACAGATAAAGACACTGAGGCTCAGAGATTAAGTAAATTGCCCCAAGTTATAATATATTTTATATTTATATTAAAATATAAGATATTAGTGGGAAAAGATGCCCTTTTTGAACAATATGCAGTTCTTTAAGATTTGAAAACAATCTTATTCCAAATCTAATATACTTCTATTTTTACCATTCTCATTTAGCTTATGATTTTAAGGAGGAGTTATCTTGGTAGGTAGAAATGATAAACTCTTTGTTACTCTCTCAACCAGGCAATAGCTGCTTTTGAAATATGAATAGCTCATCAGTTCAATTTAGTGAACACTTTGGGCATTTTTGGAAGTGGGGTTTTTCTTCATATATGGTTCTGAGATGTTTTGCCTTGGTTGGCCTGGCCCTGGCAACAGTGGAGTCCACTTGAGAGAGAAATCAGAAAACATCATATTTGAGTCTCCCTGAGCACAGGATCAGCATTTAAGTGCTGGCTGGCTGAATTGGAAAATAATTTAAAGACTAAAACACTGTAAGTTTTTGAACAGCCTATTTTTGGTAAACTAGAAATTGAGAAATAGTTATTTTGAAAAAGTCTGTTGAGAAATAATTTAGGCCTCTGTATGGTGTGGACTCCATTAGACATAATACAAGAGAAATATTAAAAGTACTTAGAATTCATAATAGAAACCTAGAAAATGTAAAACTGCCTTTTGGTGTCTTAGAGCCTAGACTAAGGGAATTCTGTTCAAGAATTTGTATTTACATTAATAATAGTGAAAAAGATCCTTATATACCCAGTGTTCATTTTCTTGGGAATAGGTCAGCTATATTGCTCTGTGATGTACAAAAGTGAGGTCAAGATTTGTCTGCTCTTAAAAATATTTGGCACTTTATGGCACTTACAATTTTCTTGGATGATTATTTTTAAAAAGAATTTACTATTAAGGAATAATAATTTGAATACCATACAGTTGTTACTAGTATTTGTGTTTTTAAAAAGACTGAAGCATAAGTGTTTTCTCTATAGTTGTCTCTTTTTATTTCCAAACCTAGATATCCAGGTAAGTTTTTAGAGGATTATTTGAAGGTATGTGATTAGGAGCTTAAACTCTAAATTATTAGCATTTACCCCCTACCCTCTCCAAAAGCAATCATGCTGTTATAAAAGAGGATTCGATAGACTTTTAAAAGACTGAGTAAATTTTTATGGTTAGAGAGATGTTATTTTAAAACATTGATGCAGCATCCCTCCCCATCAGTTACTTAGAAAGGTATTTCCTGGTTCATAGTTGATGCGTGTTTTGTTTTTATCTTTTTTTTTTAATTTTTTTTGTAAATTTTTATTATGATAGTCACAGAGAGAGAGAGAGAGGCAGAGACATAGGCAGAGAGAGAAGCAGGCTCCATGCACCGGGAGCCCGACGTGGGATTCGATCCCAGGTCTCTAGGATCACGCCCTGGGCCAAAGGCAGGTGCTAAACCGCTGCGCCACCCAGGGATCCCCTTGTTTTTATCTTAATAAAGTTATCTTCCGTACCTCCTTGCCCATTTTGATATCCGTAGTCCCTGCTGCAAATTGCTCTTGTAATACTTTGTTTTTAATTAAAAACATCACTCATATTCACTTATAGTTAATAAAATTGAATGCACCTTAATAATAGTTACCATATATTGTGCTTACTTACTGTGTACTAGGTTCTAAGGTGAGCAATTATGCATGTTCTTTTTTTTTTTTAAATTTATTTTAGAGCACACAAGTGCCCATGAGCAGGGGAGGGCGAGGCAGAGATTCTTTTTTTTTAATTTTTATGATAGTCACAGAGAGAGAGAGAGAGGCAGAGACACGGGCAGAGGGAGAAGCAGGCTCCATACACCGGGAGCCCGACGTGGGATTCGATCCCGGGTCTCCAGGATCGCGCCCTGGGCCAAAGGCAGGCGCCAAACCGCTGTGCCACCCAGGGATCCCGAGACAGACATTCTTAAACTGACTATACTTCTTAAGCTGAGGTGGGGCTTAATCACCTGACCCTGAGAGCATGACCTGAGCCAAAACCAAGCCTCGATGCTTAACAGACTGAACCACCCAGGTGCCCCTATTTATGCATATTCTTAATTAAACTATATGATAATCCTTTGAAGTTACTGAACTACAATTCCGATATCCAAAAAGCTCTGAAAACTAAACTTTTAACTTTTTTGGTGGGAAAACCTAACTTGACTGAAATTATGTGAGATTATATATCCCATTTAGTGTGAATGTTTTTTCATTTCCTTTTTTTTTTTTTTTTTTAAGTTTTTATTTATTCGGGACACTTGGGTGGCTCAGCGTCTGGGCGTCTGTCTTTGGCTCAGGGCATGATCCCGGTCTGAGGATCGAGTCCCACATCGGGCTCCTGTTGAGGAGCCTGCTTCTCCCTCTGCCTGTGTCTCTGCCTCTCTCTGTGTCTCTCATGAATAAATAAATAAAATATTTTTTAATAAAAAAATTTTATTTATTAAAAATTATATTTAAAATTATATTTAAAATTATAATATAATAATTAAAATTATATTTAAAATTATATTTATTAAAATTATTATTTATTTTTTTAAATAAAAACTTTTATTTATTCATGAGAGACACAGGCAAAGACCTAGGCAGAGGGAGAAGTAGACTCCCTGCGGGGAGCCTGATGCAGGACCCTGGGATCCCGCCCTGAGCCAAAGGCAGATGCTCAACCCCTGAGCCACCCAGGCAGCCTTGTTTTTTTGTTTCATTGCTAAAGTAGTAATACGCTTGATGATAGGCTGCTTATTATCTGAAAAGCCAGAAAAATTCCGAATTCTGAAGCCTGTTTATCTCCATGGGAGAAATCAGCATGTAGACCTGAGTTCCTCTACTTCATTAGTGGGGAGGTGGAGGCAGAGGAGAGGGGTTAAGTAACTTGATGAAATGAAGGGAGGCGGCCGCAACAGCAGCTGCAGTAGCAGTAGCCGTAGTAGTGGTGGTGCTAGTGTGGTGGTGGTGTAGGAGTACCAGCAAAGAAGTGGCTTCGGGTTGGCTGCTTGGATTCATATGCTGGCTCTACTGCTTACTACCTGTTTGATGTTGGGAAGGTCGCTTACTCTCTCTCTAAAACGGGGTAGTATTAACACTTTAAAAGGGTTGTGGTGATTAAATGAGTTAATGTAAATAAGTATGTACTAAAATAGTTCCTGGCACATAGTAAGTGCTATATGTATTAACTATTACAACTTTTAATAAGTAGTTCCTAAGTGGCAGAATTAATTAGTATGGGTTTACTTGACTAGCCACTCAACCTAAATCCTGTTGTATTGCAGTATGATCTAGATCTTTAAAATTCCTTGAAGTGATTTGTAGAAGCTTCAGGTAATACCTGAAGTATAATTTTCCCCTTTTAGTAAAGATGGATGACATTTATTATTTTACTAGGTAACGAGGTAACAAGGAGATCCTTGCATAAAGTATGGTATAGAATGTTTCTCAATCTTTTCTACCCACTAACCCCTTGGGACAGATGGCTTGTGAGGAAGTTATGGGCTCTCTCATGAAGAAAAAGTTAGTCTCGGATAAATTTAGTCCTTACAGTGTTTCTGTTTTCTTTATGCTTTTAAAACATTGAAAAGTGCTCCCCTTTGAGAATGACGCATTTCAAAGTTAGCAAAAGGAAGATAATTTTGTGCTTTTCTTTGCATTTATTAGATGATGGGACTAGACTAGCATAGCTGAGCTTGGTTTTCTTTGTTTTTGGTTTGTTGTTTTTCGCTGAGCTTGTTTTTAACAGTGATTGAGACACTTTCAATCACATCACTGTATAATCAGAAGCCGTCATTGGCCTCGTTGTAAGAGACTAGTGTTACCATTCAACACACTCACACACCCTCATTAGCAGTGCTCTGCCTCATATGCACTCTTCAGCATGCCTTCTCTTACTGCCAGATGGATTATCTTTATTTTATTGCTTGTTTAAGCCTCTAAATTCTTACCTGTCTCATGGAAAGGGGAATCAGGTTGCTGACTTCCGATTCCTAATGCTGCATCTGGTCATTTGTTAGTTTTTACTACACCTGTTCAGTATTTCAGTTTTTTAAACCAGCTGAAATTGGTTACCAGCATTCAAAAATGTGTAACCACTCTTTACCACTCCCTGTTTCCCTTTTCCATAACTCTACCTGTGCCCTTCTAGGTGTGGTCCTTTCCTGCAAAGCTGGTTGCCTGATCACTAATCCACAGTGATTCTTTTCCCTCTCAAGTTTCTTTTGGCAAGAAGTGTTACATTCTGGTCTTGCCTACTACTGAAGTTTGGTTCTAGGGCTGGGACTTAGTTTTATACTATCTGAATAATTAACATAGTTGTACCTGAATATAAATTTTGTGCTTAGTGGTACTTGAGAGGTATTTGCTGACATTTCTGCTTAAGTAGGATAATTTTTAAAATTTATCATTTATTTTAAGTAGGCTACACACCCAGTGTGGGGCTTCAACTCATGACCCTGAGATCAAGTTGCATGCTCTACTGACTGAGCCAGCCAGGTGCCCCAAAATTTTCTTTCATATAAACTTTCTTTGCTTAAATGTTTTGGTGGAGCTGTGGTGAGCTAAATTTAAGATTATATTTTTTGCAACTAATGTTTAAAACCTTTTTATTTTGAAATATCAAACATAGAGAACTCTTAAGCTTTCTCTAGATTCACTGATTTTTAGTATTTTGCCATGTTTGCCTTATTGTTCTTTATTTTTTTTTAGTATTTTGAGAGTAGGTTACATATACCCTAAAACTTGTGCATTTATTTCTTAAGATCAATAGTTTTCTTTCTTTTTTTTTTTTTTTTTTAATTTTGTTTATTCATGAGAGACACAGAGAGAGAGGCAGAGAGAGAAGCAGGCTCCATGCAGGGAGCCTGATGTGGGACTCGATCCTGGGACTCCAGGATCACACTCTGGGCCAAAGGCAGACGCTCAACCGCTGAGCCACCCAGGGGTCCTGAGATCAATAGTTTTCAAATTCAAGAAACAGTACTTTTATCTAATTTGCAGCTCGTGTTTCATTATTTTGTCAATTTTTCTAGTGATGCCCTTTATTTTATTTTATTTTTTAAGATTTATTTATTTATGATAGACCTAGAGAGAGAGAGGGGCAGAGACACAGGAGGAGGGAGAAGCAGGCTCCATGCAGGGAGCCCGATGTGGGGCTCGATCCCGGAACTCCAGGATCGCGCCCTGGGCCAAAGGCAGGTGCTAAACCGCTGAGCCACCCAGGGATCCCCTAGTGATTGATGCCCTTTAAAGCTTTTTTCTTCATCCAGTAAATGATCATGTATTGCATTTAGCTGCAATAGAATATATGTAATAGGGGTTAATTCCTCAATTTAGGTTTATCTGATAGTTACAAAAGGTTTGGGTTATATAGGCAAAGAAGTGTTCTCAGGTATTGCAGGCATCATTTGCTTTCATTGGTAATGTTCACTTGGATTCTCCCTCAGGTCAAGGTGTTGTCCTGTTACTCCCTCAGTGTAGTTACTGTTATTTCCTTTGTATGCATCATTCCTTTACTACCATGAAAATATTACACTGCTTCTTATCAAACTTTTTCCTTCTAAGTTAGGTACATATACAGTTACAAATTTTTTTTTTTTTTTTACAATTTTTTTTAATTGTGGTAAAAAACACATAATATGGGCCATCTTAACCATTTTTTAGAAAGATTTATTTATTTTAGAGTGAGCCAGGGTAAGGCAGAGTGGGAGAAAAAAATCTCAAGCAGACTCCCTGCTGAGCACAAAAGCTAAAGCCCAACAGGAGGCTGAGATCTTGACCTGAGCCAGAATCAGTAGTCAGCGGGCTTAACCGATTGTGGCACTTTGGTGTCTCCTATCTTAACCATTTTTAAGTATATTATTCAGTAACTAGTGTTAAGTTCATATTGTGAAACAGATCTCCAGAACTTTTTAATCTTATAAAACTAAAACTCGACCTATTAGACAACTTCCTGTTTCTCCCTCCCCTCAATCATGGACAACCACCATTCTACTAGATATCTTAAAGAAGGTGGAATCATACAGTCTCTCTGTTTTTGTTTCTGGCTTACTGTAGTTAGCATAATGTTCTCAAGGTTCATCCATGTGGTTGCATGTGTGAGATTTCATTTTAAGGCTGAATAGTATTCCATTGTATGTATATACCATGTTTTATTTATGTATTTGTCGATAGGTGTTTGGGTTTCTGCTTCTCGGTTCTTGTGAATAATGCTGCTATGAACATGGTTATGTAAATATTTCTTGGAGACCCCATTATCAATTATTTTGGATATATACCCAGAATTTTGGGGAGCTTATTATATAAACACTTACTTTGTAAAAAATATTTTCTGTGTATAGCTTATTGAATTAATTTCATTTGTCCTGAGAGTAAATTTTGATATCATAGCCAATTTCCAGAGATGAAATGTGAACCAAAATAAGTTTGCTTTATAGTTTTCTCTCCTTTGTGATTTAACCTGTTGCTAATTTAAGGAAGAAGTAATTTCTGAAAACATCTGCTTGCATTGAAATAGATGTGGATTATTTTTCATGTGGTTAATTGCATATAAATTTTTTTTTTACTGTAGAATCCTTAAGAGAACATAATTCTGGGAAGGAAAGATTTCTTTTTGTTTTCTGTTTATTGGAGGGAAGTCTGGTCCAGCTAGAAAATTAGGGCCTGTCTCAACTATTCTGAACTCTTTGAGTGCCAAATTTCTTAGGACCTCTGTTTGCTTGCCTAAAATATAATACCTTAGTTTTTAAATTTTTACTGTACATTCTTTAGAAGAATTTCCTCCAAAAGTTGGAACTTTGGCAACCAGAATTTGAAGGAAGAAAATGAGAAATTAGTTGTGTACTATTGAACTATTATAAACAGGAAGGAGAAGAATATATTCCTAGGTCAGAGATGAGGTGATTGAGGTTGCCGTGAAGTTAATGCTGATAAACAGTAGTAGATCAGTGTTTAAAAAAGAACTTTCAGAGTAAGAGGTAAGAGTTATTGGTCAACATTTTTGTTTTGTTTGACATATTTCTGTGGAAAGGGAATTGAGATTATAGTTTTCACTCCAAGGAGTGAAACATGTTTAGGTATAGGATTGATTAAGCAAATACCATAATTTTATCAGTGGGTGAATGAAAGCTTCATTTAGTTAAAGCTGGAATCATCAATAAAACTCAGGCCTCTAAAGTGGAACCTAAATTTAGAAAATATTCTTACCCTTCATGATAGTCACATTTTGAATTTGGGCTTACTAAATGCTCTGTATTACATTTGCTTCACCTTCACATTAGGTGAAGATCCGTTTTCCTTGACACAAAATAACTATTAAGCCCCAATGTTCTCCCTCCTCAAAATTTTGGCTGTCTTTACTCCTAAATTATTAAGAAGGTAACTAGATTTAAAACTCTATTTTATAGATTCACAGAAATTTTCAAAGATAGTTCAGAAAGGTCTCTGGTACACCTGGTTTTCCTCAGAAGCTATTCTTATTTTTTTAAGGTTTTCAAATCTTTTATCAATTTGTTGGTGTTTTTTTTTTTTTTTTTTTTTTTTAAGCAAGAGCCCCCAAGCAAGGGAGGGGAGCAGAGACAGAGGCAGACAGAGAATCTTAAGCAAATTCCCCGTTGAGTGGGGAGCCCAACATGGGCTCAGTCTTACGACCATGAGATCACAACCTGAGCTGAAACCAGGAGTTGGATTCTTTTTTTTTTTTTTTATTTATGATAGGCACACAGTGAGAGAGAGAGAGAGGCAGAGACACAGGCAGAGGGAGAAGCAGGCTCCATGCACCGGAAGCCCGACGTGGGATTCGATCCCGGGTCTCCAGGATCGCGCCCTGGGCCAAAGGCAGGCGCCAAACCGCTGCGCCACCCAGGGATCCCCGAGTTGGATTCTTTCGCCAGCTGAGCCACCCAGGCGCCCCAACATGGGGCTCAAACTCACAACCCCAAGATTGAGTCACATGTTCCACTGACTGAGCCAGCCAGGTGCCCCAGAAACTATTTTTAAGTAAGCCATAATACCTGTATATTCTTCCTTTAGAATTTTTGGGTAGTGGTTAAAGAACACTGAAAATAGGTAAGGGTTAGGATGAGTCATGGACACGTTAATACCTTCTTGCTGCATGAAGGAAGGGGTAGGGAAAAGAGGAGAGATACTTTGTATCTTACTGCTCAAGTCTTTTTTTTTTTTTTTTTTTTTGTCTTTTACTGTTCAAGTCTTAAAGAATTTGTGAGATTTTCTTCTAGAAAAAGCTCAAGCAAAGGATACTGGTCAGTCTTCCACCTCTGGAGTGATTGAAATCCTCCTATGCTGAGGTCATCCTTTGGTGAGCATTCACCTGAGACAAAAATACCTTCACCTTAGAAAAAGCTAATGCAAAAGTGCTTGCTAAAAATTTAAATCCTGTATTCCATTCTAGAGGAGGGTTTTAATGATTCAGTCTTGAGGCAGGGCCTAGGAATCTTCATTTTCAAACACCACAGAGTGTTATGTTGCAGATTTCTATAGAACACACTTGAAAAGTTAGATTTTGGGATTTTAAAGAGGTTTCTTGTTTGTTTCTTTTTTTTGTTTTGTTTTGTTTTTTTAAGTAGGTTCCATGCCTAACATGGTGCTTGAACTCAACTCTGAGATAGTCACATGCTGTACTGACTAAGCCAGCCAGGTGCCCAAAGAGGGCATAGTTTTGTTGCTACTTTATATTCTTATTAAGGTTACAGTTTCATACATGGATGGTTTTCAAACTTTTGAGCATAGTTACAAATGTCTTTTACATGTGGATGTATATGTACATACATACATGAAACAGTTTCATTGCAGTTACATATATTTAGACTCTGAATTTTAAAATTTAAATGGTAATTGTGATCCTGGAAATTGCACAACCAACGTCTCCACCCTTAGTTTGAAAACTGTCATTTTACTAAGTGTTATCCATGTTAGGAAGACAACGTGATTACTGAGATGGAGTAGTACATTGGATAGCCCTTTTCTTCTTTTTATTTTTTTTATTTATTTATGATAGTCACACAGAGAGAGGGAGAGGCAGAGACACAGGCAGAGGGAGAAGCAGGCTCCATGCACCAGGAGCCCGACGTGGGACTCGATCCCGGGTCTCCAGGATCGCGCCCTGGGCCAAAGGCAGGCGCCAAACCGCTGTGCCACCCAGGGATCCCAGCCCTTTTCTTCTTAAGATGATTTAATCTTTCTGGTCCTTTGAGAAAGTTTTTTTTTTTTTTTTTTTTTTTAAAGATTTTATTTATTCATGAGAGAGACAGAGAGAGGCAGAGACAGAGGGAGAGGGAGAAGCAGGCTCCATGCAGGGAGCCTGACATGGGGCTCGATCCCGGGTCCCCAAGGTCATGCTCTGGGCTGAAGGTGGCGCTAAACCACTGAGCCACCTGGGCTGCCCATGAGAAAGTTTTTATTACTTAAAAATATTTTTGCTTTTGCCAAACATCTACCACCCACAATTCCCAGCTTGGTTTCTTTTTTCCCCTTTTTGGTGCCTTATTACATAATGAAGTGCCTTCCTATGTTACTTAAAAGTGGTTAATGCTTATACTTTATTTTTATTTTTTAAAGATTTATTTATTTATTCATGAGAGACATAGGCAGAGGGAGAAGCAGGCCCCCTGCAGGAGCCCGATGTGGGACTCGATCCCAGAACTCCAGGATCATGCCCTGAGCCTAAGGCAGATGCTCAACCACTGAGCCACCCTGGCGTCCCAGTGCTTGTATTTTATATGCTTTAGAGGGAAAGGCAAGGAAAAAAAAAAAAAAAAACCCAGACGTGAAATTAATATTTTTATTAAACTTTACCTGAGGGAAGACATAATAGATTCTACAGCTTATTTGGCATAAAGTTCTAAAATAATTGGCTAGATCGTCCTCACTTTGAGATTATAAATTAAAGATATAGAAATGATCTTAATGTCTAGAAAATTAGTTGAAAATAAGATCAAATTAATTAAATGAAGTAAATTTTATCAAGAAAATGACTGGCATTTTCCTATTACTCCCTACCTGAATTCTTTAAAGTAGGAAATAGTGTTAGCCCATTTTACACATACAAAAACTGCATCTAGAAAGGTTTAGTAACATCATGGATACAAAGTTGGTAAGAATAGGTGTGAAACTCTACCTCAGACATTAGGATGATTATAATTTTAGTTATGTCTAATAAAAGGATGGGTATTTTTTATTTGTTCCTGTGAAAACACCATGTGAAAGTGCAATGGGGCAAAATGATAGCTTTTTAAGAGTTAGAAATTTGATTGCTGATGCCACTAGTGGTCACATCTCAGATGAGTTACATTGTTTATGTAGCTCTGTTTCTCTCTCTCATCTTAAAGTGGTCATTGAGCACCTACATTATAAGAAAATGCTAAATGCTCAAATTGCCTTGCAAGTAAATAGGAAGCAAACATTTTAAGTATTAGATGCCATGTTAGAATAGAAAGCCACTTTGCAAAGTCTGATGTAAAGAAGGTGTCCTTTGTGGACTAGCCCAGATTCAAATTTGTCCCACCCTAGGTAAAAGCTTTCCCCTTCCTTTGTGGTTTGTAAGTATTTTATCACAAGCTGTTGATTTGTGGTCTCCAAACTAACAGAAGACTTGAGGAAGAAAATAATTGAGGTATAAGAAACAGAACTGGTGGTATTGGCTCTTAGTAGTACGTCCCTTTCCAAGTTTAGGTGTGTTTACAGCCTTCAGAACTTCATGTCAGGATTTCTTCCCAACAAAGATATTCTGAACCTTTTTGGGGGATATAACATCATGTTAGAGAATATGAGAACCAAGACTCATTCTCTAGAAAGACATGTAAGACATTTGTACCTTAAGAGTTCTGGACTCTCTGAAGCTGATCCTTGGTTCTAAGACCCTCTGCCTTAAAGGATTGACCCTAGAATTGTGTTCACTGCTATTCAGACAGCATCAAATAGTGCTTAGAATTAACATGTTAACGTGTACATGATGGAATTATTTGGTGGTGTGATTTTATTTTTATGTGCAGATACCACTGTAGCAGGTTTAGCTTTAAGATGTTTAACCCAGGAGGACTAAATCACAGTGATTTCTAAGTCCACATGAAAAAAAAAAAGGTTCTATTGACCTTGTTTTATTAGAAACTGAGAATTGTAAAGATTTGTGTTCTATACCAGTGCTTTGCATACTGGGTCCGGACCAGTTTTAAAATCCATTAATGTGTGTCACTAGCATTAAAACAAATGAAATAGATCAGAGTAGGGAAAATACCATTATATATCACATAAGGTTAAACATTTTGTGAAACTTTGGCTTAAGTATGTGTATTTGTATATTTGTATATGTATATATGCATGCATGTAGACATACATAAATGTTATTAGATTACAACATGAAAATAATTCCTAACGTGTGATTTTTCTAACATTTTTAAAATGTTAGAAAGCCATAGTTCTATACCTTCTGCTTGTGCGGTAATTTGGGCATCTGAATTTCTCATATTTTTTGTGGTTTTGGGGGCAGGAGCTAGATAAAGGGCTTTAAGAGTTAGAGTGAAAGAGTAAAGGAGCAGCTGATCTTTGAATATTTAGTGATTAAGTGAAGTTGAGATGGAATTTTGCTAATTCAGTGTTTTTTAGGTAGTTAAGGCTGAATTTGTTTTGTGAATCTTTTGAAAGCTCTTAAAACCAGAGGGAGACATGTATGTTGCAAATTTATAGTTGCATTTACTGGATTTGTTGTCCATGGATCAGTGAATGTAATATCAAATGACATTTACTGTTAAGCTATCTGATAGAATGCCTTTCTGATCTAAGATTGAAAGGTCTGTTTTAAATAATGTCAGCTATTCCAGTGATGCTTAAAATAATCATTTGAACTTAAACCTAGATGTATAATCTGTTTATACCTGATATGTTTATACCTAAAATGTAGGACCAATAAAAAATGAAGGGCTTTTAGGGGTGGGGGGAGGTGGTCAGTAGATTATTTTTATTCTTTAATGTAAAATAGTTTTCAGGAAAGGTCAAATGAACAAACATTAGGTGTTGTTTCAGTTTAAGAAACTGAATTATAGACGTTGAGTAAATGGCTTCTTTGTTTCTTTCATTTCTTTCCAAGGTTTGGGCCCCATGGGATCCCTGTGACAGTGTTTCCCAAAAGGGAATATAAGGATAAACCTGAAGCCATGCAGCTCCAAAGTAATACATTCCAAGAAGGGACAGGAGTCAAGTGTGAAGTGAATGGTGCTGTTCCCGATGACCCTTCTCCCATCTCGCCTCCCGAGCCAGGCTTGGCTGAAAGCCTATGGACTTCCAAACCGCCACCTCTCTTCCATGAAGGAGCACCTTACCCTCCCCCTTTGTTTATCAGGGACACCTATAACCAGTCAATACCTCAGCCACCGCCTCGGAAAATTAAGCGACCCAAACGAAAAATGTACAGGGAAGAACCTACTTCAATAATGAATGCTATTAAACTGCGACCCAGGCAAGTCCTGTGTGACAAATGTAAAAACAGTGTTGTTGCAGAGAAAAAAGAAATTAGAAAAGGTAGTAGTGCAAGTGACTCTTCTAAATATGAAGATAAAAAACGGAAAAATGAAAGTGTAACTACTGTGAACAAAAAACTGAAAACTGACCATAAAGTGGATGGGAAAAACCAAAATGAAAGCCAGAAAAGAAATGCTGTGGTTAAGGTTTCCAATATTGCTCACAGCAGAGGCAGAGTAGTCAAAGTTTCTGCTCAGGCAAATACATCAAAAGCTCAGTTAAGTACTAAAAAAGTGCTCCAGAGTAAGAACATGGATCATGCAAAAGCTCGGGAAGTGTTGAAAATTGCCAAAGAAAAGGCACAAAAGAAGCAAAGTGAAACCTCTACATCCAAAAATGCACATTCAAAAGTCCATTTCACACGTCGGTATCAGAGTCCTAGCTCAGGTTCCCTTCCACCCCGGGTTCGTTTAAAACCACAAAGGTACAGGAATGAAGAAAATGACTCTTCTTTGAAGACAGGACTTGAGAAAATGCGGAGTGGCAAGATGGCACCCAAGCCCCAGTCTCGCTGCACCTCTACCCGCTCAGCAGGTGAGGCCCCTTCAGAAAATCAGAGTCCCTCAGAAGGCCCTGAAGAGGCCAGCAGTGAGGTTCAGGACACAAATGAAGTGCTTGTGCCTGGTGAGCAGGATGAACCACAGACACTGGGCAAAAAGGGCAGCAAAAGCAATATCTCTGTTTACATGACCCTAAATCAAAAGAAATCTGACTCTTCCAGTGCTTCAGTGTGTAGCATTGATAGCACAGATGATTTGAAATCCTCCAACTCTGAGTGTAGTTCTTCTGAAAGCTTTGATTTTCCTCCAGGCAGTATGCATGCACCTTCCACCTCCTCCACTTCCTCCTCTTCAAAGGAAGAGAAAAAGCTCAGTAATTCCTTGAAAATGAAAGTCTTTTCCAAAAACGTCTCTAAATGCGTCACACCAGATGGCAGGACCATATGTGTAGGGGACATTGTTTGGGCCAAGATCTATGGCTTCCCTTGGTGGCCAGCCCGTATTCTTACTATAACTGTGAGCCGGAAAGATAACGGCCTTTTAGTCCGACAGGAGGCCCGTATTTCATGGTTTGGGTCTCCAACAACCTCTTTTCTTGCTCTTTCGCAACTCTCCCCCTTTTTAGAAAACTTCCAGTCACGCTTTAATAAGAAGAGAAAGGGCCTGTATCGCAAGGCTATCACAGAGGCGGCTAAGGCTGCCAAGCAGCTGACCCCTGAAGTGCGGGCTCTGTTGACACAGTTTGAAACGTGAACATGGACAGTAAGGTAGGCAAGAACCGTTGGAAGGCGCCACAGATATTCTAGTCTAGTTAGGAGTAATGTCTACGAAATAGCTTGGCCAAATCGGAAAGAGAAATTGTACTCAATTGGCTGCTTTTTTATACTTACCTTATAGCCATTTTTAGACTGAGAAGCTTAAACTGAACAAGCAATCAAATTTTGTGTTAAGGAAGTGAGATTTTAGCAGTATTTTTCAGTTTTGAAGTCAAACCATCCCAAGGCATAGGAGCCATAGCCTCAACTGAAAATGAATTTTTGCAGGGACTGTTAATTGCCATTTGTACCTAGTACTGTGTGTATGTGTGTATATTTATATATATATACACGTACATATATGTGTGTGTATGCATACATACATATATATAAATATAGCCTGTCACTATGTGACACAGGTTGCATATTTGGGATTGCAGTAAGGGCTGGTGAGCTGAGGGGAGGGAGTGAGTGTGGGGGCGGGACCTAGTGTGGATATTTAATGACTACTTGTTTTTTAATTAATGAATACTTAGCCTTTCTATGTGCATAATGGCGCAAGACTTTGATACTTAGGTGTTTGACAAACTGATGCTTGCTATTCAGTTGCAAACTGGGGAAATAGCCCAGTATTTGGGGTTAAGACTTGTAAGGCTGACAAGGTTTGAAGCATCACTTTCTTTTGTCCAATGGGGATTTAACAAAAACTTTCAAATTTCTGGTTTGGGAGTTTAGGTAGGTTTGTCTTTGGATATGTAAATAGTTGATTGCTAAATTTGGTCAGATTTCTCCTGACTGGCTGTTCCTAAATTCTTAGGATACGTCCTGGTAAATTACACTTTGTGAATTGTCATATGTGTAATCACTGCATTTTGGATGTACCTAATTTGATAATTTTTAAAAAATATTTCCGTTTAAGGTATCTGTTTGCAGGTCAGAAAATGAGAAAATGTAATTGTGTAATGCTCTGAAATGTAAAAAAAAAAAAAAAAGCTGTAAATAAAATCGACTAAATCCGAATTATTTGTGTGTGTTTCTCAAAAAGCTTTGAAAAATTTCAAGATGGTAGAAAGTTATTCTTGGTAATAGTGTATGGAGGAGATGGAAAAAATCAAACCTTTATTTTCCTATTTGTCCTATCGGAGAATATATTACCCAATCATAGATAAAATTCAAGGAAGTGATTTATCCATATATTCTGAAAATGAGGTTTTATAGCATAGAGGTCTGATATGCTTCTGGATTTGAGGCCCTCCTGCCAATTGTTCATAAATGTGTGGGTTTAGTTTTCCTCATTTTTAGCCTTAATATATCATCACATGGGTTTTTTTTTTTTTTTTTTTTTTTTGTTGTTGTTGTTGTTTTAAATACTCGTGTAGTTAACAGCCAGTCTCTTCTGCTTGGTTGGCTTCCGGTATCCTTGCTTTTGGGCCTGGTAACTTAGATCACTATTTTCTACGTGGTCCATCTGCCCCTCAGATTTGACTTTATTTTCAATTTTTAGCTTTTTATTGTTAGTGAAAAATAAATCCTATTTTTTATCCCAAGAGTTTATGCCAAGACTTTTCAAGTTGCTTTCATAGATTTTTGTGTCTAGCTTACCTTTTGAATTAGATATAGTATCAGTCTGGCAGTTTTGGAAATTTGAAAATTTTAAAGAGAGCAACTTTCTTTAGTAATCCAATTTGAAATGTCTTAGTTACCTATGGAATTAATGATAAGATTAATGGAGATTAAAATCCATGATCTGTAGCTTCCTTAAGGTTATGGACTTTGATGATTTGTGTACCGATTTCTGCAAAAAACCAGTAGAATTTCTTCTGGGGAACTCAGTCAATGCTTTTTGATTATAATAAACACACAATTGAAAAAAAATGTTTTACCTGAGTAGAACATATTCTTTCCTGCAAACAGAAACAACGATACTATTTTGAAAATTCTTTGATTATAACAGGTTGAAAGATGTTCACAGTGTGATTGAGGGGTTTTAAGGAACTATCTTAAAAGATTATTGAGTATTGTTTTAGATTAATGAACTTGTTCAGTTATTTTTGAAAGTTTGGAATCAAAGGTTCAAAAATTTAAGTAAGGCAGAGCAAAAAGTCACTTCTGTAATTCCAGGGCTTCATGTAATGATCCAGGTGAGTTTTATTGTAACATAATGGGTGTGACAGTGGATATTGCTAATATAGTCAAGTGCTTTGGAAAATGTGCTCTGGTGGCATAAACCAAACTTGATTTGTCGGAGGGGAATAGTCATGATTGTTGAGAACAAAAATAACGTTCAATTTTATGTAGTCTATACCACTGAGGGAAAGGTTGAAGCATAATCACTAAAGTACGTGATCTCTAATTATCCTGCCAAATGATTCCTCCATTTTATTTTTATTTATTTTTAAAGATTTTATTTATTCATGAGAGAGACACAGGCAGAGGGAGAAGCAGGCTTCCCGCAAGGATCCCAGTGTGGGATTTGATCCCCGATCCTGGGATCACTCCTGGAGCTGAAGGCAGATGCCCAACCACTGAGCCACCCAGGCATCCCTTGTTTTAATTTTTTAATAAGTATTTTATTTATTTGAGAGAACATTCATGAGAGAGCACAAGCAGAGGGAGAGGGAGAAGCAAGCAGGTCTCGATTCCAGGAACCTGGGATCTTGACCTGGGCCAAAGGCAGATGCCTAACCAACTGAACCACTCGGGCACCCCTGATCCTCCATTTTAACTGGCTTATTTCATCTGAAGTTTCAATAAGGAAACACATTTGAAAGCATTTCTTATGTACTAAGCACTAATCCAATATCTGCATATTAAGTGTTTTATCCAAATGGGAATTTAAAATAAATTTTTTTAAAGAAATTTTGAATGTAGTTGACACGATGTTACATTAGTTTTAGGTAAACAACATTGTGATTCTACTTCTCTATACGTGTTAGGGCAAATGGAAATTTCTTAAGGTGGCTAAAACAAAAGATTAGCAAGGGTAGAAACCAAGTGAGAGTAAGAGCTGTAACAGCCAAAGATGTCTTTATTTCTAGAATTGCTCAGAAATTTAAAGCATCAGAGTATTTTTCTCTAGTTTCCCAGAATATTGAACAGAAAGCTGACTATTCATTTGAAAGGGATATATATATTTTTAAGGATTTTATTTGCAAGGGAGAGCCCACAAGCAGAGGGAGAAGGAGAAGCAGGCTCCCTGCTAAGCAAGAAGCCCAATGCAGGGCTTGATCCCAGGACCCTGGGATCATGACCTGAGCAGAAGGCAGCTACTTAACTGACTGAGCCACCCACGCTCTGAGAGGAATATCTTTTCGACTCTTACAAATGTGGAGCCCTCGACTCTTACAAATGTGGAGCCCGACATCAAAGCGATCAGTGAGATAGGAAAAGTAAAGTTGATTAGTCTTGAGCCCATTTGCATGACTTCATGGTGTGTCTATTGTGGTTTTGATGGGAAATTCTAGAAACAGTAATTTTAAATTAGTATTAAGTAGAATAGGCAAGAATATAGATATGAAGACAGACTTCAGGCAACATGAAGGTATTACTGAAATCAAATGTGTATCTTCATTAGTGGGTCTGAGTTTGTAATCTACAAAATACTGATTTGCACTGCTGTTTTGAGCAGGTTGTACTTAATATTGGTTATGTTGAAGGAAAGACACATTTGCATTCCTTTACATACATACAGAATTCCTTCACATAGAGTAACGGAATCGGGAATTGGAAGTACAGGCATACCTCAGAGATACTGTGGTTTGGTTCCAGACCACCATGATAAATAAAGTGAATGTCCCGATAAAGTGAGTCATGAATATTTTGGTTTCCCAATGCATATGAAAGTTACTTATACTGTATGGCAGTCTGCGTGCAATAGCATCGTGTCTAAAAAAACAAGGTATACCTTAGCTAAAAAGTCCTACTAAAAAGTGCTAACCATCTGAGCTTTCAGTGAATCATAATCTTTTCTTGGTGCGGAGGGTCTTGCCTTGATGTTGATGGCTGCTGACGGATCAGGCTGCTGGTTGCTAAAGGGTGGGGTGGCTGTGGCCCTTTAAGACAGTCGTGAAGCTCGCTGCATCAATGGACTCGGCCTTTCAGGAACAATTTCTTTCTTTGGCACGCACTGCTGTTAGATGGTGTTTACCCACGGAGGAGCTTCTTTCAACACTGGTGTCCTCAAACTCTGCTGTCCTTTATCAACTAGGGATATTCTAAATTCTCTAATACTCTAAATCCTGTTGTTTCAACAATCTTCACAGCATCTTTATCAGGAGTAGATTCCATCTCAAATACTTTCTTTGCTCATCTATAAGAAGCAACTCCTCATCTGTTCAAGTCTTGTCATGAGATCTCAGAGTTCAGTCCCATCCTCAGGCTCTACTTCTAATTCTGGTTCTCTTGCTATTTCTACCACATCAGCAGTTACTTCCTCCACTGAAGTCTTGAACCTTCAGTTTGTTAGAACAAAACAAAACAATATCCTTGAAGTGTTAGTAAAGTGAAGCACAATAAAACGAGGTATAGCTTGTACCTTAAGAAATCTATAATTTGGATCTAAAACTAGATTTTCCCTTTTAAACTGTGAATTCTTCTATGGTTTGTGCTATATCAGTTCATTTTTGTTTAGTATTCCTGGCAGAGAAGGGACTGGCAAATGTCTAGAAAAGTTCATCCCATGTTTTGATTCAGGGTATTGTTTTGTTTTGGGCCCAGTGAAGGCCTTCAATACGGAATTTGCCAGAGAGAAGGAAGATCCTATTTCTAAGTTGGGACATATTTACCGTTAGCCTTGAGATTGTATTAGTATGGTGGTTCTTAAGACCGTCTCTACTGGAAATGCCTGATACAGGCAGTTCAGAAATAGAACGAGGAGAGGCTGGTGCCATGCCAGTTGCCAGGAGAAAATAAAACAGCTAAGCTGAATGAGTTGAGTTACTTTACCTGGTTCTAACTGAGTTGATAGGCTCTTCATATTCTGTATTTACAGTTTGTAAATATTAGTATGCCTTCACTCAAGAGAGTGCATATAATTAAAAAATGAAAGCTTTAGCAATTACTATGCTCTATTGTGCTATTTTGGACAAAGGAACAGAAAGTTTAAAGTCATAGTGATATAGATGGCTCTCTGTATTTTTAGTTTTCCAGGATGTCTTGGTGGCTGTACCATGGATAGTTGACCCCAAGATCAGAAGAGAAACAGTTCAACTCTTTTTGTTTAATCTTTACTCAGGAGACTTAATATTTATAGACTCAAGGACTTTTTTCCCCCTTTCCTTGTGACTTTAGGTGGAAATTATTTTCTTCCTGTAATATTAATAGAACACTGTAATTTCTTAGGTTTTTTTTTTTGTATTTTAAAAAGTGTTAAGTATACCTTACATAAAACTTAACCATATTTACCATGTTTTAAAAAGTGTACAGCTCTGTGTCATTAAGTACATTCACATGTTGTGTATCTGTCAGCATCATTACACTCTGTAATTTGGATTTTGATAGAAATCTTTTAAATTTGGGCTGATACCGTTCTAGAAGGTATTTGGAAATTCAGTCACAGGAATGTTTTTCTTGGTCAAGCACAGTGATTGGAACAGGCACCTTGGCTGCTTGGCTTCCAGGATTCCTTTGTGATCAACTTGCAGTCCTATGCAGTGCTAAAGGCACCCCATTTTTAAGAACTGTAATGGCCTCTTGGTAAAATTTTTAGGTGAGTTAGTGTGACTGTTTTTGCCTGTTAAAGTCTCTTATGAGGAGGTTTTAAGTTAAAACCATTCCCTCCCAGTGACAAAAAATAATTGTTTTGGACAACTCTATGAATATGGAAACCACTTAAATTATTTCAATAATGGAATTAATTAGCTTCCAACAACACTTTACTTACCCACCATCACACTTTTGCCATATTTTCAAATTTGTGTACTCACTTTTTCTTTCAAGGTTTTATTTATTTATTTATTTATTTATTTGAGAGACAGGGATGGTAACAGATTGTGAGAAAGAGCATGAGTGGCAGAAGATGGTAGAAGCAGACTCCCCGTTGAGCAGGGAGCCTGACGTGGGGCTAGATCCCAGGACCCTGGGATCATGACCGGAGCTAATCATAACCAACTGAGCTACCTGGGTGCTCCACTTTTTCACTTTTTATTTCAGTGCAATTAATAGAAAACATATAATCCCTGACATACATACTATTAAAATTCTAGATCATCTGTGTACCACACTCCAGTAGGAAATGCTGAATTAACTTTTTTGAAAAAACTTAGCACAAATGGGAGGGGCAGAGAGAAAGGGAGAGAAAATCCCAAGCAGACTCCATCCTGAGTGCAGAGCCCAACCTGGGGCTTGATCTCACAACCCTGAGATCACAACCTGAGTGGAAACTGAGTCGGACACTTAGCTGACCGCACCACTCAGGCGCCCCTTAGATTATTTTTATGTCATGTCTTTAAATCCATCTTGGGATGGATTGAGTCAGATTTTAATGTATCTAATCTCTGAAAAAAAGTAATTGCTGAACTTCTGTTTTTTCTTATAGATTCTTGTTATTCTGGCACAAGTTAAGATTGGTTGTGGGGAGGTGTAAAGGAAAAGAAATGTGGACCCCAAAATTATAAGGATTTATGAAAATACCAAATTTGAGTCAAATTCTTATTTTCCCACTGAATAAATTAAATGGCTTGTAATATATGTTGTCTAACTTATGGACCTTCTATTGAACACTTTGTACAACAATTTCGTAAAACTTTGTTGTTGAAAAAGATCAGTTGAAAAATACCTGGTCTTAAAACTTGGTTTATTTTTTTATTTTTTAAAGATTTATTTATTTATTCATGAGAGATACAGAGAGAGAGGCAGAGACATAGGCAGAGGGAGAAGCAGGCTCCTTGCAGGGAGCCCGATGCAGGACTCGATCCTGAATCTGGGGATCACGCCCTGAGCTGAAGGCAGATGCCCAACTACTGAGCCACCCAGGCGTCCCTTAAAATTTGGTTTAAATGTGAATTAAAATTTTCTTCTTCAAATTCTTGGTAGTTCTATAAGGCCTCATTAGAAAGTAAGTTGAAAACTCAGCCATAATTTAAATATAGAATTTTCCTTGTATCATAAGAATATGACGGGTAGCTTCTTTTTATTGGTTAAGACTTAGAAATCTAGTCTTAGTCAGAAATTATGATTTAAAACTCATAATTTTTTCTCTCCTAGTGCCTGTATGGAGAAGGAAATTGCATATGCCATAGCTAAAGTGTTAGGCTGTTATTATCACGCTTTCCCCCTTTTCATTTAAACTAAAAACTTGTAATTATAATGTATATCAAGTTTTATTAGCAAAGACATTTTAAAAAGAAATGTGTAAGATAACTTTTTAACTCTCAGTGTCCCTTATCAGTTCTCTCCAGTACAAAGATTCACTTAAAAGTTACTGAAAAAGCCTAGAAGGGATATAATTTTCCCCCAGTAAAACAGTTTTTTGCTTCCCTGGGGAGAATATTTTTGGAAGAACATGAGGGTTATCCTGTTGAGTATAAAATACAGAAATGGATACTTCTATAACTTGCCAGTGACCAGCGGTGCTCCACACCAGCTTTTTTTATTGACCAAACAATCATTTTTTAAAAAAGATTTTTAAGTAATCTCCGTACCTAACATGGGTCTTAAACTCAACTACCCTGAGATCAAGAGTCGCTCCACCGACTGAGCCATCCAGGTACCCTGAGCAAAGAATCATTCTCACTTTTTAGGCACATTTCTCAAAGTACAGGGTCTTGAGCCAGATTTCTTCCTATATTCAAAGGAAGAGTTGGATTTGCTTCTTATAAGCTAGTTGTATGATCTTAGGTTACTTCAATGTCATCCTCTGTGATAAGGAGAAAAATCATACCTCCTTATAATGTAATTGTGAGAACTTAAATATTCAAAGCAGTAAAATGCCTAGCATAAGACCTAATAGAAATAGCTTGCCATCCTTGCCACAACCACCATTTTCTGTGTATGGTGTAGGAATTTCATCCTGGTAGCTTTTGAAATTATCTTTGTGCAGCATATACTCCTTATGAATGAAAGGTGTTATAATATATTCTTATCTGAGATTACAATAATCTTAATATGATGGTCCATAAATATCTAGAAGGCATGAACTATTTCCCATAGGCATTTGTGGAAGGCACTGGGTTGGAGGTTATGGGGATTACAATGAACTGCATTCACCTCCTATTTCAGCTCTTGCCTCATTCATTTATGTATTGCATAAACTCCAGTATATTCATCTCCTGTTTCTACTCTCCCTTATGCCAAGCACAGGGCCTGACAAAGGAGAAATGATGTCTATCCGTGAATGAATGAGGAAGAGTAATTCTGGTTGAGACAGTTATATACAAACGACCAATCACCATCCCAGAAACCTGGCACATCCCAAATCCTTTTAGAGAGGCAAGAGAAGTTTTTGCGCTTGTGGGGCTCACTGGAGTAGAGGTCCTCTTAGGAGAGCTTTAAAAAGATATTAGAACCATGAAGCTATGCCTGTTGGCTTTTAAGTTGCATAAGTTAGCTGATTTGCGCAAATGCCTTATTCCCTTGGGACCCTAGTGTTTTAATATTTTTTGTCAAGTGGTGAAAAAAATGGCTGTTAATTTGAACATTCCTTTTTATTTTTTATTGCTACTGGTATGATTGAGTAGATTCTTTCCACTTTTTAGGAGGGAAATAAATACACATTCTAAAGCCTTGATCTGTGTGCGTTGTGGCCATATTTTCCAGAAGATAGTCCTCTTTACCCATGGCTCATTTTTGAGATGCTGTTGATTATAAATCTATGATTGCCACCTCCAGTTTAGTTTTTATCTGGGAATCCGGCTGGGAGTGGCATCTTGTTTTAAGTCCTGGTAGGCTGGGAAGAACAATTAAAATCATATTAGAATGACTGCTTAGAAAAATAGCACCAAGGCTAGAAAACCAGAAAGTCTATTGAAGAACGAGGCACTCTGCTTTTCCTGTTTGTTCATGTTGTGTGATACTACACTGTATTAAGGGAAAACTTAGAGTGTTCTGCAAGATAATAGGTACATGTATATAATATTAACTCTTTAAACTTTGCTCTCATAGCATTACTTCCTTCCTTCTTTCATGACTTCCCCTGTTCTGATCTGCCCCTTTATATTTCTGCTGCCTCCCAGGTAGAGTTGCCATTGTGGCATATAAGCTTTCTCTTAAAGGATAATTTCCAGTAAAACACTGCCTTTCTTGAGGGTATCCCTCCATTTGTTGCATCACCACCAGGGCTCCCTGGCTCTTCCTAATGGATCCTGTATGTGTGGTCTGTTTCTAAAGAAACCCCTGAGGCCCTAAAAGCATTGAGAGGAAACTCAGATATTACCACCAAAGACTCATGAGCCAGGTTCTGTGGACTGAGACAGGCATGTTGATATTTTTATGGTGTTTCGGGGTTGGAATGTACAGCAAAAGGTGATCATTTTTCGAGGCAGCTTCTTGACTCTCTTACCTAGAATCCAAGAATAGATTTACTTGTTTTTAAAGATTTTATTTGAGAGCGTGCATGTGCTTGAGCAGCGGGGGGGGGAGGGGCAGAGGGAGAAGCAGAAGCAGACTCCTTGCTGTGCAGGGAGCCTGATGCAGGGCTCATCCCAGGGTCATAACCTGAGCTGAAGGCAAGGCAGACGCTGAGACTGAGCCACCCAGGTGCCCCCAAGAAGAGATTTAGAATGATTGTTGAAACCTAACAAGTTTGACTTCTGGAGGGAGAGGTTCAAAATTAAATGGTTTCGTGCACTCAGATTACTTTTTTTCTTCTGTGATTGCTGTTGGATTACAGTTAATAGTGTATTTCAGTATATAAGATATACTTACATAGTATATTTAAGTTTTCCCATGAACAAAAAGGTGAATAACCTCATTAAATCTCATTTAAGAAAATTGTTCTCCTTTGAGTTAAAATTCAGTTAAAATTATAGATCATGTATATGAGATTTTTCCATTTCAGTGTCAGAAAAGCCTTTTAAAAAAGTTTTGATTATATGTTACTGTTTCTTATGTACCTTAGTATTCTAAAAATAATTATTTCATTATAAAGACTGAAGATCCTGTAAATCAATGATCCCAGAGTTGACTACCATGATGTGATGAATTGTTTATACTTAAAATAGAGGAGTAAGAATACAAGCAAATATGTTAAAAATAAGTCTTAAAATAGCTATTCTTCATTTGAATTATTCTTTGTATTTGAAGTCTGCTCTGAAAGCCCAAGTGAGGAAGCTTATCCTGGCAAACTTATTTCAAGCAGATACTAACTCACACAGGAGGGTGAGGTCCTGAGTAGTGTGCATAGGTGGTCACGGGCATTAAAAGGTTATTTGCAAAATAGGGAGGGAACATGGACAAGGATGACAACTTCAGCCCTCGCTGAATACTGAGATCAGGACTACTCCAACCCTAGCTAAGTGGTAGGCTAGAAATTTTTGAGCTGGAACATTATGTGGGTGTCAGCCTGGAGGGCAGCATCCTAGTGTGGGCGCCTCAAGGCCTGTTGCTGCTGAACTGACTTGTGCCGGAGAGTGCCCTCTCCTGGCCACTGCTGGTGTGTCAACACCTCAAGTCTTTTCTTTAAGTACCCAAGCTTCACTTACTGTGAAGTCAGCAAGTTATCTACATTCATTATGAAAATTCAACTGAATTTTGGTCTTATTTTTAAAACTTTTTTTTTTTTTTTGTAAAATGGATTTAAAAGAACTCAAATGACTGCTCTATTTTTGTTAACTTGGTTTTTTCTACCATAGGTCTCAACAAATGGCAGCTATTACATCAGACAGTGACGAGTCCTGCTGCTCCCTTACAGTGTCTGACAGACCACTGTGGATTCAGACTGGGAGCATTGAAGTTAACACTGAGACGGGCAGGTCTGTCTGTGTTAAGCCCTGCCACAAAGTGAAGAGGGCATCATGTCATCACTTAATCATTCTAAAGTAGATTAGGCTAGACCTAAAAGAATTCATTAGTTCTTTTTCTGTAGTTTTCATTGACCTTGGTAGCTGGGTGTACCTCATGCAGGTGACAATTTTAATGAGAGAAAATAACTTTCAATTGTGCTAAAAAAAGTAGAGCTAGCCTCCTGTGAACGCCTGTGAAATGAGAGTTTCTCCTAGGGTGGTAAAAGTTGGGTATCAGATTGTAGAATTATGTCAAATAGCAACGGAGCCTCCGTGGGAAGTCAAATAGTGGATTTCTTTATCTTTTCACTATCTCAGTCTTTCTTTGTCACTTTGATATCCATTTAACTTCTTAGTCATTCTTAATGTGTGTATATATAAGGATATATATATATATATGTATGTCCATAGGTGAACATATATATGTTCTCAGTGAATTGACTTCAAAACCACTGTCATTTACATAAGGAAAGTCAAAACTCAGAGGGGCCGTAATCTCTTTAAGTACATTTATTGAGACCTCTTTGGATAGTGCCTTAAAGGCTTATTTTGGGTTTTTATACAGCTGGAAAGATTTAAGGATTTCTGTTGTGCTGCTTTTGAACTTATGATCCCATTTTGCTTCCTTGAATTAAGGCTATTTAACCATATGGTGTTTGCAGCCAATAAAGAGCCATGATATTGCATAGGACCTGTAATTTGCAAGCTGGGTCAGAATGGCACAGTTTGGATCAGAGATTGAGGCTGGGAGATTGTGGACGCTGACCTGTACTATAGGGATGGTAGGGTGATTTCTTGAGGGAATAGTGTTAGTTTTCTGCACCTCTCATATGAATAATAAGACCTGCTTCAACCCTGGGCTTTCTTGTCAACTTGAATAGGCCTCCCTAAGGTTGAAGCCAAATAGTGAGTGATAAATAGAAGGAAAGGGAATTATGCATGGGATTGGCTGTTTACCTTTTTTTTTCTTTCAGTTTACTTACAAAGTTATGTGTGGGTCTAAAAGAGTATTACACGATACTAGTTTTAAAAACTAAACGTTTCTTAGCTCAGTGTCAAATTTAACGGTATTAATGATTCTGTTTCTTCAGAAGTAAAGACAATTCACCTTCTATTCTGATGTGTGTGGTATTTACGGCTAGAAGCCATTGTTCATTGCTTGAGAAAAACGTGATAGAATGCTCTGTTACTGTGTTTTATAGGCCTCGATCCAATAAGTCAGGGAGGCAACCCAGGAAGCTAACAGAAGCTCAAGAGTTCTACCAGAGAATGGCAAAGACACTTCCTTTGAAATGTTTGGAAGTTAAATATTGGGAAGGATTGGGGGGGGGGTTCTTTTTCTCTTCTGCATTTGTTTTGTCAGTTGTTATTCTGAAAACACCACAGATCTTTGGTTTAAAAATACATTTGACCAAAAAAAATCATCATTCTCTCCATGATCAACTCTTTTAGAATTTAAGCTCTTATTGGTACTTAGTCTACCAGGTCCGAGAGGCATTAACCAAAGATGATAGAGGGTTGCCGTGGGGTTCTTACCACTTGGTATTAAAGGGAAGTTGATAATGTTAGTCAGAAATTCTGGTCATGCTGTCTAGCAGGAATTTTTATAAGCCTTGTATGGTGAAGAGCGCCTCTGCTCATGAGATCCTGTGTGCTGGTGTAATAAGGGACTCTGTGGTCAGTCTACCTAGTGTACAGAAGTTGTCTTCGAGTAGCAACACGGTGCTCTGGATGCCTTCTGATGTGCTGTGTCTACCTCTGGGAAGGCACCGTCCATCCTCCTGGTTTGCTCTTTGCACATATGCAGACAGTAGGGTCTGCAGCTGACCTGCACCTAGGTTGGTTTCACATTTAAATCTGCCTAAGTCTGTAGGTGGTCTGTGCTAGAAGAAGGCTGCTGGCGCTTCAGAGCAGTCCACGGCAGCTGCGTGGACTTACAAAGGTTAACATGGATACCAGTGAAGTGGCAGCAGAGAACGGAGCTAAACGCTCCCCCGCCCCAACATCAGGCAAATACTCACTGACAAATATTTTTAAAATCTACTCAAATGCAGATTAACTCTGTGATGGTGACAACAGTTTTGTGTTGGAATGTGGCCAGATGTACTTTGGAAATAAAATGAATGCTTCTGCTGGCTAAGAGTGGAAGTCCATTGTTTTCTCATATATCGGTTAAGGTTAGCTGGTTTAAAGGAAACATTCAATCTACTGAATTTAAACAATGAGGACATCATTTTTGTCCCATTTACTTGTGCTTAACTACATTTTCTTCCTTTTCTTTACTGTATTTCAGCACAAAGACATTAGCAGGCTGCTGGTTTCATGGACCCGTACCACAGTGACACCACACCAGAGCATCAGGACTGAATGCCATTGGAGACTCAGATGTTTAAAGCTGCACTGAGAAGTAAATGTTAAGGCAGTGGTTAAAACCCACAGTCAATAATAAAGGGGCACTTGCAAACTGTGCTATAGTAAATCGAAGAAAAGGTATTAGGGAAATGTTTTATAAAAAAAAAAATAAACTATTGCAATAAGTTATGCATGAGAGGAGGAGAAAAGTGCTATGAAACACGCAAAGAACTCACTTGAATTTTATGTATGAAGATTATCACTGACCGTAACTTTTTCTGAATGTGAAGTTCTTTTCAGTACAGTTTGGACAGGCCTAAAAGGCACGGGATGATGACAAAGATGCTGAATTATTTTTTAAACAGAAACTCTGTGCTTTCTCCAAGGTTTTGTTAATCAGTTCAGATATGAGCAAAGGCATTTCTAAGATGGCTCTCCTGTGACACAGCAAGAGTCGCACCTACCCAAGCGAGACCAGAGTCTCCTTCAGGGTACCAGTGGAAACAAGAGAAAAGATTCTCTAACATCCTACTAAAAGGATGGCAAAGTGCCCCACCCCGCAAAGAGAATTTGGATCTTTTCTTTCTTCAATAAAGCAGGGCTGTATTATCTTGAATATACGTTTGCTTGTTAGAACATATTAAGATGTATTTATTTGCCACCAGTATTTAACATTTTGTGCACATTTTCATAACTACATTCTTACCTTTTAAATTCTGACTCAAAGTGGATAGGCTAGTGTTGACCTTAGAGTGAAAATGAATACTCTAAGCTAGTTCTTCATTCTACTGATGTAGAAAGGCTTTCCCCTGAATTTTGATGTGGACCTCTCTCATGGAGAGCCCTCCCTTCTAAGTGCAAAATACTCTTCCAGGTGTCAGGTGGGACTTGACCCTGGGAACAGGCAGTAGGAACAGACCCATAAAGAGCTTTCATGCATGGAACATGAATTCTTATTAGTGGAGACCACAGTCT
Organism: Canis lupus familiaris; assembly: GCF_011100685.1. Classification (NCBI taxonomy): domain Eukaryota; kingdom Metazoa; phylum Chordata; class Mammalia; order Carnivora; family Canidae; genus Canis; species Canis lupus. The sequence goes on from NC_049225.1 coordinate 51,482,245, forward strand.
TTTTCTTGTCTTTGGAAAATACATATTATGAAAAACCTTAATTTTTCTTTTTAATGAATGGAGAAAACTTTCATGACAAAACCAGATGGACCTATCAGAACTGCATTTTTAAGGCATTTTATATTTGATGGTGCCGTACTTTTAATAAAACTGAAGTTTTTTAGTGGCAATACTGATTTATTTTTTAAACCAGAAAGATAATCCATATTGATTACTTAGTACAAAAAAGGGAAAAAAATGCCAAAAAATAAAATATAAAATTCATTTGAAGCAACATAACTGATAAGTGAGCATTTGGCTCAAGTGTTCAAACTTTCCATAATCTTACTGTATAGGTTGGAATTACTTAATAACCCCACACTCAGGATTAAGAAAAGGATCTGAGTGAGAGTTGGAGAACATCTAATAGCCCTGCCTAGGACTTGTTTTACAACTCAAGAAGAAAAGGTGGGCCGTCTTCTAGTGAGCTTAATATAAACTCTAATTATGCTACAAGTAAGTAAAAGTTTGGAGCGCATGCTAAAGTGTTTTTAGAAACTTCATGAAGTCATTATACACGTTTGATCAAATCTGAAAAAGTCAGCTCAGGAACTGGAGCAGCAGGGAGCTCTAAAGATGTGTACCTCCATGGTACCCTCTCTTCACGGCCCTAGGGCTTAGGCTTGGGTCCATCTTGTTCTTTCTGATCTTGAACACCAGCAGTACCTTTCAGGCTCATTTCAAGACCCAGGTAACTCCAAGCCATGGTGGACTGTATAATAAGGATTTTTAATGAAGCTTTAGAATTCTTTGCGCAGTGATGGAAATGACCAAGAAATATACAAAGGCAAAACCTGATCTCTCCCAATTCTTTAAGTATCTAAATATTTTTTCCTCATGACAAAATTCTCAAAGGCATTTTGTTATAAGCCATTTTCATTTTTTAATAAATGAAATTTGGTGGTATTTAAAATCTAGACATACCATGTTGCTATTTCACTTTTCATTGCTTTAGTTGCTTAATATTTAAGCTTTGCTTCATGCTACCTTTGTCTGTGTTTCAAATCTTCACAAGCCTATTTCATTTTGTAGACTTGAATGAAAAAAGTTGTTTCTCATCTAAAGTATGCTAAGACTTAAATGTTAAAGAATGTTGTGTAACATTTATCCAATAAAGTCTTGATTTTTTAAAATTTAGTTATTTAAAAACTTTTATTTTTTAGGAGTTAGGTTTTTAAGTTACTGTTTTTTAACCAGTAAGATTCAACCACTAGTTGTTCCTTAGGGAGCTGTTTTAAGTAATACTGCTTTCTTAGGAGAACAGCATATTTTTATATAATCACTGGAAGATTTTTTATGGGACCCTCTACGACCAAGGAATAGAGGAAGGGTGAAGAGTTTAATTATGATCCTGTCACAAACATTACTGTTTTCCTTTCTGATGGAAACAAATATGCTACCCTTCGGAGCTAGATGAAATTGAGCAAATATCTACTGGTAGGTTTAAGAAGTCCTGCCCTTACGGATAAATGGTTGCTTCTTTAAAAGCTCAGCATGTCCGATGTGTTTGAACCAGAAACACTCCACTGTTAGGAAAAAATGAGCCAATTAAAACCTCAAATTTCTAAAAATTTGAGAATTTTTAGACTGACCAAAAACCTCGGTTAGTGTGCCTCCCCCACACCTCTGGAAAAGCAAGCCTCTGGAAGGCTCTGTTATTCCAGAGTATACATGGAGTCTGTTTTGATCTACCCCGCCCCCCTTGAATTTCCTAGTAATGAAAATGGAATTAGAACCAAGGTAAACAAGCCACATGCACATTATCTGGAAAGCCTCCACATGACACCCACCCCACCACACTCCCAGTCATGTTAACATACATGTGTCTGTAGACACACCTATCAGGAGAGGGAATGAGTGCAGAGACCCATGGCTACAACTTAGGACCTTCCTGGTGCTGTCTTCATGTAAGGAAATAGAAGTTTGGATTCATGCCCTGGAATTGTGTATGGAAGGTATTGGTACCATCCTGGACATGTGGGGTATGTCGCAGCAAGTATGCACTGTAGAAAACTGTTTTTGTGCTTTTATACCTGATAATTCAGTTGTCCTCTTTCAAGTAAGGATTCTTCCCTCAGTGCTTGGAATAGAGCACACTGTATATTGTTAAGTACACCTTTCTCTGGTGATTAACATCACAATGAAATTTCATGGACTAACAACTCCTTTGCTCTGATATCAAGAAAGTACTGAACCTGGAATGAAAAGAGAACACAACTCAGGAATACTGTGCAAGAGGAAGAAAGAGCTGGCCAAGCCCAGTGGCTAGGTTACCATACCTAAGAGTTAAGAATACTTATAGAATTAGGCCTTTCCTAAATTCCTTGTGAGGTGTTCTGTATATAAAAGAACCTTCTAACACAAAGGAAGCAAAGTAAACCGGTGATATTAAGAGGAGGATGCTTCTAGATGCATGACCTGCTTTAAACTAGACTTGGATTTTGATCGAAGTCCTGCCAGTTACCTTCCTGACACAATCTCACTGTAGCCGCACTGGTCAAAAACACGGAAGACAGGGAATTTTTTTACCTTGAGTGAAATAGTCTATAATCTTACCTTTCTGAATTCTAAGTTGTCAGTGCCTAATTCCTGTGGGTTCTGAATGGACAGCTCAGACCTACGATCCAAGGAAGGTGAACTATATCAGCAATGTGAAGTACCTTGAGGTAAAGGAGTGCCTGCTGTGTCACTGTTCTAGAAAAGCACAGCCAGGGGTTCAGTGAGACACAAAGCAACCTTGTGGAAGACAGGGATGGGGGTGATCCTTCATATGTTTTAAATAAATGCAGCAGCTTCAACACTTGTAGAAAACGAGGCGGGCTGGAAACACTTTTGCAGCATAAGCAGAAGCTCTAACTCCTGGTCTCTAATGCCAACTCTGTCAATGGCAGGATTTAATCAGTGTCACAAAGGAAGTGATCTGACCTTTTCTCCCAGTTAACTTCATGAAGCAAAGCTGCAAACAGCACATTCTATTTTGGGGTAGTCAGACTATCCCTACAAAACAATGTTGTGTACCAGAGACTGTCCACCAGGGTTAGGCTTTGAAATGCAAACTGTTTGCCCCACTTGACTCCAATCCCCTGCTTCCCATTCCAGGCCTCCTTGAGGATTTCTGTCTTTAGGCTGTTTGGAGACTTGACCATTTGTGGGTTTCTGAGTTGCTACATTTGGGGAGCTGGAGGGCACTGGGGTGCTCTGGTGGTATGAGGTGGCTGCCTAATGGGAGTCCAGGCAAAGGGCCCGAGGTAGAATTCCCACCTGGGTGAGCTCTATTTCTCAGCAAGCAAGAGCTCTGAGAGCTGGGACTGAACAGTGGCTTCCCTGGCAGGGGGACAGCAGGCCATGCCATGCTTTAGCAAGAGGGAAATGGGAGTTTCCAAAGTTTTCCCCTTGAGTGAAAGGAAGAAGGTAGAGTCCTATTTCTAGTTCTGGCTGACAGAATTTAACTCCTACAGGATGGAGCTTATTCCTAGTTTGCAGACCTCAGAAGGTTGGAAAATTACAAGACTGGAATATTCCTATTACCAAGTATTCCAAACATTGGTAAAGGCAGACTGGACTAACTCACAAGCCCTGAGTGTCCAGCCCCAGCTTCATCAATGAGCAGCCTGGAGCCAGGAAGACTGAAATGTTTAATGCTTTGGAATATGAGGCCATCTTCACTAGTTTTCATGAACATTACTAGTTTCTCTGATTTCCCTTTGAAGGGCTTGAAGCAACTGTTCTCATGCTCCAGGGTAATGCCAGCCCCACCTCTCGGGCTGCCTGGTAGCATTGCGGTGTCAGGAGCGTGAGTGGGCTTGGTCCTCCTTTTTTATAGAGTTCCCTGAAGGAACAGATGTCCTAGCCACTAATGGTACAGTGTGCACATACTTCCTCTTTTAAAGGAAATGAAGGTGCTAGGAGGACTAGGCATGTTACTATTGCAGTTCAGAGGGGGGCATGCTGAAAAGGAGCATACGCATGTCCCTGAAATTGCTCCAGGATTTTACTAGGGTTTAGGGGTATGTCTCAAGCACACAGCACACACCGATTAAGTATTAAAGGAAGAGTTCAACGGGGCAGCCCAGGTGGCTCAGCGGTTTAGTGCTGCCTTCGGCCCAGGGCTTGATCCTGGAGACCCAGGATCGAGTCCCACATCGGGCTCCCTGCATGGAGCCTGCTTCTCCCTCTGCCTGTGTCTCTGCCCCTCCCCCTCCCGTGTCTCTCATGAATAAATAAAATCTTAAAAAAAAAAAAAAAAGTTCAATGCCTTAAGAAATAAGGGAGGGATGAGGTGGGCGGCAGGATCACAACAATAGGAACAAACAGAACAAACCTACCCAGGCTGGCAGTGACCCCTGGGCTGAGGCCGACAGACTGTGCCCCAAACACTCAGCTCTCGAAGTTCCATGCTGCCTTTTAGGCCAACAGCAAGCTTAAGGAAAAGCTCAAATAATAAGAGGAAGAGGGATGGAGGCTTAAGTCACTGATTTTTCCTGTCCTAGGAGGTTTCTTAGATTGGTACTCTGGTCTTAGATGGTTACTGGACCTTTCTCTTTAAAGCTCTTTCTTCTTGAGATTCAAGCGGCCACTCACTTGCACAGGTGTTCCCTACCTTCCCCTTTGACGTTCCACCACTGGCTAAAAGAAAGGATTTGCAGGTCTGGTTAGTTCTTAGGATCAGACAATCCTTGCAAATATATCTTCCAATCAGGTTTACATTTAATTAACACCTGCTGCCAGTTTCTCATCCCACGCCAGTCTGTTGACAGTAAAATGCCTCCAAAAGGTCTCTGGTCTCCCTATACCAGTCTGAACTCCAGCATGAGAGCCGTGTGAAGCCTAACCCAGCAACCATCTCAGAGGCCAGCTCAGGGCCCCACGAGCACAAGTACTCAGCAGGACCAATAACGTTTCCAAAAGCAGTTCCCTACCTTCAACGACACAGAATACTGCAGAAAATAGGACTTTGGTCATTTGTAGACTTAACAAACATTCATGCTTTTAACTATACCTGAGGAACACTGAAGGTCCAATGTGTGAGGTCTTGGCATTTTACTGCAGCTCAAATGTAGGCCCAGTGCTGCTATGTTCAGGTCATTAGCTAGTAGGCTCGGCCACTCCCCAGCCTCCACATCTCAGCATGGTGTAATATTCTCTATTCCTATAAGCACAACAACTTGTAATAAGATATGGCATTCTGGGGGGTAGGACAAGGAGCAAAAGGATATGTGGGAAGAACCCAGGAGCAGTGCTTGTGATGGAAGGTAAACCTATATGCAAATTCAGACTTAGAAAAAGAGGTCCATCTGAAGAACAGAATTTAACCACAACTCAGATCCATGATGTGAGAGAAAGGAACTAATCTACGGTGTACTCCTCACAGAAAAAGCACCGGATGAGTAAGATTTTGTTGGAGAAATAGTCCCAGTTTCCTGGGTGAGCCTTCTGCAGGAGGTTCCGTGAATGGAAGTTGCTCTGTAAGAGCTGGAGGGGTAGCTAAGATATAGTGTGGAGGCACAGAGAACACAGGATTCAGTGGAAATGTGATCTGGGACAAGGTGGGGAGTTTTGAAAACGTCAAGATAAATCCTTGCAGGTATTTAAAATGCAAAAATGAACCTTTAAAGACCAGGAGCCATATGCTTATGAGCCAGGTTGAATGCTCTACACGGTGGCACATGATGGCCTGGACTGGCTTAAAATGATTCTTTTTGCAAAGTGTCTTTTTAAGCTTCATGTGTACAAATACTGGGCTCACTGTTGAGTAATCCTAGGTGTGCCCTCTAAATCAGCCAGAACTGCCCATCTATCCAAATAAAAACACTACTGTACAAAGTTAACCGGGACTAGAAACTGCAGGGTGTTGAGGCCATCCAGGAAGTCCAGATCAATCCACTGGTCTAGACTAGGTCAAACCAAGCTATTGACTTTCACTGCCTCCCACCACACCCTTTGGGTAAGGTGAAAAACAGCACATAAACCTTCTAAGCTGACACTTGAATCACTTGCTGGTCTTAAAATTTTGAGGAAAATGACTAGTTTCTACTTACCTTGAGATAATGGTTAGCAAGGAGACATTTTAAAAACCAGGTACTAATCAAAGGGTACAGAATCTGGAGACTTCTGGATAGTGATTGTTATTCACACTGAGAACACTTCTTATAAAATACCTTTAATACCAACTTACTAGGTTTCTGGTAGAGAAGTAGATGTTGGTGCTATAAAGAAATAAACATGGCCCTTACCTTCCAGGAGGTCGTGAGGCAAAGGGGGAATAGGAGAGCATAGTATTTAAATAAAATGTATCTTATAGTCTTCAAGGAAATTCTAGAAAGAGATCCAAAATTACTTTGATCCACTGCAATATTGTTGGAATAGGAGCATATACAAACATTTCTATTCTATTCCATTCATTGTATTGTCAAACATTTTCAAAAAGTTCGACTCTATTTTTTTCTTCCAGATTTGTAAGTAGAGAAATAACTATGGTTGATTAAGAAAAAAACCAAAACACACCTTGGCTTAAGAAAATGCACATCTAGTTAGATTCCCTTCCTTTCCTTTCCAGATGCATTACTTGGCCACTGTGAGATTTCGGTGTGGTGGTGGTGGTGGACGGTGGAGGAGGAGAAGGGAGACAAAGAGGGAGAAGGCCTGAGAAGCAAAACCTCTAGAGCCCGCAGCAACAGCAATGTCTTGAGGCAGGCTGTATCTAGGCAAACACGTCTATTTCCCCACTCCCTGGAGGGTCAGACAGGTACTCAGGAATCTCAGCCCCAACCTTGGCCAAGTCTCAGTTATTAAGCTTGAAAGTCATAATCTAACAAAGTAGTTCTCAAAATATGGTTTGAGGGGTGCCTGGCTGGCTCAGCCAGTAGAGCATGTGACTCGATCTTGGGGGCAAGTTCAAGCCCCAAAATGGGTGTAGAGCTTACATTAAAAAAAAAAGCCAATAAGTGGGCTAAGGCTTCTGAGGAGTTCCTGAGATCCTTTCAGGTCTCCATGGATCCAAGCTATTTTCTCAGTAATACTAAGGGGTCATGTGCTTTTCTCACTGTCCTGCTGTCACAGGTATGTGCAGCGTAGGATTTCCAAGACTTCGTGACGTAACTGTAACAGCCTGAATGCAGAAGCAGATTTTAGAATTTTACTATCTTCTATCAAGCCACACAAGAAGATTTGCAAAAATGTAAACTGATGTCATTTTCCTTACTGAAATGTTTCTGGTTTAGGAGATATTTTTCTAAAAATATTATTTATACTAACAGGAAATATATGTTATTTTTAAAGGAATTAACTAGATGTTTAATAAGAGAATTCTCTGGTTTCTCATCTGGTTGATGTCAAGGTACATAATCCACATAAACCAAAACACTCTTTAAACTTCCTTGAGTGTGAAGGGGTCCTGAGGCAAGAAGACCTGAGAGCTGTTGCTCTGGCACCGTCGGCTGCACAGGAGGCACTGCCTGCTGAGAGCTGGGCCATACGGTGCTCAGCCCAGGCTCCTGTACAACTTCTGTGATGTCACACAAACACTTTGGAATATGAGATGCCAGATTTGCCATAAAGATAGCAAAGCAAAAGGAACCACGCTTTTTCCCTTTCCCCTTAATTCTATGAAGAATTTCATTTCAAAATCTGGAAGACATGCTCACCTTTTCAGTTAGTACTGCACGTCATCCTGCTACCTGCCAACACTTTCTAAGGGGCTTCGAGGAACAGATCAAAGCAGCAGCATATCCTTCCTACTGGAAGTAGGCCCTATTCCAGCATCACTCAGAGAATGACATGTGCGCTTCCTTTCTCAGATGAAACCTGCATGTCCCTGCCTTTGACACTCAAACCAGAACTGGAAGCTTTTCACCAGCAATCACTGACGACTAGGAAAAAGATCCTAAGCCTACCTTTGAAACCTCTGGGTTGCTGGAGCCTAAGACGACGGCTTGTTCTGGGGTTTATGTATCACCATACCTGAATGAAGCTATTTTAAGTTGAAACTGTTAAGATGCTTGGATAAAAACACTCATCTCATAATGATCTGCACAAAACTGAAGAGGTACAAGAGAGTTTGTGAGATGGAGTTTCTTCTAGCATGTGGTAGAATGGTCACTTCTTCAAGATCATCTTCAAGTTGGCAACTAAGACTTTGGGCAGATTTGTAGACTCCAGTAACACTTAGCGACACTGCTCCTGAAGCCAGAGAAGCCTGGTGCTTCAGCTGTCGTTACGGGGACAAAGTCCACAAGCCAGCTCAGACCATCACAGAAAGCGTTTATTACCACAGAGGAAACCAGGAGACGCCAGAGCCCATGCCCGGCCGCCTGGGCAGTGGGAGTACTCAGGGAGAGGGGACAGTAGGCGGGAACCCCATTAATCATGTTTGGGCAGTTTCTGACCAGCAGTTTGCTCAGGCCGGGAGATACTCTGCCTGGGCCAGTGTGGAAAGCTTGAGGAGACCAGCTTTGACAAGCAGGCTTCCTCCTGGACAAAGCAAAGAACAGCCAGAACCAAGGGCAACAGCCACACAGACATCGAAATCCAATTAGGCTTATTACATCAGAAGTGTGTTTCACCCTGACCATAAAACAAGAGGGAAAAGGGAGCAACTGGGCCCTAGTGGGTAGCCTGTCTTTGAGATAAAATGCTTTTAAAAGTTAAATATTGGCAGGGCCTTCCCCCTTGCTAATAGCGAGCAGCACAAAATATCCAAGCCAGCTTTACAAGCTACTGTGAACTTTGTTATCTGTTATTATTTGGATTTTGAACAAAATTGATGGAGTAGGAACCAGTAGAGGAATCCTGTTTGATCTGGAAATTTTCGGTGGAGAGTCCAAAAGGTCGAAGAACCAAGTTCCCAAGATCTTTTAGTTTACCTGTAATGGAAAATGGAAAATTCAGATAAATATGGGGAATAAACAGAAGGAGGAAGACCCCAACTGATCCTGCCTTACTATCTGATTACAAAATATAAAGAGCATCTTGCTTTTAAAATTATGAACCCTTTAGCCCCTCAGCAATGTGGTCACTTTGGTGCCACTCACCCCCACACCCGTGCTTTTGTAGATGATCGTGAGGGAGCACCACTGGCTCCCTTTGGGAAAGCAAAGTTTCCTGTTCTAACTGGCCAGAACCAACAAAGGACACAGGCCCTGGGATGGATGATGGCCAAACTGACCGTTGTTCCTGGGGGGCTGAAAGTATCCTGCCAAGTCCCAGGGCCTGGTGCTGAGGGCGGCGGACCCTCCAAGTCTGTTCTTTGAGGAAAGCAGCAGCCACCTGCTGAATCTGATCCCTCTCAGATTTCTACCGAGCTTGGGTTCAGACTCAAGGGCCTCCTGCTTTACTAAGGAAAGCCTTAGCTTCTACACCAAACTTGTCATTTCTCAGGAAATGAGAAATGTCAAATGCTCTTGCTCATCTGACAGCACTGCCAACCTCAACAGTTCAGTCTCTTCTCCCTCGGATTCAGGCTTAACCCAGGTGAGCTCACATCCAACAGCCAAAACTGAGACACATGGTATAACCTAGGATTTTAATGCTGATTCTACATTTAAGAGTGCCATGGAATTTGTATGTCACAAGCTGGAGTTTTCAGGATTTTTCAGAGATTTACAGGGACTCATGGGGCAATAAGATGGAATATTTGAAACTAAGGGTGTTTTGGAAAATCTTGGCTGGGATAGGTGAATACACAGTTTCGACCCTTTCTAAATTGTTGTAATTTTTCTTGCAGGTCTGTTCCCAATGGAGAGGACAACGGGGGTAAAAGGGAAAGAAATCCTTAATCATCGGAGCTATAGGTTCCTTCCCACCATCCTGCTTGTTAGCAGCTTTCTCTGAGGCGTCCCACCTTGAAGTAAAGCCCAGGTAAAGAACTTCTAGACACACAGCCCTTAAACATCAAGGTCTTTTCTGATAATTCATGGAAAAAACTTTTGGTCTCAGTCTAGACTTAGACCCCAGAGCTCACCGTATTCTGGGGAAGCTCCCAGAACCCAGGCTGACCATTCTGCAGGCAGGCTTCCCCAGCCTAAACCTGAACACATAATGCTGAGCGTGCCCATCTGAGGAGAACTGCTGGCACAGTTCAGCCCTGCACACGGGTGCCGACTAGGGCATGGTCTCCAGCAGATGGATGCACAGGTAGGGGCCACAACCAGCACAGAGGAGGGGGCACCCTTGGTTAGGTGTGAGTTCCCCAGAACCCTGGCAGTCTGTTCTGGGGTTGAGGAAGGAGGACAGGGAGGGAACAAACATTTAAAGAGACGAGTAAAATGTCGCCACTGGCACAATCCCTGGCTCTCCTGACACGGAGGGAGTTAAGTGAGAATGAATCTCCAGGAGTCACATCACACTGCCTGAGACCGGCAGGGCCACCCTACACGAACAAGCCTCTGCTCAGGTCCCTATCCCTCCCCCTGCCCCTGGAAGGAGAGCCCACTGCAAGTCCATCTCACTGCAGAGCAAGCACTGAAAGCGCCAAATGTAAAGTATCTACTATGTGATGCAGCAGGAGCTCTGGAGTAAAGTTTATTCTCAGCTTCTGAGAAACTCTGTCTGGCAGGGTGACAAACACAGGACTAAAGTGGGCCCTGGGCAGAAGCTCCCCGGCCTGTGCAGGGGTGGCGAGACAGGCATCTCAGAAAGAGTGCACTTGGCAGTGCCCTAAGGTCCTGGCAGTTCCAGGACGCTGGTGTGCCACTGTGTTCCACAGGTGGCAGGGGGACAAGCCTTTCAGCTGCAGATGGAAAAGGACAGTTAGGACCTCTTGCAGGTTTCCACTTGGCCTGACTGGGGGAGGAAACTGCCTGCCACCATGAGCCTCGCATATTTTGCTTCTCTAGAGTGGCATGTGTGCAAACGTGCTTCTCTGGCCACAGGTGCCAGGGTGGCTGTGCTGCATGCCAGGGCTGTGCATCCCTGTCGCCTGCTGACGGAGCCCGACAGAGCCCGGCAGCGGCAGGTAAGGTACTCCCACAGGCAACTGTAGCTCCTCAGTGGCTCTGCTGGAACTTTCTCAGCACTAGGTCCTCGCAGCTTGTGACTTTCCCTAGCCAGCATCCCTCTCTCTGCCACGGGCACCGCCAGCTCTCTGCTCCACACAGCTTCTGCTCCCGCCCCTCCACCCACTCCTCCTACAGGTGTTCCCCTTATCAGTCTCTGGAACTTCTCATCTGACCCTGCTTCTCTCTCTGGGGACTCAACCTACATAAGGCGATCATTCTTCTTCTGTCCGTTCTCAGCCTTTAGAATATTCTACAATAGTTTTACTACATTATCTCCAGAACAGAACAGGACATGGGAAGTTCCACTTGCTCAATGAGACAATGGACACGAAGTGCCTGAGATAACTTATTAGCCACACACAATAAAAAAGTCTCCACATCAGAGAAGACCTGAGGTTACCAGACCTGAATTCAACCAACAGTCCTAAGTTTATGCGATGGCATCCTGCTGTGTGTGCTGGGGATGCAAAGACAGGAGAATCACTGCACCAGAATAAGCTGAGACGTGATGGGGAAGACGAGACACACACACAGAAGGCAGCTCAGTGTTAAGCTGAGATACAGAGTGCCAGGAGAGTTAGTAAGATTCCTCCCTGGACAAGCGGGGGGGGGGGGGGGGGGGGGGGGGATCTGGTCTTTTCTAAGAGTGTGCACAGGAATTCCCACCTAAGAACAGACAGGACCGCGGCCATCTGAGATGGAGGGAGTGGGCAGGGCAGGCAAAAATGGTTTAAATAAATGTATAGAGAAGGGAGGGCAAGGGCGAGCAGTGTGTCCAGTGGGCTCCAAGCTGGATGGAAGGGCACATCCTGGCAGGATGTGTTCTTATGAGCCAGGCCAGAGGTCTCTGGTTCTTGTGCCACAGGGAAGGTCACCGATGGCTTGAGAACTGAACTTTAAGGGTTAATAACACTGTGGCAAAGGGAAGAATGAATCAAAAGACAAGAGCCTGGGGACACCTGGGTGGCTCAGTGGTTGACCATCTGCCTTCCGCACAGGGCATGATCCCAGGGTCCTGGGATCCAGTCCCCCATCAGGCTCCCCATGGAGAGCCTGCTTCTTCCTCTGCCTGTGTCTCTGCCTCTCTCTCTCTCTCTGTCTCTCATGAATAAATAAAACCTTTTAAAAACAAAGAAAGAGTCTGGAGGGGATTCTGACAGAAAGTTAGTGCAGCATCATGGGAAAGAAGCCATTTATTCACTGAACAAACATTCGAATATCTATAATGTTGGGTAAAGAAGTTCTGAGGGATGCCTGGTTGGCTCAGTTGGCAGAGCACACAACTCTTGATCTCGGGGTTGTGAGTTCAAGCTCCAGGTTGGGTGTAGAGATTACTTAGAAATAAAATCTTAAGGGGTGCCTAGCTGGCTCAGTCGGTTAAGTGTCTGACCCTTGATTTCAGTTCAGATCATGACCTTAGGGTTGTGAGACTAAGCCCCATGTCAGTGCCCAGCACGGAGCCTGCTTAAGATTCTTTCCCTCTCCCTCTGCCCCTCCCCACTCCCTAAAAAAAGAACAATAATTAAAAAAATAAAATCTTAAAAAAAAAAAAAGCAGCTCTGAAATCAGACTGAGGCCAATGAGAACAGAAGGGAACAGAGCAAAACATTATGGTAGAACCAACAAATTTTTGGTTTATGAAGAATTCATCTTTTGCTGTTTATGGCAAAAGCAGAGAAACACCTTCAGTAGAGATGATGCTCATAAATATATATACAATCACACTGAGTTTTCCTGTTGCTGTTTAGAGTCAGGTTAGATGCTCAGAGACTAAGGAGCCTGCCTTCTGGTCCCTAAGACAGGATCATTTGCCAAATTAGCTTATCTGCCACCCTTTCCGCTGGCTGCCAAGTTCGACACCCTCCCCCCTATGAGGGCCGTACCCAACTGGATTTCCTAATTTCCATTTGTTGCAGATCTGGTACCATCACTCAGCCAGAATGTGTCAACATGTCCCTGACTTAGGATCTCCTCTGTGAGACTAGATTGCAGGCAAAGAGAAGAGTCCAAAACTGTGCTCAGACAAGAACGTTTAGGACTAGAGATTGATGCCTGTCACTGGATCCAGATTTGATAAATAATAGTTTCCATGCTTCCAAGCAACATGGTATCACAATAACCCACGGACTCATTATGTGTAACTGCTCTTTGGAGATACTAACTGTACAGTAGTCCATTTACCCTGAAGAGAGACAGGAATGCCATTTGTTAAGATCCCTGGGGTTTGGGCCCCATGGGATACACCTGAATCCTGACACCACATTTCCTCTTATGACGTAGGCCCTAAGCCACGCAAGCTGCCTCTTGCTTTCCTCTGAGCAAAAGGCTTATCAAGAGACAGCACAGGATATGAAAGAAAAAATTCACAGCCAAATCAAATGCCTACGTTAGCTCTTGGGTGAAAGTGGAGGCTGAAACAAGCCTTACCAAGAACTGTCAAAGAAGCAGGAGTCATTCCTCTGAGAGGAGCTGATGGAGTGACAACCAGGAAATGAAGCAGAAAGCAGGGCAGTGAAAATCTACACAGATACTTCCAGAGGGAATAACCACAGCAAGGAAGTGGTTTGGAGACACTAATGTGGCCAGAGTACAAAACACTGCATGTATAGTCTCTAATGAGGATTAGGGAGGGTGTTATGAAGAGAAATATGAAAAAAAAAAAAAAAAAACAAAAAAACCCTGGATTTCCAGGGTATCCACATATATGGCTTTAGCAGTTTTAAGAGTCAGTGACAATGTCAAGGCTTTCTTGTGACCCTGGGTAATGGAGCTGGGTCTAGGACCCTTTACTATGCAGAGCAGAGAAGCATGTCATGCACAGGAAGAGCCAACAGAATGTGTCCAATATTTGCCAAGATAATGAACAAGTTACTCCTAAGCATCCTTATGTAGTTCTTGATCATGGCATCGTACAAGATGGCATTCTTAAATCAGTTCACAAATGTGTGCTCATTAGGTTGCTAATGGCCAGGAGTGAACTCTGGAGAAACTTTAGGAATCAGGAGAGCAGAAATATGTCTCAAGAGATTATAAGGAGATAATAATACAAATGGAAGACCTGGGCTGGATGGTGATCAAGGCCCAGGTGTACGCCAGAGCAGCTGGGCAGGAAGCAGTGTGGGAAAGGATTCTGGAGCTGTGTCCTGCTCCTTGTCTCTGGTTCCTTTGGGGGAATCAGTGAATTTCAAGTTGTGGCTCTAGATTTTCTAGGTCAGGACAGGAACCTGGCAGCTCTTGGTTATGGTAAGAAGAGTAGCATCTCATGGAACTGTTGGAACACAAGCTATACCTGCTACTGGGACATAATGCCACCACCCTAGGACTTGATAAATGGTGACAACCTACAGTGAGCTGACTCAATTTCTCCAGTGACACCTTGTCCAAATAAACACCAGAAATGGAACACAGCAAGGAATCGATGGCCACAGAGAGGTGTCTGCAATCTCAAGTCTAGTACATTCTCAAATATCTTTTGCTTTTTTCTCTGCTGCAGCTACAGCACAAAGAGGGAAAGGTAAAACTCAGTGACCTGCTGCTTCTGCTTAGTGACCTCTGCTTCTCTCTCAGAGCAGAACGGCTGACCACTCCTGGCTGCATCCCTGCGATGCACCTCCCATGATGCTGCTCCCATGCAGCAGTCACACCCCTCACAGTGGAGGATAAACTCAAGTATGCACCAGAAAACACGTAGAGGGGTTGTCAGAACTGAGTGCTGCGTTCCACCGCAATCTCTGATTCAGAAGGACTGAAAATGTGCGTTTTGAATGAGTTCTCACGTGAAGCTGGTCTGAGCAATGCATTCTGAGAACCAGCCCCAAAAGATACCTTGCTTTCATAGCTGTTCAGTGGAATCTTGATCAGAGAAGCCTGATATTAAAAACTAACTGGGGATACCTGTCACTAGTGATCAGTGGGACAGGCTGCCCAGGCAGAGTGTCTCTTTCACATTTTGTGAAAATACACAATCCCATTCTTTTTTATTTGCAACCAAGGCTTATTCAGAGATCTATATGAGCATCATCATCTGGCCTCCAAGTACACATCTCTTGCTCTCCTGGCATAGCTACCAATATGAGGCTCACCTCACCACTCCCTGTGTATAGAACCTAACCCCAGGAAGGCTCTCATCTGTCTCCCCAAGGTTAAACAGCCATGCTTCTGAAGATGCTCCTGAGGGCAGAGCAGTACACTAAAGATCTGCCCTCAGTTTCCTCCAGCTGAGCAGAGGAGCTTCAGGGATTCTGAAAATATCTCATCTGAAAGTGTTTTTACTGTTTACCTATGTGGAAAAAATTTAATGCTGTGAAACCAAAACAGGAAATAAATTAGATATAGCTACTCATAAGGCTGTGCCTACCATCCAAATCTGATTTCAAATTTCTATGTTCCTCAAACTTGCCTGGTTATTCTGATTATAAAAATGCTATACATTTGAATCATACAAATAAAATACCACTCTTTGTTTTCTACATTGTGGTTTCATGTAAGACTTTTTTTTCTTTAACTAGCTGTTCTAATTTGGTGTAATCATATAAGGTTTTTTTTTTTTTTTTAAAGATTTATTTATTCATGAGAGTACAGAGAGAGAGAGAGAGAGAGGCGGAGACACAGGCAGGGAGCCTGATGTGGGACTCAATCCTGGGACTCCAGGATTGCGCCCTGGGCTGAAGGCAGGCGCTAAACAGCTGAGCCACCCAGGGATCCCCATATAAGGTGTTTTTTTTTTTTTTTTTTAAAAAAAAAAAAAGGGATCCCTGGGTGGCGCAGCGGTTTGGCGCCTGCCTTTGGCCCAGGGCGCGATTCTGGAGACCCGGGATCGAATCCCACATCGGGCTCCCGGTGCATGGAGCCTGCTTCTCCCTCTGCCTATGTCTCTGCCTCTCTCTCTCTCTCTCTCTCTCTGTGACTATCATAAGTAAATAAAAAATTTAAAAAAAAAAAAAGATCTATTTAAATAAAAAAAGTGAAAATCACTAGATTTAAGCAAAGCCAAATAAATAGGGCATTGATCACTTGTACTACCAGTCACTTAAAAAAAAGCTCTGAGCTTCCTGGGGTGCTCTGCCTAGCACCACTAACCATCCCCCAAATCCTTTCACTGTTTAAATTTCCTGGCTTATTACAGCCATGGAGCTAATCTTTCCAGAGAAAAAGACTAAAGGAAACACTTCAGTTGCTGACCTCTTTCCTCAAATCTGAAGCCAACCTGATTAGCAAGGACTGCAGCACTATGATGGACGGCCACTATGGGTCTCCACTCTTGTTCTAATGATATTTCTAAATGACAGGCTAGGAAGGGAGGAGCAAGATGTTTAAGTGGGTTCTACTCCCTTTGTTATTTAAATTAGGATTCCCCCCCCCCCCCCATCATGGAGGCAGCTACAGGGTTCTTCTTTCCAACAAAAATGCAGTCAAGTTACTGAGAAAAGAAAAGCAAGTCAAAGATTATTGAACAAATCTAAATAAAAGCCCACTTTGTTAAATAATTACCTAACTTCGTAAATGCCAATGACAAATGGTGTTGAGCAGTTTTTCAAATCTTTAACTGCCGGTTTTTCAGCAGAAGCCAGCATCCTTGGAGAAACCAGCACTAAAAATTGTGCAGTCCACTGCAAAAAACTTGCTCAGAATATTTAAGGGGTGACATTATTTTGCAGAATGAGTAGCATCCAAGGCTCTCTTAGCATGTGAAGCACAGTTACATCATCTGTATCAGGGAGGGAAGAACTCCAGAAAGCTTTTGTGGGGCTGGGATTCCACACAGGGTCATTCTCTCTTTTAGGCTCTCTGATGGTAGGGAACACCTAAAGGCAAGATCTTATTCATGGTCCTTATACTTAGAAGATAAAGAGAAGATAAAGCCATTCACACTATTTATGTGTAACAACAAACATATTATTTACCAAACAACTTAAACTGCTTAAGTCTGATCAGAGGAGAATTCATTACAGAAGCAAAGGAGAATGAACTCAACTTGAATATTTCAAATGGAGAGAACAATATAAGTAAAGCCCAAAGCCATGGAGATAGAAACTAGCTCATGAGACTTTAGATGGACTGAGCCAGGCAGGCAGGGAGAAATGAAGTTTTGATTCCATCTAAAATTGACAATGGCTGCAAGATTCAGTTTATATACATCCTTTTACGGTTTCATACTGGCTCAAAAAAAAAAAAAAAAAAAAACCGTCTAAGGGTCTCCTCCAAGTCTACCAGAGCCACCCCAACATCATCTCTTTCAGCATGAAATATGGCTCAGTTAAGTACAGATACTGTCTTTTTTCTAAAACCGAGTCCTTGTTAGTATAGGTAGAAAATGCTCTTTTCCTTCTCCTTTGAAGAAAGAGCACCTCCAAAATAATTTTTCTGCTCAAACATGGTGTCATATTTAAATATGTAAATTAGGGAAAGAGCCTGTTTTGGAAAAACTGGAGAAGGCTCCCGAAGTCTCCCCAACTCTCAAACAGTTCTCAGCAGAG
This sequence comes from Canis lupus familiaris, assembly GCF_011100685.1. Classification (NCBI taxonomy): domain Eukaryota; kingdom Metazoa; phylum Chordata; class Mammalia; order Carnivora; family Canidae; genus Canis; species Canis lupus. Next base: position 51,499,754 of record NC_049225.1, read on the forward strand.
GCCAGAGGGTTGTGGACTGTCTAGGTTTAATGGCTTTTTCTTAATCAGCTCTGCTAGCAGAGTGACTCTTTGGAAAATATGTTCTCATTCTCTAGATATGATACCTGAAGGCCATAAATGGCCAAGTTCAATTTATTTTAAGGTTTTTCCTTTATGCCCATGTGATTGCAATATATTATATTCAACCCACATGGTGGATTTAGAAAATACTCATTTCAAGGAGGAACCAAACAAATCTTGAGCAGGGAAATATCAGAGAGAGATTATGCTGGACAGGCCTCAGTCCAGGAACCATTACTCCCCTTAGCCAAGCAGACTGTTCATGAGAGGGCTTCTGATTCCAACTATAAAATGTTCTGACAAATATAAGAACTAAACCATGAGTCCATCTGTCCTATGCTCTACTTACAGTCTTCTGTTCCTCTATCTACTCCAAACTTGCCCTTCGTGTCTTCTCAAACACTCTCAATTCCATTTGCAAAACAAACATTCCCTTGTTTCTGACATGGTTTGCATTTGCAATAGCTGTATTCTAATGAAATTTAAAACTTAAGTCATTTACTCAATGAAGAAACTCAATTGTTTTCATGAGATTCATGATCTGAAATAGAGGTTAGTGGGATCCCAGGTTGAATTATATTTGCATTCTTGAAGTGGGCAAAGTTCTCAGGAAAAACAAAATAGAAGTTTAGTTCTTCAAAAGCTGACATCCATCCTCTCTAAACCACTCTAAACCTTCTAGAGTCAAAGACAGCTCAGACCCTGCTAGCACCATGGTTATAGCTCACAAAACAAATGAAGGGCCTCAAAGCTATTTCTAACTGTGTTCTCCTCCAGCAAAAAGTACCAAATCCTGCTTTCCCTCACTCCGCACCTCCTAGCTACTAGAGTCATGAGAAAGAAAGAGAAGCAAACTTACCTAACATCTCTGCCTTTAGCCTTTCATTACGTTCTTCAATCTGCTTAGGTAATCTCTGAGGGGAAAAGAGGAGAAACAAGGGTTGGTGAAAAATCTTTTGACTTTATTTTCAATCTGAAAAACAAAAACTTAATGTGAAAGTCAGATCAGGTGATGTACATATATATGATCCTATTAAATACAGAAAAAAAAAGTATTTGTGAGGGAGCTACACAAACACAGGAGCCTTGTTCAGTTCACTGCTATATTCCCAGTTCTGGGCACAGTGGCCTGGGGAGGACCTCTATAAAAATCTGATAAATAGGGATCCCTGGGTGGCGCAGCGGTTTGGCGCCTGCCTTTGGCCCAGGGCGCGATCCTGGAGACCCGGGATCGAATCCCACGTCAGGCTCCCGGTGCATGGAGCCTGCTTCTCCCTCTGCATGTGTCTCTGCCTCTCTCTCTCTCACTGTGTGCTTATCATAAATAAATAAAAAATTAAAAAAAAAATCTGATAAATATATAGACAAAAACATTTCTGAAAGAATACATTCCAGATGTTTACAGTTGTATTTTTAGGTGGTGGGATTATGGGTCATATATCTTTAAATTTTTTGGCTGATTTGTATTCTTTAACTGGAAGTCCTTTCTTACTATAATCTAATTTGTTGAAAATGGTCAGATCAATATTGGATGTTCCTAAATGATCACCAAATTCAAGGTTTTCAATCTTGGCACTACTGATATTCTAGCTAGGTAATTTTTTGTTGCAGGGGGGAGAGAGGCGGGGGCTGTCTTGTGCATTATAGGAGGTTTAGAGGATCCCTGGCCATTATATGCTAAGAGTATCACTCTAGCCAAGACAATCAAAGTGTCTCCAGATATTGCCAAACATCCCTGGAAACCAAATCATCCCACTTGAAAACCACTGATCCAGGTTAGAGTCTCATATGGCTGCTTTTAGTTCTGTAACTGGCCCTAAGTACTTGCAATTTTAATAACCCAGATATAATAATTCAAAATAAAATAAATTCTTCATGCACATAACAACTAATATAAAAGGCTTCCTTTTACAAGGTTTAAAACTAATGTGATCACAATAGAGAGGCCACCAAGAATTTGGCCAAGATTTTAAGAACTCTATTCTCTTTCCTTGTTTCAAATTTAAGTAAATCCTACCACGCTTCAGAGATGTCAAAAGTCAAAGGATTAAATCTGGTTTCAAAATGCTTATGTGTTTTAATGATCCAAACCAGTCTGTCTTCTATTATTCCATTTCTAGATAAATAAATAATCAGTTATTAGTAAAGGAGTTCATCTCAAGTGTGTGTAAAAACAAAACCCAAACCACCTAAGACATTAATGCAGAGCAATTAGTCAATATTTCTCAGGTCTGAAATGAGTGGGAAATCCTAAATAGCAGAGGCTCAAATGCTCTCAGCAGCCACATAGGATACGTAAATAAGGAAAGGATTCCACGTTATGGGCAACAGAGAGTGATGTGGTCAGTGGTGAGCTGGAGAATTCCAGGTGAATGCCAATACACAGCAGTTCAAGAAGGACCCAGAACGTCTACATCTATGTCCCAATTTTTTAAAAAAAGATTTTATTTATTTATTGAGAGCGAGCAAGCGAGCGGCAGAGACACAGGCAGAGGGAGAAGTAGGCTCCATGCAGGAAGCCTGACGCGGGACTCAATCCTGGGTCTCCAGGATCACGCCCTGGGCTGAAGGCAGCACTAAAGCCACCCGGGCTGCCCCTATCTCCCAATTTTTAAGAAGAATCTGATTTAGATTTCCATCTAGTAAAATCTTCTAATTTTTAAATGCTGGTTTCAATTAAAAACAAAAACAAAAAAAGTTTGGCTTAAATAAAACAGATCTGTAGCTTCCCTTCCCCCTTGTCTGCTGGAGGCCTGTGATCTGTGTTGTGGGCTGGTGTTCATGACACCCCTCTCCATCCTGATGGCTCTCTGAAAAGTCTGGCAGTGAAGAAATCTGTTTAATGAAGTCAGTGTTTGTTGAATTTATTTGAACATCCACTATATTGGGGGCAATAACACTTACACATCTGATTCTGTAGCATATCTTTTAGAGTATATGCTGCTCTGCATCTTAAGAGATAAAGAGTACGTTAAAGCTAGATGCACAGATCTGGAGTTAAAAAAAATTAATTTGTAATTTTTTTTAAAAGATTTATTTATTTTAGAGAGAGAGAAAGAGTATGGGTAGGTGAGGCAGAGGGGGTAGAGAGAGAGAAAGAATCTCAAGCAGACTCCCCGCTAAGGGTGGAGCCGGAAGTGAGGCTCAATCTCCTGACCCTGGGATCATGACCCCAGCTGAAATCAACAGCTGGATACTCAGCCAACTGCATCATGTAGGTGCCCCTGGAGTTAAAGTTTTTAAGGGGAGAAAACCAGTAACATTTAGCTAATTGACAACAGACATAAAAATATTATGACATTTATTAAAAGCAAAACCTGTAGTGCCATGGACAAGAGTAAGAGTAATTTTAATGTAATAGGGCTAATCTGGAATATATTTAATTGGAAATAGGCTGGCCATATGATAGTAAATAGAAACTTGGCGACTGAAAAGGATGGGCAGAAAACCAGAAGTTTATTACCTGTAATACTTACCTTTAATACTGAGACTCATTTTGGACTAAACTGTACAATTATAGTGCAAAAGATTTCCTTAGTCCAACAATGAAACAGTTCTTATTAATCCTATAGATTAAAGGTTTGCACAATTAAGGCTTACAGAGTGGAAATTAAATTGTACATGGTCACAGAGGGTCTGTGACCACCACTTCAAAGTTAGATCTCCCATATATTTTGTTAAGCCCTTAAAAATATGTAAATGGAAAAAAATATATAAATGGAAGGTAGTTGGGTCCCAAAGGATTACTTAAGATTCAATGAGTAGCAACACAGGCACAAGAATAAAAAATATTTTTTAAAAATTAGGTTTACCATGCAGGCTTCTCTTGCTTGATATACTGATGGATCTTTTTCTAATATGGATTTATAGTCCTCCAGGGCTTCATCTAGCTTGTCAGTTTTTTCGTACAACTCCGCTCTCCTCAATATTGCCCTGATATAGTTGGGGTTTAACTGAATTGCTGTAAAAAGAGAAGATATCATTGTTATCATGAAGAAAAAGGGCCTGCACATCCCCAGCTATATTGTGTTTCTTTATTAACCATCCTCCAAGGGTCTAAAAGGAAGAGTCATTTGTCAAATGCTACAGCTGGCACTGGCAAACATTTTCTGTAAAGGGCAAGATAATAAATATTTTCCACTTTGCAGGACAGACCATCTCTGTCACAACTACTCAATCCTGCTTCTGTAGCACAAAAGCAACCACAGATGATGTATAAGTAAATCAAGATGGCTGTGCTCTAATAAACCTTTGTTTATGGATACTGGACTTGGAGTTTCACATAATTTTCCTATGTCACAAAATATTTCTCTTTTGATTTCCAAGCATTTAAAAATGTAAAAGCCATTCTTAACTCATGCACTATAACACAAGCAGGTGGAAGGCTGGATATGACTTGTTGGCTGTAGTTTACTAAATCCAGGTCTATACCCAAAGTCCTATTTTCACATACTTGCCCTTCATCTAGTTCAGAACAGGCCAGAACACGGAGCCCATGTGTATGGTGCAGAAGTGAGAGAGAATCTGAAGGTATAAATTAAGAGTTAAGGGGAAACCATTTGGTGGCAGACTATCATTCTCTTTTTCCTAGGCCTCGACAAGTGAGCTTATGCCGTGACTACTGAGGTTACATTTTTAGCTAAAACCTCATTGTTCCTTCAGACTTCTATTCCAACACCTTAAGGTCACCAGTGCATAATATCCTTTATTTTATCAGCGATGACTGTCCTAAAAAACCCCTGGGCCAGGTTTTAGATCAACTATACTGCATTTCTCCTATTCCTTTTAATTGTTTATTTTTCTGTCAAAAATCAAGGTCATGGCTCTAGAACTTTTTCCTTCAAGTAATATATTCAATTTTTATTCATATCTGTTTTCAGTAACTATTTCTTTACTACCTAATAGATGTACCTCACCAGTGTATCTCTGGAGTATAGTGGTAAACAAGACAGACAAGGTCCTCCGACTCATGAAGCTTTAAGCTATTCTAATAGGCAAAAAGCAGACAGCATACAGATATGTCATTTCAGACTGTCACAGTGCTCCACATAAAAATAAAACAAGATAAGTAAATGCAAATGAAGGGGGAAATAAGGTAACCTCAGAGAGTGGTCAAAGACAGTGAAAAGGGAATATCTGAGGGAGAGCAGCCATTTGAAAGGAGTGTACCAGAAAGAGGGACCAACAAGAGTAAAGGCTCTAAAACAGTAATGGCATCGGCATGTTAGTGACAAAGTTCAGGGCTGGGGAAGGGGTAAAACTGAAGATACACACAGACCAGATCATGGAGGCCTTGTTGGCCAGGGAAAGGAGCTGATACTTTTTCCTAAGTGTGATGAGAAGCCACTGGAATGGTTTCAAGTAGACAGACTAAAGGCATCATCTAATTTACAGTTTTAAAAGATCCCTCTGGCCACAGCATGGAGGGCAAGAATGAAAGCAGTGAGGCAGCTGGCAGGCTGCTGCAGTGGTCCAGATAACAGAAAATGTTGGCTAAGCTGATAATTGTGGAGAGGGATTGAAAAGGCCAGACTGAGTATATGCCTTTGAATTAGAGCCCATAGGACATGCTAATTCATTTAACCATGTGGAATGAAAGAGAATAAATGAGTGGATGGTAATGCCACTTTTAAGAATGGAAAAACCAAACTATAAGTTGTTTATGGGTATGTGGGAGAGTGGACTGAGGAGGTCTCAGTCTGTTCTGGGCACCTCAAATCTTCAGTGCTTAACCAGACATCCAAGAATCTTAAGATGTCAAGTTTGCGACAGGATACAGGGGTCCAGACCAAAGGGAAGAGCTGAAGATATAAACTCCAGCATACAGATGGCATTTAATGTTTAAGAACTGGATGATATCACATAAGGAAAATTTATAGAGAAAAAAAAAGAAGAGGGCCCCATGTGTGATTAAGACCTAGCAACTTTAAAAATGTCAAGAATGATTGAGACGCCAGCAAAACTAAGAAGGAATAGCCAATGAAACAAACAAACAAACAAAAAAGAGGAATGATACAGTGTTATTAAATGCATTGGGAAGGCACGTAAAAAAGAGAGGATAGAGAAGCAACTATTGAGTTGAGCAAGATCAAGTGGTGGATGACCTTTACAAGTGAAGTTTCCCAGTGCTATGGATGGAACAGAAGCCTAATGGATGTGGAATGAGGAGAGAATGGGAGAAGACAAAATAGACACAGCAAGGACAGATAATTATTGTGATGAAGAGGGTCAGAGAAATGGTACAGTAGTTAGTGGGGGATACTGGTTCAGGAGAAGGTTTTCTGAAAGAAGAACCCAAATCCCATAACATTTCAACTTTACATGCAGTCAACCTCCCCTTAGTCTCGTACATCATCTTCTCTTAAAATATTCCCAACTGCAATATCATAATATCCACAGGAAAAGTTCTCCAGTGACCTCTACTACATCTTTTTAAAAAACTCAACCCCCTAGTTTACATTTTAACCCAGACACTGCCTCCTTTTCAACTAGTGGATAAATTCTAATAATGCAAATATATATTGAAGAGAAAGAACTTGTCCCAAGATCACTTTATAAAAACCTCTAAAATCAACACAACACCCTAACCATGTGATTTTTCTTTCCTGATCCATGTAAAGAGAATGAACTTAACTTTATGCCAAAACCAAAATGTCTAAGGTGAGTGACATTAAATACTAATATTAAATATTATTCCACATGACTAGTGCTAATGAGCTCCAATATGACCTCACAAAGACGCTGTTAAGTCTTATACCAAGAAGGTTTATGAACTGAGTGAGCCATACATATGTATCTGGTGTGGGTAGGTAGTAAACCATACTACTGTCAATGGTTTTGTCTATGAGTACAATGTATACAGCTAATAATGACTATGTTTAAACACATGAATATTAGTTTAAGCAAATCCAAAAACAAATCTCGAAAACACTTTGCTTCCTCTCATTTTTATACCCCTACACTTTGAGGTACAGCTGGAAATGAACTTTTTCCTGGTGTATGCCCTGCTAATCACGCTTAAAAGGCATTTTCTCATGATTTGGTTACAGAAAAAGGTCTAAACATCAGTAACTTGTTCCTAATTTAAACACTTCTAACCCACACATCTCACACAAAATAAGGTTGAACACCTTCTTCTCTCCAAACAAAACAGCACATTCAGAATTAGTTCCAGCCCAACATATAATAGATTAAAAGTACTTCGCTGGATTCAAAGGTACTAACAGTTTCATTCAGATATCAAGAAATACCAAATATCTCCAAGAAAGCCAGAAATAAGGTGATTAATTAATGTAAAGAAAAAAAAAAGAGGAATTCATGCCGAGCATGAGTAGGACTAGATAACATACAAAGTTCTTTCCAATTCTTTAATTTTCTCAGAGAAAATATTATCCAAAGATGGAAAAAACTGGAAAAAGAAATTACAAAAACTAGTAATTTTCTAGGAATTCCTAAGAGTAGTAGGATGCAAGGAAAAGTGTGTTCTCCAAACCAAGCTGGTCAGAAAGGCAAGACAATGGTCAGGCCTATCTGGAAACCTTTGGGGGAAAAAACCAAAACCAACCAACTAACAACCCAAAAGTGATCCTATGGCTGGGAGTGTCTCTATAAGTTGGTGGGACGAAGAGACTGTAATGAAACTCAGGTATGAGAGAGCAAAGTCTTGGTTCACTGTTTGGAACTTGAAGAGATAATTAAAATGATGGCAAGTGGGTCTGGAAGAATTACTGCATGTGAAGAGAGTCCCAATTTCCTAACAGAAGCTGCCCCTCCGATAGCCGCCCCCCTCTCCACAAACACACAGATCCAGATGCCCTAGCAACAGCTAAGAGCTTCAATTTCAATCCCCAAGGAAAGTAATTTAGACACTACATACAAGTAAATTCTGTTCCATGAGTTCTGTTGCCAAGGCAGCTTTGAATTTTTCTTCACATATTCACTAATACAGGGTAAACTGACAGAACTTTCCATTTAAAAGTGTGTTTATGCTAAGATGACTACTATACAGTACTTCTAAGAAGGCTGAACTATAAAGCTTCTTCTTTCAAAGTCCCAGAGTAAGGGATACACATGTACAAGTAGAGTTGACCATTGAACAATGCAGGGGTTAGGGGCGCTGACCCCCAACCCCCATGCAACCAAAAATCCACATATACTTTTTGATCCCCCAAAACTTAACTAATAGCCTACTGTTGACCCAAAGCCTTACCAGGAACAGTTGATTAGCATGTTATATATATTATATACTATATTCTTATAGTAATAGAAGCTAGAGAAAAGAAAATGTTAAGAAAATCATAAGAAAAGATACATTTAGAGTTCTTTACTGTATTTATTGAAAAAAAAAATCCACGTATAAGTAGACCTATGCAGTTTAAACTCGTGTTGTTCAAGGGTCAACTACACACATTTGACTGACTCTATTTGCTCAGCTGAGGTAATGCTTATATGTTAACATATAACAAGATTAAAAAGTTATACCTTTGTTGCAGTCACTGATGGCCATCTCTTTCTTGTCCTAAAAGGAAATAAAACATTATTATGTGTCACCCTAGTTCAATCTTAATGGCCCAAAGGCTCAATGACATAAGCTGATCATTAATAACTACTTATAGAGATACACAGTACTCTTAAAAGAAATCACATGAAAACACGAATGTTACTTCCAACCTAAAATTCAAAATGTGACAGCTCTGAAGTGAAAGCTTCCTAGCAACAAATTATTCAAGTAGTTTCTTCCTAACATCTTTAAAGACTGTTGCAACTGATCTATTAAATTTGCAAGGCACTTCGCATTAGAATGCTGATATTGAGAAAAAATTATCAATAAGCAGAGCAAATGACTGATATATGAATAACTGTTCATAATTCCCCTCTCTGGCTAGCTGTTGTATTATCACACCCAAACTGGTATCTTCCACAAAGTATACAGAGGGCCCATTAGAGACACGGAGTGGCTTGTCATTAGTCTGCTACAAAAATTTTTTTTAAGATTTTATTATTTATTTGAGAGAAAGAGAGCCAGCAGGGGGAGAAGAGGGAGATAATCTCAAGCAGACTCTGAGATCATGACCTGAGCAGAAACCAAGAGTCAGACAGTTAACTGACTTGATGAGCCACAAGGCACCCCTTGGTTGTAAATCTTAATTTCTCCATTGATACAAAAATACAAAATGATTCATGAAATAAGATATCTAATTTACCTCACTGAATCTAGAAGCATGGGAGAGTGAGAAGAACATTGGATGCCAAAAGAACTAGACTGTAATTCCAGCTCTAACACTAGCCTACTATTTAACTCTTCAAGCTCTAAAATGTCTATTCTCCCCCCAATTATAAGTTTTCTACCATATTACAGAAATATGAATTCAAATAAATGTTCAAAACTGGGTGGCTCAGTCAATTGAGGATCTGACTCTTGATTTCAGCTCAGGTCATGATTTCAGTGTCATGAGATCACCCCATATCAGGCTTTACACTCAGCAGGGAATATGGTTGAGATTCTCTCCATCCCTCTGCTCTTCCCCTTTCTCACATACACACATGCACTAATAAAGAAATAAATATTAAAACAACAAAGAATAAATGTTCAATACTTCCCATAATGGCTACTATTGAAAATATTAATATTTTGTACAATATTTCAGAGCAATGTCTAACAAATTGATTTTTAGAATTCATCCAAAATTCCAGGTGGGGAATGATTATCTAATGGGTACTGCATTTCCTTTTGCAGTCATGAAAAAGTCCTGGAACCAGACAGTGGTCATGGCTGTAAAATATTGTCAACACATTTAATACTGAATTGTATAGTTTAAAATGGTTACAATGGTAAATTTTATATCATTTGCATTTTACCCATAGCAAACAAAAAAGGATAGAGTGATATGGGAGGCACTAACTATATTATATCTCTTCCAATGTTCATCATTAACAATTCACATATTAAAAACTCTATGAAGTTCTGTAGTAAAGAAATCTGTGTAACTTTGGGTAACTCAGTATTTTTCCAATTTACCATATTCCTATAAATCTAAGACAATTTCATATTTTTAAAGTTTCTGAAACAGCAAATCTTTACAACTTGTATGTACAACTGTTGTGGTGATATTCTTTGTGCTCCTAAGAGACCCACTAAGTTGCAGTACATCCTCTCAATAATCAGCCTCTGCAGATCAAGGAATCTGGTATTTTACTGCAGAACCCTTTATTTAAGGTCATAGTCTACTAACCTCTCAGGGGACCCAGGTGTCTGTTGCTAAGAGTGGTAGTCTCCAAAGTGCCTATTTGCCATCCTTTCATAACTTATATAAGTTATAACACACACATACACACAAACAGAATATATAGAACATATAAGGACAGTTTTTAAAACTTAGGGCCTATACTTTTAGGGCTTCATGTGCTCTTGTGCAGCCATTCTTAGAGCTGAAACTCTGTCCTAACTCCAGTTTGCCTTTTCTCTCCAGATGTGAAATGTAAAGCTTGGCCGCTGTCACTCAGTCAGGGATGCTGAGCCTGCAAATGTGCCTTTCAGAAATTCTTGTTAAAGCAGTTGACGCACCACTCCTTGAAAAACTCAAAATATGCTCCTTAAATCACTTCAGTGTATTAATCCTGCAAGTTTTTGTCTCTAATAATAGAATCTTTTTAAAACATTAAGAGTACAATTTAAAAGAATAAAAGAAAACAAAACATGCACCAACACTATCCTTTGTACAGGAAACAGTCATAGAACAACTCTCTTTTGAGTTCTCCTCGGATGTGACAGACAAAAGACCAGCAAGACCATACACTTTCCTAATTCAAGAAAACTGGTCAATTATGTGAGCTCAACCCAGGCAGTATCAATAACTTGGCAACTGTGGAAACAAAGAATTCCAAGTACCAGAAGCCAAACGGGATGATGCCTTTTCTTTGAAATTGAAGATATCCCAGATCTCATTTCACAATGACAATTTCCAGTCTGAGAATGTGGCCAGCCATCTCCGAGAAGCAAAAGCAAAAGATAAGATTGTTCCAGCTAAGTGTGAATTCAGATCAGTGGTAGAATATATTAATGAATATTGTTCTAAGTAAACTTAAAAAATTATTTCTTCTCCCATTCACACGAATAACTCTAAAAACACTTCACCTTAGAAGCTGAATCCAATAATAAAATATTTAAACATACAAAAAGATCCCCCTTTCCTCAAATCCAATTATTCAAGTATTCCCCAGCCCACTCCCTTTTTTTAAAAAAAAAATTCTGGTCATCAAAAGTGACTTTGGTAGAGGCACTAGAGAATTTCATGTAACAAGAGAAAGTGACATAAATATCTGTTCTAAACAAACAAAAAAACCACTTAACCCAATCTTGATTGTGCTTTGTGGTTGCTTAAAGGTATGCTAAACAACCTACTCTTGGTGCTTTGGATATAAATAGCCATAATAAATAAATAAGTGGTAATGTTTTTTTCAAAACTCACATTTCAATCCATTGAAACCATGTTGAATAGTCCATAGGAATAGCAGACAAATCAACACCGAATCTAACTTTTGATTTTATTTATTAAAAGATTTTATTTATTTGACAGAGAGAGCATGCGAGAGCTCAGGCACTCAAACATGTTGGGGGAGGGACAGAGAGGGGGAAGCAGACTCCCACTGAGCAGGTAGTCCTGCAGGGGATTCAATCCCAGGGTCCTGGGATCATGACCTGAACTGAAGGCAGACGCCTGACCAACTGAACTCCCCAGGCACCCAAAATCTTAGTTTTAACACTAATATGGCACAAAACAAATACAACTGCACTCTCCTCTACATTAACTGTTATGCTAGGTCTCAATCCTTTGGAAATACAAAATGTTTTTGAACTTTCCCTAACACCTATTCTACATTTAGGAGCACCTCTCATCCCAACTGTTGGACATTTCTCCCTGTGTCCATACTTTTGACAGAAAATCAGAATCCTAGCAATAAGCATTTTGAAGTTCAGAGTTTTAATCGGTGTTTCCCTCTCTTTGAGTCTTTATCTAGAATTCCAGAGGCCTAAAATAAGCAGGTGCAGCTATTCTAGGACACGTACTACTTGACTTTTTGCTTCATTAACCTGTCCTAGTTTGGTGGAGACTTTGTCAGCCTTCCTTCCTCCCATGAAAGTGTTCAAACAGCTACTCTAATAAGAATGTTGGCAGCAGTAATCTGACTCAAGTTTTTCAAGAATACTTTTCTATCTTCCATATGACCTTTACATCAGGGAAATACATGGGCAGGAAAAGGGAGGCAGCAACTTTAAGCCTCTATGCTAGGTTTTTTTTTTTTAAAGATTCTATTTTTAAGTAATCTCTACATCTACTGTGAGGCTCAAACTCACAACCCCAAAATCAAGAGTTGCAGCTCCTCTGCTAGTTTTGAGATAGAAGCTACCCTGGGCACCGAGGTGGCTGAGAGAGGTAAGCATCTGCCTTCAGCTCAGGTCATGATCTCAGGGTCCCAGGACTGAGTCCAACATTGGGCTCCCTGCTCAGTGGGGGTGGGGGGAGGTCTGTTTTTCCCTCTCCTTCTGCCCGCTCCCCCTCATGCTCTCTCTCTCAAATATATAAATGAAATCTTAAAAACAAGAGAGAGAGAGCGGGAGAAGCTACCCTATGAAAACACTGTATGTAAGTTCATGAGCTTCTTAAACAGGTGAAAGATACATACCTGTTTCATCCTTGCAGCAGCTCTATTTGAAAACAGAATAGACCTGTCTTTCTGGAAGCAGGATGGGCACATCTGAAGGGCTTGACTATAAGAACTCTCAGCTTCTATATAATCTGAGAATAAGGTAAAAGATGAGAGGTCATTATGATTTTATTCCTCATATTACTGTATTCCATAGTATCTCAGAATACATAGCTTTCCATTCACAGAACAAAGGTCTCAAGTAGAATGTTCTGTATATTTAACTTTCACTTGGCTTATCAATTTAGTAAGCAATACTGAAAAGGGATTAGAGAACTGGACAGATGAAAGAGACTAAAGTCTGGGATTAATGGCTTGGGATAAAGAAAAAAATTCTATGTATGTATTTTCATTAAAGATGCTGTGCTTTCATGGAGACAGCCTGGCCAAAACTGCTTCTCTAAAATGTTTGGAGATATTTTATGGAGGTAAAAGCAACAATGTAAAAATCAGTGGTTGACTAAAAACCTTAGAAGAGAAAATGATGATAATTTTATTTATTTATTGCCACACACAGAATTATGGTAGGGGCACTAAAAGAAAATTGTCTGTTCACTCCTTTCTTAGGTTTGAAATATTTAACACTAAAATACAAAGAAATATGCTTTCAAAATAAAAACCATTAGATTTGTGTTTTTTTTAAAGTTTTATTTATTTATTCATGAGAGACACACAGAGAGGCAGAGACATAGGCAGAGGGAGAAGCAGGGTTCTCGCAGGGAGCCTGATGTGGGACTCGATCCCAGAACCTGGGATCATGCCCTGCGCCAAAGGCAGATGCTCAACTGCTGAGCCACCCACGCATCCCAGAATCATTAACTCTTAGGGGAAAAGAAAAAAAGTGATGACTGCTAAATCGGATATAAGAAAAAAAATTTTAAGTCTAAAAAATTACTAGGGGATAGGGCATCTGGGTGGCTTAGTCATTTAAGCATCTGTCTCAGCTCAGGTCAATCCCAGGATCATCAGGTTCCCTGCTCAGCGGGGAGTGTGCTTCTCCTTCTCCCTCTGCCTCCTAACCCCTGTTCATGTTCTGTCTCTCTTCAAATAAATAAATAAAATATTTAAAAATAAATAAAAAATAAGGGAAATGTTACTACTCCTAGTTTTCTAAAGCATATACATTTTGATATGTTTCTAAAGCATATATACTTTACATATGTGATAAGCTATTATAAGATCAAATAGTTACCCAAATTAATCAAATGAACCCAAATTATTCCTAAGGAAATGTAAAAAATGCAGAAGGACGTGAAGAACATCTCTCTACTTAAGGCAGCCAAAAAAAAAAAAAAAAAAAAAAAAAAAAAAAAAAAGGCACATAAAAGACCAGCCAAAGTATAAGCAAAATCCTTCCTTAGGCCATGCTAGAACCAGTGGGCCAGTTTTTATAGCATTGTTCCAAGTGAGAAAGGGGGACCCTATTTTTACATCAATGAAGCAACCAACCTTTTAATGTTCCAGGTTAGTTTTCCAAAGCATCAGCTGAAGATCTGCTCTCCTACCATCTAGATTGGTAATGGATTATAGAAAAGAAAAAGTATGCCTGTGCCAAGGGATATATGGTAAGTGGTCACCATCAGGTGAGAATGATCTGGACCTGCTGAAAACTGAAATTCCAAGTTGTTGGGAAACAACAATGTACTGTTAGCAGTTTAGATTTGCTAGCTGTATCTAAATGTATTTGGTGTTTCTTCACACTCTAAGACATAATGAGGAATCAAGATGACCAGACACCAGGGCTGAGACCAGTGCCTTACCTCCTTTTTTAAACTGCACATTTCCCTCCTCCTTTAGTCTAGTGCTCTCTTCTCTTCTTTTCTGCAAGAGATCCAACAATTATATCATTTCTCACAATATGTTAAAAGTATACAAAAAGGTGAGCTTTCATTAGGCTACTTAATAGGCAGCAACTTGACTTTGTTGTTTTTGTTTTCCAACTTGACCTTTGAGAACTGGGTCAGTTTTATCTAAATCTCAAATAGATATAGAGAAACACATGGCTGTCTGGCTAGTCATCCATTGCATTCTTGATGTTTAAAACACAAAACCTAGGTTTCCTATGTTTACAGCAATTCAGGTATCATTTAATTTCTATTTACTCAAAATCAAACTAAATGACATACCCACTGGCATGCACACCACCATCAATTCAAATTTTTAATCTGCTACTTATTAAATGTGTGTTCGTGGACAAGTTCCAGATCTTTCTAAGCCATGGTTTCTTTATCTAAAAAAATGGGGTTTTATAGTTTTATGGGTTAATGTGATAATATACATAAAGCTTCTAATACAGTGCCTGGCAAAGAGGGGCTCCATAAGTATGAGCTATTACTTTTTTTTTTTTTTTTAAGATTTTACTTATTTATTCATGAGAGACACAGAGGAGAGAGAGGCAGAGACACAGGCAGAGGGAGAAGTAGGCTCCCTGCAGGGAGCCTGATGTGGGACTCCATCCTGGGTCTCCAGGATCATGCCCTGGGCAGAAGGTGGCGCTAAACCATTGAGCCACTCGGTCTGCCGGAGCTATTACTTTTCTGTAAAATTAAAAAATAAAATAAAATAAAATAAAAATAAATAAATAAATAAATAAAGCAAGCAAGCAAGTGGGTTATGTGGCTTAGGGCGTGAAGAAGATATCTGGTATGCCAGCAGAGTGCACTATAGGGAGCAAACTTCATCTGCAGGTTCAGGGCAATATTCTGTCAGCAGACCAACCCTGTGAAGTCTGAAGAAACCCAGACAATCTCTTGCTTCTGAGCTGCTTCTCACAACTCTGAAATTCACACAGATGGCCAAACACCCATTCTACTCAAAGGCGGGCAGAATGAGTGTTACTCTGCCGAGCAAAGATGGCACATGCTGAGTTCTTGTGTGCTTTCAGCCCTGAACATCTTAGCAATATGGTCGGCACAAGCAGAACTGCCAGAAGTGTCAGCCTGCCTCCTTCTGAAAGAGCTTGAAAGAGGAAGGAGGGAGGGAGGGAGGGAGAATGAGAGACAGAGAGAGAGAGAGAGAGAATGAGAGAATGAACCTCCATGAATCTCTTCCTTCATTCTTGGAGCTTCTGACTAAATAAAAACTTTAAAGGAAGGAAATATAGCCAGCAGGGTATTTCATGCACAGGAGAAGCCTGGAGCCTGAACAACTGGTACTCTTAAGATTAGGAACCAAAGTAAAAATATTATGTCTTTGTAGATTTGTAAATATGCTGCTGAGACAAGGGTGTGTCCTAAATACTTTATTGTTACACGCTAGATGATGAATCTCAGTAAAGAAACTAAAAGGATGGGTATAAACTGAATCTCATTTTTATAGTATCTACTATGTGCCAGCTGTATGGCAGATACAGTATTTTAGATACAACTTCTGGAACAGAGCTATTCTAAGGGAATGTGAAAAAATAATAAATAAGTAGTAATGGGAATAAAAAAAAAGAATATGGTCACATTTATTTAGTATTACCTAGGTCAGAGGTGCTAGGATCATAACGTTCTCTAACGGAAGCTAAAAGACTACATCTTAGGTAAAAAAAAAAAAAAAAAAATTAAAGAGGGAAGATTCACTGGAAAGATATTGGGGGCTCACAGAATCACTGGGAGACCTAAAACACAGGCTTAGAATAAAAAGGGACTCAAGGTAGCTCTGTTAAGTCCAGAAACAAGAAAGCATTATCTTTTAATCTTCTGCAGAGCAAAGGAAATCATCAACAAAAAGAAAAAGCAATCTAATAAATGGGAGAAAATATTTGCAAATCGTGTATCTGAGAAGTGGTTAGTATCTAAAATACATAAAGAACTCATACAACTTAAAAGCAAAAAAAAAAAAAAAAAAAACCCCAATCTGATTAAAAAATGGGCAGAAGATGTGAACAGACATTTTTTCAAAGACAACATATGGATGGCCGACAGGTACATGAAAATACGTTCAACATCATTAATCATCAGGGAAATGAAAACCAAAACCACAATGAAATACCACCTTATACTTGTTAGAATGGTTATTCTAAAAAAGACGAGAAATAACAAGCATTGATGAGGATGTGGAGAAAGGGGAACCCTTGTGCACTGCTGGTAGGAATGTTAATTGGCCTAGTCACTATGAAAAACTATAGGAAGGTTCTTTATTTTTTTTAAAGATTTTATTTATTTATTAATGAGAATACACAGAGGGGGTGGAGAGAGAGAGAGAGAGAGAATGAGAGAGGCAGAGACACAGGCAGAGGGAGAAGTAGGCTCCATGCAGGGAGCCTGACATGGGACTCAATCCCGGGTCTCCAGGATCACGCCCCGGGCTGCAGGTGGCGCTAAACCGCTGAGCCACCGGGGCTGCCCAGGAAGGTTCTTTAAAAAATTAAATAGGGGTGCCTGGATGGCTCAGTCGGTAAGCATCTATCTGACTCTTGATCTCAGCTCAGGTCTTGATCTTGGGGTCGTGAGTTCAAGCCCCCCCTCTGGGCTTCATGCTGGGTGTGAGCCTACTTAAAAAAAATTAAAACCAGAACTACCATATGATCTACCTTCTGGGTATTTAGCTGAAGAAAATTTAAAAACTAACTTGAAAAAAAAAATAAAAAGCTAACTTGAAAAGATATATGCACCCTTATGCTCACTGCAGCATTATTTACAACAGCCAAATACGGACACAACTTAAGTGTCTGTCAATGAATGAAGGGATAAAGAAATGGTGGTGCAGCCATCATTTCCAGCCTCTCTCTAGCTGCCACCTTGCATACTCACATCTATGCAACTGCATCTCAGCTGGTCTGCCTGAGTCCCCCTGAACACTAGCCTTAGTCCCCTGCTCAGTCACATTCCCAGTTGAACAAAATTAAAGAAACTATTATGGACCAGGAGAAACTTACCAAACTGTAAGCACACATACACATTGATGGGAAAGGAACTGCTCACTGAAAGAAAGTAGTTCACAGAATGGCTACAGCAGATGATAAAAAACTTCAGTTCTTAAAGAAGCTAACAGTAAACAGTATTTCTGGTATTGAAGAAATGAAAATGTTCACACCAAGGAACACTGATCCACTTTAACAACCCTAAAGTTCAGGCATCCCTGGCAGCAACCACTTTCACTGTTCCAGGCCATGGGGAGACACAGCAGCTGACAGAAATGCTACCTTGTGTCTTACACCAGTTTGGTGAAGACAGTCTGACAAATCTAAGGAGACTGGCTGGAGCTCTGCCCAAACAATCTGTGGATGGAAAAGCACCACTTTTTATTGGAGAGGATGAGGATGATGAAGTTCCAGATCTTGTGCAGAATTTTGATGACGTTGCCAAGAATGAAGCAAACTGAATTGAGTCAACTTCTGAAGAAGACAAAACTTAAAGAAGTTATTGAGAGCTGATATTTTATATTATGACTGTTTTTTAAAATTGTCCATGGATCTGATAAAATCTAGATCTCTAATATCTTTAAGCCCAAGTCCCTTGGACACTGCAGCTCTTTTCAATTTTTGCTTCTATACAATTCATTCTTTGCAGCTAATTAAGGTGAAGAAGCCTGGGAATAAACTTTGAAACAAGGTTAATAGAGTTTTTGCCTCGTTAAAAATTGTGTGGTATATGTATACACACACACACACACACACATACACACACACACAATGGGATATAATTCAACCATAAAAAGATGAAATCCTGTCATTTACAACAACACGGATGGATCTTGAGGTGATTACCCCAAATGAAATAAGTCAATGAAAGAAAGACAAATATCTTATCATTTCTCTTATATGTGGGGATCCCTGGGTGGCGCAGCGGTTTAACGCCTGCCTTTGGCCCAGGGCACAATCCTGGAGACCTGGGATCGAATCCCACGTCGGGCTCCCGGTGAATGGAGCCTGCTTCTCCCTCTGCCTGTGTCTCTGCCCCTCCCTCTCTCTCTCTCTCTCTCTCTCTCTGTGTGTGACTATCATAAATGAATTTTAAAAAGAATTAAAATTTCTCTTATATGTGGAATCTTAACAAAACACAAAAACATCCCAAGCTCATAGATACAGAGAACAGACTGGCAGTTGCTAGAGGCAGGGTTAGGGAGACATGGGTGACAGAGGTATGAAAAAAATAATATTAAAAATTACAAAACAATTTCAATTAAGTAAACTTACAACCTAGGTAATAGCAAACTCATTGCTACTTTTAAATTCATGCACACACACATTATGCATAATTGGCCAATAATGTTCTCATAGTGAAATGAAAAGTTGGTTTGATAGAACATGTATTAATGTCGGGCAGCATATTAGTAAGTTAAAAGAGATCATACAAATAAATGCATAACAGGTCCTAAAGGTCTTTAAAATATTTTAGAAAGGTTATTTCAAAAACAAAAATTCTTTAAAGAACAACTCATCAAGTTACTACAGCTTAAAAGTAATCCTTTAAGAACATTCAGTCTCCTCTGTTTTAACTTTAATTTCAAGCTACTTTCTGATCTATATAATCTGTTCTCCATTGCGAACTCATCAGGAATGTTTTATGAACACAGACTGGCACTCGGACTGCCAGACCAGACTCCTGTGTATGTGTGTGTGCGCAGAATTTAATCATGCTTTGGTAAATTTAGAACATTAAGATACCAGGTAGGCAAAACTTAGACCCAAGATATACCCAGAAGGAATTACTGATAATGGCCAGCCTGAGTAGGCAGCCTGGGAAAAGCTCACAATGTCCTTTTCCCCCTATTTTTTTAAAATTAATTTTGAGTGTAGTTGACATACAATGTTATATTAATTTCAGGTGTATGACATATGTTACATTAATTACAGGTGTATGAAGATTAGGTAAGTTTAAACATTATGCTATGCTCAGTGTCTTTAAAACTAGGTCTAAAAAAAAAAAAAAAAAAGAAAACTAGGTCTAAAAGTTGAACTGGCAAAGGGAAGAGATCCGGAACATATTTCTGAAGCCAATTATTTGAAGGAAGGCATTTTATTTTTTTGGCTGATAATCACAAGTCAGTGGCCCATTAAGCAGTAAACACTGGAAAAGAGCTGCTGCTTCCACAGATTGTGTAAATTGAGGATTAATGCAATTATCAATATCATGCTGAACATCTCCTTGGAAACAGCTAAAAATAGCACTTTCAGGAGAAAGCTGCACTATCTCCCAGCTATGCCAAGAGACAAACTTGATTCCAGTACAAAGACTAAGGTTTATGCTGCTGCTGGAACATTCTCTTTCTCCAAAAGATGGCATGCATATTGTGTAATGTTACTGGAATCCAAAGACAGATTTTACAGCAAATAAGTGTTACTTAGCATGCTAAATGCCAAGAGCATACACACATAAAAGAACTAGTAGTGCTGACATTCAGCAGCATCATAAGGTTCATACCATCCTAGATTCTGGTCTAATGCGGTTAGGAGACCTCTCATGTCTCCACAATGTTTTAAGTACTCTCTATGCCCAATGTAAGGCTTGCACTCATGACCCGAGAGATCAAGAGTCTCATGGTCTACTGACTGAGCCAACCAGGCGCCGTTCCAACAATGTCTTTTAATACATTCCAGGGGCCTCACAGGGAAACATGTGCTCTAGAATATATTTCCATAACAATGGAAACCAAAGAAATCTTACAGGGTTCTTTACTCAATAGTCCTCCCCATCACTGAAAACTCAGGGAGAAAGAGTGACATTCTGCATTATAAATCATCACAAGGGCTGTCAAGGAAAACCCCAACAAGATAATGCTCTTGATGAATGGAGTTTATTTTGTTATTAACACAACTGCAAGTGTTTCTGCCTGGTGCTCAAAATTTAATATAACTTATATCAGTATAGTATTTTACTTCTCAAAATCTAAACTCATTTGCTTTGCAAGGCAATTCTAGATGTGAGTATGAAAGTATTAAACTACCCATTTTATAGGTAGGAAAATCAAGACTCAGAAAGCTCACTTGGTTTTTTTTTTTTTTAAACACTACATCAAACTTCTATTCCACTCTACTCAACCTCATTTCTCATTACCACCCAACACAAGTCCCTCCACTAGACAGTCTGATCTCTATTGTCTCTCAACACCCACCATGCTTATCCTTCATTCCATTCCTTTGTTTATGGATCCCCACCTTAGAATGCCCTTTTTTCTGTATCTTCTTCCCAACTGTCCAGATTTTCCTGTTTTCAAGTCTAGCACAAAGCATATCTTCTCGTCAGAGCCCTTTTGCTTCTTATCCTGCATGATCTTTCTTTGAATACACTGTACATTAGTACCTCTAATTTGGGGATTCAGTTTTGCCTCACAGATTATATATATTAAAAAATATGTCTGTGTGTATGAGATAATTTTTTTAAACATTATTTATTGAGAGAGACAGTGCATGTGCACATCAAGGCAGGGAACAGAGAGAGAGGGACAAGCAGACTCCCTGCTGAGCTGGGAGCCTGATGCCGGGCTCAATCCAGGACCCTGAGATCATGACCTGAGCCGAAGGCAGACACTTAACTGAGCACCAGGTGTGCACATACACACATACATATATATAATAAAACCATCACAGAATGTTTGGAATATTACTTAATGCTTAAATGGTTTCATGGGTACAAAACACTGTGCAGCCCTTAGACCTAGGCAAGAGGGACCCCTGTCCAGGCCCTCAACTAATTGCACCTTTCCTCTCATAGGGCCCTTTTAGACTGTGCTCCAGCATTTCCTGCCTAAGTCTCCCCAGCTCACTTCCAGAAGCTGCATGAGCCTTTGCCTGGGTCTGTCCTAAAGGTGGACTTTGCAGCAAGTGTACATTATGCTCCACATGCAAAACTTCGTACTATGCCTGCTCCAGCCTTGGAATCAGCTATTTCTCCAAGGAGCCCTGGATCCTTTTGGTGGGGAATGGTATTTGGAAAACAAGATCTGGATGCTAGTATGTTTCCCGTTACTAGTGAGTCACTGTTTTTAGGCCCTCTCTGTAAGAAACACAGTAAATACATCTTTGAAGGAGAAAAACACAAAAATCCCACGTCAAAGAATACATACACATGAAATCTTGTATGTAGTCATACAAGTGAACACCACTGGAGTCTTCCTCATCTTTTCCCACAATGAAAACTCTGGTTTCCAATAACAGCAATATATCTACTCATTTGCTCTATCCTAAAACCAACAAAAAAAGTTCTGAGGGTAGTCCGGGTGGCTCAGTGGCTTAGCTCTGCCTGGGTCTGATCCTGGAGACCCGGAATCGAGTCCCACGTCAGGCTCCCTGCATGGAGCCTGCTTCTCCCTCTGCCTGTGTCTCTGCCTCTCTCTCTCTCTCATGAATAAATAAATAAAATCTTAAAAAAAAAAAGTTCTGAAATTACAACATGAATATCAGTACTCTTAACGAACCTACTATGTAAGTTCAAGATTTCATTGCATGAAATGAATGAAGTTCAAACTTCATTCTAAAGTTTCATTCTAACTTTAGAATGTATCCTACTAAGAGTGAACAGCCAGAGTACTGCATCCAAAGTTATTGGAATTATCTTTGCTATGTAATCAATTTGATATAGTTATACTGTTTCTGTAATCTATTTTAAGACTTTCCCCCTTATCCTTTCTGGTTTAATTTTAATATTTTAGTGTGTAAAATATTTACACAGATCAAAACTCACTACTGGGTAGGACTTCTGATGTGGCAAAGTGAAGAGGTTACCAAATCCTCTAATTTAAAAAGCAAATATAAACTGGACAAAATAATCAAAATCAACCATTTCAGTGTCCTAAAAACTGACTAGAAGCTTACAACTAAGTGAGTAACACTCATGAAAAATTATAGAACTTCAGGAAATAACCACGAAATCTGTGGCTTATTTGCAAGGGACTGCTCCTCTTCTTCCTCCCAGCATTTGACACCGTAGTTCTAATACAGCAAGGTAGGCCATGAATAACCAGCAGTTCCACTGTTTGAGAAGGCTGATATGATTCAAAGCAGAAGGTAAAACAATCCATGCCTAGTGGTATTGTCAGTAGTAAGTAGCAATCTGAGTGGTAAGCAAACAGGGAAAGTCAGAGGTTCTACTAATCTGTGGCTACAGCCCTGGCTGGGCAAACTATGGACCCATGGACCAGACAGAAATATAACAGGTAGATAGAAGACACAGAGAAGTACTTGACAAGCTCTTCAAATACCCCTGATGGACTGGATGTAGTGTACATTCTTGGGAAGAATGAAGAGGGCCAAATTTATTTACACACCCTTGTCTTATCAGGAGCCTGTACATATATGCTGAGGAGACACAAGTCCAGCCAGGGCAGAGTTGGAAATTTCCTAAAATTGTAATATACTTCTAAATCCACAAACAAATCAGTAGGTGGAAGCCTTGTTGGTTTGAGGTGTTGGAACATAATCTCTGACCAGTTACTGGCTGACCACTAAGCTGTGCAGAAACAGGAGCAATCCCAAGAAGGCCAAACTTAAAAATAAAAACAAGGACAAAAATAAAACCCAAATGAGCAGACCTGTCAGTGGCCACATATTGCAGGGGAAACAGATTGCACAGCTTAAGTTGAGGTAAATTACTAAACAAACAAGTTGATAAAAAAGCAACAACAAAAATAATACAAGGAGGGTGTGGGAAGATACTAGAATCCAGAGATGCTACAGTATTACTTAAAATGTCGTTTTAACAAAAAATTTTAAGATATCAAAAGAGATAGAAAAGCCTGACCTACAATCAGGAAAAAAAAAAGTTAAGAGGAACATTGAACATTCAGATTTTAGATCTAGCAAAGACTTGAAAGCAGCTATAAATAAATAGGCTCAAAGAACTAAAGGATATTGTGTTTGAAGATTTAAATGAGAGCATGATGACAATAATTTAAAAAACAGAGAGAACCATGATAAAGGGACATAAATTATTTAAAATGAAGAAACAGTTGAAAAGTCCAAAAACTGAAATGAAAAGTTCATAGGAGATTTGAATTGGCATGAAAAATAAGTAAACTTGAAGTGAGAGCAAAAATGAGGGCAGAAAAAGCATAGGAAAAATGAACAGAGCCCTCACAATATGTGATGGGAGTCCCAGAAGAGAAAAAAGGATAAAACAAATATCTGAAGAAATAATGGCTGAAAATTTCAAAATTTTTATGAAAAATATTAATCTAAAGATCCAAGAAGCTCAATGAACCACAAGTACATAGATCCATACCTAGAGACACCAGAGCCAAACTGTTAAGACAAAGACAAAGAGAAAATCTGAATGCAACAGGAAGAAAACACTTATCAGGTATAGAAGAACAACAAAACTATTAGTGTTATCTGATTTCTCACCAAGAGGCCAGAGGCAGTTGTGATAACATACTCAAAAATGCTGAAAGAAAAAAAACTGTCAACCAAGAATTAGATATGCAGCTATACCTCAAAATGAAGGCAAAATAAAGACATTCATGGATAAAGACAAAATGTGCTTCTACCAGACCTGCCTTACTAGACGTACTAAGGGAAATCCTTTGGACTGAAAGGAAGTAACACCAGATAGTAACTCAAATCTACACGGAGAAATGAAAAGCATTAGAAATGGTAAATACATAAAAGGCTCTATAAATATATTGTTTTCTCTTTTCTTAAAGATTTATTTCTTTGAGAGAGAGTGCGTGCATGCACATAAGTGGTAGGAGCAGAGGGAAAGGGAGAGAAAATCTCAATCAGACTTCACGCACAGCATGGAGCCCAATGCAGGGCTTGATCTAACAATCTGAGCTGAAACGAAGAGCTGGACACTTAACCAACTGCACCACCCCAGTGCCCTATTTTCTCTCCTAATTTCCTTAAGAGACAAAAAGATTATACAGTAATTATGATATGGTTGGGGTTTTTTTTTTTTTTTTTGGTTGGGTTTATAACATATATTGATAACACGTATGTGGCAATGGTAGCACAAAGGAGGGGGAGGAAATGGAATTACACTGAATCAAAATTTCTATATTTTACTGGAATTATGTAATATTAAACTAGACTGTAATAAGGTGCATAATGTAATCCACATAGCAACCACTAAAAGAATTTAGCTAAAAAAGTTTAAAAATTAGAAATGTTAAAATGAAAAAAAAATGTTAAAATGGTACACTAAAAAATTATCAAATATAAAAGAAAGCACTACATTTTTTCATCTTTAAAAATTAAACTTTAATTTTGAAATATTTTTATCCCCTTGCTATCAGGAATTAAGGCACTTGAAAAGATGACACTGCTCTAGAACATGTCATCTAGTCCCAGAGATTTCATCTCTAGTCATTTTGAGACCTATGTTAAAAAAAACCTTTACCTCACTGAATCAGGGACTTACACCACAGATCTTTAGTTGTTCTTCTATACATAATCTAAGGCCATTTTCCATTGAATTAGTAAAATGTGTCCTTTGCTGATGGATCAATTCAATTTGCAAATGTTTAAAATCTATTCTTTGCCTTCACAAATACAGGTATGCTCAGGATCTTTAATTTTATTTTCCAGGGAATGATTTTCTTGGCTCACAGGGCAAAAGAATTTTTCTTTATTTTCTTTTCTTTCTTTAAAGATTTTTTCTTTCTTTCTTTCTTTCTTTTTTTTTTTTTAAATTATTTTTTCATGAGAAACACAGAGAGAGAGAGAGAGAGAGAGAGAGAGAGAGAGGTAGAGACACAGGCAGAGGGAGAAGCAGGCTCCATGCAGGGAGCCTGATGTGGGACTCAATCCCGGGACTCCAGGATCACGCCCTGGGCCGAAGGCAGGTGCCAAACTGCTGAGCCACCCAGGGATTCCCCCAGGGCAAAGGAATTTCATATGATATAGAAAATTATACTTAGTGATAAAAGAACTTTGAAATATTATATTGCAAAACACCATCCCGACAACACATTTCTATACTTTAATCAATCCTTCAGTTATTTTTAAATCTCATTACCACCACAATCTTCCAGTGGTGATCCAACCTAAGTGTAATTTTTTTTTTTTTAGTAGGCTCCATACCCAGCATGGAGCCCAATGCAGAGCTTGAACTCATGATCTTGAGACCAAGACCTGAACTAAGATCAAGTTGGATGCTTAAGCAATTGAAACATGCAGGCGCCCCTAAATGCTAAACTAAGATTTTAATTGATAATCTGACAAAAAAGTAGGAGGTGAGCATTTGGAAAAGGATACAAACTTAGTCCAAGTTGATATTAAAATATAATTAAATTGTTGAGGCAAAGATGGACTTTTAAAAATGTTGTTTGGGGGCTTGAGTGTTGTTTGGCCTTGAGTGGCTCAGTGATTGAGCGTCCGCCTTCAGTTCAGGTTGTGATCCTGGAGTCCTGGGATCAAGTTCCACCATCAAGCTCGCCTCAGGGAGCCTGCTTCTCCCTCTGCCTGTGTCTCTGCCTTTCTCCCTTTCTCTCTGTGTCTCTCATGAATAAATAAAATCTTTTAAAAAATTTTTTAAAGAAAATGATGTTAGGAAAATCTGGTAGTCATCTGGAAAACAATAAAATTAGAATATATTTCACACCTTACACAATAGATTCCAAGGATATTGGAGGTCTACATGTAATAAGTGAAATCATACGTAATGGAAGAGAATATAGGTGAATTCCTCTTTAATCTCTGTGAGGAATAGCTTTCTGTAATTCCAAATTCTGGAGAATTTAAATTGATACAATTTTCATCTTAGTGTAAACTGGCAAAAATATCAGAAGGTACTCTTCATTCCTTTATTAATCATCAAACCACTACCTTGTCCTGGACTAGGGAATAGTCCATATAGTTAAGATCAGTGAATACAAATGAAACAAGTTAGAGGTTTTAAGTGTATAGCTCTTCTATCATTAAATGACAAAAACCTGAATTAAATACATTTTTATAAATTCTCTTAATGATCCTGAGTGACCATGTGTTTATTAACAGACAACAGGGAGAAAACCAAAAGGTTTACACCAGCAAGTCAATTTCCATATTGTAAATCTATCAGCAGCTCTCTGCTTCCCTCTGCAGTTTTGCAAAGTAATTGCTACAAAATAAAAAGTGTCAAGCAGTGTAGACAGAGATCAACCACAGCTGGGTCAAAATAGAGTGTTAAAAGAAAAGCTACATACTTGCTAAAGGGCTGGAAAATGGAGGCACATAAAACAAAACTTTTCTGCTTTGCTCTTATCCAGAGTGGGATGAAAAAACTACACACTTAAAGAGCTAGAGATACCTGTCCTACAAAGCATCCTGAAGGGAATTCCTTTGCCATTAAAAAGGAAAAGCTTCAGTTTTGTTTTCTTTGAAATCAGAATCATTTGCTTCACACACACAGATACATTTTTTCTTTCCACAAGTCACTCTTAGAAACCCTCTAGGGAGTCTGGAGGGAGGCTCTCTGGATTGAAGCTGTAGTTAGAACCTGACCTCTCATTAAGTCCCATATTTGTTAGCAAAGATGACTGCTCTATGAGGAACTAATTTTGGAAATATTTCCATGGTTCTTAGCTCAAAAAATTCTATTTCCCAAAATTCAACTTAATAGAAATAATTTCCTTATTTAGCGCTGCTTAAATTCTGCCCAACAAGTCTTTTTTAGATGTCAAGCACAGATGAGGGTAAAAAAAAAATCCCATTGGTAAACTCTTCTTTTGATATTAGATGCAGTTAGTATACTAGGTACACTTGTGTTTTGGAAGCTTGGTGGTATGTCAATCTGGCTTCCTATTTCACAAAGAGTGGCCACAGTTCTACTTGTATCAAAATGACCTGGGGATGCTCATTAATAAAGCAGATTCCTGGCTGCCACCTACAAGTCTGTGCTATCAGATAATTCCCAGGACTTTGTATGATTAATAAATTTCCTGTGACTCAGGCAAAATAAAGTTTAAGAACCAGTGATCAGGGATCCCTGGGTGGCGCAGCGGTTTGGCGCCTGCCTTTGGCCCAGGGCGCGATCCTGGAGACCCAGGATCGAGTCCCACATCGGGCTCCCGGTGCATGGAGCCTGCTTCTCCCTCTG
Source organism: Canis lupus familiaris (assembly GCF_011100685.1). NCBI lineage: Eukaryota > Metazoa > Chordata > Mammalia > Carnivora > Canidae > Canis > Canis lupus. The sequence goes on from NC_049225.1 coordinate 51,527,461, forward strand.
CCTGTGTCTCTGCCTCTCTCTCTCTCTCTGTGACTATCATAAATAAATTAAAAAAAATTAAAAAAAAAAAAAAAAGAGAACCAGTGATCATAAACATAAAGTGATCTTCCTTAATAAACACAGGGAAGACTGAATGCCACTTTAACTGGTTCATCAGTAAACAAACCACAATTATCCCACAAACTTACAAATGTTTTGGAGTAAACATTTTGGAAATATTATTTCCCCTGACTTAAACTCAAGATCAGAAATCTAAGGTTCCTTCCAATTCTTAAATTCTAGGACTTTATTTGATCACTTGTCAAGAGTGTTCATTGAATTCAGTACTAATAAACTTCAAAATTAATAAATTTGGCAATCTTAGTTCAAAAGGATGCCCATTAGAAATGAAATGAAAGGGAAACAACAAATCAGAAGTTTTCTCATAAGGTTAACAGAAGATGCAAACCACTATAGAAGTTACTGAAAACTTTCGGGAAGCAACCAAGAGAATGATCCCTGCAAACATGCCCACTGTTAGTGGCAACATTGAAAACAATTATGAAAATAATGCAATGAGGTAGCAGAAACATGGAAATTAAAAGGATTAAGTACTGTAGGATTTAGGAAAAATGAGAGATAGGGAAAGAACCGATAAAGAACTTCTGTTCCAAATCAATACTTCAATAATGGTTCCTTGTTAAACATAAACCATCTTGAAGGAAAGAACAATCCTTTATGTTTTCAGAATAAGGGAAATGTTTTAAAATCCCAGAAACCTTGTGCTCTGAATACATGTTCACCAAGCAACAAGCTTTTTTTTTTTTTCCTTTAAAGATTTATTTGAGAGAGAGAGAGAGAGAAAGCCGGGGAGAGCGACAGAGGGAGAAGCAGACTCCCTATGGGGCAGGGAGCCTGGTGTGGGATTCGATCCCAGGGCCCTGGAATCATGACCTGAGCCAAAAGCAAACATTTAACTGACTGAGCCACCAAGGTGCCCAGCAACAGATTTTTGTATCCCTTACTTAAAGGGATCTATGTATATACCCATTTGCAAATGAATACCACGTGCAAACAATTGGCAGGACAGAGCAAACCCATTAAAATGACTAAATCTGCATTTTGGCTTACAAATAAACTTTTTCATTTACATCAAGAATTAAATCACTAGGGACGCCTGGGTGGCTCAACGGTTGAGCATCTATCTGCCTTTGGTTCAGGGTGTGATCCCGGGATCCGAGAGGAGTCCCGCATCAGGCTCCCTGTGAGGAGCCTGCTTCTCCCTCTGCCTATGTCTCTGCCTCTCTGTGTATCTCTCATGAATAAATAAAATCTTAAAATAAACAAATAAATAAATCACTAGAGCTCTAAGGAACTCAAAGTCCCAATGTCTTCTCCTCTGTATTTGTAAATGGTATTCATCAACCCAGTAGCTGAAGCCAAGGAATCATGCTAATACCTTCTCCCCTTGCGTGAAATATTCTCCTCTCAGACTGTCACACACTTGACTCCTTTTTCCCTTCAAGTCTTTGCTGATACACAACCTCTCGTCACTTCATCTTATTTTTAAAAAATATCTTTCAACTAGAATACAGCTGCTATGAGAGAAGAGAAACCCTCTTATCTTGTTTACCACTGTATCCTTAAGAGCCTCAAATAATGACTAACATGTGGAAGAAGTGCAAACACTTCCAGAATAAATGAATGAGATAAACTGTAACTTGTAAGATCAATTTTTGGCTCTTACAGCCCAGATAATCATACCATTTATTCAACAGCTATTTAATGAAGGCCCCAAGACAGAGGTCCTCAAACTTTAGCGAAATGTAAGAATTACCTAGGGAATTTATACATGAGGCCTAAACTCCATGGTGACAAGTTGCCCATAAAAGCTGATTCGATTATAGGATCAACAGCACTACAATGTTGTATGTTCCACAGGTCCCCATACTATAAAGCACCTTTGCATCTGATATTATAGCAACAATTCTCATCTGCGACCAGATTTGTCCTTACTTCAGCCAAGCCTTTGAGAATCACTTATTTGTGTCACAGATCTAGTACATCTCAAATGTCCCCTGAAATTCCATTGCTCTGGGTGGTCATGTGAATATTTAAGTTTTGTTTTTGTTTTTAAGATTTTTATTTATTTATTCATGAGAGACAGAGAAAGAGAGAGGCAGAGACACAGGCGGAAGGAGAAGCAGGCTCCCCATGGGGAGCCTGATACAGGATTCCATCCTAGGTCCTGGGGATCATGACGTGAGCCAAAGGCAGACATTCAACCACTGAGCCACCCAGGTGCCCCAGACATTTAAGTTTTCACAAAAGATTAGGATATACACGCACACATATACAGTGCTTTTCTTAAGAGATTTTACCTGTTTTTTAAAAATCTTAACTGCCTTCCTCTTCCATTACTTCTTTTTTTTGTTTTTGCCTCCACCCCTCCTCCTCTCCATTACTCTTGATTTATGAATTCTGCTGAGAACTGGAACTTCTCTTGAGCCCGGATTATCTTCTCAGCCACAGGGTTGGTCAAGTCAGCTTGAATAACAGGCTTTAGCTATTGATACTTGATTCTGCCTGAAGAGGAACACTTAGCAGATCCTATTATAACATTTCTTTCCAAATCCTCAAAGGTCAGCTTCATGTGCTGTTTGGTAAAAAGCCTATGTTGGTTGTAAAGAATCAATTTTTATTTATTTATAGTCTCAAAACAGAATAACCTGCATTGTTGTTGGTTATAAATGTAACAAGTGCTTCATGTAAAAAAAAAAAAAAAAAGTGGAGAATGAGCAAAATAGGTGAAGGGTATTAAGAGGTAAAACTTTCAGTTATAAAATAAGTCATGGGGACAAAAAGTACAGCATAGGGGATACAGTCTATATAATACTGTAATAACTTTGTATCCTGATAGATGGTAAGCATTATCATGGTAAGAAATACACAATTATCATAACACTATGTAGTACACCCAAAAAGTAATACAATATTGTATATCAACTATACTTCCAAAAAGTATATTAAATATAAATAAAAATTCCCCAATAATCATACCACATATCTTTCCAAACTTTTATGTATGAACATATTTTCACATAGGTTTCTAACTTAAAAGGAATCATCCTATAACCTGCTATATAGGTTATAGCATCCTATAACCTGCTATAAAGGAAAAACACCTCTTGTGTGTCTCCTTTACTGTTAATACTCACATGGAACCCTATGTGCAAAGTTCCCCCACACCCAGCAACTCCAACTCTACAGTTGCTGTCCTGCAACTTAACTCAATTTGGACATGATCCACCTAGAGACAGCATCAGATCCTACAAATTAAGAGCTCCATCCCACCCGACTGGCCCAAACCCCACCCCTACTTCAGATGCCAAATGCAAGTCCAGGTTGTCACCTCTGCTTTTGACTCATGGGCTATAAATTGGAAGTTCCTATGACCTCTTCCTCAAGTGCAATTAAATTGCTAAAGAAGCTCATAGAACTCAGAAAAGTAGTTTACTTATTAGATTATCAGTTTATTCTAAAGACTATAACTCTGGGAATAGGCAAATAGAAGAGATGCATAGGACAAGGTTTGTGGGAAGGGGCACTGAGCTTCCATGACCTCTGGGTGTGCCATCCTTGCACTTCCACATGTTCACCCAACTTGGAAGCTCTCTGAACCCTTCTTTAAGGTTTTTTTTTTTTTTTTTAAGATTTTATTTATTTATTCATGAGAGAGATGCAAAGACATAGAGGGAGAAGCAGGCTCCCCAGGGGGAGCCCCATGTGGGACTCGATCCCAGGACTCCAGGATCACGGCCTGAGCCAAAAGCAGATGCCCAACCACTGAGCCATCCAGGTGTCCCTCCTTAGGGTTTTTACTGTAGGTTTTAGTACATAAGCACGATTGGTCAAATCACTGGTCATGAGTGATTAACTCAACCTCCAGCCCCGTCCCTTTCTCAGAGGTGGGGGTGGGCTAGGTGGCGCTGAAAGCTTCAAACTCTGAAAACCAGACCTCATCCTTAGGGGCCTTCCAAAAGTCACCTCATGTGTGGTTGAAAGGGGATTGTTATAAATAAAAAAATATATACCCTTATCTCTTATTAGGCAATTCCAAGGGTTTTAGGAACTCTGTGCCAGGAACTGGACAAAAACCAAATACATATCCATATCTCTTATTATAAGCCATATTATCACACCTGTTTAAATCATTTAACATTACAGGCATTTCTTCCATGTCAACATTAAGACTTATCTTTCTAATGACTGCATAATACGCTACCTCATAAAAATGGCAAAAATATTTAAAGTAATACCCTCTGTTGAACATCATTTCTAATGTTCAAAATTATAAATGATGCTGCAACACATCTGTACACATTATATAAACATCTGTACACAACTCTAACTCCTTAAAATAAATCATTAAAAACAATCAGGTTTAGTTGCGCTGCCCAATATGGTAAACACTAGCCACATGTGACTATTTAAATTAACTGAAATAAAAAATTTTGAAATTCAGTTCCTCAGCTCTACTAGTCACATTTCAAATACTCCAGCTGATGACAATTATTAATATGTGGTAGCTGATGGCCAGTAGGCAACCGTATTGAACAGAGTAGATATAGAACATTCCCATCACTGCAGAAGGTTCTATTGATAGCCCTGGTCTAAAGAAACATCCATATAAAAATTTGATACCTGTATCCCACAGAAATGATATAACACTTTAAACTCTTGAAATTAGTATACGCACTCCTACATCCTCTCATTGACGGTATCAGCTAACTATATGAGACATAGTGCTTTAATTTGCCTTTAAAAATTATCAGTGAGGGGAAACCTGGGTGGTTTAGTCTGTTGAGCCTCTGACTCCTGGTTTCAGCACAGTTTATGATCTCAGGGTTGTGAAACTGAGCCTCATATAGTGCTCTTTGGTTGGTGGGGAGTCTGCTTGATGATTCTCTCCCTTTGCCCCTCCCCCTCCTTGAGTGCGCATGTTCTCTCTCTCTCTCTCTCTTCTCTCTCTCTCTCCAAAATAAATACATAAACCTTTAAAAAAATTAGTGAAGCTGCAAGTCTTCACATTTTTTGGCTCTGTTTACTTTGTTGCTATTGAATTATCTCAACTTTGTCTATTTTAAAAGAAATCAAAGCTATCCTGTTTCAGATCACCTACAAAACCAAAACATATGTGCAGTGAAGAGACATTTCTTCATCTATTTTGCTGGTTTCCTAAGAACTTTATAAAGATATTTATCAAGATGCCATAAAAATAACTAAGAATACCACCACAATTACATAAAGGCAGTCTGTACACTCATGAGATTGTTTCCTTAGTGGAGTTATAACAATGGCTAATACCACAGCACATTGTTTCTACGAGGTATTGTTACAAATTTTTGAATTAAGCTATGAAAACATGAGTTGATATACAAATATAAAATATAAAATGTTTATATTTGAAAAGTGATTTTATTTACACAAAAGTCTGGAATTCAAGAAACCAACCTAACGGGAATTAGAACAGTAGGTCTGTGGGTTGGTAGAGGTGGAGGGAATGAACGAGTGGTAAAGCATACGAAGGGAGATTCTGGAATGATGGAGATGTTCTGGATCCTAATAAGGGTGAGTTGCACAGGTATATATAGTTGTTAAGACTCCCTGAACTATACACAGAACTTAAACAGTTTCACTATATGGAAGTTACATCCTAATTTTTAAAAGGAAGAAAAAAGTTTAATAGGCATTGCGCTATTTAGAATATTCAACTTATAGGTAATAAAAGTAATTATTTTAAATACTTATAGAACTTAAATGTGATTCCTGGTCAGGAAACACAGTTTTACTAAATTGGGGAATGGAAAGCAGAGTATGTAATATCTAGAGCCAAACCACACAACTATCAAGCCAATGGAACTGTAGAAAATTCACTATCAGGACAAAATGTATTAAGGTATCAGAAAAGCACTGCTAACATTTCAACACAGACATTTAATCAACATTTCTAAAAAGCCTGCACCAGGGAAATGAAAACTGAACCAAACCCTTTCTGGAAAATCATTTCCCTAATTATCAAAGAGTATGTGATTTAATTTTCTGAGCCATTTCTGCTGAGGTAGTTTATGAAATTGGCTCTTCTTTGCCCTTTATTTTTCTCTTCTGGCAGCACACATTAGCACAAAAGCTAATACATGCATGTTAAAACTAACAGGCTTGAAAATTAAAAATGCCTAAGGAAAGACAAGATGTTCCTCTCCATGTCACATTACCTCCCCACTCCCACTGTTACAATGCACATTTAGTATCCCGGCCCAATATCAAAATAGCATAAGCTGTTTAGTGAGTGAGTTCTTCAGAAGCCAAGGCTACAAATCTCATTCAAGTTCTTTGCAGACAAGCTCAGTTGTTACGGTAACTCTTCAGATAGCCTTGCTTATGGGATGAGAAGGAAGGATACATGGGGGATACCAAGACTTCTGTCTCCAAAAGTGAAGGGTTGCCCAGGTAAGGATATGTCCCAGGGGCAAAGAAGCAGGAAAGTGGACATTTTATTAGCGTATCTGCTTTGTAGAAAGACAGCTATTTTTGTTACTAAATTCAACATTATATTTAAGAATCAAACAGATCTAGGTTTGAAAATCAGTTCTGCCATTTACTAGATGTGTGATCTCAGGCAAGTTACTAAGTTCTTTTCTTTTGTGGGGAAAGTATGTATGAACAGTATGTTCCATAGGTGTGTTGTGAAGATTACATGAAAACACAAATAATTTCATAAGCTCAGTGTCTGGCATTATTATAGGTGCTTAACAAATGATAACTACTATCCCACATGATTCTGTTCCTCAAGAACATTATGTAAATAATGCAGGCCCTAGTCACTGCACTCTGCACCAAACCACCACTAGGATATTCAGGCAGTCATCTGTTGCTATTAAGGAATTAACACAAATAGACAGCATACCATAATTCTAAAGTCTAACAAGTGTCCCATAAAGGAATGGAATTTCAGCAACCAACAATCAATAAAGACTTTTTTTTTTTTAGAGGTGGGGGTGACGAGTGGGAGAGAGAGATAATTTTTAAACAGACTCTACGCCCAGCTCGAAGCCCAACTCAGACCTCGATGTCACGACCCTGAGATAATGACCTGAGCCAAAATCAAGAGTCGGACACTTTAATGGACTAAGCCATCCAGGTGCACAGATAGCATTTTTTTTTTTTTGAGAGCTAAAAGCTATATATAGGTGCTAGAAAATAAATTATATAAGATAGACATAAGAACTCAATATTGACCAACAAAAAAAAAAAAAGAAAAAAAAGTAAAAAAAAAGAAAGAAATCTGCCAAGCAGACAGTGAATGCTTCCTTGCCATGATACTGATTTATCTTAGCTCCATCACTAATGAAGCAACAAGGACACAGATAGGCAAGTAACTCTTTACCACATGATGCAATCTGTGTTTTAGTAGCAGCCACATTTATTCACTTTAAAAAGCAGTTTATGCGGCAGATCATGCACAATAAATATTTACCTGTTTCTCCTCTTCTGGCATGTTTTTTTCCAGTTCTATTAGGTATTCTTCATCAAGTTCAGAGGAATTCACATTATCATCAGGTTTGTTCTCAACCTTGTCCACTCCTGGCTCCTCCTTTTCAAATGAGGCACTAGAGTCATGAAAACACTCTTCTCCCTGGTCTTCTTCCTGAGAATGAGCCTCAACATCTTTGAGCAGCTTGTTGTGAAGATGGTGATCTTTGGGATCAGAAACTGGAGGACTAGCACACTCTGCTTCCTGGTGATCTGTAACTTTCAAACCATTGAAGAGATCCTCTGGAACACTACAGTTTTCTGACTTCTCCCCCATGCTGTATCAGTGAGGGAAGTGAAGCTGAAGCTCTGGGGAAAGAGAAAATATGTTAGGTAATGGTGCTTATACAGTTATCTACCACTTTCCAAAAGTCTGCCTTATTCCACTTAGCTTTTAACAGAGACCTACGTTAGTATGGTTACAGTTTCCAAAAAAGTGAAAATCCCCTTCAGTTTTCTTTCAATTAGTGAAAACAGGTAAATATTCATGTAGGTCTTTCATAAACGGAAAGTGGTAGAACTCCACCTTTTGGAAAATGGGGGTAGGGGTGCATGTGGATAATGTGGATAATCTTTGCTTTAGGCCATTTCAGCTCAGGAAAGGCTTGACAAGAACACTCAACTTTTGCATAGCAGAGGAAACTTGTTTTTTAAAAAAAAATCTGGGGATCCCTGGGTGGCGCAGCGGTTTGGCGCCTGCCTTTGGCCCAGGGCGCGATCCTGGAGACCCGGGATCGAATCCCACATCGGGCTCCCGGTGCATGGAGCCTGCTTCTCTCTCTCTCTCTCTCTCTCTGTGTGACTATCATAAGTAAAATAAAAATTAAAAAAAAAAAAAAAATCCAGGGGCAGTCCCGGTGGCTTAGCGGTTTAGTGCTGCCTTCCAATCGGGGCCTGATCCAGGAGACCTGGGTTCGCGTCCCACGTCGGGCTCTCTGCATAGAACCTGCTTCTCCCTCTGCCTGTGTCTCTGCCTCTCTCTCTCTCTCCATCTCTAATAAATAAATAAAATCTTTAAATAAAATACAATTAAAAAAAATCCGGGATGCCTCGGTGGCTCAGGTCAGAATTCCTGTGTCCTGGGATCGAGTCCGCACTGGGCTCCCCATGGGGAGCCTGCTTCTCCCTCTGCCTAGGTCTCTGCCTCTCTCCCTGTGTCTCTCATGAATAAATAAAATCTAAAAAAAAAAAAAAAAAAATCCTATTACATATAAACTTCTGCATCAAAACCCAAAACATAGCCTAACTTCCTGTCACTGAAATTTATTATAAAAAAAACTGGTTATCGTAGGTTCATAATGCCAAATTTTTACTGACACTCCTTTCAGAATTTCATATAAGCAACGGGAGACTGTTTTGTTTTTTTTGTTTTGTTTTGTTTTGTTTTCTACAGGAGACTGGTTTTAATGTGGCTCTTCCTCTTTCCACTGCTCGAATTTTGCCGGGGTAGCCAAAACACAGGCATAAACTATTGTTTAACGGCAAGAAGAAAATGAAACGGCCCTAATCTTTATTCGGAATTAATAGCCCGCTCGTAAATTTAAAAAATGCAGGCCTGTCTTTCCAGTACCACCGTATGAAGCTCAAGAGTAAGTTTCTGATGGAGCTCGGAACCCTGAGGGTCAACTTTACCCAAACGTGTGTTGTAGAGCCAACGCAGGTCACAGTGGAATGGGAATCTGGTCCTCCTCGGGGTCCCCGCGGGGTCGGCCGCAGACACTAAGAGCGGTTCTCAATCCTGGCCAGACATCATAGCCCTCGGGAGGCTTTGGCAAGTCCTGCTGCCCAAACCGTATCCTCCGCGGGCTCTGACTCACCGGTCTGGCGCAGGCCCAGAGGGCACCTGTGCTTTTAAAGGGCAGCCCAGGGGACCCTACTGTACCTCGCTGAGGACCGCGGCTGCACCAGCTGAGTCAGACCGCCAGCAGCCCCGCCCCCCCACCCCCCTCGTCGCGGCAAAATCACGCCAACAACCCCTGTGCCGCGACACGGGCCCGAATTCGTCCCAGCTCGCCCCAAGAGAACTTCAAGCAGCAAAATCTTAATTAAGACTTGGCTTCCACAGCAATGTTTTGTTTCTCTCTGCTCCCGGGTCTACCGTGAGAACGCGAGTTTGGGCCGCAGGGCTAAGCCAGGGCCCCCCCTGCGCCTCCCAACGGCTCGTCCTCTACCTGAGTCCCTCCCAGCCAAAGCGGACGGAGCCAGGAAGCTACTCACAGGTCCCCTGCTCCTCGCGTCTTCACCTTCCCAGCCTCCGGGATCTTCTATATCCGCTCCGTCAAGTGCACTTCCCTCGGCGCCAACCAATGGCGTCGCTGCTGGCAAAGCATCCTGGGAAATGTAGTGGAAGCCTCGGGGAGAGAGCGCGTTGCTGTCGCGTGATGTGACGCCATTGTACGGACGGAATTGCAAGTGTCGGTTGCCATTTTGGGTTACGGCAAGACTCCGCCTTCCTCTGCGCGGAGGAAAAAGAGGCTGCGTCCGGGCTGTTACTTTTTACTCCTCTCTGACTTCTGAAGCTGGCCATGCAGATGGGAATCTTGAAGCATAAACCTTGTCCAAAATAAAGTTTGCTCAAAGTGTGCCTTTCAAGGGGCCCATTACTAGATCAAAATAGTTTTCATAATAATATTAAGTTGCTATTTGCCTTTTCCACCCTCCTTTCATGAATATACTGTTTTCCAGGGGATGTTGTCATGTGATCGCGCAATGGCTTGAATGCAGAGGGAGCTTTGAGAATCCAGCTGTCTTCTATTAAGACGGATATTTGCATAAATGTAAAACAATGCCACTCTTCTCACTAAAAGGGTTTTTTTTGTTTTGGAAAATACAGTGGCATTGAATAGGTGTGTTGTTCTCGTAAATTAATAAATATTAAATATTTTTCCGTTCTCATTTCTAATACAGTAAATATTGATAAGTATGACCCACATAAACAAAAGCTTTTTGTGGTCTTCACTAATATTAACAGTGTTAAGTGGTCCTGGAACCAAAAATGAACTTTTGCCCAATGAACCCATTCAAGAAATGCTTGTTGAATGTTTGTTAGACCCCATGCCAGAAATACAGAACCGAAATATCCCTTAAGGAAGCCAGACAGGTAATCAGCAATAACAGCAGATTATTACTTAGTTTTCTGTAATTCACAGAACCTATTGCAGAGATAGCTGGGAGGGGCTTTTTCAGGAAACTTGTTTTTTGAATTTATGTCTAAATGAGGTTGTGCACACCCTTGCATTTTTGTGTAAGTCAAAAGCTTTAATATACAAAAAACATTAAAAATATATCAGAATTTTGGAAACCTTTTAATATTTAAAAAATTTAAAATATGGCAGGAACTTAAAAACTGTTCAGTAGTTAGTGCTCTTATGACCTTTAAGAGGTCTGGTGAGGTGCAAGGAGATAAAATAAATATAAATAAATAAATAAAATAAGTCACAGAGATGAAAAGTATAGCATAGGGAATATAGCTAATAATATTGTAATAATTCTGTATGGTGACAGTGACCATAGTTAGGTGGTGAGCACTGAGTAATGTACAGAATTGTCAAATCATGTATGTCTGAAACTCATAACATTGTATGTCAACTACACTTTAATAACAATAATAATAATAATAATAAATAAGTTCTGTTAAATAAATTCTGGTATAATAGAAAGGCTATGCATTTTGGAGCAAAATAAGTAAATAAATAAAATAAACTTGAGTTGCAATGTCAGCATTTTTACTTTACTAGTTGTCCAACTTTGACAATTCTAGTAACTAACATTTATTGATTATGTGTTTGTTAGGTGTCACATGCTGTGAAAAACACTTTAGGTGGATTATTTATTATTTGAAATCTAAGTCTGGTTTGCCACTTACTAGCTTTGTGACGTTAGTGTAAATTAGTGCTTCTAAACTTTGATATATAAATTTGCCCCATATGTAAACGTGGGTTGGGTTTAAGTTAAACCCCTTAAGTTTTGGGAGAAAGAAATGATATAATCTAGAAGACAACGTGCACAGGGCTTGACACATAGTGTTTAATGAAAATTAGAGCCAATAATAATATGTGACAGGCCTTCTGACAGTAGTGGTCACAGGAAACCTAATAAGACACTGTTCCTGTCTTCCCCATTCCCAGGAGCTCACAACCTATTAGGGGAGGTAGAGAGTGGGCCTAAGATAAAAGGACTACTGAGCCTGAAGGAAAGAAGCAATCCCCCCCCCCTTTTTTTTTTAAGCCAAGAAAAGCCAACGTTCAATTGGCCGAGTTTGGTAAGTCTTCACTAATAAGATATTTGAGTTATACTGTTGAAAGAGTAATAGTTCATTAAGAGGAAAAACAAAACAAACAGGACAGGCTGAGGGCTATCCTAAAAATCTCAGGAATATTTTTGGAAATGATAAATAGTTGGATATTGCTAAAGTAGAGAGCACAAAGCAAGAAACACATTTTTACAAATAGAAGTCCACCAATCAGATCCTGGAACCACAGAAATTTTGTCTTAGTGCTCAAAGCCACTATGTAAAAGGAAAAGAAAGGTTTCTCATCTAGAGGGCTGTTCTGTTGTTATTTTCCCAGGGTAGAGACCATGTCTGTCTTGTTTACAGCTGTAAGGGGTCAATGAACATTTTGTTATCACGTGGGTGAATGATTCTCTTTCAGGGATTTATGGCCAAAACACTGGGTAATGTGGTACTCTGATGAGTTGTACAAAAAGATTTTGAGACTCCTGGAGTCATCTCACTGGATTGTTGTAAGAATTAAATGGTGTCATGTTTTATCTAAAGCATAAGTGAAGTGCTCAAGACAGAAAAAAATAGTATTAACAGCTCTTAGCATGGTAAGTGCTCAATAAACATTTGCAGTTATTGTATTACTATTATTAATGGTCTCACAGTATTACCAACATTATGATTACTATAGTACTTGTAATTTAATTATTAATAGCATTACTTATGATAATATTAAGAGTGATATTTGTGAAGCTTTTATTTACACTCCTCAGAGGGCTGAACCCCTAAGTTTATTGAACAAATGGAAGCTGAACATGAATGAATGAATAATGAATGAATGTTAGGCATCATACAAGACCCTATGGTGTATGCAGCAATGAATCAGGAAAATAGCAAAGGAACCATTTTCTCTTTGCTTTTCTTTCTGGGGGAGCAGCTGGGTGATTTCTTAGGATTTCTTAGTGGCATGAGATGATACAAGAGGAGTCTTTTTTATTTTTTTTTTCAAGAGGAGTCTTATACTCAAGATGGTTCTTTGGGTCACTGCCATGACAATAGGATTACTGTCCAGTATGGTGGTTAAGAATGTAGGCTCTGGAGTCAGACTTCCTTGGTCTGAATCTCTGCTCTGCCTCTTAGCAACTGTGTGATCTGATCTTAGACAAATCACTGAACCTTGATATCTACTTCATAAGGTTCCATGAAGCTTAAATGAAATAACAAACCAACGCACTTCCTACAGATCCTTGCACAAACTTTAACATAAAATAGATTGCTTTGTGGAGAATCTGCAGGCAGGGATGGAAATCACTCCTGCCTTCCCTGGTGACTTATATATACACTATGCTAAACTTTTGGAAGGTTCTGTGCATCTACCCTCCCCGGAACTAGAGATTTAAATCTATGCTAGACTGACTCAGTTTTTTTCTGTGCCCAAAGTGGATATATTCAGACCATGGGGCTTACAGAGCCTAGCTCTGAAGATAAAGCTTTATGCTCTAGGATCCTCTAAGTCCTGAACTCTACTCTCCACATTCTCCCAGAGTCTGGGTGCATGAACTTGCCAAAGAGAGGTCCAATGTCCAGAAATAGCCAGGGATGCTAAAAGAATTCCTGAAGATGAGAGGTATTACATAAAATATATAATTAAGATGCAGATCCTGTATTCCTATAGTGTTGTCAAAAGATGCTATTGCTTCTTATTTATTCGCAGTTCCAATCCTCAAAATGAAATTTCTGATAGGAGACATAATCAAGAGCTAACATTTTGTGCATTTAAATTCTTAGATTTCTGTTTTCCCTTAGATCACCATGTCTAATAGCAATATAGTGTGAGCCACATATCTAACTTTAAATTTTCTAGTAGCAGCATTAAAAACAGTAAAAGAAGTGAAGTTAATTTAAATAATATTTTCTTTAGCCCCATACATCTAAAATAATCTCATGTGAACATGTAATCAACATAAAAATCAAGAGAATACATTCTATTTTTCATACTAAGTCTTTGGGAACATGTGAATATTTCACTGTTATAGCACATCTCAATTTGGACATTAGATTTTCATTGAAAATATTTGAATCTGTTCTTATATTTCATAAAATTTACAGTTAAGTAAATTCACAAATCCAGGTTTTTTTTCAAATTACTTCCCGGGGATCCCTGGGTGGCGCAGCGGTTTGGCGCCTGCCTTTGGCCCAGGGCGCGATCCTGGAGACCCAGGATCGAATCCCATGTCGGGCTCCTGGTGCATGGAGCCTGCTTCTCCCTCTGCCTGTGTCTCTGCCTCTCTCTCTCTCTTTCTCTCTCTCTGTGACTATCATAAATAAATAAAAATTAAAAAAATTCAAATTACTTCCCAATGACTGAATCAAATATTAATTTTTAAATTTAATTTTATTAAAATTAAATAAAATGAGAAATTTAAGTCCATGGGGCACCTGGGTGGCTCAGTTGGTTAAGCATCTGCCTTCGGTTTAGGTCATGGTCCCAAGGTCCTGGGATCAACCCCCACATTGGGCTCCCTGCTCTGTGGGGAGCCTGCTTCTCTGTCTCCTTTTGATCCTTCCACCTACTTGTGCACTTGAGCTCTTTCTCAAATAAATAATAATATCTTTCAAAAAAAAGTAATTTAAGTTCAAGGTTGCACTACCCACATTTCAGGTGTTCAATAGGCACATGAAGCTAGTCTCTACTGTAGTAGGCTTAGACTTTTCAGAACATTAGCTAACATTCATAGAGAACTTGTATGTGTCAGGGGCTGTGCTCATTATTTTACATTTGTAATTGTAGATAATCCTTATGATGACCCTGGCCTCCCTTCACTCTTGTTTCTTATAATCCCTTCACCATGCAGTAACCAGGCTGATGTTCAAAAACATGAATCTTGGAGCACCTGGGTGGCTCAGTTAAGTGTCCAACTCTTGATTTTGGCTCAGGTCATGATCCCAGCATCATGAGGTCAAATCCTGCATTGAGCTCTGTACTGGGTGTGAAACTTGAGTGAGATTCTCTCTCTCCCTATGCCCTTCCCCACCTACTCACTCTTGCTCTCTCTCTCTAAAAAAGTAAAATAAATAATAATAAAAAACGATTAATCCTGTACAAGTTTTATCTGTTGGCATTGACTTCCCATTCTGATAAGAATAAAATCCAAAATTCCTTATCATGATTCATAAGACCCATGAAATCTGGTCTCTACCCACCTCTCTGACATCATTTTGTGCCACTTTCCCTTTGGGATACTACTTTGCTTTCTGTTCCTAAAACACAATAGTATTTGCCCCATGTCCAAATCTTTGTACTCAATAGTCAATAGTCCCTCTGCCTAAAGACATTAAGAGCCCTTCCTGTGGTTTGCTCATTTTCATTCTTCAGATTTTGCCTTAATATCACTTAAGTAGCTCACTCTATTACATCACTCTGTATATCTCCTTTCTATCATTTATCATGTCTGTAGCAATCTTGAGTATTTACTTATTCCAATATTATAAGTCCCTTTACTAGGATGTAAGAGCTACAGAGATTTGTCTTCTTTTTTTTGCCGTCAAGCTTGTAGAGCCTAGCACAGTGCCTGGTACTTAATAGGCAATCAAATACTATAGAAATGGATGACACTGGTAGGTATTATTATAAATAAGACTGAGGCTCAAGGCACCTGGGTGGCTCAGTTGGTTAAGTGTCTGCCTTTGGCTCAGGCTCAGCCCCCCGTTGGGCTCCCTTCTCATCAGCAATTCTGCTTCTTCCTCTCCCTTTTCTCTTACCCCTGATTGTGCTATCTCTCAAATAAATTAAAACTAACTAAATAAATAAATTTAAAAGAAAAAAAAGACTGAGGCTTAGAGAGGATAAAAGTTTCCCCCAAGGTCACTCAGCTAATAGAACAGACTGAGAACATAAAGCTAGGTCTAACCACAAACTCTATGTTTTTCTAAAGAACAAAAGGGGTGGGCAGATAGAGTAAACTTAACTGCAAAAAGGAGTGATTTTGAAGGTGATTTATATCTGTAAAAATGTATGTGGATATATACTTGGCAGGAAAACTCAGAAGTTTTTTAGTGTCAAGCAAATGGCTCAGAGCCTGGTTAAAGATGAGGCCTCTAATGCTTATGATGGATGGATGAAGGTCCCATATACAATGGAACTGACTGTCTTGGAGTGAATCATCCTGAAAAATGCCAAGACAAGCATCCTGCACCCACTTGCCTGACTGTGCAACCCCTCTTTGCCCTCAACCTTAGGTCATTTGGACCAAGAAAGGGAATTTGTGTGCCTCAACCACAAATGGAATGACTGAACTAGCACATTTTTTTCCCTTGGGACTCATCAGCTGGACCAAACAATCTGTTCTGAGTTAGGAACCATACTCCTAACCTCATTTTGCCATATTAAATGTCAATGTCCTTCTCAAAGCATAAAGCCCTGTATTCGTGATGTACAAACCTTTGCAAGCTCAGAGGGCCAATTTTGGTCTGGCAGGTGGCAAGGGCAATAGTCAGAAGGAAGAAGTGGATGTATGTTGAGTGCCAACTGGGTTGTCAACTGGGTGTCTGTCAAACACTGTGCTGAACATTTTCATCTGTCATTCCCCTCATTGAATCCTCTCAGTCTCCCTTTGAAGGGGAAAGAAATATTTTCACTCCAGAAAAACTGGATCAGAAGCTTCTGATCAGGTCAAGGTGGAGACAGTGGATATTTGGACAGCTAAGGAAAGTACAAATTCCTCAGCAAGCAGCTCAATCCCAGGATTCAGATCTCAGCTTGGAGGCTCCTGCTCTGGGGGCTTGCATTTTTAAAGAGGATGCTTCCTACCTGACCCTACCACTCCAGGTACTGTCTGACAGCACTCCATTTCACAAATCATGACATGTTAAAAAAAATCATCTTTAATTATTTTACTTACCTCTTGTTTTTCTTTTTCTTTTTTTCTAGAGAGAATGTATAGCAGAGTTTTAGAGCAAGAGTTGGCAAACTTTTTCTGTAAATGGCCAGGTAGTAAATATTTTAGACTCTCTAGGCCATGCAGTCTCCGCTATACCTGCTGGACTGCTGGTGTCACATGAAAGCAGCCATAGACACCATGTAAATGAATGAGAATGTCTGTATTCCAATAAAACTTTATTTACAAAAGCAGACATCAGGCCGGACTTGGCTAAAGGGCTGTAGTTTGCCAACCTGTGTTTTAGAGCACAGATTGTAGCACCACACTGGACAAGACTGAATAGCAGCTCAGCCCCTGACTAGTCCTGTAAACTTGGACAAGCTCCTTAACCTCAATAAGGTTCTGATTCCCTATCTGTAACACAGGGATAATAATAGTATTTTCCTTCTAAGTTGATGGGGAAGCATACATGGATTAACATATGTAAAATACTCAGAGCAGAGCAGGTCTTTAAAAGTGTTTAATCTTAGCCTTTACATTTCACAAGGGCAAAGGCCACATGAGTTGTGTCCTGAGTCCTTGGCACAAAGGAGTCCTTGCAAAAAGGAGGCAGTCAGGAAACACATGTCCAGAAATGAATGGATGAATGATCTTTTATTAGCCTCAGAATGAAAAAAAAAGAGTTTGTTGATTTTTTAAAAAATAGAAAATAGGTTTTTCCTTTTTAGTAGTGTAAAAATGTTCCCCAAGTCTAACTTTTAGCTAGGTTCTCTACATAGCTCAGACCCCAGCACCAGACTAAAATTCTCTCAAAGCCAGAAGAAAAGGCAGCTTCCATTGTGCAAACCAAATATTCTCCCCAACAAAGACATCCCAGAGTATGTATTTCCATAAATTCTTGGGAAAATTGGCCAAAATACCAGCTTGTTTAGGAAGCATCTTTCTTGGCCAAGCTGACCACCTCAGAGTGCCCTGTGTTTTTGAGTACAAGACTGTAAAAGCACTCAGTACTACCCTAAACATAATTCGAAGTCCTCTCTAAAATATAATTTAACAAATAAGATATTTGTAGATCTTTATTTGCTATTTAAAACATTAATTATGGTTACCTTGGAAGATTTCTTGGATGAATAAATATGTAATAAGTATTCACAGATATTTTAAAAGCACAAATTAGGAAGGAAACCAACTTTCCCAACTTCCCTGTTATTTGCCTCTGTTTAGAGATGGCAAAGGAAATGACTGGTTGATCCATGACTTTTTTTAAACCATGGTATGTTGACTCAAATTTTTCAAAAAGTCTAAGATAATTATGGCTATATGGCCCATTGGTAAAATCTCATTTTGTCTCCTTGTGGTCTTAAGTAGCTTCAACCAAGTGCATTCAAGGTGAATTTCCCCCATTATTATTGAATTTTATACTAGTTTAATTGCAATCTGGCACTAGAGAATATATGGCTAGAGCAGGAGACATATCTGGAAGTGATAAAAAAAACATCAGCATCTCTAGAAAATAGGTCTAAAGTTAAGTGATTTAACAACACTCAGCAATTACTTAGCATTTCAGAAGGTGACCCTGTGTACTGAACATGCATAACCTGTGTACTTGAGTGTGCCTAATGTAATTATTTTGGTTCTCCTGGCAGCTCTGAGCTAGGCAAAGCATGTGTTATTCCCATTCTACAGAAGACAAAACTGAGGGACTTGTTCAGGGTGGCCATGAATGGCAGAATTTCATTTATAGTCAGAAGGACACAGAAATCTCACAGTTCAGGGGTTCTTCATCTCCTTTCATTCTGTGGATTCTTTTGGCAGTCTGCTGAATCCTGTGGACCCCCTTTCAGAAAAATGTTTTCAAGTGCATGAGACAAAATCCACAGGATTATGAACAGAATAAATCATACTGAAATAAAGTTACTGAAATGTTAAAAATATATTTTTGTGATATATATGTTATATATGTATGTAACCCATTAAATATGGCAGGAGTAGTAACTACCATGATTTCTCAGTAGTGATGAGTATAAATAATATTTTAACATATCTAAAACAACTAAAATATGCTATAAAAAGCCTGTGATTTCTTTTGGTTGAAAAAATCACAGATTCTACTAATATTACTGTGGTCTGTTGCCTACAGTCGTAATAAAAGAAAATACTACATTTCAATTAGAGGTCAGTGAAAATAAGAATATAATGTTTTTCCCCAAATTCCTGACCATCCCCCCTGAATTTTATCCATGGCCCTATAGGAGTCTATAGAGCCCAAGCAAGAACTTTGAACTCTAGTCCAATCCCTCATAAACATGAGGAAACTGAGGGCCAGGGAGGGAAAGAGACTTATTTGGGATGACTTACCATGTACTACCAGGGCTTAAACTAGAACCCAGGGTGAGGGTGCCTGGATGCTCTGTCATTAGAGCATGCAATACTTGATCTCAGGGTCATTAATTTAAGCCTCATGCTGGGTGTGAAGCTTACTTTAAAAAAAAGAATAAACTAGAACCCAGGGGTTGAAAAGACCTTCCTTACAGGGTTTTTATGAAGGATAAACACATTAATATATGTAAATGCTTTGCACAGTATCAGACACACAATAGCCATCTTGCAGAAAAGAATGTCAATGTGATGCAGTAGAGGCACACATATGGGCCTTTCTGGAAGTCTCCTTAAAAGGGGGACAGAGTCAGTTCTTTGCCCTTGTGCCTTTCCTCTTTGGGAGTGAAGGAAGGACATCATGGCCACGTTAGAAGGATGGTACAGGCAAATACTAGATGGGACATGGGCTTTTCCCAGCAGTATGAGGTGGCCACACCTTCCTTGGACGGCCTACCTCCAGTCTACCCACATGAGAGAAAACCAAAATCTTCTGACTCTTCAAGCCTCTGTTACTTGTGCTCTCTTATGTGCAGCCAAACTCATTCTCTCGCTGACATAGTCCTTCTTCTAGTAGGGTGATGGAGCCTCTCGGGGCTCTTCCCTAGAAAAGCTTCAATTCGACGTTGCTTGGCAAGGGTTCAAGGGTGAGAGGACTTAAGGTGGTGCCCGGCCCGATTTCAAGTGCACAGAAACAGGCAGTTGTTATTACCATCATGGTTTCAGTGCCCCATGGTTCTCTGCTCTCTACCCGACTGGCTCCTGGCTTCAAAACCACATACAGCTTCCCACACCCAGGCCACCCTCCCGCTGTGGCTCTGTGACACAGGCCTCCAATTTGGCCTTGACTGAATGCTTATCATGTCTCCCAGAAAGAGACAGCTGATGAAAAATGCTGACAGAGACAAAACACCTAATAATTAGTGGCTAACAACCACAGACATGGAGGCAATTAGGTGGTTTATACAAATTCAGGGACTGAGGCAGCGTCCCACTAGTCCTCAGGTTTCTTGCATCAGCCGCAAGAGTGGTTTCTGCCAGTTGTGCTGACTTTACAGGAAGAATGTGGCATGAGAAGTGATTGGAGAGGTTGTGAGGAGGTTGAGAAGGATCTTTTGGATCTTTTTTTTTTTTTTTTTTTTTTTTTGGAGAAGGATCTTTTAACACGAAATGCCGTCCCACCCTTGGTCATGTCCTGCTCCAGTGGCCACTTTGCTGTACCTCCTATAATCAAAGCTGTAAGGCTCATGTGGAAGCCTTAGAAGGGCCATGGGTAATGCCATGGGCCTTAGAAGGGGCCAATGGGTAAAGATGCATGCAAGTCGGGCTTCCCAAAGATACACTTGGCTACTGACTTGGTACAGCACGGAGTTGTTTCCCCACTGGGTCCTTTTCCTTCGCTTTGCACTGATGGATTGGGGACTGAGTGGGATGCCGCTGCCTGCCAAAGTAGGTTTCCTTCTCTGTGGGACCTAGAAGGGAGGCATGTGTCTCTCCACCCTTTGGGCTGGTGGGGCTTCTGTAGATGTACTGGGCAGGCTAAAACTTGGCACCCCTCCCAATTAATATCCTTTTATCACCAACAGCTTTTATATTTTTAAAGATTTTATTTTATTTATTCATGAGAGGCGGGCGGGGGGGGGGGGGCAGAGACAAAGACAGAGGGAGAAGGAAGCAGGCTGCATGCGGGAGCCCGACGTGGGAGTCGATCCTGGGTCTCCAGGATCATGCCCCAAGCTGAAGGCAGCACTAAACCACTGGGCCACCAGGGCTGCACATCCAGCAACTTTTAAATTAACATCATTTAGCGGCACTTGGTTGGCTCAGCCATTTAAGGGTCTGGCCCTAGATTTTGGCTCAGGTCATGATCTCAGGGTTGTGAAATCGAACCCCACATCGGGCTTTGTGCTGGGTGTGGAGCCTGCTTACAATTATTTCTCCTTCTCCCTCTCCACCCCTCCCCCCTTTCTCTCTCCCTCTCTTAAAAAAAATAAAAAAATAAAAAAGCGCACCATTTAAAAAATTCAGTAGAAGAACAGGCCTCACTTGAAATCCCAGTGCCATTCCCCAAAAGTGACATTAACAATGGTGTGCTGTGTATCCTTCCAGAAGATTTCAATACACTGTTATGGACTGAATTATGTCCTCCCCAAATTCATATGCTGAAGCTCTAACTCCTAATGTGACTGTATTTGGATATAGGACCTATAAGGGGGTAATAAAGCTTAGAGGAGCTTGTAAGGGTGGGGCCTCACTCTAATAGGACTGATGGCCTTAATAAGAAGAGGAAGAGGGACCAGGGATGTACATTCTCACTGAGGTAAGGCCATGTGGAGACACAGCAAGAAGGCAGTCATCTGCAAGGCAAAGAGAGTGGCTTTGTAGAAACCAACCATGTCTTGATCTTGAACTTTGGGCCTCTAGAACCATGAGAAAATAAATTTCTCAGTGATATTTTGTTATGGAAGCACGAGCTAATACATTGACTTAATTATTTAAATACACAAGCAGGACAATTCATCAAAGTATGAAATATGTGCTTAATTTCTGTATTTTTCCCATTCTCCTTCTACCAAGTAGGCAGTCAGCTTTTGCAATTCCTTGGCTGAAGGATGGCTAACATGTACCTTCTCTTGAAAAGTTTTATCTCCATTCCCATGAGTACTGCATGAAAATATTTGTTTGCCCACGTTCACCTCAAAGGCAAATTGTCAAACTCTGCCTGTAGATTTTATTTAGTGAGAATGAGGAAGAACTGATTTTCTAGAAATAAAAATTCATAGAGTCAGAGAAATCAGGCAGCCTGAGTGGCTCAGCAGTTTAGCGCCACCTTCAGTCCAGGGTGTGATCCTGGAGACCTAGGATTGAGTCCCCCGTTGGGCTCCCTGCATGCAGCTTGCTTCTCCCTCTGTCTGTGTCTCTGCCTCTCTCTCTCTGTGTGTGTGTCTTTCATGAGTAAATAAATAAAATATTAAGAAAAAAATCAGAGAAATCACCCAGTGGTGCCCCCTTGCACTGGTGAAGCAAACGAATGTTCCAAAGAAAAATTCAGGAGAGCATCTCACATACTTATTCTAAGTCTCTTTTGTGGTTTTCCTGAACTGGATATCTTTTGGGGACACAGGTTAAAGAGTGCAAAATTAAGATAATGAAACACATCACCCACTCCTCAGGAACAGACCCACACTATGCATTGTTTGGTTTCAGAATTTCAGTGATGGTGAGGCACCCACTGACTTTGTGTGCCTAACATCTATTATTTTTAGTGTATTCTTGTTCTAGCCACCCACATAGTTCAAGTGAATCAATTACTCTTTACCAGCAGACACTTAGAGAAAGGGAATTCATTATTTTCCAGTGTGTACAAAAAAGGAAGAGCAAAAATTGGTATCAATTGTCTATCTTTCATTCTCCTGTCTCTTGACTTTGGGGCAGAAGATAACCATGGATTGGGGCCCACTTTTTTCAAGGTGGGGCTATTTTTTGATAGAGTTTTCTTACCCGAAGTTAGTGGCTTCTGCTGATCAGTGTTCAGAACTTGGATCTCCCCTCTTCCATGTCTGGGAGAGCCGAGGATGGGGTTGGTTGTGAGGAATGTTGCTGATGACCACAATGACACAAAGAAGCAGTACAAGGATGTGACAAGGATCTCCATGCCTGAACTACTAGTCTTGTCCCTCCTGGAACCAGCTTCTATCTGCCCAACTCTCCCGCATTTGTAAACAGGACTATTCTATCCTAGGAGCTGAGTTCAATTAACGAGGGCTTTCTTTTAGCTGGGCTTCCTAGGGGGCTGCACAAAATTATATTTTGATTTGTGACACATTTTTGAGCCAAAATAAAATCACTATTTGATAACCTATTTTTTAACTTTATTCTTTTTTTAAATTTATTTTTATTTATTTTTATTTTTTAACTTTATTCTTAAAAGGAGCAGAAGCATTTGCATGAGAATGTTCCCAAACACAGGCAGAACAAGAACTTTATGAAATATGCTCTATGCTGTGATTACTAACATTTTTGTTGACTCTGACCAAATATGTACAGAGTCAGGTCTGTGTTAGGAAGGAATGGATTTTAAAAAAAATCTCTAAGAACTATCTTCTGGAACAGGAATGAAACCAATTATCTTTTCTACTAATTCATCCCAGTGATGTTTTAGCATTTCTTCTAGAGTCCCCCTTTCCCCAAGAAGCTACACAGCTGGCTGACTACTGAACCCAGCTGTCTACTCTAAAATCCCAGGCCTTTCAAGGTATCAGCCTGAGGCACATTGGGAACTCCTTATTCTCTTATCTAGTAAGATCTTTCTAAAGGTTAAACCATAGACAGTTGTTTTTGTTGTAACTTAAAGTGAATAGCCCTCTAGATCTCAGGTTTAGAGATGGTGTTCATTTGGGGGCTTTTTAGTAATCACTGCTCTGAGGGCTCTTGGAATAGGATGGATGATGAGAAAAATTTTGAATGATTATAATCTTGACCTCACTTCTCACGGGGACTGATCCTGCCAGTGGCATCCTCTTGAGAAGATAACTAGGACTAGTAGTGTGAGCGCAATTCAGGAAGACCTATTTCTAGAAGATTCTTTCACATCTAGAAGATGAGGTGCGATTTTGGAGGCAGTGAGATTGACCAGGCATTTATTTTGCCAACTGCCATCACTTCCCCTGCAGAGAAATTCTGTGATGGAGTCACAGCAGAGCCCTATATTACCATCAGGGTCAGCTTGTAAAGCCTTGGACCAGAAGCCAGCTCCTGTCTGCTTAGCTTTAATTTCCAAACCACAGGCCTCCCTGGCTCACTCTCCTTGTTCCACTACAGTGACACAGTGACAGGGTGGGGGTGAATGGGGCTGTACAATCCAAGTCTGAACCAGAACTTTGTCCACAGCATATAATTTCTCAAGGTCTGATGTGCTATGGTTCCTGAGAATTAACAGCAGAAATTGAACAGTGTACTTACATCTCCCAAACTGCAGTCATTAGCACAACCACATCATGATTTCTGTCGTTTCTGAGGTCCTCTATTATTTAGGTAAAGTGAAAAATGATTTCATCACTTAATAAAATTTGTTTTAAAAGGAAAATTTTATGTCATCTGCATAGTTGAAACACTAGTGCCACTTGCTCTAAAGATAAGTTTTCAGTATCACTGAATACAATGAAAATAAAACAGTATGATTAAATTGGAGTTTTGAGGTCGTCTGCTGAAAGCTCTCATCTGGAGATCTGCTATCTTTTTACTTAAAAAAAAAGTCGGGGTTGGGGGGAGAGACTGGCAAGTGTGAGAGGGTTGTTAAGGATTTGTGAGCACCGAAGTGAGTCTTTCAATTCGATGTAATCATAAGTAAAAGAGAGTACTTCCTCATTCTGTGGTTTAGTATTACAGCCCATTCAGTGTTTTCTTAAATCATCATGAAGTAGGCTCACTGCAAAGTACACCACTTGAGCAGTTATGGTATCTTAAAAAGTTAGGACCAGAAGGGCATAATGAGGTTGACTTCCTTCTTCCATAGTTGGGGAAAGATGAGGATAGACAGCTTATTACTTCTGCTTTTTCTCTGATACAGACAATATAAACACCTTTGCACATCTTTGTACAAGAACATACATTTTATTGAAAGGGTGTTTGCTTAAAATGTTTTAGACGTTGCCAAGTTGCCTCCAAAATATCTGCACTACCTCACCCACCTCCATCCCCCAGCACTATATGTGATTGCCTCTGTCTCTACTCACTCAATAGATGGTTAATGGAAAAAAAAATTTCCTGCTGTGCTATCAGAGGCCTCTAGAACCCAGGCCACTCTGCATGTATTTTTTTTTTCTAATGACACAGTAGCCAACCCGCCAGGTTATGTTCTGGGAATCTCTCCCTCCAGGAACACCTTCCCTTCCCCTCTGCCCTCTTGCTTTCTTTTCTTTTCTTTTCTCTTTTCTTTCTTTCTTCCTTTCTTCCTTTCTCCCTTCCTTTCTTAGATTTTATTTATTCATGAGAGACACACAGAGAGAGGCAGAGACATAGGCAGAAGGAAAAGCAGACTCCCTGCAGGGGAGCCAGATGCGGGACTTGATCCCAGCACACCAATACAGGGATCACACCCTGAGCTGAAGGCAGATGCTCAACCACTGAGCCACTTTGGTGCCCCTCCCCTGCCTTTCTAAATCCTTCCAGGTGGGCTGCAGTTCTCCCTCCTCAGACGTTTCTGCCTCAGCCTCTGCCTGGAGGCCTCTGTGTAGTCAAGGTTTATCTAACTATACATTCCACCATTTGTTCAACATCTCTTAATCTGGAGCTTTTGGATTTTCCCACCAAAATATCCTTAATGGCAAAGTGAATGTATTCCTGGGAAGCACAATTGCAAGTGGCTAAAGGGAGAGGAAAATTTCTTTGAAGTCCCTTATTTTATCTCAAAATTGTAGTTTTATATTAAAAATGTTTTAAATCTCATCTCATCCAGTAAAATTGCTGCTCCAGGAGATGCCCCACGTTTATCCTACAGCGGTGTGGAGTCCCTGGCACATCTCTACAGCCCAGGTAAAAAAAAAAAAGCAGCCTGGGTTTTATTCTCCACCCTAGCCTCAAAGCTCTCCAGGAAAGGGACTCAGATGTAGAGGGACCTCTCTGACACAGGGCTCAAGTTCAGTAAATCAGTATTACTTGCACTTTCTGCCTCTGTCTCCTCCTGGAGAGGATAAGGATCTGTAATACAGAGACCGGCTAAAGGGTTGTGAGTATGGAGGTCTCTAATCACTTTCAGGGTGTGATGCCTGCTAAGATGTATGTTATTTTCCTATTACTGCTGTAACAAATCACTACAAACTTAATGACATAAAACAACACAAATGTGTTCTCTTCGGGCTGGAAGTCTGAAATTAGTTTCACTGGGTTAAAATCAAGGTGTCAGCAGATCCTTCTAGAAGCTCTAGAGGAGGCTGTTTCCTTGCCCTTTGCAGCTTCCAAAGGCCGCCTACGTCTTCCGGCTCTTGGTCCCCTCCTCTCATCTTCAAAGTCAGCTGCGCAGCATCTTCAAATGTCTTTCTGTCCTGACTCAGATTTCCAGAATGTCTGGCTCGCTGAAACACCAATGCGGGGCTCAGAGGAAGCGGCAGAGCAGTACAAGCTGAGTTGCAAAGCAACTTTGTCCTTAGGCACGGGGGACAGCAGGTGGCGCCGGGGTCCGCCTCAACCGCCGCACTTGGCCCATTCGGAGCACCTGCTCAGGGGAACGGAGCGTGGAGTGGTCTGGGTCACTGCGGTGTCTAAAGAACCGTTTCCCAGTCTCTGCACGCACGGAGGAAGGACGCCCTGCCCAAGGGCGCCGAGGGGCGGCCCCGGGAAGCTGGGCCCTCTGCCGCGCGCAGCTGGAGACGCCAGGGCGCCCGCGCGGGGCGCGCACAGGAGACACCCGCGCACCTGGGCGCGCTGCGCCCCCGCCCGGGGCCGGAAGATCTGGGCTCCAGGCTGTGGCAGAAAACGCAGAAACCTAACGCCAAATATTTGTGAGCCTGCAAAAGAGGGAAATTGAAATCTCTCGGCGTGATTTAAACTAAAGCGTGAAACAACTGCTGAAGGATTTCTGGAAATGGTCTCCGGGAGCTTTTTACAACACTGCCCTTTTGCCTCCAGGCCTGGCTCCTTCTTCCTTGGAGGCAGGAGTGGGGAGGTCAACAATCTAAGACTTATGGGTCAGGTGAGAGGCTTACTTTCTCTAAAGCCATCCTGGGTTTAAGGCCGATGGCAGGCATGGCACACCTGGAAGTCACCTGTCAGGTCTCACAGTGCCCCAACCAAGCTTTGTTCCAAGCAGAATGCCCCTATTTCTAGCTCAGGATCAGATTTTGTCACCAGGGCCCAGAGGCAGCATTGCTTGGGCTCCCAGGTGACCCAAAGTCCTTTGAGGAAAGAGCTTCTTCAGAGATTAGAAGTGGTGTGCTGGTAAACTGCCTTCCAAAAAAAGAAAACCAAAGCCCTGATTTGTCATATTTGCCAAATTTTGTGGTATAAATATTCCTACGTCAGCAGACTTCAAGCTACCAGTGTCTCGTCACTGAGTGCAAGGTTGGAAAGACATGCTGATTATTGGCCTCATAGCTGGTAAAAGGCAACTTTAGCATGCCACTACTTGAGGCCTGGCCAGGGACCAGATACCAA
Source organism: Canis lupus familiaris (assembly GCF_011100685.1). Taxonomy (NCBI): domain Eukaryota; kingdom Metazoa; phylum Chordata; class Mammalia; order Carnivora; family Canidae; genus Canis; species Canis lupus. Next base: position 51,554,662 of record NC_049225.1, read on the forward strand.
GACATCATTCATTCACGCAACAAATTTTTAATGAGTGCCTGCTGTGTGCCAATTACTACTCTCTAATCTGGAGATCCAGAAGTGAATACAACAGATCAAGTTCCTGCCAGGGTGGAATTCACATTTTAATGTCAGTAAACAAGCAAGCAAATAAATAAATAAGATCAGTTCATGACAAGTGCTATAAAAAAGGGAAAGCTGGGTAAGGAGCTACAGTGAGAGGTGATCTATTTTAGAGCACAGGATCAGGGGAGGCCTCTTTGAGGTGATGACATCTAATCATCAAATGGAATTGGGGGAGAAGACATTGTGGGAGAGAAACAAGAGGTCAGTAATATATGGTACATGGTGCTGAAAGAACACTTGACTCTTGGAGACCTTAGGAATGCCAGTGAAGGTCCAGAGCAACTGCACTGGAATATCTGGGGCTTGAAACTTACAGTGGGGAAGATCCTGAGAGAAGGCACCTGGTGCCCCTTAACATCTCCCTGCAGGTAATTCCCAGTGGTGCGGGGAGAGAGAAGACCTGCCCAAGGTGTTCCTTTGGAAGGACCATAGCTGGGGGCTGGCTCTCCCCTGGGGCTCTCTGGAGCAGCAGAGTGGTCTGGCTGAGGAAACCCTGCTGAGTCTGCTGTGTTGGGGAAGCTACCAGTGTCTGTTTTTGGAGTCCGTTCCTGAGAAATCTGTTGAGCTCATCCTGGGATCAGGGAAGGAGGGAAGGAAGGAGGATGCTTTAATCCTGGATGGTGCAGCAGATGCCTCCTTACCAAACCCTGCTCTGGAAGAAGCTCAGGAGCAGTGGCCTTGAGCTGGATTCATTGTGTGGGCTGGACCCCTCCACACCTGGCTGAGTCAGGGTGCTTCATCCTTCATAAACGTGCACACACACAGAACATCTTCATGGCTGGATTCACCCTTTGGATGGGGATTGACTGGACATTCGGATAGTGAATGACTGGATGACAATTTGTGATGTTCATCCACATTTCTGCCCCATACATCCCTTTCCTTACATTCAGGCAGGCAGCAGGTTTTGTGAGGCCTGGATGGGGGAAGCAGGAGAAGCATACAAGGTGTCCTCGCTTTATTTTCTAAAAGCCCAAGACCAGAGAGAGGGCAGAGTTGGGAGTGTGCAGAGGAGAAGGGAGTTTGAGAAGCGGGAGGGTGAGAATCTCTTCTTCCCGCACACAAAGGAGGCTGGGTATGTGCAAAGCAAGACTGGTAGACTGCTTGATTCAAAGCCTGGCTCTGCCTCCTGGAAGCCACATCCTTGTGGACCACTTAAACTTCTCTAAGTCTACAAATGAGACAATTATGGTGCCTACTTCAGTGAACATGTTACAAGTGTTCATAACATTATAGCTTTAGTCCCAAAGTTCTGGATTGTTTGTGCTTGTTATGGGGTGACTTGTTCCCCCAACCCCCCATCCCCAGCTCATATGTTGAAGCCATAACCTCCAGGACTTCAGAATGTGACTGTGTTTGGACATAGGGTCTTTACAGAGGTTAGTTAAATAATGTAAAATGAGGTTATTAAAGTGAGTCCTAACCCATTATGACCGGTGTTCACATAAGAAGAGGACTTTGGATATAGGGCGTGCATGGAGAAAGGATTGTGTGAGGACACAGGTGACTTAAACAACAATAATTTATTTCTCACAGTTCTGCAGGCTGGAAGTCAAAGATCAAGGAGTCAGCAGGGTTGATTTTCTCTGAGGCCTCTCTCCTTGGCTTGTAGATTGATGTCCTCTCCTTCTGGTACTTTGTTAAGGCAGCCTTAGCAAACTAACACAATACTAAATAAACTTTGGAGGTCCTGGAGGTTGGAGAGCACAAATCTGCCTCCCCTAATTTGGACGGGGAAAAAATTAAAGCCATTTGGATGTATACAAAAAAAACTATTATTCAGCCTTAAAAAAGAGCGATATCCGGGACGCCTGGGTGGCTCAGCGGTTGAGCATCTGCCTTTGGCTCAGGGTGTGATCCCGGGGTCCTGGGATCGAGTCCCACATTAGGCTCCCTGTGAGGGGCCTGCTTCTTCCTCTATGTCTCTGCCTTCTCTCTGTGTCTCTCATGAATACATAGATAGTCTTTTTTAAAAGAGAGAGAGAAATCCTGCCATTTGAGACCGCATGGATGAACCCAGAGGACATCGTGCTAAGTGAAATAAGCCAGATACAGAAAGACAAATACTGTATGATCTCACTTATATGTGCAATCTAAAAAGTTGAAGTCATAAAAATGAAGAATAGAAAGGTGGTTGCCAGAGGGGGGCAGGAAAGAGAGAAGCTGGTTAAAGGGTATTAAAATTCTAGCTATTTGGATTCCAGATGAGTAAGTCCTGGGGAATCTAATCTACAGCATGGTAACTATACTTAAAAATACTGCATTTGTATCTACTTGTTGAGAGTAGATCTTAAGTGCTCTTGACAGATATACACAAAAAGTCACTATGTGAGGCTATGAGTATATTAATTAATTAAAGTGTGGTAGTCCCATTTCCCAGTGTATACATGTATCAAAACATCAAGTTGTATACCTTAAATACATACAATTTTTATTTGTTAATTATATCTCAATAAAGCTGGGGACAAATAATCAAACCACAAAGTACATCCCTTCCTGGCCCAATCTCCTATTCTTTCCTATCATCCTCTGTCTCCTTGGCAAGTCAAGACCAGAAGGGGCCAGACCTCATATCTTGCCCAGTATTTCATTAGCTTCGTCAAGAGAGTGAACACATTTTGGGCACCAGTTAGGCATTAGGGGTAATGGTTATGTGCAGGGGTTCCAGGGTCAGACTATCTAAGTAGAAATCTTTCCTTTCTAGTCATCTGTTGCTGTGTAAGAAACTTTTGTGGAAAAGAACAGCAGTGATTTATTGTTACCTGTCATGATTCTGGGGGTAGATGGGGCTCAGTTGAGCAGTTCTCACCCAAAAAACGCTTACAGTTCTGATAGTTGAGGCTGGCTGGGCCCTCAGTTGCAGAAACATCTACATGTGGCCTCAGCTTCCTCATAGAATAGCATATAGGTTCCTCTGCTCCTGCTTCTTGCTCATCTCTACTTGGCCACATCTTTCAGACCTAGCTCAGATGCCACTTCCTCCATGAAGCCTTTCTGATTCTTTGCAGATGGATGTGAACTTTCTCCTTCCAATTCCCAAAGCCCTTTATTTACATAGCTTCAATGGCATTGAGTAATCACAATGGTCTTTTATTGAGCAATATCATGTGCCAGGCACTGTACTACACACACCATAATACCCTATTGAAACTGATCTTCACAACAACCCTCTGATGAAAGATAGTTGGAAGAAAGGCAGGCAGGGACAAGGGCCCTCCTCCCACTCTCAAAAGAAACCACCCTTAAAAGGATTTTACACTACCCCGGAAGGAGCCCTCCACCCTTTCCTGCCTGATGGATAGATGACAAAAACCTGATCGGATGACAGGTGCCTGGAGAGTGAATCAGATTAAAACAGCTGACCAACAAGCCCATAAAAACGGCTAGACTTAGAAACGCCAGTGGCAACCCTTTTGGGTCCTCTCCCTCCTCCAGAACTTCATATTATCGCTTTTCTATCATTCAATAGATCTTGCTTTGCTGCCCACTGGTCTGTCTGGTCTAACTCTTCATTCTTTTTTTTTTTTTTAAGATTTTATTTATTTATTCATGAGAGAGAGGGAGAGAGAGAGAGAGAGAGAGACAGGCAGAGGGAGAAGCAGGCTCCGTGCCAGGAGCCTGATGCGGGACTCGATCCCGGGACTCCAGGATCACGCCCTGGGCTAAAGGCAGGCGCCAAACCGCTGAGCCACCCAGGGATCCCCCTACCTCTTCATTCTTCGAAGCAGTGTGACTAAGAACTGAGGGCGCTGAAGAAGAAATCTTCTAACACTTCGAAGACATGTATGATTGTTCCTTTTTTACAGATCATGACAACTGCCCCTCAGGGACACTAGGTGACTTGCCCAAGTAGACAAAACTAATAAATGGCTGAATCAGAATTCTCACCTGGTTCTGCCTGACTCTGTGGTTCTCATGCTTAACCTTTGTGTTACAGGAACGTCTTTCTATCTAAGGTTTTTTTTTGTTTTTGTTTTTTGAGTCCAATTTCCTCTTCCAGACTGAAATTCTCATGAGAGCAAAGCTGGATCTTCTTTGTATCCTTGGCTCCCAGCTTTGTGTAGATGCTGTATGATCATTTGTGGAATAAATGAAAGAACATGGAATGTACAGGTGTAAGTGGTTGCTGGCTCAGATAGCATTTGGTGGAGATGGAATATGCCTCCCACACAGGCTGACACTACATGTGAGGTCGGTCACCAGATTTTAGTGCTTTCCTCTTCTCCAAAGCAAGCCTTTTATAAAGATGCGACATCTCTGAATGAGGCCGTTAGCAAGAACCAAAGCTGTTTGTCTTAATAATCCCAATAGAGTTGTCTCCCCAACCAGCTTGTCCCTGAGGATTGTGCCTTATAGGCTGGAATCACAGATTGGCAGGGCTTAGTGGTTGTCTCTGCTTCAGTGTTCCTGATGGTCAGTCAGTAGACAGAGGTCTAGAAAGCGGGGGGACCTAGGGCCTGGCCTTCAGACTCCCATCTCCACTGAGGGGTGCATGTGAAAGCCCTAACAATGCAAACACAGGGGGTGTCAGGCAGTGGGGGCTTTGCTAACATTCTTCAGGTGTCACTTCCTCCAGGAGGCCTTCCCTGATTAGAACTGTCCCTTCCTCCATCATCAGGGAAGAGGCAGGAGCCTCTGTCAGGAGCCCCCTAGCCCCCTGTTCTACTGCTATTACAGCACATCCATACTCATGCCAGGGACCTATATACTCATTCATCCAAACATATTTGAAAAAAATATATTTGAGCAACTACCATGTGCCAGGTACCACTTTAGAGGCCGAGATAGTGAACAAAACAGACAACCCCCCCCCCCCCCATGTAGTGTACGTTTCTAGCGTGTGCTTGAGGAGACAAACATGTGAACAGTGGAATATATAACACGCTAGGTAGTGATAAGTGCTATGGAGAAAAATAAAGTAGGGAAGGGCCACAGGGCATGCTGGGCGGCATTGGCAGTGGGAAGGCCAGTTTGAAAGAGGACGGTCAGAGAAATTGGATGACCATAGAAGTGACACTGGAGCACAGATGGTGAAGGAGGTGAGGAAGGAAGGGGCTCTAGGCAGAGGGACCAGAAGTACAAAGGCCCAGAGTGGGGAGTTGGGCTCCCCCGACTTGAAGAACAGCAGAGGTGGCCTGGCTGCAGGGGTGGGAGGGTGGGGTAGAGGTACAGAGGAGAAGGGGAAGGAATGGGGGCAGATTACACCTTTGTGCCCTGTCCCACCTCTCAAGACCCATGCTTTAGCATATTAACATGAAACAGAGGCTCTGACTCTAGCTAAGCCAGAAAACAGTGTCAAATTCTTGGCTTTTAAGTTTCAGAAGGCAGGGCCAGGTATAAGATGGGAAACCTGTAGGAGGGTGCAAGTTCTTCCAGACTGACCCAGGCCTCCCTCCAGATTCTTCCCCCACTCTCAGCTGGACTACATGAAGATTCCATGGACTGGCAGGGTGGGGTGGAGACGGTTCTGAAGAGACCTGCTGAGAGGAGGTGGTGCAGCTAGAGGCCACCATGTCTGCTTCCAGGACCAATGAGAAGTTCACACCCCGAGAATCTGCAGTGAGGAGTGGTTGCTGTTCTATTCTTGTCACCAAGAGGCTGACAGTAGCCAGGCCAAGGCCTCTTCTTCATCTGGAGGAGTGATGCTCAATGCTTTGCCCAAGTGCCATCCAACCCTCTTCCAAGAATCCAGGGCACTTAACCCTCACCACCAAGCTCCTGATGGATGATGGAGCCTGACACTCAGGGTCTCACCAAGTGAGGAAGGTTCTGGATCCCCGACTCTGGTTATACACCCCAATGGGATTGCCTGGTGCCTGCCCACCTCTCACCCAGGCTGAGCCCCAGGAGACCCGGGTCAAATACGTTCTCCTCTCTGTGTATACCTCTCTCTGGATTTGATTACTTCCATATTTTGAGGGAGTTGAATATGTGGAGCAGCTTATAACTTGGGTTTCATGTGTCCATTGGGAAATTCGAGGGGCATGAATTGTAGGGGAAATTTGGGTGGTTACATTCACTTCTTTCTAGTTTTCATCAGATTCTTAAAGGAGCTGCTGATGCAGGAAAAGGTGAGAACTTCTGGAATGGGGGATATATAATGTCACCCACAGGTACTAAAAATAGTGCCTAATCTGGGCCAAGCTCTTTATGTTTTTTTCATCCCAAACTTGGGGTGTGTGTGCTAACCATATCCTCAATTTACACACAAGGCAGTTGGCCACAGGAAGGCCAAGGCACCTGGTTCAGGTAGTGGAGTGAGCTTTGAACCCAGTTGTTTAGAGCAGCTGTGTGTGCCCTGCAGTGCCTCCCTGCCCCCGCCCTTGTTCCACATCATAGGATGCACAATCCCTAAGACATCCAGCCTTCCATCACACACCCATTCTGGCTTTGTCACCCTGGAATGTTCTAGAACTTTTATTAAATTTCATTTTTCCTTTCAAATCTGGGCTGATCTCCTCTTTGAGTAACATGTTTCTTCATGCTGTAGGACCCAAAATTCTTGTACTCTGTTATAAACTTGTCTTTTTTCTTTAAGGTGGAGCCTGAGTCCTAAAACCCTGGACTTTGATGAATAATACCGAATTCATTTTCTTTGTCCCGTTTATTCAGATTTTCTAAACTTCATATATCGAAGTCAAGACTGAATAGTTAATACCTCTGCTAATAGCTATCACTCATGGGATGTTTCCAAGTGACTGACGTGGTGTTGATTTATACTCATGGTTTCATTTGATCTGCCTAATGCCCCTCTGAAGTACTATTATTATTTCCATTTTAAGGAAACTGAGGTTTAGATGGGTGATGGGAGCTGCTCAAGGTCACAGAGCTACTAAATGGCAGAGGTGGGCTTTGAACCCAGATCTGGAGGATTAACCATTACCCCATATTACCAAGCCACTTGTCTCTTTACTTTGGTTGGCAGATGTATTCCTGTGTAGGTCTCAGTGGTGACAAGGACCCAGTGGCGTTTGGGTGGCTGCAGAGGATTAAGCAGGGTGGATTGGGAAGTCAGAGTAGAAGGGACTTGTTTCCCCCAAGGGCTCTTGAATTCTGGGCCCTCTCTGGGCCTGACCATACTGAGGTAACCTGAAGAAGTAGTGTAATGCAGACTCTGGAATCCAGGCCCTATGGGGATGTGTGCCACTGCTTGGCCAACCTTCCTTCTGGAAAAAGGCAGGAGGCTGCTGCTGTCGTCCTGTGTTGCCTGTGTGGACTCCAAATACCGGTGATGTGTGAAGTTATCAGAACCGAGCAGCTCAGGAAATGCCTTTGGTGTCTGTGGTCCAAATTACAACTTGCACCTACCCAGGGAGTCACAGTTTGGTGTTGATACCACAATTATCTCATTGAATCCTTTGGGCTTCCTGGTAGGCTGTGATGATCATGTCCATTTGATAGATGGGAAAACACCAGAAGAGGTGGTGGTGGGGGGGGGGGGGGGGAGTGAACTGCTCAAGGTCGCACAGGGTCAAGAGTTGAACCCAGGTCCTACTGACTCTAAGTCTCACTTGCTTGCACTAGACCAGTAATTTCTTTTCTTTCTTTCTTTTTTAAAAAAGATTTTATTTATTTATTCATGAGAGACACACACATACAGACAGAGACACAGGCAGAGGAAGAAGCAGGCTCCATACAGGGAGCCCGATGTGGGACTTGATCCTGGATCCCCAGGATCACACCCCGGGCTGAAGGCGGTGCTAAACCACTGAGCCACCTGGGCTGCCCAAGACCAGTGATTTTCAAACCTCATTCTGTGGAGCCCTCCTCTGGTGCTTGGGGCAGGCCAGAGCAAGGGGCTGTGCAGGAGAGCAATCAAGGGGTTGAGGCTCTGTTGTCCCTTTCCTTCTTCACTGGAGGCAGCTCTGCCTGATACCCCTACACTTTTCAGTTACATAAACTATTGCTCCTTTTCACTAAGCATTTTCTATTCAATCACCTACAGAATAAATGATTGATGTACTAACCTTACTGGAAAAGTCTCCTGCCATTTGAAAAAGTATGAAGCTCAGGATAGAAAAAGCAAATTGGGAAGAGAAAAAGATTGAGGTGGGTATGTTTCTGTCCTGTTTTTTGAAATTCAGGGAAGAAAAACGCTTCTTGTTTTGTTCCCCATCCTATAATGATAATGGCAACAACAATGACAATAATAATAATTATTATTATAGCAAACTGGAGGCTTTTAGAGGCAGAAAAGACTTTAGAATCAATCCCATCATTACACAGACGGGAAACCAATATCCAGAAAGGGAATGTGACTTTCTCAAGGTCATGCAGTGAATCCTAGAAAACCTGAGGTTACCTTCTCCCAGGTGTGCTCCACCTCTCTACTTCCTCAGTACTTCTTGCCCAGGCAAGCTCCTCAGTTAGCTGAGCTTCAGAGGGTCCTTGTGCTCAGGCATAGTGCTTGGTCACATGGATCCATATCTTACCCAGAAAATTCTTCAGTTTGGATTTCTGCATCGGGCTCGGTGGACATAGGGAAGCAATGGAGTGTCTGGCCTAGGGACGCGGAGGAGGTGAAAGGAACAAACCCCCCTCTCTGCCTGAGTCCCGGCCCCTCTCAAGCGACAGGCCCACCTGCTGTCCTGGGCACAGAACCGCAGTTGAGACCGGGGTCCCCAGGACCAGGCCAGGCATTGCCCAGTGTTGCCCACAGCAGGAGGATTAGATATGCTACAGGTCAAGAGCAAGGCAGCTCTCCCACGGGCTGGCTCACTTTGCAGCCACCGGGTCAGATTTGTTTAGCTGTGGGAGGCGGGACTGGCAGGGGCAGAAGCGGCGGGCGCCGAGGGGCTCCCGCACAGGACCCAGGACCCGTGGCACCGACGGGGACTGAGCTGAAGAGGAAGAGGGACTCCAGATCCCGCCCACCGCCCAGTTCACAAACTGCTCGAAGGCGCACGGGAGCAACGACCTTTAATGTCCGATTTGTTTCCGACCCGGGCCCAGGGCCATCCGCCACTCGGGGAGGGCCGGGGCAGCGGCTGGAGGGGCGCGAGGTCCCGGGCCGACGGCGCCCCCGCTGCCCCCCCCCCCGGTGGCCGCACCCACGCGCGCACGCAGACCACACGGACACCGCACAGACACACGCACGTGTACCCACGGTTAAATACGTGCACACAGGGACTCGTTTGGATATGTACAGAGAGACAGACGGACATCCCGGCCGGCGTCGGGGCCCCAGGCTCTCGGCATGCTCGCCCAGCCCTCCGCTGTACCTGGCACCCATGCCCCTGCCAGCAAAGCAGCTGCCCCCCGCCCCCCCGCCTCCCCCGGGCGCCGCCGCCCTCCCCCCTCGCCCGCCCTCCCCCCACGGTGGTTTCGCCCCCCTCCCCCCCGCAGGCCCCCCTAAAACTGCCCGGGCGCCAGGGGCATGTTGGTCTTGAAGCCGGGCTGCCCGTTGGCCGCGTCGGGCTCGGGCCGGCAGGCGCCGTCTCCGGCCGCGGGGCTCCCGCGCTCCGCCAGGAGCCTGAAGGTGAAGAGCGGGCCCGAGTCCCGGCGGCCGCGGCGGCCGGGGGGCTGGGGCGCGGGCAGGCTCAGCAGCGCGCCCGGCGCCTTCCACTCGGGGACGGCGCACAGCTCGACGGGCGGCGGCGCGGCGCGGCCCAGGTAGCCGGGGCTCGGCGAGGCCGACGGGAGGGTCCGCTGGCTGCCGCTCAGGCAGCTGCCGCTGTCGTCCAGCGAGTCCTTGCGCGACTGCGAGCGCTCCAGCGAGCCGCCGCGCGTCCACGGCCGGTAGGTGTAGGCGCAGCCGCCCAGGCGACGGCGGCGGCGGCGGCGGCGGCGGCCGCGACACTGGCAGCCGAGGATGCGCACGAAGGCGCGCTTGAACTCCTTGCTGGAGCACGGGTAGATGATGGGGTTGAGGCAGCTGTTGAAGTAGCCCAGCCAGAACACCACCTTGAACACGGCGTCGGGGGGCTTCAGGGTGGAGAACAGGGAGCCTGCAGGGGGGGGGGCACGGGCAGAAAGAGACAGCAGGTGGTGAGTAGTGAGGCCCGCCCCGCCCCGCCGCGCCCCGCCGGGCGCCTTCTCCGCCGCGCGGCCGCCTCTCCGTCTCCCCGGGAGCGAATCCGACGTTCGTCTCCGGGGCCAGCCTCCGCAACGCCCCCGTCACCCCTATAAGACCGTTCCTGGTCTGGCTCACCGGCCTCCGAGCTCAGCCGTAGCTATCACCACCTGCATTTGCACAGCCCGTGGGTCGCGGGCATTGTGCCAGGTAGGCGCTGTAGCTGCGTCATTTTGTCCTACAAAAGGCCTCGGAGCGGACGCCGGCTTTATTCCCGCAGCAAATAGGAGAGGTCTTAAGGACCTAGATGTGAAACGGGACACTTGAAAAGTTAGAGAAGGCAAGGTAAAGGACGATGTTTTTGATCTAGGGGGTGAAAGAAAAACGACTCAACACTTCAGACACATGAACTATGAGGCAAGGATGAGAGAAGGTATTTCCAATGTTTAAGCTGGTCGAGGGATGGGTACTTAAGAATATGTAAGGAACTCCTGCAAGTCGACAAGAAAAAGGAGCATTCCCGATGTGGGCAAAGAAAATGAATAGGCAATTTACAAAACAGGAAACCTTAGGGCCAAGATGCTCGAAATATTAGGGAGTCAAATAAATTACAACGAAAACCACACAGAGATACAACGTGTCTGTTGGGCTGGCAAAAATCAGGAAGTTGGAGAGCGCTAAGTGTAGGCAGGGTTGTGGGGACATGGGGAGCCTTCTTAAGGGCTAGTGGAGGCACAGGCTGTGAAGCAGTGCTGAAGACTCTGGCCCCACTTGGTCTCATTAAGTATATTTACAGACCTCTTGACCCAAAAGTTCTGCACTAAGGCATAGATCTCAAAGAATTTTCACACAGGTCCATAAGGGGACATGCATGAGTATGCTCAGAGCAGTGTTGCTTATGATGATGGAGAGTTAGAGAGAACCTAGGTGTCCCTCACTGGGAATTATGGAAAGGGTGAGTGGGCTAGATGCCTAGTGCAGCGATTGTGCCACACTTAGAGCCCTGGATGGCATGTCCATGTAGCAATATGGAAAGATCCTAAAAACATCATTCTTTATGAACAAATAGGAAACAGAATGGAGATTTACAACATAATACTATTTAAGTAACACACCAAACAACCACACACATTTTGCAAAAAACACTTTCAAATAATGTCAAACACAAAACGGTTGCCTGAGGGGGTAGGCAGAGGGAAATGGGAATACAAGGAAATAAATCAATAAAGTAAGAGAGAGGCCTTCCAGTGAGATGCTATGATGGAAAAACATGATTAACTCATCCCTCTAATTTCAGAGCCAGAAACATTTTATGGCAATATTAAATTAAAAACAATTTTCATTTTAAATGCAAGGCAACTAAGACTTGGAGAGGGTAAATGACTTGCCCCAGGTTACACAGCCTGTTGGCAGTATAGCTGGGATTTAAACTAAGTTCTGTTTGAATACAAAATATGGTTTTCAAATGGTATTTATAAGACCCTTTGTGGAAAAATCAGAAAATACAAAAAAGCAAACAAAAATTATTTTGAATGCACACATAACCCTGCAAAGCAGAGTAATCACATTTGGTGTACATACCTTCAGATTTTTTCCCCCTGTTGTATAACGCGTTTTTAAATGATTTGATAAATGCGATCATACGTTATAGGACCTTCCTTCCTCCCTCAGTCCCTCCTTTCCTTTCTTTCTTTTTTGTTATTTCAAACCATGTCTCTGGGCTCCTGGTGAAGGGCTAAGCCCTGCAAGAGTTTAAACTTAGAAAGAGGGTTTATCCAGGGGCACCTGAGTGGCTCAGTCAGTTAAGCATCCAGCTTTTGATTTCAGCTCAGGTCATGATCTTAGGGTCGTGAGATCAAGTGCCTGTGTTGGGCTTATTGCTCAGCATGGAGTCTGCTCCAAATTCTCTCTCCCTCTATCTCTCCCCCCTCTAAATAAATGAATAAAGTCTTAAAAAAAGGAAGGGGGCTACCCATACCTGGATATAAGTGCCAATTATAAATGTACTTTTTAAAAAAGTTTATTTAAGTAATCTCTACACCCAACGTGGGGCTCAAACTCACGACTCTGAGATCAAGAAGCTCATGCTGTAGCAACTGAGCCAGCCAGGCAACTCACTACACTGATTCTTTTTTTTTTTTTTTTAAAGATTTTATTTATTCATGAGAGGCAGAGACACAGGCAGAGGGAGAAGCAGGCTCCATGCAGGGAGCCCGATGTGGGACTCGATCCTGGGACTCCAGGATCACGCCCTGGGCCAAAGGCAAGTGCTCAACTACTGAGCCACCGAGGCGTCCCACTACACTGATTCTTATCCCAACTCAGGGGGAAATGTGGGAGTGGGCTATACATTCTTGGTTTGCTTTAGAGGAGACAGATAAGGGCACCACTTTGTGGTCTGATTTGTGACAAGGTCAGCACCATTATGTTTTCATCCCACCATCCCAGATCCTTCGCTGTATGGAAGGCCCCCACTGAAATACACACATGGCATGTGAACACCTAATATCCATGACTGGATGAGTTGTCTCTGACCATGGGGATGTCCTTGTTTCTGTCACTGAGTCTGAAGGGCATAGGCACTGGTCTTGACAAATGCAAAGCTGGAGAATACATTTTGGGAGAAGTGGAGAGAGGGCAGAAACGTCGGAAGCCTTGTACATTACCCTGGAGGGTAAGTGCTGATGAGCGTGTGTACAGGTAGGCACACTGTCTTAATGAGGACCCTCAGGCCCCAGGTGTGGGGATGCATAGGCAGTAGTGGCAAAAGCAAGGACATTAAGATTAGGAGAGCATGCTTGCTGAAAACAGACTCGTAGCTTTGCTTGCCAACCCCATTGAAGACGATAGTAAAATGTGAATGGCTTGATGGGGATACATCCTTAGGGATTGGCTCTTTTAAAGGATACACAACCATAATGCTAACTGCTAATACTCATCAGAACCACTGTTTATATTGTATGTGTGCTCTGTACAGGTCCTGTGCTAAACCCTTTATACCATTAGCCGATTTAATTGTTGAAATAATCCTTTGATGAAGGTATTATTGTTGGTCTCGTTTTACAGATCAGGGCACCAACATATGATAGTAATAGCTCTTTACATTTTTATACATTTATTCATTCGCTCATTCATTCATTCCACAAATACTGAGTTCCTGCTAAGTGCCAGGCATGAAGCCAAGCTACGGGGATACAGAGATGACTTGGGGTGTGGTCTCTGCCCCATGGCGGCCCACAGGCAAGTGGGGAGACAGACATAGTAACAGGTCATTGCAACAGAGCACACATGGCATTATGAGAGTGGCATAAATGTTACTGTGTCCCCCCCTATGCCCAGGTGGCATTTCTTTCTGGTTCTTCATTGCCATCATATTGGAAGCCCCTTGTAAGGACAAAGATGGGCTGGATCTTTGCCTTGATTTTCTTACAAAGTATTTTCAAGGACTATGGCTCTGAGAAGTATTCAGCTAAAAGTAAGGGAATTATGCTGACTTTTTTTTCATAGCATTTATTTATAGCCACATTGTGAGTTTGGACTCCCTGAGCTACTTGTTCCTCTGAGAAGAAGGTCATTCTTTGCCTTCCATTCTTTGCCTGCCTTTGTCACCCTTCCGCCAATTTAGGCAGTGTGATCCTGTGGCTTGAACACAGGGTGTGGGATCTCAGACCTACTTTTGAATCCCTTTTTTTGTGTACTAATGGTTTGGCTTTAGAAAAGTTAATTGGCCCTCTCAGACTCAATTTTCTCATCCATAAATCGGGGACAGTATCTGTTCCATAGGGTTATTTTGAACACATGAAAATATCCATGTAAAATATTTGACATAGGTATAATAAATAATAAATAGAGGCTGTTTTTCCAAAAATACTTTATATCCTGGCCCAATCAGGAGCCTTCTCCAGGAACTCTGCTCTGATGGACCCCACCCAACTCACACTGACTTCTTTATTCTGTACCCCGCAGAAGGTATACAGTCACATCTTATTCTATTATTTTACTGTTTGCCTGTTTATGTTGTTAAGCCATCCCAGGGATGGTTGAGTCCTTCTCACCACCCAGACTTTAAATTCCTTCTGGGCAAGAACTACCTCTTCATTTCTATTCTTTTCCTCTCCAGATTTGTATATTTTTATTACAAAAATAACAGATGGAGGGATGAATAGAGGGAGACCAGAGGATTTTTAGGGCACTGGAACTACTTTGTATGATGTTATAATGGTGGATACATGTCATTATACATTTGTCTAAATCCACAGAATATACAACACCAAGAGTGAACCCTAATGTAAACTGTGGACTTTGGGTGAAAATGCCATGCCAGTGAGGTTCATCCACTATAACAGGTGTACCACTCTGGTAGGGGATGTTGATAATGGCAGAGGCTGTGCATATGTGGGGGCAGCAGGAGTATGGGAAATCTCAGAACCTCTCTGACAATTTGGGTGTGAGTCTAAAACTGCTTTGAAAAATAGTCTGTTAAAAAAACCTCACTTGGGACACCCGGCTGGCTCAGTTGGTACAGCATGTGGTTGTAAGTTTGAGCCCCACATTGCATTAGAGATTACTTAAAAATAAAATCTTAAATAAAAAACAGCAACCACTTCACTTACTTAAAAAAAGTGATCCCCAAATTTCTTTCTTCACTTAGAATATATCTAAGACAGGTGTCGGTACCAGTAGTTAAGCATCTGACTATTGGTTTCAGCTCACGTCATGATCTCAGGGTTGTGAGATCAAGTCCCACATTGGACTGTGCATTCAGTTCAGAGTCTGCTTGGGATTGTCTCTCCCTCTCCCTCTGCCCTTCCTTCCCATATGCTTATGCACACACTCTCTCTAAAGTAAATAAATAAATCTTAAAAAAATATATATTTATATCTATAAAACCTTTCCCCATATCAGGACATTACATCCTACTGTCTGGATATACACTAGTTTAACTTTCTCCAAACTTAACTCTTTTCTAATGATAGTCAAGTAGTGATTTCCAATTTTGACTGTTACAAACTATAGTAATAAAAAGCCTTATGCATTTTGCTTTTTGCATGTTTGAGTGTTTCTGTAGGATAAATTCCTACTTGAAGAATCACTGAGTCAGTGCCACATTTAAGTGCTGACAGCTAGCCAGATTGCCTTCTGAATTAGTTATATCAATTTACCTTCTGTTGGGTGTGTATGATTGTGATATTTTCTCTACAACTCTGGGTTTGGTCAGTTTTTAATCCTTACTTGTCTAAAAGCTAAGTAATGACTTTGCCCTCTTGTTCCCCTTGCATTTTGTTTTATTTTGTCCTCCGGAAGACCCTACTATTGCATACCCACCCTGAGCAAACTTTTAGTGACTTCTGATAAAAAGTCTCTTTCCTTATTAGAATTGGACTCCTTAATGGAAGGGGAGGTGGGTGGGGGGATGGGGATGACTGGGTGACAGGCACTGAGGGGGGCATGTGACGGGATGAGCACTGGGTGTTATACTGTATGTTGGCAAATCAAACTCCAATAAAAAAAATACACACACACACACACACACACACACAAAGAACTAGACTCCTTAAGATAGAATACAAGCTCTCTCACCAGCAGCCAAGTGACCTTGAACAGGTTTCACACTGTGCCTAAACCTTAGTTTTCTCATCAGCAAAATGGGCCTTCTACTGATACCATGCCTCTCGGTTATTTTGAGAATTAAGAAGATAACGGGCACTGAGGGGGGCACTTGACGGAATGAGCACTGGGTGTTATACTATGTTGGCAAATCAAACTCCAATAAAAAATATACAAAAAAATGAAAAGAGAATTAAGAAGATAAAACATGTAAAGTCCTTATTAGCACTCAGGGTATCTGGAGCCTGATACCCAATCAACTTTGCATTAATGCTATTAACCAAATAATTATTTTTTTTAGAAAAATTATTTATTTATTAGAGAGAGAGAGAGAGAGAGAGAGCATGCACAAGCAGGAGTGGCAGAGGGAGAGGGAGAGAGAATCTGATGGGGACTCTGTACTTAGGACAGACCTGGACTGAGGGCTTGATCTCATGAGCCTGAAATCATGACCTGAACCAAAACCAAGAGTTAGAATGCTTAGCGGACTGTGCCACCCAAGTGCCCCAACCAAATAATTTTTATTCTTGTCAATCACTCATTGGGCTAGAAATCTAATTACGGGAAATCTATATGCAGGACCTATGTTTGATAACTTGATGTGTCATTCAGAGTAAGTTGCTTTCCCTTTCTGGGCTTCACTTTCCTTCCTTTAGTTGACTGGTTTTATCTGGGTTCTCTCCAGCATTTAAATACAGTCTCCACGAAGCTGAAGATGCAAGCCCTGCCCATCCTTGCTGGGAAGTGCCCTCTTCTCTAGACCTACCGCAGAGGGGCAGTGTGTGTCAAGGGCTGGACCAGCGGCTTCTCGATTGCCAGCATAGTTTTGCTTCTCTCTTCCCCTCCCCTCAGCCTCACAAAGCTACTGGGCTGAGGTGTCTTGTGTGCTACACAGGCTGGCCCTGATGCAGCCAGGAAGCCTTGATGAATTAGGGGAGGTGCTGGGCCTCTTGAGCATGAAAGAGGATCAGTGAAAAGAATCTTTTCTCCTGGGCATCCAAACAGACCTTTGGCAGGGGGGAAAAAGGCTGTGTGGAGAGGGAAGCAAATATCAAGAGAAAATGTGGGTTCCTGGAAGCCTGCTGTCTCTGCTTTAGGTCAGGGCTGAGGCAGCCTTTTTGACACAGGCACCAACTCATGGTGCATGTCCTGAGCCTGGCCCTACTTCTCTTGCTCATGAAATGCTGTGATGCTCCTTGCCCCTGTATCTTAGAATCCTGGCTTGACAGAGCTGGGAAACTTTCCTTAATGGAAGTTCAGTGAGAGTGAGTGACTTGCTCAAGGTCACCCAGCTGGTGACTAGCAGAAACTGCTAGAACATATTCAGGCATCATTCATTGGATCCAACAAACATTTATTGGTCAGTGGTTAAGGACCTGTTCAGATGTCAAAGGTAGGTAGATCTGGGTTCAGATGCTGACTCTGGCTTCCCAACTGTGTGACCTTGGAGAAGCTACTTGAGCTCAGTGAGGCTCAGTTTCCTGGCAAATGGGGACAGTGATAATTCTTTCCTGTGTGGAGGAGATGAACCTAGGCTTGATGAGTGCCAGGCATGTTGAAAGCGCCCAGTAAGTACAGCTATTCCGACTGCTTCAAACAAGCTGCTATTAGTACTACCAACACTGCTGTTAACGCCAGTATTGCTGCTACAAAGATGAGGAATGTGGCAAAAAGGACAGGATCTACTGTGGTGACCTGGTGCTGGCACTTCCACTCTATTGCTCTTTCTGACACAGGCCCAAGGATGGGCACCGATATGATTCTCAAATATGCTGAAATTGTATGCAGTGTTCATGTGTCTTTCTGGGGAAGAATCCATCTCAAGTCTAGGGCTCCCTAAGCATTAGTTACTCGATTGCCTGGACCACCAGTTTCTTAATGCTTTTCTTTAGATCAACTTGCTTTGGTATCTAAACTAAACATTCTTTAGGAAGCTTTTTGGCACTATTTTTAAATTGGCTCCACTTGTTATAAATAGAATATCACAGCAGAGAAAAATTAGATGAAAAAAATGGTAGTAGTATCCCTGGATTGCTCCAGACAGTGGAAGACCTGAAGCCTGCTCTCTCTCTCTCTCTCTCTCTTTTAAAGATTTTATTTATTTATTCATAAGAGACATGCAGAGAGAGGCAGAGACAGGCAGAAGAAGCAGGCTCCGTGCAGGGAACCCGATGTGGGACTGGATCCTGGGACTCCAGGATCATGCCCTGAGCTGAAGGCAGACATTCAACTGCTCAGCCACTCAGGCATCCCAACCTGCTCCTTTTTTTTTTTTCTTTAAAGGAGATTAGCTGGGATTGTGGGGATATTAACTACTTGCTAAACTAAGAGGAATTCCACTTTGAGGAACCTAAGGGATTGAAAGAAAAATGAACAGGGAAAAATATTCTCATAGAACCCAGCCTTGGGGTACATGCTGAATAGATATTTGCTCAATGACCAACTGATTGAATTTGAGACTCAGAGTTTCTTGTGCCATCTCTAGCTGTCATTTCCAGCTATCTTGCACACCAATTCAAATCCGTAGTGAATTTGAGCAGCCATCTAGGAGCAGCCCTGGGAAATTCTGTGGCTCTACTGTGATGCTTCCTGGTGGTCTCCTACTGAGGCCTTTTTTTTTTTTAAGATAGATTTATTTATTTATTCATAAGAGACAGAGAGAGAGAGAGAGAGAGAGAGAGAGAGAGAGAGAAAGAGAGGCAGGTAGAGACACAGGCAGAGGGAGAAGCAGGCTCCATGCAGGGAGCCTGACGTGGGATCCCGGGTCTCCAGGATCATGCCCCTGGCAGAAGGTGGCGCTAAACCGCTGAGACACCTGAGCTGCCCCTACTGAGGCCTTTTAAGCAGATCCAATGGGACAACACTTAAGAACACTTCTATCTGGGTAAGCAGTGTAGGAGGGGGAGCACAAGCTCCCCCTAGGGGTAGACAGGCTAGCAGATGGTGCATTGAGCCCACCCACGCCACTTGGGTTTTGCCTGCCTGAGGGCAAGGGTGATTTAGAGGGATTGGGAAGTGTAAGAATCAAAAGCCAAGGCTGAGCAGGATCAGCTCAGGGAGAAGCATTTCTTGGCTGGATGTGGTCCCAGTGGGTCATCCTTAAAGTGCCACTCAACAAATCAGAACAGTGAATACAAGGTCTCAAACCCCTGTGAACCTCCAGTCTTCAAAACCAGAGGGAGTGTTTGTGGAATAGCAGCTACCATTTGACAAGCTCTGACTCTGTGCCAATCACTGGGTAAATACTTAACCTTAGTTTGCTTTCAACTGCCAGCGTTTCTAAGGCAGCCCAGCACGGCTGTGCCAGGTGCAGCGCTAGGCAGTGTCATTCCACACAGTTCTCTACAGCACTTCTAGATGACTGTGGCCAACCTGCATGAGCCCCCTGAAGGCCATGACCATTACACGCAGGGGAATGGAAGGTAAGTGGTTGGATGTCACAGAGTTAGTGGGTGATCCAGTTAGAATTTGAATCCAGGCCGCCTTTGACAGAAGCTGGCAATCACTACTAGTATAGTACGCAGGGAAACAAAATATGCATGCGGATGTGGACAAAGGACTGAAGGATACACATTGAGGAGACATCAACAGAATTTATCATCTACGTGCTTTTCTGTGTTTTCCAAAATTGGAAACATGAATTATTTTTGTAATTGGGAAAAAGTCCAATGAATATTATTTAAAAAATAAGAGGTAAACCAAAGATACTGTGTTTATTGGGTCCTTGTTATGTGCCAGCCAACTTCCTATACTGTATTTTATTTAATTCCCATATAGCCTATGAGCAAAGTGGGATGATCCCTACTTCTGGGACTTTAGGATTATAGATTTGATTTGACTTATTTCACAGCATCAGACAAGCTGATGACCTCAGGGGAACCAGTGGGTGGTAAAACTATTTTGATCAGCTTGTAAATCAAATCAAACTCCTTTTCAACATGGCTCTTAGTAGGAGCCTTTAACTACACCTACAGCCAAGCCAAGTCTCCCTAGCTGAAACAGTTTGGCTCAATAAAAACTCAAAAAATTTGAAATGGTTGCTAATTCTTTCAGCACCAGTTTTATGAAGGAGTTTCCTTGGATCTGGAAATTCCCTTTGAGGTTTTCCATTTTCATTTGCCACTTAACCCTAAAATGAGATCATAAAGTTGTCCAACAAATACAATATCTTTGGGTCCAACAGACCACGCTAAGCTTTAAAGTAAACAAGAACAATAATACTCACCAGAGCCACCATTTGCAGTGAATGAGGAACCAGTTAGTAGGTACTACATTTACATTCATTTGCTCATACAATCCTTCCAGCACCTCTGCTATTACTGTATCTCATTTTACAGATGAAGCAACTGAGGTTTAAGAGATTAACAAAGTCACATGTCTAAAAAGGCTGAAAATCCAACTTTGAAGTCTGGGTTCTTACTCATTGTTTAATAATAAGAAAAAGAAGCTTCTATTCACTTCCTTAAGCGCCAGGCAAATTTCTCCCTCAACTGGGAACAATCTCTCTCTTTGCTGAATTGTCAAAGCACTTTATCAGAATGCCAAAATATAGCATTCCTCACTTTCTACCTTGAATCACAGTTGCTGAGGGCTCATCTCTTCTGGTTAGACTGTGAGCTTCTACAAAGGAGGGTTCATGTCTGACTTTTCCCTTTCCCCAGGGCCTAGCACAGTGCCTGACACGTGACGGGCACTCAGCCAACATGTGTTGCAGGAATGATAATAGTAATATAAATAATAAAACTGAAATATGTTAGCCCCTGGCTACTCAAAGTAAGGTTCATAGATAAACAGCATCCATATCACCTGGGTGCGTATTAGAAATGCAGAACCTCAGTGATCCAGTGAATCAGAATATGCTTTTTAACAAGATCCTGAGGTGAAAGGCACTGCTTTAGCTCATGTTACAATTTTATTTTTAAAATTGTTTTCCTGAGTATCTCGAGATTCATGGATGAGCAGAGGCTGGGCTGAAAGCCACCTCACCAAGGGGTTGACACTCTTGCCCCAAACCCTCCAGTGGCTCCCATAGTTTATAGGATAAAGTTCAAACTGCTGAGCCTGGAATTTAAGACCTTCTCAACTTGGCTGCAATGGACTGAATCTTCACAACATGAGTTGACTTTTCTGGCTCCTTTCCCTTTATTCACACTGTCCACTGGTCTGAGATGCATTTACTTTCCCCTCCTCCTCTCCATCCTTTCCAGGCCTGACTCAGAGTCCTCTTACACACAACTACAGCCCATGCTGCATGGTTTCCTTGGAAGGGTAAAAGCAAGAGGAGGGAATGAGCAGTCCATAAAGACCTGCTAAGATCCAGGTGACTCGTACATCTTACCTAATTTCACCGTTGCAATAGGCAGGAGGAGGAGGGGGTGTCTCTAATTCTCAATTCTTAATTACAGATGTGGAAATCGAGTATCTAAGGGCATGGGACTCACTCAAGGTCACACTGTCATTAAATGGCAGAGCTGGGATTCCAACCCAAATCTGCCTGGTCTAAAGCTGGGCAGTTTCTCTAAGACAGTATTGGCTCTGAGCTCTTAGAACACTTCTGTGATGGGAGGCGTCTAGAGTTTTTTACTTGTTATTTGTAATGGTATAATGGTTTACATATATTTTCTCTGGACATGAAGATGCCAAGATCTAGAAACCAAGAGTTTTACGTCACTCTACTCCAGTGATTCTTAACCTGCCAATGCTGGTTATGCAGGTAACTTGGCACCACAAATTTGAGGGGCTCACAGACCCACTGAATCCAATCCATGGGTACTCAGGAGGTGCACAGTCACCAGATTAAGAGTCTTTGCTATTCACTCCACAGATTTCTATCATAACACTTGTTGGACTTAGGCGAAAGTCTGCATCCCTTACTTACAAGATTCTCCAGGCCAGGGTCTATCTTACTTGTCTTGGTTTCCCTAGCATTTAACACTAAGCCTGCTTTATAGTGAATGTATAAAAACAACTGTTGGGCATATAATGTCCTCTTCATGTGCCTAGGCCAGTTTCAGATTCATAGGAGGTGCTGAATAAATGGTTGTGAGCGATTCCCTTGCTTATACCTCGCTTCCTTCCTTTTCTTTCTTTAAGTGGTAACCACATGACAACAGCCAGTTCAGTTTCCCCCTCCTTCCTGGAGCCTTCCCCAATTGCTCCAGGCCTCTTCTTTTCTTTATTTCCCATCAGAATAGAGCTGCAACTCATAGGTTAATATGGGATGCCATTCTTAAAGGTTGTGCCACTTGTCTTCTTGGACAGCATCAGCACTCCTTGAAGATGAGATCTGTGTCCTGTACTCTAGCACTGGGCATACGGTTAGTGCCACCATTTACCGATTAACTGGTGCATTTCATCTTTCAGGAAGGAAGTTACCTCCTGGTTTAGGCCCAGAGTAGAGAGCAGATGGGATAGAGAGATTTCCACAGTACTGAAGGCTCCACTTTTGGTGCTGAACTGAATGTGTTCCATGCTTCGACCTTACTGCAAACAGCAATTTCTCCAAAGAACACTTTTAGAAACTGAGTATTAGTGGGACCTATGTGAAGGAAGCTATAAAACTTTATAAAGGGGCATAAAAGGGAGACATATTTAAATGGAGAGACATAGCTTGCTTTAGTATAGGAAATCTCTATTCAAGAGAACTTCAGTTCTCCCCAAGTGAATCTGTACATTCAAGACAACCTCATTAAAATGCCAACACAAGAGGTTTTTTGTTTGTTTTTTTTTTTGGGGGGGGGGTGGACACTAAATGATCCAAATATATAGAAGAATATGGAATGTGGAAGAATAACTATGAAAGAAATAGCCAGGTCAATTGAAATAAAGAATGGTGGTGTGGGGAAGATGGGTAAACCCATTCCTACAGATATTAAAATCTATCATAAAAATCACAGTAATTAAAAAAATACCGGGGTGGCTCATTTGGTTAAGTGTCTGCCTATGGCTCAGGTCATGATCCTGGGGTCCTGGGATCGAGCCCTGAGATAGAGTCTGACACAGGTTTGGTGGGGAATCTGCTTCTCTCTTTCTCTCTCCTGCTTACGGTCTCTCTCTCTCTCTCTCAAATAAATAAATAAAAGCTTTTAGAAAAATACCAGAGCAGGAAGTGCAGGACAAGGCAGATAGATCAATGAAATTATATAGTTTAGAAAGAGAGCCAAATATCCATGAGAATTTTATATGCCATTTCAATGTTTATGGGAAAGAAGAGATGATTCTCTAGGCAGTGTTAGGACACTAGGCTCACTAGTTGGAAACAATAGAACCAGATCTTTACTTTATTTCCTAATCAGAATAAACCCACATGCATCCAAGATTTTAAGTATAAAAATTATTAAAGCATTAGAAGATATAAGTGAATATTTTTATAACTTTGAAATAGGAAAGAACTTTTAAAGCATGATAGAAGTTCAGGATCTGTAGAGAAAAGCACTGATGAGTTTGCCTAGACATTCTGATAAGGTTGCAAACTTTGAAAAAACACAGAGGCTTCCTCTAACTTGAGAGAAATATAATTCAAAGCAGTAGTAAAAGTAATAATATTTCCCAAACACAAAGCTATCTTTCAAATCAATCACAGAAAAAACAATTCAATAGAAAACAAAGCAAATCATTATGGATAAGCAAATAACAAGAATTAGACAGCCAGTGAATAAGTGAAAACATAGTTAAATTCCTTTACAAAATTGGGGATCCCTGGGTGGCTCAGTGGTTTAGCGCCTGCCTTCAGCCCAGGGTGTGATCCTGGAGTCCCGGGATTGGGTCCCACGTCCGGCTCCCTGCGTGGAGCCAGGCTTCACAGAGGTCTGTGTCTCTGCTTCTCTCTCTCTCTCTCTCTCTCTCTCTGTGTCTCTCATGAATAAATAAAATAAAATCTTTAAAAAAAATTCCTTTACAAAATAAATAATGCTATAAATTAATTAAATGTTATAAATAAATAGCAAAATATTTCAGGTCTATTAGTTTGGAATCTATTGAAATATTGCTTATGCTCAATTTGGCAAGGGTCTGAGAAAAAGGGACATTTTTGTATATTCTGGTTGGAAGTGTAGATTTTGAGTGGAAAATTGCCATTATCTAATAAAACTAGAATAAGCATAGCTTTTGATCTACGTACTCCATGTCCAGGAATTTATCTTATAGAAGAACTCTTAAAAGAGAGAGAAAGATAAAAGTACAAGGAACTGCAGTTATGTTACCCCACATAGGAAATTACCTAAATTTCTAACAATAGAAGATTGTGAAATGAGCCTTGTATTATCACACAATAAAAAAATCACACATTATTAAAATTGTGAGCTAAGTCTACAAGGAATGATACCCATGACAGAATTAACTAGAAAGAAGAAAGTTTCAGGAAACAATGCCTTCTGTGATCTGATTTTTATAAAGAAACACTGTGTGTATCTGTGTGTCTGTGTGCTGTGAGTGTGTATTAGCATGTTCACAGAAAAAACAATCTGGGTGAGTATATACCAAATTGTTCTGGGTGGTTATTTCTGAAGGATGAATTTACAGGAAGACTTTCACTTTGTATTTAGAATTATTTTTGCAATGAAAACACATTGATTTTGTCTTGAAAGAGAGAGCAAGAGAGAAATTGAGAGAGGAGTAGGGAAAGGGAGGGGGAGAGAGAGAGAATGGTTGAGCATACAGTAGGGGGAATAGCTGGCAGACCTTTAGGACAGATCATCATCTTTCTGGGGTTCCATTCCTTCACGTATGCAATGAGGGGGTTGCATTAGCTACCAGGCCCTCTCCTTCTCAGAGTCTAAGCTTTGTGTTCATCTGGTTTTAGAGGCAGAATGAAAATTAGGGGAAAATGTACAAACATATACCTGCAGCCAGAATGCCTCTGAGCCCAGAACAAACAGGCTGTGTGCACTTGCTCCTTCCTTCCAAGATGCATGTGAACCTGCCACTTGGCAGAGAGGCTTGGTGTGTTTGGATGAAAGGCTCCACGAGAGAACAGGGACAATTACTGGCCTTAAGGAATCAGATGGTAAAATGGCGAGATTGGGCCACTTAGGCCATTAGGCTCTGTGCAAGGCCTTTCATCCCTTCCTTCAGTAGCTGTTTACCTACTTCCCTGCCTTCCTGTCTCTGACTCATCCCTCTGTTCTGTCCTGTGGCTGGTGGTAATCAAAGTTTTTCCCTATTTCCAAACTGGTCTGCAGGCTCAGACCTGGGACCCACAGACAGCGCTGTGTCTCTTTTCCACCTTGCATGGTCTGGTCTGGGACACACTTTTCCCAGCTGGGGGCCTGCAGCCTTCAGAACTTCTCAACTACAGAGCGAGTGGCGATGCTACTCCGCTGTCTCTAGGCTGTCCTGTCTTCTCACCAGAGCCCTCTCTAGCCTTTGTGCATCATGAGAGCTTGGCACATTGCTGGCCTCCTGAATATTGTATAATAAAATGATTAGTCTTTGCTGCTGAATGCATGCCACTCTCCAGATTTTAGCAAAATGGGACTTTATCTTGCTTCTCAATCTAGGTTCACAAACATGCCACAAAATGACCCTGAAATTCCAGCCCTTTCTCAGAGTTCACAGTCTCCTCACTGTTAGGAAACTTTCCAGTTAGAAGTGCCTGAAGGACAGAGAACTGGCTGGGTTTGCTGAGGCCATATGAGAATGTTTTCTGAGCATTTCCATGAAAACAGGACTGAATGGGCTCAATATTTATGGCCTGTGCTGTTTATATATGTGTAGCCCAGATGTCCGCTGGGAGCCTTTCTGCCCCTTGAAAGCTAGGGAGGATTATCTTGAGTGTCACATTTCCTTAACCTTGGCAAGTCCAAAATCTTCCCTCAAAGTCTCTAGATTCCAAGAGTGGCATAGGGGAACTAACTTCATTCCTGCCTCTCCTGCTTCTTAGGCTCCATTTACCTTGACAGCCTGCTTTGCTTATACTACCTGGAGGCAATGATCCCACAGAGAAAAATCACCCACACCAAACATTTGAAGTACTACTTAATACTGGGCTCCCTGTGCCCCTCCTTGCCCTTCCCATCTCAGCTCCTCCCCAGATTGCGCCAAGAGGTCCAAATTCTTTTCTTTTTGTTTTCTTTTCTTTATTTCTTAAGGTGAGCAGTTCTCTTCTCTCTTCCAGTTGCTTCGTCATCAGCTTTATGGAGGGCAGCGGAGAGGGGACACTTGGGGACAGTGATTGAGGGAGATGGGTTTCACTTTCCACCCTCAGCTCTAATTATTTCCCTAAGACAGCTCCTTTCCTCACAGAAAAATCTGAATTTCCAGAAAATACAATTTTCTCCATCTCTTCCCCTGTAAATAAATGCTCCATTCCATTCAGTGTAGGTTTGTAGAATATTTCTCCTGCTTTGCTCCACTTCATAGCAAAGTCTTTACTGAGCTCTTCCTAGGTGCCTGGAACCAGCTGAGAATTTAATCCAGAAGATTAACATTGACTGAGGAAGCAAAGAGGTTTCAACGATTATTTTATTCAGTCCCCCCAAGCCACGAGGTGCCCATTCTATGGATGAAAAACTTGAGAATTTAGGAAATTGCTCAAGATTACAGAGTGGTGGAGACAGGATTCAATTATAGGCCTGACCCCAGAACAACTCATCTTTCTGCTTACTTCAGTGCTGATTCTCACAGACTAGAGATTCATTCTTTCCCTGAAACATTGGGTGTGAGAATGCCTGGGAGAACACTGGGAGGGGCTGGTAATGTGTGGGCCTGGAGAGATGTATGTGGGTGATGGTTTGGGAAGGAGGTGTTATTTGATTTTGGTACTTTCAGGGAACTTTCCTGCAAAAAACAATTCCCTCCTCACACGTTTAAAGCAGCCAGAAACTGGAAGGGCAGGGAGTTGCATCCCCTTTTTGGTACGGGTTTGGTGAGGTTGCAAAGGCGATGAAGCAGGTGTGTTTTAGAGAGCTTGTAACTTAAGGTTATTTAGTCCTTGAGGGTAGGTTCGACTTCCTACACACTGTCCTGATTACAAGGAAGGTGGAGAATGCATGCTGACTCTCAAAATAGTTAGAAATGGACTCAATCTTTATGATGGTTCCAAAGAAAAGACAGAAGATGGTGGTGATCCAAATTTAAGCACAATGGTGACAACCTGCTAGCAGGTACCACCTGCTGAGAACTTATAGGTGGCAAAGGCTGTATCTAATTCTGATGTGCAGAATTTCATTTAGTACCCCAAACAATTCCATGTGGGAGGTACAGCTACTGTCCCCATTTTACAGGCAATGAAATTGAGGCTTGAAAGAGAAGTAAGTTGCTCAATCACAGAGCTATGAGATAGTAGAGTTTTATTGCAATCCACGGGTTCTTGCTCTCCCCTCATTCCACTGTTTTGACTATGAGGCAAGCCACCAAGAAACCGAGAGCTAAAAGAACATTTTAAAAAGTGGATCAGATTCCACAGGGTAGTTTGGGGTGCAGAGGGAAACAGAAGAGCCATGTTTGGGTGTGAATATACTAGTTTTCAGATGACTCATCTTCCCAGCCAAGTCCAGGAGGCACTATAATTATTCAGAATTGAAAAGTTGTCCTTTTGCCACCTCTGAGCCTTAAGTCCTAGGGGCACAAGAAGATGGGGGGAGAAGAGATGTTTAAACACAGATTCTTCCATCATCTGCAGAGGGGCAATGCCAAGAGCAAAAGCGAGAGACTAGGGCAAAGTTTTTGTAGGCTGGAAAAAAATAAATAGAGTTCAAAAGATGGAATGAAACCATAAGGGCAGAACAGCCGCTTTTCCCATCATGACTCTGACCATATTTCTGACAAGAATGGGGCTGTCTTGTGCAAAATGAGACCCCAAAACTGGCCGTGGCTGGGCGGCAAGTCCAAAGCAGCTCAGGTTCTAGCCTGAGGAGCTGCCTGCACTCTCTGTGTATGTCTCATGGTGGTCTGGCAGCCCCAACCTGTATATCCAGATGGAGCTAAATTTTCCACTAGGTCACCCAAAAGGGCAATTCACTTAAGGGTGCTAATTCCTCTGTCCACCTCCTTCCCTCCAGGCTGGGACCAGATGTTCCCTCCCAATTCTCAAGATGTCACTGAACCTCAATGGATCGTTATGAAAAATGGTCCCATTACTTCCAGAAACCTGTGCTCAGGCCAAGGAGGGCTCCCAGAAAAACCTGCCTGGCAAAGCAGCATTCACGGTGGATGGACTGGCTAGGCTCTGGCTGGCATGTTCCCTCCCGTCTTGTCCTAATCTACTGCTTGTGACAGGAACGGGTGGGTAGGGTTGGTGTAGGTTTGACTGGTTTGGGACGAGGCTTTCCAAACCATAAAGGAGCAGGATGTGGGGAGAGATCATGAAAAACACCAGCGTGTGAAGAAGCAGCATTTGGCAGTAGGATCCCGCACTTGTTCTCTGGAGGCTGGTGGAAGTGCATGGTGGAGGCAGGCCGGGGCTGGCCTGCCCATCTGCTCTGAGCTCTTGCTGCTTTGCTGGAGGACAGCATGACCTCAGGAGAGAGTCTTGACCTGGATACCTGCCTCCACCCCAACATGGCAAATTGTCGTGCCTGGGCATCTTACTGCAGCCTCTTCCGATCTGGTTCTGTATGCTGCAGGATTGTTAAAAAGAACAATCTGGTCAACCTGCATTTGACTTGGTCCTGTTGTTAGTTTTAGTTCCAATGCTGTTGATGTATCAATCCTTTAGCAAGCACAGCAGTTCTTAGTGGTGTCCATGAATTCCTTTAAAATAAGTGGTTATTTGATGGGCACATGTGTGTTTTCTGTGTGGCTGCTTTATAGATTCCGTCAGAATCTTAAAGGGTTCCATGTACCAAAAAAAAAAAAAAAATAAAAAGGATAAGAATCATTGATTTAAAGAAAATCGATGTTTCAGTCTGGAACTGGGTTGTGTGCATGCTCTAAAGGGCACAGATTAAACTATGGGGAGTCTGGGCTTCGTGTCTCTAATGAACAGTAAAAGTTAATGGCGCCCTGTGTTGGTGACGATGCAAGTGGATGGGCATTCAGACTCTGATGGTGGGAGCATTAATTGGGATATGCCTGCTGGAGGGCAACTGGGTGATATGATGCAGAGACTTTATAATTTTATGTATTCAATTACCCTGAGATTACAATTCTAGAAATTGATCTTAATGATTAAGGGTGGTGGCTCTGGAATCATCATCTATGTCACTGTAGGCAAGGTACTGAAACTTTCTGGGCCTCAGTTTCCTCACCTATAAAATGGAGGTAATGTTACTTGTCCATCTAGATAATAATACACATAAAACATATAGTATGATGCCCAAGACACAATAAATATCAGTGATTATTATGCAGACACAAGGATTTTATTGTTACATTATTTATCATAACTGGAAATTAGAAACAACTCCAAATATCCAACATAAGTGACTGGTTTCATGATCCATACAACTCGACTAGTAAAGATTCAATTAGCATCATGGAAAAAATGTTCATAATATACCAGAAGACAAAGCAGTTTACAAAATAGTATGTATTATACCATCCCACAGAAAAGTAGCTGAATAAAAAGCAGTAAATATTTCAATGATTACGTTGAAAGGGTGGCTTTTTATTTTCTTCTTTCCGGTTTTCTATGTCTTCGAAATTTTCTACAATGAGCATTTATAACTTCTTGCAATAAAGACAAAACTAACCTCGGTAAAAGTTACTTTTTGAAAAAAAGGATGCCGAATCGGAGTTGAGAAACCCTGTGACCTTGAGTAGTCATTCCTGTGAGGGTTCCTTTCTGCAGGTCTGAAATGAAAGTTGCGCCTTCTTGAGAGAGAGACGACTCAAAGGACAGAGCGAGGGAGAGTGTGCTTTGGAAGGGTGACACCTGGCGTGGCGTGCGGGAAAGCGGGCGCTCCTAACCAGCGCAGCTCTCACCAAACAATCTGCCTTGTCATGCAGGACCCCGTAGGCCCAGCTGTCTGGGCTTGGAAAACCTGTTTCTGGCTCTGGGCTACAGTCCTGTTATGATCAACTCTGGGGAACTTGGTATGGATCGAGGATGAAAGGTACAGTGACTCTCAGCTGCGAAAATTAGTCTGCAGTCAGGATCGCAAGTTTAATCTCTGTGAAACCGATGGGCAAGTGTGGCCATGCTTACTAATTAGGTAGCAGCAATGTAAATTGATCAAATCAATTCCCTTCGTGACGCAAAGCCTAAGAACCCAGGGACAGCTTGAGCTTGGAAGAGCTTCCAGAAAGGCAGAGAACGTGAATAGCTCTCCCGAGATGTTAACATGGTTAATCGAGATTGCTTTGTTAATTGTCGGCTCCCTTTTCAATAATGGATGATATGGTGACGCAATGTGGCTCCCATGTCGTGGCCAGGCTCTGGGTTGGGCGATTTGAATTGTGCTCATTCATTTCTTTCCTGGATTTACAGCAAGCATTAAAGTTGATCAGGCTTAAAGAGCCCTTGCTTTCTGGAAAGAAGCAAAGTAATAGCCAGGGTTCCCATTTCATTTACGAATAGCTTCACTGTTAATTTGAAAGTCAATGTATTAAAAAGGAATGTAAAAAGGAAACCATTAGAAGAAATGAGGCTTATTGCAGCAACCTAATGTTGAGACCAGCATTTTCAATTTATTTAGTACAGATCAAGGAAGAAAAGCGAGAGATAGGCTGCTGGGGTGGAGTGAAATGAGTGTGGAATACAGGAACAGACAGAGGAGGCTCCAAGCTCAGCTCTTGTCACTTTTTAGCCCTGAGAACCTGGGCCAGTTATTTTACATTTCCAAGCCTTGATTTCCTTAGTTATACAATAAAGACAATGATGCCATCTTCAAAGGGTTGGGCAGGTTAAATAAGATAACATATGGAAACCCCTTGCCTGGTGCTAGAGACGTAATGAGTGCTCAGTAACTGCTGGTTCTCTGTCAGTGTTCTGTCCCCTGAACCAAGCCCTGAAATCACTTCTTCATTCTATAAGACAAACTCGTGCATCTGAGGTCTGCTGTCTGTGCTACTGGACTTCAAACTGTTCTTTTTTGACAAGGCTATTGGCAATCTTTTTGGAATTCGAACCAGGTGATTCTTAAGAGGGGGCTTGACAGAATGTGCATTGGGAATTTGTGTCAAGTTTTAAAAGAGCATATTCCATATCATACTCTAATTTTTTAACGTGAAAACCTGTTGTTTTTCATAATACACAACACAAAATACAAAGCATGAATCTTGTCTGGTGGTATATGAATCTCTAATTGCAGAGGGCATGCGACTTTTGGTTTAGGTAAAGGGGTCATGGGTTAAACAAGACTGAGAAAATTGATTCACAGAATCTCATCCTGGCAAAATGCACTTGGAATGCTAGTGAGTGACTGGAAGGGAGCATGTGGGGAGCCCCCCCTGCAGGGGGGTATAACCTTTTCTTGTTCTGGCTGCAGAAGATGTGGTCACTTTGTGAAAGCAGATAAGGTGTTATCCTTATGACTGGTGGGTTTTTCTGTGTGTACGTAAACTTTGCTAAAAAGTCTAAAGAAAAGTAAGTGGCAAGCCATTGGCACACATTCAGTACTAGATGGGGAGGGCCTAAAAATGTCTCAAGTCAGTGTATTGAGAAAGGTGGGAGATTCTCTGTAAATCCTAGATGATACTTCCTCGGTGGTTTAGGTTTTTCTTTAATTTTTTAAAATTAAAAAGGGAGAAGAAAGAGAGGGAGAGAGAGAATCCTGAAGCAGACTCCTTGCTGAGCGTGGAGCCTGATGCAGGGCTTGATCCCAGGACCCTGAAATTTTGACCTAAGCCAAAATCAAGAGTCGGCCACTTAACAGACCGTGCCACCTCAGCACTCCTGATCTGGGTATACATAAAAAAACAGAGGACAATCCCAAGCTGCCTTCGACTCTCTCTGGGACCACTGCTATGCCCTCTTGAGTGGCCTCCCTGCTTCCACTCTTGACCCTCTATAATCCACAGTAGTCTTTAAAAAACATAAACCTGGTTATATTACTTCCCTTTTGAAAGCCCTTTAGTGACTTACTATTGCATGTAGTGAAAACCCTATGCTCTTTATCATGACCTACAAGACCTTACAAAATGTCCATGCTATCCTTCTATCAGGCATCACCTGTCACCTCTTTCCTTTCTCTCTTCACCCCAGCATTCTGGCTGCCATTGTTCCTGCTCAACCATGCCAAACACATCTTTACATCAGGGCCTCTGTTTCTTATCCTTGCTGCCTACAGGGCTTCCCCCCAGATCCCTGCAGGGCTGGTTCCTTCCAGTCTCACTCAGCTTCCCATCCATGGCCTTCACCAGCCCTCCCTCCCTCCCTTCTCATGTTCTTGGGCTTTCTCATGATCTTCACCCTCCTGTCCCTCTTTAGCATACCACCTCATTTTATTCCCTCCATGGTACTTGCAATGATTTGATATCATATGGTTCATTTGTATATGTACTATTTGTCCATGTATTCCACCCCCCGCCAAAGCTGGGAGCCTCATGAAGGTGGGGACTTTGTTGTCTTGTTCACTTTGTATCTACACTGCTTACAAGTGCCTGACACAGAGTAGGTACTTAATAGAATCTGTATGATCATTATAAGCTTCTCAGTCTCTGACCTTCAATTTTCACATCTGTAACATTAGGCTACTAATAAGCCTCTCCTCCTACTCCTAGGGTTGTTGTAAAGGTGATAGGAGATAAAGTATGTGAAGCACTTAGCACCATACTTGGCACATTGTATAAATGGTGGCTGTGTTCCCTGGGTGCTAATTGCAGGGCTTTGTTAGCCTTATAACCACCAGAGGCCTCTGATTTGTTTATCATGAGAAAAGAAACCCATGTTTTTTAGGGGTACTTTGATGAAATTGTAATATGGCATGTTGATAGGCCAGCTTTCCCAACATTATTCTGATGTTTCTTTGGCTGTTAGTGATTCTCTGTGTGCTGAGCAATTATTGACTGATTAATAGAGACCTTGTGCTACTTTGCTCATCCTTTATAAGACAGGGTAGATGGGATTTGTATCTAGAAGAATGAGCAGCATTCAGGACCCTGGCTATGACCAGATACATAAGAAATGAAAACACAGGAGCAGGACACTCGGGCCAGGAGACGGCTGGCTGGTGAGAAAGCATATTGCCAGGGCTCTTGACTGGAGTAAACTGGTATCTTTAGAAGTGTTTTGTAAAAACAAACAAACAAAAAACCACCAAAAATATGTTCAAAAGTTCAGAGGGGACAGGACCTGTGTGCTTTAAGAAGTTCACAGAGGTAAGAGTGGTCACTGTGAGATGCTGATGTAAATTAATGGGCAGATCTTGGGTGAAGAATATCATTGAATGATAAAAGCTACTGATTTGCAAGCAAGAGAGAACCCAGAAAAATAAAATCGTGAAGCAAGAGTCAGAGACAGAGAGAGAGAGAGAGAGAGAGAGAATGAAAATGAGCCAATTGTGGTAGGATAGGAAGTCAGCCACCCAGGTAATAATATACTGATTGGAAGAAAATCATCACAAAATTTTAGCTGCAAAACGAGAAAGTGTTCATTGTGTTCTTTTTCATTTTATCTTTTCTCCCCCTTATGATCTAGTGAAGAAAAGATTGAAAAAAAAAAAAAAAAGGGAAAAAGTCAAATGAAAAGCAAATCTCTTCTTTTCCCCAACCCCTAGGAAAAAAAAATCCCCTAACTAGGTCACATGCAGCATCCTCAATCATCTCTGTGGGGGCCCAGGCTACAGGAAGCATGAAAGAATTTCAAGGCATTACCTAGATAGATCTGGTTCTTGAGAGATGATGACAGGTGACACAGAGAGGAAGTCATCCAACTAACAGCTTTTAATCAGTTTGGAGCTAGGGAGTCAGGGACCTTTAGGTCTGGGGCTCTTTCGTCAGGGAAACCAGAGGAAGTGGCCCTGTGTGGGTATTTTCAGAGCAAGGCAATGTTTAAAAGCGGTTTGTTCTCCCTGGGGGAATAGAAGAGTTCGATTAACAAAATATTTGATTATACTTAGGTAGAATTTCTTTGAAACTTGCTCTTTATTATATTTCTCTTTCTTCCCCACAGAGATCTAATTTATGCTTTTATTTAAATAGAGAGGGCTTTAAAACTGTTAGTTGCACACATAATGTTTTTCTTTCTAAAAATTAACAACATATCTTTTGACCACTACCTATAATTCTGAACTCTTCCTTCAGAGGAAATGCTTGTTATCTTTTTGTGCATAATCTTCCAGGTTTTTTTTCTATGCATTTTCATACATATATACTCATAGAAAATAGAATATTTGCAATTTTTGTGTTTTTTTTTTTTTTGTAACATTTCATACTATATGCAACACTGAAATTTTCTTCCCTCTTCCCCCAAGCAATTTGTTTGGAAGATATTTATTAATTAGTATACACATTTAATTCATTCTTTCTAACTATTGCACAAAGTCCACTGTTCAGCTATGTCGGGATTAATTTCCTCACTTGCTATACATGGCCATTTAGCTTGTTTTCCAATATGAAGAATATTTTATTTTAAATAACTTTTTTCTTTTCTATTTTTTATTTTTTTAGAGAGAGAGGGAGAGCATGAGCAGGGAAGGGGCAGAGAGACAAAGGGAGAGAGATTCTTAAGTAGGCTTTACACACAGGGCTCGATCTCATGACTCTGAGATAATGACAGGAGCCAAAATCAGGAGTCAGGTGCTTAACCAACTGCACCACTCAAGTGCCCTGTTTTCAAATAACAGTTTTATTGAGACATATCACATATCAAAGAATTCACCATCTTAAAGTGTACAATTAGTGGTTTTTAGTGTGTTTAGGAGTTGTACAAGCATCACCACTATCTATCCAGAACATTTTCATCACTCTCAAAAGAAACCCAGTGCCCATTAGCAAATCCTACCATCCCTCTTCTCCTCCGCCTCTGGCAACCACTAATTTACTTTTTTCCCCTCTGTGGATATGCCTGTTCTGGACATTTCATATAGTGGAATCATACAACAGAGGACATTTTTGCTTGGCTTCTTTCCTTCAGGTATCCTTTTCAAGCTACATCCATGTGGTGGCATGAATCAGTGCTTTTCTTTTTTGCACTAAGTAACATTCCATTGTGTGTATATATGGAATTTGTTTATCCATTTTTCATCTGATGGACATTTGGTTTATTTCCACTTTGGGGCAATTACGAACAAACCTTCTGTAAACAGTTGTGTACAAGTTTTTGGGTGAGTATATGTTTTTGGCTCTCTTGGGTATATATCAGGAGTAGGATTGCTGGATCCTTAAGGCAGCTCTGTGTTTAACTTGTTGAGGAACTGCCAAACTGTTTCCCAACGTTGCTGCATCATTTTACATTGCCATGAATATAATATATATATATATATATATATATATATATATATATTTAAACAAGAAAGAATATATTCATGGGACAAATGGATGTGTTGATTAACTTGAGACATCAACCATGTGTGGAATAAGCTGAGAAACATACTAACTTAGTGCTGTTGGTAGAACTTTCTGTAACGATGAAGATGTTCCAAATCTTCGCTGTCTCATGTGGCAGCCACCAGGCACATGCAACTACTGAATTTTTGAAATGTGACTAGTCTGACTGGGGAACTGAATTTTTAATTTTATTTAATTTTAACAAATTTAAATTTGATTCGCCCCATGTGGCTAGTGGCTACTGTGTTGGTCTGCAGAGTCCTTAATCTTTCCTGTCTGTATAGTTCCCAAAATAGTTGCCTTAATTTACTGGGAGAGTGATATGCCTCTTGGTCTGTATCTCACAGCTCCAAACTAGCTCCTGTCACAGACATTACAGAGAATAGATTTGGAGACTATGATGCCTTAAATTAGAACTGCACCACATTGACATTCAGGTAACTCTCAACTTTTTCAGGGACTATTTGGGAAATTGGCACTTTGTATATCTCCTTAAGCTCACTTGGTTTAAAGAACTGGTTTTATTGTTTTGTTTCTTATTACAAGAGGAATACATATTCACTGTAGAGAAGCATGAGAAGAACATAAAAATGACCGAGGCAACTACTGTTAATATCTTGGTGTGTGTGTGTGTGTGTGTGTGTGTGTGTGTGTGTGTGTTTCTACACAGAATCTGTTTTTATTTCAGCTTTGGGGACAGGAATAGAAGTGCCACTGGAACCAGTCTTCCTCCTCACAGTTCCTGTGAGAAGATTTCATTCACTTACTGCGTTCTCACTGTGTGCCAGGCCCGTGCTTGGTGAGTTGAAGTCTCTTGAGGGGAGCTAGATATCAAAAATCCATTCCATCCCAGCATGATTAGGTGCTCATAGGGGGTAGGGAGGAGTGAGAGCAGAGAAAGCCCAGGAGAGGAGTAGCTTCTGCCTGGGGAGTTGTGGAAGTCTGCAAAGGGGAAGTGACATTTGAGCCAGACATTTGAATTGGAAGAATTTATGACAAAGAGAAGAAGGAGAAGGCTGTTGCAGGCAGAGGGAATAGCATGTGAAAAGGCATAAGATAACGATAAGCTGGACATGTTCAGGGAAGAGACTGCTCCTGTTAGTCGGAGGGGTTAATAGTATGGGTCACGTGTGGTTTATCTGCGGTAGTGTCATTGAGTTCTCCTATTCTCCTGATGAGATAAATAAAATGTTGTCATTCTCATTTTTTTATAGGCAGAGAGTGGGAACTAAGGGAGACTAAGTAATTTGCCCAAGGTTACACAGCTTGTGAGGGGCAGAGCTGGGATTCTGATTTGTTGAGCACAAAGCTCAGTCTTGAGAAAGGAGGTAGGCTGAAGCCCAGTTGTGAAGAGACTTTTCTGCCGTGTGCAAGGAATTGAGAAGTTACCTCGCGGCTAGGTCAGCAGGATCCTGGCGTGATTGGGTCTGCGTTTTAGAGAGATTCTTTGTGGCTGCAATGCACAGACAGCTCTACCCATACTGTAAGCAGGTCAGCAATTTACCTGGGATTGAAACACACACACACACACACACACACACACACACACACACCACAGCTTCAATGATAGGAGCCTCTGAGAATCCAGCACTTTTTGTTGCCTTCTCCCTTCTGCAGTGAAGCTCTGTACCAGCAGCCTGAGTTCTGTGTCTATTCCAGACCACAGTGGAAGAAGGCTGAGGGGCACAAGACATAGCTCCTTGCCGGGAGACCTTGAACAAATCACTTCCCAGTTTCCTCTTCTGCAAAATGAAATTGTTGGAATTTCTGTGTTCAAACACCCTTTCCATCTTTAAAATTCTCCTAAAAGCAGTGGGACCTATTAAGGGATTCCGCTGTGGCTGCACACCATGATTTTTGGAGGAACTGAGATAGTTGGAGACTGGCTGCCCCCAGATTTTAGAGCCTCTTGGCCTTTCCTGCACGAGGCCAGAGATCTGGCTTTCTAGGCATCATTGAAAATTTAACAGAATCTTCTTTTGTTTGCAGACTAGGCCAATAGAAGCAAATAACCTAATTAGGACCTCACAAGCAGCTTGCCCAGTTAAAGCTAATTTAATTAAGGTCTTATTAGCTGTTATAACTACTTTTTAATGAAGCTTTATTACATTCAACTACGCAGATCCCAAGCAATTGTATTAAATGTTGGCAAATGACCCATTAGTCTTTGATTTCACTACTTTTTTGCATGGTTCCCCTCCCCCTCCTGATATGCAGATGCCTGTGGTTGATTTGTTTTTTTTCTTCAAAGCCAGGTGCAACCTTGAAGGCATATTTCCCTTTTTAATCTAATTTCCTATTTCTCTGGGATTCCTTGTACACTGGAGTTGTATTGGAATGATATGAAGGATAGAGAAAGGCTATCCCATTGGCCTCCCATATTCCCTAATATTTTTACCTTAAATCACTCCCAAATGGCATAATTTTGAGGACTAAGGGCCCCTGGTTGAAATGCCAATGGTGTTGTGGAAATAAACACCATTATTATGAATTAACATCTTACTGAAGATTAGCTCATAATATTAGCTAATTGGCCAATAAATGAGACTCAAGAAAATAAATCCTGGGAGTGAGTAGTTTTGATAGTTGTTGGTGTGTAGAGCAGGATGGGGAAAAACCAAGAGTTAGTTTCTACTATGTATCAGGCACTGGGCTAGATACTTCCGCATTTATTATCCCCCATTTAATCCTCTTAAAACCTTGATATGCGTGCATTATTATAACTGATCTATAGATGAGAAACAGAGCACAAAGAGGCTGAGTCAGTGTCAAAGGTGCACAGCTAGCAAGAAGGAAAATGGGGATTTGAAGTCCTAGGACATCAGGGAAAAGCTCAGAGAGGGTGGAAGATACTTGGCCTCTAGGGGTCAGTATCAGGACACTGGGGGTTGAATTAAGTACTTGGGACTGGGAGGGGAGGGAATTACCTATGGGAGGTAAAACCCAGGACAAGTGATTGAGGGGCACTAAAAACAAACCTGACTGGGCTCCAGGTTTGCCCTGGTGGAGCTGATGTGTTTGTGTTGTCTCTCTTTGTCATCAACCGGCAGTATGCTGGCATCATTAAGAGCATGGGATTGGCCTCAGGCTGACACACACTCAGAGGCCAGTTCCAGCTCTTTTCTGTAGATATGAACCTGGGCAAGCTGTTTAAGTCTCTCAGCTGTGATTTTCTCATCTGGAAAAAGAGATACAGGTGTCTTCCTCATATTCCTGTTGTGAAAGTTACAGGCTGTATATCAAGCATCCAGTCCAAAGAAAGTGCCAGCAAGTAGCACCTCCTCCACTTCTAAACTGATGAGCAGTGTGGCTACAGTGGGAGGGCCATGGGCAACAGGAAATGTACCCGCAGGAAAGAGGAGGATCATGTCTTATTAGGCTGGTGGTTCTTAAACTTGAGTGCACACCTGACTCACCTGCAGGGCTCAGGAGACACCTCACCAACCCCGGGGTGCAACCTCAGTCTCTGATTCAGTAGGTCTGGGGCAGGAGCCAAGAGTGTCATCTCTTTCAAGTTCCTGGGCAGTGCTGGTGCTGCTTGACCCTGCAGCACACTTGGAAACTCATTGGATAAGGTCACTCATAGGGCATGGTCTCTAACCAACATAGATGGTCGCTCCAACCCTGGAGATGGCCATGGGCATAATATTCTGAGTCCTTCAGAGCCTGGGATGAAGGAGAGAAGCAGAGCTCTTCCCCATGTTTTTACTCTGCTTCTGTGCTTTTTTGAGCCACTGGGAGCCCGTTCTTGCAAACAGGGGCCAAAAATGTTCACTTAGTTATGACAGCCTTATTTATTTTTTGCCATACCAGTCTTTGGGCCTGCTAAGGTGGAAGGGGTATTTGTGGTTTAAATGAACCAATTTTGTAGCAGAATGTGCTGATACAATTTGTTCTTCACAGAGAGCAGGGAGGGTCTAGGCTCTAAGTAACAATTTGTAATTGATCTATTAGCCTGAAAATTTACATTATCACTGGCTTAACAGGAGAAGATACTCTCAGATATGGAGAAACAACAGTGCTTGCCTTCTATCATTCTTTTTATCAAGAAGGGACATCTTACTAGATACCAGTGAAATGAAATAAAAGTAGATGTGAGAATGATAGTGA
Organism: Canis lupus familiaris; assembly: GCF_011100685.1. Taxonomy (NCBI): domain Eukaryota; kingdom Metazoa; phylum Chordata; class Mammalia; order Carnivora; family Canidae; genus Canis; species Canis lupus. The sequence continues at coordinate 51,593,885 of NC_049225.1, forward strand.
AATAAAAAAATGATTTGCTATGTTTATTAGACAAATGTTTTTTGAGCCTTTATAAAATATGACAGCATGCTTTACATTAAGATTTGTCTACTTTGGCACTATTGACATCCTGGGCCAGATAGTTTTCTGTCCTTTGCAGTGTCCGATGTTTAGCTGTATCCCTGGCCTCTCCCACTAGATGCCAGTAGCACACTCTAGTTGTGACAAGCAAAAATGCCTCTTGACCTTGCCAAATGTCCTATTAGGGGTTAGGGGCGGTCATCCTTGGTAAAGAACAGTTGCTTTACATGAGTAATCTTATTTCATCCTCACAAGGACCCAATGGAGGATGTGTTATTTGTCTCAGTTTAGAGTGGAAAGGAGGAACAGAGAGGTCAAGCAATTTGCCAACGGCCACACAGCTAGTAAAGGAGCAGGAACAGAATCTGAACTCGGGACTGAAATCCACAGCCTCAGTCTTGGTTATTCTTCTTGCTTCTAAGAGTATACATTTAAGAAATTGTAGGGAGGAGAGTCTATTTAATCGCATACATATATCCTGGTGGTTGCTTCCGAGAAGGAGAGAGGTGAACTGGAAGCCCAGTAGGGGCTTTTAGATGTATTTGTAACATTTTATTTCTTAAAAGAAAAAACAGCTAATTCAGCAACATGTTAACATTTGTTAAATCTGGGTGGAGGAGTCATGGGTGTCTCTCTCAAATTATTTTTTGTACTTTTTTGGAATGACTGAGATATCTCATAATTAAATATCAAAATAATTTTAAAAAGAGTGAAACACAAGTAGAAATGTAAATATCTTCTGATGTTTTCTGAGCATGTGATCATCACACTTGGCACGCTGTTTACCTAGTTTTCTTTTTTTTTTTATTCTTTTCCTTTTTCTTAACAGAGGGATCCCCCAGCCTTCTTGTGTGAAGGAATCAATCATATTTTTGTTTCCCCAAAAGGCATAGCTCCTTTGCAGAAGTCATAATCATGACAATATCGACAGGAACTTAATATCTCCTCCAAAGTGGATAGTGTGTTAGAGCCTTCACATATATTAGTAGCTGATATTTATGAAATATTTACTAGTGTTTGGTGCCCAGCTGAGTCATTTTCATCCTTCCTTATTTATTCCTCACTTACAATCCTATGAGCAGATGATTTGGGTCACATTTTACAGATAAATTAATTGAGACTTAGACGAGCTGCAGAACCAGCACTCCAGACCTGGATTTGTCTGATTCCGATGTCCCTGTTCTTTCTAGTACTGTAAGTGGCCACTCAAACAGGAGTCACCAAGGGCTGTGAGGCTGTCCCAGAGAAGGGAAGGTGCCAGCTCCTTCCACTGGCTGAGATGGCAGTGGCAGAAGACAGGTGGCAGGAGAGGTTTTCCTGGTCAGGTTCTGAGAATCACTGGCTGGTCGCAGGCACCTGGCTTAGCTTCTTCTTCATCTCTGGTCCTGTGGCAGTGGGTCAAAGTTCGTCTTGTCCCTGCCCTGTCCTAGATGCTGGTTCCAACACCTCTAGATTTAGTACAGTCTGAAAATAACCCTGCTTCTCCTTCCAGATCAGCAGTTCAAGGTCAGTATTAAATTTCACCCCTGGCTGACCAGGACCCATTGACTGCCTCTAGAAAAGCCTCCTTTCACAGCAGAATGTGCTCAACAGGCCATCTCCTTGCTTCTTGAGCAGTGCTCAATTCAATTTTTAGTTCATGAGGCTGGCATCTTCCAGAGCCAATTTGAATTTTGCAAGTAAAATGTGGTGCATTTACCTATGCTCTCATCTAAATATAGACCGTCCACTGCATTCCCTGGATCTGCAACAGGCCCCCATGGTGGGGTGGGGCAAGTTTGGATGCCCAGAGGAATCCTTTCTTGTTAACTCATCCTCCAAATGCCTCAAACTCAAGTGTTTTCCTGGAGGGTGGGGGGGGGCAGCATTTTGTTTTATATTGTTATAGATTTACATCAGGAGCCCTGGAGCCTTGAACCACTGATGCGGACAATGGTGGGCCTGGCAGCCTTGCAAAAGATCAAATCCGTTTACACACCGTGGGTGACTGCTTTTTGTTCTTACATCCTGGGTAAAATAACACACATTCCAAAGCCGCTGCCTGCTCTGGCTCCCCTGATGGATGGGGTGTTGCATTCCAAGAGGGCAGCTTGCTAGCCCTGAATTTGGGAAGCTGACACCAAATTAGTTGGAAGGATTTGAACCTTTCAAGCCATCTTATCCCCTCTGAGGAGAAGCTGACTTGTCATGCAGATGCCTGAAATTTCTCCAGTGGCAATATCAGTATAAAAAGTAGTTTCCTCAGCTATGCTGAAACACACTTAGTGGGAGTGGAAATTGCTATCCCTTCCTACAGGAAGGTGTATGGTGATGATGTATGTCTGATGCCTTTCACCTCAATCTACCTTTTGATCTAGCCATTCAAAGTGGACTTTATCCCAAGGAAAACCTAAAAGGCAGGTACAAAAAGATCCTAAAGGAAAAATGGGTATAGAAGAATATTTGTCACAGCTGAAAACTCAAAATAAAGGTACATCAAGAGAGGATGGATTATTCTAAACATACAAAAAGATGCTTAGACTCATTTCCCCTGTCAAGGTGGCAAAGATCAGAATGCTTGGCGAATGTGTGGACACTCTCAAATATCAGTTATGGAAATGCAAATTGGTACAATCCCTATGGAGGATGATTTGGCAATATTTATAAAAATGTAAAAATTTACTCAGAATAGTCCACTTCCAGGATTTTTGTCTTATAGATGATGTAGAAAATAATGAATTGAGTACAAGAATACTTACTATAGTGTTGCTTGTGATAACAAAAATTTTGAAACAACTTAAATATCCTTCCATAGAGGCCTACTAGAAAAAAAAAAGCACCATGGAATACTATGTAGCTATTAAAATAGGACGTTGCTGTATTTATACTGAAGTGGGAAGATCTCCAAGGTAATCATGTAGTGAAAAAAAAACTGAAGTGCCAAAAAGTGTTTTTTAGTATGTGATTTCCATTAAAAAGAACATATAATTATATTTTTATATGCATAGAATATCCCTGAGTGTCTATGCAGAAAATTGACAACAACTGCCTCCAGGGAGAGGAAGCAGATGGCTGGGGGCCAGTGAAGTGAGAGGGACATACTTCTCATTCTACACTTCGTGAATGTGATACCTCGTGTATCTCACCTCCTTACCTAAATGGGTTGTCATAAGTGGATTGGTTAAATACATTAGGGCACCTTCCATTATGGAAAGCGATGCAGCATTAAAAATGTGAAAAATAAATAAGAAAATGAAAAGATTCAGATTTATTAAAATGGAAAGAAGTCAGATGCTTGATGCTTAGTGATAAAAGCACTAGGTGATGGAATTTGTTTACACACACACACACTCATATAGAAAATTCTGGAAAGTTCCATAGGAAAAAATATTAAAACATGATTATATAGAGGATTATAGGTGACTTTTCCTTTCTTTTTTATATCTCACTGTAGCAAATTATTTTTTGCTACCAAAAGTGACAATATTCTTCCCATTTTGGAAAACATATACAAAACCAAAAATCAACAAACAACTTGACAACTGGGGCAGTGGGCAGGGCTGTATCCAACAGAGAGGGGACAAAGTAATTTTTAAGTGTTCTAGAGCTGGTGATCACATAACAGCATATATACATATATACACACATATATGTATATGTTTATCAAGAAAAATATATAAAATGTAAGCTAAGTGAAATTATATTAAAAATCACAAAGTGCAATTTTTTCTTTTTGGCCATTGGTATTATTTTTTAAAATCATAAAAAATGAAGAGCCCCATCATAACTCTATCGAAACTCAATTTATATTCTATCACATTTCTTAATCACAAGCAGAATATGTGCTCATGGTAACATGTGAAATCATACAGAAGTATATAAAAAAGTTAATAATCAACTCTTTTTCCCTTCATTCTAACCCTGCCGGTGATTGAATTAATGGCTTTGAAAAATGGTATTACATGTTACTCTATGAGTTACTTTTTTAAACTAAGTATCCTGAGCCACCCTCCTAAATAACAGATTGGTAGACATAGATCTAACCTATTACGGCTATTTTTTTAAAAAATTATTTGTTTATTTTAGAAAGAGAGAGAAAGAGAGTGTGAGTGGGGTGAGGGACAGAAGGAGAGAGAGAAGGAGAGAAGCCGACTTCTCACTGAGGGTGGAGCCGAGGGGCTTGATCTCACCACCCAGAGATCATGACCTCAGCTGAAATGAAGAGAGTAAACACTTAACCGACTGAGCCACCCAGTGGCCCCTAACTTATTTATTTTAATGATACCCTTATTTTACTATATTTTAAATTTCTTATTTACATAAAATCGAACATAATCAGGCTAAACCTAAAATACTGAACATTCCTTGCACCAGTGATTCATTCCTAGAAATTTATGCTGCATATGTGCACACAGACATGTATGCAAAAATATTCATTGCAATAGTGTTTGTAGCAGTAAAAGGGCAAAAACAACCTAAATGTCAATCAATGGGGAAACTGGTAAGTACAATAGGATGCTCCATAAAATGAATTTCTATATAGTCATGAAAAAGAAAGCAGTGACTATACATTGACATAGAATTGTGTCCAAGACACCTTGTTGAGTGTAAAACATAACCTTCATTATCTGATAGCTTTTACAAAATGATACCATTAGTAAAGGTAAACAGGGTAGAAACAGATTCCATACACATATACATTCAAGTATATGGACATACAGTTATGTATATGTATGCTTACAAATAAATAGAATATTTCTGGAAGCATACACAATCTGGGATAATAGTGTTGCTTCTGGGAAAAAGACTTAGGGTGCACAATATAGGCAGACCTGGGTCTCCTGAGGGCAGAAGAATTTTATTCATTGCTTTTTTTTTTCTTCTTTCCGATTTAAAAATTTATGCATTATTTTTAAATAAAAAAGTTAGATGATAAAAAGTTGCTACAACTATTATGAAAAATAGTTACAAAGCATGATGACATAGTCCAAGTTCCCTGTGTCCTAAGACTGCACCATCTGAAAGAAAAATGTATTAGAGAACTTCACATCCTGAAGTACATCTTTACAATGTTGTGTGGCAGGGCTCTTATTCTGGGGCTGCGGGGTGGGGTCTGTGAACTTGGATGGGAAAATCACTTAAAAATTTTTTTAAACTAACCTTTTGGCTGAAAGTTAGCATTTCCTTCAGTAGGAATGTGGGCAGCAAACCATAGCAGAATTACTAGCAGGATTTGTCACCAATAGAAATCAGATTTATGATATCACATTACATTTGTTGCAGATATCTTGAAATATTTGCACTTGTCACTACTTCAAAATTATAGTAGTTATTTATTTGACTTGCTGCTAGATCTTGTTTATTTAATATGTTAATAAAGAAGAACATTCTTTACTCAATCATAAATTTGGTTTTTTTTCAACATCAGAATAACTATTTCAACATAATTGGTTTTCTTTGCAATCCTGTCTCTTATTTTATGTATTGTTGGTGAGAAGGGGCTTCACCAGATTGCTGAAGGGGCCCAGGGAGCAAGAAGGCCCAGGAGCCCTTGTGTTAAGATACCTTCTGAAGGGTTGGAGACAAGAAGTCACAAAGGGATGCTGTGAGGGTATACCTGCAAGCAGGGAGAGGGGCCCTACCACATTCTTTTGATGCCAGGGGGCGATTTATGGCCTGAATATATAAATTGGAGATGTAATTTGGTTGTTGTTGTTCCAGTTGGTGGACCTTCCTTCCCCCCACCAGCTGCCTCCCTGGACCTCTGCCCGGCTGTGCTGGTGGTGTGAGCCCTGGGGCCCGTGCCGGCGAATGACAGTAAGCCCGGCTTGCCCTTGGTCCCATTTTAACCTTCTTCTGGGGCACAGCCAGGGTGCTGAGCTCAGCCTCTGAGCAGTGCACGTCAGCCTGGCAAGAAACTCTATCTTAAAGAAGAACTTCAAAAATCGTGAAGCCAGAGCCCCAAATGCATCCCAGCTTTAGGGGAGCAAGATGCTGTGAGCAGATACCCCTGGAAAAAGTTAAATGGGGCTCTGTGAGGAATGGTCCCTTGTGTGTGCTAGAACATTCTGTTCTGAACTTTTTGGCCTGAACTGCTCTTTGATGCACACAGTTTGTGTGCTCACACCAGAGGGATGCTTGAGTGTTCAAACGGGGCTCAGATGTGCTGCTGGTGGTGGGTGTGGTTAGATGTAATCTTGACAGAGTCCTAGGAACACAGGCCTGCCAGTGAGGACTATATCCTGGGCTGACTCATGCTGTCATGCCATGCTCCGTCATGCCATCCATGGGGGTGATGGATGGAGTGAAGATGGCCCACACATATTCCAGCCTTTGGAGTCCTTTAGACACAGCTTATTCTCCCTTCTGCTCCCCAGATCGTATCATTTCGCCCTACCTCCTTGTCTTTATTCTGCATTCTGGAGACATGTGTCCTTTAGATCACACCACTTCTCTTGGGTGAGATGGATCCATTCCTTCATTTACTAAGTATCTAAGGCCAGCCAGCCATGGTTTCAGACCCCACCTACATCACTTGTGTAACCAGGGTAAGTCAGCTAAATGAATATCTAAAAATTTCAAATCAACATTTTTAGTAACTCCTCTTTCCCACAAAAAATAGACAAATGAAGTTGCATCTTTCCCCTTGAAATTGCTCTTCACTTCATTCTCATGATTCGTCATTCTTCAGATGGTTGAGGCTGTGGGTACCAGATTCTCTTTTCTCCCCACTTCAGGTGCTCAGTGACCTGAGGCACTGTTATATGCTTCTCTGTAAATGCTCTTACTCTAGGGTTTCAGGTAGGGAGGTATGTTTAGCACTCAAATTTTGAGTGATAAATTCACTCTGAGAATAAGAGGGGGTTATCATCGTCATGATCATGATCATGTGTTGGTAACATAATAATGGAGGCTGGGACATCTGGTCACTTCATTATAAAGCAATACTGTATTACCCAACAATCAGACCCAGTGATCTTTAGTGCATTAGCAAACCTGTGACATGTCCACATTTTTGGGAAGTAGTTTGATATTAAAGAAATCAAATAGTTTTCATGAATTAATCAGAATGTTGTGGACCTAACATTTATTTTGGGCATGCATGTGTGTGCATGTATGTATTTTAATTTAAAATTATAGTTGGAGGTGGGAGCAGCATTCACTTCTCATTACCTTGGGCCTCACTAAAGGTCTTAATCTGGCCCTGCCATAAAGTCACCAGAATTGTCTCCTCCCCTTCTTCTTTGGGGACCATGTTTGGCCATATCCTTCCAAGAGGTGAGAGGCACTTGACAGGGGCCAGTAAGGTGAGTGGAAATGGGGTCAATTGGTACCGGACAAAGTCTCCCTCTAAGGTGGGTGGAATAATAACCTTCTAATAAAGAATGAAGATGCTGTCCAATTTGCAAGCTCATGCCTGTGTCCCCTCAGGTCTTTACATATCCCATCTTTCTTCATTGGCCCTATGACCAGGCCCATATTGGCATTGGTTTTACTAGAAGCATTCATGATAGTCTCCTTTCAATGTGCTTGTGATCATTTCTGGGAATGAGATAAGTCATTTAATGCCTCTAAGCCCATTTCTTTATTTATAAAACGGGTAAGACCCTAATACCTATCTGATGGGAAAGTGGTAGATAAAGTCTGGAATGCACTATATGAGTCATAGCTGCAATTGATATTTTTACCAAGAATCTACTAGGTACATGTCTTTAGGCATGGAGGATGAGATGAGTCAAACCTGGACCCTGTCCTCCAGAGGTCTGAGCTGATAGCACTGCCAACAATGTGCACATCGTCCTGGTCCCCATAGACAGATGTAGCCAGCATCAGAAACCCGGAGGGGGGGGGTCACTGCCAGGAAAGGCATGGGAACCAAGGAAACTTCCATGAGAGAGGTGTCCACAGAACCGGGGTTTTACACATAGGCAGGATTGGGATATTCAGAGAGTACAGGTAGAGCATTTCTAGTAAAGAGGAAACAATCTGAGCAAATGCACTGGGAAAGAAGATGCAAGGTGTATTTGGGAAACTACAACTAATTCTGAGTTATAGTACACTCCTAATTCTTCTGCTAAACCCACACTGCTGCTCATTTACTCATTTGCTTAGCTTTTGTGAACACTCATGTTAGGCAGAGAGGAAAGATGAAGTCACTGCTTACACGACAAGACAGTCACAGTTTGTAGAGGAGAGAGGTAAGTGATCAGTTAGTTACCAGGTTGCTAGGGAGAGCATCCCTGCAGTGCTGGGGTGTGAATGAAGGGCATCTGCCTAGCCTTGGTGTTCTTTTCTCTCTCTCTTTTAAAGATTTATTTATTTATTTGGGGGGGCAGAGAGAAAAGGAGAGAAAAAAAAGAGAAAGAGAGAGAGGCAGACTCTCTGCTGAGCACAGAGCCCCATGTGGGGCTCTATCCCCCGACACTGAGATGATGACCTGAGTCAAAATCAAGAGTTGGTCGCTTATCCAACTAAGCCACTCAGGCACCCCAGGGTTCCTCTCTTTATGAGAACTCCAAGGTCTTGGGAGGGACCCTCAGGAATTTTCCTCATAGTTGTATGATTTTGTAAAGTTTTCGAAAGTAAGATCTATTAGGTGCAATTGATTAGGGCCACTGTCTGTTTCCACTTTGACTTCTGTCATATTTCCCCTCACATCGGCGTTAGGATAGGGGCCACAAGCATTTTTTGGGAGCTATTAAGAGTTGAGATGTATTTCATTTGAGTTCTACTATATACATATATATATATATATATATATTTATAATTTGCAGACTTTTCATTCTATATAGCTTGGTCATCACTAGTCACTAACTTGTAAGGTGGAAAGATAGCTTCTCGAAATACTCTCTTGTTCATGATGCTGACTCACCTGGACTCGTAGCATCAAGAGGTCGTAGCATCAAGAGGGGTAGGAGGCTGAGTCATGATATGATAAGTCCTATGGTGCTACAACCACATGTATGTGGGTAGCAGAGGTGAATCATGGTCTGAAATATATCTAGACAGAAACTAAACTAAATTGTGCAAAAGTCTTCCAAGTTCTGTATTTTCCCAAATTTGATAAAAATCTTTTAATAAAAATTTTATTTATTTGAGAGAGAGTGAGAACGAGCAAGAGAGAGAGGGAGAGAGCAGTGGGAGGAGCATAGGGAGAGGGATAAGCAGATTCCATGTTGAGCGTGGAGCTTGATGTAGTGCTTGATCTCATGACCCCAAGATCATGACCTGAGCCAAAATCAAGAGTCAGACACTTAACCAGGGAGCCACCTAGGTGCCCTCAAATTTTATAAAAATCCTTAAAAAAGTATGTGAAATTACCAATCATAAGGTTGCAAAATGTCTAAGTATCCATAATAAAAGGTAAATTTTGAGTTATCTTGCTAGAGGAAAGACCTAATCATTTTTATATTTATGTTCTCACCGGGACATGATGCCTCTCAGTTGCCAAATGATAGGCAGTCACTTGCCCTTCCTTTCCTCCTCTCTGAATAAACTCTGGTTTCCCCCAACTCCTTTTTTGGGGTTTCATAAATTGAAGCTCAGAGCTCCACACTTTGGGTACCCCCAGTGATGACCCTTTAGTATTATCTGATTGCCTATATGTGAATCTAGGTTCTATCCCTAATCAGCTGAGTGGCCTGAGGCAAATCACTCAACCTCTCTGAGCTTCAGTTTCCTTATTTGTAAAATGAGGACAGTAACAGTGCCTGCTTCGTAAACCTTTGGAGAGAGGAGTTCATGAGAGAACGCAGAGAAGCACCCCTCAGCCCTGTGTAGCACAATGGGTGCAGAACATAGCAAGACCTAATAAATGGGATCTATTAGTATTATTATTATCAGATGTGGTCTGGGAGCACAGTGACTGCGGAAACATCTTGCAGATATCGGAGAAAGCAATTTCCCAGTGTGGCCCAGCGGCCATCAGTTATTTTTATGAGCCACGCACACACTCAGGTAAAGGCATTTCCTGCATTAGAGATCCGAACGGGCCCATCTGTGATGGCACTGCAGCTACACACACACCCGTTGGCATTTCTGTGGCCTGTTTTGCCCCAGCAGGATTCGGTACCTCCGCAAATGGCCCCCCATCCTGTCGTATCCTTCACATATTGTCCCTCCCCCTCCTGCCCTTCTGCCCCAGTCCTTTGAATGTCACTACAAAAGGGAGGCTAACTCATTATCCATCCCCTCCCTCCCTTCTGCCCTCCTTCCCTCCTTTTTTGTCTTGCTTTCTTCCACAAACATGTATTGCATCTAACTACCATGGTATCTTCTACGATTCCAGGACTTTATGAGACTCACAGTAAAATTTCAATACATTTTTGGTGTGGATAGGCATAGGGCTACCAACTTGTTATTTTGCCAAGTAGGACATTTAACACACACGTACACACATGACTATCATCACTACTTATTACCATCATTCCATCAAAGAAATGCTATTTCAGCGTCCCAAAATAGAAAGGACATAATCTTTAGAATAAAAGGACAGTCATTTATATTGAATACATTTGGAAAAACACAGAATTTTTCTAATTTTTTTCTCATTTTGTCATGAGCCAGTGAAAATGTTACATCCATCGGCACCAGACCCCAGACAAATGTTCAGAAAGTACTGCAGTAACGACAAGAATAATATAACAAATGCTTATTGAGTGTCAAATGTGGAGTCTGATAGACTTGACCACTTACTAGCTGTGTGGCCTTGGGCAAGTTACCAAACCTCTCTGAGCTCTTGTTCCCTCACCTTTAAACACAAGGATGATGATACTTGCTCTCCAGAGGGGGGTTGTGAGAATTATGAGCAATACATCACATTCAGTGTTGAGCAGTGTACCCAGTACATTGAAGAGCTGCTTCTATTCTTCTGCTCTTCTCTTCTCCAGGGAAGCTCTAGTTTAAAGAATTCACCTTCCTTCCTGCCAACCTTCTGCCTTTCTCCATGTGGACTAACCCAAGGGACTAGGCAGGATTGGAAGTACTTCTGGCCTCACTGGGGGAAGCATAAGCAAGTTCTCTTGGCTCCCCATGGGGTGTTCATTCCAGGGTTTCCCAGGCATGGGGAGGACTGGCGCTATTCTGGCTGCATTGGAATCACCTGGGAACTTGTTAAAAATGGCAGTTCTCCACCCCCTCATGAGAAATTCTGAAACAGTTGGTCTGTGATGGAGCCCAAGAATCTATGCTTTTGGGAAGAGCTAGATGTTTCTGATGAATAGCTGGTCAGTAATTGGTTACGGCTCCAAGCTTTTGAGTTGGGACATTTTATCTACTCGGAAGAATGTCTGGCAGGTCACTCCTAGCATGCTGTCCTATGAACCCTGATGAATAGGGTCTGAGGAAGGTCCCGGGAGGAATCCTCTTGGCTGTGTCTTGCTGGCATTTCAACGAATGATACCTGCATTGCTCAGAAACTTCAGAGTTATTCCAGACACATTTCTTGTTCTCACTAACCCTCCTAAATCATAGAACCAACTAATTCCAAGTCCTTGTATCTGTCCATTTCTCTCCACCTTCATTGCCCCCAGCTGAGTCTAAGTTACCATCAGCTCTCACTGGGATGGTGGACATCTAATTGCCGTGCCTTTGGCATGTGTTCCATATAGTGAGGCCTGATTCATCTTCTCAAGATATAATTCAGATGGTATCTCTTGTCTGTTTCAAATGCTTCAGTCGTGGCCAGTGTAGCTTAAGATAAAATCCTAAGTCCTAGAAGTGGCCTAAAATCCCTGCCTGGCCTGGCCTCTTCCCACACCTGCAGCCCTGACTTGCCCCTGGCTCCCCATATTGTCCAGGCTTGCTACTTTCCCACCAGCTTCTGCCTCAGGACTCTTGGGCATGCCCTTCCTTCTGCTTGGACCCTCTTCTTCTACCTGCCGCCTTCACTCACTGAGTTAGCCCCTCCACACCATGTCACTCAGGGACCCCTGTGATATGCTGACTCTTGTTATTTACTTTTTTTTTAAAGATTTTATTTATTTATTCATGAGAGACACAGAGAGAGGCAGAGACACAGGCAGAGGGAGAAGCAGGCTCCATGCAGGGAGCCTGATGTGGGAGTCGATCCTGGGTCTCCAGGATCAGGCCCTGGGCTGAAGGTGGCACTAAACTGCTGAGCCACCCAGGCTGCCCTTGTTATTTACTTCTAATAGCATCTCACCCCTTTACTTTCAGGTTGCCTGTTACAATTTGTGTTCATGTTTAATTGTGTGCATGTGTTTTTCCAATGATCTGTTTCCCACTAGAACTAAATTCTATGAGGACATGGAGCATAGATGTTTTGCTCACCATTGTATCTCTAGCATAACACCTGGACCAATAGGTAGGCATCCAATAAATATATACTTATTCAATGAATGAATGAATGAATGAATGATTAAAGATGTAGATCTAGATTCTTAGATGAAGGGCAAGGTCTCACTGTTTCCTCTGGCTGGGGTGATGAAAGGCCAAGCACTGGGAGACCCACATCCTATGCAGTGCTGGAGGTGTGGAGCAAATCTAGCCCTGAGCTAAATGTAGATGACTTTGCTGACATATTCTGGGTGAGTCTTTTTGCAGGGATGAGCAGAGAGTGGAAGAAAGGCAGGGTCTTGTAAGAGAAGCGCAATACCCAGCTTTCGATACGGTGGCTCTGGAGTTTTGGAGCATATTTGCCATGGGAGCAGATTGGGACTAGGGACCAAGAAGGCCAGACATCTCCCAGCTGCAGTGGAATAGGTCTGTGCCTGTCCTGACAGACTGGGATTCAACCCTTGGCTCTATCACTTACTTACTGTGCGACCTGGGACAAGAAGACTAACCTCTCTGAGCTCCTGCATATTCATCGTTAGAGAGGGAGCAATTACTCTCTCCTGTCAGGGTAGCTGTGAGGATTAATGAGATAATGTCTGTGGAGAGCCTAGAAGAATGTCTGGCACATAGTACATGCTTCATAAAAATACGATCTCATGAGTCTGTAAACATCCTGCAGGAGGAGGCCACATAGCACTTAGTAGGTGTGTTAGGAAGTCTTTGTTAATGATTTCATAAATGCTTAAATGTATTTTCCTTCAGAAGGATTTCCTTTTCCAGGAAGGATTCCCTGTGTCTAAAAATTTCTCCCTCATTCAAACCGACTGTTTTGTGAGCAACTCAAATTCCTGTGTTTTGAAACCTCAGAGCCAAAGGGTTAGTGTGTATATTTGTGGCAGTGGCCCTGTCCTGAGTCATCTCTGAGACCCTTGCCCTCCCTTGTGCTCTTGTGGGAGGCAGGGATTCGTCAGCCTCATCAGCCTCGATTTGAATGAGAGGAGCAGAGAAACAAATCAACGGAGAGAGGGATTCCTATTTGGTCCCAGCACTATGAGAACACAACTGTTTCTTTGAAATTGACCTTCATTTATTTGGAGGGGAAAGCAGTTAGTTCAATAATGGCTTCCTGGTGCCTTTCAGCATTTTAAAAGACGGAAGAAAGATTTGGAGCAAGGCAAGGTTCCAGTGTTTTCTAAACAACGCACTAAACTCAGCTACCAGTTGGCTGCCCAGCACTTCCTGCCCCCACACCCCCCACCCGCCAATCTATCCCCACAATGCAGTGTACATCCCTCAGTAGCCCAGCTGCTCCTTGAGACCCTGACCAGCCCAGGTCTTCCCCAGGTGGGTGGGAGCTAGGACTTCATTCTTAGGCCTGGCAGCTGAAGATTCCTTGGACATCTTGCACATGGCCCATTGAGTAGAAATGCTGCTGTATTATATTCCAATTATTTCCTGTCCCTCCATGGCCCAGTTCCAGGGGCCGCATAAAGAGGTCCTTGTTTGGTGGAGTCCATCCCTGCTCCTGAGTGAGAGTTGGTCCCTGGCCCAACTTGGTCTAAGGCCACAGGGGAAGGGTGGGGAGGAGGTAGGGAGGGTGTTACAGGTGGGGAGAGCACCACAGGAGATGAGAAGCCCAGCCCTGCATGCAACCCAACCCTGCTCCCAAAAATAAAAATAAGGGAGGAAGGAAAACAATTGGGGCCCCCTGACCAGTACCCCATAGAGGGCACGGATATTTTCTCTCCTTCCCAGGAGGGATCCCAACCCTTCTCTCCCACAGAGAAGACAAACACAGCTATGGAAATCTCATGCCATCCAGGCACCTGGAAGTCTGTCACTAATTGGAAGGTACTCCTACCTGCACTTCTCTGCTTGCCAATGACCAGCTCCCCCTAGATCCGCTTTCTCTCCTTGTGAGTGAGAAGCATTTCATGGAAAATTTTGAATTTGCAACCTTGTTCAGATTCCAAAGAGTTATTGTTCTACATCATGCTCCTTTTGTTTGGGTGTTATTTGAACTCAGGGGAAGTAGAAACCCATATCTCCCTTTTGCTGGGATACTCTCCCTAAGTTATTAAGAACACGTTAATTAAGCACCTTCTTTGTTTGAAGCTCTTGAGTACCTTTCAGAGTCCATCTCAAACCCAAGGCCTGAAGTCCATATTTTGTACCTGTCAAGACTTGGGAAGCCAAGGGAGAAGAGGTGGGTAGAGTAGCTTAGGGATAGCACACCAAGAGATCTCCAGGAGGCAGTGTCAGGGGTGTTCAGAAAGGTTTCATGGCAAGGAGAGGAGAAACAAATTCTGAGAGCATGCCACGGAGGCCAGGGACCTGAGACGTCAGGGGGTTAAAAGTCTCAGAAAGTCATGAACAGAAAGGGAGGAAAAGTGGAGGAGCTAGCATTGGTGAGAAGAAACTGAGAGAGAAACTGAGTTTGAAGAGCAGGACCCACAGAGAAACCACATCATCCTGTACCACCACGTGCCTGGGGAAGGGTTAAGCTTTGCAGCATTTAAAACCTTGGTGTCCAGGAGGCTGGAGCCTGAAGGTTGCTGAGAGGTCCTCTGGCTAGTGATTCTCAAAGCCTTGATTTGTGGACCACTTCTTCAGAATCACCTGGTGTGCTGGTTAAACATGAGGATTCCTGGGACCCATCCGATTTACTGAATCAGATTGTCTGTGGATTATGTCTAAGACGGTGAATGTTTATCAAGTTCCACAGATGACTCTGATCTTTATTAAAATCTGAGAGCCCTTGATTAAGTCCAACTCTCTTGTTCCCTGGAAGTGAGATCTGAAGTCCAGAGAGGTTAAGCAACAAACCTAGGGTAACAGAGCTGACTGATGGCAAACCTCACAGGAAGACTCCATTGCGCTTGGCCCCCAGGGCAGTGCTCTTTCCCTTTCAGCATGCAGGCAGCCTCTGCGCCTATTTGGACCTGTTTCCATTGCCCCCTAAAGTGAAAGCTTGCACCTTTGATCCATTCCCTGCATCCTGCTGTGGCCTTCTCCTTCCTGAGGATGCTCTGGTCATAGCCTCTGCAGGCTGGAGGGCAGAGGCAGAAGGAAGAAAGGAGAAAGACTCAATTCTCTTCTGAGCCTTTAATAGCGGTGTGGGATTGGCAACTGAGTAGAGAAGGAGAAACACAATTATAGCTGAGGGGCGATTGGGATTTGGTTTGTAGTACAACGCTAACTTTCATTAAGCTTTTGCTGTGCACCAGACACTGCATTAAGTCCTCTCCATGCATTAGTGCAAACCCCATGGAGCAAACAATAATTAGCCCTATTTTGCAGATGGAGAAACTGAGGCTCACAGACCATCAGTCATTTGCCCAAGGTCTATAGCTAGTATATGACCAAATCACTTCCATGTACAACCATGATCTTTACATAGCCCAAACCAGTGTGAACTGTTACCCACTTTAACCCAACAAGCCTGCAAGAGGACCCCAAGACTTTGGAAAAAAAAAAAAAGAAAGCTTCTCTGCAGTGAGATGTGACCACTCCTGGGGGTGGGGTACAGCTTCAAATGCTTTCCACGTAACACACTAAAAATATTTCCCAAAGGCATTAACTTAACTTGCAAGCCTGCCTTAGAAATGACAACATGGAGAGTAGGTTAAACACCTTTTTTCCCCTTTATCTTTTTAAAATGGAAACTCGTGATGTCAGTTTGCTTTCTTTCCATTTGCCCTTTTTCTCGTGAAAGCAGTGTGTCTCCAGAATTTTAGTTATTTGAGGGATTTGGTTATGTTCAGTGCTAATGGAGCCCCGGGTGTGATCACAGGCATATATGGTGCATGGCATGTAGCAGCCGTTACCTCTTCTGATATCATGGCACATGACTTTGCAATGATCACCTCCCTCCATTCATTTTCTGGAGTGTCCCCCAGGGATGGGAGAGGAAACGAAAGCAGATCCGTGCCTTAGAGAAGGGACAAGTGTTTCCCAAGCCTTGTGGACAGCATGTCACGGTGCCCTCCTGTAGGTTTACCTCCTAACCAGACCTTGTCTTCTTAGGAAAAATCAGGAAGCTTTTTGAATAACTTAGTAAGACCACTAAACAAAAGAAGATGGACATATTTGTATAGGAGAGGAAGAACTCCGTTTCATCCCAGCAGGGTTTGGTGTCTGGCAGCCTAAGGTGAGGGGCCGCCGTACTTTAAACCCGGGTATTCCATGAGTCACCAGAGTTAGGAACATTTTTGGGTAAAAACTGAAAACATGTGGCCCTCTGGCTGTCCTCCTTCTCTTTCAAATCTCAAGCTTTGGATAACTCAAAGGCTGATTGGGGCAGTGCGGGTGTTAAAATGTTCTTATTAACTCATAGTGAAGGGAAGTGCATTGAGGTGAGAGCAGGCAGTGAAGGGAGGAGGGGAGAACGCAGCCTCTGCAAAGCTCACGGGGAGCGTGGGTCTCTGCAAGAGCCCTGGAAATGCTGAATGAAAACTGCCTCTCTGCGTACACGAGCTGCCTGCCTGCTTCCCAAATGCCGCGTCTGCGGTAACTACAAACTATTTTGTATGCTGCATTAGTGACGCTGCCTTAGCCGGCACATCATTACTACTGAGATAACGCTGGTGTGATGTTCAAGTCCAGTGTCCTTTTTAATTATTAAACTGACGCTGTTGAATGAGTCATGCTACGTACCAGATTTTCCTCCTGTGGTTCTATTTCGAGTGACTAGCACCTTACTTACTGTGTTCCCCTAACACCTGAGTCGGTTCTTAGCCAGCTGCCCAATCTGCAAAGCCTTTGCAGAACAAACCGTATTCTTCAATCTCCAAACACACACAGACTGCATAACAAACAACCCCCCACACACACCCACACCCACACCCACACACACCCACACCCACACCCACAAAACTTTACGGTAAGCTCATCGGTGAGCCCAAGATCTGAAAACACCCGGTTCCCCTCCAGCGGTCCCCAACTTACCAAGCGGTAGAGCAATGAAGAAGGGTAGCCAGCACAAGATGAACATACCGACCACAATGCCCAAGGTCTTGGCTGCTTTCTTCTCCCTGGAGAACTTAAAAAGTTTGACGGCTATGGAACTCCTGGGGTTGTGGCCCTTGGCCTTGGTACTGCTGAGGGTGTCCTCGTGGAAGTTCTTGGAGTGGATCCTCAGAGTCAGCTCCTTGGAGTTAGACATCTCTTTCATGACTCCGGCTTCCAGGTTCTTGGTGGTCCTCTTGGCGACGATGTACACGCGACAGTACATGACCAGAATGACCGCCAGCGGGATGTAGAAGGAGCCCAGGGAAGAGAAGAGGGCGTAGAAGGGTTCCTCGGTGACCCCGCATTCCTTGTCATCGTTGGGCGCGGGCTCCTTCCACCCAAGGAGAGGCCCGATGGAGATGACCGTAGACAAGACCCAGACGCCGAGGAGCGCCAGGATGGCCTTCCTGCGGGTGACCAGCGTGGGGTACTGCAGCGAGTAGCGCACCCCGATGTAGCGGTCGATGGAGATGGCGCACAGGCTCAGGATGGAGGCCGTGCAGCACAGGACGTCCACGGCGGCCCAGATGTCACAGAAGATCCGTCCCAGCACCCAGTAGCCGAGCACCTCCAGGGCCGCCGAGAAGGGCAGCACGGTGAAGCTCAGCAGCAGGTCGGCGATGGCCAGGTTGACGATGAAGTAGTTGGTGGGCGTCCGCAGGTGACGGTTGCAGGCCACCGACAGGATGACGACGATGTTGCCCACGATGGCGAAGAGGATGAAGGCGCCCAGCACCAGGCCCACGGAGATGGCCCTGGTGATGTCCAGCTGGGGCAGTGTGGAGTTGCTCGCGGTCTGGTTGGGGCCAGTGAAGTTGGCATTCTTCAACTCTCCCCAGTGGGCAGGTGCGGATGTGTTGTGGCCGGCGTCCAGGTCGGGATTCATCTTAGAGTCGGCGCTCCATAGCGCGGGCGAGCGGGCTGGAAGGGCTGCGGCCGCGCGGCTCAGCTGCCCCGCGCCTCGGCGTGGCCCGCGCTCGGCTTCCCCGCGGCGCCCTCGCGGCCAGGACGCATCTCCCCGGCGGCGCGGCTCCTGCGCGCACCGAGCCGCCCGCCGCCCGCCGCCCGCCGCCCGCCGGCTGTCAGGGGAGGCGGCCGACGCACGGGCCGCGGCCGGCTCCAAGTTTAATGGTGCGCGTCAGGCGCGCGGGGGCCGGCCGGGGGCGCGGGCGGGGGGCGCCCCGCGGGCGGGGGCGGGGGCGGGGGCGGGGGCGGCGGCGCCCGGCCCGGCCCAGCCTGCGCCGAGGAGGGTCTGCTCGCACCCAGCCGCCTCTGGGCTGACTGCTCGGCGGTGACATCAGGCGGGGGAGCCCGGCGCCCTGACTCCGCGCGGCACTAGGGGGCAATGCGGGCCCAGCCAAGGCGCCCGCAGCCCCGACGCCGCCGCCACCCCGGGCGGCCGCCGGCCCCGCGCCCCCCGCCCCGCCCCCGCCCCAACCCCCAACCGACGCGAGCCCCGGGCAGAGGAGGGGGGAGGAGCGACCCGAGAGTGGGGACCCGTGTCCCCCCACCCCGAGGTGGCCTGGCGGGATTCTTGCCCCTTCTAGTCCCCCTGCTGCAGTCCCAAGAGTGGAATGGGGCGCTTGCTGCTAATGGGGGCGCGCCTGCAGGCGGCACCCAGATTTAGGGGGGATGCGCAACTTGCGTGGCGCCTGGAAAGAAAAGGATCGCGAGGCAAGGCAGGTGAGAGGGACTTGAGTGGCATCTGAGACCCCCCACCCCCCGCCTTTACCTCCCCTGGGAAGCCTCTCTGGTCTCATAATAAAGCCCAGACGCTTCTCTTCGTTCATTCGTTTACTTGCTCTCTCTCTCTCCCTCCCTCATTCATCCATTCAACGAATTTTTAACCCAGGACCCGCTGCCCGCACTGGGGGACATAGCAATTGAACCAAGTCGGCAAAGACCCCTGCCCTCCAGGAGCTTGCACTCTACTGGGAGGAGACAGACAATGAGCGCATAAGTGGTCCAATTACGAGGTGCGTCCTCCACTGACAGGTGTGACAGAAAATAAAGCCAGGAAGGAGAAGTGGCGTGGTGATGTATGTTGCGGGGAAGGGTATTGGAGGTTTTAAATGGGTTCTCCCCATGTCACTGAAGTGATGCTTGAGTCAAGACCTGAAAGTAGGGAGGAACAAACCAGTGGACTATCTGCGGGTGAGGGGGGCGGTGGTGGTGACAGCATAAGAGATCTCCAGGCATTTGGGGAAGGGACTTGTGAAATCTGGGTTATTTATTGATTATTTTTCCTTTTCTGTCTGATATTCATGTTGGACATGCAGTTGTAGGGACACACTCCCAGAGGTGGGTGTATGGTACTTAGGAGAGAAGATACGGGTTGAGGGACAGCCTTAGGTTAGTTAACATTTATTCAACACTTGTTATGTGCCAAACAGCACGCTAGGTACATTTTGCATTTTCTCACAATCCTAAGAAAGAAGGGCTCTTCTTATCATTATTTCCATTTCGTGGATGGGACAAGATAGTGAAGTTTGTCTTTGCCCAGGTCCACACAACCATCATGGAGAGAAACTAGGAATTGAACCCAACTGCAGGTCTATCTAGAGTTGAGCACCAAGCAGCGGTGTCACATTTCCCCCCTAGAAGCCACTGAGGGGCTGGATTTCCGCACCCCACCCCCAGATCTATTGAGATATAACTGACATATAACGTTGTGTGAGTTTAAGGTATACAGTGTGTTGATCTGATATATTTGCAAAATATTTACCATCATAGTGTTAGCAAACATCCTTGTCATGTCACATAAATATTATTTCTTCGGTGGTGAAAATATTTAAGATCTACTCTTTTAGCAAGTTTCAAGTATATAATAAGTATTATTAACTATAATTACTATGCTGGACATTAGATCCTCAGAACTTATTTATCTTGTAACTGGAAGTTTGTACCCTTTGATCAACATCTTCCCATTTCACGGTCTCCAGCTCTTGGCAACCACCACTCAATTCTGTTGCTATGAGTTTGGCTTTTAGATTCCACATATAAGTGATATCATCTAGTGTTTATCTCTATCTTACTTCACTTAGCATAATGCCTTCGAGTTTCATCCATGGTGTCGCAAGTGGCAGGATTGCCTTCTTTTTCTCGGCTGAATAATATTCCGTTACATATGTGTACCATATCTTTTCAATCTGCCCACCAGTTGATGGACACTTAGGTTGTTTCCCTATCTTGGCTCTTGTGAATAATGCTGCAATGAACATGGAAGTACAGATACCTCTCTGAGATCATGTTTTCATTAGCTGTGGCTATATATCCAAAGTGGAATTGCTAGGTCATAGTTCTATTTTTAATTTTGGGGGGACCTCTATACTATTTTCGGAAGTGACTCTACCAATTTACATTTGGAGAGGGGGAGTAGAGGGAGTTGTCCTCCAAGTAGTAAACTTTGGGACCTGAGTGACTAGTGCTATAAGGGAATTCACATTTATTGAGCTCCTACTGAGAGCCAAGCATTTACTCATTTTCTTTTATTCTTCATGACAATGCTTTGAGAGGGGCATAACCATTGCCCATTGACAGATGAGAAAACTGTGGTTCTAAGAGAATTAGTACATTTTTGACGTCATGTGGCAGAGCAACAGAGTGACAGATGCAGACTGAAAGGTAAAGCTTGATGCCTTCTTTTCCTGTTGTCCAGAAGCCCACATCTAGGGCTTCCCACTGTCTGCCCTTGATAATCACTATAACGTGATATGCAGGGGTGAGGAATGAGGAAAGTCACTCAGGGTGATTTACATTTAAACTCCTCAACCTAGAGGTAGGTTCTTAACCTCTTTTAAAAATTATATAAACATATAATAAAAATAGAAACACCTTTATATATGTATTTGGGGAGTAGGTAGTTATTGCACATCTATAGAAGGTTTTAATCTAAGGCTTTAATCTTCTCCACCAAAATGCAGAGATTCCCAAATGCACAAAATATACAGTTTCAAGGGGTTCCCTAAGATTAAGAAATATGTGGTAGCCCTGAAAACAGATTTTTTTTCCTATTTCAATTAAAGTTGCTTAAATTGTATCTGAAGATTCTAAAATAAGAGATTCACAGGTTTATAGTGATTTAGCTCTTCAAGAGCTAACAGAGCTTTCACTTGCCCATCTTCCCATTTTGGAGGTGGTCTAGGAGGCAGAGGGAATTGGTAAACTCTCATAGATAGTCAAGTATAGAATTGGTTATCAAACTCCATTTCCCCTAGACCACAGAGTAGTGCTCCTTCCTCTGCCCCAGAGGGAAGTCACACATGATAGCCACTCACGACTTGGTTCAGGTATCAGAATGTGGAAGAGATTATTGAGCCAGATCAAAAAGTTCAAAATCCGTGTAGATTTTAGACATATTAGCATTTACCCGTGTCTTTTATGAAAGCAAAACAAACATCCTACCATAAGGCAAACAGGTATTAGCTTTAATAGTGGTCAGGTACCAGGACCCCACTAAGCAACCTTTGCTGCTCCTCCCCTCCCTTTGCTGGAGATGCCTCTTAACCCCTCTGGCTGATATCTGACCCATGGAATTGACCATTTGTTTAGGTGTCATGAGGATACAGACGATATTTCATTTTCTCGGTACTCCCTGGGGCAGAGCCAAGCATAGAGCTCTGACTCACTCGAGGCTTGGGGAAGAAGAACCTTTTCATTATCCATCTGATTACATTAGAAACTTCTGATGTTGCAGACTCCCATTTCTGTGAGCCCTCTAGGAGAAGCTGTCACTGAGTTTGACCTGTGGGAAGACCAAAGCTATGGGAGGTCCCGAGATCACCTTATACGCTTGATGGGAGGAGATCTCTCACCTGTGACCAAGCAGTTTTTCATGGCATTTCCTCTCTAACTCTCTCAACCAGCTGCAAACAGCGACATCTGCTCTGTGTAAGGTATCATGTTAGGTACTGTGGGCAAATCAAAGATAAGTTAAATCAAGCAAGCGATGACCTATCCCTGAGCTAGGTGCTGTGGGAGAGGATGATGATGGTAAAGCGCCCCTCAGAAAGTACCTGCTATGTGCCAGGCACTGTACTATGTACCCCATGTGTGTTTACTCAAATCTTCACAATGGTGCAAGGTAAGAATTGTTCCCGTTTTACAAATGATGAAACTTAAGTCCAGAGAGGTTCATTCACTGAGTAAGCAGCATTGGTATTCGAAGCATTGTTGTCTGGCTCCAAAGCTTGCATCCTTCTCTCTGCACCAGACTGAGATTAAAAAAAAAAAAAAAAAAAAAAAAGTGGCGGAAGGTTCATTGTTAGCCCTGAAGGAAATTACAGCAGAAAACAGAATGTGATCAGGGTCCTGAGCAAAGCAGAGGTCAGGGAGGGGACGGCAAGGCAGAGCTGTCCAGAAGAGAGGGCTCTGCAGAGGGACTCTTGAGGTCAGTCTTCCTTGCCTAGGACAGCACTCGGTCTGCCGACTTGGATTCTAATCCTGCTTCCCTCATTTAATAGCTATCAATGTGACCTTGGGCAAGATAATAAAGTGAACTCTAGCATCAAACAAACCTCGGTTATAGCCCAGTCCTGCTAATTTATTAGCTGTGTGTCCTTGGGCAAGTTGCTTAATCACTCTGAGCCCCAGTTTCCTCATCTGTGAAATGAAGATCAGGATAGTCCCTAACTCAGATTGGGCTGAGGTGAAGATTGAATGTGACAATGTGTGTAAAGTGCTTAGGACAGAGTAATAGTAACAGTATCAGTCAAGAGTTATGAAGGGCTTACTAGGTGCTAGGCATTGTGCCCCAAATGCCATATATACATTACCTGATTTAGTCCTGATAATAATATTATGAGGTGGGTGCTTTTGCTATTATGAATGACATTTTATAGATGAGTCTCAGAGTGGTTGCCCAAGGCTGCAGGGCTAGCAGGTGGCAGAGCTGGAATACAATGCACCCAGCGAATGAGGGTAAAAATGAAAAAAGAATTGGAGGTGTGTGAGGCGTCTGCTTCATGAGGTAGATTGAGGTCTTAGGGACTTGAAGGAGAATTTTTGCCTTTGATGTAGCACAGATGGGAGAGATGAGAAGCACCCCTTCTCCTGGACAGGGGACACTGGCTACAGCAGAGGCATTTCCTTTGCCTCCAAAGGCAGCAGGTCAGAGGATCCCAGAACTGAGAGATTCCAGCTCCCTCTGGGCAAACCTGTCCTCTCTGGTAATTACAATTTGTCAGTTTTGGTGTGGGTTCCCCAGCCCTGAACTTCCGGTAGCACAGCATTGCCCGCTAAGGTAGAGCTCTGTAGCAGTCCTTTGTGCAGTAGGCTGGTGAAGATTAATTGCCAAGTCATCCAGGGGCTGAATTCATATCACGTGCTCAGGGAAAGTCTGGAAACCCTGAACTGGGGGCTGGAGTGTGAGGGCACAGGGTGCCAGAACACAGAGTGTGAAAACCTGCGTACTCTGGAACCAGGGAACCGGTCCCTTCTTCCTTATGCCCCAGCAGCTCCTCTGGTAGGACAAGGTAAACAGGTTGCCAACGCCAACCCGCGTGCTGCAGCCTGGAGGGCAAAGCGGAGTGTGTGCAGTTTTCTCAAATGACTCTGGCTGTGCTTTTATGGCTGTGGGCTTCGCCCATCATTTTGCCCAGGAATCTATGGTGGTTCCAAAATTTCTCCAGAAAGAGCCTTTAAGTTGTGATCTGGTTGGAAGGCGGGTGGCGGCTGTGTTTGCGCTGTGCTCTCCACAAGCCCGATGCCCTTGTCCATAACAAAGACCGAGGGTGGGGAGCTGTTGGGAGTTTCCCAAGATGCCTGTGTATTGCCACTGCCAGGATTTACTTTCCAACCAGATTTGTTAAAACCATCAAAGTTAATGGAAAACATCACAAAGCAAAATTTATGGCAATAGGCTCCTTACAGCTGACTTTCAAGTCACTGGCCCCTCTGAGCTCTTCTGGTATAGTCAGGATCACCAACTTCTGAGATGTCAGAATCAGAAGGACCCTAGAGACCATCTAGTTCAGGGCTCAGCAAACTATAGCTGGTGAAACAGACCCAGCCCATGCCTGTTTTTGTAAATAAAGTTTTATTGGAAAACAGTCATACTCATTCACATATGTTTTGTCTGTGGGTACTTTCATGGTACCAAGACAGAGTTGAGTAGCTGCAGTAGAATGATCTGTCCTACAGAACCTAAACTATTTACTCTCTGATCCTTTATAGAAGATGTTTGTTGACCCTTGATCTAGTTTAACACTGTTATTTTACATGTGGGAACAAAAGGCACAGAAAGGGGAAGGGATTTGCCTAAAACAGAGCCAGTGTTAGTAGCCTAGATGTTTGACCCCATCCCCATGACTGTTTTTTGCCACTGGTTTTTTGTTTTGTTTTTTACCTCTGTTTCTGCAGCCTGGTGCGGGTTCTGAGTTTGAATCCCAGTGATAGTTGATGAGATGTGAGACCTTGGCAAGCTATGTAATCTCTTGCAGCTTCCATTTTTTTCACCCGAGACCTGGGGATAATGCATCCTTGAGATAAGGCACATACTAGGTGGTTGTGAGAATTAAAGGAGCTATAGTATATAACACTTTAGGATGGGAGCTGGCTCATAAGAAAGCACAATAAAAAAAGTGTGCTACTATTATTGGTGTCCTCTGTGATTTTATATGTATTAATCTTATCCCCTACCCCTGCCACATTTCATGAAGGAAAGGGCTACCCCTTACCACTGGTTCTTTAACTTTTTCGGTCCTAGACTTTGTTGGGGGTCTACTGAGAGCTGTGGACACATTGCTTTATTCCACACTTTGCCTGAATTTTTTATAGGAGCTTTCTCAGTGCCAGGTTCCTGTCAGGTCCCCTTGATCAATTGATCTCCACTCTGTTACTTCTTATTTTTGTTTGCTAGGCTTCTCTCCCTCTAATTCTATCTTGGTGTGACATCTTTCACTCTTGGGCAACAGAATGAATCCAGTGTTTTACCTTTCATCGTGGAGCAACACTTGAACTGAATAAAGTGAGTGGATGCTGACTTACTCTGTCTTTCCAGACCTCATGGTCTAAGATGAATAACGGGAATGTGCATCTGAGGGTGCATAGAGAATTGTGTCTGACATTGAACATGTATGTGAGTTAAATAAAGAAACAAATACATGGCATAGGTCTTGAATTTCTCCATCCTTCTTCTTCCTCTTTTGTACTGTCTGAACCAAATCATCCAACCTTTTTTGGGGGATTTTCACTTGCGTTGGCCACCAAGTTCAGAAAGGTCTAAAGGAAGTGGTGGGAAGCTTTTTCCTTGGGGCATCTAAAAATTGTATCGGCTATTAGAGACCAGCTTTGGAGAGGGCAGACCCGGCCTCTGGGGAGCAAAGCGAGGAAGTGATGTCAGAGGATGATTTCTGTCTTCTTATTCCATTCTCTGACAGAGATGACAGCGTAGGGCCCTGGGGTGAGGATGGGCATGTTTGGGAAAAGAGTGTGCCATCCCTGTGGGTCCTGTGGGCATGGCAAAGGAGGGAGGAGTGTGAGAAAGAGGCAGTTTTCTTTGCCTATCTCTGCCATAGACTGAAGAATGCTGGGACAGGAAATGTCCAGCGTTTCTCAGCTATTTACTGGACGCCAACCCGACAAATTTGGAAGGTTGCCTCAGGAGTCCTGAAAAGATGAAGGAAGAAGGAGGAGGAGCCTTGTTTGTTTATTTATTTATTTTTCTTGCCTTTTGTGGGACTTCCCTGGTAAGTGCTTTTAGGTAGGTGGTATGGGGAAGATGTTGTGGAAACTTCTAGACAGAGCACCTAGTATAATGGCTATTAGCCACATGGTATGAATTGCAAGTTTCTGGAGGGACTTCCAAATGTCTCCCAGCCCTTTGGAGTGCTCTCCATTTAAAGGTAAGTATTGCCTTCTTCCCATGGCCCTATTTTAATTAACTATAAGTACAGTTCTGCACCAAGCATATGCAAAGCTAATTCACAGGCTTCATCTTATTTGATTCTCCAAACAGCACTTTGGAGGAAGATATTGTTGGCTCCAATTTACTGATGAGAAAACTGAGGATAAGAGACATCAATAAACTTGCTTAAGGTTACTCAGAGATGAGATTAGTGCAGAGGCAGTTTGACTCAAAGTTGATGCTTTTCACCTCCCAGATAATCCAAATTTGGCTGCAGGCTGACCTCACTGCTAAACAAAACTACAGGAATTTCTGGGCAAACCTCAGTGGGCTGGGCACAGAGATCTAGAGAGGCAGAAGTCACTTTGGGCCATGTGCTACCACACAATACAAACATGAATCTTTTTCTGGAGTTGGATCTAAGGGACTACATCTCTCTTGCTAACTCATCCTTGTGAGCTCAGGCTTGAATCTGAATTCTTCCAAGTGGAAGGGTGGGAGACCTGATCCAATAATTGTCTTTAAGGACTGCAAAGTTTATGTTACTGGTCCCATCATGGTAACCAACTATTGAAGGGAAAGATTGAGAGAGAGAGAGAGAGAGAGAGAGTATAAGCACATATATAAACTCCAAAGAGCATGAGAGATGCCAGCTGGACCTCAGGAAGTAGCTTATCAAATATCAGATCAAATTCTAGTTCCTGCCACTTCCTAGTTTTGTGACTTTGGGCAAAGTTAGTTCATTTATTTAAGCTCCCAGTTGTTTATCTGTAAAATGGGGATTTTAATAATATTTACCCCGTATCAAGTTGTTATAAGGATTAAATGAGGCTTTGGCACCTAGAAAGCTCCCAGTAAATATTAGTTATCATCGATATTTTCTATCATCCTAAAAATACAGACTAAGTTTCTCAGTATCTGGAGTATTTAGGCACAAATTTTCCTAGCTAATTTCTCAGTGATACTTTCAACCCTTCACTTGCTAGTTCATGCAACTGATTCCTTTGTTTTTTTTTTTTTTTTTTTCTGATACAAATAGCTCTGAAAAAACAGTGGCTAGAAAAATAGCAATAATATAAACAACAATAGCTATCATTTTTTTGAGAAATTACTTCATGCTAGGCTTGTGTTATGGGCTTTGCACACCCCATCTCATCTTAACACTAGAATCCTATCAGGTAGGAGGAAATATCTATCTGACCTTTGAGATGCAACTTATGAAAATAACTCTATTACGCTCAGAGCCCAGGGCTTGATGGAAATATTTCTTCATGCAGAGAACTCCTAGTGATAATGGAGACTGAGCCAGGGTAGGTACCGTTGGGCTCGGGAAGTGGGGAGTAGTAGGCCATTAGCCCCAGAAGCTTGCTGTGTGCAGAGGTAAAGGGAACCAGCTTGGTCTGGCAGGCAGGGCGACAGGCTCCTGGCCTATAATTCTTGGCCACTGGTATAATTAGTGTCAACAGGAATTTTCATCGCGTATCAGACTGAAGAGGGTCACAAACCATAAACCATCATATCAGAGGCCAACCATTTGTGCCCTAGATAGGGAAGAAAGGGGGACTCATGAACCTCCACCTGCCCTGGACACTGCAGAAAGGACTAGATCCCTGAGAAGGGGAAGAAGAGAAGGTGGGAAAAGGCAGGGAACAAACTCCAGTGAATACACATTTTAAATTAAATTCTGAGGTTTGAGTAGAGCAGTGAAAAGAAAATGAGGTATTCAGTCTAGAGCTATTTTCTCTCAAGTTAAGCTGGAGAACTTGTCCCTAAAACAGCTGGACCAGCTCCAGGTATAAAAGTTCAGTCGTTCATTGTCACCTTAAAACATTAGAATGTTCTTTTGCTCAGTCTGGGGTATTGCCCACTTTAGTCCTTCTGGGTGCTGCTCTGTTGGAAGCCTAGAAATTTAGAAAGGAAGAAATATGGAGCCACTGAGCCGGCAAAGGTTTGCTTAGAGAGCCAGTGATGCTCAAGCTTTACTGGGCCTGAGTTACCTAGAGTGAGCCTTAAGATGCAGCCCCAGAGATTTTGATCCAGTAGGTCTGAAGTGAGGTCCAGGATGAATAAAGAATATTTCTTCCCCACAAGGATCTTTATGGGAAGGTGGGTCATAAACTAGCATTTAATAACAGTGTGGCATTAAATAACACTTCTAAAATCTTCAGTATCTCATCATTTGTCACACAAATGATGGCAATCGCAAATGCTATGAGTTTGAATTAGACTGTGTGTGTAATGTGCTTTGTGTTGGATCTGACACATAGTAGGTCCACTCAATAATGTCAATTCTTCTTCCTTCTAAGGGAGGAAGAGATTTCCCACGGCTGACTAGGTTAGCTGGTCTCTGCAGAGGAGGGGTGCTCTCTTTGGGGCTCTGGGGGAGTATATTCTACTCTCAAAGTAATTTTTTTCAACTCCATAAATGCACCCATTTTCATTCAGAATGAATATCTATCTAGAAACAATTATTCTCTTTGTGTTCAATCTGGTCCCCTTGAACCCAACTGATCCACTTGCTCGATGTAACTGGAAGAAGAGAGGCATTCAGAACCAAAGCTGGAAGGGCTTGGAGAGGTTGTGTGGCCCTTCCCTCATGTCACAGATGGGGAAACCAAGGCAAGACAAATGATGTGACTAGGGTCACTCCGAGCCAGAACCAGGACTGAGTCCTCTAAGGTCTAGCCCAAGACTCTTAAAAATAAATATACTTAATATAACTTTTATTTGCATTATTTAATCACTAAACCGAAGGAAATAGATTTTAAAAAATTATTGAAGTAAATTGTTCCTATGGTAAAAGCTATGGAAAGGTACAGAGAACCAAAGAGAAATTGCCCTTTATTCCACTGACCAGAGAGAACATCACTGTAAATATTTTGGCAAATGGTTTCTAGACTTTCCACTCATATATGCACATGCATGTGCAGGTATGCCCACATATGCATGCACACACATATAAGCGCATCTTGTTTGGGTGCCTAGCCCCTGTTCCCCTTGTACCCACAACTGTCTCCCGAGTTCCCCAGAGCCAGACCCAGGCTGATGGTCCCCTATGGCTCTAGAGGGGGAGACACTGACCCCATCAGAGCCAGAGAGAGCTCAAGGACCCTTTTGGTAAGGGATTAGAAGATGTGGGGATGAAGGTTTGGAGTAAGGTATGGCCGGGTATTCCATTCATCATGTGACCACAGTGTGGGCTGTGGACATGAATGGAACTGAGTGATGTCGTCTGTCCTCACACACTCCCACAGGAGTCACCAGAATAATTCCTGTGCGTTAAAGTGGCTAGTTGACTGTTACAAGTGCATCCAATTCTTAGTAGAACTTTTGAATGAGTGACTTAATCTCTCTGAGCCCAGTTTCTGCCTCTGTAAAATGGGATAATACTTGGGAGACTACGGTGAAGATAATATACTACTGCTAGTACTACCAATAGCAATAATAATGATTAAATTTATAGCTGCCTCTATTAATTGTTTGCTGTGGTCAGGACTTATGCCAAGCAGTTTAATATATTGTTTCACTTAATCTTCACACCCACAGAGAGTGGAAGGGGGATCTGTTGTGTGTGATTGCTTGCGTAACAGTGAAGGACTGAGATGCGGGACCAGATTCCAGCTGCCCTGATTCCTGTCAGTCATTTTGCTAACTGATCCCTCCTGCTTCTTTGAACATTAGGTAGGGGGATCTTGGTGCTTTTCTGGGCCTCTTGGCTGGGAGCCACCTCTGCCCTCTGCAGGGGACAGGACATTGGTTCCAGACTAGAGACTGGGAAGTGCCCGCTGGGCTGTCGCTGAGAGGGCTGGGACACTGGCCAGAGCCCTCTCTGTCTGCAGCATCCTTCTTCCTGGCTGTGCCCCAGTGTTCCCTAGGTAACCACGGGGGACGCGGCACAGATTTATGGCCCTGCCGTTCCTGAGCAAGTACCTGACATGTTCTGTCCGAAAGCAATGGTGTCTGGCTCCCAGATGACTCATTGGGCAGGGAACAGACACATGTGGGTGGCACAAAAGGAAGGAAAACCCCCACTTTCACCTCCCACAAACAGAGACACCGAGAGGAGTTACCGAGAGGAACGGATCCATCATGCAGACTGTTTAAAAGTCAGATGCTCAAGGCTCCCATTTTATAGATGGGGACATTGAGGCCCTATTCCATCTGCTCCTTTATTTCGCAAACATTGGTTGAACTTGGTGCCAGGCTATGTTAGATGGCCTGGGAATCACAAATACGGAAAAAGCACAGACTGCCATCAACGATGCTATTGACTAAGCAAAGGGAATAACGCTGTGCAACAGGGAATTGTCACCAGGGTGGGATGTGAAAAGTGTGGAAAGGCCTCAAGAGTTAGCATGCCAATCATTTTTATTTAAATAGGTTCACGTTTTTGGGCTGGGGGGCAAGGAATTCTTTGCAGGCGGGCTGAGATTGCCTCTCCACCCCCTATCAGAGCCAAGGCACCTGCTGCAACTCTCCACCTGGCTGCATATAGGTCCCAAAGAGAATTCAACGTGTCTCTCTTACCACCAGCTTCCCCCATACTTCTCAAGGGAGACTCCGGCAACATACATTCTTGATCCGATGCAGTCCCAGCTGCAGCACTGGAAGAACAGAATGCATATTGGATGTTATTATAAGAACCAAGTGTCAATACAAAAATCATTTTGCCAGTAACAAAAAATAGGTTCAATTTCATTTCATTATTTTGATATCTACTAGGTCCTAAGGAAAGCTGAGATGAACATGAAATCCCTTAAGAAGCTTCTAGAAAGGTTTTGGGATTTTTTTTTTTTTTTACAAGGTAACATCTGGATGATTTTAAGATAGTTGGATGTTACAGAACTGAAATTACATTTTACAGCAGGTTCATTGTTCATGCTGGTAGTTAGCACGTCTTTATTTATTTTTAAAGTATTGTTCCTATTGGGATTCTATTTGGCCTATTTGGCTGGTGCTGGAGGCAGGAGGGGATGCACCTGCTGAGAAGTCTCCTCACTTTTCCCTCTGAGGAAGGTGAACATGCTGCTCTAAGACAGAGGGAGAAAAAGAAGATTTGACTGGGTTGCTGTAGAGAGTGAACCATCTTTGGTCTCCACTCCTTAGGAGCTTGTTGGAATAGCACACATAGTTTACATAGTAAATAAGTCTACATTAATGTACTTACTTAAAAGTAATTTCAATGCATCCAAATGTAGGGGACGCCTGGGTGGCTTAGTGGTTGAGCGCCTGCCTTTGGCTTAGGATGTGATCCCAGAGTCCTGGGATCAAGTCCCACATCAGGCTCCCTCTGAGGAGCCTGCTTCTCCCTCTGCCTATGTCTCTGCCTTCTCTCTGTGTCTCTCATGAATAAATAAATAAAATCTTTAAAAAAATACACCCAAATGTAGATTTTCTCTTTCAGAATAGTAACCTCAGCAGGCAATAAGCTTGTTTCAATAATTCAATTAAAACTATGTTTTCCTCCTCTTCCAATATTGTTCTCAAACCAATGCACATTCTTGCATCCATCATGGTGGAGTCAAATATCCATTATCTGAGAGCAGATGTGATTTTTAGAATTGATAGTCCTAGGTACCTAGCTCTGGTCTGTCTCAGATCCATCCATGACTTCCCCTGTGCTGTTTTATAAGGCTGAGGGCTGACCCCACCCATCCTCCAGGCTCCCTTGCCACCTCCCTTGCTTCCAGCTGGGTTTGGTCAGAGGGGAGCATGGCAGCAGGACGAGAAACAGAAGTTATTCTTTAACAAGAAATGTATGGGACCTCTACGGAGAAAATGACAAAACTTCAGTGAGCAGCACTAAAGCGGACCTGAATAAATAGAAAGATATGTTACACTTCTGGAAGTATTGTAATGATGTCAATGCCCCACAGTTTAATCTATTAATTGAAGACAATTACATAAAAAAGATATCAATGAGATTTGGAGGGAAGTTAACAAATGATTCCAAAGTGCTTTTGGAAGAATACATGCTTAAGAATAGCCAAGAAAATTTGGAGAAAGGAAGGTTATGTGCAGGGAATTGCCCTACCAGATTAAAATGCTTGACCATGTGACTGGCAGAGGTTAGGCAGGCAGATCCCCAGAATAGAACAGATCATCTAAAACTAGATTCAACAATGCATGAAAATTAGTATGTAAAAAGATGACATTTCCGTTTTTCACAAATGGTGAAAATTTTAAATATTTGGAAAAAAATAGAGCCTTACTTCTCACTTTACATGAATTATATACTCCAGATAAATTAGAGATTTAAATGTAAAATATCTAAATCATAGAAATATTAGAAGAAAGTCTAGGTACATAGTTTTAGTTCTTTAGGGTTAGTGAAATTCTTTTTAACAATCAACATCAGAAATCATGACATAAACAAGTACAAATATAAATAAAAATGTGAAGCATATAACAAAATTTCCTACATTATCAAGTTAAAACACAAAGGAAGTATTAAAAAGATTTTCAACTTACATGAATAAGGATAATTAATATTCTAGATATTCAAAAATCCTTATAGATCAACAAGGAAAAGATGAATAGCATCCAGATAAAAATGTGAAAAGAACGTGAATGGATAAATCTTAAATAAAATATATTGATGATCAATAGTCATATACAAATTTGTGTAGTGATAAATATCTAGTTTTTACCTACTGGACAGATAGAAAGGAATAAAATTAAGTCTGAAAAGTCTGGAAAGAGTGAGAGAAAATTGATCATCCCATACAGTGTCTATAGGTGTGTAAATCGGCACATTTGTCAAGGGAGTTTGACAAGAGGTGTTATAAGACTTGCAAATGTGTATTCTTTAACATAACAATTCCACTTCTTCGAATTTACCTTAAAGAAACAAGCAAACAAATGCACAAAGATCTGTTTATCACAGTTTTGATATAAAAACAAATCGACACAAACACACTCACACCTAGTTGGAAGCATCCTAAAAGTCTGCTAGTAGGGAATTGCTTAAAGCATTCGGAGAAGGCAATGCAGCCATTTAGAGGACAGAGATGGAAAATTGTGATGTAGTATATACTAAATGAATAGCCTTTCCAGAAAATATTGGAAGTGAAAAAAACTAGGATGACAAACTTTACGAATAAAGTCTGCTGTTACAATACATATAGAAATGTGTAGGTGATTTTAAAAGAGGTGATAAACATATAACAAATACATTAGCTGGGATTATATTGGAGTAGGTAGAGGGATTATAGAAGGTTTCATAATTTCCCCTGTTTTCTAAAGGCTTCCCCTCCCCTTTTAAAACAGACATGTAATCAATTGTCCTCCTCTTCTAAAAAAAATAATAATAATTTTGGAAAGACAAAATCAATTGTATCCAAATCTGGAATCAAGACGGGAGGCTTTTTTTAATTTACAGCTTCACTAAAATGGTACTTAACCATTTTTCCACAAACTTTTTGGCCCATTTTGTTCCTTTAGCTAGAAATATTCTTTCCAAGATGACTTCCCCCTAACAATCCCAATCTTTTCCACTTATTAAAATCCCACTCAAAAATAAAATAAAATAAAATAAAATAAAATAAAATAAAATCCCACTCAGCCTTTGAGGGTTGGCTAAGTCCCAGCAGGAACTCCCCTCTCCCAAACACCGTCCCCAGCCTTGCAGCCAGATTTGCTTTGTCCTTCTTCAGTGCTCCCAGCACACGTCAGACACTGCTATAGCACAGTCCACACCTGCAGCTGGGTGCAGTAGTTTCTTGGGAATTTCTTGTCTTAATACCCCCGACCCTGCATTTGCAGGAGCATCAAAGTGGAGTTTTATGGGCTGAGATACAGGTGGGGAAGCCCTACCTGGGATATTGGAAGGCATCATGTTGGAGGGGGATGCAATGCTTACAACCACAAAAGTCCAAAAGCAGGAATTAGGGAGAGAACCAAATCTGGCTGGCTGACAGACTTATGCTGGGACTAGACATCAGATCTATCAGGCCCACATTTTTGTAAGGACTCTTTGCTCTAGTTGATGGAATATCAGCTGCAACTAGCTTAAGCAAAACCAATAATTTATTATAAGTCAGTTGAATATAATAAGCAATTCAAAACCTGGCATGTATCTGGGCTTCAGTAGCAAATGGAACCAGGGCTTCAAGACCCTTTGGATAAATCCTCATATACTGTATCTCAGCTTTGTTTCCCTTCACAGGATGAAACCTCTTTTCCTCTGATCCACATGATGAGAAACACAACCACAAAACAACTCCCATTTTTACATCTTAGAATGTAGGCAGCCACAAAAAGCCTGGCTTCTTTCCATCTTGTTCCCAAACTTCCACAGAAGGGCTCAGACAAGTCTGCTTGGGTCAGAGGTTCTGCCTCTGGGCCAGTTGGCTATTTCTGGGAAATGGGTCTTATGATTGGCTCAGGTTGGGTAAGTAACCAGCCCCGGGCCATCCACCTTTGTCAGGGGAAAGGGGGGTGTCACATTATTCTGAGATGACTTCTATGGTGACCATAGAAAGAGGTGCCTCACAGCTATTCACTAGAGCACATAAGGATCCAAAATGGGATGGAGGAGAGAAAAGCAGGAAGGGTTTGCCTACAAAACCACTCAGTACTTGAAAACTATTAAGAGCCAGCAGGAGTACACTGTTTGGATGGATTGGGCAGCTGCCTTATTTTTTCCTTCTAAATTATAAATGTTCTGAGGCCGTGGATGTTTTTGTTGTTGTTTCTCATTTCCTAGTGCTTGTCCTAACCCCTTACACCTAATGGGTGGTCAGTGAAGGTTTGTTGTAATTTTGATCTACAGCATTCTCATTGGGGTTTTTGCAAACTCTATCTGTACTACTTCAAAAAAGAGTACTAGAAGCATTTTTGACATTAAGAAATAAATCCACAGCCTCCCTCCCCGGTTAGCTGCTTTGATAAGAGCACTCACTTAGAAGGGGAAGTCTTGGTAAGCATGGCAATAACTTGTTTCATTTCCCCAGTCCCTTTGTATGTGAGTGATATGTGTGGGAGAAGCACATAGATGGAATTTGGGATGCATATTGAGCATCTCACAGCGACATGCAGACTTCCCATTTCTCTTGGGCTCTTGTCAGTTATACCAAGGCCAGTTTTAGCCAGAGGTCAAGGGTGCAAATTTCACTCTATAGATTCACGAATTCAGATGTATTCAGTGAGGATTCTTTTAGTGGAAAGTCTGTGCCAGCCTACTTAAGCACAAAGAATTTATTGGTTCATGTCAAAGAATCTCTGGCTTCAGGTGAAGCTTGATACAGGGCTCAAACAGTACCAGAATACAGATTCTCTATTTTTTTTTTTAAATTTGCTTCTTTCATAAGAGGTCTATTTTTTTAATTTTTATTTGTTTATTTTTAAAATATTTTCTTTATTTATTCATGAGAGACACACAGAGAGATAGGTAGAGGGCAGGCTCTTCACAGGGAGCCGATATGAGACTCGATCCCAGGACCCCAGGATCATGCCCTGAGCCGAAGGCAGATGCTCAACCACTGAGCAACCCAGGTGTCCGAGGTCTATTTTTTTTTTTAAAGACTTATTTATCTATTTTGGAGAGAGAAAGTGGGAGGCAGGGCAGAGGGAGAGAGAGAACCTCAAGCAGACTCCCTGCTGAGCACATAGCCCGACTCGGGACTTGATCCCACAACTCTGACATCATGACCTGAGCCGATATTAAGAGTCAGACGCTCAACTGACTGAGCCACCCAAGTACCCCAGGGATCTATTTTTAAAAAACGTTTCCCATCATGTTCCCACAAATTACTGCCAACACTTCTTGGGGCTACTACATCTTTCCAGGTTTATATCCAGTAGAAAAGATGAAAACCCCTTTCTGTGCTAGTTTTAAAAATTCTCTGGACTTCAGTCTCACAGCCCTATTTGAGTTATGGGTCCAACTCTGAACCAGTCACTGGCTGGGGGTTACGGGGTGCATGAGATGCACTGCTTGGTTTAGTTTAGTGATATGCTCACAACTGGAGTAAAGCTTAAAAGTTGAGAGTGGTGAGGTCAGCTCCCCCAAACAAAACTGGGCTATGATGTCACAAGAGGGGGAGATGTTGGGTGGCAAAATCAGCAGCAAAGGTTACAACATACATGTTTGGCAGGGATTTCAGGGACCTGTGGTCTAAACAGCTCATTTCATAAGCTAGAAATCTGAAATCTAGAAAAGGAAAAGAGCTCACCACAGGACACACCAAAATTAAGAGCAGAGCCAAGGGTTCTTAAATTCCCATTTAGAGCTCTTTGCACTAAAGCACCTACCCTTTAAGGACCCATCTCTACACCTGGGTCATCATCTCCTACCTCAAGTTTTATGTCCATGAGAGATAATAGGAGCAGGGCTGCCAGGTACAGTTGTACAGGCTATGGACTGCACAATTCTGGGGGTTCCATTTACATAAAAATCTATATAAATGGTGCTCTCTAGACAGGCATATTTTGGAGTCCTGCACAGGAGAATAGATCTGGAATTTGTTTTTTAGCAGGGATGGCAAATACTTGTCGCATGTAGTGACACTTCTCTCGCTAATATCCATGACATGCATTCCCTGTCAATCATGTCACTCTTTCCTACTAAACTCAGACTTAATCACAGAATCTTTTTCAAACCAACACTTTAGGTTCCCACTAGTTTTCAATTGTAGCTGGCACTTAAGCTAATATCTATTTGCCTTCCTGTTCTAAAATGGGTAGCTCAAATCTGTCTTCAGAATGATACTCCTCCCAAGCTTTTACCTTAGTTTCTATTCATTGATATTAGCACCAGATAGTGAGGAAACTTCCCCCCAAAATAAGCAATCAGTACTGCCATGATAATTTCAAGAAGTGTTTTAAGGATTAAATGAGATAATGTAAACGAAGTTCTTAGATAGTGATGGGTATCTTGCAAATAGTCAATAGTTAGTAATTTAAAACAATAAGAAAATATTTTAAAATCACCCTGTTGGAATCTATAAACATATATCTGATGTGCCAACAGTGCCTAATGTTTATATTCTTTTTTTAAAAAAATTATTTATTTATTCATGAGAGACACACAGAGAGAGGCAGAGACATAGGCAGAGTGAGAAGCAGGCTCCATGCAGGGAGCCCGACGTGGGACTCGATCCCAGGACCCTTGGATCATGACCTGAGCCAAAGCAGATGCTCAACCACTGAGCCACCCAGGTGTTCCTAATGTTTATATTCTTGATCTAACCCCTAGATTATGAGAATAAGTCAGAGGCAGAAATTATTGAGTATTATTGAGAACTAGAGCTTTATCAATGTTTCAGTTGCCACACGCAGACACGCAGACACACACATACCCCTCCTGGGAATCAGGTTCTGGGATCCAGTGGCTTTTAAAATCTATGCAGTAATTGTCTCTGTCCTTAGGTCTTATGGCTATCTCATGAGTCAGTCTTTCTTTTTTTCTCTTTCCCCAAACCTTCTATCTCTCTCAGTCTCTGTCTCTCTCATCTCTGTTTTTAGAGGACAGCAGCAAACTTGCAGGGTTGTGGTTATGGCAGAGGCCAGAAGGGGCCGTCCTTCAGTGGTTCTCTCTGGCAATCCAGAAGCAGCCAAACATATTTGGGCAGGGTCACAGATACTAAGACAACTGGTTTCTTTGAGTGGAGTCATAGATAGAGCCAGCAGAGACACTTTGCACAGGACTTCTCGGCCTGTGGTTTGCCAGCCTTGTCAGGCTGAGTGAGGAGAGGGGGAGGGAGCAGGAAGGGGCAGCGTGTGTTATTAGCTCGAGGGCATTGGAGGCAGGAGCTGTGCCAACCTCCGAGTGTCCAGGCATACCAGGCTCTGGCAGGGATATTTCTTTTCAGGTGCCAGTGTC
The DNA here is from genome assembly GCF_011100685.1 of Canis lupus familiaris. Taxonomy (NCBI): domain Eukaryota; kingdom Metazoa; phylum Chordata; class Mammalia; order Carnivora; family Canidae; genus Canis; species Canis lupus. The sequence goes on from NC_049225.1 coordinate 51,631,900, forward strand.
CCTTATCCCTATCCTGATATTGGGCCTTTAATAAGTGGACCTAGAAGAGGTGGCCAAACTCCTAAGATGCCTGCTTACCTCAGAGTGACAGAAAATGTCTCTGTAGGAAGGGACTTTGAAGATTGTGTGATTCAGACTTTTCATATGAAAGATGAAGGGAGCCTGGAAGCCAAATCTTTTTTTTTTTTTTTTAGTTTATTCATGAGAGATGCACAGAGAGAGAGAGAGAGAGAGAGAAAGACAGAGAAACAGAGACACAGGCAGAGGGAGAAGCAGGCTCCATGCAGGGAGCCTGATGTGGGACTAGATCCCGGGTCTCCAGGATCATGCCCTGGGCTGAAGGCGGCACTAAACCTCTGAGCCACCCGGGCTGCCCTGGAAGCCAAATTTTGACTCAGATGTTCCACCAACAGAGATAGTCCTGGGCTGTTTTGAAGACTCAGATGGAACCATTCTGTGGAGGGTAATGCGTTGACTCTTGACCTTGGAGAGAGGTGGATAGGGATCTCAGGTGCCTTGGAAGGCCATTGAAAGAAACATGTTTTGGGGCAGAAAAGTTTTAAAAAATCTGCTTCAATGACAATCTGCTTTATCCATGCATGGGACTGGTCTGAGACATAGCCAAATAAGCCAGTGAGAGAGGCAGAGGCATCCAGGAAAATAGCCCCAAGTCCCAGAATCTGCATGTCCATCTCGGCTCTGCTACCTCCTTGCCGTGTGACTTTGGTTAGCGGCTTGCTGGGCTGAGCCTTGATTTCCTCTTCAGTTGCGTGGGGGGACAATTAAACCATTGCCAGTTGGCCTTAAAGGGTTGCTGGGGAGTAAAAAAAGGAAAGGAAAAAAAATGCAAGCAATTTCCAAATTGCTCCATATTATGTAAATAATTATTTGGGATCTGGACAGAATTCTTCCATGGAGCTCTTTCATTATCACAGAAGGGAATTTTTGGATTCTGATGTACGGGGCACTGAGATTCTGTTGTGGTGACTAGGAGAAATAGGTGCTTTTCCTGCCCTGTGCTGGGCGGTGCTCTCTGTCCTTGAGCATTTTGTCGAGGGGGTGGTTACACTTAAGATCCCAGTGGAGCGAGGCTGATGAGTATGTTACCCTGAGATGATCACATCGTAAAACAAGAATGGGTTTGACAGAGGACTTAATGTGCTCTTCAATATGCACTTGGTTTCACATAATATTATGTTTCCAAATCCTGCAAAATAAGGGACCTGTTGTGCCCCTACCTTTCCTCCCCACACTTCCACACCCACATTCCCTGAACAATAAATCATCAGATGTGTCCTCTCCTCCCAGAGCATGAACCTTCCATCTGAGTCAGAAGGAACACTTGAGAATTCCAGGAACACATTTAATCACTTAAAATTGGTCGATGCCATCCGTCTCTGGGGAATTGATGCACGCGGTGGGAATTATAGCGAGCGTTCTTGTGGCAACATGGTGCTGAAAAGATGACTCCTTTCAGGCTCAGGTCTGGTTTCAGATCCAAGGCTTTTAAGGTTTTAAGCTTGTCTACATTGATCTTGAGTAACTGAATTGGAAAGTGTTCTTTCTTCTTCCTTTGCCTGTCGGTGCTTGTTTGCTTATTTATTTACTTAAGCAGAAGAATGCCCCATTTAAACTGCATTCATTTCTAGGAAATAAAATTATAAAATCTTTGTTCTGCTTAATCTTCAAGTAACAGATGTCATTATGGATTCCACAAATCTTCCTGGAGATCCTTGTATGTGCCAAGCACTGCACTGGGTACCAGGATACCAGATTCATGGGGTGGACACTCAGCCATCCTTTTGCCCATTATCCATTCATTCATTCATTCAACAAATATTTACTGAGCATCTCCTATGGGTATCAGGCACTACAGAACAAGACAAATGATCCCTGTTTTCATGGATCTTAGAGTCTTCTGGGACCATTAAAACATGAGTTGTGTCTTCTAGGAGCTCATAGTTTGATGGGTGAGGAAGACACATGCACAACCCCAGCAAACTGCTATGTTAGGATTTTAGTGCAGTTGCATAGAACAGGTCTCTGGAATGCCTAGGAGAGGATGGGGATGACATTAGGGAAGGCTGGGACTGTAAATGTCGAGTGCAAGCTTTGGAGGCCTAAGACCTGAATGCCAGCTTTGCTTCTGGTGACTTTGTGATCTGGACCTCCTCCAGTCTTGGTGTCCTCTTCTATGAAATGCAGGTAGCTGTGGCATCTACCAGGGTTGTTAAGCTTCAACAAAGTTCTGTTGGTAAAGCACTTAGCACAGTACCTGGTGGCATGTCTTCTTCTTCAGAGTCCATTCTGGACAGGTTCCTAAAAAGGTGAAGGTCCCATTGGTTCTGAGATGTAGTGGGCTGGTTTTGAAATGGATCCAGTTGGTCTTTCCTGCCATTCTGGTCTAGAAGGGCAATGCCAGGTGAGAGGAAGTGGATTGGGCTTAGGCCAGGTCCACTTGTTGGCCTAAGTCAGCATTTCCCAAAGCATGATGTGCATAGATAATGTTTAGGTGGTGCCGAGGCAAACACTGAACACTGTTAAGAGCTATGTATTTTACATGCACTACAAAGATACTATTTTTCCATTTTCAATGGTTCTATAATGCTTCCTTTAAAAATCAATTTATATAGTTTGAAAACAAGTGATATGATTAAAAGGAGAAGCTTAAGGATTAGCAGAGTGCGTGTGAGACCAGGTATGGTACTTGCTTGTGGAGTTTTGGGGAATGCTGGCCTAGAATGAGGCTCTTAATGGTACCAGTTCTCCCATTCCTGATTTGTCAAAGGGAAGTGACAACATTACCCCCGGGAGCAAAAAGATGACATGAGAGGCTGTGTGGCAAAGGCCGTGCAGGGGGCTTTGGATGAATGCCCACCTTACCTGAGCTGCTCTGTTCCTGCCTCCTTCTAGATCTCATTTCCCCCTTGGATTGTCTTCATTGCCTGTATCGCTATTTCAAATCATCTTGTTTACAATTCTCCTCCATAATTCTGAAAATCCAAAAGCCCTGAAATTGGAACATAAGAACAAAATAGATTTGGAATTCATCTGTTTATTTTTGATATAAGCTTGCAGTTTTTGCAGCAAAATCTGAACTGACCTGAGGTAAAGCTATCTTTCTCTTTAATTTATCCTTAATTTCTGGGATAATTCATCCAAGCTCACACAATTAGTAGGTGGCAGAGCTGGGACTGAAATCCCAGGCCTGGCTGGTACTTCTGACATTTTTCCTACATGGATTGGGCCTCGTCGAGCTTCTCCATTTCCCTCCTTTGAGTGGTCTCTGCAGATCACCAAGATGGAAACTCCAACTCCACCTGCTGAGCCCTGCATCCTGAGATGAACCACTTGACACTTGGAACAAGCCCCCTTGGGTCATGGTGGACATAGAAGCATGGGGCTCTCTGGCTTTGCGCTTAACATGTCAGGCTCTAGAATCCCACGGGGCTATAGTTTTAGTTCTACCTCTAATAGCACATACCTTCCAGAATATAAGTTCCAAGAGGCCTTGGTACATATTAATACAAAAACATGTGTCAGATTAATCAATTTGGTTAAATCATTAAATCAAATGATATCTATAAAGGTCATAGTCAGTGACTGGCATAAACTAAGCACCTTCAAGGGATAGCTACTACTTTTATTTACCAGCTGGAGCCCGTTTTGAGTTTCAGTATCCATAACTCAAGCTTTTTGACAAGTGCAATTGACTCCTATTTTTGCAGGCATGGTAGAAACCTAAAGTGACCAAAATCAGGGCCTAGAACATCTGTGTTTTGAGCAGCCAGCATTGGTACCCAATTTCGACTTCCCTGACACCACTTTGCCCTTGGCTCACATGGAGTAAGGCCTGGACTGCAGCAGAAGAACTGAGGGAACAGGGCCACAGGAGGGTGTGAGGAACATTCTCAGCAATGAATAACTGATGCTTAGCTGGAAGGCTAAAAGCACAGTCAATTCATTTGATGCCTTTCCACCTTCAAATGATCCGAACCCTACCAGCTTGGGCATATTAAATCAAGTTCGTGATGGCCTCTTCTTCCTGTTGTGTGAGCCACCATCCTACCTGGTTTCCTCTCCCATCTACACAGGCTTGCTCACGTGGACCATATTTCATGCCAAGTGTCAGCTCCGGCGGGGGGGGGTTGGGTCTTCATGAACATAATTCAAGGCAGCAGAAGCTGAGCTGGAGAAGTGTAGCATGAGTGATTTTCGAGCCACGTTTGTACTTAACACTGAGTGGTTTTAGTTACTTCCTTTTTTTCATCAGAAAAGTCATCTCAGAGTTTATTGATTAAATGAGTCTATGAAAGCAGAGTACAATGTGAGCTCTAAAGCAGTGTAGAGCTCTGAGGGGTTACTGCAATTTTTTTCTTTTTTTTTGTATATTTTTTAATTGAAGTTTGATTTGCCAACATATAGCATATCACCCAAGCTCATCCCATCAAGTGCCCCCCTTAGTGCCCATCACCCGGTCACTCCCACACCCAGCCCACCTCCCCTTCCACTACCCCTTGTTTGTTTCCCAGAGTTAGATGTCTCTCACGTTCTGTCACCTCATTGATATTTCCCACTCATTTTCTCTCCTTTTTCCTTTATTCCCTTTCACTATTTCTTATATTCCCCAAATGAATGAGACCATATAATGTTTGTCCTTCTCCGATTGACTTACTTCACTCAGCATAATACCCTCCAGTTCCATCCACGTTGAAGCAAATGATGGGCATTTGTCATTTCTAATGGCTGAGGAATATTCCATTGTATACATAAACCACATCTTCTTTATCCGTCCATCTTTCAGTGGACACCAAGGTTCCTTCCACAGTTTGGCTATTGTGGACATTACTGACATAAACATTGGGGTGCAGGTGTTCCGGTGTTTCACTGCATCTGTATCTTTGGGGTAAATCCCCAGCAGTGCAATTGCTGGGTCGTAGAGCAGGTCTATTTTTAACTCTTTGAGGAACCTCCACACAGTTTTCCAGAGGGGCTGCACCAGTTCACATTCCCACCAACGTGAAAGAGGGTTCCCCTTTCTCCACATCCTATACAATATTTGTTGTTTCCTGCCTTGTTAATTTTCCCCATTCTCACTGCTGTGAGGTGGGATCTTATTGTGGTTTGTTTGTATTTCCCTGATGGCAAGTGATGCAGAGCATTTTCTCATGTGCATGTTGGCCATGTCTATGTCTTCCTCTGTGAGATTTCTGTTCATGTCTTTTGCCCATTTCATGATTGGATTGTTTGTTTCTTTGCTGTTGAGTTTAACAAGTTCTTTATAGATCTTGGAAACTAGCCCTTTATCTGATAGGTCATTTGCAAATATCTTCTCCCATTCTGCAGGGTGTCTTTTAGTTTTGTTGACTGTTTCTTTTGCTGTGCAGAAGCTTTTGATCTTGATGAAGTCCCAATAATTCATTTTTGCTTTTGTTTCCCTTGCCTTCATGGATGTATCTTGCAAGAACTTGCTGTGGCCAAGTTCAAAAAGGGTGTTGCCAGGCAGCCCCGGTGGCACAGCGGTTTGGCGCTGCCTGCAGCCTGGGGTGTGATCCTGGAGACCCTGGATCGAGTCCCACATCGGGCTCCCTGCATGGAGCCTGATTCTCCCTCTGCCTGTGTCTCTGCCTCTCTCTCTCTCTCTGTGTCTATGAATAAATAAATAAAATCTTAAAAAAAAATGGGTGTTGCTTGTGTTCTCCTCGAGAATTTTGATGGATTCTTATCTCACATTTAGATCTTTCATCCATTTTGAGTTTATCTTTGTGTATGGTGTAAGAGACTGGTCTAGTTTCATTCTTCTGCATGTGGATGTTCAATTTTCCCAGCACCATTTATTGAAGAGACTGTCCTTTTTCCAGTGGATAGTCTTTCCTGCTTTGTCGAATATTAGTGGACCATAGAGTTGAGGGCCCATTTTTGGATTCTCTATTCTGTTCCATTGATCTATGTGTCTGTTTTTGTGCCAGTACCACACTGTCTTGATGACCACAGCTTTGTAGTATAACCTGAAATCTGGCATTGTGATGCCTCCGGCTCTGGTTTTCTTTTTCAATATTCCCCTGGCTATTCGGGGTCTTTTCTGATTCCACACAAATCTTAAGATGATTTGTTCTAACTCTCTGAAGAAAGTCCATAGTATTTTGATAGGGATTGCACTAAATGTGTAAATTGCCCTGGGTAGCATTGACATTTTCACAATATTCATTCTTCCAATCCATGAGCATGGAATATTTTTCCATGTCTTTGTGTCTTCCTCATTTCTTTCAGAAGTGGTCTGTAGTTTTTAGAGTATAGATCCTTTATCTCTTTGGTTAGGTTTATTCCTAGGTATCTTATGCTTTTGGGTGCAATTGTAAATGGGATTGACTCCTTAATTTCTCTTTCTTCATTAGTGTATAGAGATGCCACTGATTTCTGGGCATTGATTTTGTATCCTGCCATGCTGCCGAATTGCTGTATGAGTTCTAGCAATCTTGGGGTGGAGTCTTTTGGGTTTTCTATGTACAGTATCATGTCATCTGCAAAGAGGGAGAGTTTGACTTCTTCTTTGCTAATTTGAATGTTTTTAATTTCTTTTTGTTGCCTGATTGCTGAGGCTAGGACTACTAGTACTATGTTGAATAGCAGTGGTGAGAGTGGACATCCCTGTCGTGTTCCTGATCTTAGGGGAAAGGCTCCCAGTGTTTCCCCATTGAGAACGATATTTGCTGTGGGCTTTTCGTAGATGGCTTTTAAGATGCTGAGGAATGTTCCCCCTATCCCTATACTCTGAAGAGTTTTGATCAGGAATGGATGCTGTATTTTGTCAAATGGTTTCTCTGCATCTATTGAGAGGATCGTATGGTTCTTGTTTTTCCTCTTGTTGATATGATCTATCACGTTGATTGCTTTACGAGTGTTGAACCAGCCTTGCATCTTGGGGATAAATCCCACTTGGTCATGGTGAATAATCTTCTTAATGTACTGTTGGATCCTATTGGCTAGTACCTTGTTTAGAATTTTTGCATCTGTGTTCATCAGGGATATTGGTCTATAATTCTCCTTTTTGGTGGGGTCTTTGTCTGGTTTTGGAATTAAGGTGATGCTGGTCTCATAGAATGAGTTTGGAAGTATTCCATTCCTTTTTATTTTTTGGAACAGCTTTAGTAGAATAGTTATTGTTTCTTCTTTAAACGTTTGATAGAATTCCCCTGAGAAGCCATCTGGCCCTGGACTTTTGTGTCTTGGGAGGTTTTTGATGACTGCTTCAATTTCCTCCCTGGTTATTGGCCTGTTTTCTATTTCTTCCTGTTCTAGTTTTGGTAGTTTGTGGTTTTCCAGAAATGTGTCCATTTCTTCTAGATTGCTTAATTTATTGGCGGATAGTTGCTCATAATATGTTTTTAAAATTGTTTGTCTTTCCTTGGTATTGGTTGTGATCTCTCCTTTTTCATTCGTGATTTTATTAATTAGAGTCTTTTCTCTTTGGGGTTATTGAAATTAATATCTTTGGGTTTACGTGTATGACAGGGAGCCTGGCTAAAATGACATTTGCACTTGTTTGTTTTTCTTTAGAAGAAAGATCCAGAAGACTATCTGGGACTCACTGAATACAGTCCTCATCTTAGAAGGTGGGTCGGTAATAGTGCATCCTGTACTCACTGAAGGTGGTATACTTAGAAGGGCAGGTACAGAGTGAGCTGTTGCATGATCCAAGGAGAATGAGCCCACAGAGACCTTCTTAACCTGTGAATTACTGAAGGTGGCTGGGGCAGAAACTGTTTTCCCAAGATGGCCACATCAATATCTCTCCTTATCTTACAATGTGACATGGACACTCCTGAGACGTGAAATCTCTGTTCCCTCTCCATGAAACAGGATGGATCCATGTTAACTCCCTTGCACAATGGAATGTGGTGGAAGTGATGCCAAGTGACTTCCAAGTTTTGATTGTAGAAGGCAATCCAACCTGGCTCTTAGAACCCAGCCATGACATGGAGGAAAGCCTGAGCTATGGAGAGACCATGTGTGGGAGTGTTGCAGCTGATGGCCCAAGCTAGACCCCAGCTGACAGCCAGATTCTGATAGAATCTTGGTGATTCTTGATAGCCCTTGGGTGAGTGCAGCCTCCTCCAGGCTTTGAGTTTTCTAGCTGATACCCTAAAAAACTGTGAAGCAGAAATAAGCATTTCTACTCTGCCCTAACTTTATTCTGCCCCCCCAAACCATAAGAGACAATAAGTGACTATTGTTTTAAATTCTAAAGTTTTGAGCAATTTATGATACAGCAATAGATGACTAATTAAATAGTTGATGATTTGGAATAGGAGGAGCAGGCCAAGCATCCTACCTTTGGAAGATCCTTGGCTAATATTGCAAGGAAGCTGGAAGTTCTGAAACTGCAAGGGAGCAGAGAGGTCAATCATTTCTGACTGTGATTGGCCTGGAAGAGGGCAGGAGATGAGACAAGAGCTTTCCAGATGGAGTGTTTCTCTGGGAGAGGCAGGCAGATGACTCCATCTCTGCCATTGAGTTTTGAGTTGATCCTTGAGACAAGGGACTCTTTGGCAAGGTCACTGTGGCTGGAGATAGCATGCTGTCACACCTCTGGATGCTGGATGCCGGATGCTGGAAGCTTATCCCAGCTCCTCAGGACTTCTGGAGGGTTTCATACCAAAGCCTATTTACCTGCCATTGCCTATTTCTCTTGGGTATGGCAGGAGATAAAATTCCCTGAACCCTTTGGGCAATCATAAGTTTTAGACTCAAGATATAAGTTTGGAAGTATTCCATTCCAGTATTCCTCTGGTCACAAAACAGTGAAGGAGTTTATGCTGGCCAAGATTCTTGGTTACAAACAATGGACAATTATTCTAGATGATTTAAGCAGAAAATGAAATTATTGAAAAGAGTTGGGTAGTTTTCAAAATCCTTGGGAAGGGTAGAAAATAAGGGCTAGATCAAATGATAGAATTAGTTCAGTAAGGACACAGTAGCCACAGCCATTGGAGCCTGGATGTCACTGAACCTCAGATGTAGCTACTATTATGGCCCTGGGAACCCAGATAGAGCTACTTCTCCACCAGGTTGGAACCTCTCTGTCTGTACTCTGGGTTACTAGCACTCAATTCCAAGTCCAAGAGCAAGTGTGTCTGATTGGTGGATTATGGGTCATGTGCCACCTCCTAGCTGCAGGGGAAGCTGGGAAATCAAGGATCTAGCTGGGAAATCAATTTGTCTTTGTACAACAGAGAATCTCCCCCACATGAAGGAGGTTTCAGGTACTGGATTTTCAGACCAAAAATTACAAGGGTCTACTACCAAGTTCTAGGCGCTTTACTATTGAGGATATATCAGTCTGTCAGTGTGTCAGTTTGTGGAAAGGAGGAGAGCAGAGCTTGAATTCGAGAACTATGGAGAAGCTGCTGACAAGATCATTATATTTAGAAAATGTGATGTGCAGTTATCTGCCTGCTTATTCTTAGCACCATTCTTGCCCTTTAGTGTTCTACTTTGCACAGGGCCTGGACCCCTGCAAACCATGGATCCTAGTCTCCCTTGATAGGTTCAGCCAATGTGAAGCACTGGTAGGAAGTTGGAACATAGTGGGAGGTGGGAAGGTATGTTCTCTCTCTCACCATTTCTCATGGGATCTTTGGGAGTCACTGTATCCTTTACAGTTCAGCCACAATAGCTCAGCTCCTGACTCTTCCCAGTACAGTCCCAGTGGGTCCTCCTTGGTGGTTCTATCACTCTTCCTGGCACTCTTTCTCCCAGTGGTGCGGTCTAGTGCATTTTGGGTCTTGGATAATAACATGTTCTCATCTGTCCCAGCCCTCAGAGAAATAGCCGCTTTCTGTAGGCTCCTATGTTCTGTCTTATGTCTGTTTCTCTTTTTGTTCTTTTAGCACTTCCAAGACTTTGCAACTAGTTTCTTGGATTGAATCTGCTATATTTGAAATAGTAATATGCATCCTGTTTCCTGACAGACTCTGACTGATGCACATGGAAACTTGGTAAGAACAATATGCCTGACATTTATAATATACTCAATATCAAAGAGCTTTAATGTTGGGAGTGCTGCCATTTCTTGCCTTTTCCAACTGGTAAACTCATATGCACCATTCAAACTTTGTTCAGATATTAGCTCTCCAGGAGGCCTTCCCTGATATTATCCTTTTTTCCCTAAGCCCCAAGGAGCCAAATACAGTACCATTCACTCTTAAGTAGGTATGTGGCGGTAGTGTCTGTTGATGTTTACAGTGGCAGGCAGGAGGATTAGAAGCGCATGTTTGTGGGATAATACTTCAGTGGTTTTTCTTAGGCAAGAGTGCTGATCTTCAAGTCTGGAAGTCTGGTCTGGATTCCATTAATAGGTAACTGTGCAATCTCAGGCAAGTCACTTGACTTCCCTGGGCTGCAGTTTACTCTCTTGAAATATGAGTGGGTTCAATTAGGAGGGTGATTTCCAAACTTTGTGTGTGTGTAAGTTTTAAGTAGTATTATGTGGAAACCCTATATGTAAAACAGAAATAAATGGTCTGACCGAAGTTAGGGGTGGGCATTTCCAGTGCTCCTCTAGCCCCGGACCTTTGGTAGTACCTCTACCACACCTCTAGGGCTCCATGGAGCAAAATTATAACTGCAGTGGATCACTTTGTTTATGTTTTTTAGCTTTACACATACAGGCACAACAGATAGGTGAACTGAAGCCAATTAAAGATGATGCCCATGCATTGCTCATATGATAATCTACTTCTATCCATAGATTTAGGGAACCTGAGTACAAATCTTTCTTGAAACCATGTCAAATAAGAGATGTATATTTTGGCTACTAGAAAGCCACACCTCATTCCATGGTAAATGTAAATTAAATCCTGGGGAAATATTTGAATAAGGATGGTCCAAATCTTTTCACCATGAACCTGATAAAATTATTGTAATAGGTCTGAATGCTGAGGCTCAGTTACCTTATAACCAACATTCCCTCTTGAAACTAACCATATCCACGTTGGTTCACTTTTTCCAACCCTGTATGTAGCCTAACTAATTGGATATACTGAGCTGAGGTGGATATTTATCATTAACAAAGCTTGATACATTAGGAAATCATCTTTGTAGCAGCCACAGTAGAGACAGTTGATTGGGTAAAGTTCAAGTGCACTGACTTGTACTTTCCTTATGGAGGGAATGTAGGGGCACGGGGCAGAATAGAAATGTAGGGGCACGGGGCAGAATAGAAGCGGAAATTTTGAATAAGGCTGGAATCTATCTGGAGTTGTTCTTAAGGAGAAACTTTGACCATGAGAGTTAACATATGTTCTATATTCAATTTTTCATCGTTATCTTTGCAGCCAACATCATTATCTTCAAATGCATTGAGCATTTACTATGTGTCAGGAATAATGCTCAGCACATCTAATTCCTACAACCATCTTACCCTTGTTGTTTATAAATGAGAAAACGGAGATTTAGGAAAGTTCTATTACTCACTCTTTTTTGCATTTATCAGCTAACAAGTAACTGAATTTGGAGTCAAATGCACATCTGCTTAATTATAAGACTATGCTCATAAATGACATCCTATTGCCTTTCCATTTCCTGAACCCCACAATTCAAGGGTGGGCCCCCTCTGCCTGTTTGCCTTATTAGCATGATGACATTGCCATCATTAGTCTGTCCCCTCACTCATAGACACAACAAGGCCTGTGAGTCCCCATGGTAAAGCTCCTGGTGACTTATCCTCAGCTTGAAGCAGCTTTAAGTGTTTGCTTTCCTTCCATGCCTGCAACTGCTGGGTACTGTTGAGCTGTCACCTGGCTTGGGGGACCCGATGAATCAAGACTGAAACCAATTAACATAGGAAACCTGCCAACTCATACTCCACACCCCGAGTAGACAGCCTAATTTCCTTGTTGATGAGAACTTCTCACTAGCAATGATCTTGCCCTTGCTACGGGGGTTTTCCGGGAGAATCACATGTCTCTCTTCAATGGCTGCAAAAAGTAAATTAATGAGCTAACAAGACCGAAATGAAGAAAAAGGTGGCAAGGAGATGACTATAGAGAGCCAGAGAATGTGGCCAATGATTAAAGAGAAGGGCCAATCATTTAAGCCAGACTGTAGGTCCCGTGAGAAGGGATGCTTTGGTTTAATGGTGATGGGAGAGACCACACTGGTTCTTGATCTCTGAAATCATCACTGTCTACATGAACATTGAAAGAGCACTAGACCTCAGTTTCAATCCCTGAGTGATACTGATGTATGGTACTTTTGGAGCAAGTTTTTCCCTTTTTGGGGTGGTATAGCAGTTAAAAGTGCAGGTTCTGGGATTGAACTGCTTATATTTTGAATCTAGTCTCCATCACTTACCAACCGATTTTGAGCACATTATTTAACCTCTCCAAGACTTCATTTTCTCAACTATAGAATGGGATAATGATAATATTCATCTTACAGGGCTGCCACAAGGCTAAAGGAAAATAATTCTTCCAGGGTACCAAGCACAGTGGCTGGCATATGGTAAATATTCTCTAATTGGGGATGTTTTTAGCTGCAAGTGATTGAACTTTCTGCTCAGAGAGGCTTTTTTTTTTAAGATTTCTAATTTATCTAGTCATGAGAGACACAGAGAGAGGCAGAGACACAAGCAGAGGGAGAAGCAGGCTCCCTGTGGGAGGACCCTGGGATCACCATCTGAGCCAAAGGCAGATGCTCAACCACTGAGCAACCCAGGTGCCCCTCAGAGAGGCTTTAAAAGAAGTGTGATAGCTCATATAACCGGAGGTTCAGGGAGAGGATATACTCAATGTTGGTTAAATTAGTTCTTTGGTGATGTCCTCAAGAACCTGGTTCTTTCCATATTTCTGTTTTGCGATCTTGAGTTTTGTCTCCATAATCAAGATGGTAATAGAATGACTGCTGTCTAGATGTGTCAGTGTCCTAGGGAAAAAGAAGAATGAAGAATGTCTGTCTTTTCTGTGACTCTATCTGAAACAAAAAGTGTTTTTTTTTTCAATCCCATCAGCAAACTTGTTTACCTCTCATTAGCCAGAATTGGTTCACATGCCTGTTCTGACCAATCACTGTAGGAAGCATTTAACCAATGGAATCACCTAGGAGTTAAGGGGTATCTCAACTTCCCTTATGGTTGCATGGAGGGAGATTGGATGGCTGAACAAAATTGAGGTTCTGTTAGGAAAGAAGAAGGGAGGCATGGATGCTGGCTAGGCACCTGATTGAAATCTCCCCAATCAATACATTTCACTATTATTTTTATCATTACTGTCTTTATCATTAGTTTCTGCTTTGGACTACTTGCTAGGTATCCCAGTCTCTTTTGCATTCTGAAAGCATACTTTGATCTTACTCATTGTTAGTATGTGCTGGGCTAAGTTTGGTCTCTGCCTCTTCTGATGAGAGGGCAACTGAAATGTAGCATTTCTGCTTGCAACATTCATTCTCCAACCAGAAACATCTCAAGCCAAACACTCCAGGTATACAGAGCTACTAAGAATGAGCCAAAGGAAATTAATTTCAAGATCCCAGCATCTGTCACTCACAGCAGTGAGTTGTGTAACTGAGCCGATGATATAGTTGATTATGTGCCAAAGCCTTTTTCTACTTTAGAAACACTCCTGGGAATCCTTTCTCTCCTTAAGATGACAAGCCCACCTCAAACAGTGTTCTGGATTGAAGGATGGTAGATTTAAACATTTCTAGCTCATTGAGATAGTTCCTCTATGTTTTCTGGTCACAGACTGTGTGGCTAACATTTTTTTTTCTTCTTTCTTTCTTTCTTTTTAAAGATTTTATTTATTTATTCATGAGAGACAGAGAGAGAGAGAGAGAGAGAGAGAGGCAGAGACACAGAGGGAGAAGCAGGCTCCATGTGGGGAGCCTGACGTGGGACTCGATCCGGGGTCTCTAGGATCACGCCCTGGGCTGAAGGCAGCGCTAAACCACTGAGCCATCCAGGCTGCCCTTTTTTTCTTTTTTAAAGAAAGACCCATGTTGATGGCTTGGTGACACATCACTACCATTTTGGAGAAACAATCCAAACCATGACATATCAAATATTCCTCAGTTACATGGGACAACCAATTTTTTTTATCTCCTTCACCCCAAAGCACAGTTTAATTCCACATGCATAACTGAATTGATTTTTTCTTTTTAATTTAATTTATTCTTGGCTTTTGATCACAAAAAAGGCTGCTTGTGGAGCAGATGGCATAGACCATTTGCACGTGTTTTTTTTTTTTTTTCATTTCCACGTGTTATGAGTGGTCAGTTCAATCGACCATCATCAGCCCCTCATCTGCTAGCCAATTGGCCTGAGTCAACCAGAAAATGATGTGCTTGGTTCTGAGGGTAGATATGAGTCTATTGCCCCATAGTTTAGATAACATTTTTCTTCCAAGGGTCAAGTCAGACCCTGCTCTCTGATGTCATAAACTCCCAGGCAAACGGTAGAAATTCAGTACCATGGGAGTGCTCTCAATGATCAGCCAGGAAGTCTCCAGAATCTGGTATAGTGAATTATGGTTCATTGAGTAAGATGTTCATCACCTTCTTCTTAGAAATACCCTTCGCTTCATCAGAGAATCATGAACCCTCAGAGCTAGAAGTGACTTTGGAGGTTGTGTGTTTAAATGTTTCTACTGCCAAGTCCACAGGGTGCTCCTAATTTGTGTCTGCTGCAGGGACTCTGATGCAGAGATTCTGTTTGTGTGAAGTCCCCATAGGCCTTCTAGGAGAGCCAGTGATGGAATATGTTAGAGCTAACTGTTCACTTTAGGCTAAAATTCTTGAAGTGAGATGGGGAACAAGGTTGCCTCTTAACTCTTGAATAGAATTTACTCTAAGTTTGAGTCTAGTTCTTGGATGGCTTGTTAAAGAAGGGGGATAATTTTGGATGCTATACATTTTACATCTTGCCCTCTATCCTGGTCCCAAAAACCTCTTCCAAGTTCCCAGGAGGGAAGACATGATAAGAAATTATATGTGTGAATCAGAGAAAAGAATCATAACCCCAGACTTCAAGATGCTGAGAATATAAGGAGACTGATGAGTTTTGTTTTATGATTCTTGGAGTGGTGGAGGCATGATGAGAACCAGATCTGGGAAAGCAAAGAAAGACTACAGCCACTTGTGAGCTAGAGAGCCTGTGACTGCTTGATCAATGCTATTTAAGGGAAGCAGTAAATATAATGGCCCACAGAGCCTGGCACCAGCAGCTGCACAAGAGAACTTTAGTGGTCACTAAGGAGTAGTCATGTGAACTGAGCTCATCTATGTGTCTCACTCTTCCAGGACCTCACATGTTGGGAAGCTTGGTTGACCTTCATTTATTCTAGCCATAGTGCCTTGACATTGTGGTTTGGAGAACTCTTCATTGTTTTCCCTCATTCTCTCTTGCAAGAGTTAGAGTTGGGTTCTATTGATTGCAATTAAATTACACTGTTACAGGGTCACTTTATGAATTAGCTAATTGCAAAATAGACAGACACCAGAGGAGTGAATTTGGCCATTTAGGGGGCCTGAGCCCTGAAGCTGTCAGCTCATCACTGTCCTGCTACTTGAACACTGCCGAGCACAGCTGTATGTTCAGGCTATTGGGCAATGGAAATGTGTCAGTAGCGAATGCTTGGTGCTTCACTGCAGGTGGAAGACACAGATGGTTAGCTGTCATGATACTTATCCTTGTCAAAAATCATTGCTCTCTTTCTTGTCTCAATATGACCTGTGCCAACAGAAAGAGGGCTCTGGGAGTCAGCACAGCTAGGGACTAGCCCAGCTCAGGTTCTAGATAGCTGTGTGACCATGAGACAGTCATTCTACCTCTCTGCAATCAGTTTCCTCACTTGGGAAAGAGTGAAATAACACACACCAATCCAGCATACAATACTAAGGACAGCAGAATAACTCTGGTGGCCAGAAGGATATGCTGGTGGGCCAGGAGGTGGTGGTGGTGGAAATCTGCCTACTCAGGCTTTCCTGTTACCTCTTCTTTTGGTTCTTGAGGTACTTATGGGGAATTCTAGAGGTCTGAGGAACATATGGATGACCAGGTTGGTAAATGATCTCTAAGGAACTTTCCAGTCTACAATTCAATTTGTTTGAATTATTATTATTATTATTATTATTATTATTTTTACAAAATAGTCACATTCCTGTTTCTGCCAGCCCTTCACTAACTATAGCCTCATCACTCCTTACATATATACTTTCTCTGTGTGTACAAGGAAGGAAAAAAGTGGGCTGTTTGTCCGCTTAGTTCTTGCTGATTAGATCTTCTATATTTTTGAAGATGGCCCAGATTACTGACAATATGCCATGGAACCATTAACAACTCTGATAGAACTTTCTACTGGAGGAAGGAATCTTCCAGGTCACTTGTGGCCACCTATCAGGCTTTTTAGGACTCCATGGCCCTGAAATAGACTTACAGAAGCACAAGAAGTTCTGAAAACTCCTAGTCTCTAGAGCCCATGCTTAGATATGCTAAGGATAAAATGCTTCTCTGAGAGCATCCTCAGAGGTGTTCATCCTCTGAACCTTTCAGATCAACTTGTAATGCTGGTACTTAAAGGAATACAAGAGATGTTTGCATTTCTATTCACCCATACTCCTTTCCCAAAGAATCTTTCCTCCCCTCACTCCTCGGAAAATTTGCTAAAAAAGGAGCTGAAGGATCCATGGTGGATCACTAGGTGATCCTTTCCTGATGCCTGCCAACCATCTCTGATTGGTTTAGAAATGGCTACCTGACTCAGGTGTGACCAATAAATTCTACTCTACTGGGACACAGAGTCCTTGTCATTTAGATGTTGATAGACATGGAGCCATATGGGAATATGGCTCTGGGAATATGGCTCATGTTGGGCCATGAGCAATAGAGGAAACAAGTATGCCAAGAAAAGAACATAGCAGACACACAAAGAGAAGGTAGACAGTAGACAACACAGGAAAAGAGAGGGAGAGAGAGGGAAAGAGGAAGAGAGGGAGAGAGATGGGGAGGGAGAGTGAGAGTGCCCACTTTCTGATATTGTTCTCAGTCCACAAGGCCATTTAACTTTCCTACATTTATCTTTTCTTCAGAGTCCCTTGGATCCTTGGATCCTTCCATCAAACCTGAATTGTTACTTGAACTAACCAGAATAGGCTCTGTTCTTGGCAATCAGGCAACTCTTAATTAAGACAAAAGACTTAATGAAACAAGTCATGGCACCATCTACCCTGAAAGAGCTTGTTCATCTCTTTATTCACTCAACTGATATTTACTTAACCTCAATGTGCCAACACTGTGGATAACAGCATGAAGGATACAGTGGTGAACAAATATTTAGGGATTGAAAATTATTTCAAGTGTGGAGTGATTGAAAGGTCCAGCTTGGTGAGGAAACAGTGTGATAACCATCATCCTTTATTTCAAGGGAAGTGATAGGAAGAGGAATTAGACTTGCTTTGTTAGCCCCAGAGGGCATAAGAGAGTTGATGGGTGGAAATGAGAAGGGGCAGATTGGGACTGAGCATAGGACAGAATTTGGCAGCACTTTGGCACTGTTTAAAGATGAAACAGATTGTCTTGAGAGTTGAGTTTCTCCTACAATGGGGCCAAATGGCCAGTTGTGGGGAATTTTGTAGGATAGATGCAAACATTGGATGAAGGTTTAGATTGTATAACTTCTAAGATTCTTCCCCAGAGCTCTAGATTATAATTTTACCTTGGACCTTTAGGTTTGCATGATTTCAGGCAAGTTATTTAACTTCTCTGGGGCTGTTTCTCACATGTGAAAATTAGGATAAGAAACTCTCTTGCTCTGTGGTTGTGAGGAATAAATTATACGGCACTTAGTAAAAGCCTGGCACAGAGAAGGGACTCAGTAAATGAGTGTTTTCTTTATTCTTTTCTTTTACAGGTGAGGCTTTTCTTTTCATGGAATGCTGCTTTCTCCACTGCTGTTGCCACTCCAGGGATTTTATTTGCTTCAAGCAGCTGTATAGTTCATGAAGATGATATAGTTTATGTCTTATTATTGCTTAGCATAGGGCTGTGCACAAAGGAGGGCCTTAGGAAATACTAGTGATTCCATATGGAGTCTTAGCTAACAGTCCCCATGCCAAACTTATACGAGAATGCTCTTCTCCACCCTTTGAAATTAAACACTGAGTCACACAAGTAGACACTTGTCCACAAAGAATTGCGTGCATGCATACACACAGACTGCACCTAAGTAAATGCACAAGGCATGCAGACAAACATGACTGTGCACAACTACACACACACACAGACACAGACTTTCACTTCCTCCTCCCCGTAATCAAGAAGATAGAAGAGGAATCCGCCTGTGGGATGAGTCACGGAGGCGGTTGGGATGAAGGGCAAAATTCAGCATCCCTGGGGAATCTTTATTTATAGCCCCAGTGGCTGGAGAGGGGGCTGAAATCATTCCTAAGGAGCTTCAGCGATGGAGAGTGATAAGATAACCAAAAGAGGTTGTTCCCACCACCGAGCTGTCTTCGAAGCAGGCGCCAGTTGCTACTGAGCAGAGAAGCGCTGTGTCACTCCAGGGCTGCTGTGGACCGGGAGGAGCTGAACTGACTGCATTCTAGCTGGTTCGAGGGCTGCTGCTGGACCCCTTTCCCCAGTGAGCAGGCAATCTCTATGCTAATCCCAGCAAATCCTCCCAGCTCCAAACAAACAGAAACCTCTCTGGGCCTGCAGAGGCCACTGATCATAGAGGATGCGGTTTAGATTCATAATGATACAGTCTAATCCGCTGACCCAATGGTCCTGCCTCTGTCAACAGTGTGGTTTCTGTAATGAGCAAAGCAAGAGGCACAGGGAAAAGGCAATGCTGGACCCAACCTGCCTTCCCGAGAGAGGGGGTGGAAAGAGGCAGCTGGCTCTTTGCTGAGCTTTGAGGGACAGTCTGGTGGGGGGATGAGAGTGGGGCAGTGAGTTTTTTGAGTACAGACTCTGTGTCTCATCTACTGTTGCACCCCTAGCACCCAGCACACTACCTGACATAGAGGCAGTACCTAGGTCTTAGTTGGCAACTGGATAACATGCATGACCTCTTTAATTTCCCATTATATGAAGGCCCCAGTTATAGTTCTTCGGTTAGATGCATGCTTGAGAAGAAAGAACATATTCTAGGGAGCCAGGAAGACCAGGGCTCCAATCCTGCCTCTTCTTCTAAAAGCCTCAGTTCCCTTATCTGTAAAATGGGGACTCATGGTCACCTATTATGTTTGGAGGGCTGTGCTAAGTATTAGAGATGGTGCAAGTATGTTACTTCCCTATAGTATATGCTACTGGGAGGAATGGATATCAAGTTATTATCAGCCAATAACCCTTCAGTTGAATTAGTTGGTCAGATTGCACTAGGTAGGAAACAGTGAATACTGCCCCTCCCGCCTGCCAAGACTACCTGGGATGGTTTGTTTCTTTTTTTTTTTTTTTTAAAGATTTCTGTATAATTTATATATTTATTATTATATATAAAATTATATATTTATGTTTTTTAAAAAAGATTTTATTTATTTATTCACGAGAGACACAGAGACATAGGCAGAGGGAGAAGCAGGCTCTCTGTGGGGAGCCTGTTGTGGGACTTGATCCTCTGACCCTGGGATCAGGCTCTGAGAAGGCTCTGAGGGAAGGCAGACACTGGAAGGCAGGCACTCAACCACTGAGCCACCCAGGTGCCCCTATTTAATTGCAGATTTGAGAGAGAGAGAAAGAGAGAGGGAGGGAGGGAGAAAAGGTATACCTGTGAGCAAAAGCGAGGGGAGAGGCAGAGAGAAAGGGAGAGAGGCAATCTCTCAAGCAGATTCTATGCTGAGTGTGGAGTCTGAGGCAGGGCTCGATGTTAGAGCCCTGAGATCATAAAGATCATGTCCTGAGCCAAAATCAAGAGTCAGACGCTCATCCAACTGAGACACCTAAGTGCCCCCTGGGATGGCTTGTTCTAAAGGGCCCCTTACTTCTGAGCTGTCCTGCTTGCCCTGAGCCCTGCTCTGAGTATGAGTTTTCCTCAGCCCCCACTGCTCTTAGTTGGCTCAGATGTGTGCCCGGACCTTAGCTCCTAGCTGAGGTGGGAGAGCTCTTGGACTGGACACCAGCTGCCCAGTACAGATCCTGAGCTCTGCCTTACATACTTTTCCTCTTGGCCTTTGACCCTCACTTGGCTCCTGGCCCTGAATGGTTTAGGTATAAGCTCCTTCTCTTTTTTGAACTCTACTGCTGGTTCTGATTTTCATAACATGTCATGGTTGCTGGAGACTGGCCTGGTATTTGGTCCTGTGAGTTTCCACCTCTGATTCTTAGGGTTAGTTCAGCCCTGGCCTGAAGAGACCAAGCTGCAGAGCCCTGAACCTACGTTTCAAAGATAGAGAGCATCAAATATAGCACTTGAGCTCTGAAGTTATTCCCAAGATAGACCAGAGGGCAAGGGAGAGCAGGACATGAGTCTGGGGAGAACAGAAAAAGTCAGGAAGTGGAGGACAATCACCTTAATGGTATAATGTCCATCTTTATTCTTAATAATAGTCACTGCAACTGCAATTAAAACATAATTTCCTAGACTGACAGAATAATGTAGTGATTATTTAAAGCCCAGTCTTTTGAACCAGACAGATCTGAGCTTGAAACCTGGCCCTCTTGCTTGCTAGCTTGGGCAAGTTGCAACCCCTTTATGAGTTTTGGGTTCCTAACTTATAAAATGGGATCCAAAATGATCCCTGACTCATAGGCCTGTTGAGAATGTTAAATGAGACAATGGATGTAAATGCTTAGCACAGGGTTGGGGGCACAGTAGGCAGTCAATAAAATAGTGGTTATGATGACTAAGATTTGTTCTTGTGAACCCTGCCCTAGTAGCTGCTCAGGGTCATCAGGGGGATCCCATAAGATAACAAATTTAAATATGTTTAGAAGAAGACTGGAGGGCTTGATGTCAACAGAGAGTATTGAAATAATTACCTTCTTTCTTGGTCTTTGAAATTTGCTAAGCGATGTGCTATTGAACATAGATTGGGTGTCTCACAGCCAGTGGGTGTCTCACAGCCAGTGGGTGTGATGGACTCCCCCAGACCCAGCTCCTGTATGACATTTTGATATGGTGCAGTGGGATGAAAGGGGCTTCAACAGCATCTTTCTATTTTCACAGGGCCTTCTAGGCCATCAATGTTGCTCAGTCTTTCAAGCTTAGCAGAGTGGGTTATAAGTGGGGAAGGCACATAGGACCAAGAGCTAACTATT
Source organism: Canis lupus familiaris (assembly GCF_011100685.1). Classification (NCBI taxonomy): domain Eukaryota; kingdom Metazoa; phylum Chordata; class Mammalia; order Carnivora; family Canidae; genus Canis; species Canis lupus. The sequence goes on from NC_049225.1 coordinate 51,653,150, forward strand.
TTGCCAACAGTTCGCCAACTGTTTCTCAGAGCCTGTGGCTTCGAGTCTGCCTGGGACTGAGTGATCCAAGGAGGTGACAAAGGACCAGGCAGCAAGCCCTGATTTATGACCCAAGGTTCCCATTCCAGAGGCCACATCATTAGTCCCTTTGGGAAAGAGCTTTAACCAGATGAACTGCCTTTCCAACCGCAGGATTGAGTCCCAGGCCTGCTCCAAAGGGCTTCTCCTTTTTATGTACCTCCTTTTTATGTACCTTCCTCCTTTCTTAGGGGGAAGAAAGCTCGGAGAGCAAATTCTGGAACTGAGTCAGTATGGGAACCTGCCCTCCTACTGACCAGGCAAATGCAGTGGAAGATAGTGGTAGACTTGTTAATGTATGCTGGACATATGTAGAGTCCAGAAGAAGGGACAAATAATCTTTTACTTTGTATTCCGATCTTATCTTACAACCTCTATAGACACCACTGTGGCTAATGGTGCTCAGCCACATTTCAGTTCTTCCCTAGCATCCCAGCTGATATGGGACCATTATAGTAGAATTTTGGGATGGCTTGTGTGGCCATGCCTTTCGCAGATGGTAGGTATTACAAATACCTACCATTCTCCCCATCTTCCTTTTTAGCATAACTGTGTGGGCAACAATGTGCTAAGGTGGACCCCTCCGCTAGACCCAGGCATGAGCCATGTTTGGTCTCACTCAAATCTAACATTTCTAGTCCTATTTGCTAATGATTGGTTTAGGTGTGGTCATGTGGTTTAGCTCTGGTTAATGGGACCTGAGGCAAAGTCTCCTGGAATCATCTAAAAAGATTTTGCTCTTTGATAAGAGAGAGACATGTGAGGAGAAACTGTGGTCTCTCTTTTCTTTCTTTTGTATGTCATTGGGTGAAGATGTGGTGCTTGAAGCTGTGGCAGCTATCTTGCCACTGTGAGGAAAAAGCCAAGAACACAGAGCCTTGAAATTGTTGAACTCCTGATCTAACCCTGGATCTAACTGCCAAGTTGTAGATTTTCTGTTAAAGTATCAAAAGCCTTTATTGTTTAAACAAATTTTGTCAGATATTGTTACATGTATCAGAAAGCATTCCAACTAGTACATCGGGGAAACCTCTCTTCATTTGACTTTCTCTTTCCTCTCCCTTCTCTGCCTTAACTTAAGGGACTCCAGCCTGTCTGCAGGGACCAGCACCGGAATACAGAAAGGTGAATTTGGCTTGGTATAAGAGAAGCAAATTGGTGAGTGCTTCTTGTAAAGGGGCTGGTACTGGTCATACAGGAATGCTAACATGGTATGGCTAGATGTTTTCATTATTCAAGAGAAATTGGAAAACTACATTTTTATGTGGAATCTCTCAATTTTATATGTGCAGTTAAATTGTAAAGATACTGTAATGGGCCAAACCAACACATCTGAGTATTAAGTATAGTCCAGAAGTCACACATTTGTGCCATGGTATTAAATCCCCAAATACCATCTCTTCCTGGGCTTGATCTCAAGTGTGGCCTGTCAATGACTTCTTTCAGATTTTATGTTGAGTGGGGCTATGGCTGTGGGCTTGGGTGGTACAGGGATGGAAAATGGAGGATGGGGGAAGGGAGGACAAAGGTGATGACTGTGGCCTGCCATTAAGGTGTAACATCTATAAGACGACAAACCTTTACCCTGTGGGTCAAACCTTTTCTTCACATACGGTCTGGGGGTGATTTTTACAGAAAAGTTCCTGTCACTTTCTCCACCAAATCCCATTACCAGACTTTTCTTATTCAAACATCACTGTTGTTCAGGTTCTAAAAATGGAGGTGAGGAGAATCTATTCCACCAAACAGCCAAAGGGCCAAGAAGTTGGATGCCCACCTCCTAGAAGATTGCCATCCCTTAGGACTTGGTGAATGCTGTGGAGACACATGTTCTGTCTGGAGCAAGCCATTTAGTCCAATAAGCACACTGTTCGTTTCAGCAAAATAAAAATATCCCATGGAAAATCCAAGGACACTGTCTGCAGAATGAGTCTGGCACTGGAAGGATCATTCTCCTTCCATGCTAAGAGCATTTTGGTGGGTGGGTAAGTACAAACACATCCCTCCAGGGAAGACCTGGAAGGCAATGGACATTTTAGATCTTTGCTAAACTAACTTTCCATGGACCTAGTGACTCTGCTCTTCAAGGGTAAGTTGGGTCCTGGTACCTGTGTGACCCAAGTAGGTTGTTTGATTTAAGTCCACAGGCTATAAAATTGTAAATCTTCATATTTGCCTTTAGGTCATCAAATTAAAAAGTTTTTGGAGTGCCTTTGTTGAAAGGCATCAGAGAAAAGCTAACATGAACTTCATGCACTGTACTGTATAGAGCCCAATGATGCTCTCTCGATGACAAGGGAGGATGAGTCACCACCAGCTTCAGGGATTGAGAAGAAATGTCAATGAAGCCATGAATAATAGGTGCTGTACTGACACTTAGGAAGGTTAAGGGCAAGAATTTGTTGGCAGGGAAGAAAACTAATGCGGGGGCGGCCAGCCCCAATCCTGCAGAGCCCCTATAGCTCATTGCTATTTGATTGGATACTCAACAAAATAGGGAGTTTCTTTCATTTTAAAGGGAAAAAATGTGGAGGTGTTGGAGAGAAGGGTCCTTTTGCAAGGGCAGAGAGGCAGATTTGATGGCCAGGGAAGGGTACTGTCTTAAAGTGGCTCTCAACAGCTGAGCTGGTAGCACCTACAGCAGTGGGCATGGTGAGTTCTTCCTTGAATGGAGGTCTGTGTCCTTCACAAAATCCAAAACTCAAACCCAGAGAAGGTCCTCTTACTGATGTGATAGCCATGAAACAGCCCCCCATGCTATCTCCTGACCAAGGCAATTGGACAAAGCAACTGAAATGTCACTGATGGTAGTGAGAATGAGCATAGCAGAAGTCAGCCTTTGGATTTGGGTAGACCTGGATTCAAAGTCCACATTAAGAGTTACCAGCTGTGTGACCATGGGAAATTAATAATCTTTGCTGAACACCATGTCCTACTCTGTTTAGTGGGGATAATAATATGAGCTGGTCCTGGGCTGATGTGTGCTTAGATCCATGCTTTCCCCTACTTCCTCTGTTTTGTGTCTCTGCAAGCTGCTGTACCCAGGCTCCTGTGTTGTTGGCTTCTACTTGGGTTTGGCCAATGGTGGGAGATCTCAGGGCAAGAAGAAGGGGCCCATCAGCATTGGTGGTGTCTCCAGCAACAGCTCTATCTCCACAGAGGGAAGCTAGTATTAATATGATCACACTTTAAGGACTATGTATAGAGGTTTAGCAATGTTGATGAGCTAATGCCTTAATAAAGATCATTTTAATTGATTAACCATCACTCGTATAGATGATGGGAATTTTTTTTTTTTCAAACACACAAGGGTTTATTTACAAGCTCGAGCTTGGGTCCAAGTGTGCCTGACATAGCGGAGCAGGGACTTGGACCAGATGATGGGAATTTTGATTAGGACATGGAAAAGCAGATGATGGAAGTGTGTCAGGGCTTGTACTGCAGAGATGTGATGAATAACCAAAGTAGAGTGGGGAGGGCTTTGGGGTATCAAATAGTGGCATTGGGGCAAGGGGGGGTGCCCTATGGTACGAGATGTTTAAGTAGCTGTGGAAGTAAAGATTGTCAGTATCGTAGCTCTGCAAAAAACCAATCCCTCAAAGATATTTGAAATTAACATTCAAAGCCCATCAAAATAGAGCTTCAACCCACCTTTATTATTCTTTCTTGAACCTGGGGGTGAATTGTGAACCTAGTGGGTTGAATTGTGACCCCCAAAAGGTATGTCCAAGTTTTAACCCCAAGTACCTAGGTAAGTGATCTTACTTAGAAATGAGTTCTGGGATCCCTGGGTGGCACAGCGGTTTAGCGCCTGCCTTTGGCCCGGGGCGTGATCCTGGAGACCCAGGATCGAATCCCATGTCAGGCTCCAGGTGCATGAAGCCTGCTTCTCCCTCTGCCTATGTCTCTGCCTCTCTCTCTCTCTCTCTCTGACTACCATAAACAAATAAAAATTAAAAAAAAAAAAAAAAGAAATGAGTTCTGAAGGTGTTAATTAAGGATCTCCAGAGGAGATCATGTTGGATTTCGAGCAAACCCTAAATCCAGTGACTGGTGTCCTTTTAGAGAAGGGAGGAGGAAGTTTGAGACACAAGATAGAGGGAAGGTGGGCACTCAAAGACAGGGGTAGAGATTGGAGCTGTCTCATCACAAGTCAAGGAATGTAGGAACCACCAGAAACTGGGAAAGTCAAAGAACGAAATCTCCCCTACAGCCTCCAGGGGGAGTGAGGTCCTATTGACACCTTGATTTGGACTTTTGGTTTCCAGAACTGTGAGAGAATAGATTTCTGTTGTTTTAAGTCGCTCGATTTGTGGTGGCTTGTTATGGCAGCCTTAGGAAATCAAAACAGACTTAACTTTCAGGTATATTGTTTCACTGAGCTATTTCTTGGAAGTCCAATTCTTTGCTGACTTCAGGTTATGTTATGTTGGACAAGAATCATATTTCTATTTCATGCATGCAAATTTAACTATTTGGCAAAATAATAAGAGATAGCTATTGATAGATTAACAGAAGCAGAGTAAAAGCGAGCTAATAGTCAAGCTACTGCCAGCTCTGCCCTCTTTCCACACAGTTAAGTGGTGAGTGTCCTCCCTGGAGGATGCTGGAGGCATGCCAATGACTGCTCCTCTCTTCTCTTCCATAAACCTCACACTATGTGTGAGTTCAGTATTTAAGAATTCCCATTTTTCGTACTTCATGGTACCTCAAAGCACACTCATAAATTCATTTGATGTTCAGCTGAAGCAACATAAATTTATTTCAGGACTAAAGGAAACATTGGCTGTATTGGATTTCTTGAGAGGTAGAATGCCATATATCCCAATATGGTCCCTGTTGACCATAATCTAGTCATGATTTTCTTCCTTGCTTTATGAATGATTTTAGAGACCAGATGCTGAGTAAGATTTGATTCCTTCGAATTCACTTTGCTTAGAATTGTCTAGCATGCTTCAACATGTTACTTTTTCAAAAAATTTTCCCTTCATCCCCTCATCTGTGTTGAATTTCTAGATTCTTCAACTTCCATGAATTTCTCCCCTCCTTGTTGACGTATTTTTGCTTATAGGAACTTGTGCACATACTAGGCTTCTTGATACAAGTTCCTTGAGGTTGGGGACTACATATCATTGAATCCCCCCTACATAAATAGATGTAGGCATGTATGTATATATGTATAAATTGATAAATTTATAGATTTCAGAGAAAAATCAAATGAAAACTAGTAGCTAAAGTAAAAAAAAAACTTGTCTACACTTCCTACTGCCTAGTGTGAGATTTGATGCACAAATTGAGACTCAGATCAACAGGTGACTCCATACCATTGTAAACAGCTGGCTTCATTTCTCTGTTGACTTAAAGCCAGCCATCAGGGCATCCCTTTAAACCACTGGTGCTGGGATACATCTGAATTGCAACTTAGCTTAAATATCAATTCCTCAAAGAACTCTTCCTTGCACCTTCCAATCTAAATGAATTATTTTCTCTTCTGTCACACTCTATCATAGCATCCTCTTTTCCCCTTCATAGCAAATGTCATAGTTTAAGGCTATAATTATATCTTTTTGTGACTTTTAGTTTAATATCCTTTATACTCTCCCACCTCCTGGCTGACGTTAAACTCAAGAAAGGTAGGATTCATGTGTTTCTTAACCCTGGTGACCTAATGTTAGCTCAATGCCTGACATATACTACCATTGCTACTAATGTCGAACATTAATCAACTGTGTGTAGTGTGTCAAACACTGTTCAAAAGTGCTTTACATAAATCATTTCCTTTCATCTTCAGAGCAACTCTATAAGCAGGAACTTTTATTATTCCCATATTATAGGTGAGGGATTGGAAAGTGAGAAAGTGGTGGAGTTGAGATTTAAACCCAGCTATGCTGGTCCCAAAGTCAGGACCAGTCGCTAAATATTTGTCAGAAAAATAAATGAATCATGATAAATATTACTGTGTATTGAGGAACACGGGACTCAGAACTGGGAAGATACACATATATTTTCTGGGATAACCTCCTAGCCCATGTAGTCACATCTGCATTAGCTATTCTGTTAGTTCTTCAGATCCTTCTACAACACTTCTGGCAATGGAGACTCACTAACTTATCTGATGGGATGACTCTAACCATTGGGGTGCTCTTCCTTATATGACACTGAAATCCACTTCCGTGGTATTTCTACCTGTGGATACTTGTTCTACCCTCAGCAGTTTAAAAGAATTTTAGTCTTTCCCATATATCTCTGAGAAAAGTTTTCCAATTAGACGACAGTTTCCATCCCAGCAATAGCTCCAGCTTCTTGCTAAATCATAGCATATTGGTATCCCTATTAAACTGTGGTGTCCATATCTGAATACAAGGTTTCTCAGGCAGGGTTAGTGCAGGAGGAGTAGGGTGGGATTATTCATCTCTGTATCTGTGGGACTGATGTGGTTCTTGAACTGAAATTGAGTGATTTCATAGTGGTAATAAAAATCCCTTTATTTTATAGTTGAGAAGTTATAAAACAGTTCTGCATGTTTGATTTCAGCTGATTTTCTCTGCAGTATGACATTTGACCTGCATTACTTTTTGATCAGATGTTTTAGGATGTTGGAGCTATAAGCAGTATAAGAAGTACTCTGAGGCCCAGAAAGATTGAGTGGCTTGCTTAAGATCAAGCTAGTAATAAAATTAAGGTTCTTTTTAAAATTGGTACTGTCTGGAAACTGTCCTTGCCATGATCTCCCATATACCTGCTGGGTTTCCCCACCTCTGGTTCTTTTCAATATGTTAACTGTGGTCAAAAGTGTTTTGGCACTGAACTTCCTGTCATTGGAAGTGTGCAAACAGATAACTAGATGACTTTTGGGCAAGGATATTGTACCTACAATAGTTGAGACATCTAATGAGTACTAGTTTATATAATCTTTCAGTCTCATAGTTCTATGCCACCTCGGGGCATAGACTGTTTAGGGGTCAAGTAAAGTTTTAACCATAAAGCTTTGAAGAGTTCTATCAACCAAATAATTTCTAAATATAGCCAGAAAGCTTTTCACCTAAACCAAATAATTTCTAAATATAGCCAGAAAGCTTTTCACCTAAACTGGTAGAAGCCAGGATCATCATTCTCCAAGATTAAGACACTAATGGAAATATACAACACTTCAACACTGATTATCCACTCCTTGTGGAAACTCCCCAAGACCTTTTGTCCAAATCCTACTCAATCTTCACTCCTAGCTTGACTTCTATCCACTCTGAGGAGTCTTTCTCAATCCTGTCAGCTAAAATGAGACTTTCCTTCCCACATATCACCCTGGCACTTGGTATCTTTTCTATAAAACTTATTAAAGTCTTCCCTGCATTATGTAAGCTCTCTTATTTCATTTAGCAATCAGTATTGATTTATGTATTTGCCCTCCATTTATTATTTTTGTTAGTCATGCACCAAACCAAGCACTTTACATGTTTTGCCTTATGTATATGTGTGATTTATGTGTGTTGCCTTATTCGCTCTTTGCAGTGACCCTGTGAAGTAGGTGTATAACATCACCATTTTATGGATGAGAAATTGAAACTTCGTTGTCATTTTCATAAGATTACATGGTAAGTTTGTGTCTCTTTGAGCGCAGAGGCCATGATTCTTTATTCCCCCCAAACCCTAGCATAGTGTTTTGCATACACCAGGTGTTTAATAATTTTTTTTCTGTTGGTTATTGTCACAGACCCAGAAAATATTATGCTATACTCAGAGTATGAAAAGCACATGGTGCCAGAGAGTCAAAGGCAGATGGGTATGCTGGGCATTGGACTGAGGTAAAAGCTATCCTCAGGCTGAGCCAGGAGAACACTGAGGAGCAGTATTATGATAGGAACCCTCTGCCACTTTCTATTCTGTGGCCACAGGGATTATTAAAAACAGTGGTCTACGTCTTTGATTTTAGTTTTAAGTGAAATGAGAGGTAGAACATTTTTGTTGTCTTAGCAGTTGGTCTGAGAATTCTTTCTGAAGAGAGATTTACCTTGGTGAGGAAAAAAACTCCTTGATAGGCCCACTTACAATAGAAGCTGACACTCTGGGTGTACAGTATAACTGTGTCTGAGCAAAGAGGAAGAATTTGTTGCTTTGGAAAGGAAGAAGGAAATATGAGAGATAGAGAGGGAAGGAGTTGTGGAACCAGCAAGATGGTGAATCAGCTGTGCTGGGTTGTGCATGATATAAATACTCTCTAGAACTATCCGATCTTCAGTAAATTTTGAAGAGCTTAGCAAATGGTAGATAAAATGAGGAAAACACTGTGCCTTGGGGTATGGTGGTAGAATGGTGACAGTGAACCAAATGGTAAGATTCTTAATACCAGGAAAAAGCAAAGATCTTGAAGTTTTAAGGCTTTTTCATGCTGTAGAACTAGGGGTTCAAGGCAACATTACTGAGATCTCAAGTGCTTGGGAGGGACCAACTGCCTTTCATTTGGTGACATAGCCACAAGTGGTCATATGGCTAGTTTGAATTCAATTGAATTGAGAGTAAATAGACCTATCTTGAGGACTAACTCAATGCCAGACACTGTGCTAGGTTGGACATCATCTCAGGGCTGACTGGGAGAAATTGTGACCTTGACCAATGGGAGTGCTTCCTCCTTTGGTCTGCTAAGAAATCTTTCTCAGTTTTGCTCATTCCTAAAGTAATTAACTCAGATTATTTTTCTAAGAGGAAGAACCTCAGTCTGGAAGTTTTCTTTTCCTCACTTTGTCCCATCAAAACTTGCTCATTTACAAGAAGCTATAGGATTTCTTTGAAAGTGATCTCAACATAGCCTTAGGAGACCTAGGAGGAAATTTCTGTTCTGGAACTTTCCAGCTGTTTGAGTTAGGGCAAAGCATTTCACTTTTAAGGGTCATATTCATTTTGGTTTGTCTCCCTATAATGATTTTTACATGTCTGTCACCTCATGTACTGCAAGTTGCTTGAGGGTGAACAACATTGTCTTGTCTATAAATCTTTAGCACCTTAGCATAGTGCTTGGCAGTTGATAAAATTTGTGATCAGAATAAATCAATGAATGAACACATACTTATCCTTGCTATCTCTGTGAAGCTTGAATGAGTTAATGAGTATGAAAGAAGTTTTTAAAAAAAACCCAAACTTGCTTGTTTATTAGTAACCTCATCACATCTAGATAGCTGTCACATTAGAAATTATAAAGCTATCCCAATTTAAGGCATTAATGTTTGAGAGTCAGCTGTATAGGTTACCTCTGCTAGGGACTACTTGGTTTTTTGTATGTGGGTTTTGGGAAAGAATGTTATATTTTACAAAGGGAATTTAATTAACCTATAGGAATTGTGGACAGCAATGACTGGCATACTAAAAAGAGATTTTTAGATAAAGGACTTGCTTGAGTTCTTTAAGCAGGAAATAAAATCTGCCAGCTTCAGTCATCCTCACAAAGGCCACAACTACAGCATCTTTTCTAAGACTCCTGTAAAAATGCAGTATAGTTATGACAGGCTATATCTTTAATTTAGTCTCTATTTAAAATGAAGAGAAGCAAGAGGCCAGAAACAAGTGACCAGGCCACATAGTGGATTATGGGAATTAGTGAGCAGCATGGGCTATAAAGTGTATGAGTTACGTTTGTCTTTGGGTTTCATGCAAAAACTTCTCTCATTTCAAGTTACATCTGCTTTGCACAAGTGATTTTTTTTTTTCCCAGAGCACCATGAATGATTTATGACTTTCTGATGCTGCATCCCACAAGATTACATAAGGAACAGAGAAAAACAAGTGATTGAGCCAAACTTAAAAAAAAAAAATCAAACATTTTCAAAAAGTGAATTTTATCTTGGCTTCAGTCAGATAACAGTTTTCTACTCACCACAAGTGCTTCCTTGTTTCAAAGTGCACCCCATTTATGTGGGATCCACCTGATTTCATTTCACCTTTGGCCGCACACGACCATCAACTTCATTTGGCCTCAGTGATGTCCCAGAATATCCAATGGCCCCGATTCCTCCCTTCTCCCCCAAAGTGAACTTTGCAGTTGGATTGCACAAATAGTCTCATTAGTTTGGTTAATGATTGGACAAAAACACTGATGGGAGTAATATCTACCAGACTTGTCATTTTTAAAATCAGAGGATAGTAGAATTGCAGAGTTCACAGGGCCCTGGGACCATCTACTTCTATCTGTTGTTTGACAGATAAAGAAACTTATGACAGAGAGCTGAAGTGACAGGTCCAAGGCCACACAGTGAGATTACTTCAAGCAGAGAGATGGACAGAATTCTACCTGCAGAGTAGAATAGTTTCTGTGCATTTACCAAGAAACTCTCATCTCCTTAATTAAGAGGATATGTTAACATTGGACATTATTTTTCAACTACAGGGAATTTGGAGGTTATCTTATGGAATGTCTATTGCTGACTTTATTGAGCCAGAGCCAATCTAGAAAAGGTGGCAAAAGTTTGAAAGGCAAGGGCTGGTGTTCAGGGTGTGAGAATGGGGCAGCAGGCTGGATGGGGCGCTGTGGCTCTTTGGAATAGTCAGAAGTAACCACATCACAGGATTAGGGTTTGTTTGAAACTGGAGGTCTAGGTCAGTGGGTCTATATGCGGTGCCCAGTTTAAGGGATAAGTATAAGATGACAGCCTGAAGATGAGACCAGTGTGAGGAGTCAGGGAGTGACTGCGGGCGAGAGAGTTGGGAGGAGTGGCCAGGGTGAGGGCTGGGGCTGAGTATGAGAGCCACCAGGTGGGGCAGGGCCAGCTATTGGCTTCAGGGAGCAGGACTGAGCCATGCCATTTCAAGTTTAAATGCAAGGATTGAAAACCCACTACCCTTACTTACGAGAAAAACAAACAGGTTACAGAACAGTGTGTAGAGTGTGACTCCATATATTTGTAAATCTGTCTCTACTGGAGGAATGGAGAATGACATGCAGTTTCCTGGTTAAGAACACAGAGTAAGGAGTAACAATTCCTGAATTTGCTTTTTGGCTCTGCCTTTTACCAGCTGTGTGATTCTGGGCAAGCCATTTAACCGCTTTATGGCCAATAACAGAATAAAACCTACTTTATCAATTTGCTATAAGGGTCTGAGATACTATGCATATAAAAGTATAAAAAAATGTCTGGGATATAGTAAAAGTGTAAAAAAATGGTCACTACATATATACTTTTAGTCTTGATATTTGGAATAAGGTAAACTTAGATTTGAAACCCAACTCTGTCACTTATTAGCTGTGTGCCCTTGGGCAGGTCACAATCCCTCTGAGCCTCAGTTTCCAATCTGTAAAATGGGAATAATACTTGTCACATTGTGAGGGTGTTGTAAGAATTAAAAGAGGTAATATAAAGGGCTTGGCTCCACGTACTCGAAGGTAGTTCTGGGGGACTGGAAACACCAGGATGAGGTGAAAATATTGGAGTCCGTTGGAATGGTGGAGTCACAGAAGTGAAAGGAAAGATGATCATAAAAATGTTGGCAGCGATCTTTATTTTCTTCATGCTTAGCCTCCATGTTGTTTGAAGAAAAAAGTGTGTTTATGGTGAGCCTGCTTACTGAAAGGAAAGAATGATTAGAAAATAGCAACATTTAAATAAACAAAGATAAAGCCTACCGCTTGCTTTGCAATGCTCTGGTGCTAATGATAAGTAGGTAAAGCCGAAGCAAGGCAAGTTTGGCCTGCAATGGAGATAGATTGATGCCTAGAGATTTCTCTTAAGTGGAATCACTGCGCTTGTTTTGGATCAAAATAACTTCTTTTTTTCTAAATCTCTTTATCAGGCTAAGTGTTTTTAGGGTGTTGACATGATCATAGCCAGTAGCAGAAATATCCTAATTTTTAGTGACCTGGTGTACTGAATTACAGACTTTTCCAATTGGACATAATTTCAGCCTTGTCACAAAGCAAACTCTGGATGTACCTCTCTCTGCCTCAGGCCTCAGGGAGGGATCTGAGAACCCCCTCAGAGGGGCTGGTGCAGCAGCCTACTCTCCATCACACCTTCTCATTTGGGACTCTGAACCATATCGTCCGTCCTCCATCTAGCAACCTCAACTTCTTTCAAGAATGCAGTTTGCCCAATATGTTTATATTTGTACCATTGGGAAGATCTCTGAAGGTCTAAAAATGGGCGTTTAAATAAAATCCCCAGCTTTCCATCAGAGGGGGAGATTCATTCATATATTCATAAATCTTTTATTCAACAAATACTTGATGAGAGTTTATGGGCCAGGTACAGAGCTATATATCAATCAACCAACCAATAGAAGAAAAAAGAAAAAGAAAAAGCAGGGCTAAAGGAAAAGACTGTCTTTTACATTAAGATAGAAAAAAGGGCCCTGTACCAGGAGTTAGGAAAAAACTGGTATTTTTAGTTGCAGATGTGCTATTAAATAGCTCTGAGATCTTAGGCATGTCACTTCTCCTTTGGGTCTCAGACTTTCCTCTGTGAAAATGAGGAGTTTGGGCAAGTAACCCTGGCCAGAATGATCCACTGAGTTTTCCTCTTTGGAGAATAGACTGGCATGGGGTTCACATTGAACCATTCCTTATTTCTTTTCTCATCAGCAGAAGGAAGACCTACAGAAGAGGGACTTCCCACTTGTGTTCATCAATCCGGTAGGTGGCCTTAGCTGCCCACCTGGTTTTCCAACTGCTATCAAGTCTAGAAGGCAGGGATGCTGGGGTGGCGCAGTCAATTAAGTGTCTGTCTTCGGCTCAGGGCATGATCTGAGTCCTGTGATAGAGCCTTTGAGCTCCCTGCTCAGCAAGGAGCCTGCTTCTCTTTCTTCCTTCTGCTCATGCGTGCTCTCTCTTGCTCACTCTCTCTTTCAAATAGATAAATTATATATATATATATGATTTTTTATTTTTTTTAAAGACTGGAAGGCAGGTGGCTGAGCTGGGAGTTTTCAGTATTGACAACAAGAGATCTAGACTCAGAGGGGTGGGTGCCAAAGTGGATCCAAACTGACACAGGCAATCCAAAAGCTTCTGGAAACCAAAGCTGAAATCTTTCCTTTCCCATCTCGATTTCTTTCTCTCTGTCTAAACTTGGAGTTCATTCCAGTTTAGTGACCTCAAACTTGGCTTTCTAGCACTAACTTGTGTTGTTCAGTTCTTTAGGATTTTTGCCCCTGGCTACCCCCCTCAAGACGTGTTTACTTGGCACACCTTCCTGCAGAAGAGGAGACCAAATTTTGCACAGCAGTGTAGAGTCCGCCTGTCCAAGATGACAGGATTTCTGGTGGGGGTGGGGTGGGGAGTACACTCCACAATGGCAACAACACCAGCTGCTGGCATCCCCAGAGGCTGCTAATGTTTGGTCTGGAGTGAGGGGATGTGAATGACAATGGGCTTTATCACTGTGTTCTCGGAGATAGTTCACGACTTCACGACAGATCATTCTTTCCTCCCCACCCCCAATCTTGGGGGAAGAGCATCCCAGCCCTCAGCAAAGGCTTCTTGGGTGCTTCCGGGGAGGTTGCTGCTGAGCCGGAGCCAGTGCTCAGGGTAGCGCCCACCCCGACCGATACCAATTCTCTGGGGCTGCCTTTGGCCTCCAGCACTAACTCGTGGTGTCACCAGAGACATGGTACGTAAATTGTCCCATCTGTAAAACGAGGAGGATAAGTTAAGTCATGGCTTTTCCCCTTGTGGGGGAGAGGTGATGGGGATTTGGTCCTGAAATCAGGCAACTCCTCTTTACTCCCTTTTACATCCTGAACTTTGCTCAGAAGATTTCCTTTGAAGAAAGTGTTCTCTTTGAAAAAAAAAGTTTTTGTAAAACCAATAGAATAAATACATACATTTGTGCAACATTGTTTTTGAGCACCAGTTGTGTGCTGAGCACTGCAACAGGCACTGGGGGACCCAAGTATACCAGCCACTGTCAGTGTCTTGCTTCTACTGGCCTGAGCTCATCCTTCTCTTGCTCACCAGCTTCTTCTTTTTTTTTTTTTTTTTTTAAAGATTTTATTTATTTATTCATGAGAGACACAGAGACAGAGAGAGGCAAAGACACAGGCAGAGGGAGAAGCAGGCTCCATGCAGGGAGTCGGACGTGGGACTTGATTCTGGGTCTCCAAGATCACGCCCTGAGCTAAAGGTGGAGCTAAACCGCTGAGTCATCCGGGCTGCCCTCACCAGCTTCTTATTGCAAGTACTTGTGACTCTGCCTCAGGGCTTTCTTGGGCTGCAGGGCAGTGTGGGGATTGATACTGCAGAGTCCTCTTCAATTCACAGATGAGAGTTGGTAGAAAATACTCCTTGGTGGGGGCAACTCTGAGGCACGTTCTCCATCTTTTCCCAGAGGTCCCCATTGGGAATATGACTCAGTTGCTTGTTAACACATCTTGTTTTGGCTGCGTTCCCTTCCATCTTACTTTCCCAATCCCCTATGGGTGCTTCCTGGGATCATTTCCCAAGCGAACCACTGCCCTCAGAGTCCTTGACTCAGGGTCTGCCCTGGGAAAGGCGGGATATTTCAACCTGTCCTTGGGAAGCTTTCAATTATGTGTGTGTGTATGTGTGTGTGTGTGTTAGTTGATGGTGAAGGTCCTTGTAGTTCTAGCTTAGTTAAGGAAGCAGAGCCAAGGACCTGAAGTTGCCTTTGATCAGGGTAAGCCCCCCATCAGCCTTTAACCAACCTCCTAATTAAGTTGCCAAGTATTTACTGTGTGCTAGCTATGAACTGGTCTCACACTTGACTCTGGGACAGGGAGCTAAACATTGGATGGGAAAAGAAAATTTTAAGACCTCTCCTTTAAGATCCACTGGAATTTTTTAGGTTTAGAGAAACAAGAGATATTCTTAACTTGGTAAGAGAAGAAAAGGTATGAATAAAAGCAAGGCAACAGGAGATAAAGGTTGGGTTGTATGACAGTTCACAGGTAAAGGCAAAATATAACATTATTATTAATATTAATCACATAGTAATATTGTGTGTATGTGTACACTCATACACCCCCCCCAATACACACACTACTTCTTAAGACTAAAGAATAAATGTACCAGTAGAAGATGTGTACCTCTGTTAGCCTTTGGAGGCAGAGAGAGGCTTGGTTCTTTAAGAAGGCTGGTCTGCAGAGCACATCTGGTTAGAGGCAGGGGACTCTCTCCAGTGGGCAGACCATAGGAGTCAGGGGGTGTTGTGTCACAAAGTGGAGTGTCAGCAACAGAATGGTCTAGAACTGTGTGCTTCTAGGTCTTCTCAGTATTTGCAAGTGAAACTCCTCTGGGAGAGGATGTAGCCACCCAGAGTCCAGCTCCAAATGGCATTGTTTTCCCCTGAGCTCCACGGGGGCTTGGACCTTCATTACACATAGGCTGTTATGTTTGACCCTCTTCTCCAGCAATCACCTTGGCTCACTGTGCTAGACGATTAAGTTGTATGTTTCATCAGGCTGGGCAGGGGTGCAAAACTGTTATGTGAGAAACTTTGCTAGGTTGTAGGAGAATATGAAGGCTATGTTGCCTGGCGCTCAAACAATTGATCTATTTGTTTGAATAAAATGGGTCAATTCATTTAAAGAAAACCAAGCCAACGTGCTGGTTGTTTGGCATGGTGAAGACAAAACCACTGTTTGAAAGGGGAAGTCCTCATCTTTCACCAGGCAGTACAGACTCTCCATAATCACCCTTGGTCAAAAGTTTTTTCCCTTTCCCTTTTTATTTTTAATAAAATAAACTTCTGAATTCAATAGCTCAGATCCCAGTTGGCTGGAAAGGATCTCTTCCCTTCTCTTGGCTCTCCCAGGTCTTCTGTCATGGAGATTATGAATTACTAGGTGTCCAGTTGCAGGGCTAGGGAGGGGCTGACATGGATGGAGAGGGGCTCTGCAGCCTGTCTTAGTTTCCTCAGGCCAAAGTATGAGCCCCAGCCCAACTATAGTGGTGTCTCTAGTCCAAGAAGCTGTCCCTGTTCATTTCCCCACAGGGCCAAGAAGAGGCCTGGCTCAGCTGCTAAACAGTGTGGCGTTCCTCTGGGGTGGGGTTGGTGGGTGTCCACTGTATGAGACCTGGAATCTCCTGAGGGTCCAGACAGCCCCCTTGCACAGCTCAACTTGGCTTAACCCAATTTCTGCAGTCTTCAGAGACCAGCCCCAGATACCAGGTCTGGCTTTCTTCATCATTTGGCTCCTTAGTGATCAGCTTAGTGCAAACCCTGGCAAATGGAGTGGAGGTGTCTCCCTCTAGGTTGGTGGCAGAGTAAGAACCAGAAGCTCTTGCCCTCCGTCAGGCTCTCTGTTGATCCAGTGATAGGAGGCATAATTTCTAAGGGAACTGTGTTCCAAAGTGAACACACAAGGAAAAAAAAAATTGGGTGTGGTAGAAATTTCCCCTGAACGTCTCTTGGAAGGACGTGCCCTTGTTGGAGTTTGAAGAGGTCAAAACACAACAATTTTCCTCCCAGTATTGGACTGGACCACTGCTGCTTCTTAGAGCCTCAGATGTCATGCTGGCTTACTTTTAGAGAAATGAAAAAGTGTGTCTAGAGTCACTCTGCATGCAATGATGATGATGCTACAAAAGGTGGCAGTGGACTAATCACTGGAGCGCATTGTCTATCTGACACTCACCTTGGGGTCCATGGTCTGTGGTTAGAAAAATAGGTGAAATTACCTATAGTATTAAATTATTTCTCTCTCTCTGATTGTTTTGCTCCCTTGCTTGAAATCTCTAGATGAATTTTTATTAAGTTTCACGTAGTTTTTGGGTGACTCCCACTTTATACCATAGTTAAGAGCAAGAGCTTTGGAGTTATACTGATGTGAATTCTAATTTTGGCTCTTTACCTGTCTTGTGGTCTTGTGCTATTTACTAATTCTCTCCGTACTTCTTTCCTCATCTCTATAATGGGAATAAGAATACCTCATATGGTTCTTGAGAGATTCAAATAAGAAAATATGTGCAAAGTGCTTGGCACAGGGCCTGGCTCAGACACTCAGTGGCTCTGAGGATGTGCATGAGGATGGAATGATGATGATTTAATGGTGTTCCTGGGGGCTAGACATTGTACACATCCAGAATTCTTCTAATTTGGGATTCCATGCTTTCCCTTTTCTCACTTCTTCCTTATTTCTTTGCTAGCTCTTTTAATTTGGCTTGGTTTTCATGAGTTTGAAAATAAAAGCCAAAGGAAAGCAACAAAAGGTAAAGATCACAGGCACAAGGCATATATGCCTAAATGAGATTCCCCTTCTCTCTGGATGTGAGATAACGTTTTAACCCACGTCTCAAAGGAAAAGGAGCACATTTGACTGAATGTGACTTTGATCTAATTAAGGACAGAGTATTTGCATGGGGAATATTGTTATCTAATAACTAGTAATTCAGACTAATTATTGTTAGTGCATAGCAAATATTTGGAGACATAAAACCCATTCCTGTGTCTGTTACACAGTCACAAAGTATCCTTGGGCAAACCACTTTTCTCTCGGTCTCAGCTTTTCCCTTTGTATAATGAAGAGGTTGAATTATTTTTACTAGTGAAAACTTTTCATCCTGCAAAATCCTATAAGGACCTTCAATATAAAAAATTAGATCAAAGTGGAACTATTCTGGTTGAAGAGCTCTTGGGTGGCCTAGGGCTTTGGTAATTGGGGATCCACTTTGTCTCCCAAAACTGCTTCTTATGTACTTTCAGGATACCCTCTTCTCCAAGGCAAAAAAAACCCCCTCTATCCTTAAGTCTTAATTAAATGGTGCTTCTACCTTTAATAGCCTCCAATCCCCCAGATCCCAGTGAGAAAGGAACTAGATTGAAGATGGAATTGCAAAGTGGCTGTCCAAGAGAATGCTCTACCTACCATTGTTGGACTGCTCTCTCTGAGAGAACCACTGTGCTCAGCACCTTGGAAAGCTCACCTCCTTTAATCCTATCGATTTTCTTGAAAGTAGCTACTATTGTTATTCCCATTTTAGTGCTGGAAAGACTAAAGGTCAGAGATAAGTAAGTGGCCCAATGTGAGAGAGCTAGGATCTGAACTAGATCTGTCTGTCTCCAGAGCCCACATTCTTACCCATTTATCTAGCTTCCAGCATTGTGGTCAAGGAGAGATTCTAAGCAGGCTTGAGAATATCTGCTCTATTTTATTATGTTGCTCACTTCTTAAAACCACAGTTACCGTAATTGTTGAGAAATTGTTGCCAGATGTAATTTTTGGTAATGGATCTGAGTATACTTGCATGTTATGAACGTAAATAATTCACACCCCGAAGGAACTTGTTTGTTGGAGTGCCCTCTTCATCAACACTGAGACCCTGGAAGAATCGTTACATGCATACCCTGGGAGTTGGACTGTCAGATGAGTTTCATAGATGACCTGGTCGTCCTTGGGCTGGACAAGGAAGGTTGCTTTCTCTTTTGGCTGCCGTCTTAGCTTTTTCCAGTTCTTAGCCAAATTCAGGAGCTCCTCCCTACTCAGTCATCCAATCAGCTTGGAGTCAAACTCCTGGCTGGCCAGGCACCTGTTAGTCAGGATGACTCAAGCCAAGAGCTAGCCAACAGCCGTCTTGACACGTTAAATGAGGCAGACAGCCCAAGAAACATGTTGGCTCTGCACTGTCCTTCTGACTCATCATCGTCTACGTGACTTGACTCTTCTGTCCCACCTCCCACTTCTGGGGTGTTTTTCAATTTACAAAACATTTAAAAATCTTTTATTTCACTTGATCCCCAAGTCACCTCTAGGAGCTAGGTAATCTTAGCTTCCATGTCTAGATGTGGAACCAAGACTCAGTGGGATTCTGTGACACTCCCCAAATTACATGGCTACTAATTAACAGAGGAGTGACTCAAATCCAGACTTTCAGTTGCTAAATGATATACCTTAGTTTTGACTCAAGCTATGGGATTTAAAATCCTCTCTTTCTTTATTCCCTAGTCTGACCTCTGACTTCATAAGCTCCATCCTTTCCATCCCTGACTATGTTACATGGGTTGGTAATTTCTGCTTTGGACCCTGGTCATTATTCCTTAAGGACTACATAGTGATTCCATTTGTCTTCTAGTTCATTCCTTCATTTTGTCATTCATTCATGAACACTTATTAAGCACCTACTGTGTTCAGGGTTGGGACTATAAGGAAGAACAAGAGAATATCCTGAGCTCTGCCATATTGGATGCCACTGACTAGGCTCGTTTTTCTCTTTCTTTCATTGCTTCCTTCTCCTTCATCCATGTCTCAAATATTGGTCCAAAACAAACAAACCAACAAAAACACAGGAGGAAGGCCTGAGCTGATAAATGGAGATCTAGAGAGCTGGTGAGGGCCAGGCTGAAATATGGCTTATGGAGTCTTTGCTCAGGTGTTGTGCTTGAAGCTCAGGAAAGAATGAGGCTGCCTAGGGAGAAGACACAGAGCAGAGCTACCTGTGGGTTGGATCTGCTGCTCAGATGCTTGTGTTGAGTCGACACTGGATTTTAGAAAAAAAGCAAATTAGTCACCAACTCTAAAAAAAATCAGAAAACAGTTCATAAAAATCTAGATTCCTGGCTTCTCTTTAATGTTGAAAAGCTCTGGCAGTACTGGGTCCACATCAGAGAGCAACAGGTGATGGGAGTTGAGCATCTGTGCCCCTTTAGTGAGGCACATCCTTTTCAGGTCTCATTGTCCCCAGACAATGGGAACATTCTCTTACTTCTGTGACCTGTCTGGCCCCCGAAGACATCTGAGTTTGTGATCCTGGCAGAGTAATGGGTAGGCAGGATGCCTGGAGGACACTCACATTCATTGGATAATGTACTCCTGGGGAGATTCCTTTTTCTGGTTTTACCTTAGACTCTTTATCTTTACTTCAGATTCTATTCATAAGATGTGAGTTCAATCTTCCTAAAGTGAAGGAAGGGCCTCTTCACAGACAGAGAAGTTCAGTACGTTGCTCATTGCAGTGGATGTGGGTGGAGGTGGTTATTTCCTTCTACTGACAGAATGAAGCCTATTCCCTGGTCTCTTAGAGCACTGGCAAGTAATCAGTGCCAAACAAAGTTGGAAATTAAAAGACCCCCTACACTCACCCCAGTCCTGCCTACTACAGAGAAGGGATAAGGAGAGTTGGGAGTTCACTGTTCAGTCGTAGAGCCAGGAACCACTCAGACCCGGGCTGGGAAGCAATTTGTTTTTTGCTCTCCAATTGCCACCCGCCTGACTTTCCTCTTGTGATGTAATCTTGTTCTGCTGCGGTTACACTAGACCATGTAAATTCAGCCTTTGTTCTCCAATGAGACAAACACTCCCTTGCCTATCCTTTTTGCTCTAACAGAAAAAAAAAAAAAATCATTACTGTATTTTCTACCTTAGACTGAACGTACTTTTAGGAGAAAAAAATTAGGAACCTAAAGCCATAATTTATTCGTGATCCAATGAAAACAGTATTCTGGGTTCTGAGTTGTTTTTGCATCCTGCCTTTGAAAACTCTGAAAATTAGATTTTATTTATTTATTTATTTATTTATTTATTTATTTATTTATTTATGCAAAGTGGCTCATCACAGCTGAGGCTTTCCATAATAGCAGCCCCGGTTCCAGGACTTCCAAGGTGCCTTTTAATTTGTTCTTTCATAAGATACTATCAACATAGTAACCTGAATGTCATGTGTTGAGTAAAATACTTGGCTGGGAGCTAGGGTTCTGGATTCTAGAGCCACTCTGTGGCTAGTTTGCTGCGTGACCTCAGGCAAGTCACTTTTATCTCTAGGCTTTGAGTCTTCACTTGTAAAACGAATGGATTGGACTGGATTAGGCTTCCTGAGATTCCATGGTTCCAGTCCACTTCCTGTGATTTTCCCACAACTCTATGTCCGTTTTATCGTTAATATAAGTACATCCCTTTTACAAATACATTTTATTTTATTTATTATTTTTCATCCAGGTGACCCTACAAATGCATTTTATATTACTATTAAAAGTGGTAAACCAAATCTTGTTCCCCACGTAAAAGAGAGCCTTAAAAATAAGTACAATGAGAGCAAAGCTGTTCCGTTTCAGTCAGCTACTGTAAGCTGCCAATAATGGGAGCTCACATTGGCCCAGTGCTCTGGGCCATGTTGTCTTCCTCTGAAGTTACTCATTCAATCCTCATGGTAACTCTATTACACAGGACTGTTATTATCCCCATTATACAGATGAAGAAACTGATCTAGGAGAGGTTAACTAACTCGCCTGTGGCTCTGGAGTCGGTGTGCACCTTAGCTGGGATTTTAACCCAAGCAGGTTGTGCTGTGTTGTCTGTCCAGGTGGACTGGCTCTCTGTCAGGAAAGGGAGAGCAGTGGTGTCAGAGGGGGTGAAAGCCCAGAAGGAGAATTTCTCACTGATGTCATCGGAAAGTGTAAAGGAGAATCAGAAGGGAACAGTTCGCTCACCAAGTGATTCAGTATCTTCTACTCCTTAACTTATCCTGTGCACCTGTCATTTCTAGTGTCTACCTGACTGAAAAAAATCCTGTTCTGTGATTTGCTTGCTCTGTACCTAAGCCCTTATCTTACTCATTTTCAATGGTTGAATATCACATTGTGCCCCTAGTTATTTTTCTTTAACTAAATTTTAGAAGAAAGGCACAAAATGGGATTTTTTCACATGAGGCAGCTCCCCTCCATTTGGAACACAAAGAGAGTCTGAGATTAGCTCTAATCAGCTAAGTCCCCATAATGTTGCAATAATAACTTGGAGTATCTTTTAATAGCAGTTAACAAATCCTGGAGGGCCAGAGTGGCTCCCTGGCAATTGTCATTCCCATCACTCAACATCTCTCTCTTTCATTCTGGGTTCCTGGGTGATGTAGGGTGGTGGCTCATGCCAGTGGGTGGAAGTGGAAGAAGGGGATGGGAAGCAGGCTGACATGGAGCCCGTGGCCTCAGGACCATCCCTGGAGTGAAAGTGGCACTGAGTCGGGACTGCAAGGCTGACTCATAGCAGGTCTGGGGCCAGAGTCATGAAAAGTTGATTCAAACATTCGTGCAAAGCACTTTCCTGATGTGCGATAAAGGGCCCCCATAAATGTGACACATTCTCCATCGTCAAGAGATGTTGAGTGAGGCTGGCAGGTGGAACGGACTGGAATTTCCTGCCAGAAGTCCGATTCATTAGCACTGGCTGAGCTCTCACCCCCTGGGTAGCCCTCGTGGCATCTGAGGAAGGGGGTCAGGTGACCAAGGTGTGGTGAGCTGATTTCTCAGTACAAGGGCTGTGGGCTGATTCTTACTCGTGCCCTAATAGTCATACCAGGAGAGAGTATGGAGCCCATGCTAGGAATGAGGCATTAGGCAAAATATTCAACATGCATAGTCATCTTCAATCCTCTTAGTAACTCTCTGAGGCCAGTACTGTTATTAGCCCCATGCTACAGATGAGAAAACAGAGCCTTGGAGCAGTGAAGTAACTAGTGAGTGGTAAAGCCAGGATTTGCAGCCAGGCAGTCTGGCATTAGAGCCAAAGCTTTTAAGCCCTGTGTTATGCAAAAGTAAAGGGGTTATTGGGCAGATCCTGGGAAGCTCACAGAATGGAAGGGAGAGGAACATCAGGCAGGACAGGAATCAGGGCAGATGTGGGACTATTTCTTGAGGCCACTACCATTGAACAAGTTAACTCCAACCAGCCTTGAGGAGTGCACAATACATCAGCAGCTGATTTCTGCTCTGTGATTGGAGGGGCAGCTGGTTACAGAATGGGCTGTGTTTTATTACTTTCTGCTCTGGGGTCAACTCTGGAGGTACAAAGTCTATGGGACATGTGACCTTGGAAAAGGCATTTAATCTCTCTTGGCCTTAGTTTCCTTATCTGTAAAATAGGAGCAAAAAATCACACCTATCACATAGAGATGTAATAGGGATTAAATGAGCAAATATTTGCCAAGTATTTACACTAGTACTTGACACTCAGCAAGCAGCATGGAGTGGTTGTCAGTAGAGGAAGGGTGGTGGCTGGTAGGACCCTGATAGCTGTGGGTTCTGGACACTCGCAGGGTCCCAGGGTCCCATGTCTTCCTCAGTTATGTTGTCAACTCACATGAAGGGAAGGGACTCAAAGTGTGGTTCATGGACCAGCAGTAGTATCACCCACGAGTTTGTTTGGAATACAAAAAAATCAGACCTCAACCTAGACTGAATCAGTCTCTGCAGTTACCAAGACCTCCAGGTGAGTCATAGACACAGTCAAGCTTGAGAAACACAGTTTTGGAAACTTTAAAAGTAAATAAAAGAAGGAAAAATAATCTAAAATCTCCTTTTCTTTGATTCAGTCCAAAGTGGCTTGGTTCCCTAAGTTAGAATCTTCAGGATAATAGTAATTCACACAGCAGTAGCCCTTTACAATCTGACAAAAGGACTCTCCTCTCACACCCATCTTTTGCTTGCTCTGCAACACTACCCTGTGAGGCACACAGAGCAGCTAATAATATTCTCTCCATTTTACAGATGTGAAAACTGACAGAGCCTTAGGTGGCTTTCCAGAGTTATCCTGCCACCAAATGTCAGAGCCCTGAGCCAAGCCCAGCTGTTCTGACATCATACTTTGAGACTCATTGTGGTTAACACCCTGTTCATCAAGGATGAGAGAACTGTTGCCAGTTCTTTCTTCTTGATTACACAGCCTGTCACCCAGTCCCCTGACTTTATTTCAGCAGGGTGACTGGGATTCAGCCTATTGGTACAATTTCCCTGATTCCAGCCTCAGGCAAGCTCTTGTGATAATAAGGACAATATTAGTTAGAGCACATTGAGACTTCCTGTGCTAAGATCTTTCCTTGTGATACCCAACTCATCCAATTCTCCCAGCCCCCCTATGTGGTGGTGCTGTTATCACTATCTTACCACAGACGATGAAACTCAGGCTCCAAGTGAGAAAGGATCCAAGATCCAACGATAGCAGGTAACAGAGCCGAGATATGATTGGGAAGAGTTGGTCACGCCTGCTCTCCAAGCCTTCATGGCATGGTGCCTTTCTTCCTGTCCTTCCTCCTGCCTTTCCCAGGCAGCCTTTTCTCAAATAGTCTGTTCCAATGAAGTTACTTTCTTTTTGCATTTCACAGCACTCAGAAAAATGCATTACCCCTTATTGTGATTTATTCGTTTAATTCTTTTGTTATTTTCACTAAAGTGTGAGCTCCGTGGAGGCAGGGGCCACGTCTTCTTGGTTATAGGTGTTGTGACCAGAGCCGGTGCTCAGTAAATGTTTATTTTTTTAAAAAAGATTTTATTTATTTATTCATGAGAGACACACGGAGAGAGGCAGGGACACAGGCAGAGGGAGAAGCAGACTCCATGCAGAAGCCCAATGTGGGACTCGGTCCCGGGACTCCAGGATTATGCCCTGGGCCAAAGGCACGCGCTAAACCGCCGAGCCACCCCGGGATCCCCCTCAGTAAATGTTTATTGAATGAACATTGCTTATGCCTGAGTTTGGTTTCTTCACCTAGGCAGTAATTATAGAAAGAGAGAATCCATAACTCCTTTTGTATCTCCCTCCAGCACAGAAAATATTCTGAAACAGGGCAGATTGTTACCATTCATTGATACCAAGCCATGTGCTCTCCTGAGTTATTCACTCCCTCTCTGAGCACTGATTGAGAGCTGACATAGGCACTGGGTCTTAGTCTTCTGGGTTCTTATCTCTGTCTAGGACAAGGTGAGGTGAGGCTGTTATAATCACCTCACTTATGATGGTCAGGATCCTGGTGGAGATTTCCGGCCCTGAAAGGCCAATAGTAAGGAGATATTCTACCTCAGATGCAATCTTGAACTCCACTAGAGGTCTTGTGAAATCAGTGGCTCCATTGACCACAGCCTGTGTCTGGGCTCATATGCCAGGCAGGGGCCTGAGGGAAGCCAGAGCATGCCCCTTCCCAGCCCCTTGGCAGACACCAGTGCCAATGAACTAGGGAAGGAATTTCTGCCCTGGAGGCATGAGCCAACTGAGTGGCTGCCACAGATCAGCTAAGGAAAGAAGTCATCCTAGCCGCCTGTGGCTTGCCCAAGAGCCGATGCCAGACTGGGAACTGGACAGATCTTCCTAGGAGGGCTGGGAGCTGCCAGAGAGAACAGCTGAGCTCAGGTGAAAGCTTTCTGGATGAAGATGCCCAGGCTTCTGGGCATGCGACTAACTCTTTCATCTTCAGAAAGACTCACAATCCACCCCTTGGCTTGTCTTCTAATTGCTCAGAGGCCGGAGCTGATTGGGAAGATTCTTCCCACTGGGTACATTTCAGATGGACAGGGGCCTTCAGTGCTATTCCATGGGGTGAGAAGATCCTTCTGGTTGAATGCTTGTGAAGGAGCTGGCCTCTGGTCTATTCTACTTCACAGTCCAATACTGGGAAGACTAGTTCCACCCGCCACCTACCACTCCCACTTTGAAAGTGTCCTGTTCTTGCCTTCCCTGGAGTAAACCCAGTTGAACTTGCATGGAGGTGAAAGCAATTCTATCACAAAGGTTTCAGAGGAGTGCCTTACAGCAGTATAGGGGGAGAGGCAGGGTTGTGATGGTCTTGGTTGGGGGTAGGCACTCTCCTAATGTGGGCTTTGGGAAATGTGCCACTGGATGCCCCACCTCCTGCCTCTCAGGCCTTTTAGTATCTTCCCAGTTCCTCTTCAAATCCCTCTCTTTCCTCAGATCCTTACCCACACCCTTCCTTGGAAAGTCCCAGCCCCAGCAATCAGAAACTTCTTGCAAATGACGGTTGGTTCAGGCTCAGGCAGGAAGTGGGGGCTTGAAGGGCATCAAGGTGATTTGTGAGGCAAGATGATTTATTGGAACTTTGATTTATATTTGAGCTTCCTCAATTCTCTTCTTCCTCTTCATTTTAAGCAGGTAATTTGGCCCTTTTGGGCTCCTTGCTTCAGGACAGAAGCAGCCTGCAGCCCACAGCTCATCGGCATCTCAGGAAGAGATACCATTAGTTGTCCTTGGTGGAGGAGAAAAGGGAGGCAATGAGCAATTGTCCTGGGGACGGACTAGGAAGAGAGATCTGTGGCAGAAGCAGACAAGGGGGTGAGCAGGGATACATCTCCTAGGCACAGGTGGTGCTCTGGGCTCTGTGGACATCTTTCAGTCTGCATGGACAGCTACACCCTTCTGTGGGTGGCTCTCTAAGATCTGGAGGCCTCGTTGGGATAGCAACATGGTGCACCCAGAGAGGCAGGACCCTGGCACTGCAGACCTGGGTAGCAGTGGGTTCTGTGCCCCACACACAGCGTGCTGAGAGCAAGTAGGGCTGCCATACTTCAAGGGGTCACTGCAGAGGTGGACCTTGAAGACATCAGCGGTTTCCACGACAGATGAGAGCTTACAGACCCTTTCTCTGATTCAGGAGTATCACAGCATTGTACTGTTTTTATTACCTTGGGAATAGAGGGGATGAGGGGGTCTCATATGTTATCCCTCCATCTCCAGCCTGGCAGATTGAGGGCTCAGAGTAGGAAATAAACTGATTTTAAAAACATAAAGAAGGTGATATTTCTTTCAAACTTGCATCTGAGGCCTGCAATTTGTACTTGCCTTCTTGATTCCAGGGTGCAGACACATCTTTTTCTGCGACAATATTTTGTTAAAACTTGCACAATCCTCTGCCTCTTTGACATTTCCATTTATTCATTCAGTCCATAAATATTAATGAAGGGTCTATTATTTGTTAGGTACTGAGTTAAGTGTGGAGATACAGTGATGTATAAAGCTGGCCTTGACACCCCCTCTCCCCACGGACCTTACCGTCTTACAGGGGTGAATATATATAATACTATGTATATTATATATTCATCAGACAATTCTACAAATATTTATATATACCTTATACAGTCAGATAAAGACTGAAAAGAAAAGACACGCTGCTCCAAGGGTGAGTAGTAAAGGAGTTGATATGGTCTGGAGTGGGCTGGAAGTGGAGGGGTGCAGGTAGGAAAAACAGGAAGTGATGTTTGAGCAGAATTTCAGGGCTAGGTGAGGGGTATGTGTGTATGTGTGTTTGTGTGAATGCATGTGCAAATGCGAGCATGCATGCATGTGTATGTATGTGCACATGTGTACATATAAATGCATGGATGGGAGTATTTCAAGGAAAGGGTAGAGCCTTCTAGAAGGCTCTAATGTGGTGGAAGGACCCCAGGGCCTTTAAGGAACTAAAGTCTATGTAGCGGCCAGGTGAGGCAGAGTAGGAAGTGAAGGAGGGAGGTCACATAAGTCCTCAGGGATCAGATTGGCTAGTCTGTCCTTTGTTTGAGGAGTAATGGGAGGCCACTGAAGGTTTTTAAGCCTGGAAGTAATAGGATCTGATTTACATTCTAAAAAGATGATTCGGCCTGTTTTGTTCAGCAGTGGTGATTAGAAGGGAAATGCTGAAGCAGGGAGACCAGGAATTTTTAAGGAGATAGATCTAGCTGCCATTCTGGTGGAAGGAAGGTGCTTAAAACATTAGTGGGGGAAAAACAAAACAGAAACAAGTTGTAGAAACGTAAGTCTGATTCTGTTTGTCATTTTAAAAAGAATATGCATATGTGTGTTTATAGATCCTACATATGTCATTCATGCCATAGAAGTTTGTGCTGGCGTAGCTGATTTCTAGCCCCATGCTGTTGTTGACTCTTCATTAGAGAACGGAAAGCATCCTGGACTTGGAGCCCACAAGCTTGGGCTATGGCCCTGGATTGCTGACTTTGGGCATGTCACTTAGGCTCTCTGGACCTCAGCTTTCTCAGCTATACAAGGAAGGCATTGGGCCCGCTGAGCTCTAGAAATGAATTCCTTCTACTTCTGGATTCTCTAACTCCAGGCAGAAGGGAAGTGCAAAGAGGAAGGGAGGCAGCGTGCATTATGCAGGCAAATCACGGGGCCACATTGCAGAGTTGGGGCGACACTCTAGAGAGGCAGCAGCAGGGCTGTGGAGAGTGAGAGCATCTCACAGGGCAGCCTGGCAGTAGGAGGGGTGGGCAGCTGTCCCTGCCTAGATTTGCTGCCTGCCTGGATCAAAATAGCCCCTTCTCCTGGCCTGTTTCAGGAAGCTCCTTCCCCGTAAATGTGAAATCCCCTTTCTCAAGACTGGTGCTGGATCTACATCAAGCTATTTCCTTCCAGCATCCCATGGACCCCGATGAAATAATTATACTGGCTGAAATGAACAAAGGCGACCAGAGGACTCTAGGCCTAGTCAATTTTAAAAGGGAGAGTCATGCAGGCATCCCTGCCCCATCTCTTGGGCCTGACTGGGATGAGGGTATATGTTGCACTGGGTCCAGGCCAAAGGGCACCCCTGGAGCTGGCAGGCTGAGTTGCACAACAGCCCTTAAAACCTTTGCTTAAACAGGGCCTCTATCATGTCTGCTCACATTCCATTGTTCAAACCAAGCCCTACAACCCAGACTAACATTAACAGGACAGATAGGTGTACCCTTCCTGTGGGAGGGCATCGAAAGTCACACAACAGGGATGAGGATATCTACTCCTCTTGCTGGAGATCCTGGGGAACAACAATACAATCTACCACACACTAGACAATACTGTGGTTCCTGCAACTCCAGCTTTGGCTTTTCTAGTCTTTTCCCAGAACAGATCCAAGCTTTGTTATTCCTGGTTTTCTCCTAGAATGGAACTTTGGAACACTGATTTTTAATGTAACTTAATGAAAAAGAGAGGATAGATTCCACTTGTTGGTGGTTGGCAGCAAAATTCTAGAACGCATTTTTGCATAGACAGTGATGAGCAATTGGATTAAGGAGTGGTTGTTGTGATTCAGCCTGATTCTCTAAGAATCACACCAGATATGTCTCAGCTGGTTTTAGAGGTGTTCTGAGACTGGTGACTCTGGGGAATGACATTCATAGTGAGCAGGATTTTTTTTTTTAAGATTTATTTATTTATTTATTTATTTATTTATTTATTTATTTATTTATTTATTTATGATAGACAGAGGGGGAGGGGGTAGAGACACAGGAAGAGGGAGAAGCAGGCTCCATGCTGGGAGCCTGACGCGGGACTCGATCCGGGGACTCCAGGATCGCGCCCTGGGCCAAAGGCAGGGGCTAAACTGCTGAGCCACCCAGGGATCCCCGTGAGCTGGATTTTATCAGAACTTTGGTAGTGTCCTTTTTGGATGAGATGAGATCTGTGACAAGGATGGTTCCTTTTTTTGATGGATGAGCCACTGTAAGCATATGTAAGCATAAAGAGGTTGCTGGTTTGCCTTGGAACTTTGCACTCAGGCTCTCCGCATTGAGCAACATTTGGGTTGAATGATAGTTCATCATATCTGTCCCTGCTATTAACCTGGGAAGGGTAATGAATGCATTATGTGATGGAATTGGGATCCCAAATCATCATAGGTGAGAATCATGGGTAAAATCCACAAGATAAAATGAAACAGGAGTATTAAGGTACTGTATTGAGATTTCAAGAATCAATTATATAAGTAGAATATTAGGAAGCTGTGACCTGATAATTGTCCTTCTTCTAAAAGATTATAAATCCCTGCAAGTTTGGTTGAGCATAGGTTTTATATGAGTTTTAGCAGCTCATATAAAATGGCTGCTAAAAACATGGCATGGCTAATCATCTTAGATTTTATTAATAGAGAAGTATAGTGAAATCTGATTTCAAGTCTTTGGACTTGGATGGGGCAACACAATTATAGAGGAAGAGAGGAGAAAAGGGAGAATGTGAGAAAGACGGAGAGAGAAAGAGAGAGAAACTTAAATTGTGTAGAAACTTTGCTGGCCTGCCACTCGGTGTGTGTGTGTGTGTGTGTGTGTGTGTGTGTGTGTGCCTCAGCTGAGTAAGAGCTGGGATTTGTTACCTTTTCTTTGCTAGTTTCATTTCCTTTGTGTTGCTCTGTGTATGAGTACTTCCCTGTGTTAAGTCTGGCTCTGCTCTATATAGGTACCTAGTACAACTCCACATGTTAAAGTGCAAGTGGCTCCCTAGGCACCAGCAAGTGATTTGTGATCAAAGAGCAATGATCTGTCCTAGCATTGGCGGAAAACTGTAGGTGTTAGATTTCTTGAGAGGTGATAATGCTGTTCTCCAAAGTGACACCTCTTTTCAACGGTAATTTAGGTGGTACTCAGGTTTTGCTCACTATGTGAGCTATGATCCCACTCTATAGTGTCAGGATAGATGGATATTATGGTTTCGCTCTAATTTGAGAGGATTGTTGACAAGTCAGAGCTCACAAGGAGGAGGGTGAAATGTTATTAGAACAGTTGAGTGAACTGGAATGTTTTGCCTCTAGAATGGAAGTTTGAGAAGATTAGGAAAACTGTCTTTGAGTATCTGAAGGGCTATAACGTGCCTGGATATGTTCCTTCTGTATAGTTTCAGGAATAGAGTCAGGGATAGCCTGTGGAAGATATACATGACCTGAAGTAGGGAGATTTTTCTAACAGTTTAGCACAAATAGTGGAATAGGTCATACTCATAAGGTAGTGAGCTCTCTGTCCCTTGAGAGAACCTAGGAGGAACTGAATAATCCAAAGGAAATGTGTCTGAGATGTTTACAGGAGGTCTTTGTTTTGTCAGCTAGCTTCTATTCTCCCTTCTTGTGGTTATTGTACCTAGTTTCCTCTAAGAACTCCTGACAAAATCCCACTCCTAGTCTGTGTGCTTTGAGTGAAATGATGTTGACTCCATCCTTAGCTTCAGGGATGAGCCTGTGGGATTCAGGTCTGGCATTTTCAGCCTTCTGGCTGCAGTGATTGGCTAGGCTGAGCACATGACCTACTTCAGGCAAAGGGAACTGTTGAGCAAGAAGCATGGCTCTCTTTTCTATTGGGTTTGAAGAAGGAAAAGCATGAGCCAAGAAAGGGTAGCCCTCTTGGTACCATGATGAGTTTGAGAATGGAGAAGTCATGAAAGGCCAGTGGAGCCCAGGGCCCAAGAGGGACCAGGTTCTGAGGGCTGTGACACCCTGCCTGAAGTTAGCAGTTCAGCAGGACCTATCAGTTACAGGAGCCAATCCATCCCATTCTGTGAGTAGACGGTTTGAGTTGGGTTTTCCATAGCTCACAATCAAGGAGTCCTTGATAGCTGTGATATGACATGTGCAGTGAGGTTATGGTCTATGATTCTCCATGTGGTGAGTTACAGTATTATTCACTCATCTATCTCTCAGACGTATCAGTGGAGGAGCTAAATACCATCAAGAGCCTCATGAGCAAGAAATACATTGCAAGCGGTAGAAAACTCCTGAGCACAGAGCTGGAGCCAATTTCTCTTAAATGCTTCTGGATGCATCTCTTACACTAGAGGTGGAAACATTAGTGAAAAAAGAAATGGACAGCATTTGATTTTAATATCCTTTTTTAAATTTTTTAAAAAGATTTTATTTATTTATTCATGATAGTCACAGAGAGAGAGAGAGAGAGAGAGAGAGAGAGAGAGAGAGAGGCAGAGGGAGAAGCAGGCTCCATGCACTGGGAGCCTGATGTGGGATTCGATCCCAGGTCTCCAGGATCACGCCCTGGGCCAAAGGCAGGCACCAAACCGCTGCGCCACCCGGGGATCCCTGATTTTAATATCCTTGAGTGTCGCCAAAGCCATTTCAAATTCTTAGTTCACAGTTACTATCTTTAACCAGAACTGCTCCATGTCATCATAGATGGGTGCTGATGGTGGGTTCAGAAGCAGTGACTATAATGTGCATGGTTGGAATTGCATCAAAGGAACATAAGGAGCTCAGATATGACAAGAGCAGGGGGTGACAAATTATGGAATCATCTAAACCCAGAGATAATCTGCATGAACTCCAGGCCCATAGGACTTGATAGTGTGGTTTCTGTACAGATGGGGGCCGTGGGGTGGCCTTCATGGCTTTTTTTTTAAGATTTTAAGAATTTATTCATGAGCGACACAGAGAGGGACAGAGACATAGGCAGAGGGAGAAACAGGCTCCTCATGGGGAGCCTTATGTGGGACTCGATCCCAGGACCCTGGGATCATGCCCTGAGCCAAAGGCAGATGCTCAACCATTGCTCCACCCAAATTACCCCTGGCCTTTGTGGCTTCTAATTCCAATCATCCTTTTTTTTCTCCTTCAGACTGGTTGTGCATTCATTCAATAAATATTACGGTACTGACTGAGACTCTCAGGTGCTGCGAATACTGCAAAGAACAAGCTAAGTCCTTGTCCTCAGAGGGTGTGCATTCTGTGGGGAGAGACCTGCACTTAAACAAATAATATTGCAATATCACTTCAGTTAGTGTAGTAGTTTCCCGTTGCTGCTGTACCACATTCCCACATATTTCTTGGCTTAAGAAAACACACGTTCATTATCTTACACTTCTGGAGGTCAGAAATCTGATATGGGTATAGCTGGGTTAAAAATCAAGGTATTGGCAGAAGTGTGTTCCCCTGGAGGGTCTAGGGGAGAGCCTGTTTCCTCACCTTCTCCAGGCTCTAGAGGCTGCTCACATTCCTTGGCTCATTCCCTCCACGTTTCACTCAGACCTCTGCTTCCACCATCAAACCTCCTTCTCTGACTCTGAGCCTCCAGCTTCCCTCTTCTAAGGATCCTTGCAATTACATCGGGCCCACTTGGATCATATGGGATCATAGCCCCATGTCAAGACTCTCAATCACCCCTGCTAAGTCCCTCTTGCCCCATAAGGTGACATAGTCACAGACTCCAGGGTTTAGGGATGTGTCCATTTGGGGGTCACTCTTCAGCCTGTCATGGATTGTTGCAGGTGTTATGAAGAAAATTAAAGCCAGGTGAAGGCAAGAGGAAATGAGATGGGAAGGAGAAGACCCTCTGGTGCCTTCACATTTGTGATAAAACATGAAGTTCAGGTGTGAGCTGTGGAAAAGCTGTGAGGAAAGGCTTTCCACCAGAGCGAGGGGTGAGGGCAAAGCCTCTGAGGTGGGGCTGGGTGGGACTTTCTGAAGAAGGGAAAGAAGAGGTGAGTGCTGGAGCAGAGGAACAGAAGAGGGAAACAAAGAGGTTGATAGGCAGGCTGGCCCTGGCCTGTGGGCCAGTTTCCCCCCTGAGTTTCGATTATATTCCAAATGTGATGAGAAAGGGTTGGAAGGCTTTGGTTGAGGAAACAACAGGATCTGACTTAATGCTGAAGGAGACCCTTCTGGCTGTCCTGTGAACAGGCCCTGGGGAGCTGGGGCAGGAGTGGAGGCAGAGAGAGGAGTTGAGGCTCCTCAGGTTGTCCTAGGGAGGGGTGATGGCATGGCCTCTGGGGTTGGGTGGGAGTACTGAAAGCCAGAGTTGGGCTATATCTCGCTGTGAGAGACCACAGGACTACCTATAGATTGCATGTGGAGCGTGAGGAAAAGAGCCGTGTCAGAGATGACACATTTTTAGCTGGAGAACCTGGGTGAGGGGGATGCCATTTGGGCTACAGAAAGCAGCATTTTTTTTTTTTTTTTAAGTTGAAAGTCAAGGAAGGAAATCAAGAATTCTGCTTTGGACACTTTAAGTTTGAAATGCCTAAAAGACATTAAGAGGCGGTGTTGAGTGAGAAGTTAGATAATCCAAGTCTGAAATTCAGAGAAAAAGCTGGAGCAGCAGACACACGTTTGGGAGTGAACATATGGATGGTATTTAAAGCCACAGGCCTGGGTGAGACCATCCAGGGAGTAAGGAGAGAAGCTGGAGAGAAGAGGATGCAGAGCAGAATCCCGGGGGTCTTCTAGCAGTGAGGTCAGAGGGTACAGCAGTAATAGGAAGAGAGAAGGGGGTACAGAGTTGATAGAAAACCCAGGGGAGGGGAGGGGCCCAGACACCTAGTAATAATGAAAGGATGGGTAGTCAACTGTGCCGAATGCTGCTGGTGGTTCAAGGAATAGTTGCTAGTGGGGGCCAAGGATGACCCACTGAGTTGGTGATACGGAGTTGTCTAGACACCTCTCGGTGAGATGCTTCTGCAGAATGGAGAATTGGAAATCTGGCTGAAGGGGATGACAAGGACGATGCATGGAGAGGGATTGAAGGTGGCAGGTAGAGACAACTTTTTGAGGAGGTTTGCTCTGGGGGAGACAGGAAAGATGGTGGTCGCTGGAGGGGGATGGGAGCACCAAGGAGATGGGAGAGGCTGCAGATCTAGGGAATGGCCAGTGAAGAAGGGGAGGCTGATCACATAGAAGCACACAGGGCGAGAGTTGTCAGCCAAGTCCCTGAATAGGAGAGAAGCAACGAGATGCCCTGTGTTAGCCTTAGTCAGGTGATCTGTGGAGATGGGAAGTTTGTGGCCTGAAGGTTAAAGTGAGACTAGTCAGCCTTGTCTGTGTCATCTTTTCTAGTCACAGTGAGTTGCTTTGGGGTGGCAGGAAGTTGGGTTAATTTCAGGCTGAGGTTTTGCCAGGAGGCTATGCAGGGGCTGAAGGGAGTCTGCAGGAAGTGACAGCTGTGATCCCAGGGAGGGGAGGGGGGATGTGAGGAGGCTGAGGTTTGGAGCCCAGTGTGACGCCAGCCCAAGATTTCCCGAGGAATCTCTGAACCTCTGACTTTCTTCTGGCCCTGCTCCCTTCTTACCTGACTGCCCATCCCCCCAAGCCTGAGGAGGGTGGTGTTTCTCAGTGCTGGAGAAACAGCTGGTGCCTGTTAAGGGGGCAGATCTTTGGGTCCTATCCATGACTTACTTAATGCAAATCTTTGGGGACAGGCCGAGTGTTTACATCTGAAGCACCTTTTAAAGTAACCTTCACTTAATTCTTGACTCGAGGTCATATTAGCAACTTGATTTGGAGAAACTGCCAGGACATTTTTATTTATTTATATACTTTTTACCACTCTTACTTCTAATTGGCACTGCACTTTCTTCTTCTTTTTAAATTTCCCATCCCTCCTAAAAAGTTATCACTGCGCACTACATTTTCAGTGGAAATTCCTAAAAGATGCTAATATTTGGGATCTGGAGGTTCCTGGGGTGTGGTATGTTTGGCTAAGAAAGCAGAGCTTTGTGGACTCATAAAGAAACTCAAAGGACATATTCTTCTCTCCTTGAAAGTTTATTTCCCAACAGGAAAGCCATCTGTCTTTCCAGTACCACCCTCAGTTCCACAATATAGGAAAGCTTTTTTGCCCCTTCCTTTTGGCCATGAACTCATGCCATTTGGCTTCATAGAAGTATCCATTATACTCAAATAATTATTTCACATGAGATGTAAAATGTTAAAATAAGGGCTAGAAGGAAACATGTTCAAGTAGATTTGTTCCTTTTGTCCAATATCAGTTGCTGTGAGAATCACTGTCTGCTCCATTGGTGGCCAAGTTAGCCTGGTCTGCTTTCAAGTTCTTTTTCAGATGAGGCTCTTTCCATATGCCCCAGGGCCTTTGCATCTGCTATTTCCTCTATCTGTAAGTTTCCTCCCTCAATTCACAGGGCTGGTTCTTTTTCATTCTTCAGGCCTTGTTGAAACATAACCTCTTCAGAGAGGCCTCTTTGACTACCACATCCACTATAGATCTTTGGATCACTGCCACCTCCCCTATTTCTTATCTTAGCACCACATTCCTTTCCTTTATTGCTCTTGTTACAGTTTGTAATTATTATTTGTTTACTTAATTATCATCTATATCCTCCAATAGATTGCAATCAGTGAGAAAGCAGGACCTAGTCTGCTTTGTCCCTCATTTTGTCCCCGGGGCATGGCACATCATAGGTCTTTAATTTATTGATTAATTTAAATATGTCCAGTACAGGGAGTGGTGTGATTAAAGTACATTCAGGTTCATATTCTTTCTGTACCAGTTAGGATTAGGTTCAGCAGAAAGTGACAGAAAACTGAAAAATAACAGAGGCTTGAACAAGGTAGGACTTTTATTTCTTCTTTGGTTTGACGGTTCCATATCAATCTGGGACTTGAATTTCTTCAAACATTTAACTGTTAGGCTATGGGGATGGCCATTGGACTCAAGGTCCAAGATGACAGCTGGAGCTCCAGCTATCACATCCTCATTTAAGGTAGAAGTTTACAAGAAGAGGTGAAACATAAAGAGACATAAAGGGCCCATGCCAGCCACCTTTCAAAAAGTTTCCCAGAAGCTGTCACCACCACATTCCTGCTTCCCTTTCACTGGCTGATACTTAGTCACATAGCCATACCTATCTGCAAGGGAGCCTGGGAAATGTAGTCCTTTTGGGGGGCACATTTCTACTCTAAGTATAATTGGAGGCTTTGTTAATAAGGGTGATAAACAATATAGATACCTGGATGGGCAACTCTCAGTCTCTGACATATGTCTCTTGCTCACAAACCTTTTATGGCTCCCTATACTTATGTCAGGGGTTCTTAGCCAGGGTTATATATCAGAAACATTTTGGAAACCTTTCCAAAAGATAGATTGCTTGGGTTTCAACTTCTGAGATTCAGTAGGTCTTGGGGAGGGGTTTGTGGTTGGGGCTTGAGAGGGTTAATCATATTTTTTCTCAACTTCATGACAAACCTGAGTCTGGGCCATTTGAGGAAACACAAGAATCAGGCAAATGAGGATCAAAAACTTGTCTTTCTTCTTGATGAGGTTGTTTGGAGAATATAGCTCTTAGTTGTATTGACCAATAGGCTTTCTAGTACTTCCATCCTTGGATTAGCAGAATTATCTGGCTGTAGGTGGAATAGGACCACCATGTGCTTCTTTGTGGAGAGGACCTTTGCCTCTGATGCCATAATGGAAGCAGGTGTTTTGCACTGCAGGCAGGTGCAGAGGCACTGAGCCACCCACATGTATTTCCCTTCTCAGACCCACTGATCGGGTAAGTTGAGTGTATTTCCAATCCCTTTCCAGTGGAAGCATGAATAAGGAGTGAGACGAGAGACCCAAAGGGTTGCTGTAGGAAAGCTGAAGATTTGGGAATAATGTAGGACCCCCTAAGCTGCATCAAAAAGCCCAAATTTCCTGGCAAAGCATCTGAACACTTATGTGATCTGCCTGGGACCCATGTTTCCAGTTTTATCTTTTCATTCTTCATTTTCTCTCTGCTCCAATGTTTTCTTACCCTGGTGCCTTTGTTCTAGCTATTCTCCTGTCTGGAGGGCCCTTTCTTTTTACCTTCTTCAGAGTCCAGAGCTAATGTCATATTGTCCAGCAGGTCTCCATCAACACCATCACACCAAAGCTACCTGTCTTTGCTCTGTGTTCCCATGGCATCTTGTTCTGCTACTTATACCATTTCTCATTATTTACACATACATCTGAGACCAACACTGCTAATTGCCTAGTGGGGAAACAATAAGAGGGAGGCTCATGTGAAAGAAATTAGGACAGTTGCAGAGCTGGGAGGTGGAGAAGGTGAACACAGGACTGCCTTTGGTACAGCCCCGTGGCTTCCTCCTTTAGACCAGACATGTGCTTCCTGGTCATCATCAACCTCACCATTCTCTGCCTTGCTCATACGGGGTCCTCACATAATGACATTGCCTGCCTGACTCTTGTAGGTGTTTGGCCTTGTGATCTGTGTTCTTCAGCTTCCCTGGGGAATGGCTGAGCTCAGCTTGCCTGCAGTACCCCCACAGATAGAGAAATGCTCTCCTCTAGGTCAGCCTATGGCCTTCAAATGCCACCATTACTTTTCCCAGTCCCATCTCTTGGGGTCA
This sequence comes from Canis lupus familiaris, assembly GCF_011100685.1. Taxonomy (NCBI): domain Eukaryota; kingdom Metazoa; phylum Chordata; class Mammalia; order Carnivora; family Canidae; genus Canis; species Canis lupus. Next base: position 51,690,744 of record NC_049225.1, read on the forward strand.
CGCAGAATACACTGCCTGGCTCTTGCATATGACAGTTCTTTTGACATCCAATGTTAGACATGTCACCATTGTTTCAATGTCCTCTTGATGATAAGCACTAACTATCAATTGTTTGGTGAATGATGTTAATAAAGTTATGACTGACTGTTAAATGACAACAGATGAAGTAGATCTGGGTCAGCTAAGGGAAATCAGAAGGTCAGAATTTTATGGGCATTCTAGAAATTGTTAGCTCAGGGATGACAGACAGCTTCACGTGCTCATTGATGAATGTAAAGAGGCTGCTTGGAGCATGGTGTTGGTTCTCCCACACATCTGGGCTCACTGGGAAAGGATTCTGGGATGGATTAGTAATGGATGCCAGGAAGAGGAATAAGGGGATGGTGGAAGGATGTCAGTCACTTGTCATCTCTGATTTTACCCAACTTCAAAGGCCCAGAGAAGCCCCAGAAAGGTAGAGTATGGTGTTGCATGGGATTTAGAATTCCTGATTTCCATTCTTGAATTTTCTTCCTTCTGACCCATCTGCTTCACTGCTGTTGGTGTCTTCCATGGCAATTCAGAGGCCAATAAAATGCTCACCAAGACCACAGTGGGGTTTTTCTTGGTGTTGTTCCCTTATTTTCTTACCTATTGGCTATCTCATTACTTCTTCCAAAGGCTGCTTTAGATATTAATCTGCCTATGCATCTCTTTCCCTAGTTAAATAAACAATCAGAATCATCTGGCTTCTTCCGCTGCCATTCTTTTTGGAAAAGCACAATAATCAGTCTCTAATGAGCTTGTGACTCTGAACTGAGGTATAATAATTTCGGTGACTCTGCAGCTTCCGTTGATGGAAATATATTTATTTTAGAAGCTGATGACCGGTGGGAAAAGACTATTATTCTAAATATCATGATGAGGTCATGGGAGCTGATGGAGGGCTTGGGGAGAGGGGGAGGAGATGGGAGAGATCCAGTGAAAATTAGAATTGCATATGAATGAAAATAGAATGCTTTCTATTCTGAGCAAGAGGTCCTGGTTTTGTGATTCTTTAGGGGGTGTTGAAGCGAAATGTGCATAGATGGGAGAAGTTTCTCGAGGCTGGTTCAGCCCTTTGTCTAGGGCTCCATTAGGTGACAGCCCTCATGGTAGCTGAGGTCAGCTTGAGGTTCCAGGATGGAATACTTATTCGAGTGGAGAAGGAGATGGTCAGTGGTCATGTTTCACATCTTTATAGGATCTTAGACTTGTTCCTGTACTGAAATTTTACTTTCTATTATATAAAAACTAGATAGCAAAAAATGTACTAATAAACAGAAGTACATAGTCACTCATAACACCATACCTCAGTCGTTACCACTAAGCATATATACACACACACCTATATATATATACAGTATGTATACACACATATTATACACACATACACACATATACACATATACACGTATCTATTTTGTATGATGAGGATTTAGTAGACAGTCTGCTTTAATCTAATTTTTTTACTGTACAGTATGTTGTGATCATCTTCCTTGGTCAATAAATATAGATCTGTGATGTTATATTGTACATTCATTGATTGCCTTCCAAACAACTATTCCTTCCCTCTCATTCTTTTTTTTTTTTTTTTAAGATTTTAAATATTTATTCATGAGAGACAGAAGCAGAGGGAGAAGCAGGCTCCTGCAGGAAGCCCAATGTGGGACTCGATTCCTGGACCTTGGGATCATGCCCTGAGCTAAAGGCAGATGCTTAACTGCTGAGCCACGCAGGTGTCCCCCTACCCTCTCATTCTTAACAGAGTGTAGAATTTCCAAGTCAAGTGGTTTAGGTGAGTCACCTACCTTAAGCTCCAGAATGGACATTGATTAGGTTGTGCCAATCAGCTTATCTTGTTGTGTGCAGGCCTTGGCAATTGGTTCAGAGATGGGCACTTGACCCCATTTGGACATTTGCTGAGGACTTATGAGATAGAAAGTTTTTTTCTTTTTCATGGAAGCTTCTGGGAGGGATGTTTTCTTTTATCTCTGTTGGTGTAACATAAGAAGGTAGGACTAGAAGTCCAGTGGTCATTATTACTAATAGGAGGGGTGCTAGCTGACACTGAATTGTACAGAATAGAGTTGAGAGTATGGCAAGAAACATAAATCAGAACCCAGACTCCATTAGGAACCTCTAGACCAAACCATGCCCAAGACTCATGCCACTTCTCAACTTTTCAGTTAAATGAGTCAATAATTCAAGCTCGTTTGAGTCATATTACTGACAACCCAAAGCATCCCAAATAATGCATTCATAAAAAAATTTATAGTACACTATTACATGGATGTGTTCACAGGATTTTCATGCTTATTACCCAATTTGATTTTTAAGCAGTCTTATGAAGTCAACAAGTATCTATTTGGTAAGTATAGAACTGAGGCCCAGAGGGAACAACTGACCTATCTAAGGTCACACAGTCAGTTAGTGGCAGAAGCAGGCTTCCTGACTTCTTGAGTAGAGTCTTTAATAATCAATTATACCTAAGGCAGAAAGATTATGGACCAATGAATAAATAATTCTAAAGGATGGGACTGGATTGTTAGGCTGACAATTAAAATGTAAAACTGAATCCATTGCAGCCTGGATTGGAAACCTACGGATGTAAGGTATGAAACCGTTCAGTGATTAAAGCAGTGGTTCTCAAACTTCAGGCTAGGGACCCCTGGAGATTTCTGAGATATTTTCAAGAGATCTGTGAGGTCAAAACTATTTTCAAGATAATGTTAAAATGATATTTTCCCTTCCATTCTCATTCTCTCATAAGTGTAGAGTGTGGTTTTCTAGAGTCTGCATGACATGTGACATGCAGCAGACTAAAAGCAGAAGGAAATATGAGAATCCAGCTGTCATCCATTAGGCCAGACAATTAAAGAGATTTGCAGAAATGTCAAACAATGTCACTCTTCTTGCTAACTTTTTTGTTGCTGTTTGGAAAATACAGTTTTTTTTTTAGAAAATGTGTTACTTATATTAACGTGTAATGTGTTTGTTATTTTTGAAAATGAGTTTATTTATTTATTTTTTAAGTTTTTTATTTATTTATGATAGTCACAGAGAGAGAGAGAGGCAGAGACACAGGCAGAGGGAGAAGCAGGCTCCATGCACCGGGAGCCCGACGTGGGATTCGATCTCGGGTCTCCAGGATCACGCCCTGGGCCAAAGGCAGGCGCCAAACCGCTGCGTCACCCAGGGATCCCCTGAAAATGAGTTTATTAATAAATAATTTAGTATTTGTAGATTTCATTTGGTATACAACACCTATGGACAGACATACCCTACATAGACAAAAGCCATGTGGGTCCTCAATATATTTTTAAGGATGTATTTATTTATTTTAGAGAGAGAGAGAGAGTGAGTGTGGGGGTGGGTAGAAGGAGAGAGAGTCTTCAGCAGACTCTTTGCTGGGCATGGAGTCCGACATGGGGCTTGGTCCCAAAACCCTGAAATTAGGACCCAAGATGAAGCCAAGAGTTGGTTGCTCAACCGACTGTGTCACCCAGATGCCCCAAGTCCTCAACATTTTTAAGAGTGTAAAGAACCACTGCTCTAATCTCTAACTTTATGAGGACATAAGGTTTGAGGGCTATTGGCTTAAAGGACAAATATAATCTCAATTAAACTTCTTTCAGAAGACTCATTCAGGCAAATCTAGCATCCTTGGCTTCTGACACCAGACTCCAGGCACAAAATACAATGTGAACTGGAGATTTTACCACTGATGGTGAACAGGATTGTTATGGCTTAAACCAACTTGTACAACTTTGCTAAAAGTTCCCTTTGGGATCAAAATGAATTTGATTTGTCTACTTTAATCAAGTCCATCAGAAATTGACTAGCTCTGTTCATTACTTTGTACACACATAAAGTCACTAGAGCTCTGTGTATTGAGAGGCGTCTCTTACAATGATACGGCACCTATTAGTCAGGGTTTCTATTAGCAAGCAACAGAATCTGGCTCTGGATAATTGGGCAGAGAAGTTGTTTATCAAGAGGATATTAAGAGGTCTTGGGGGGCAGCCTGGGTGGCTCAGAGGTTTGGTGCCGTCTTCAGCCCAGGGCTGGATCCTGGAGTCCCAGGATTGAGTCCCACGTCAGGCTCCCTGCATGGAGCCTGCTTCTCCCTCTGCCTGTGTCTCTGCCTCTCTCTCTCTCATGAATAATAATAATAATAATAAATAAAATCTTTAAAAAAAAAAGAGGTCTCAGAATTTTTAGGAGGAGTAGACAGTTTTGAGGCTAAGCTTCCAGGAGCAATGAATATAACACTCTATAGAGCTGTAATGATGAGAACCACTGCACCTGCTATTGTCACATCAAGCACTTGAAGGAACTGCTACCACCACCGTGGCACATCTCAACCATATAAACACCGTCACCCAGGGCACTGAGGGGGGCACCTGATGGGATGAGCACTGGCTGTTATGCTTATATTTTGGCAAATAGAACTCCAATAAAAAATATATACAAAAAATAAAATTAAATAAAAAAAATAAACACTGTCATCCTAAAAGACCCATTCTTGCCAGAAAAATAGATCTCCTGGAAAGTCTCTTTCCCTGATTTGGTCTCTTCAGAATGGAAGTTTATAGGACTGTGTCTGATTGGCAGAGTCCGAGACATGTGCCTTTATCCATGCTGCAAGAAAGGCTGGAATTTGATTTGATTTTTCTTGGTTTTACCTTGCAGAAATGGGATGCATAGGGCTGAAATGATCCCAAACATAGCAAGGGCATTTAATAGGAGCTGAGATGTTGGTAAACGTGACTGATGCCTGTAACACGTGGCTTAAAAAGTCACAGAGTCATGGCTATGCAGTGAACTCCAGGGTTCATTGTCTAACCCTGTTGCCACCAGCAGCCATAAGACCTCAGGCAAGTCATTCTCGAAGTCTTGGTGGTCTCACCTGCCTCCCTGGGTAGATATGAAGATTCAGCAAATATCCTGGATGCAATAACATGTAATATAATATTGTGTGCACCTAGTTGACACCCAATAAATGATAACCAGTAATATTACCAATCTCTGCCACTGACACACTTTTTCCTAGAGGGGCAAGGGGAGGTTGAGGCACAAAGAGGCCAAGGGACTTGCATAAAATTTGAGCAAGAACAAACATGAGGATGTGCTTCTGAACCCACTGGATCCAGATCCAGCTCCTGTCCCAGTTCCTGAGCCCCATCACCTCTGTGTGCGATCAAACAGGAGGCAGAAGTAATAAAGGTCTCACATTGACTGGTTATTTTGAGGTGGGAAGGTTTAAAGTAAGTTTGACTTATCTCCCTTATTCTTTCCTGTGTTGGAAAATTTGCTAATGAGTACATAGTATTAAAAATAAATCTTAAACAGCAGTATAGCTGTTTTTATTCTGGGAAACAAAGATCTATCTCACTCCGGGTTCCCCTCAAAGCTGATACTGAGATAAAGATTTGGGAATGGGTGGTAAATGTTGGAGCTGATCAAAGTCCAAGTCTTGGTTTTCTAATGAACTAGAAGTGTTAATGGGCATTTCCCAAGTGTGAATCAGTGATCAAGAGTGTGTTGCCAGGCATTACCCAAATAATGGTGAAATGAGTCTGGGAGATACTGGGAGAAAAGGGCCTTTTTTTTTTTTTCTATTAACTGCAGGACTTCTCAGGGTCTTTGCCCTGGTAATATACATTGAGAATCTCTGAGAGGGACTCATAGTACCATTCCCCATTGCTATCCTACGATGACTTTGTAGGCCAGTACTCTTGTCAGCATTTTGGGAAACATTAGATGATCTCTAAGGTCACTTCAATGTGTAAAGTTAGTGATTTCTGTGATCTCATTTAATCTTTTCCCCAAGTCTGTAGGGTGAGGAGCCACATTCAAAATCACGGGTCAAAACCAAGAAGCCAATTATGCACAGAAATGGGACTCAAAGCCAGATTTTTTTGAGCCATTTTTTAAAATAAATTTATTTTTTATTGGTGTTCAATTTACCAACATACAGAATAACACCCAGTGCTCATCCCGTCAAATGTCCCCCTCAGTGCCCGTCACCCACTCACTCCCACCCCCCGCCCTCCTCCCCTTCCACCACCCCTAGTTCGTTTCCCAGAGTTAGGAGTCTTTATGTTCTGTCTCTCTTTCTGATATTTCCCACACATTTCTTCTCCCTTCCCTTATATTCCCTTTCACTATTATTTATATTCCCCAAATGTTTAACCTACTGGATACACAGAGTGAAGAGGGCAGGCATTATGGTTGAATCATTGTCTTTGCAAAAGATATTAACCCTCAGGGCCTCAGAATGTGACCTTATTGGAAATAGGGCCTTTATAGAAGTAACCAAGTAAAAATGAGGTTCTTAGTGGAGCCCCAATCCAAAATGACTTGTGTCCTCATAAGAAGGGGAAATTTGGACACAGATGCTCATAGATGGAAGATGGTGTGAAGACACTGAGAGAATGCCAGGTGAAGGAAGTGGTGGAGTTTGAAGGTATGATGCCACAAGCTAAGGAATATCTGGGGCTATGAGAAACTGAAAGGGGACAGTGGGGAGGACCTTTTCCTATAGGTTTCAAAGGGAATGTGGCCTTGCTGCCACCTTGATTTTGGACTTCTGGAATCCAGAGCTGTGAAACAATAAACCCCTATTTCTCTATGTCACCCAATGTGTGATACTTGGTTGCAACAGTTCTAGGATCTACTGTAGCAGATGTGACAAGAGCCCTGGAATGTTGCTTCCCTGACTCCTTTACAGTCAGACCCCAGTCTGATCTAGGAACACAGCAGTACGCAGCCAGCTTGTGGGGAAAGCTATTGGCCTCAGCCCTGGGGAGACAGTGCTTTTGTTTAATAGCTAAGAACAAGGAGAGTTTCCATGCTTCCCTTGGACCCCCTCTCTCTCTTCCCTTGTCTTCTCACTTGGCAGCAAACAAGAGAACTTGGATGCTTGTAAACCTTTATAAACAAACAAAGCCCCTTGAATGTTCAACTTCCAATGTGGCTGGACAGGGCCGTTTCCTTGTGCCGGGCTGCCGGGCCATGGAATGTGACCTCTCTCTGTGGGAAGAGCCAAGGGCAAGTTTTGCCAGAGGAGTTGGCAGGTACAGAGCTGCTCCCAGTACAGACACCTGTTGCTTGAGTGTATTTGTGGAGACCTCCTGGGGGCTGACTGCCCGACTAGGCAGGGCTCATACCTCATTTCTGCATCATCCTAAGATCTTCTGCTTATGTGCCCATCACAAGTTACTGAAGGGTTAGGGACCTGGGAACTGATCTGATCCCCTCACCAATTCTATTAAATAGGCAGGACATCCCCATTTTACAGATGAATAAACTGAGGCCCAGACGGATGAAGGGACTCTTCCCAGGGTCATAGAGTTAGTTCACGGCAGAGGTGAGGCTCTCCTGGAAAAGGAGCCATACGTGGGAAGAGCTGGATGTTTACCCAAGAAAATATAGGTGCAAGGCCATGGGTACTTGGCAGGCAGAGAAAAGAGCAACTGCCCAAGGGAAACATTGAGAAATGGGAAGCGGGGCGCCAAGAGCCTCAGCTTTGGAATCAGAACCAGGTTTGAATTTAGGTTCTGCCAAATTTGAGCTAAGGGACTGGGCCAGTTGCTCTCTGTGCCTCAGTTTATTTCAGAAGTGAACAAAAGAGTTCTACGTACTTCATTAGGCTGTTCTGACCACTGGATGACAGGAAACAAGTGTTTAACTTGGCGTCCGCTCTGTGGGAACCGCTCAATAAATCACAGGTACGAGTGCGGCGGCGGCCAGGAGGGGTCCTTGGCAGCTCTGTGCCAGCTGGGGAGCGACAGGGGACCTCAGCCCGCTGAGGCCACTTCTGCAGCTTACTCTGAGGGCCTGGAACAAAGCAAAACCAAACCTGGTCTGAAGTTTCCAAAGCGCTCTCAAGTGCTGCCAAGGCTGGATCTGTTTTCTGAGCCACACTGAGGCAGCTTCAACTCCCACTGCCTTCAGAGGCCAGACACTGTGACCCTTTGGGGGCGAGACGCCATCCTGAGCAATGCAGCAACTGTTGGACCGTGCCTCTTTCCCGGCTCCCACCCCTGTGCCCCTCACTGTGAGCTGCTCCAAAGGGCGGCCAAGAACCAGGGTGCAGACAAAATGCAGGGTGAGGAGGTCTGCTCTGTTGTAGGTGATTAACCACGGAGCCCCTCAGGTATTGAATAAGTCCTTGGGCTGTTCACTCTTCTCCCGTAGAAATGTCTGTTCCCTGCCAGTCCCCCAGCACAGATCTCACAGGGACACTTCCCTGCTCTCAGAGTCTTCCATGGCTCCCTACTATCTCTACCTTATCAGGTGAAGTCAGAATTCCTTAGCTTGGCATTCAAGGTCCTTGAGGGTCTGGCCTCAGGGTTCCTCTGCAGCCTGTCCCTTGTGGGGTCTCACGTGGACCCACAACAGGTCCACCCTGGACTTGCAGTTCCTCAAAGGCACCCGGGCATTCTACTCCACTGTGTCTTTGCTTGGTCCGTGGGAAAGATCCATGTAGGAGGCAGAGTGGATTTGTTGAATCAAACCACACTTTATTTTCCTCTCTGGTCGTCTTTAAAAAAAAAAAAAAACAATAAAAATAAAGACATAGGCAAAAGTGGCTATAAAAAATCTGCCTTAAACAACAGGGATGGCTGACACACATTCCTGACAGTCTCATGTCCATCCAGCCTGGATTGCAGGAGGCTTGTCTCAGAAGGAGAAGGAACAACTTAGAGCGATGGTCCTGCCCTCTGTCTGGGGGCCAGTAACCCTAGACTGGAATAACCCACCCTCCACTGGGCTCCGTCACAGGGTGTGTCAGGAGCCTTCCCTCACACACATCTCCCACTCCACATTAATCACTCAAGCGGGGAGCAAGGTTCTATGGAAGAAGCCTGGGAACGCCCATGATTACAGACGGAGAACAACATTTAGCAAGAAGGAGCTTGTCTTTTCTTTGTAGGGGGCCAAGTCGTGTTGGCCCTGGTTTGGTGGCTAAAACCATTTTGGATGTAGGCTTCTTAGGTTGGGATAAACCTGTTAGCCCCAGTAACCTTATGGTGTTAGTTATAGTAAGGTCTCTATCACTTCTCATCCTGGGAGCATTTTTGCCAGTCCTGGCCCTGGAATATTTGGCATTGTGCAATGTCTGCAGATGACTTGGGGTGCTCTTCCCCAGATCATAACATGGTGTCACCCCTGGGAAATCTTCCCTATCTCATAGTCACTGTCTATGATGAGCATTTCATTTACTGGCCTTCATAGCACTAAAAATATCTGAAACTATTTTACGTATTTGTGTACTTGTCTATGTCCCTTACTGGGAAGTAAGCATCCTGAAAGCAGGACTCCCATCTGTCTTGTTAGGCCCCGTATCCCAGTGCCCGGAGGCATCCTTAGTGGATGAAGCCTGTGTTCCCTCCTGTTTACCCTCAACCTATTCATCCTTCACTACCTGTTTAAATTTTACTTCCTTAGGCCTATGTAACTCCTCCCTTTTTGGACTCCTCCTAGCATTTTATAAACCTGATCGACTTTTGTCTACTCTGTCCTGCATTTGGATTCTGTGGGCACTCTTTGTTAAACCTTCTACCCCACTGTATTCTCCTTGAGGACAAGGACTGGGCTTTACTCCTTGTTGTCTCTCCTGGTTTCTTCCTGCAGTTCACACTGCATGGAGTTGCCTAGATATCTGTCAGTGTCTGCCTGTTGCATTCAATTCCACTTTGATTGCCACCCCAGCAGGGACAGGGAGTTTCCTTCTTCTTGGCCATCTTCAGGATAGAGATCTAGTCTTTAGCAAACTAGATTTCACACCTAGTGAATTCTCAAGCAGATAAGTGATTGTTAAGGCAAGAGGTTGTTGAGTCAGGCTATTGGTTGAGCTCGTTTCAGCAGAACCAGAGAAATTATGAAAGGATAAGTAGAGCACCACAAAAGTTGCAAAATTCCATGCTATTAGTGAAATGTGGTTTCCGATCTTCACTCAATTGCTCTTCTAAGCTGGCCTGAACAATGTTCTAATATTCTCTCTCTCTCTCTCTCTCTTTTTTTTTTTACTAGAATAATTCCATGTAAGAATAGTAAGCATTACATTCAAGAGAGCTAGAACTGGAAGGGACCTTCAAGATAATCCAGCCCGATGCTCCTTAATAAAAGCCAAGGAATGTGAAGCTCTGGGAGGAGTTGTATCCAACATCACACAGAAGTCAGGCACCAATGTAGAATAGCCAGGCAGGCCTCCTGGCCCTTGGTTAGTGCTATTTTCATTGCTAGGTGAATCCCTTGGTCCCAGCAGGTCTCCTTATGTTGTTACACAATGTTTCTTCCCACAAACTGCAGGTTCCAATCCTTTACATGCCCTGGCTAGTGCACTGGGGTCCTGCTGCCATGGCCTACTTTCAAAGATATCTGGAAATCTCCTTCTCCTCCCCCCACCACCTTCCTGTCCCAGTCTCCCAACCTGGTCAGTCACTGGTGCCAGGAATTGCACCATCAGAGACAAGCTACTCTATGTCTGGACATAATCTGTCTTTAGACCAAAGATTGCAACCTTGAATGCCTATGGGCTCTTAGCAGGTAGTATAAATGGTGAGTCTGCACAGGCGGGGCTATAGAGGGCTGGGGAGTACAGGCCATGTCCAATAACTCTGCCCCAGCCAGAGGGACTGGATCTTTTCTGTTTTCAGGAGAAATTAGAAATGTGAATTTTTTTTCACTTAAACTCTTCTGAATTTTAAGCATTGTCAACAACAACAACAACAACAACAACATAACTGAAGGATGATCTGGCCAAAAACCAAACAAGTAAAAGCTCTCCCTCTCTAGCTGGATTTGATCTTTTACACAGGAGTATGTGGTGATCCATAGTTCTTTCCAATGGGTGGGGATGAGGGAGATCAAGGAAATAAAATGTTTCCTCCAGGAACTGCATGGAAGGCAAGCTTGGGTGGCAAGTCCAGAGCTTAGAGGGGGGTGACATGAATGAGGCACATGGGGTGCAAACATTAAGGGGGGCTCACTCTCAGGGCCGACCTGGACTTGCATGACTTGAGGAGCCAGCCTCTCCAAGTACCGGGAATGGTGGGGGGTGGAGGGAGGGGGGTGTGCAGGGGAAGAAGAAGAACCAAATACATGCCAGAAGAACCGTATCTACAGGTCAGGCTGAGGGGGCTGAGGGGAGAAAACCCCAAGAAGCGGAGTGAAGGCCGCAGAAGGCTGGTTTTGCAGGCCATGTGATTCTGCTCTGCCCTCCTTGCCACAGAGGGGGCCAGGCCGAGTATGTCCTGTGCTCCTGGCACCACTGTTCACTTCCCTGATGTCGCCACACCCGCTGGAAGCCTTGACTCAGTCTTGCCCCAAGTGACCTCAGTGGAAAGTGTGAGAAAGCAAGGAGTAGCAGTTGTTTTTAATCCCCAAACCAAGCAAGGAAAACGGTTCTCAATGCTGTGCCTGGCTGAAGGGCCTCAGTCTCCTGGGCTGTCCCAGAGCCCTGGAGCTGCTGGGGACCCTTTGTGGTGGCAGGGCAGGGGGCATCAGCTCACCCAGAGGCCCCAGGAGCTTGGCATGAGCCTCTGCCTTCTGTGAGCTCCTGGGGGAGCAGGGTAAACTTGCTGCCCTTGAGGTGCTGTCCTAGTTAATTGTGAGAGGGAAAGGCTAGGCCTTTGCAGGACATGGCCTCCCTGCCTCCTGAGTGGAGCTTAGCAGGAATCTGGAGGAGCAAGGCTCTTGAGTAGCTCCTCCTGCTGCCTGTTTGGCTCCCCAGCCAAATGCCTGCGGTTTCAGTCCAGTGTTGGGGACAGCTGGGTTTGTTTTGGTGTTCTAACGGGGGCGGGGGGGGGGGGGGGGCGGGGACGTGGTTTTAACATTGAAAAAATAAATTGTTTTAAGAGAGAGAGAGAGAGAAGGCTTCCAGCAGGAGCCCTTGAAGGCTCTAACCCTGCCTGCTCCCTCACAATGTCAAGGAATCAACGCCTGACGGGAGCCAGCAGTTAGCAAGCAGCCCCAGGGAAATGAATAAGCCATAGCTCAGGAGTGAAACCAATTCTCCTCAAGATGTTGGGAGGGTCCACAGAGTCTCTGGGCCCCCTCATTACGTGGATCCCTCCTTCCGGCTACTTGCTGTTTTTAATACCTGCTGCAGGTATCTTTGGAGATACCTCCAAGTCCTGTGGGGGCTGCTTGAGGGAGGCAGCAAGGAGGAGGGACTCTGAGGTGTGGGGGAGATATGACAGCTGTCTGCAAATGTTGGATGTTGGTGAAGCTGTCATTTGGAAATGGGGAAAAAGAGACTTCTCTGGGACCCCACACTGCATAAGCTAAAGGACCAGAGGTAGAGCTAAAGAAGATACATTTTCCTGTTCATATAAGCAAAACAACAACAGACCCGATTATTTTTTTTAAACAATCAGGGATGTCTGCTGATTGTTGTGTCTGGTCTCAGTCACCTCCTAGGAGAAGGCTGCCACGAAAGACTCCTACTGGCCCCCATCTAACATCAATCCTCTGCCCAGTTATTCTGTGTGTTCCCTTCAAGTTATTTATCAAAGTTGATAAATAACACATTTATTGTCTGCTTACTTGTTTACTTTCTGCCTACCAGTCTAGACAATAAGCTTCATGGGGGCAGAGACCTTTGTGCCCTGTTCATCCTAGCACAGGGCCTGGCACATAGTAAGAACTCAAAACACTCAAAACACTCATCATCCGGACAAATGAAGAATTAATTAATAATACTTCAGAAGGAAATGAATTCCCTACCACTGGAAGGATTTTTTTTTTAAAGATAGTATTTATTTATTCATGAGAGACACAGAGAGAAATGCAGAGACATAGGTGGAGAGAGAAGCAGGCTCCTCGCAGGGAGCTGGATGTGGGACTCCATCCCAAGATTCCGCGATCATGCCCTGAGCCGAAGGCAGACACTCAACCACTGAGCCACCCAGGTGTTCCCCACTGGAAGGATTTAAGCAGAGGCGGATGTCCAATAGTCAGGGATGCTAGTAAACCCTTCGTCCTCCTCCCTGCCTTGGTTCAAGTTATGCTAGCTGCTGTGACCAACAGACTCAAACTATATAATGGCTCAATCATGAGTTATTTTTGCTTATGTCACATCTCAGTTGGGTGTTTCTGATGAAAAGTTAGCTTTTCTCTAGAAAGTGGTTCAGAGACTCGGGCCCTTTTTATTTTGTGATTTCATCATCTTCAATATGTCGCTTTTTAGGTCACCAAACTCAACGGCATCAAGTAGTTGGAAGGGGAAGAGGTGACTATAGGCTGTGCCTGGAAGGACACATGCCTTCCGTTCATACTCCATGGGGGGAACGCTATCCTATCTAATTGCAAGGTTTGGGTCACGGTCCAGGACAGAGAGGAGCTGAGTTTGGTCCACAATCTGTCATGCTGAACCATGCCTGCCCTGGGCCGGAGACGGGAGCAAGTGGCTTCTGGGAGCCTCTCTCATTCCCAGCCTTGTGTTGCACCAATTTAGCACATAAGGGGAAGTCAGGTACTTGTCACCTCTCTTTCTTTTCTAGATTTCTAATTCTTCTTTCTTTTTTTTCTTTCCAAGCTTTTATTTAAATTCCAGCTAGCTAACACACAGCATAATATTAGTCTCCAACATATAATTCAGCGATTCAGTGATTCCGTACATCACCTGGTGATCCTCACAAGTGCCTTCCTCAATCCCCATTGCCTACTCCACCACCCCCCTTCCCTCTGGTAGCCATCAGCTTGTTCTCTAGAGTTAAGAGTCTGCTTTATGGTTTGCTTCTCTTTATTCCTCTCATGTTCATCTGCTTTTTTTTCTTAAATTCTGCATATGAGTGAAATCATGTGGTATTTGTCACTCTGTGACTTAATTCACTTAGCTTTATACCCTCTAGCTCCATCCACGTTGTTGTGATCTGATTCTTTTTGCTTTTGCTCAAGAATTCCCTTGGGCATTTCTGCTGTGTCATCATGCACAGTGAGAACATTTGCATGGGCAATCACAAAAATACCCATGTCAGACAGAGCTGTGCAGGAACCCTGGCTTCATCGCTCCCTGGATATGTGGCAAGTGATCTGACCTCCCTGTCCCTTTACTTTCTCCTCTGGAAAATAAGGACAACAACAACAGTAATATCTACTGGGTAATGTTGTGAGGTTTAGAAGAGCAGAGGTGTACCATTTATGGGGCATTTACTCCAGGTCATTGTCCTGTGGGCCTTATTTTCATCATCTTTTTAAAGTTTTCACAGCAACTCTATGAAGTAGATACTATTATTAGCCCTAGTTTTATAGAAGAGAGCACAGAATCACCGAGAGAGAAAGCAGCTTGCCTGAAGTCATGCTGCTAATACACGGAGAGTGAGGATTAAACAAAGTCATCCAGCTCTAGAGTCCACCAGGTATGTAAAAGAGGACAGTAGTCATGGGTACCAGGAGGCAGATTTTTTTGTGGTTACGATTTCTTCCAGAGCCTGAGCCAGTTCTAGGCTTCCTTATAATATTAGTCATGATTTGCAAAACATTTCACAGTTCATAACGTGCCTTTATGGCTCCTAGCTTAATACTTCTTCACAATGACTGTGAGGTACCTTCGCTGTGGTATTCCTTTTACTGAGGATTAAAAATGAGCCTCAGAAAGTATGAGTCACCAGCCCAAGGTCACATAGCCAGAGACTGCTGGCGTTGGTTCTCAAACTCTGACAAACTCTTCTGACAAGGCCGTTGTGCTGGTTAAATTCAAGTTAATATTTGTTAAACACTTAGAATGGTGCCTGGCGCATAGTAAGCATGAGGTAAGTGCTCATTAAGTAAATAAATTGAATAAATATTACACTCCACTGACCTCTTCAACAAATAATTCTCTAGCACCTGCTACCATTTGGGAAGTTAGAAGGGGTCGTAGCTGTGTGGCTGGGGCTCTTTCCTCATCCCCCAGAACCCTTGAGCCAGTGTCCTTAGGTTGCCTCTTGGCTGGGCTGCTCTGTTCACCTTCTCCCCTCACTCTGGTCTGTTCTTCTGGCAGCTGCCTACCATCTGGGCCTGTCCCCACATTTAAAACATTTTTGGCGGGATGCCTGGGTACAGTGGTTGAGCATCTGTCTTCAGCCCAGGTCGTGATCCCAGGGTTCTGGGATCGAGTCCCACATCGGGCTCTCTGCATGGAGCCTGCTTCTCCCTCTGCCTGTGTCTCTGCCTCTCCTTCTCTCTCTCTCTCTCTCTCTGTGTCTCTCATGAATAAATAAATAAAATCTTTTTAAAAAATTGTTTTTGGCTTCTCATTGTTCCTGCTTGCTATAGCCTGATGGACTCGTCTTCTGGAAATGTGTGGTTAGAGAGCAGTGGTCTAATGAGTCACAGTATCCTCTCAGATAGGGTATTTACTAAATGGGGGCTCCAATTAACCCTAAGGAATAATGAGTGTCAGGATTTCAGCCCTCTGCACAGGTCAATGTGGGAGACACTTTTGGATGAAAGGGCCTGAAATCACACCACAAACACTTGTGAAGGAAGGCCAAGCCCGCTCAGGGTTTACCCGAGAAGGCCCTTCTAACTGGGGGATTGAGATGCTTCCTTTTTCGCTCTGCACACTCTCTCAAAGCTCTTCCTTAAATTGCTTGAGCAAATTCCTAACATTCCTTGTCAAATTGGGCTCCAAATGACTTCTAACTCATGTTTTTAGTGGAAAAGACCCAGAAATTCCCAAACAATGAGAAAATAAAGTGGAGAAACTTGTATACACTTATTCAACAAGTTTTATTGAGTCCCTATTATATATTAGGTACTCTTTTAGGCACTGAAGGGGCAAGATGAGCAAGTGAACCATGGCCTCTCAAGGGCTTTGAGGTGGCCTGTAAAATGTGGTTCTGCCTTTCAAACCCAAAGTGGAAGCCATGCCGAGGGATCCCATAAGTCTCTTGGGCTTTAAGATCTATGATCTTATGACATGACAACCTTCTTTTGTAGTAGTTCAAAGAACTCCTTGCTACAAGTAAAGACATCATGAAAATGGCATGTGCCTGAGACTTCCAACCATACCCTGGTATCTATCTCTCTTTTTCTGTAGTAGTAGAACCCTTAGCTTGGCATTAGCTGTAACCCTTGAGTTATAGCTGGGCATTTGGCTACAGAGAGTAAAGATTCTATTTTCCATCTTCTCTACAGCTCAGAGTGGCCACATGGTTAAATTCCAACCAATGAGATGTGAGCAGAAACGTGGGCAATTTCTGGTTATGCTCCTAGGGGAAAGGTTGTTCTCTATCCTCATTTCTTCTTACTACATGGAGAAGGATGTGGTAATGAGCCTTCATGGGCCATGGGAATGGAAGGCACTCCTCCCCTAGTGATAGTGGAACAACACGTAGCTCTGTGTTTCAGCTAGTGGTATTTGGGGGGCCTCCCAATAGCACCTGAGTAGCTCTATCAGTTCGTGAGAAAGTGGAGTCTTCTGTCAATTTTTGCTTCATGTGTTTTGAAGTTTTTTTTTTAATTTTTATTTATTTATGATAGTCACAGAGAGAGAGAGAGAGAGAGAGAGAGAGAGGCAGAGACATAGGCAGAGGGAGAAGCAGGCTCCATGCACCGGGAGCCCGACGTGGGATTCGATCCTGGGTCTCCAGGATCGCGCCCTGGGCCAAAGGCAGGCGCTAAACCTCTGCGCCACCCAGGGATCCCTGTTTTGAAGTTTTTAAGTAAACATTTATATGTTTAAAATTACCATATCTTCTTGATGACTTGACCCTTTGTTGATTTGAAATGCCCCTACTTAGCTCTCATATTGTTTTTTTTTTAAATAAAGATTTTATTTATTTATTTGACAGAGAAAGAGAACAAGCAGGTGGCGGGGCAGAAGGAGAGGGAGAAGCAGACTCCCTGCAGCAGGAAGCCTGACATGGGGCTTGATCCCAGGACCCTGGGATCATGACCTGAGCTGAAGGCAGATGCTTAGTGACTGAGCCACCCAGGCATCCCTAGTATTATATTTATGATTCAAAATATGTTGTAATTTTGAATTACATCCTGGATATAACCAGTGTTACACTGTGAAGATTCTGGATTCTGTTATATTCCTTGAATGTTGATATTTCTGTTACAGCTGTCAATTAACTTGGTTAAACTCAAACTGCAGATTCTTGCCTGTGATCTTGGTTTGGTTTTAGCCTCAAGATGCTATGCATCTGCTGAGTACATGCATGGTGCAGGGATTAGCCAGATACCTGGGCAGAGTTTTTACACCAAATTTGGGAGCACTTCTCTGATCCTCTCTTTTCTACTTTTTTTCCCCCTCATTACCAGCTGCTCTTGCCGAGTCTCTGTCCTCTGTTTATTCAGGCTAAAAAGATTGTGGGTTTTCTCTGGAGTTTTAGCAGCTTCATAGTGCATCACTACTGTGGTCTCATCTAAGGCTAAAGCTAGAGAAGTGGATATTCTGTGCTGGCCCCTTCTTCCAAGTTTTGATCTTCCTCTAAAATATGCCTGCTTTTGTTTCACCTACTGATAGTGGTTTTTACATGTGTTTAAAGTTGTTTATAGTTGTTATTTGCAGGATGGCCAGTCTGCTAGGAGTTTAATTTGCCATACTAGAAATGGAATTCTGAAGGCATTAACTTTTTTCTTAGCTCTTAAAAAATATTTTAAAAAAATCTGAGTGTAGTTGACATACAATGTTACAGTTTCAGGTGTACAACTTAGTGATTAAATTCTCTACACATTATGCTATGCTCACCCCAAGCGTGGCTACCATCTGTCACCATACAACTTTATTACAATACCATTCACTATTTTCCCAATGTTGTGCCTTTTATCCTTGTGACTTATTCATTCTGTAACCAGAAGCCTGTATTAATCTACAGGATATATATATATATATATATATATATATATATATATATATATAAACTGTATGAAGGAATATAAAACTCCTGGACTTATGTTATGGGACATCAACTTAATGGCATATTGTGCAGACATTAAAAACAATTAAGACAGAGAGAGTAGCAGCCAAAAAACATTGGTGAAAAAAAAACAATTAGTGAAATTTGCATGATGTTAAACCATATCTCCACTTTGATTACTGCTGTGTAAAAATTTGTGAATACACATCAAAAAGAATTGAAATGAAGTTTGGGAATACATTAAAATGTTTATTTTTTAATATAGTCTCTATTCTTTATATTTAAAAAAGCATTACTCTTGTGTGTGCAATAAATTTCAATGCTGTTAAAAATAATTCAGGGAGAGAAAAATTAGATTGAAACACTATACTTCATTCTGAATAGAGTATTGGAGGAAAGAGAGATTAAAAAAAAACGGTCTGATTCTAGGCAATGGACAAAGTGTCACTGGGCTGAGGCTTCCAGGAGAGGGGTGGAGAAGCAGACACTAGCCAGGTTTGGAAACCACATGCACCTTGAGATTTGGAACACGTCTCCTTTTCTCTGAGGGCCAACTCCTTGCCCTCATGGGAAGTGTAACAAGTAGCTCAGAGTGACTCCAAAAGTTGTAAACTTCAAATGAGTTCTACAGAACATGGTGGCATGTTTAAGGAAGTGAATCAGAAACATATGGATCAAATTTTGCCTAAAATGACATAGAGATTTTAGTAGACAGAGAAGAACATTCTCAGGGGAACAAGCATGTTTTGACAATCCTTACCCAAATCCCAAACATTTGAGATGCTTTTGAATATTTTCTTAAAAACAAAAACAAAAACAAAACAAAACAAAACAAACCATCCTGACTCTCAGAACTTGAAAAGCAAGCTCAATCATTATGACTTTTCCATAGCTTACCTTCAACCAGTTCTTCAATATAACAAGAGATTTTCCTGGTAAAATACTGGCACAGTGGAGGTCCAGGAAAAAACGTAGCCTGTATCCAAGATATGCCTTTGCCATTTATTACCTCTGGGAACTAGAGGAGTTTGTTTTAGTGGCATGTGCTTTGGTTTCCTCACCTGTAAAATAGGGCTTTAAAAATTTTTATTTATTTATTCATGAAAGACACAGACAGAGAGGCAGAGATGGAGGCAGAGGGAGAAGCAGGCTCCCTGTGGGGAGCCCGATGTGGGACTCGATCCCAGGACCTGGGACCATGACCTGAGCCAAAGGCAGACTTTAACCACTGAGCCACCCAGGTACCCCTAAAATAGGGCTTTTATATCTTCTTTTCATAGTTGTATATGAGAGATATTTACCTTCTGTATCTCCTTGAGAAGTCTGTTGGAAGTAGTCATAGCATCTAAGTGCTAGAAGGCACCTTAGAGGCAATTTTTCATGGCTATTTATTGATCACTTTCTTTGTGCTCAATGCTGTGCTAAACATAAGGACCCCAAAGGAGGATGTAAGATATAGTCCTTGAGCCCAGGGAGCTCACAACCCAAATGGGATTTTAAAGGCTACTGAAGCCAATTTTCCACAAAGCAGGGGACATTAATTGACTTGTCCTGGGACATATTGGAGGGGAAGACATAGTGATGCTTTTCATTAATTCTCTCAGTCATTCTTGTAACATCCTATAATACATCGTATAACACTTCATTAACTCCATTTAACAGATGAAGAAACCAAGTCCCAGAGAGGTTATCTAACCTCTTCTACTAAAAGAACCCCAGTGAACTAACTATGTGATTATGCTGAAAGTCAGATCCAGATGGAAACGATCCTTCTAGTTCAGAGAACACACACACACGCACACACACACACACACACACACACGACAAGCCTTTCTAGTTTACCCATCTGTAAAATGGGTTAATAGCTATGAACAAGCAAGGAACAAAAGAGACAGAGTGAAATCCTCTATTGGAAATATACTTTTTGTGGCTGGAATACTCTAAAAATGTTACAGCTCATACTCAGTTCTCATCTCTACACTCTTACCTCTTTCTGTGACAGCTTCCCTAAATCAAGCTGGCTTCTGAACGAGTGCACTGAATATACTAAAATATCACCCCACTTCACATAATAAAACACCATCCAGTCTGCATGCAGATCTTCTCCCAATGTTAGTGACAAAAATCAACAAGTTTCTTGTCAGAACATCTTGGTCATTAAAAATACATTAATAGCTCATTACTCAAAATACTGTACTAATTCAGCTCATTTCCTCCTGAAACTTATTAAATACTAAGAGCCTAATCAACCCGAAGTAGTGTTCAGTGGCCACAAAGTGTATGCTCCATTAAAGAAAAAAAAAGAGTTATGACCAAAATGGTAATTATAATACATTGTATTTATCTGTCACTGAGCTCCTCGAAGGGTTGAACAGCTTTGTAATTCATAAAGAAAAGGTTGAAGGCACAATGTGTTCAAAAGTAAAATTTAAGGTGTGTCTGTATGTTGTGTGGCAGTAAGGAATACAATCTTAAGGGCTTTTAGAATTCTTCAAAAAAGAGAGATGGCTAAAAGTGCTTCTGCAGTGGACTTCCTTTTCCAGTTTCTCCCCACTATTTTATTTTATTTATTCTTATTTTTTATTTTAAAAGAGTTTTAAATTTATTTGAGAGAGAGAGAGAGATTGAGCACGAGTAGGGAGGAGGACAGAGGGAAAAGGAGAAGCAGACTCCTTACTGAGTAGGGAGCCTGACCAGGGTTCAATCCCAGGATTCTGGGATCATGACCTGAGCTGAAGGCAGATGCTTAACCAACTAAGCCACCCAGGTGCCTTCCCCTCACTATTTTAATAGCTACATATCTAAATGATCAGAGCAATGGAGCCACCTTGCAACCAGAGTTCCCCACTCCTCATATTAGCAGTGTGACTTTAGACATTTTTAACACTTTCTTTAGCCTCCAAGCTTGACTATCAGGTCTTAGGTGTGATTCTCTGGGTAAAATCACACTGGAATAATTTGTTGTACCTTGCATGAGTTGTGCTAAGACTTAAGATTAATGTAGGTAGAATATAGGCACATTGTAGACACTCAGCAAATGATGGTATTACCATTCTTGCTCCTACTGGATGAATGACAAGGATTATATTTTATTCAACTTTGCATCCTCAGCACTAGCACCATGCTTGGCACATGGTAGATATTCAGGATACGTTTGCTGCACTAAACTGGAGTCTGAAATCCTTCTAAACATCGTAACATCTTATTCTCTGTGGGTGCTCAATAAATGCTTGGTTTTGACTGATCAATACAAATGCATTGATTATTGGCGTGCCTGGGTAGCTCAGTCTGTTAAGCATCTGCATTTGGCTCAGGTCATAATCCCAGGGTCCTGAGATTGGTCCCCATATCGGGCTCCCTGCTCAGTGATGAGCCTGCTGCTCCCTCTCCCTTTGTCCCCTCCCCCATTTGTGTGCTTTTTCTCTTGCTTGCTCTTTATCTCCAATAAATAAACTCTTTTTATTAAAAAAAAGAATGTATTGATTATTGATAAGATATTGAGCTCTGTTTTCACCCCCAAGGAGCTTAAAATTGATTTAGAAAAGCAAGGTTTATACATATGAAATGATGGGAGAACATTGCCTGAAATGGATCTATTTCTCTTCTCTTCCCAATATTCATTTCCTCTTTTTCTGGCAACACATCCTGGTTTTTCTTGCTGGATTTGCCACTCCACACTCTGTGCTTTCTGGCATTCTCCAGAAAAAAATATGCTATTAAAGAATCTGACACTATGGTCATTTCTGCCATGCGGTCACGCTCGGAGTCATGTGACCCTGGCCTGACCAACTGGAACATCACATTCCTGTGGCTGCGGGACTGGTTCAGAGATGAGCAGAATGTCTTTCAGAAGTTTGTCAAAAATGTGCTCTCTGAACCGAACTCTTACAGAAGTTGCAGATGACTCTGATAAGTCCAAAGGATATATTATCAGCAGAATACACCAGGAGACAACAGGCTGTGGGATGTTCAAAGACTTCAGCTTCTTCAGATGCCCCAATTTCCTGTGGAAGATACTCTTGGGTTGGTGGTGATAGGACTCGGCCCATTGGTAGAAGGTCCTGCAGTTTTCAGAAAGCTCCCAGTGAGGCATCATACTATAAAACTCCAGCACCATGGTTGCAAAAACTGACTTAAGCAAGTTTTATTTCTGAGTTCACCACTAACACCAGCGTGTTTCATTGTCCACAAGTCATACAATAATAACTGAGTGTCACTATGCTGGTGCCACAACCATCTAATGATGACAATTATCTCCAGGAGGTTCCAGGAGGAGGTGAGCACAGCCGGCCAACAGGCATGGCCCAGTCAGATCCAATGAAACTCCAATGTGGGGATTCTGTGGACCTGCTGGGAAAGAGAGAATTTGCTTCCTGCTGGTGCTGTTAAAAAGACAAGATTCAACATGGAACTGCTGGCAGCCATCACGGCATCCCAAGGCAGAGATCTTGAGCAAGGAGCCCAACCAGAAGAGGAGAGAGATGCAGGAAATTATGCTCAGTTCTGATGCTATCATCTGAGTCTCAGGATCCAGTCATGCCTGGAGTGAGCTTTACCCTACACTTTTCAGTTTTGCCACTCACAAATTGTCTCTTTTTGGTTTTGCTTATGACAATTCAATTTGTAAATTGTCATTTATGAGCTACAACACAAATAAATGCATTACTCACATTTCAATGTGGTTTTCAAAGAACAAGGCAGAAACGATTTCCAGAATAAGCGAGTTACTACGTTGGAGCACATGGAATAGAGGATAATTATTTGAAAACTATAGGTATTTGGGTTACTAAAAAAAAGGAGGAGGGAGGATCCTATAGGCTATAAAAACATGGAAGTGGAAAGTAAAGAAAGGAATATGGAAGCAGTCTGGTGCGATAGGAAGGACACTGGCCAGTTGGGGTCAGGGTTCTAGTCCTTACTCTGCAACTAACCTTAGAAGGTAGCCTTAGAAGGAGCACTTTTCCTCTTTGGGGCTCAGTCTCCCTTATGTCAGTGCACAGAATTGGACTCCTAGGTCCCTAAGATCCTTTGGAACTCCACTATCCATGGGTTTATGAAACCTTAAAAGGCTGCTCAGTGAGTATATTCAACATCCTCACAGAGTTACTTACATGCTCTTAGAATACAGATTCTTTCTGGTCTTGCATTTTCTCCTCCACCCCCCACTACTTATCTACTTGCCAAAGAGCAATCTCTTTCCCTTATGTTCTGAATGAAATGGAAATGGACAAGCCACATTCACTGAAAAGCCATGAGTTGAGCGTTGAAAGCACTTGATTGTGCCCAGAGAAGGCTGTCTCTGAGCGAGGGTGATGAAAGCAGTGCGAAGGGGCCGCCTGGTTAATTGCGCTTCTGTGGGGATTAAAGCATGAGCGAGGAACTTGGAGGAACTTTGCTCTTTTGAGCCATCTCCCTCGACCCTCTTCCTTTTCCATGGAAAAGACTTTGGCACCCAGGTCTAAATTAAGATCCAAGCTGTATTGTATGCAAATCAGATACTGAGCTGGCAGTGGAACTGTGCAGTCTATAGCGTTTGCAGAAGTAGCACCACGGATTGCCCGAAGAAACGTTCTCATGTCCATAATCCAATGATGACCAACATCAATTCTCACCTGGGCACACATTCTTGGTTGAAGTGCGTCTTAGGTTAAAGCTGTTGTACAGAGACATGTAGGAATGATCAGAAATCTTCAGGTTGAATTTGAACAGAGGGCTTACTTAGACTTGTATCCCCAAATTCTAAGTCACTGTCTAACACTACTATGCTAATTTGTTTACTGTCTGTCACCCTCTTGAAGGCAGGCACTTCATCTTGTTTACCACTTAATACCTGGGCCTGGCATAGAAAAATTGATCAATAAATACCTGCTGAATGAGCAAATGAACAAATATTAAGTAATAAAGGATCTATATGAGCTCTTTTCATTAATCAGAGACATAAATAGTTGCCTATCAGAGGTTTTGATTGGATGAGAAGACCATAGATACCACATAGAGCTGATATAATTCTAGCCCAAGACAAAGATACCTGACATTATATGTACATTCATTGCAGATCAATGTGCAGTGTTTATCTAGCTTTTGGAAATATTGAAAATAGCTCATGGTCCTATAGGTTCAGAGAACCTAGCTCAGGCATCTTTGACTCCTACCCCCATTTTGCATGCCTTATAGAGAAAAAGATTTGTATTCTTAGCACATGCCTGAATCTACCATATAAACTCTGGCATTATTGAGACAATGCTTACTTGATTACACCTGCCTGGCCATGAATGTTGGCCAACATCAAGGCTTTTGAGAAAGGACCAGAACTACTGCACTTAGACATTTTGGGAGTCCTTTGGGAAAGAGAGAGAAGAGTTGAGAGAGTTGGCCTGATGGGTTGGAGTGAGGATGAGGCAGATCCATGTCCCACAACTCCTCCCATGACCTCTGAAATTATTTTTAAAGCCACTAGACACGTGAGCTCCTAGTTGCACTTTCCTTTTTTTCTTGTTTGGATGCATAGGATCTGAGTTTCTCATCTGGAATGTTGATGTGGGATGGACAGGGACAGTACTTGTAGATCCAAAGTCAGAGATGCTCACGATAAGGCATGCCCTTGAGGACTTGGAGATATTATGGTCTGCTGCAGGCAGTGGTGGGCATGGGGATGTTTGAGTCAGGGTTATTTAGATGTCTGTGGAATGGGGACAGCTTCAGCTGACACTAGGGTTGCATGCAGATGAGGAAGCTAAGGTCAGAAGATGTTGATGAAAACAAACAAAAACAAACACAGCATAACACAACAACAATAACAAAAGATTCTGGTTCTGGAGCCAAATGCTCTGTAACTGAGTTCAAGTCTCTGCTATCACACCAGTTCGATGACCCCAAGCAAGTCGAAAGCCCTCTGAGCTGCCATTTCCTCAGTTCCTACCTCAGGAGTCTGTGAAGGGGATAGGAAGGGAGATTTTTCAGCTCTCAGCACAGAGTTCCACAAGTAGTTTGCAGTATTCCAAGTAAGGGATTTGCCTGAAACATCCAGAACGGAGAGTGCCAAAGCAAGGGCTGGAACCTGGCCCTCCTGCCCCCTCACTGGCTGCCCTCTTCCCAGATTCTAAAGCTCCGGTCCTATTTTCAAGGTAATAACACAGATGGAAGCACTGGCTTTGAGCTTTACGAAGGCCCACCTGCTGCTTGATAGAAAACATCCTGCCCCACTTGGCTTTATAACAGCCAGGACATCACGACTATTATAAATAATAGGAGTGAATTATGACTTCCTTTGTATTTATTAGGACAACACTATAAATGGGAAGTTGTTACGGTGTCCCTGGGGAGAGAGAGAATTTAATTCCATGGGAATCCCTTTGTATTCCCCCATTAGGGCTCCCTTCACTGAGGGGAAATGGCATTTACCATCTGATGTCTAATAAAACACTTAGAGTCTTTTTTTTAATAAATTTATTTTTTATTGGTGTTCAATATAGAACACATATAGAATAACATATAGAATATAGAATAACATATAGAATAACACCCAGTGCTCATCTCATCAAGTGCCCCCCTCAGTGCCCATCACCCAGTCACCCCCACCCAACACAGAGTCTTGTGGAAGCTGTTCACACTGTTCACAGTGTTGATGGGTTGCTGACTAGAGTCCTCTGAAGTCAGAGCTTCCATAAGGCTGGAAAGCTAGAAGGGAGTCTGGCTGGATGGGCAGCCCAGCCATCTGCATTCAGGGAGGATCTCATTTTTATCTGGGGATGTAGGAGGATCACTTCCCATCTCAGGGCCTTTTTTTCATTAAAGCAAAGTTTAAAGGTTTGGCTTAGACAAATTTTAAGTGCCCTTCCCACTGTACTATTACATTACAAAGTTCTTAGAATAAGAACTTTCAGCCAATTTCATCACTGGTCAGGAGGGAAGTCATTCCTTTGCTGACATTTGCTTTGCGTGTTCTTTGCATAGGGTCTGCATTTGTCTGTGTGCTCCCAGCTCAGGTGGCAGCTGTCAGTCTTCCAAGTGGGATTCTGGGCCATTGAGCTCTGTTAACAACCTCAAATTGCCAGCTTTATCTTGTCCCCCACCATCCTTCTCCTCACCCTGTGCTCCACTGCTGGGATCTGCCTGCCCAGGGGAATTCACACTGTCTTCTCTGAATATGATAGCCTTCTTAGGGCTGAAAATAAGGAGGTGCTGGACTTAGTGTATGCAAAAATTCTGGAGGTTCTAGATGGTGTCATCGTTCTCCAGAGAGAACTCTTTTCTTTTGACCAGCTGTTACAGGAGAAACAGATCCTGCCTATCCAGCCAGGGATAGAGAAGAGAGCTAATGAGGGTTAGCCTATTTCTAGTTTGTCTTCACCCTTGGTCTTCACTTGGGGCCTGGATTTTTTTACTGGAGCCCCTCATCCTTATGTCTATGAATTCTACTCCAGTCTCTCCAACTCTGTGAGAGCTAGGTTTTTTTAGCTTCTGACCAGCTGCCTTCTGCTTGGTACCTCGGCTTGTCACTTCCACCCAGCTTAGGAGGCAGCAAATTCCTTCAGGTAGAAACTGCAGCAAAATGTCAGGCTCATTCCCCTAGGAGTTCCTTTCCTCTGGACTCTTGCACCCTCACTTCTGGCTGCCTTGGCTGTTCTCTGATGTTGTCAAATAGACTCTTTTTTGGTCTTTGAATTTAATCCAGATTTTATAGTTATTTTTAATTAAAAATAATAGAAGGGTTTGGTAGGTCAAGCTACTCCATGAGTCAGAAGCAGAAATTATATAATGGGTTAATTTTCACCATAAGCTTTAAGAGGCAATTGCCTGGGTTCAATGGTGGAAGAGCCTCAGAATCATATAGGACCTGGCTTGAACACCCATGCTGACTTTCATTAATGCATTCAAGAAATATTTATTGAGTGCCAGCAATGTTCCACATAATGTGTATTAGGCATTGGGGATACAATGGGTGAATGAAACACAAGATCTCTCGTCTTATAAAGTCCCCTCGGAAAGTATGTACCTTAAATAATACACAGGTACAAGTTATAGTAAGATGTTTTTTAAAGATTTAATTTATTTATTCATGAGAGACAGAGAGGCAGAGACATAGGCAGAGGGAGAAGCAGTCTCTTGGCGAGGAGTCCAATGCGGGACTCGATTCCAGGACTCTGGGATCACGCCCTGAGCCGAAGGCAGATGCTCAACCACTGAGCAACCCAGGTGCCCCTATAGTAAGATCTTTGAAGAAAAAAGAATGTGGCAACCAGTCAGAGAAAGACAAGGCAGAAATAATCTAGAGGCGGATGATGGTCAGGGAAGGGCTCTCTAAGGAGTCACTTAGGTTGTGAGCTGAAGGCTAGGTTGGAGTTAGCAGAATGGAAAATGTGGGTGGTGGTGGATGGGTGGGGGAGCATACCAGGCAGAAGCAGGTGCAAAGACTATGAGATAATCTAGGGCTTAATGAACTTGAAAACTAAAAGTGAGGTAAATCTGCATGGAACACAGAGATCAAAGATGAAATGAGGTAAAATTGGGATGGACCAACATTGCTGGCCTAGGAAAAAGTTCAGGTTTCATCCCAAGAAGACTGAGGAGCCATTACAAGGCTCCTAAACAGGGGAGTGGTGAGATCTGATTTCTTTGGGTGAAGACTATGCTGGCTGCTATGAGGAAAATGGATTTGGGTTGGGATAGGTCAAGAGTTAGGGAAACCTGATGTAAGGGATTATGGTGATCTAGCTGAGAGATGAAGGTGGCTTGTGTGGTAGCAGTGACATGGAGTTGGGAAGAGGTAGTGAATTAGAAATATTAAGGGAAAGCATCAGTAGGACTTGGTGCTGGGTTGGATGGGAGAGTGAGGGAGAGAGAGGAATCGATAGTGACCTCCAGGTTTCTGGCTTGAGCAATGAGTCGCACAGATGGGGCCACAATCACTATAGCAATTTGGGCTTCTGTCACCAAGTATCACAAACTAGTAGTTTAAACCATAGCACTTTACATTCTAGAGGCTAGAAGTCCAAGATCAAGGTGTTCGCAGGGCTGGTTCCTTCTGGGACTGTGAAGGAGCATCTGTTCCATGCCTCTGCCCTGGCTTCTGGTGGTTTGCTGGCAATGGTTTAGCGTCCTTGGCTTGTAGATGCTTCCCCCAGTCTCTGCCTTCATCTTCACATGGCGTTCTCCCTCAGAGCATGCCTCTACGTCCAAATATCCCTTTTTATAAGGATACCAGTCATATTGGATCAGGGCCTACTCTAATGACCTCATCTTACTTACCTAATTACATTCCCAGTGACTCTGTTTCCAAATAAGGCCACATTCTGGGGGTACTGGGAATTAGGGCTTCCATCAGGGTTTTTGGAAAGGTGAGGACACAGTTTATCCCAAACACTTAACATTTCTGTGCCTCAGTTTTTTCACCTGCAAATTGGGGATGAAAATACTTGCTCAGAGAAGTGTTATGAAGAATAAACAAGAAGATCTATTTAGCGTGTCAAGAATAGGATTTGGCACATAATGGAATTCTTCGGCCTCTGGGGCTCCATGGACAAGGCGGGCCTCTGGTAGAACAGGGCCACATGCTACAAGGGGGACCCTAAACCTGGCTGCCACATTGGGGCCTTCCGAATTTCCCAGCCTTGCTGCGGAGGCCCACAACACATCTAAGGAACAATTCAAGCTGCCACCAGAGGTGGGCCAGTCAGAGATCCATCCCTTGCAATACTTTGACCTGCTTGCCACATGTGTGGAGCTCTCATCTCCACTTATGTCTCTGTCTTTCTGAAAAGGATTTTCAGAAGGGATGGGAGAAGTGGGTGTGAAGATGGAAGCTTCTCTTTTCTGGACAGTTAGCCGGGATTGCTTACTACAGGCTGCTTTTACCCCAAGGTAATT
Source organism: Canis lupus familiaris (assembly GCF_011100685.1). Taxonomy (NCBI): domain Eukaryota; kingdom Metazoa; phylum Chordata; class Mammalia; order Carnivora; family Canidae; genus Canis; species Canis lupus. Next base: position 51,719,495 of record NC_049225.1, read on the forward strand.
TTAGGGCCCCTTCCCCTTGTTGCTCACGAATAACATACATTATGATTTCAGCCGCTGATGTTTGGGCGGCCCCTGTGATTGGGAGCTGTCATGTGGTGGCCCTGAGGCAGCGACCAGGCAGTACCTTCCAATATTAGCACCTGAAGGTTGTTTGGATGGGTCCCTACTGAGGCACGTGGCTTTAATGGGTGTATGATGCTCCTTGTGTCTCCTCTCAAGGTGAAAGGAGAAAGGTTACAAAGGACAGCGAGAAAGAGGTAAGCCTTTCTCCTCCTCCTCCTCCTCTATTTCATTTAAAATATATTTTAATGAAAACATTTTCTCATCTTCAAGTGCAGTAAGAATGATTTAGATATTTTCATGGGAAACCGCCCTGGTATCAGGACATAACTGCCTCCTGGTGCACAGAGTTGACAGGCCCTGGTGCTCGCGGGATGTAGGGTATATGCATGGCCTCCTCCGCTGGAAGTCTTCACGGTGACTCCAGGGGCTTGACTGTTATCATATGTTCAACCACTTCCAGGTTTGCATTTACTGGAGGGATATGTTCTTGTGAACTTGAGGAGTATGTGCTATTTCTAATCCAAACATCTTTACCATATCTCTGGTTGTCTTTTGGTTCTTTTTGTTCTGGTAACAATGTGCAGTGTATAAAGGTGTTGTGGATCCGTGCCATAATGTTCATGGTCTGCTGGTGAAGGCTGAAACACTTTCTCTGGAATGCCTGACCCAGAAAATGAGTGATGAGTCCAGTCTGGACAAAGGAGAGACTCTACACCTTTTGTCATGGTCAGTTGTCCACCCTGTGGACCTTGAGACTAGACTAGAGTGTACCATCCCTGCCGTGAGTGTGGAGGAGATTCCCTTTAAAGGCCACTGAGGGGAAACTGAGCAGAGGGAGGACCATGCCTCATTAATATTAACAATAATAAATGTCTTTGAGAGTTGGCTATAACTCTCCATAACTCCATTCTACAGATGAAAAGATGAGGCTCAGTGAAGTGACATCATGCATCCCAACTGACTCCTTCAGGAAACAGCAGACCTGGGATGCCCTCCCAAACTGTGTACAGCTAGAGCTCACACACACATGGCCACGCTATCTACAAACTCAGGTTTGCAGAGTAAAGTCATCTAAGGTCACAGAATAGCAGATGGGCATCTTAGAAAAACAGCCATGATCCTGCCTTTAATAAAAAGAATCATAATCTGAACCTCAACTGTTTATCTACATTATACGATGAACCATCACTGGTCTGACTAAATGCTCAAGTGCATGACTTCATTTCTTTCTCACAATGTTCCTAAGGAGGTGGGTATTATTGTCATTCCCATTTCATAGGTAAAGAAACTGAGGCTCAGAAATAAGAAGTGGCATGCTTGTGCCAGGTTGCTAGTGGATGGTACAGCTAGGGTTCAAAGCTGCATTTTGTTTCATTTACATTATTCCACTCTCAACATCAATGACTAAGAAATTTCTTTATAGGCTGGAGATTTAAGTCGAAGGCATTTCTTTGAATCTAAAGGCAGCATTCTTATTATAAGCATTTATTGTTTTCTCCTTTGTAGAAATATATTCTGAGGAGTGAGTTGTTCTTTATGTCTTAAATCCATGTGGCCTTAATAATCAGACAGAGATTTTTGCTCACTCCGATCCTCTTCCTTTTGGGGCTCATACCACAGCATTGTGTCCTCAGTTGGCATGAGAGAGCTGGGACTCCGGGCTCTTTCCATTTTTTATTTATTTTTTTAAAAGATTTTAATTTATTTATTCATGAGAGACACACAGAGAGAGAGGCAGAGACACAGGCAGAGGGAGAAACAGGCTCCATGCAGGGAGCCCAATGTGGGACTTGATCCCTGGTCCCCAGGATCAGGCCCTGGGCTGAAGGTGGCACTAAACCGCTGAGTCCCCTGGGCTGCCCTGTTTGCATTTTTGAATAACGCCCCCTCCACACCAAAACTGTCGTGTGACTTCCTCCCATTTCCATTCTCTGCCATTCATTTATGCTCTCCATCCCTCAAATGCTTGCTTCCATTTCTTTCCTTGTAGAGTCTCTAGCGATACACTTCAAAGAAGCATATGATCTCTTCAAACCATGGTCAGATTATTTCACCCCTGCCCCCAGGGGTTCTCCCATTCCACTCCAAAAGAGCCGAGTAATGCAGAAAAGAAAAAATAGCTAAACACTCTGAGTGACTAGGTGAAAAGGAACAGTCAGCACATCATTTCCTGACACACACAGCAAAACCTATGCTAAATGAAAGCAGCAGAGTGGGGGATTCTGGGTAAAGGAATTTTCTGGATACCTTAGGATTAATCTTTCTACAGTGTCCAAGTCTACTTTCTAGCTCCTGGCAGAGTAGCACAGCAGGCACAGTGATTCTCTGCTGATGGATTTCATATAGATCTGAGGTCACTGTTCTGGGTAGCCATGGGCTTCCACAGCTCCTCAGGCAGACCCAAGCCCATGACATCCCCCCTCCCGTGAAAGGAGAGATGTCTATAGAGTTTCGTCTTCTATCTTCATTCCTGACATCTAGAGATTTTTTTTCTTTTCTTTTCTTTTCTTTTCTTTTCTTTTCTTTTCTTTTTTCTTTTCTTTTTTCTTTTTCTTTCTTTTCTTTTCTTTTTTCTTTCTTTTTCTTTCTTTCTTTTCTTTCTTTCTTTTTTTCTATCCTTTCCTTTCGTTTTCTTTTCTTTTCTTTTCTCCTTTCTTTTCTTTTCTTGTTTATTCATGAGAAACACACACACAGAGAGAGGCAGAGACATAGGCAGAGGGAGAAGCAGGCCCCCTGTGGGAAGCCTGACACGGGACTTGATCCCAGGACCCTGGGATCACAACATGAGCCAAAGACAGACACTCAACCACTGAGCCACCCTGGTGCCCCTAGAGATTTTCTTTCCTGATTTTCAACCAACATATCTTGCAAAAAATTAAAAATAATATTTAGGCGAATATTTCTAATGCTGAGTGGGTAGGGCTTCTTGCCTCACTGCCATCCTGATGGGAAGTTGACCCTGTGTCTCCAGTATCTAGCACTCAGCCATCACGAGATTGATAAAGGTGGAGGCTCCTCTTCTGCTACAGGTTTGTTCAATAGCCCACTTCACTGAGGTGTGTGGGAAGGAGAAGTAAGGCACTGAGTAAGTTCAGCACTTACTTCTTCTTTTAATTCTTATAAAATCCTGGAATGTAGATATTTATTATTCACACCTTAGAGCCTGGAGAAAGTGAGGTTCAAAGAGGATAAGCAAGTTGCACAAGGTCAGCAAGGAAGTGGCCAAGAGAGGACTTGAGCTTAGGATTCTCAGCCTTCATTGTGGCAACTCTTCCCGTTACCACCCACAAGCTGGGGTGCAGTCCAAATCCGGAAAACTTGTCCTTCCCAACTTGGAGCACTCCTTTCTCTAGATGGTAGCCTTGAGAAAGGATAGGCCGTTGGATGCTTGGCCTACATTCTGGAGGCCTCATCCTCCTGGGAAGGTTAGCAGCACCAACACTGCCATTGACTAGCCCAAAACACTACTGTTTCCCTCCCTTGAGCTCTTACACCTGCCCACTTCCTTCCTCTTCTTTAAGAAAGTCAGTGTGGGAGCAGTTTTCTTATAATCTCTGATGTGAGCTCATTCTCCAAATAGCCTGGCTATGCAGTGTAGCCAAATGTGGTAACATTTCTGAACTTAATTTACCTGTCTGTATATAGGGACTCATAATTCCTCACATTAATATACAATGTCCCCAGAACTTTTTCATTCCCATGGTTTTATTTTTCCCCCCAGGAATTTGAATTAGTAATAATTTTTAAAAGCTCATTGTTATCGAGCACTTATATGCCAGGAACCAGATCTGTTTCTATGCATCTTCTGGGTTAGCTTCACAATGCCCCTGTGGAGTAGGGATTTTGTTGTTTCCATTTTAAGAACTAAAAAACTGAGATTAAGTCACTCATCAAAAGCCATATGTCCATGCAGTGAAGGAGATTGTCTGAATTAAAGAGTGGAAATACACTTCTATCATCAAGTCTTCATTAGATTATTAGATTATAAAGTTTTCTTCCCATTTTTTCGTGTGCCAAGGGATGCCTAAATTCACACATCGGCAGAATAAGGATTAGAACCAGCCTAAGGCTTAACTTTATGGATAGGGTGTTTGTGACACAGTCATGCAGTCTTTGCTCAAATTCACAAGGATATGGAGGCTCAGAAATGTGGGCCTGGTGACTCCATAAAACAAATCATGTTGGACGAAACCTTTCAGTAAAGCCCCTTCCCCACCAGGGTCTAGAAGCTGCCTGAGGCCTTTCTTCAAGTGTTCCTCCCTCCCTGTGCACTAAGTGAGTTTGTTGGCTCTGTACTTATGCCCAGTCCTGGGATTTATAGCCTGGGCTGCCCTCACACCCCTGGGGGCCCTCCCACTGCTGTTGGAGCCTGGACTGGGGCCTCTGGCCCCAATGACCCTGCTCTTCCAAGAGGTATCACTCCCTGCTGGCAAGGGGTCAGCCTTGGGTGGGGTGGGCTAAGGCTGGGGCAGGAGCGGAACCAATAAAGAAACAGCTTAGTTCTGTGCTCTGACCTTGGTGCAGAGAGACTTTCGGGGGGGTCTGAGTCCCAGTGACCAGCCCCAGAAGCTTTCAGGGATTTGAGATTCCTGACTCGGCCTGGAATAACCCCCTGCAGGATCTGCTGATGTCTTCATTGCCAGAAAGCCCAAAGATGACCCGAGGTCTCCCATGGAAACCTTCCCACCCCACGCCCCCTTGGATGTACACACTGGGGCCATGCACATAGGGATGTGTTCTCCTGGCAGCAAGCATCCCTCAAGGAGGTCAGCCGGGGCTAGAAGGGCAGCTCAGAGTAAACAACACCAAACTCCCCAGAGCTATTGCTTCTATTTTATGCTTCAAGTTTCCTTCTCTCTCCTTCCTTCAATTCCTTATCTCTTTTCTCTTCCCTCCCATCAAAGAGTGGGTATATTCTGGGTTCAAATACCAATTCCACCTGTCATCATTTGTGTGGCTGTTGGAAACCTACTTAACCCTTCCATGTCTTTAGCTTTTTTTTTTACCTGTTAAATAGGAATGATAAAATCTTTGCAGTTTCTAAGTATCAGAAATAGTGTGCTAAATGTCAAATATTTGATAAATGGCAATAATCATAATAATAATTGAGTATTGCTACTATGTGACATGGTTGGGAAACTAGCTGAAGAATTTTACTTCATCTCTAAATATACCTATGTGGCATGTCATTACAGATCAAGACTTTTCAAAACAAGCCTTTAATCAGGGCTCAAAGAAAAGTATAGGTATTATAGATATGGGAAAACACTGCAGAGACCAATAAGGATCAATCACAGATATTACCTTCTGAGTGTGAAAAGCTCTTTATTACTCTGGGTCTCTCTAGATCTCCGGATACATGTTCCTTTATCTGACACTGGACAAGATACACACACTCCCAGGCCACTCCCCCCTTGGGCCATTCAATCCTGAAGAGAGACAAGAAATGAATTGTAAGTTCATTGCCCAAGCTCAAGAGAGAGCGAGACTTCCAGCATGATGCTGGACAGGCTCAGAATTCCTGTCAGCAGAAGATTTTATCGGCTGATGAAGCTGACCATGGTGACATGTTGGAGGTATATTAACTCCACGGGTACAGTCTTGAGGAAGACTGGTGTCAACAGTTCCTTTTGAGTATTTTACTGTCCCAGATTAGGGTCTATCCCACATACAACAAGCCCTTTGTTCTCTAACCAGCTGGCTCTCTGTGTGTCACACAGTAGACACAGATAACCAGACCTAAAACTGAGAAATCCGGAAAGCTAGTTCTCCAAACTGGGAGACTTTACAAGGTCAGGGCAGGGGGCGCTAAAGCATCAAATGCGACAGGCAACAAAGAGACTGCATCTTGTATAAATGTTCAAGGCTAATTACTTGAGATTGAGGATGAGGGAATAGAGGTTAAAAAACAGAGAGAAAGAGAAAGAAAGTCTCTTATCTGAAATTGAACTCCTTCCTGTGAAGTAGCGCACACCTGGAAGTCATTCCTGCAGCAGGGAGCCACAGACTCCCTCTCTACCAGGACCCAGCCACCCTGCGACGGTGACTGAATCCAGGCTGTGCTTTCTGAGAGGGTGATAGAATTTTTCTCTGATAAGTATTCCTGCCAAAGTTAGTTTTTGAGCCATGGTTCATAAATATACAGTATTCCAGCAAAAAAGTACAGAATGTCCTCCTGGGGTTGACAAGCAAATAGTTTCATAAATAACCCTCTTGACACGTGCAAGATGTTAACATTTTTGAGGTTTTGGTCAGGGGCAGACGTGGATTTAATTGCTTGATTCAGTCTGGAGCCACAATGGACTTGGACGTCACCTCTTGGGGGCCGACGGAAATGTTTTTCTTGGCTTGAGATAGCTGGCATTGCTTGTCGGTACTGAGGACAAAGGCCTCTCCTTAGGAGATTCTGGGCCAAGGCCGAGAGCTGCACAGGTGAGTCTGACCAGACCGACATGCAAGAGGACTCACATTAGGGCATCAAATAAAATGCATTTTCTTCCATAAGAGAAGGGTTGTGTGGAGCCACAATATTGACTGCTTTAGAGGCCAGTGAGGGCCCAGCCTGGGCAAGGTTGACATGGAGGCATAGAACGTTCCAAAGAGGCCTTTGATTTTGATAGTATTCTTTTTTCTCTTTTAAATCCAGCAGATTTGAGGCAGATTCTAGAGTGGGCCCGATCAAGCACCGAATCTAGGGGGGATTTTCATATCAGAAGCACGACTGGATCTTTAAGTAGTTAGTGGGACAAAGTTTGTCAAAAGTGGGTTTCATACTGACCCCATCACATTGCTAGGATTCCCACCTCTGACATCCACTGAAGTCTGACCTATTCATATACAGAATGATATACATATCTGGGCTGAATGAAGGAGGACGTGACACTCCTGACAATCCCAAAAATCATTTATAGGGTGCCTCCAACTTTTGCAGGCCCTTCTACAACCATGACTGCAATTGATTCCCAGAATAGTAGATAAATAGAGTAGGCACTGCCATTCTTATTTTACAGATGGGAATGCAGAAGCCAGGCAAGAGGAAGGTAATTGCCGGGGGATCCCTGAGACTAAATGACAGGAAAAGGATTCGCATCTTGGGCCCTTGGCCTCTTGGAGCTGTATCAATGAAAGCCTTGTTTTATCAGACATGCTAGGCAACCAGAGAGCAGGGGCAGAGGGATATGAGCTCTAGAATGGGAAGATTTTGAGGGTGGACAAGGGGAGGAAGGCTCTGAGCATGCTGGGGACTCTGTTCTAATGGGATGCCTTAAACAGGCATCTGGAAGATAGCCAGCCATACCAGCAACCTCACACTCCCTCCCTGTGGCTGGAGCCAGTGGCAGACACAACATCACCATAATGTTCTGAGGTGTGAGAAGGGCCCTGGCAGGTCTCAATTACAGTGTATTGACAGACTGCATGGCGGCCTGATTCTGGAGACAGTTCTGAATGCACCTGTGAAGACAGGAGCTTTTTGAATGTTTAGAAACAGGGTGAGAAATCTCTTCACCTTTTCATTTACTAGGTATTTTGCATTTCTGTGACAAAATTGACTAAAAGGGCTCCATTAGTTTGCAGTGGATTTTAAGATAAAGGAAATAGTAAGAATTGCTGTCACCTGACAGCTGAGCTCAGTGCTATTACCTGAGTTAAGTACTTGATATTTGCATCCAGTTTATCAAGTGGGCTGAACTTGGGGAGGTCCGGGTGAGAGGGGGTTTGCACCAAGAGGGAATGAATTTCTTTTGCCCTCCAGACGCTGTGCTCTTGACTGTTACACAGACCCCTTGCCTGATCCTTGATGGCATCTTGGACAAATCTATTTCCTGTTTTCTCATCAGGTTAGCTTATGAAAACAAGTACTGCTCTGATCATTCAGACTCAATTCAGGTATTAAATGGCTGCCTCAAGGCTATACTAAAATTTCAATGTCCCCTCTCATTCAGAGTTCCTGCACCCCCCAACTCAAGCTGAGGGATCTGTAGTGGGGGTGGGGGGTGGTCTCTTCTTTCACTTGTAGTCAATGTTCCTTCCTGTCCCTGTGGCTGGCTGGTTTCTTTAGAGTCGGGCAGGGGGTTATGGGAAAAGGGACCCCCTTCCAGGACTGAATTGGACGTTGGTGCCCTGTTTGGCGGGTGTGTGCTTAGTGACTCTTATGGGCAGATTTGTCCATTCTCAGAGGCCCCGGTTGAACACTCAGGCTGACCTCTTGTGACATTCTTAGCTCATGCCCTGTTGTTGGCTTACTAGGATTTTTCTACCTGGGGCCTATCACGAGGCTTAGGCCCCACTGGCTTCTGCAGCCTCCCCTTGGCCCATGGGAAACGCACAGTGTTCTTGCCTTGACAGATGGGTGGCAGCCTTTTCCCCACCAGGTCCTATCTCCTAGCCCTAGTGTGGAATGTGGCTCCACCCACCCTCATGTCCTTTGTAATGACCAGTCTCTGTGGATGCCATGGATGCCACCAAAGGCATGTCATCCTGTCCCAGCAGTCCTCCTACTGTCCTCAACTTTGTCACATGATAGCTGTGAGTCCTGCAGTTCTGCATCTTTGTGAAGACCTGGCCAGGTGTGAGATGCTTGCCTTCACCTCTTCCAAGCATTCCCAAGCTCTGTGAACATTTCTTTTGACTACGTTCCCTTCCTTCGTATACATTTTTCTTGTGAAGGGGCACTCCTCTTTCCTTATCTCTGAACCGGGGAAGTGACATGCAACAAAATACCTTTCTAGACTCTTCCAACACTTTTTGAACCTCCAGTCTTCTCTTTCTTGCTTGTCAATCAGTTACTATTGGCGGCCTGGCTCTGCTATCCAATTTGTTATTAAGTCTGCCCCAGGGAACCAGCACCTCTGTTTAGTATATAGGCGCACTTAGCTTTTATTGTACTTAGTGTGAAGGCTTTAACTGAATTTTAGAGACAATAGGAATTTAAATTTAATATCCTATTTATATACCTAAACTTTACAATAACCCATTCCCTGTAGCTCTAATTATCCCATTTTAAAGATGAAGACACTGAGGTTCAAGGAATTCAGTGACTTGCCAAATGACCCACAGTGACGCAGCAGGAGAGTCTGGATTGGGCCTCACTCTGATCTGTCTGACCCTAAAACCAGTGCTCTGAACATGGGACATGAAGACAGCAAGAAACTCATTAGCCAAAAAGTCTGCAGACAAGACAAGAAGTGGGAAGAACAAATTCTTAAGTATGTGTCTTGTTTGTATTTGTTACCATTCAAATAATTATCATTTTTAGCCTAAAAACAATATCCAAAAGCATGGATTTCAGTTGTCAGTGTGTGATGGTGGGGCTGAAGCAGTTCAGTTAATTTGCATCTCGTGAAAACTCAATCACGCTGGCCTTAATTGACAAGCACAAATGGCGCTGGCAAAGGTGAGGGAGCCAAGTGCAAATAACAATGCCATTAGAGTTGACAACAGAAGTATGATTAAAGAATGAGCTAACTAGAGTTCCCTGTGTGATGTCAGTCCTCTCAACGATCTCCTGCATGTAGTCGAATGAATAATTATACTTTACCTGCAAACACAGATTTTCCCTTTCAAAGTGCATTCACATTTGAGACGCTTTTTATATGTTCCCTGCAATTAGGCAGTCAGAGCAAGGACTGCATGATCGCCCCATTTTTATGTAAGAAAATCAACACCTGGGAATCCCAGAGTCCCCTGGGAGGTGAATGGCAGGGTAAGGACTGGAGATCCCATCTCCTCCCTCTGAGTCCTTTGCTCAAGTGAGTCTGTCTCTTCAACAGCATACTCAAAGAGGCCTCAAGGAAAGCAGATGGCCCCGGCTGCCCACGGCTCTGGGTTCTCGCCGGGCTGCTTCTGTAGGCACAGCGGAGAGCCCTTTGCGCCAGCCTGAGTCTTGCTTTTTGTCCACTCTCCCTCTCTGCACTCTCATTGTCTATATTCATTTTCATGTATTTTTTTTCTTTTTTAGGAGAAAGCAGAAGACAAATCAAGGGGCTAAAACCATAGTCACAAACTTGATCCTGTCCTGTTTCTCTCTAGCGGGCACAGGGGCACTGCCTCCCACATTCACTTCCCCTCTGTCCAAGGGGGTTGGGGGGTGACTGGAAGGAACAATAATTTCTGTAGTAACTCTTCTTTGTTGAGCACTGACTCTGTGTTAGGTGTGATGCTAGGTGTTTGACATACATTTTTTTCCCCGTACTCCCTTCAACTGCTGGAGAAAGAGGATTTCAGGTCCATGACTTCTTCCCTAAAACGCCTGAGGCCAGGTGTGTTTCAGAATTCAGAATGTTTTAGATGTTAGAAAGGTAATATGGTTCACCTGCTATATATTATCCATTCCCCCAATCCCCATCAGCAGGGTCTGTAGCAGCATCATATTATCAAACACATCCATATTTTTGTAATGAAAAGAGAAACAGTCACAAGGGAGGGATAACATAAAGGCTATAAATAGCTTCATGTATAGATCAGCTTTTGCTGCCATGTCAATGTGTGCCAACCTTGGTAAAGAAACTTGGGGTTTTCAGAGCTCTTTGGGTTGTAGAATCACAGACAAGGCATGGTGGGTCTGTATTATTCTGCTCACTTTACAGATCCAGATACAGAGGTTCAGATAACTTCTGTGACTTGTCTAAACCACAGGGCTGCTGAGTGCCAGAGCTCGGATACAAACCCAGGCCTCCTGATTCTGGCACCTGCTGCATCAACCACAGGCTGCCATAGTACGTTTGTCTCTGGAGGCACCAGACATGATATTTCTATTAACAGGCAGCTATAGCTTCCAGGGGCAGCAGAACTTTCGGAATCTCTCAATCCAGTTTTAAGAAGATGCACAGTTGGCCACGCCTGGACACTGTTTGCTCTAAATCCTTGCTACTAAAGGATGGCCCAAGAACCAGCAACATCGGCATCACCTGGGAGCTTATTTGAAATGCAGGACTCAGGTCTCACCCAAGTCACCTGAAGCAGAAATGCATGCTAACAAGCTCCCTCAGTAGTTTTTGGCACAATCTAGTTTGAGCAGCTGTGGCCTGAAGCTCTTCTGTTGCCTAATTTAATTGACCCCAACCCTCACAACAACTCTGGGAGGTAGGTACTGCTGTCTTCCATCTCAGCTAAGAAAAGTGAGGTCCAGAGAGCGTAAAGAATTTGCCCAAGGTCACACAATGAGTAGGTTCCAGACATGAGCAAGGGTTGGCCTGATTCCAGGGCTCTGGTTGTTCATTACTACACTGTCCTTTTCCTTGGCAGCAGGAAAGGAAGGAGAAGATACTGTCAGGGTGTTGGGTGGGCCTGCTTCTCTTGATCGGCAAGGAGAGGGATGAAACCCAAATTGCAGAGTGGTGGTTTGGAAGGAGCCTTGCCCTCCACCATCTCCGGCCCACCATCCCTCAGCAACTCTATCTGACTATAGCAGTCAGCAGACTTGTTTACACCTGTTCTCACTCTCCTCTTCCTGGACACATAGTATAATTTCACTTCTTTTTTGTTTTTGTCTCTGTTTTTGTGGAACACAAGCAGGTCACATGCCTCACACTGGCCAGTGAAACATGAGCGAAAGTGCTTGCATCATCTCTGGCTGATGTATTCAATTCTCGGTGCCAGACAGAGCAGCACCCCCTAGTCCTGGGCATCGTGCTCCTAGAAGCACACATGGCGAAGGAGCCCCTGTCGGCCTGGAGCCCTTAGTGATTACAAGGAGCAGAGCCCCCACTAAACACACATTGGACAGATAACACAATGAGAAACCACCTTGGTGTGGTTAAGTCTCTGAAGTCTGGGGGGTTATTTGTTACCCTGGCGTAACCTAGCTTATCCCGGCTGACTCTCTGACTCATCTTCCTTTGCTCCGGAGGGACTGATTTACACTGCAGGAATGCCAGCCAGCAGCTCCGTGGGTGGGAAAAATGTACCTGCTTTTATGTACCCAAGCTAATAGCCGCTCTCTCTCTACTGCCTGTGAGAGTTTGTCTCTTTCTCCTGCTTTCTTTCTCGGTGCCAAATTTATTTCTGATTTGTTTTCCTTGTTGAACCTCTACAACTCCTTATTTTCCAAGGCTATTTTTAGTGGCTCTATTCTACCCTGAAGGAAATAGTTCACATCTTGGTGCCCAGGGCTTTTTTAGCTCCTTTTAATGGAAGAGGATAGCACATATCAACAATTCTTTTAGCCACCGAGTCATTTCCCCAAGAGGCTCAGAGAAAAACAAAATGTTTCCATCAAATGAGTTTTGGATGTTAGTCTCCAACCTCCTCATTGTGCATGATCCTTCCCGGTGTGAGCAAGATCTTAACTTTCCATTGCTTCCTTCCTTCTGGAAGTTAAAGCCTGGGTTCCTTAAGTCTGATGATTTTCCAGGCCGACTAGATCAGTCTTTAGGAGCGGGGCTCAAAAACCTATGTCTTTTTTTATAAGGTTTTTGAGTGATTCTCTATAGACAATTTGATGACAATTTGGGAAGTCTTGGGTTGGCTATGCATCCTACGTACGGAGCCACATGTATTTGTTGTAACTCATCCCTCTTGTTCATCAAGAAGTCATCATTGATAAAAAATATATATAATTAAAAACAACATTCCCTACAGATATTTATAGCTATTTTATTTATAATTGCCAAGCTTGGAAATAACTAAGATGTCCTTCAGTGGGTGAATGATTCTATGAACTGTGCTATATGCAGATGATGGAATATTATTCAGTGCTCAAAAGAAGTGAGCTACAAGCCTAGAAAGACACAGAGAACCTTAAATGCATATTATTAAGTAAAAGAAGCCAATATGAAGATGCTACATACTGTATGATTCCAACTGTATGGTATTTTGAAAAAGTCAAAACTATGGAGAGAGTGAAAGGGTCAGCATGTTCCAGGGGTTGGGGTGAGAGAGGGATGAAGAAGCAGAGCACAAAGGATTTTTTGAGCATTGTAACTATTCCACAAGGTAATATAATGACGGATGCACGGTAGTACACACGTCAAACCCCACAGAATGTACAGTGTCGAGAATGTGAACTGTAGACTTTGGTGATAATGATGTGTCCATGTAGGTTCATGGTCTGTAACAGATGAACCACTCTGGTCGGAGATGTTGACAGTGGTGAGGATGGCACAAGAACGGGGGTTGCAGGGGTCTAAGGGAACTTTTTGTAGTTTCTATTCAATTGTGTTGTGACCCAAAACCTGCTCTAAAAAATAAAGTCTACTGAAATGACAACAACATTCTCCTCCATGCTTCTGGAGGAAATGATGTCTTCTCGAGAGTAAGGCTGAGGGGGAAGCTGAACCACACTAGTTCTTTCATGGCTCTGCTATGTGCCCTTCATCTCGCCAGGAAGGCCGGTCAGGATAAAAAGAAGGGTCAGAGTGTAGGAAGCACATAGGCCGTGGACTGGAACAATGAGGATGAGCAGGAAGGCCGTGTTTGAGGGCAGGTTGTGACCCATTTCTTGTCCAGCAATCTGCAGCCAGGCTGCTCCACTCTGTCATCTCAAGGGATGTCAGGGAAGCAATGGTTTTGTATTTTTTCTATTTGTTCTGCAGGGGCCATGATCATTACAGCTTATGGAGACCAGGAAGGAAGTGAGGGATAATCAGGCTAAAGGGCAGTGTGTACCACAGAAGCATCTGGACCAGTCCAAACAGAACATAGACAAGGAGTTAAGAAGTATACAGAATTCAAAAGGGAGGAGATCAGAAGCCAGGTGAAGAGACTGAGTCATGGGCAGGACGCTGGAACACTGGACCAGTGAGAAAGCCTCTTAGCAACTTTCTTTTGTAGGGGGAGCCTGCAGTGTGCACTGAGATGCTAGGGTCTGGAGGTGACCGTGACAGTGAAAAACAAGTGGGGGTAACCTCCCAGGAGGAGGAGAGAGGTGAGGTGTTCAGAGTAAGGATGCTACTGGCTTATCATTGCAACATGTGAGCAAGAGTGAACCAGTTTTCAGCTGCCAAAGCAAGGCTCTCTCATGCCTGGGAAGGAGAAGAAAATAGTCAAAAGACAGGGAACTGAGGGTCTCTATTAGGCCCCAATGCTGTCTCGTGGTTATTACCTGCAAGAAATCCTTTCCTCTTAGTCTTAGTTAGGTTGATCTATCTGTCTGTCTGTCCATCTCTCTATTTGTTTTTAGTCCCAGTTCTCTTTACATTTACTAGCCCTTGAAACCTTTCCCTTTGATACAGCTGGGGAATATTCTAAGAGAGTATCTGTCAATACTGAGAATAAATAAAAATAAAAGGATCAGCCTCATTTGTGAATAGCTGTGAAAACATAAGAGTCTGCCTGTCACAAAGGAAGCAGAAGTCTGCTGGCTTAGTGTTTGGATTGTAGAAACACACTAATGGTAATAGTAGTACTCTCATCGTGATCATAGTGAATAACAATAACAATAATAGTACTTAATGACTGTGGAATCTAACGCCCATGTTTAAAGATTTGCTGCTGGACAGGCCTGGCACGGGGTGAAGTTTCTGGACTGTCCTGTGGTGCTCCAGGTTGACTCTGCATGGTAAATGCACTTTCAGCACAGGTATAAGTCACATTACAGTGTGAACAAATGTGGATGTCAGTGCAATGCCTGTTTTAGGGGAAGTGCTCTGTAAATCGTATTTTAATGGCAGAATGAGAGTTAAATTTGCTGATGCCAGACTTTAAGGTGGAGGGAGTGGGGTGAGGGGTGGTATTTGGGGACGTGCAGTGCAGACTGTGTGATGTTGGGGCTTATGAGTGGCTCCTCTGCAGCCCTTGAAATCCTACTTTAACAAATGAAAACCTTTGCAAGGTATAAAGGACTCTCAGATACCAAACAAATTACTTTTCTTATTACAGGTGACCAAGAGCAGATGCTTATGCCAAAGAAAGACCAGAGGGAGCTGGAGGAGTAAAGGCTGAAAGGTGAGTTATTAACAATTTCCAAGTACATGAAGTGCCAGAGAGCAGAAGTTGAGACCCAGCTGTTCTCAACAACCACCAAAGCCAGAAAAAGTAAACACTAATGACAGCAGGAGGAGGAAGTTAAAAAAGACATAGAACAATATTAAGTATGGGAGGAGGTGGGAAATAGTAACCAATCACGCAGTCATTCAGCAAACCTTTCTTGAGCACCTACCAGGCAGTGAGCACTAGGCTAGGTCTTGGGAGTGTACAGGTAAGACCCAAACCCTCTGTTCCCAAGTGGTTCATGGAATCATGAGCGCAGGAGCACCTCAACCCAGTCACTACCTCCTCCCCAGCTATGTGCCTTCCTCCCTGTCAACGCCTCATAGATATTCATGGCACGAATGGTTGAAACAAGACTGAACCAGTAGGAAAGACAAAGAAGTCCTCAGGTATCACGGATCCTTTTCTCCAGCCTGGAGTTGATGGACTTCTTTCCCGAGGCGGGAGGGTGGGGGACAGAGGTCTGTGTTTAGTTGAGGATGCCCTTCTCTCTAGGCCTCAAGTGCTGTTTTTGGAGAAAGTTGTCCAATTTTTTGAGGAAGGCCAAGCTTAACAAGTCAGACCAGAAACTTCACCAACCTTCCAAGTCAAGTTCACGGGCTGAGCATTTTTATTTAATTAAATATTGTCACCAGGCATCTGCTGCTCCAAGAACGCAGAACACTACTTTCAAAGCGGATACCGTTTTTGGAGCTGTGCATTCCAAATCTTGACAACTGGAGTCAAAACAGCGCCTGGCAGTATGACTGACAACCACACATCGGCGAGCGGCTCCAGTCACTCAACGCAGAAAGAGCTGGAAGGCTTCCACCTCCCTGCCTGCCTCCGCCACGAAGCGCCTCGCACACCATGTGCATCTGGCTGGCCGTCCACTGGGCAGAGGTGGCGGCCTGTGGTCGTGTGAAGCCCAGCCTTCTTTCTGTGCCTGCAAAGCTGTCCCGTTCCCTTGAAGCTCCCCGGACCACACCCACACAAAGCCCTTTCCACCCACCGGGGCTCCTTCCTGTTGCTGTGCCTTGCTTTTTTCTTTCTTCACAGCTCGATAAACCCTTCTCATCTCATATTTATCAAATGCGATCACAAAGGGACCACTTAATTAACAGGCTGCCATTGTGTGGAAGATGATTTGGAAGCTTACAGCCATTTAAGAAACCTCACACTGTTCCAGACGACAAAAACAGTAGGATGCACCATCTGGGAGGGAGCTTCTGCCGAAACAGACGCCAGTGTTTCCATGATTAAGAACCTAATATTATAACATCATAGTATGCTGTGCCATTCGGTTAGCAGAGGCAGCCTTCCGAGCAAGTGTTCTCAGGTCTCGCCTGCTTGGATGCAGCCAAATCCCTCAATATCAAAATATTTGCTCTGGCAAGGGGCCCTGGTTTATATGGCTCTTGTATCTATTCCCCCCTCGAGCCTATGCAGGGTGGACACGTTGAAAGAGCTTAATTAGAACTTGCGGAGGAATTTGTTGGCTGTGATAATGCGTAGGGTGAGGGGGGCGGTCACTGTGGGTTATGAAGGCAACCTCAAGTGCATTCACAGTTCCAAGGGTTTGTTTTAAGACTGACTGATGTTTGATGTGTGGATCTGAACTTCGTTTCAAAGCAAAACGCCAGAATTGGCCTTTCGCCAGCCTGTCTTACCTTAACGCTCATCTCCAACTACTTCATCCTTTGATTTTTTTTTTTTTACTGAGCACCTACTATGTGCCAGGCATCGTGCTGGGCTTCATTGAAGGATGGAAAAATTAATAGGATGTAAATATTGCCTGCAGGAACTGAAAAAGTTTACCTGATCCCCCTAAAATATAACTGCTACTCTCTCTTCTATTTATACAAGAAACAGCTATTCATTACAGGAAATTTAGAAAACAGAGTCAAGCAAAAATTTAAACATAAAAATTACCCATAATCCTCAGAGATAAGCCTCTGAGAGCATTCTTTTTTTGTATTTCCTTCCGGTCTTTTTTTCCTTGCTGTTTCTGCATTATATTCTGTGTAGGCAGTTCCTGCCTTCTTTCTGAGGCTGTTGTTATGTCTACATTTCTGGTGACTACTTGCCCATGGTAAAAGTCTCTTTTCCTCCTTTCTGGCTAACCAAATCTTACTTTGCACTAACTTCTGGCTCTACTTGCTTCTGGGAGGTTAATCTCACCCCCAAAGAAAAATCATGGGATTACAGAGCTTGTCATTTGGATCCTGTTTTTTTTTTCCCCCTGAACAAGCTGTGGACATGGGCAAATTGCTTATCTTCTCTGAGCCTCAGGTGTCTCTTCATGATGATGGAGATGAGAACCTTGCAGAGTTTTGGTGAGAGTTAAGTGAGGCGAAGTGAGTCAAGAGCAAGGTCAGTAAATGGGGAATCTGTTTCTTCCCTGGCTCTCTGCACATCCAGAGCGCCTGGAGTGTGCTGCTCCCAATTCTGCCCCAGTTATAGATACCCCAATGTCTTCCACGGTTTCTAGGACACAATCCCCAATTGCCACGGTGGTTTATAAGACCTGTTGACCAGCCTCATTTTGGAGCAAGCTCCCCTTCATTCACTATGCCAGTCACCTGACCTTCTCCCCCGAGAGGGGTTTGCATGCGCTGGTCCCTCTGCCTGGAACACTCTTCCGTTCCATCTCCACCTTCTTATCTACTTCACATCTTTCACATCCAGGCTCAGTTGTCACATTATTAATGATTCTTGCCCAGGCTATCCAGAGTAGACCAATCCTCTGCTCCCTTCTCATAGTGCCACATGCCTGTGCCTGGGTATTTATTTATTTATTTATTTATTTATTTATTTATTTATTTATTGTCTTAAAAACAATTAGCATTTTCCTTCCCAGAATTAGTCTCCATGAGAGTGAGCATCATGTCTGTTTTTGTTCTCCAGTGGATTTCTGGTGCCCGTCACAGCACAGAACATGTAGGCGCTCTATGCATATTGTTGAAGAATTAGGCGATACTGTTTTCCTGTTGCTGGCACCAATGAATGGCAGCCTCTTAAGGACCAGGGCTGTGGCTTCTGCTCCCATGGTGCTCGCAGTGGACCACTTGATCCCACCCTGGGCCTCAAAAATGAGGCTACCTTAGCATTGGTCTTGTGAGCAACTCCCTGACTTTTCAAGAGCGTCTATAAAAGAGTCTGGATGAATTTCTATGCCATGCATGCCACTTCCCAGACTATTCCTTTTTCTCTCTCTCCTTTTCCTTACAACAGAAAATCTATCAACCAGGCCCAGCTTAAATACTGCCACCACTGTGAAGCCTTCACTGGTGTCCCCTTCCTACAAATGTGGCATCTGTTCTGCCCTCTTTGGTGCAAATAGAAAGGACTTCACTCTGCTCCTTGTGAATGCAGCTGGCCGTGTGCTGAGTTGTTAGCTGGTCTACCCTCTGGCTGAGCCGCAAGTCCTTAACACGTTTCCCTCCGGATCTGGCTCCCACTTCCTGTTCCTCCCCAGTCTTCCCTTCTCCTTTGCCCCCATGATAGCAGGTCTATGTAATGTTTCTCAGTTCTTCAAACCTACCATGATCTCATGCTTTGGGGCTTAGGCAGATGCCGTTCTCAGACTGAAATGCTCTTCCTTCCTCCTCTCCATATGCTTAACGTCTCATTGTCCTCTACACCATGGCGCCAAGGCTGCTTGCATTGGGAAGCCTTCCTCGGTTGTCTGGGTTGCCTCGGTTGCCTTGGATGCCTGGGTGCTCCCTCTCCATATTGTGTCTCTTGAGCACTTCTCACTCCTGGGTTTTCTGCCTCCCTGCAGCGCATGTGCTCCATGAAGGCCCGGCCTAGTCAGGGTTACTTTGCTTACCCAGCAGTTATTAGGTGCTTAGTAACTACTTGGTGGATAAATGAATTAAATCTGCCTTGTCACCTTTGTAGCCTTCATTCTGCCCCCTTGTCACTATTCTCTGCCCAAAGTAGGGCTGAGAAATGTTTGGGGGGGAGGGGAAAGGAGGGACCTGAGGACACTCCAGTAAATACTCCTGGAAGCGGCATGGAAAGGACTCATGCCAGCGCAGACCACTCTCCTGCGTCTCTGTGTCACTAGCACAAGGCCCAGGCACGGAGTAGGGGTTCTAGAGTGTCCGTCAAATTACAATTGTATTGAATATATTGACAGACTTGGTTGTACCAGCTGGGGCACCTCCGGCAAGTCCCTTTCTCTCTCTGGCTTCAGTTTCCGGATCTGCAGAGTGGGATTTTAAGGGCCAAGGGAATTAAGATCCATAGAGTGTTAGGACATAGAGCCGAGCACCGAGTGGGAGCCACCGGCCACTGGGCCACCTGTGACGACGCAGAGTTCTTCATCCTGACAAGGCTGGCTCTGAGCTCTGAGCGGTAGGACCCAGGCCTGGTGGCCCTGGGGACTCCGGGCTCCTCCACCTGCAGCCCCACCCCCCCACCCCTGCCCGGCCCAGCCGCGGCTCAGCGCCCGGTCCTCGCCGTTTTGCTTTCGAGACACACCTGGCCGCCGCCCGGCCCCGCCCCGCCCTCGCCCCCGCCCCCGCCCGCACAGCCCGAGCTCCTGGAAGTTTCCGCGCCGCAGTGAGTCACCGCCCTTTTTTTAGCATCCGCGTCGGCTGTGCGGCGTCACTCGGCGGCTCCCGAGAGCCCGGCGGCTGGCGCTGCCCGCGTCAGTGCAGGGGAGCAGGGCGCCGCGGGGCGCGGGGGGCGCGGGGGGCGCGGCGGGGCGGGGACGCTCATCCCTGCGGGGGCGCCGGCCCTGGACCGGTGATGGAGCGGGAGGAAACCCGGGAAGCAGCCATCCGTGCCTCTGTGGAACTGTTCTCAGCCCCTCAGGCCTCTGGCCACCTACCATCCACCCATCCAGGCATCCGTGCACATCCTAGGTCACTGAAGATCCTTTCTTCCTCCCATCCATCCATCCATCCATCCATCCGTCATCCATCCATCCACCCAGCCCACCGCATCGTTCATCCATCCGTCTGCCCCTCCACCTAACCACCAGCCTTCCCATCCGTTCAAGCTTTTACTCACAACTAAGTCACTTAAGACCCTCTCTTCCTCCCATCCATCCATCCATCCATCCACCTACCCATCCACCCATTCCATCGTTCGTCTACCCTTCTGCTACTCCACTCAACCACCTGCTTTCCCATCCAGGCATTTGACATACTAAGTCACTTACGGTCCTTCCCCCTCACATCCACCCATGAGTAATGCACTCATTTATTTACCTCCCACCTATCTATTTGTCCATCCTTCCGTCCCCCTATTCATCTACCTACTCATCCATTCAAATTGGCATCCGCTATGCTGGATGCTGACAACACAAAGATGATTAGGGCAGCATCCCCACCCTTGCAGAACTCAGAATCGGCATGATTTAATGTGTTCCAGGAAAAAAATCTTTGTTCCTAGTCCTCTCCAAATTAAAGAAATATATGTAATAGAGTCCTATTACAGTGGGATAATAATAATAATAATAATAATAATAATAATAATAACAGCTGCTAATATTTACTGAGCATGATTTGCCAAGCTTTTCACGTGCAATAACTCACTGGATCCTCATACCAACCCAGGAGGCAGGTACTATTATGATGCTCAATATTCAGATGGAAGAAACAGAGACTCACAAAATTTAAGAAACTCCTATGGAGCTATTAATGACCAAACAGGATTAAAGACCGTACTCTGACTTCAAAACCAGTACTTCTAGTTGCTTTACTGGCATTTGTTACTAGAGAGAGGTAACACATTAAAAAGATTTAAGTGATCAACCAGAGAGAGCTTATATCCTCTCTCTAGGTCTCAGTTTTCTTTTCTGAAAAAGTAGGGAGAGATAATGTATATACAGAAATAATGTATATGCTCAGCCTAGCAACCATTTGCAAGGACTAAGGTGACTGATGAGCTTATTACTGACCAATATTAGAAAATCAGAATGGGGTCCAGAGGAAATGAGACATATCTCTTACTATCATCCATGTTCATTACAGAGCAATTAAAAGTAATAAAAAAATCCTCTCATGATTCTATTATCTAGAAATAACAGCTGCTAACATTCGGTTTATGTTCTTTAAAATGTTTACTACCCATATTTATGGACTATACAAGTTTTTAAAAAAAATGTAATAGGCCATGGACATCTTTCTATTGCCTTACCACACTTTTAAGAAATCTATAAAAAGAAAATAAGCTGCCATCTTGGTTGCTGCTCCTCTTTTGCTTATTTCCCTCCTCCCCTCTTACAGTTTCTTCCTTTCCTCCTTCCTCATTTTGGCCAAAAGTCCTAATTGCAGACAACAGAATCCACTCTAGTTAGTTTACACAGAAAGCAGTTTACTAATAGATAGATCAACGGTGTTTATTACTATTTTTGTTGTTCGAGGATTATTATCAAATAATTCATACAGTTGTTGGGTGGGCTGGATACACAGTCTGGGATGAGCTTCAAGGAAGACAGTAGCTCTGCAAATGACAAGATAGAACCAGGCCACCAACAGAGCCTCACAATGAGGAAATAGCTGCCATGGCCACTGACTTAGAATCATGTCCCCTCTGCCACCACCCACTGGCAAAATGCATGTCCCCCACTCTGCCATCTCTTCTGGATTCAGTTCCAAATAAAAGTCCTGTACACATACATCTAAGTGGCAGAACTTAAATCACAATGGAACCCTAGGAATTCCCTAGGAATCTGGAAAATACAGATTTTTTTACTTTCTAGCTTTTGTACACTAGAGTGGGATTGAAGAGGGCTTCAAGCATGCCAGTCCATAGGACCAGCTCCTGGTTATTATACTAGAGAAGTTTGTGAAGTTTATCTTGTTGAGTGTTCTCATTTTACCAAGAGGGAAACTGAAGCCTATAGGTGGGCCTTTCCAAGGCTACCTTATAAGTTTATGTTGAAAGAGAATTAGAACTCAAGGTGAAGCAGGACAGAGTAGGACCTCTAGGACACTGGGGATGACAGGGTTTCCCTGTGCCAGATTTAGAACTTCACAGAATTAGATCTAGTCTGGTGGGTAGCCTACAAACTCACAAATGTAAGAAACATCACTGTCTTGGCTTCCTATAAATCAATCTAATTCTGAGCCTGAAGTCCTGAGGCTGACAGGAAATTCTATCCCGGGAGAGGTCCCCTCCCTTCTCAGGGTTGTCAGAATCAGAGAAGCTCACATGGTAGATGATTGTCATAATCGCTAATATCCTCTTTTCCCATCCTCTTTGTTTCCCTGCCAGGCTGGGAGCATGGGAGGTCCATCTGCACCACAGCCCCATGAAGTTGGTACTATCCTCCCTATTTTAAAGATAGGGAAACTGAGGCTTGGAAAAGTGATTTGATTCCTCCAGGGTAAAACCACTAATGAGCAGCTGAGTTAAGGGTAAACCCCAGCTGTGGTAACAGCTGCTTCCCATGAAGCTCTACTCCAGTTAAACACATTTATCTACCAGACTCATTCCCAACCCCATGCCTGTGTGCATGCCATCTCCTGTGGTCATACAAACTATTCCCTACATCTGAATCGAGCCTGTTCTCTTTCTCTTTGGGGTTGAGGGGGTGGGAGGAGAGCTTAATTATTTTGAATGATAAACAAAAGCACCTAGGAGTTGCAACTGCCAACTACAGTGAGATGAAAAGAGACTGTTATTGTTGATTTGTTTATTTATTCATCAGATGTTAACTGAGGGTCTTCTGTGTTTCAGCTACTATAGGCTATACACGGAGATACAAGGTGAAAGACGAATTAGACACAGACTATGATCTCATGGACTGTGTGGGCCAGTAGGAAAGACAGACAGTAACCAGACAGCTGGAATACAGTGAGACACCTGCTGAGCTATGACAGAGTACATCAAGTTTGACATGAGAAAGGAGCACCCGACTCAGTCTGGAGGTCAGATTTATCAGTTATGTATTAGCAAACTAAATCTGCATCACAAATCACCCCCAAACTTGGTGGCTTAAACAAGCATTCATTTAGCTCATGAGTCTGGGTAAGCTGGTTGGTTCTTCTGGTCTCACTTAGGCTTACTCACATATCTGCACTCAGCTGCAGGCCAGCAAGTTGGCCCTGCTGGTCTTGGATGGGCTTGCTCATATATTTGGGCATGAGTTGGATTTTGGTTGGTTAATGATGGCCTTGGCTGAGGTCTGCTCTGCTTCACATACCTCACCCTCCAGCAGGTTCACTGGGGCAGGTCCTCATGGTGAAAGAAGAGGAGATAAAATGAAGTGCAAGCGCTCTCTTCAAGCCTCTCTTTGTGTGACGGCTGTTAAAACTACATTGGCCAAAGCCAGCCACATGGTCAAACTCAGAAGCAAGCTGTGTGGAGATTCTACTTCTTAACCAGGAGAGCTGTTAAGCTGTCTCACCAAGGGTGGACATACAGGTAGGAGGGGAAGAATTCAGGCCAGTTTTGCTATCATATTAGGGAAGATTTTCTGGGGGAGGTTAACTGGGAATTTGTAGTTGTTCCATGTGGCTAAAGGCCAGGAGAGAAGAGGAGGGTAGCAGAAGTGGAAAGGTAAGCAGAGACAGACCATGAGGGGCCTTGTAGTTACAGTAAAGGGCGTGGATCTTATCCTGGTAATAGTGGGGTTGGGAGTAGATGGGAACTTTATGAGTTTCAAGAAGATTAATGTTTGTGTTATCAAAAGAATACTCTGTGGACAACAGTTGGAGGCAAGAACAGCAGCGAAGAGCTTTTGATAATAATCCAGATTAGAAGTGACGGTGGTTCAAACCAAGGTACTAGTAGTAGGGGTGGAGAGAAGTGAATGTAGGTGGGAGATAGGACTAGCTTATTAACTGGCTGTAAGGATGAGAGAAAAGGAGTCAAAGATGAGGACACTTTTCTGGCTGGCTCTACAGAACGGATGGTGGTTGATCATTAAGACAGCAGCATGTTGGTGTGCAAGAGGTTTGGACATGCTGAGTTTGAGGAGTGTGACAGCTGGCATAATGGCTGTCCAAAGATGTCCACATCCTAACTTCTAGAACCTGTGAGTACGTTACATTACATGGCAAAGAGACTTTGTAGATGTGACTAATTGAAGAATTTTGAGGTGGGGACATTATCCTGGATTATTTAGGTGGAACAGTGCAATCACAGGAGGGAGGCCAGAGGGTCAAAGGCAGGAGTAGGAGATGTGACCAAAAAGCAGAAGTTGGAGTGGTGTCAAGCCAGGAGCTAAGGAATTTGGTGAGCTCTAGGAGCTGAAAAGGACAAGACAGTGGATTCCTTCCCGAAGCCTCTAGAAGGGACACAGCCCTGTTGATTCTTGATTTTAGCCCACTAAGACTGATTTCATATAATAAACTCGTGATATTTTAAGCTGTTATGTTTGTGGAAATAGAAAACCAATGCCAGAGGCGAGTGGGCTATCCAGGGGGGATGTGCTGGAGCCAAGGAGAAAACATCCAGGATGTAGACATGGACTGCATGGAGAGCTGCTGGTACAGGGACTGGATGATCCCATGGGATATTGCAGAGAATGTGGAGTGGGAAGGGAGGACAGTCTGAAGCAAGCTCAATATAGGGGGGACCTTCAAAGGAAAATGAGAAGGTGGACCTGGAGAAATACAAGGAAGTCTAGTGGCGGGAAATCCAAGGGTAGATTTTAAAGAAGGAAACTGTCTCTGTGCACCCCCACAGAGTGATCCCAAAGGTGATGGAAAGTGTCTGTTGGATTTGATGGTCAAGAGCATATGTGGTCTTGGCGATAGCAGTTTCAGAGGCCAAGCAGGACTGAACCAGCCTGTCTGCAGGGAGACATAAGTGGGAGGGGAGGATCTGGAGATACAGAGAGGACTACTCTCTTAGATCATCAGCTTTGATGGGGAAAGATAGGGGATCAAAGGAGGACTTTTTTTTTTTTTTTTAACATGAGAGAGAGAGAGAGACATGAATAAGTTTAGTTGCTTCTGGAAGGAGCCAAACCAGAGGCTGGGGGGCAGTCAAAGATGAAGGATGGATGGAGAGTCTATGATAAGATTGGGTCTCTTAGGGGGCATGTGTTGGTGGTGGATCCAAAGTGCCAGTGGGGATCAGCCTCGGATTCGGGAGGATGATCTTTCTGTCAGGCATAATGGGAAGGAAGCAGAGACAGGTGTGTAAGTAGGAATGGGTGTGGAGGACAACTTTGAACATACTGGTTAAAGTGTTTAGACATTTTAGGACAATTCCTTTCTGCCTCGCTATAGTAAATTGCCACTGAAACTTCACTGCTTGGATCAAGAAAATAGAGACAACAAAGAGACTGGGTGAGTGGTCAGTGGATCAGCATAGAAACCAGGGCCAGAGCTGAAAAAAATATTTCTTAGGAATCACAAGAACATAAAATATGGGAATTGCCATACTGGGACAGACCCATGGTCCATGCAGGCTGATGCTCTGCTGCCAACAGAGGTCCCATGGGATGGGCACCAAGAGGACATAGTCCTGCTGTACCCACCCTTGTTCTTGGTTTAGAGACAGAGAACCATGTCCCCCTGACGTCAACCATAAAGGTTAGGTACATCCCAGCACCCATTTATGGCTCTGTCATATATAAATATATCCAACTCCTCTCCAATTCCCTGCACCATCCCCCTGGGGGTTATGTGTTTCATTAGTTTATTTCCCACTGTGTGACACAGAAGTTTAACATCTCTATTTCCATCTTACTTTGTCTGAGATTCAAAGAGTGATCATATATCCCAGGAGGCATCAAATGCAATAATGCAAATGAAGCACATTGAGCACATAGTAAACCCTGACACGTCATAGGCAACTCATAAAGGCTAGTGATGAGGAGGAGGAGGAGAAAGACAAGGAGGAGGATAAAGATGTTGGTTCAGTCCTCACAAACCATTATACATTATCTTTCCCATTTTATAGAAGGGCAAGGTAAGTTTGCATCATTGATAAAGAAGATCAGAGGAGAAAAAAATTGGGGTTCATTGAAAAGTTGAAACTTAGGGCATGGGCTAGAAGCTGAAGACACTGTGGCTTAGGAACATGCTCTGCCCACCTCCCGTAACCATACCCCCACCCCCACCCCAGGCCCCGGGTTGTACCTGTTGGCCGCTTCCGTGGCAACAGGTGCAGGGGCTGAACCCAACTCAGCTGAGCCCCGGGGCCAACCAGCCTGACATGGATCCTTCAGGTTCAGAGCTCAAAAGGATCCATTTTATTTATTCTACCCTCATGATGGAAATGGCCCAAAAAATGTCCTTGTGCTTACTAAGCTATTTCCCAGCCAAAGCCAGCCAGAGAATGTTAATTATCTCATCCTTTTTCCCCCTCCATGATGAATTATTGACTTCCAGTTCATGCTATCTTTAATTGCGAAGTATTCCAGAATGAGCAGGTTATCAAAAATGTGCAAGGGGGAGAGATTTGGTTCAGCACTGGGAGGATGAGGTGGGAAAATTTATCCTTATTTATTTACATGGTAATGGGATGAGATTTTGCCAGCTTGCTAATGGGTTCTTAAAGAGAAACAGGCTTCCTGTGGCCTAGTTAGAACGATTGGTTGCTCTGCTGCCACATAAAACACCAAATCAGGAAGGCAATGGATCCCTTTTTCTAGATTATTTTTCTGTGTGGGCAAAGATCTGCATTATTTGCATGGCTCGAGGGATTTTGTAATTTATTGTGGGAGGCGAGGTGGTAGGGTGGACGCAGCTGCTGTCTGGTTTAGAGAGACCAGCCCCTAACTCTGCCACCAACCAGTTCTCTCAGCCTCAGATGGTACATTTAATTGCTCCTAAGTGTCAGTTTTTCTATCAGTCACATGGAGATGGTTATGCTTTGCCCTAAAGCAACTTAGCAAGTTCATTGTAAAGACAAGATTAAAAAGTTGATTTTAAGAGCGCTTAACGATTATGAGGATCTTGTATCTCTGAGGAGCACACGTGACTTTTCCGGAAAGCAAGAGACAGGTCCTAATCACATTTAAAAATAAACCCTAGCATTTTCCAAGTGCTTGTCCAATTACTCCAAATAACGTTCATTCCAGGGGCTGCTAGTGGGGTGAGTCACGTGATGAATGTATTAGATTGTGGAGCAGCCAGAGACAGGCTGCCATGTCTCCTTCCCAGATGGAGGGGGAGGCAGCCAGGTCCACAGATAACCCCGAATCTCTCCCTGTAGCCATTGGTTTCTCTTCCCTAGAGGTGCCGGGAAATCTCTCCGGGTCTTTCCTACTTCATCTTCTTTATCCTTTTGCTCTTCTCATTTATTAAACAAGTGTTTGTGGAGTGTCCCTCCTATATGCCAGGCACTGGGTAGACACATCATCTGGGAGGAGGAATGAAGTTAAAGTAACATAAAAATAAATATGCCATTACGGATGGAGGGAAGACAGGGGCTTTGAAAGAGAGGTACGGGGTGTGGGGTGGGGTGGTGGCATCAGTGTACATCAGAGGGTCAGGCCTCTCAGAGGATATCCAATTGGAACTGAGGCCCAAAAATGTACTGTTCAGATAGGACAGTAGAGGTACTGTTCAGTAGAGAGCACTCCAGTCAGAGGGAGCAGCATATATGAAGACAGTGAGCAGCGAAGGGTTTGGTGTGTTGGAGGACTGAGAGGGCTGGGGTGTGTGTGAGTGTGTGTGAGAGCGTGCACACACATATGCAGGGATGGATCATGCAGAGAGAGTTGAGGTTGGGGGAAGGTGAAGTAGGTCTGCGTTTGAACCCTGCCTTTGCTACCCGTATTCAGAATAATCCTGGGCCAGTCCTATCACCTCTGAGCTTCCGTTCTCTCCTTTGTAAAAAAAGAACAGATGGCAGGTAGCTCATGAGGCAAACTGAGGCTCAGAGTTGACCACAATAAAACCAAACAAAACAAAGTTCACCACACTAGCCCCTGAGGCTCTCTTAATCTGGTTCATGTTACCTCTTAGAATTTCTCTCTGATTGGTCTTTCCCTCTCTCCCTTAGTTCCAGCCAACTGGCCTCTTTGCTGTTTCTCACACACACTAGATATATTCTACCTCAGGGCCTTTGCACTTGCTGTTTTCTCTGCTGGCAATGCTTTTCACCTGGAAGTCTTACATCTCATTTTCTTCAGTCTTCATTCAGACATTGTGTTCTTAGCAAGGCCTTCCCGACCACTTTATTTAAGATTATTACCTCCATTCTATTCTAAGCATCCATCCTTGCTCCTGGCTTTATTTTTCTCCATAATTCTTAGCACCATCCAGCCCACTAAGCATGTATTTTGTGCATTACCTGCCATCACAACCAGAAAGGGAGAGTTCATGGCAGTATCCCTCGCACCTAAGGAATGTGCCTGGCATATATTAGGTCCTCAATTAATAATGTTGAATGTTTGCAAAGATATTTAATAAGTAGAACAATGCTTCACACCTGTTAAACAGATGCATCACTTTTAGCTGATTTTTCTTCCTAATCAGAAAGTGCTGTGCCATTTGGACTCATAGAAGCTGGACTTTTCTGCTGCATTTGAGTAAATGCCAGCTTTGCCAACTCTGTGCCTATACCAAATACCCCCTTTCCATGAGGTCTCATGTGAGTCTCATTTCCTTCACAAATCCTTCCCTAACTTACTTTCCCAGGCTGCAGGGATCTTGCCCACCTCTGACCACTTCTGTCATTGTCATGATTATTTCTTACACGAGTCTTATTATTGAATATTCTTATGACATCTCCTGCTCTCTCATTTAACCTTGTGATGACTGTGTTTTCCAACCAAAGCTTAGAACCATGGATTTATAGAATTTTAGAGTAGAGAGGGATCTCAGTGATGCTTTTCTTCAGTTTTACATGGCAGGGCACTTTCTGTAAGCCTCTGGAGCTTATGTTCAATTTATTTTAACTCCCTTATTAGGTTGTTCGGGAAATGTTTATGGAATGCTGCTATGTGCCAAGTCATGGATTGGGAACTATGTTATGATGGTGAACTTGACATAGTTTGAGGTCTCAATTTCTGACATGCTGGTGCTTTCAACACAATAGATGCTGAATAAATTTGTGCCAAAGGAATGAATGAATGAGTATTCATGACCGATTTGAAGTTGATTACAGTAAACAGACTTAAAAATAATGAGGTTACCTTTATCAACTATACATTGTCAGTCTTTTTGGAATAATAAATACAATTCCATGGAGATATGGGATGGATAGTGTGGAGGGTACTTGAGTGAAATGGAGAGATGCTAAGAGGCCCAGACGAGGGAGTTGCATTACCGTCCCCACAGGAGACTCATCAAACTTTATTGGAAGGGCAAGGGTGGAGTGGGGGGTGGTTACTGTTGGCTCAGAGGCGAATCAATTCTCAGTGTCAGGGAGGTGAAAAATGCTGCGCTCTGGCATCTCAGATCTACTCGGGAAAACCCTGAGATCCACCAGGAGGTTATAATCTTCTTGCTTGGGACCCCTTCTCTCGTTGACAGAATTCTCTTACTGTCTTGCAAGTGATTGCTTATGGGAAACAGTTTTTTGCTTGGCAACTGCACACACTGTCAAATTCATTTATTTAGCTTCCAGTTTGCTCCCCGAGGGGGACATTGTACTGCCAAGTGGCTCTGCCTATGTGCCAGGCTCCAGTGGCTTCCAGCACCTGGGGGTCTGATTTCCAGCGATGCTATACTCCATCACTCAGCTTGAGAACATCTTAATTTAGCACAAAGTGTGACTGCCAGGCTGAAAGCTGTTAAGGGCAAAGAGTTTTCAGTGGTGGTCACTGCTAGCTGCAAATGTGGTCAATCTCTGGATCTTGGTTCCTTAGAGACTGTGACCCATTTGGAGTTGTTCCTCATTCCGATGTGATAGCTTCACCATCATTGTCATCATCACTACCACCACCACCATCACCAATTACCACTACAGTTTAAGCCCCATCAGATAAGTTTGTAATTATCCCTTAACAGGGGCAATTTTCTGGGTGGAGAAGCCCTGATCAACAAAATATTGGTCCTGTAGCAACCTCTGTAAGATTTTTCAACAAGGAAGATGTTTCTATTCCACCAAAATCAAACCAAGAATCCAAAATCTGTAAACAATGCTACAAAACTGGCAGATGCAGAAATAAAGGTGGGAGAAAACTTGGGGAAGTGTGAGTATTTAACAAATGAACCTGGGCTATGAATCAGAAGACCTGGGCTCTAGTCCAGGGAGTTTTGTTTTCATTTGGAGACTCTGCTGGGAGTATCAGTAACTTGGCCTCTTTGGGCTAAAGTCAATGCTTCTATCAATCGGAATCAATAATGCTTGCCCTATCCTACCTCAGAAAAAAGGCGGTGAGAATTGAGTAAGTTAGTGAATGGGCAAGCTTAGGAAGAACAAATAAAAGGAGGAAATGTGAGATGTTCTATGATAAGTGTGTTAGATTTTATATTCAAGATGTTATATTGAAGTGAGGCTAAGGACTTTAGCACTAAGGATTCTCGATTATAAGTGACAGAAACTCAACTTGCAATGGATTAAGCAAGAAGAAAAGGGACTAGATTGGCATATATAATCGAAAAGTCCAATGTTGAATCTTGCTTCAGGCACAGCTGGATTCAGTACAAAAAGATGCAGTGAGGACCCTGACTCTGGACCCCACAATCCTCTTCTCTGTGTGGTATGCCCATTCTTAGGCTTTGCACGATGGCAAGGGAGCCAGAACAATAAAGCCTCTCAAGTACAAGCCTGGTGGTAAAGTGTGAATGCCTCCTTCCTCGGCCTTGCAAGTGAAGTCTCCCAATTAACTTTAATTGAACCCAGTCAATTTGATATGAGTCACATGGCTATCCTGAACTAGTCACTGTGACCAAGGAATGGAACTGGTTTAAACCTAGGTGTCAGGACCAAGTTCTATCCCTGGAATACAAAGGTGGGAGCCCCATATACATCACCACATGGAAATCGAGGGAATGTAGTGATGAAGTGTCAGAACACAGCAGATATCCACCAGAAAGACTTAACCAGTGAGAAACACTTTAGTGGAAAAAAAATCTAAATCATTCATTACCAGTAGCAAACAACAATCTGTTTAAATAAGTAGACTAAA
This sequence comes from Canis lupus familiaris, assembly GCF_011100685.1. Classification (NCBI taxonomy): domain Eukaryota; kingdom Metazoa; phylum Chordata; class Mammalia; order Carnivora; family Canidae; genus Canis; species Canis lupus. The sequence continues at coordinate 51,750,465 of NC_049225.1, forward strand.
TAAACTCTCTTTATTACCCTACTGTTTCTCACAGGTATGTGCTTACATCTCACTGATAAATGTTATGCATGTCACATCTTATATTTTCTAGAAAGGACTCAAGCTCACCAATCGTTTTCTTCAAATGGCAGGAGTGATGAAGGCTGGAACAAATATCTTCATGCTCTCTACCTCACTCTAATTCAAAGTGCTTATTTGTTGATTAACCATGCAGTGATTATGCTATGGTTTGCATTTATATTTGTATTGTTATTTTAACTCATATAATTAAAAAAATTTTTTTACTGAGTTCCTGGGTTGTCTTCCCATCCAGTTAGTGATTCCTTGAAGGCAGAGACTATATTTCATGCTTCTTTGCCTAATGCTCTATGCGCAAAAAGTATTTGTTGGTTTTCTTTAAATTAAATATTCTAATCAAATATTCTTCATCTGAGCTACAAACTCTAATAAACAAAAATACCATGTAAAGGAAATGTAAATACCACTAGGATTTTAGGCTAACAAATTTATTTTCACATTAAAAGCATAACCATGGAAGCTTATTTGGTGACTGCAGGATGGGATTGTAGCTATTTAAATACCTTTGATAAGATGGCAAAATTATGATACAAGTGTTACTCATTTTTCCAGGTCCATGGGAGCCAAAACTAATCAATCATACTACTCTTTTCTATGAATCTGGATGTAGCTTTAGAATTTGTCTCCATATAGCACTTTAGGAGGGCATTACTAACTGATTAAGGTGTTGGCCCAAGAATGGGTCCCATTTGTCATTCTGCAAGTCATATTTTATTCCTTGAGTGGTTGCTCTCTTTGACCAAATTGAGAGCTTTAGGGGGTGCACATGTGGAGCTAGATAGAATTAAAGGGACATTTGCTCAGCTAGCCAGAGCAATCAATTCAATCCAGCAACCTGAGATGACAGAAGACAGTGGCAAAGCACCCTCACAGTTGACATTAAACTATATACTCTTTATTACCACTATTACCACTTACTCCTGAGTGCTCAAACCAAGTCTCTAGTAGTTACTAGTATATCAAATTCTCTTTGATGTTTAAGAGTCAGATAAGATAGATTCACTTATATGAATTTGTCTTAGAAAACTCACTCGCTCTTTGGCAAATCTGAAGTAGAAACTACTATGTACCACGTTATGCAGGGAAAACTTTTGGAGGGACTCAGGAGAGCTTTTATAGAAGACATGGCATTTCAACTGGTCTTTGCAGACTGTGTAAAACTTGTCCTGGGAAACAAAGTGTATATGTAGGGAAGGGGGGAGGGGTAAGACTGTTGGGTTAGAGAAGAAAGCAACATTTTTTGCAATATTTGTCAAGGAAATACATGAGTATGACAAATAAAGTATAGTTTGTGATTCAGGAATAATGAGTCATCCATTGTGGCTATAATGCCTACATTATATGTGTATGTGAACAATATGTGTCAGGAGGTCAAGGTGAAAGAATAAAGTGAGATCACATTTTGAAGAGCCTTGAATATCATATTAAGGAGTTTGGGTTTAGCTAATGAAGAACAGGAACCAACTGTATTATATATAGGAGAGAGGTTAATTGGAAATGAATAGATTGCCTTGGTTGCAGCATAGAGTATGGCCAGGAGGGAGATGGGTGGAGGGAGGACTCCACCCCCATCGCTGTCCTTTCCCACCCATCTTCCTGGGCCCCAGGTGCTCTCCCACCCTCCCTGGGTTCAGGCGGGTGCAGGAGCTATTCTGTATCCCCTTGTCTGCCTTAGACCCACAATCTCCCCTCTCTTTTACCTGCTCCTGTAAATATTCCCCTTCCCCCAATAAAACTTGGTGTGCGTTCTCCATTTAAAAAAAAAAAAAAAAAGAAAGAAAAAAAAAAAAAGGTAGGGAGATTGGCAGAGGGAAGCCACTACACCTGTCCAGATAAGCAGTGATGAGAATCTGAAGTAGGACAGTGATCATGGTATGGGGAGGTAGAATAAAGAAGGTCATCAAGTTGATGTGATGTTGAAGGGTGGGAATCAATGAAATTTTTGAGATTCCTGGCCATCAAGATCAAATTGAAAGAGGGACAAGTTGCTAGGGCTGTCAGAATAAGTAAAAATACAGAGCACCCAGTTAACTTTGCATTTCAGATAAGCAACAAGTTTTTTTAGTATATATAAGTGACCCAAATACTAGATTTAACTGGGAATTTTGTATTTTATGTGTCAACCCAACAAGTTGACCAAAGATTGACCAGAATTCATTAGCTCTGACAATCAGAGAGTCACTGATATACTCTTCATAGGCAGTTTCATTACAGCAGTGTGAGCAGAATCTGGGAGTTGGTGGGTGGATGAGTGAGCTGGTGACAAGGAAACAAAGATGGTGAGGAAGTGAGGGCAGTGAGGAAGTGAGATTAGTGAGGGAGCCAATTCTGTGCAGGATTTTGGTGGCAAAGGAAGGTGAGAAATAGAAAAGTAGCCTGAGAAGAAGAGAAGATCAGGGAAGATTCTTTGTTTTGTTTTAGAAAAAGAGGGAGACTTTTATGTTTGTAGGCTGCCAGGGGAAAAAAATGCAAAGAGGGAAATCAATGAGAGAAACAAGAAGGAGGAGATCATCCCTGGAGTGGAGTTCTGGAGGAGGATTAAGAGAACAGTGGAGACAGGTCAGCCTTGGACAGGAAATGGAATAGTCGAGCTGGGAGGCAAGGAGAAAGGATGAGCCATGGTATAAATAATCTGGAAATGTAGGAGAGAAATTGAAGGAGAGCATGCATGACAGCCTTTTTTCCTTTGTGATCTAGGAAGGTTCATCATTTGATGAGAGCTGGTGGCAGAGTTTCTGCGAGAGCAGGTTTTTTAATCTAAGGAACATGGTAAAAGGAAATGTCTCAAGTACTAGAAAAGGGAGGGCTGAAAAACATGGATCCAAAAAATCAGTACCTACTGCCTGAGGCCAGAAAAGATTGGCATGGATAGATAGGAATGTGTGGTGGAAAAAAGGGCATTCAGTTTGGAGGTAGACAGGCCTGGGTATGGGTTCTGGTTCTATATGTATTTAGTAGCTTTTTCTAGGTCATTCTGTGTAACATACAACCCCCAGGTCTCAATGGCTTACAAAAACATCTTCCTCTCTCTTTCTTCGCTTCCTCCTTCCTCCTTTCCTCCCTCCCTTCCTTCCTCATGTTACATGGTAGTAACTGTAGGTGAGTTGTTATACCTTTTATGCAGAGAGTGATAGGGTTCAGTCCATTTCTTATTCCAGGACTTGGACTTGCAGATCAGAAGCTTTTGGGGCGTGACTCCTCATGACAGAGGATACAGGAACAAGAAACCAAATTGAACCAGGCAGTCATATCTTTTTTTCTTGGATGACTTATGCCATGTTTGCTCATGTTCCATTGGCCAAAGCAAGTCAAATGGCCAAGTCCAACATCTATGGTGTAGGGACATGGACTTCACTACAGGGAGAGAGAAGTGAATATTTACAAATAACAATATAGTCTACTATGTAATCTGAAGATTTTGTAATTATGGACAAGTTACTTCAGTTCTCTGGGCTTCAATTTCCCCATGTGTCACACAGTGATATTAGCATCTGTTTTCTAAGATTTGGGGGAGGATTAAATAAGATTAACGTGTGTATAAAACCTACTACAGTGACTAGCACATAACAGATGCTATAAATATATATGAGATTGCCTTGCCTTGGTGTTGAAATTAAATAGCTCCATAATCATAGGAAATTAAAATAAATTTTCTGCTCTACATTTTCCTTCTTTCAAATGACTGGATGGCCTGTAGGACCCTTGTTGGCTCTAAAATTTTCTCTTTTTAAAAATCTTGTACCAAATAATCCAACAGTCCCTTATCTCAAAAGAACCCTCTGGCTTAAGAGGAAACTACAAGTTCATCAGTGGTTTCATTTGGTCTCTATCTCCTTGGCCTAGCCAACTAGCAAGGGCAGAGAGAAGACTTGTTCACATAAACCTTAGAAATCTGGGGATCCCTGGGTGGCTCAGCAGTTTAGCGCAAGGTGTGATCCTGGAGTCCCAGGATCCTGCATCGGGCTCCCTGCACGGAGCCTGCTCCTCCCTCTGCCTGTGTCTCTGCCTCTCTCTCTTCTCTCTATGTATCTCTCATGAATAAATAAATAAAATCTTAAAAAAAAATAGAAATCTATGGGAACCAAAGGGCATGGGACATCATCTCATCATCCATTAGCAACATTGCTTACGCTTACAGAAAGGGTGTTGCTTCACAGAAAAAGGTCAAGATATTCTCACTTCACCTGGAGGAGTTTAGGCACCTTGAATAATAAGCGCTGTTGGTGAGATGTGAAATCTGACAGCCAGGGAAGAAATAGTTGAAGAGGAGGCATTGAAAATGCCCAGAGTCTTCCCAGGTGTCACCTGCTGCCTTGTAAATGTGAGAAAGCCTTGAAATAGTGTCTGGCAGAGCTCCGGAAACTACCCACCATATGTCACGGACTGTTCCTCAGAGTGGGAGCAGATAGAGGCATGTCTGAACAATGTTCAAGTGACCAATGATATCAATTAGGATTGTGAGTGGCCACAAGGTACAGAGACCAGACCACAATGGCTTACACAGAACAGAGGTTTATTTTCCCAGGTTGCCTTACTCTGGGAAGTAGATAGACAACTGTTTCGTGATGACATCAATGTCATGGGAATTTCTGGTGCACATCAGTCTAGAAGAAGGTTGTAGTAGAAAGTTTTAGTAAGTGGCAGACTGGAATTTAAGCATAAGCCCAAGGATCTCAGAGGTGCATTCCAAGTTTAATGTAGAGCCTAAGGGTGTTGATTAATGCTACTTTAAATACCTAGCTTTAAAACCAAGTAGAGTTAATTGGTCAAATATATAATTCCCTAGAATAGTTTCTATTCTAGTTTGGGTTTGTAAGTAATAGAATAAAACACAAGATTCGGTTCAAGTTTAAAGGTAAATAGACTTTAGGGTGCCGGGATGGCTTAGTCAGTTAAGTGTCTGCCTTCAGCTCAGGTCATGATCCCAGAATCCTGGGATGGAGCACCACATCCGGCTCCCTGCTCAGTGGGGAGCCTACTTTTCTGCCCCTCCCTTCCAACCCGTGCTCTCTCTCTCCGCATTCTCTCTCTCTCTCAAATATATATATATATATATATATTTTTTTTTAAGTAAACAGACTTAATATATAGGGGAAAGGGATGATCACATGCAGGGAAAATCTGGTTAAAAAAAAATCATGATAACCTAAAGGGGAGGTGAGGTGAGGAATGGGCAAAATAGGGGCAGGGGAGTGGGAGGTATGGGCTTCCAATTATGGAATGAATGTCACAGGGATGAAAGGCACAGCATAGGGAACATAGTCAGTGATGCTATAGCTGAGTGGTACTCCCCGTGACAGATGGGAGCTACACTTGTGAGCACAGCATAAAGTATAGAGAAGTTGAATCACTGTGTTATATACCTGAAACTAATGTTACATCGTGTGTCAACTATACCACACACAATAAAAAAGAAATCATGACAACCATTCTCCCATCTTTGTCTAAATCTCTATTGTTTCTAGTGGGATAGCCATCACTCCCATCTCTCCAGTTAATCTAGTCTTGGTGTGCAGCAGTCAAAGGAATCTTTCACGAACATTAATCAGATATCACTGCTATGCTTAAAATCCTCCCACACTTCACTTGCATTTACAGCAAAATCCAAACTCTTCACTGTGGCCAAGTTGGTAAGCCAGCCCTTCTTCTCCAATCCCATCCGGCACAGCTGTCCTTTCATCTTCCATGTTCTAGCCACACTGCTCACAAGGCTAGTTTCTGCCTCAGGACTTTTGCTTTTGTGGGGATATCCTTCCTCCAGGCCACTCTTCCCTCAGAGGAAAGGTTTGAATCATTTTCTTTTCTTTTTTTAAAAGATTTTATTTATTTACTCATGAAAGACACACACACACACACACACACACAGAAAGAGAGAGAGAGAAAGAGAGAGAGAGAGAGAGAGAGGCAGAGACACAGGCAGAGGGAGAAACAGGCTCCTTGCAGGGAGCCAGATGCGGGACTCAATCCCAAGACCCCAGGATCACGACCTGAGCCAAAGGCAGACGCTCAACCACTAAACCACCCAAGTACCTGGGTTGAATCCTTTCAATGCAAATGTCACCTTCTTAGGGATCTCCCCCCAGCCCCAACACCCTATCTGAAGTAGCCCTCCCTACTCTCTTATTCATTCTATCCCATTATCCTACTTTAAACATTCTTCTTATTACTACCTGGCTTTATAGCATTTCATTGTTTGTGCTTTGCCATCTCCAGTAGACTGTAAGCTTTCTGAGGGCAGACCATAGCACATGTATACACTCAGGAGTATGTGCTAAATAATTTCCTATCAAGTTTTTCAGACTCTCTAATCATTCTGAAAAGAAAGATATTATCATGAACCCTGAATCAAGGACTCAGGACTCCACTCTTCCTGGAGGAGAGGGGGATGGTTGAATTTGGAAGAAAGAGAAGGATCAAGGGATTGAAGGACCTGGATCAACGGTGCCCAGGTAAAGCCACAGGTAAGGTTTGGGTGCCTTAGCTGGTGTTCATTCCTCTTCCAAACTGACGGCAAACACAGCCCACATCTCTGCCCCTGGCAGAACACAGATGGAACGACCTTCCTTTAAAAAAGTATTATCAAGGGCATGGAAGTAAAATACTCTGATGACTTCATCAAAGAAAACATGTGACTCTTGCATAGACCAAAATAAATTCCCAGACCGAAGGGGTGTGGCCGAGGGACAGTTCCCGGGCTGAAGAGAAAATGCAGGACCTTCCAAGACATTCTGTGAAAAATGCTCTTTGGATAAAACTGCAACTTAAAAATAACCTCCGTTGGGTGTGGAGAGGAGAACAACTGAAATATTGGGGCCAGAGACCCAGAGTGAAGGCCAAATTTGAGATAAGAAAATGCTAGATTCTTAAGATCTTTGGAAAGCACCCTCCCCCATTTATTTACAACAAAGTTTCTTAGAAACAAATATGAGGAAATGGACAAGTTGTGATTTTTAAGGTGTTAAACCCCTATGCTAATAAACAGATCATCTTCCAGTGTGATGAAGGAAGAAAAAATTGGAGAAAGACAGATCTATGCTCCAAGATAAACAAATATGACACCACTACTAGAGAACAAGATAAAGTCCAAGTGAGGTGGTTCTGGTCTTTGGAGAGCAATAGGCATAAGGAAGCCAAACAAGAAAAATTGAGAACTGTCATGAGGAATGGGCTCACCTGGGGAAGAATCCAACTCTGCCACTCTTCCTGTGTGATCTTGGGTGAGTCCCTTCACTTCTCTGACCCTCAGTTTCTTCATCTGTAAAATGGGAAAATGTCTATTTACCTCTGAAGGATAGTGTGGAGATTAGAGGAAATACTGCATAAGAATTGCCTCACAGTTGCCTAACCTGAATGTTAGAAAGCTTTAAAAAACTTTGGTATGTTATTTCTCTCCCTTCCCCTTGGAGGGTTGGGGAAATTGGAGAGCTTCAGAATTATGATGAATAAGATATAAAACAAGATGTTTGCTTTCCTATTTGGGGAGTATAATACTTATCTATTGCCATAATAATGATGTGGAACAAACCATTAGAAAACTCAGTGGCTTAAAGCAGTCAACATGCATTTAACTCACAAATCTGTAAGTTGGCAGGTTAGTTGGGACTTAGCTGGGCAGTTCTTCTGATTTAGGCTGTATATCTGGGGGATGACTGACTACTGGCGGGTCTAGAGTGGCCTCAGCTGCAGTGACTGGCCAGCTTGGCTTTCTTCCAGCAAGCTAGCCTGGGCATGCTCTCATGGTAAAGGTAAAGGAGCGAGCATGAGCACACCCAATTGTGCAAGTCCTTTTCAAGCCTCTGTTTGGTTCACATCTGCTGGCATACCATTGGCCAGAGCAAGTCACATGGTCAAATCCAGAGCCAGAATGAGAGGCCACTACAAAGTTGCGTGACAAAGGACATGGTTACAGGAGGGATAAAAAAACCATGAATGCAGTGAATCTACTTCAGGGAAGCTAGACACACATACATACATACATATATAAATTAATTTTATATAAATACAAAATAAACATACATATATAATTAACATGAGATGAAAGATGATAATTATAATCCCATAGCATTTCACTGGTTCTAAAGAACTTTCCCTCAAAATCTAGCTTAATCACCCCATGTGAACAGGGAGCAGACATCACTATCCGCATTTATAGATAAGGAAAATCACGCAGTAACGAGTGAAGCATGAACTTGAACTTCTGATGACAAGCTTCCCCTTCCTCCCATGACCTCTAGATCAAGAGCCACATGAGTGGAGCATGCACAAAAGGGCAGGGACTACCATGAACCCAGGCAGTCAAGGAGCGGTTGTAGAGACCAGACTCACTTGGGACATTGATAAATGCCTAATGATGAGTTCTCAATCTTTAAATGAACCAAATCCCATTGCGTCTGGACAATTTTATATAGAAATTACCAACTCTATAAATTGATAAAAGAAGTATTTAATCGGAATACATTTATTGCCAGTTTCAAATGTACAATATTCATTTGATTATTGAATCAAATAATTTTGGTAAGTCAATCTTTAAGAACCAAATCAATCTTTAAGAACAATGAGGCCATTGTCGGGAACTCTGGGGCTTGAAATCAGTGACTGATATCAAACGGGGGGCCAGTGCAGTCTTGGGGTCAAGTGTGTTCCTATAGTTTGTTTAGCCTGCCTAGTACCATGAACTTCTGTTATTCTTCTACCCAGTCGTTTCCTCCCACTTTCCATCTCCCAGTCCTGGTCTCATGGCTCTGGAAGAGTTGGTCCCACTCCCCGCTACAGAGGTAGGTCTGGGAGCCAGGGCCGGGGTGCCTGAGGACATAGAAGTTCTTCCTGCTTCCTGGGAGAATTCCAGCTCCTCTGGAGCTGCTGGGGGCTAGTGCACCACCACACAGACAACCCTCCCAGAGAAGACAACCCAGTGGAAAGCCTTGCCAAGAGAAGGAGGGCCTTGGAAGGTGATGCCACCACAGAAGTGTCTAGATCTAGCTAGAACTTAATCCAGCCCAACCCCTGGACTTTTCTGTTATGTGGTCCAGTAATATTTGTCTTTCAGACCAGTTTGACTTGGATTTCTGTTTCTTGCAACCAAAATATTTCTGACTAATATACCCTAGTAATAAGGAAATCTGATTCAAACAGATAAGTAGTTGCAAATAATAATAGTTTTGAAAGCAATTCATCTTGCAATGTCAGGAAATTCTTAAAAAACTAGAAGTTTTACTCCAAATCTATACACATTTACACATGAAAGCTTAACCTGACAGCACAACTTAATATATATGGTAGATTCTGATTTAGTAAACAGCACATTTATGGAGATGTTTGTTTATTATAGATCTTAAAGTTGTTATATGTATTTAAAAGTGAAATTTGAAGAATACTTTTTAGGAGTCCTGAGGTGTCCTTTAGATCTCTTCAGTTCCCAGAATATGGTTGATAAACTGTTGACGGAGCAGAAGAGAAAGGGATCCAAGAGAATATTCCAGGAATGTGGCATCTGTCTTTTAGCATCAGAACAAAATGAACAGTGTCACTAAGAAAATTAATTCATTGCCAAGCTCCACTTAGTTGTTCTGATTGAAGCCAGAGCATTCCCTAATCATCCGGTGCACTGGCTGTGGGGCAGTGGTGGTGGTGTGAGGGAGGTGGGGGGGGGGGGGGAAGAAGGGGGTGAAAGCACACTACTGACTATTGCCTCCGTCTTTCATTTCATGAGCTCTCATCTCCCATCCTAGGATGACACACTCTTTCATCCGCTAGGGGCTTTGTAGCAGCAAGAGCAAGAGATTAACCAGTATGGCTCTGACCCTAAACTTTGTGAATTATGGTGTTTATTGCACTCCAATCAACTACAGAGTGAAAAGGACGAAATCTCTAGGGACAGGAACAATCTCATAATCTGTGAGATTTCCCAAAGTGTCCAATAGTAATTGGGGTCAGGAAACCAGAAGAGAAAGCCTAGAGCTGGTCTAAGCTTCTTCTATATGATTAAATTCCACTGGAGGCAGGTGGTGCATCCACCTTGCTCTCACAAGGGAAAGCCAGAACTCACTCTTCTCTCTCCTCCCCCTTGGACATGCTCTCTCTGCACCTCTTTTGTGCACACACTCTGGCTCCCCTATTCTTCCTGCCTCATTCTCTTCTCTTCATATAGCCTTCCTGTTGCATGATGTTGTCCCAGCCTGGATCTGCCTGCTGCCCTTCTGACCCATGGATCCTTCCTTATTGCTTTTTCTTTACTGGAACTCAACTCCTCTGTGTCCCATGCCCTCCAGATCTTACTAGGTGCGAGACGCTAATTCAGAGTGCTTTCATATACAGTATGCCATCTGATCCGCACACTGACCCTGGGGCAGGTCAGGCAGCTATGATGGTTTTTCTCTCCATCTCAGAGATGAGGAAATTGAGATGTAGACTTAAGCCACAGAGCAAGGAAGTGACAGAGCTGACTCAAATTCCAAGTAGGTATTTCCCCTCAGTATAGATAAGAAGACACTAATTACAATCAGTTAGGATTTTTTCAGAATAGCTTTTCATAGTGTAGGAATGGTATACAGTTGGTAGTGAATAAATATTTCTTGATTGATTCAAAAGGTCAGCCCTGTCCTGACCAAATCAACTTATAAATTTGGTCACTTAACAAACTTTTATGGAGCATTTATAATATTTTAGTCATGGTGATAAGTGCTGGAGAATTCAAAACATGGTCCATCTTTACCAGCCTTAATCTGGTGGGGAGAATAGAATGGAGTGATTCCCTATAAGAAAGAGGAAGTAGCGGTGGAACTCCAGGAGAGAAGAAATGTACCCTATTCCTCCATGGCCAGGGAGGGCATTGGAGGCAAAGATGTAGGGAAAGAATTCATGGAAAGATAACTCATAAATTATGTTTGGAAGAATTTTCTGGAAGCAACAAGGAGAATCTCTGGCACAGGGCACAACTTGAGTAAAGGCATGAAGGTATGAAAGTACATGCAGACTCTAGGGATGCAAGTAGCTCAGAGTGGCTATGGGACCATGTGTATGGGAGTGAGAGTATGGTGAGGGGTAGGCAATGAGGTTCGAATAAGAGGGAAACTGAAGGCATGTTAATGAAACTTGACCTCCTGGGCAATGAGATCATTAAAGATTTGCTTATGGTTTGCTTTTTAGAAGTAGAAAGTGGGCATGATCCTATTTGTGTTAGAAAGAAAGAAAGAAAGAAAGAAAGAAAGAAAGAAAGAAAGAAAGAAAGAAGATGAAGAAAGAAAGAACAGAAAGAAGAAAGAGAAGAAAGGAAAAAAGAAAAAGAAGAAAGAAGAAAGAAGAAAAAGAAAGAAAGAAAGAAAGAAGGAAAAGAAAGGAAGGAGGAAGGAAGGAAGGAAGGAAGGAAGAAGGAGGGAGGCAAGGAAGAAAGGAAGAAAAAAATTGTTCAGGGGGCAATTTGACGATTGTATGAAATACATAGTAGGTGGAAAGGAGGCACATGTAGGGAGAGGGATTCAATATACCGCAAGTCATGTATGCAGTTTTTGTTTTTTTTTTCCTACTGACCAGACAGCAAAGTGAGTTTAGAAGTGGTTGGAAGGCATTGGTTGGAAGTAACTGTTGTTGGAAGTAACTGTGTGGTTAGATGTGCTGTTAGCATTAGACCAGGAGCTCAGACATACCATCCCTCATATACTTAAAGGTCTAGATTAAGTGGAAAACTCATGTACTGTTTAATTATTAACTGGTCTTGTGTCCAACACCCCTGTGTAGACTCTTGACAAATTGGGCTGGAACACTGAGCTAAGGCTCAACACCAAAGCTTTCTCGGTACACACACAATGACCTTACCCACTATTGGGACACAATTAGCATCCTCAAGTGGTGTCTATCAGATAATTCTTTCCTGGAGAAAGGTTGAAAGGGAGAGGTTAGGAGAGAAGGGCTAAGACCTACTCCTTCCCTTCCCACCCCCAACTGCTGTAACACCAGGGCTCTAAAATGATTTGACTTTATTTTTGCAAAATATAGCTGGAAGAGGTATTCATAAGAACAGCAACAAAACTTTATTGTAAAAGCTTATTTTTCTCTAAAAAAATAAATATACAGAAGTTTCTTTCTATTAATTGAAGTAGCAAAAAGAATGAGAAATTTTATCCTTGAGCCAAATATGATTTGGGAGGGTTCCTTAAGAATATGAGATGAAATATAAAAGCATGGCAACCCATGCTGTTGACTCAGGCCATGAGTTCACGGAAGATGCACACAAAGCTTACCACTTTGAATAGTGCCTAATTCAGTCAAGCAAAAATGGAACTTTTATGAAAGCATTTGCATGCCTGAAATGATGAAAATGGGAGTAGAGGATTCTGATCTTGTTCTGGCGACCTCTGGAAACCTCAAATTCAAAAGCGTGAAGGTCTAACCCCCAGGGACACTTTGTGCTATCTCAAGATAAGATTAATTAAAAGAGGCTGGGGATGTTTGGGGAATTCTCCCTGAACTGTCAGATCGCAAGATTTTTAAGTCTGCACTCCAACTCCCTCTCACTACAGGATTCTTTGATCTCTTCTCAGGTCTGTTCATCGCTAAATGGTTTTTTTTTTTTTTTAAGATTTTATGTTTATGTTTATTTAAGATAGAGGGTGCAAGTAGGGGGAGGAACAGAGAGGGAAAAACAGAGGGGAGGAAGGATCCCAAGTAGACTCTGCACATGTTGAGTGCAGAGCCTAAAATCCTCCCTTCTTCCCCAAATCCTGAGGCAATGACCTGAGCTGAAACCAAGAGTCAGATGCTCAACTGACTGAGCCACCTGGGTGCCCCATTGCTAAATGTTTTAAAATGATCTCTTATGTTGGAGTAAACTCTGTTGTAAAGGAAGGTAGACCAGTCTTTCCAGAACATATAGACTGTTGCCATTGCCAGATACAGAAAGTCAAATGGGTGGGTCATGAGGCAGGCCTTTGTGGGGTACATCTGGGTCTTCTGCGCCCAAGGGAGAAGCTGGGTCTGAATAGGATCCCATAATCACAGAAGGACTCAGAGTTTTAGGGGATTTTGGAAGATGAGAATGGTGATAGATCCATTTTTTGAATTTACTCCAATCTCCACATGCCAACAAATAGAGCATGATTCACATGGTATCAATGCCTGTGTGTGAAGAAGGAAGAAGCCATGGAGTAATCTGTAGGCCTAGGAACAGGGAAATCTTAGTGAAGGCAGCAGATACTTACTGAAAAACACAAATCAATCTGAGAGTGACAGCTGAAGTGGGGGGCATTCTGCCCCAGAAGTAGTGGGGCCTGTCAGGGGTCTGGAGACAGGGTGAAGGAGCTGCAGCAGTCTGGTTCCTATGCTAGGGACTCCCCAAACTGACCACCTAGGTGCTCCTTCCTGTACTGGGGAAAACTTTTGGGAACAGAATAAAGCTGAACAGACCATAGAGATGAAGGAAGAGAAGTTCAGGTAAAAGTTGGGGAGTGTGGTGAGGGGACAGTCAGAAAATCCTAGAAAGCAAACCAGAAAAATTGTAAGAGAAAGAAAGAACTGGGAGTGGGGTACCTCCTCCCCCATAATTCATATGTTGAAATCCTAACCCCCAATGTAATAATATGAGAAGATGAGGCTTTGAGAGATGATTAGGGCGTGAAGGTGGAGCCCTCATGAACAAGGTCGGTGCCCTTATGAAAGGAATCCCAGAGAACTCTCTCGCCCTCTTTCTACCATGTAAGGATACAAAAAGTCAGCAGTTTGCAACCTGGAAGAGAGTCCTCTCCAGAACCCAACCATGCTTGCACCCAAATCTCAGACTTCCAACCTCTAGAACTGTGAGAAATAAATTTCGTTATTTACAAGGCATCCAGTCTATGACGCTTTGTTCTAGCAGCCTGGACTGACTAAGACAGTTATTCCCCCAAAAGTCAAGATCATGGCTACTTTGGGTGGATGGCTGTGATTGAATCCAGCCCGTGGGTGGGCTTCTGAGATTTGTGTGGCTTTCTATAACTGTGCTTTATTTTATCATGAAAGAGTAATTATAGGAGAGAGGAATCAAGGGGACATTGGGTCCCAACTAATATTGCGTACTAATACTCACATCTTTTGAACATGTATCCTATGCAATTTCCGTGCTAAGCACTTCTCCACAGTGGTCATTTGCTGGGAGTCAAGAGTCAACTGGCTTGATTGGGCTGCTTTACTAGCTGTGTGACTTTGGGTAACCAATTCTTTTTGAGCCTCTGTATGCTCATCTATAAAACAGAGTAATACTAGTATATCTTTCCTAAGGCTGTTGGAGTAAGTGAGGTTTGTGTATAAAGCCCTTAACACAACGCCCAACTCATAGTCCATGCCCAATCAGTCGGAAGCATGGCCACATCCCTGTGAGGTGGCTGTGATTACTCTCATAGTTTAGGTGAAAACATTTAAGGTTCTGAGACGTTAGGTCGTGGAATTATTCAGTGGTGAAACTAGGCTTGCAACCTTTCAGTTCTGCTTTCCCAACCCATTAACTTCCTTCCAGTGAAAGGCGGTGACATGGCACGTGACAGTGACCCGGCCTGGCTCCACAGCTCTGTTTTGAAGGATAGCTGGGGTCTTGCTCTCTCCTTTGCCTCAACACACGATGTTGTAATTTCACTACCAAAAAGCGAATCCAGCAGCATCGTCCAAAGCTCGGCTCCCTGAAGCATTCTTGGAAAAGGGAGTAAGGGCAGGAAGGACGCGTGGCTGTGCCCGGGGCCCCTTCAGCAGAGGCATAAACAAGCCTCCACCCCCGGAGCGGGCCAGGGAGCCCAGCGAGGCAGCTGGTTGGATGCATTACCCACGTCGTGCTGAGAGAGAAAATAAGTAGCATTCCTCTGCTGAAGTTGAGGCGTAAACAAGGAGCAAGTACTTTTAAGGATAATTACCAAATATTAGAAATGTATTGTTCCTTCCCCACTCCCAAGACACTTCTAGGAGCTCCAGCTGTGCTAATAATGTTTTGTGCACCACTTCCAGGGCCAGAGGTATTGTTCCAAGACAAAGGTTCCTCATCTGTGTTTGTTCTTGTTTCCATCAACACTTGAAACCTAGTTCACCTACGTTTTCTTGGGGCTCCTTGTTTTGTTTGGAAGCTGAGAAGAATAAAAAAAAAAAAACAAACAAAAAAAAAAACAAAACTAGCATTTGGAGTTAAGATCTTAGATGGGTCTTAATTTCTCTGCTCCCCGACAATCAAAAAGCAAGTAATACTTACCTCATAATAGAACCGAGGTGAAGATGACTGAGGGAACATATGTGAAAAGCCTAGCATAGAGCTTGGCACACAGTAAGCAACATAAACGAAGGTGCCTCCCTCCCCACCTCCCAACATACCATGAACATGAGAGTCAAGATGGCAGATACATAGCCTGTAAGCTTCTTTCCTCCATGGTATCCACAGTAGACATTATTAATTAATCACAGTATTCTTTCCTGTTTGGATTTGTTTGCAGCCATACCAAACAAATCACCACAAATTTAGTACATTAAAACAACACAATTTTATTATCTCATAGTTCTGTGGGTTTGAAGTCCAACACCAGTCTCTTTGGGCTGAAATCGAGGTTTTGGCAGGGTTCCTTTCCTTTTTGGAAACTCAAGAGTAAAATCCAATTTCTTGCCTTCTCCAGCTTCTAGAGACCTCTCTCTCCAGTCCATGAACATACCCCCCTATGTTTCAGAACCAGCAACACAACACAGCACTGAATCCTTTTCATACAGCTCTTACTCTTTGACCATAACCAGAAAATGTTCTCCACTTTTCAGAGCTCATGTTCTGGGCCCACAGGATAATCCAGGATTATCTCCCCATCCCAAGATCCTTAACCTTAATCAATCTGCAAAGTCCCTTTTGTTGTGTGAGGTAAAACATTCTCATGTTCTGGGGATTATGATGTGGACATCTTTGAGGGCCATTATTCTACCTACCTTACTTCTTGGTGCAGTACTCAAGGCAGCCACTACCAGTGGATCACAGTTTGACCTGCGAGATCAAATCTATTTGGCCTGTGAAATAAAAGCTATCCCTACTTTGAAGACTCATCAGGAAAGGAGGAGAAAAAAAAAAAAAAAAAAAGCAAAGCTGGTCAGGGGATAATTGAAATCAAAAGAAAACATTTAACCGCATGCTAAACACTTTTTGTTTTTGTTTTTTTAAAAAATCTGTTTGCCAGGATTCTCTTATTGCCACAGCAGAAGTAGCAACAGAAATGTCTGGTCCTCCAGCAGCTATGGAAGGGAATATCCTTTTCAGGTTGTCTTTCTATCCATGGGCTCCCAGGGTTCCAAAACCCCCAGGGCCTCTCACCTGCAGTGCTCTCACATGGAGTCATGTGCAATCACACACCAGCCTAAACCCTTTAAAAAAACAAAACAAAACAACTTAATTGAGATATAATTGACCTATAATACTCTGTCCATGTTCAAAGTGTACAATGTGGCAGGCTTTGACATATGTATATGCCTCTGAAACTATTACCTCAATTCAGATTATGATCACATTTGTCCCCAACCAAAAGTCTACTTGTGCCTCTTCGTCATGCTCTTTTATTCCCTGTCCATTCCCAGATTACCACTGATCTGCTATTGTCACACTAGTTTTCATTTTCTTGAATTTCGTATAAATGGAATCATATGCTAAGTATACTTTTTTGTCTGGTTTCTTTCAGTGGAATGATTTTGAGATTTACAGCCATGTTTTATGTATCAGTAGTTCATAGATTTCATTGCTGAGTAACACTTCACTGTAAACCACAGTTTTGTTTATCTTTTTACCTGTCAAGGGGAATTTCAGTTTTTGGCTGTTACAAATAAAACCCCTATAAATATTTATGTACAAGTCATGTGTGGGCATATGCCTTTCTTTGTCTTGCATAAACACCTATGAGGGTAATGGCTAGGGCATGTGGCAGGCGTATGTTTAACTTTCTAAGAAACTGCCAAATTGTTTTCCAAAGTGGTTGTACCATTTTACATCCTTACCAACAGTGTATGAGAGCTTCTGTACCTCTGTGTTCTTGGCAATTGTTAGTATGGTTAGTCTTTTTAATTTTAGCTATTCTCACAGATGGGTAGTGGTATTTCATTGTTTTACTTGCATTTTGCATTAATGATAATAATGTTGAGTATCTTTGTAACTTGCTGGTTCGCCACGCAGGTTGCTTCTTCAGTGAAATTTAAGTTCAAATCTTTTATCCATTTTTTAAAAGTTGGATTATTTTATTATCAGATTTTAGAGTTCTTTAAATATTCTGAATACAATTTTCTTGTCAGATACATGATTTACAAATACTTTCCCTCATTATGTAAGCCATCTTTTCATTCTCTTAACAGTGTAATTCAAAGAGCACAAGTTCTTAATTTTGATGTAGTATGCTGTATCAATTGTGATTTTGATGTTATATCTAAGAAATCATAAAGATTTCCTCTGTTTTCTTCTATGAACTTTATAGTTTTCGGTTTCACATTTAGGTCTATGATATATTTTGAGTTGATTTTTGTATATCATGTGTGGTATAGATTAAAGTTCTATTCCTCTTCCCTTGCCCCGTATCGATGTTCAATTATTCTATCACTATTTGATGAAAAGACATCTTTTTCCACTGAACTACCTTTGTCCTGTTACTGAAAATCAATTGTCCATATATCTGTGGGTCTATTTCCGAAATCTTTATTCTGATCCATGTATCTATTTATCTATCGTGACACTAACTGACAGTTACTGCATCTTTATAGTAAGCCTTAAAATCAGGTAGTGTTAACTTTCCAACTTTTAAAATTGTTTTTAAAGCTATTTTGGCTGCCCAAGGTCCTTTGTATTTCCATATCAATTTTAAAATTAGCTTGTCAATTTCTATGGTAAACTCTGCTAAGATTTTGGTTGAAATTGTTTTGCAGCTATAGGCTAATTTGAGGAATATTTGACATTTTAACAATATTGAGTCTTCTGATCTATGATCCATTTACTTAGATCTTCCTTATTTTTTTTTAAGCAATGTTTTGTAGTTTTCAGGCTACCGATCTTACAAGCATTTTATTGGAAATAACCTCTAACTGTATTTGTTAATGCTATTTTAAATGACATTATTTTATAAATTTTAGTTTCTGATCATTCATTGCATATATATATATATATATATATAATCTTTATATTGATTTCGTATCTTGAAAACTTGATAAACTTATTTACAAGTTCCAGTAGTTTTTTGTTTTTGTTGATTTGATGGGGTTTTCTACATAGATGAATGCGTCATCTGTCAGTAAAGACAGGTTTAGTCCTTCGTTTCTAATATCCATACAATTTACTTCTTTTTCTTGACTTATTGCATTAGCTAGACCATCAGTACAGACTTGAACGGAAGTAGTGAGAATAGACATCTTTTTCTTCTTTCTGATCTTAAGGCGAAATCATTCAATCTTTCATTTCATTTTATCAATAAGCATGATGTAAGGTTTTTATAGATGCCTTTTATCAAGTTAAGGAAGTCCCCCCATTCTTAGTTTGCAGAGATATATTTTTTCTTTCAAAAATGGATATTGTATTTTGTCAAATGCTTTTCTACCTCTATTTTGAAGATTATATGTGTTTTTCTATTTCAGACTATTGGTATGGTGAATCACATCAATTTGTTAAATGTTCAAACTTTGGATTTCTGGGATAAAATCCCAAACAATGCCATTTACTTGGTCATGATATATTATCCTTCTTACATGTTTTTAGATTTGATTTACTTTTTAGTTGGCACTTTTTGCCGCATATTTATGAGGAATATTGGTCTGAAATTTTCTTATCTACATGCCTTAATGTTGTTATCTGTAATTGTGGGCTTAAAGAATGAATCCATAAGTATTCCGTCCTCTTCAATTTTCTCAAAGAGTTTGTGTATTTTTTTTCTTGAATGCTTGATAGATGTCCCCAAGGAAGCTATCCAGTCTTTTGAGTTTGTTTTCTTCTGAGAAAGTTGTTAACTACAAATTCAGGTTATTTCTTCTTGAATGAACTTTGGTAGATTACATCTTTCAAGGACTTTGTCCATTTAAGTTGTCTCCCTTAGAGGAATTTGTTATTTATTTTATAAACATAAAATTGTTCATAATATCTTCTTACTGCTTTAATATCTTTAGAATCTGTAGTATTGTCACTTTCCTCATTCTGAATATTTGGTAACATGTGTCTTCTCTTTTTTTCTCGTCAGTTTGGTTAGAGGTTTATAAATTTTATTGATTTCCAAAAATAAACTTTTGATTTTAATGAATTTCTCCATTGTTTTTCTATTTCCTGTTTCATTCTTTGTTCATTGATTTTGATTTATTATTTTCTTTCTTCTGCTTACTTGGCTTTAACTTACTTTTCTTTTCCTAGTTTCCTAAGGTGGGAGCTTAGGATTTGAGACCTACTTTTCTTTCTTTTCTTTTCTTTTCTTTTCTTTTCTTTTCTTTTCTTTTCTTTTCTTTTCTTCTTTTTTTAGCATAGGCATTTCAGTGCTATAAATTTCCCCATAAGCACTGCTTTAGCAGCATGCTGTAGATTCTGAAATGTGTTTTCATTTCCATTCACTTAAAAATACTTTCCTCTTTCCTTTTAGCTTCCAAATATTGGAGGATTTTATAAAGAGCTGTCTCTTACTAATCTCTAATTTCATCTTCTCTAGAAAATATATTTTGTATGACTTGAATTCTTTTAAATGTATTAAGACTTATTTAGGTCTCAGAATCTAGTCTATTTTGGTAAGTGATCCAAATAGTGTTAAGCACTTTAAATATCTTTTATATTTAAACTTTACAACAATGCTTACTATTATCCCCATTTTAATGAAGAGGAAATAAGTGATACTGTATGCCCATTTTAAGGAGAAAGGGATGAGGATCAATCAATATGAGTAACTATTGAATGCCAGACAGCTATTAAGTAGCAGAACTAGGGTGCAATTCCAGGTCTGATGGCAGAGCCAAGCTATTAACCACCCTTCCACAATTCCTCCACAGCCATTTCTCATCCCGATAAGCAGGAGGTGGCGGGTGGGGGGGGGACCACTTCTGCTCAAGAGAGTATGTTCAGAGGTTAATTCCCTCTCTCTGTAAGTGCTGGGATCTATCTCCTAAATTGCTCTTTCCTAGCATAAACACAATTGCTTCAGTTGTTGCAGACATAAAGGTGAATTCTGTGTGAAGGTAAGAGATGCCTTAACCCTCAATTGCTAATTTGAATCAGAACCTTGCTTCTGAGCCCTGCTGTCGTCTGATGCTCAATTACTAGGTTAATCTGATCACACCCAAGAACAAAGACTGACACAAGGTGCTTTTTGCCTCTTCCCTGCAGGTAGCAGGGCATGGCTAATTGCCCCTCAGAGCCCAATAATACTTAGGGAAACTCTGGACTAACAGACTCTGTTTGTATGTTCCTTGAATTTGCATAATAGCTTTCAAGTCAATGTGCATTGAAATGACTCTTTCCTTACTCTTTTCTTGAATTTAACTGTCAGGTATTAAAAGTATGATCTTATTGCTAGTAAACATGGTTACAGTCCTTGTTCACTGGGACTGATGCCAATCTGGGAGCCTATTAGTCCAATTCAACAAAAGAATTTTTGATCATCTGCAGATCCGATTATCCAAGTGATCCAGCCTCTTTCATACTCCTATTACCACAGTAATTTGACTTGGCTGTTAATGATCTTTCTGGCTGCAACCCGCACAATGGGTTCATTTGAATAGATGTCTTTCAGGGGCATGTTCCACTTATATACAAAGTCAATTTAACTTCTACAGCTATTTGCAGGCACCCAAATTGTTCATAATTGACTGCTTCCTAATGCCACTTAGCCTAAAATCTGAAAGGAAAGGAGTGTGCTGCCTAAGTGAGCTGCTCATTTCACACACCATTTCTGTACCACTTGAAATGCTAAATGGCCAGTACCAAAGAAAGGAAGAGAACTCCTGGGGATCTTCTTTGAGCCCCTAAACCTCTAAACTTTCACTGAGGTAGACTGGCTTTTACATGCTAATTATTAGCCTGCAGATTGCTAAAAAGTTAAAACTCTTTGGTAAGACTATGTAGTCCCCAGAAGTTACTCTGTGGTATGTAGCATCTGATTTAAATTTCTCCTGAGGAATGATGGAAAGGATGTGGGATAGGGGAGTTCTGTAGTAAAACCAAAGTACAAAGAAGCCATTATTCTAGTTGATAGATAATTGCTTAGGTCTTTGCTTTCTCCTAAATAGACACGATGAGGTTGAAATAACCTTTCCTTTAAGATTCTGCAAATTTTTGACAAGCCACTAGATAGCAATGGCAAATCAGTTTTGTCTTATGTCAGTGGATTGGTTTGCATTAAATTCTTGGGGTTCTGTCTTTGAGAATGATTCTGAGGCCATATTCTTGATCAATGGGGAAGAGTAAGGTGGACAATTAGTGATGTCTCCCATGAACACAGTAATAAGGAATAACAGCACACCCAGAGTGCTAGGCTTTACACCAGCCACTTGGAACATAGGAGTGAACAAGACAGATGCAGCTGATGAACTCAGAAAACTCTCAGGGTGGGAATGATTACTAAGGTCACTTTTTATTTTGTTATTCTAAATTTTTATGGTCCTTGTTCTGCCTACCAGTCTAACTATTAATGAATTATTGTAAAATAACCACAATGTCTCCATTAAGACCATTCAGTATAGTTACCTAGCAGGAAAACCCAATAAGAGGAAAGGTGTTTATTATATCAACTAGGATTTATCTTATAGTTGTTGTGTTCTTTTTATCTTTAAGAGCACACTGGCCAAGAAGACCTTCATCTTGAAGAAGGTGCTCCTTACCAAACCAGTACATTTCTCCATGGTGCTAGGTGGCTGCAATCCTGACCAGAGTCAACTCTTGTTTATGGAGAATGGAAATCAGTCGACAGAAGAAGATTATCTATGGAGATGGAATGGTGGATTACTGTCTTTCCTGAGGCCACATGAGACAGCAATTCCTGAGAGAGCAATTGGACCAGGATAAAGTACATTCACTTTATTGTTAACTGACCAACAGCTGTTTCCAGATGTTCCCAGCGCTGGTTATGTAGTTCATGCTCACTCACATGCAAAGGCCCTCTCCATGTAGATCACTGGATGTCAACAACAGTCTGGTAGGGACAGGCTCTGTGAGTCTTGTAACTGCAACTTTGCAATGCTGGCACCAGAGTCAGAGTCTAGAGCTCACTGCAAAAGGCACCCCCTCTGTGCACAGATGATGCAATGGATCAGTGTCTTTCTCACCATGGTGACAGCAGTTGACATGGAAACAGTTGTTCCCGCTTATACACATAATCATTGTCCCTCACTCAGGCTTGCCAAATGTCAAAAATATTTGCCTGCCCAGCATCCATTTCTCCCATCTCTAGGAAATGCAGTAAGATTATCTTTTGGGAAATCATCTTTATTGAACACCCAAAGCAGTTGTTTTGGATATTACCTGTCCAAGCTCAGTATATAACCAATACCTGGTCAAAAACTAAATCACAGGAATGTGTAACCCATTCTGAGTCCATGAGTGTCAGCTCCAGATTCTGCTAAAATGATTGGGAAAGTGGTAGGGTTTTGCCTGCTATTATCAAGCTGATGGACTATAAGCCTGAAGCTGCTGGCAGCTGTTTGTACCACCAGCTGTGTAGAACATGCTTGAAAATAAAGAAAATTTAGAGAAAAAACAGAGTTAAGGAACTAAGAGAGACAATTTGAGCACCTGTGTCCAGCCTGACCTGAACTTAAATACACCTTTTGACTTTTCAGTTATACAAACCAATTTTTGCCTTTTCTTGCTTAAGGAAGTTCTCATTTAGGTTTCTATCACTTGCCGCCCCCAAAGTCCTGATGAATAGATAGGTTTTCTCCCTTTGTGGAGATTTTCATAGGAATGGAGTAGAACTAGAGATCTAATTGAAACTCTGAAAGCTTCAGCATTTGAACAATCTGTATCTTTCTATAAGCAAAGCTTATATATCAGTTCATTGGCACATGACTAGTTAGCAATTGCAACCTGCCAAGCATTGTGTTGGATACACAGTGAGGAAGGAAGTGAGGGAGGAAGATGCCAGCCAGGATCTCTGTCCTCCCGGAGTTTACAATCTAGCCAGGAAAGCAGAAGTAATACAAGTTAAAACTTAGAGCAGAAGTTCTCACCTTCAGGACGACAGTGCACTGGTGAGTCATCATATATTACGAAGTACGCTGCAAAGAATCTGTGACTCATGAAGCTAAAGTACCAATGTTGGCAGATGATTTAAAAAATAAACATGAATTAGAGTAGATTCAAGGTTATCACAATAATAATGTCATATTCATTCATTTGGTTCTCCAGAATTATTTCCTGAGTGGGGAGAAATGATTGACATAATAGCACACACCCACGTACCTGTGTCTACAGTAGTGTACTGTTCTCAAGGATGCTCTCCACCATATGTCCCCAAACAATGGCAATAATATCAATGTGCAGGAGGAGAAAGAGTAGCAGCAACCAGAGAATTGCCAACATTGTTTGTGTACTGTTCAGGTACCAGGTACTGTGCGGAGAGCATGTTTCATTTACTATACATGAGAAACCTCTGAGTAATTATCCTCCCTGTCTGGCAGATTAAAGACCAACTTAGTGTTAAACAGTGTGACTCAGGCTCAACTAGTGTTCAGAGGAAGGAGAGATCAGCATAGGCTGGATTTATTGGAAAAGGTCCCAAGGAGGGTGTAAGCCTTAAACAGGACCATGAATGACAAGCAGAATCTGCACAAGCAGGGAAGAAGAGAGGCATGCAGACTCTGAGATTAGTGAGACAAATGCAGTACATTGGTGCCATTCTCACCCTCTGGGCACCTTTACAGCTAGGACCAAGGCATTGTGGGACAAGTGGGACAGCCTAGCACCTGCTTGGCTGTTGCGTGCCTTCCTTGCCTTCTCCAAACCTTTGTCCATGCTGCTCATTCTACCCTTGCCTCCTTCAGTTAAGTAGCTCCTGAGAGACCCTGGACACTTAGATCCTTCTCTACCATCTCTTGAGAAGTGGAGCTGCCCCCTGGGGATAACTGAAACAAACTACTTTTTCCTTGGCTGCTGACAAACTTCAGTGTCCCTTCAGGCTGCCAGTTCTCTGGACTCCCCACTGCAGTGCTTCCCCTGGGCTCAACCCCAGCTGTAGACTTGTCCCCACTTTTCATCTCATCATGCCCCAAACTCTAGAGCAGCCCCTCCCGTGCGCCCAAATGTAGCTGCCCTGTACCCCCTCTTTCTTTCACTCAGCCAGGTAGCCTGTTTGATAGCCATGAGCTAGCATCCTAAAAAAAACCCAATGAACCAACCAACTAACCATCCAACCAAACCCAAATCTGCTCCCTTCCCTTGCTAAACCTTTATGATTAATAGTAAGCATCTAGTGCCTGCTTGGTATGTGCCTGGCACCATCCTAAACAGTTGTATGCATTTCTTTATCAGATCTTCCCCAGGAGACAGCGAAATGGGGCTGGTGCCACCTACACTTTATAGACCAGGAAGTTGTGGCTAAGTAACCTACTGATTTGCCAAGTGAAGTCAGCAGCGTGATGACACACAGACTGGTGCTCTTCAGCATTGCTCTCCTATATCAGTGGTGGCCTCTGGGATCAAACCCCACAGCCTTGGGCTCCCCATCCAGGACCTCAACCATCTAGACTTGGGTCAGTTCTCTAGTCTTTTTTTTTTTTTTTTTTAATTTTTTTTAGTTCTCTAGTCTTGACTTCCCTCACAACACATTCTGACCACCAGACCAGACAATGGGCAGTGGCCGGGTCTACTCTGCCTTCCCCCACTACCAAGCTGTGGCTTAGGCTGGGTCCTTTACCTGAAATGCCAGCCCTCACCACCTCCACTCGTCAATCCACCCTTTAAAAACTGCCTGTTCCTCAAGGTTTATCAATATACCACGTCACCTCATTGCCATCAGAATTAATTTCTGTCTTTCCCAGGTACGTCTGTCATCTCTTTCACAATACGTCTCTCTTGGTTTGCTGTTATTTGGGTGTAGTTATTTTATCATGAATCCCTGACAGGCAGGAAGGAGGTTTTGTTCTTAGTGTGTTCCACACAGGCATTTAGATCAGTGCCCTGCATGTGGGAGCTGCTCGAGAAACGTCAGCACAGTTAAGCTGAATGGCCGCCAGCTCTACCTTCTCCAAATACCTTTCCACTGTGGCCCACTCAGATTGCTTGGAATGTGCACCAGTAGAGTCATTCCTTTGATATAAAACTTTGATTCCAGAAGATCTCTGCTGAAATGTGAGGGGTAATGGATTAACTTACTTATTAATACTTCGGGTTATTAGTGACTCAACCACTAGAGTTAAATCATGAAGTGGTCTAGAAAGAATGGACATATTTTCCAAGGTAACTGATGCCTCATTTCTCAGTGTGGACACACTTGAGGATATGTTCAAACCTACCTCTTTTACCAGTGAAATGATTTCCCAGTGGTTATGGGCTTCTAGACCATTTCCTGTGATTATTCAATAGCTCTGTACAAAGAGACAGCATGATCTTTCTTGTTCTTGAGGTGATGTGGGTGCAACAGGGAGCACAACACTGCCCCAGTTTTGATCACGAAGCTTGCTGTATCCCATTCAAAGGCCTTTGTGCAGAAACTCCGACAATGGAGGAATGGGCAACAGGAACTCTAGTGAGCTGAATATTGTCTCCCAAATTGATGTCCACTTAGAACCTCAGAACATGACCTTATCTGGAAACAGGTTCTTTGTGGATATAATTAAGTTAAGATGAGGTCACATTGCATTAGAGTGGCCTCAAATCCAGTGACTGGTGTCCTTAAGAGAAGAGGACACATAGAACCACAGAGTAGAACATGTGGAGCTAGGGGCAGAAATTGGAAGGGACACAGCTATAAGCCAAGGAATGCCAAGGTGGCCCACAACTACCAGAAGCCAGGGGAGAATCATGGGATAGATTCTCTCTCAGAGACTCCAGGAGGAACCAAACCCTACCAATACCTTGATTTGAGGTGTCTAGCCTCCTGAACTGTGAAAGAGTAGATGCCTGCTGGTTTAAGCCGTCAAATTTTATGGCAGCCAGTACAGGAATCAACATACACAGATGGCCTAACCTGTACCAGGTACTTTACTTCTGCTATGACACAACCCTCAAGAAAGAAATTATGACCCCCTTGTTATAGATGGGAAAGACTGAGACACAGAGGCTAAGAACTTGTCCATCACAAACCTGGAAAAGTGGAAAAGCTGGGTCTTGAGTCTTTGAAGCAGTATTAGGCTATAGGTGATTTTCTTCCATCCTTGACACTCTCTCAATTTTCTTTCCCTGGGGGCTGTCTAGGTACCAGGAACTGTGGCAAAAAGTCTGTATGCTGGCTCCTAGGGCAGTAATCTTGGTTCCCAGATGTCTCCCAAATGCACATGGTACCTCCTGGTACATAATAGTTGCTCAATAAATATTGCCAAATAAATTAATCCTCCCCCAAATTTCATGAGATAGACATGATCATTATACTCATTTTACAGAAGAGGAAAATGAGGCACAGACAAAGTCAGTAACATGCCCAGAGTCCTGACTGCTGGTATCAGATCACAGGATATGATCTGTTCTCTCACACACATGCCAAGTGACACTGACACTTGTGAACCCAGTTCCTTAGAATTACTTGCTCTTCATCATCTTCTCCGTATCACCATATCCACTAACATTTATTGAGCATTGCTCAGTGTTAGTGCTGGGCAAGGTGTTTTGCAAACAGTCTTACCTTTAACTCTTATTGTACACCTATGGGCCAGTTGCTACTAGTATCTGCTTTAACATCCTGGGAACTGAAGCTCAGTGAAATAAAGTAATGATTCCAGTGTCACAGAGCTGGTAAGCACCAGGATCAGGGTTCAAGTTCAAGTCTCTCGTATTCCAAACCTTGTGCTTATAGCCACTAAGTGGGTTGTCTCTCTTAGCAGAAGCTACACCAAAAGAATAGAAGTTACCCTGCCCTCCCTGCCTTTTTTTTTCCCCAGGCTCCCTCCTCCAGATCCACAGATAGGACTTCTATCTCTGCCTAACCCTGGGTTGTCTGTGTTAACTCAGCTTATCTTGGGTTGGTTCTCTTTGCCCTCTGCTAGAAAGTATAAAGTTCTTCTCAGGACTCCTCTCTACTTTTCTTCATCCAAAGCCGGGGTTGGTTCATTCACTTGTCTGTCAAACAGAGACGGGCTTAAAGATAGAAGAGGACCATGCATATACCAGGGATGTAGCAGTGAAAAGATAAATGCTGTTTCTCCTCCCAGGAGACTTCATCTAATGTTTTCACCCTGCTAGTTCCCAAAAGTCCTATCTTATTTATTTCCCTAGGCAACTGCCAGCTTCACACCATAGTGAACATTTTTTATGCAATCCCAAGATGCATTTCTATCCTGAGCTAAGGATACTTAAAGATTCAATAATGATACTGCACTTTAACAGGGATTCCGTTGTCCAAAATAATGATCAATGGGAGAGTTTCTGGCATCAGAAAAGAGAGGGCTTCCCACCCCAGGACTTGCACCATAGAGATGGGTGTCCATCATGCTTGTGAGAAAGCCTGGTTTTGCCTAGAGAGGCCCCTACGTTCTCCTTGGTCTGAGTATCTAAGAAGATCCTTTAAATATGACAGTGGGAACAATAAGGAAACCCAGAGAACATCTTGACCATCCTTCCCTGTTCACTAGGGAGAAAATGGGACTCTCCAAAGGAAGTCACTTTCTAAGCTGACAAGCACTGGCTTCAGAATCCCAGTACCTTCCCATACATGCTATTGGGTCACCAAATCAGTGGTCTTTCTGGATGTCCTTGAGAAGGGAAGCAAAGAGGGTTCATCCAGGGCCTCTCCTGGAACTTGCCATTTATAATCATGTCAAGGTGACCTACCATGGAGTTGGCTCTGGAGCCCAGGAATAAAAATGTGAAGAGGAAGGAGAGGCTGAGAAGGGCCTTGATGCAGAGCAGGCAAAGGCAGCGAAGGTGGTGCTGAGTGGAACCAGGGCTTGAGGATTTATCTCACCAGGCAGAAAACAGATTCGGCAGATGGGCCTCAGCAGTCCTGCAAAGCTGGGGGCCCTCAGAACAGGCTTTTTTCACTGAATTGTGCATTCTCCGGAAAGGACAATCCAGCTTAAGAATAAAGCCAAGTGTGCACTTAGTCCAGAGCCACATGTAGGAGGAGGGGGCCCTCCTCATCTTCTGTCATGACCCCATTTTGGACTGGAAATTCTAGAACCTTCTATCTGCATCCCTATATCTAGGGTGCAGTAGCAGCTGCTCAATCAATATTTATTGAGTGAATGAGTCTCCTGGGAGGGGTATGTGTTAACATATTATCTGCTGCTATAATAGCTTTGTGCAAATTAGCTTAAAATTAAAATGAACACTTCTTTAGTACTTTGCATCTTATTAATGCAGCGTATGCAGAATGCCATTTAATTTTCACAGCATTCTTGGACAGGGTATATTTGTGACCTTGGGTAAATTATTTAAACTTTCTATGCCTTGGTTTCTCCATCTATAAAATGGAACTAATAACACCTATCTCATAGAGGTAGAATTAATGGGATAATAAATGTAAAGTATTAGAGAATCTTTTCATAGGAACTGTGACCTCTATATTGTGGCCTGTTTCTCCATTCCTGGAAGACAGGCTAATAAGTGGTGGCTTAGGATATGGAGACAGAACTGTAGCTGATGTCAACACGTCCTCAGTCACCATCTTGGATTTCAATTTAGCTGGCAAACAGTCTCCCCCAAGACAGAATGTGGGCTGGTATCCACTTCTGCCCTCACAACTTTAGCCCAGAATTTCACTTTGGAAGGCATTAGAGATTCTTTTTCCTCGGTTGTTTACTTGTTCTCAGGTCATGTGGAAAGCCCTCTAGACACTTCTGACAGTGTTATCATGGGCCAGAGAACTGGTGAGGGAGGAGCTGGGAGGAAAGTGTGAGAAGGGCCCAGGGGTTGCTGCCATCTTGCTTTGATGTTTATCCTCCACATTTTTCTAAGCTGGATCTTCACAAGTGTCCCAGTGCCAAGCTGAGTACCCTCCCTGGACTCTCTCTGTCCCCTTCTGCCTCACATCCTCCGGTCTGAGCTTGGCACTCTTCCTGGCTGCACCTTCCGTCTTCCCTCTATGACTGCTGCCTTGCAAGGGAATGGGTCTGTGAATATCAGGGGCAAAGAGGAGAAGAGCTTCAAGGCACAGAGAGAGTGAAAGGAAGACAGGACAGGAACTTACCAAAAAAGCAAAGCAGTGGATGCTGGGCGTGGGTGGTGGAGGGTGACAGTTAGTCAGAAGATGAGTACCCAGAAGGTGGAGTGGGTTCAGCCGTTGATGAGGACTTGAAACTTGGGACATTTCACATCAGTGGTGGCAAGTGGCCAGCCTATGGGCTGAATCCTTCCAAATACTAATTTGGGGGCCCATACAGTGTTTTAAAACTTAGGAAACTTCTCATAAAAAACAAAATATCTAGCTTGGAAAATCTGGTCAGGCAGTGTTCGCATTTCATCATGGCAACAGTGGACTGGAACTGGATAGCCCACCTCTCTGGTTGGGGCAAAAGCCATTTCTAGTTTACAGCAGATCTTACCACTCTCTATTGCACTCTCTACTGCATGACATGCAGCCTGGTTCTCTTACTTAAATTATCTTCCTAGTCCCTGTAGGTACCTGGGTTTAAGAGACTTAAACTGATATGTAGTGTATACGTATCATTTTTAGCACCGGTTGGGGAACCCATCTTTTCCTTAAGCAGCCACCCCCACAGTACAGACCTGAATGCACAGGCAACCACCGTGAGATGACGGTTTTGAAAGGAAGAGTAGAGAAGGATGGAGGGAGAAGCAGGAATGCAAAGGAAGAGAAAAGCAGAAAGTAAGAAAGGAAAAAATCCAGGACAAGGGAAAGGGAGGGTAGACAATTGAGGAGAGAAAGTCAGACTTCTCCTTACCCAGCTGGCTCCCTGGCTCCCTGAATTTCCTTAAACAAGGCGTGTGATCTTTGAGGGTCAGTGACTTTCCTCATTAGTATCAGGTTACACGATGTGCTCATGGTCAAATAGCGAACTTTCCATGGGAATCCTCTGAGAGTAAATCAAATGGAGATTCTCAAATAAATTAATCAATGACAACACGCTGTTTATATTAGCTTTCCTGGGTGATTGATTTAATATTTATTGAGTCTAGAATTTGTGCTACCGTATAAATGACACCATTACTACCTTCTTCCAGCTTGAATTAATTTCTCAAGATAAGGCATTTGGTCACAAGTGTTTCTAGGTGAAAGCTTCCATAAAGGGTGGTGGGGTTCTGTGGGCGAGGTAAGGACAAAGAGAGAGGTGAGGTTTGTTGTCAATTGTTTCATTAAAACCTCAATCTTAACCACCCTTTAAAACGGTCCTCATTTCTCTGACTACCTGATGTTTGCCAATACTGCAGCTGATTTACTGTAAAAAAGCTGAAAATGGATGCTATTTCTGAAAGAAAGAGCTCTTATGCTAAAGAGGTTTAAGGACTTCCTGTTTGTTCAGGTCTATGAGGATTAGCTCTCTCTGATCGGCTTTTCCTAACGCAGTCACCAAATTAGTCTAGAAATTATACATTTCAGTTATTCAGTGAATAATTCCTGAGCACCTACTATATACCAGACACTCTTCCAGGCGCAGGAACAGAAAGGAAAGTCCTTTTCTTTCTCGAAGTCCCCAGCCTAGAGGGTGGAGACAGGTATTAAATTAACTCACATAGCCATTCCCAGTGGTTGGGAGTGAAGTAATTTAAATGAAGCCCTGTAGGGGGAAGTGAAGGGGAGAGGGCTTTTTTAGAAAGATGCTCACTGAGAAGCAACCCTGCCCTGGCTGCTGAATGATAGATAGGATGGATCCATCTCTCTGAAGATCTGGGGAAGGGTGCTCCTGGCAGAGGGAACAGCAATTGCAAAGTCTTGGAGGCAGATAGGAGCTTGCTTTATGCAGGCCTCTGAAGGAATGGCAGTTTTGGAGCTGGGACACTCGTGCTTGCTTAGAACTAGTGAGACAATCAGTTACAAAATATTTTAGGGATGTGCAGTTTTGTTACTTTTAAGCACCAATACTAATTGGAAGCAAGCTAATAAATAACTGTACTGTGGAAACCCTTAGGGAACCTACTTTGATGAATAGAGAAGAAGTATTTGTAATTATCATAACAGGATTGTCTGTAAATAAATGCCTCTAAAAATGCCTAATTTGACATTTTAAAAACAATTTGTCCTCTTAAAGCGGTTTAAACACACTGTCTCTTGAATGCTGTTAAGACCTTTCATTTGCATTCTAAATCTCCCATCTCTTCTTTCCTCTTCCCCTCTAATAAGTTCTAAACAGCTCTTAAGAGCTTGGAGTTCTTCGTAGATTTTTTTTTTTTTTAATTTTTATTCATGATAGTCACAGAGAGAGAGAGAGAGAGAGGCAGAGACATAGGCAGAGGGAGAAGCAGGCTCCATGCACCGGGAGCCCGACGTGGGATTCGATCCTGGGTCTCCAGGATTGCGCCCTGGGCCAAAGGCAGGCGCCAAACCGCTGCGCCACCCAGGGATCCCTTCTTCGTAGATTTTGAAAGGGTCAACATTGGCCAAGCTCTTGCCTGAATTATCACAAATTCTTAATTAATAGAGTCTAGATTTTGAAGGCATTCCTAGAATAATAATAATTGATAGCTATTATATTAGTTACATACGTTTATCAATTTTTGGTATGAGTCCCTTCGTAATGCTATACTGCAACTGAAAAAAATGAGGCTCAGAGAGGTTATGTAACTTGATCAAGCTTGCATGACAAGGAAACAGGAGTCAAGATTTGAACCCAGGTCCCCTGAGCACACTAGTGCTAGTACTAGTGAGTACACTAGTAAGTGTGGTAAGTACAGTATTAGAAGTTAAGCGGCCTAGTTTCTAGTCTCTGATTCACCATAAACTAACTCTGGACCCTGGCAGTGTTTAATCTCCCTAGACCTTAGTTGCCTCATCATTAAAAATCCTCCTCGTGGGGAATCCCTGGATGGCTCAGCGGTTTAGTGCCTGCCTTCGGCCCGGGGCATGGTCCTGGAGTCCCGAGATCGAGTTCCATGTTGGGCTCCCTGCATGGAGCCTGCTTCTCCTTCTGCCTGTGTCTCTGCCCCCCTCTCTCTTTGTCTCTGTGTCTCTCATGAATAAATAAATAAAATCTTTTAAAAAAATCCTCCTCATAATACCTGCTTAGTTGAACCAGAATGTATCCATTCCTAAATATCAGCTGCAAACGTGCCAAAAAGTATGTGGGGTGGGGTGGGGGCTTCAGACATGACGATGCAGGAGCTGGCTGCATGAAGTTTACCATCGTATGAAAGGAACAGAGATTATTTTCACAAATAAGAGTAAAATTACAATGGGCACAGGTGTTCTGAGTCTTTACATAGCTGGGCCTGGGCTAGCTTGAGAGTCCAGGGAAGGCAACTTGAGTGACTTCTGAACTAAGAGCAAAATGTCAAGTGACGTTAGCTCCGTGAAGGGAAGAGGGTGTCAGTGGTGTGATGGAACATCTTCCAGGAGCAAGGCCAGTCTGTGCAAAGGCCCTCTGGAGGGAGGAAACTTGGTTCTGAAATGAAGGCCAGTGTGATTAGGATGTGAAGGGATGTGAAGGAGGAAGAAGTTGGAAAATTAGAGATCAACCAGACAGGGTCATGTCAGGGTCCTAAGGGATCTAGCATTTTCTAGATTTTATGACTTTTTTTGTGTTGATTCCTACCTTTCTTTTGCTGTCCCAAGAACCTATTCCCCTAACCCTGCTACCTTGTTTTCTTTTCTCTTTTCTTTTTTTAAAGATTTATTTCTTTATTTGAGAGAGAGAGAAAGAGAGAACATGGGTGCATGAGCAGCAGAAGGGGCAGACGGAGAGGGAGAGGGTCCTCAAGCAGACTTCCCAGTGAGTGTGGAGTCTTCCCTGGGGCTTGATCCCAAGACCCCAAGACCATGACCTGAGTCAAAACAAAGAGTTGACCATTTAACTGAGTAAACCACCCAAGCAGCCCCCTTCTTTTCTTTCAGAAGAACGGGAAGGCTTGCCTAAGCGGGTACAGTGCCCAGGGCCTTGGCACTGCTTCTGGCCAGTCTTCATTATGACTCTTCAGCAGTCAGCACAGTGGGGCTCCAGCCTGGCATTTGGGGCCCAGGAGCCTGCTGCAGGCCAGTGAGACAGCACATTTCTGTCTGAGACAAGAAAGACCCTGACATCTGTTCCTTGGCAAAAGAGCCAGACCTGCCAGGAAAGCCCAGTGGCTGAAGAAGCCTCGAATGCTGGAAAGGAAGTTACCTTCGGCAAAAACACGGGGATGAATGTCAGGCCCTTTCCTCCTGCTTCAGGAGCTGGTGACAGCGGACTCCTGGAGACAAAGGGATCCTTAGGCGCTCTGTGTTCTGGTCTGCACCCCCGCCCCACCCCCAAACTTTTTTCATTTCTAATGGTGACGACAGAGTTGGGCTGCTGGGCCCCTGCCTTAATCACTTTCATTCCACTGTGTCAGGGAGGGCTTTTTTCTGGAGTCTCTGAGGAAATAAAGATGATGAATAGAGGGAAATCACATTCTTTATTAGCACGGATGGGCACACAGATCCCAGTAGTAATTAATCCCAGGATGTTTACAAATTTTTTCTTCTTTGTCAACCAAGAGTTGGGGTTTGCAGTCATTGCCATAAAGGAAGAATGGAAGCTGAGCAGCCATGTTAGAAATAGAGATGGCAAAAAATTGATTAATCATCCCGTAATGCTAGGCAACAAGCAGTGTCCTTAGATGTCAAGATCCTAGGGCCCTAAGGATGAAAAAGTTACAAGACATACAGGACCTTCTTAGGAAAACTTAGATAATCCTGTGGCTTAAGCCTGAGTCAGCAAAGCCCTTTTCTTTCTTTCCTTTTTTTTTTTTTTTTTTTAAAGGGAAAAGGAGAATATCAATATAAAACAACTATAAGCGCCTATGGAAATTAGATTGTTTTGGAACTTTCGTAATTAAGGGTCAGACAGAAAATCCTTTGTTCCAATCCTGGGATTGTTCAGCATCTTTCCAGAACATCTGAGTTCTCTTTCTTGCCTAGTAAGGACTGGAGAATAGCTAAGGTCAGTCATTCTGGGACAGTCATTCTGACATGATTTGAGTTGTTTTGAGTTTTGGGGACACTATTATGAGCATCAAACTTTTTATGCTCTAACTCAAGAACAGGAAATTCAAATTTTGGTCCAGGCTCCATGAAGCATGAGTTGTGTGGCCTTGGGTAAGTCACTATACTGCTCAGAACTTCAGTTTGCTTGTCATAAAATCAAGGGATTATGGCCTGATAGAGTTTGAAATTTCCATGGGGCTAAATTTAAAAGTCTACACTTACAGCAATTTTAGGGTATTGGGTTGAGTATGTAATCAAAGCACGATAGATAGCCCTCATGGTTCTAAAGTGTATCTTGGTTGAGGGTGGTATATTTTTGGAATGGAGGTGGTGGGAAGGGATTTACTATTTCTTCTTTAAGATTTTTGAGAAGTGTTAAGGGGTACCAGGTGGCTCAGTCGGTTAAGCAGCCATCTCTTGGTTTCAGCTCAGGTCATGATCTCAGGGTCGTGAGATCGAGCCTTGCATCAAGCTCCTGGTTCAGCATGGAGTGTGCTTAGGAGTCTCCCTCCTGCTCCCTCTCCCTCCAGCTCATGCACTTTCTCTCTCTTTCTCAAATAAATAAAATATTTTAAAAAAATATTTTTGAGAAATGTTAAAAATAAACACTTAAGAATTATTTGTAATTTGTTCACTGAATACATAAATGTTTCTAAAGAGTTCTACAGTGCTTAAAGCAGCTTGTTCTCTCACGCACTTTCATTATACTCTTCAAAGGTTTTGTTTTTTTGCATATATTCTCACTTTGGTTTCAGCTACTTTACTCTTAAAACATGGGAAGATCAGTCAGCTTCAGTTAATAGTTTGAAAATTTGTACTGTCTGGGGCTCCTGGGTGGCTCAGTCAGTTAAGCATCTGCCTTCAGCTCAGTTTGTGATCCCAGGGTCCTGGGATAGAGCCCCACATCAGGCTCCCTGCTCAGCAGGGAGTCTGCTTCTCCCTCTCCCGCTGCTTGTGCTCTCTCTCTCTCTCTCAAATAAATAAAATCTTAAAAAAAAAAAAAAGGAAATTTGTACTGTTTGAATTAAAGAAAATTTCTTATGCTTTCTGGAGCTCTGATCATCTCATCTTGAATCTTCTGAGTTCTGGGAAGCTCTAAATCCATTTACTGGGGCAAGAAGAAAAAAATTCTTGGAGGTTATCCAAAAGAGAATTAGACTACATTCCCAATGGTCTTCTGGTCAACTGTACCCTTTTTGACTTGACACTGGTCCTGCCCATCACACTCTGCTCATGAGAAAATAGCCACAAGTTTTAAGCAAACAAACTACTTCACTGGAGATGTGTTATCATGCATGAGACCACTGGGCAAAGCTAATATTGCCAAATGATAAATAAATAAAGGGAAACACAAGGTTTGTGTAAAGATGCAAAGTGGGAAACAATATCATTTTCTCTCTAGGGATTCAACATCCACTATACCCCAAAAACTGGAGTTCACCACACTAATACTCTGAACTTATTTAACCAGATCGAAATCTCTATATCTAAATATGCTGCCAGCTGACCTTGAACAGCACCAATATTTCATTTGGTTCAAATCCATATTATTTTCTTTTGCTCCCAGAATTACCTATGTGATTTGGTAACCAGCACTTCTCATTTGAAGAGGTTTTAGATATGGGGTGTGTGTTTGTGTGTGTCTGTGTGTGTGTTGTGCCGTGTGGCAGTGATCAAGATTAGTGCTTTTAAGTTTAGGATTTTTTTTTTACATGAAATATTTATTTCTGATGCTGTCATTCAGGCCCTTCATGTCTTTGGTATGCAATAAAACACAATTTTGTGGATTTGAGAGTTTTCTTTCTTTCCTTGTGCTGTCTTTCCTTTTTTGTTACAAAAACCAACACAGCTGCAAGAACTTTCACATCCAATAACCCGAGATAGTTCCTGTTTGCCCAGTTCCCAGATAAAAGAAAAACAAAACGAGTGTGGGGTGTTTTATCGTTTTTTGAAACAAGATACATTTTTCCCATGTTCAGATCTGAAAATACTTGGCTGTAATTTAATCTACCTTTATTAGATTACCCGGTTATGTCCACAAAATTGTGGAAACCATCCTAAATTAGTAAGGTCAGGAAGAACTGGGTTGGATGTGAGAATTCCTGCAGTTCCTGCCGGACATGTCTTCTGAATGGAGATCAAATCGTGAGCAAAACATTGGCTTCACCAGGGACAGAGGAGCTCATCACCCTTTCGAGTGTCCCCAGTGGGAAGTCTACCTTCTACTTCTTCCATGATGATTTCAGAGTAACCCCTTATTCAAGGAGTATGTTGGAAAGCTGTAGAATAGGCAAGAAATGGCCAGGTCATCCAAAAGTTATCCTTTACTGGTCCAAAAATGGTTTAAGCCTAGAGCGCCCTACATAAGATTGTCAGATACAATAGAGGACATTCAATTAAACTTGTATTTCAAATAAAAGATTATTTTTTGTCTGAGTATGTCCTCAATATTGCATGGAATGTAATAATACTAAAAATTATTTATTGTTTATCTAAAATACACATTTAACTAGAAACCCAGGGTTTTTTTATTTGCTAAATCCAGCAACAAACTTCAAATCATGGAAAAAGGCCACAATACCATTTGTAATAGCAAAAATAAAATAAAATGAAATCAGTAGACATATAGCAGGTCTGAATCTTAGGTCATAAATAGAGGTGTGCAAGATATTTAAATTTTTAAAGAGAAATCTGTTTTGCCTCTTATGCCCAAGTCAGCAGAAAATTCAGCCTCTGTCAACATGGGACCCTGCCGCTTCCTATAGCAATCCAGGATCTTAGATAGTGTCCAGAGAGTGGAGTTAGAGATCCAAACTCCAAGCCGTCATGGTGGCCAGTGACATCCTCCTGGCTTGGAGTTCAGTGGTTTAGGTATGGGGGCTCTATTTTGAGCCCTGTGGGACTAGGGGAACTTTTTTTTTTTTTTTTTTTTTTTTTTTGAGGCAAAGCAGCTCTGTACTTAGAAGCCGTGTTTGGCCATGATCTCTTCATTCTAACACTGACTTTAAATTCTGTGAACTCTCTTTCTTTCTCCTCTGGCTAATTTTAAAGACACTTTCTGACTTCTGGTTGATCTCAAAAGTATACTTTACTAATTTAGGAGATTTCATAAAAAACAGGAAGAATTTCTGTCTTCAAGTAATGCTACTACCCTATGCTTCTCACATACAAAATAATCCCTAAGGAAGTAATTCTTCATGGGTCTGAATATCTCCTTGAAATAGAAGAAGGTAAAAACAAGAAGACCGTAGATGAGATTTTTCTTCAGTGTATATTCTCTTATCCCTCCACAGGAGGAAACTTCTTTCCTTACCCATTGATGTTGGGATTTGTCATGTGACTTGCTTTGCCCAATATGATGCTAATGGACATAATCAGGCTAGGGCTTGAAATGTGCTTTTGTTGGATGCACCCTCTTGTACTCTGCCATCATCATTGCCACATGTCCTAGGAGAATAGGAGATATATAGGGCAGATGTAGACCAATTTACAGTCTAGAGCCACACCAAGTGAAGTATGCCTTAGATCACTGGAATCTCAGCCAAATTACAGGCACATGAACAAGAAATAAATATTGATTATTGTATGCTACTGAGTTTTGGGGTGATTTGTTATGCAAAATAACTAACATATTCAGGTACAAATGAAAATTCACATTTTAATAGATGAGTAAATTATCTTGGCATACTTAATGCTCCGCTATGATATTAAAATATTTATTGCATCCAAAATCCCAGGCAGATGCCTGGGATCTTATGACACTCTCTTTCTTTCTCTGTCTTCATAGTATTTTATATCATTCTCTAAGCTACTTATTCCTTCCTAAGCTTATCGTCATTTAAAGCCTTGCAGTTTACAAAGTGCCCTTACATCCTTTACTCCATTAGATCTTTTTAACAATTCAATGGTCAGGGGAGGTTGGTATTACTAGTTCCATTTGAGAGACAGAAAACCGCTAGAGAAAGAGGTCAAAGGTTTGCCACAGGGAACAAAGGCAGTTCAGGTTCCCATCAGAGCTGGGACTCAAACCAGATCTTCTCATTCCTCCTGCAAGGGCTTTTCCCACCATACCATGGTTGCCCCTAGAACACCCAGCACAGGGCTGATCACATTGTAGTGCTTAGTAAATACCTGAGGAATGATGCGGAGCTCAAATCTTTTGGTCAGAGATGTAAGTGTAAAGTCAAAGCTGCCAGAAAACATTTCACTAGAGTTTCTCTATGCATAGCCTCTATTAATGATTCCCAAAATATGTGTTAATAGGAGTTGGGGAATGGGTGTGTAAAGGGATGGAGGTGGAGAAGCTTAGATGCTATGTAATATGTTTTAGAAATTCCGGTTTAGGGACACCTGGATGGCTCAATGGTTGAGCGTCTACCTTTGGCCCAGGGCGTGATTCTGGGATTGAGTCCCACATCGGGACTCCCTGCAAGGAACCTGCTTCTCTCTCTGCCTATGTCTCTGCCTCTCTCTCTCTCTCTCTCTCTCTGTGTTTTTCTCATGAATAAATAAATAAAATCTTTTTTAAAAAATTCCGGTTTAGTAAATTAAATGTCTTTTCTGCTGTGCTTTTAAGTGAATTTGAAGGGCTTATTTGCTTCACTTTCTAGAGGATAATACCTTTCTCTAAGTTATTTGACTATGGAAACTTTCCATGAGAAATCATCTTCCTGGATTAGGGTTGTGTGGAACCCACTTTGGGAAACACCAGCTCAAGCCATTGAACTGCCCTAGTTCTGTTCTTTGCCCTGGTTCTGTCCCTTTTGTATCTTCCAGAGCTGTTTGTGCAGCAGGCACCCTCTGGGCTTTTTGAGCTTTTGTTAATGACTCAGTTCTAATTCCAAGAAGCTTTTAACTTAATGGGATGATAACTTGGTTTATTAATTAAGGTTCTTTTAGTTGCAAACATAAAAAGCAACTCTGGCTAACTTCTTTGAAGATATTAGAAAAACTCACAAAATCATAAAAGTTGCCGAACAACTTTTGAAAAGGATTTGAAAAGAATAGGAACCAGGGCATTTTGGGGAATTTCAGCCCTGGGAATCCCTGGAGTTACCACTCAAGTAATTCTGATGCAGAGACAACCCTGTCCGCATCTGTCTGCTGTGGATTTAGGCTCCTGGGAGGGTGAATCTGATCTTACTGGCTTGGGCCACACATCTCTGTCCCAGGATCATTCAGTCATGAGAGAGAAGACAGAAGGTGCCACTGAGGAAATCTTCATGATCTGGTTGGTGGTTTAGTCCCATTTCTCAGGGTCAATGGTTGGAAGTGGATGTGTATAGCTCTAACAACCTTTGGAAAGTCCATTAAATTTTTCTCAAGAGGTGGAAGACATTGCTGATTTTTCCTTTGATTACCAAATAAAGAAGTTTTGAGACCATATACTAAAAAATCCAGATTTCTTTTTTTAGATTTTATATATTTATTTGACAGAGAGAGAGAGAGAACAAGCACAGCAGAAAAATTCAGATTTCTAAAACCAAAACTCATACTTCGTCTAGAGAGGCGCTTTTGCAATTAGACTATCTCCTGAAACCGACACACAGTTGATCAGGGGCAGGTGGAATGCTGTTTGGTTGAACTTGCCCATAATTTCCATATCTTCCAAATCTTCCCTTCCTCTCTCCTCTTTAACTAAATGCAGGCAGTTGAATTCATGGAATTCTTTTTTTTTTTTTTTTAAGATTTTCTTTATTTATTCATGAGAGACAGAGAGAGAGAGGCAGAGACACAGAGGGAGAAGACAGAGGCTCCATGCAGGGAGCCCTATGCAGAACTTGATCCTGGGTTCCGGGATTGCGCCCTGAGCCAAAGGCAGATGCTCAACCGTTGAGCCACCCAAGCGTCTCTCATGGAATTCAAAGTGTGTATGATGCAACTCCACTGACACACAGAGATGGATTAATACAATAACCCTAACAAACCTTAGAAGTAAGAGGTTAATATCCTCCTTGTTCATTACTAAAAAAATGAATGAAGTCATCAAGGATGTCCTGGAGGAGGCAGAGAGCCTTGGGGGTGGGGTGGGGCACCTGTTTTGTATTGATTCAAAAGCAATCTAAACTACTTTTGAAACAAGTCAAACTGAGGTTTTCTTCTGCCTTCTGAAATTTCAAATTCAGAAGCAAATGAGGCATTTAAAAAAACAATAATAAGCCTCCAAGGACACCACCACCTACTACTACGCTATACTGTGGGGCTTTATTTGAATATATTTTGCTTTTATTGCTTTGTTCTCTTGCCTCACTATGATTTACAAAGCAGTGTGGGAAAATGGTTAACACAAAATAAAAGTTAAAATTAA
This sequence comes from Canis lupus familiaris, assembly GCF_011100685.1. NCBI lineage: Eukaryota > Metazoa > Chordata > Mammalia > Carnivora > Canidae > Canis > Canis lupus. The sequence goes on from NC_049225.1 coordinate 51,791,031, forward strand.
AACCACTTTTTCCACCATGGTGCTGTCTGCTTCCCACCCCCTCATCCCTGGAGGCCTGTTCAACTGAGTTTAGTAGCACAAAGGCTACTGAGTTCCAGAACTATATTCATAATCTACCTAAGTTGGATTGATGTCCTAGCTCCAGAACAAGATAAATGATTAGTTGGCTTTGTTGATAATATGGTGAGAGTTGATAAATAATGGAATAAGCTCATTTTAAGATGTCTGTAAAAGTCTAGAAATTTGTGGGGTTTATTCAACTATTCAGGTTAGCTCAAATAACTTTGTTTGGAAATGAGCCTGCTTTGGGGCCCAAATAGTTCCCAAGGAGAACGATTACTGTTTACAGCCTTGTCAAATCAAACTTGTTAGAATGAGCAGGGATCGCATTTCCCGTTTCTCTCTGTCTCTCTGAGTCTTTTCACCCTGAGGAGAAGGACTTTGTCAGAGAGGTATCCCCCACCTCAACCAGTGTCCCAGCCCAAGCTCTAACAATCACCCAAATCTTTGTCAAATCCTTATTTTGTGGTAGGCATAGTATTGGCCACTTTTACATTTTACCATACAACATTTTACAGACCATGTTTAAATCCCATTTTACCTGTGAGACTATTGAGACTCACAATGATTAAGACTCTTTCCTTGGTCAGGCAGCTCTAGTCCCAGTGATAATAATAATCCAACTAGATAGAACAGAAGGCTCACTTAGACTATGGGATCAACATGGAAGACTGAACCGGTACACACAAAATAAATAAATACAATAACCAACAGTATATCTAAGTTATGGTGCTTAGTGTCTTTAAGTACCATCCTTATTTTATCATCACATCAAGACCATGAAGTAGGTAGTAAAAGAGATGGGAAAATAGAGGTCTAAGGGAAGTTAAGAAAATCACCAGTAACTGAGCGTCGCATGGTAATTCCTACAGGCAGGGCTTATGTAATAGAGCAGGAGACCTTGAGATAAGTCAGGACAGCTTCAAGGTGCAAGTAATGACAATGACAATGAAGACTCCAAGTGCCTGTATATTTGCCTTCCACTCAAGCAAATATACAGGTTGTAACCACATAGCTCAAAAGTTAGGGGATGTGAATAGAAAGGTGTCTCAAAGTCACAACTCAGGTGGGTATCAAGGAAGAGAGGCTGATGGGTTGGCATCAATCTGGGAGCTTCTCTAGGAGAAATGACTTACACTCTTCTCTGCCCTCTAGGCACGAAAGGCACTTGGGTAGGGCTTCTTAGAGCCAACCGCACTGCAGTGTTTCCATGGGGAAGTCAGGCTCCAAGGAATGTTTTGATGATGAATAAGTCACCATTATACGACCTTTTTCTCCACCACTACCTTCTGGCAAACAGAGATTCTATTTTTAAGTGAAATTATGCATTGAGTATCTCTGTGAAACACAAGCGTGTTGAATGTTTAAAGGGATCAAAAGATTAAAATTAAACAGTGAACTTAATGAGTCAGTTAGCAGAGTGGCAGGGATCAAGGAAAGGTACAGTGAGATTTGGATAACAATGTCTCCTCAAGGTGTTAGAAAATACTGAACAGACAAATAAAATGATAGGAGACCCAGGATTTGCTTTAAAATATTCTTGGGGTGTGGAGGATGGTGATAGATGAAAGTAGTTGAGAGCATTGATAAAATCAAATGAACCAAAGGTTGATTGTTGTTGAAACTCTGTGATGAGTATGTTGAATGTTCATTATATTCTTCTAGTTTATATATATTTGAAACTTTCTATGATAATTTTTTAAAGAAAATAGTAGCTATGGTCTAGCGTTCCATTCCTTTTTTTTTTTTTTTTTTTTTTTTTTTTTAGCGTTCCATTCCATAGAAAGTTTCATCTCACTTAGATTTTCTGCACAAAGCTGTGGGCACCCCTTACATCCAATCTCTACGTCCTATCCCTTCAGCCTTTAAATGTTATCTCAAGTCTATCCATTTGTCTGTCTCTTCCACTGTAACAACCCTAGTCCTAGCCACTGCCAGTATTGAATCTTACTTAGATACAGCAAGTAGGGAAGTAGATTCCTACTTTCCCTTCCTAATTCCTGCAGGAATATCCATTTCCAATCTTCTCTTCCTACCAGGGATGGGGGATCTGTTCAAAATGCTAATCTGACATTTTCATGAGAAAAAAGCAAGATGCAGAACATTAGACATAATTTTTTACAAGAAAGAGGAAAGAACATACTTATACACGCCCACATATTTATATGCTATTTGCTTATATCTGCAAAGAGAAACCCTGGAAAGAGAAACCAAAAAACAAAATAAATATAAAAGGGGAAGAAGTTTACAATGGAGGACATAGGTTGGCAACAAAACTTTTCTAAATATGTCATTTTACAAATCTTGACTTTGGATTCATCTAAGTGCTTGCACGTTCAAAAAATAACATTAAGTAAAAGTAAAATAAAATAAGAGATTTCCAAAAACTGAAACCAAATTGAAATAGAAAAAATAGAATTGTTTATCAAATTGGTAGCATTAACCACAGAAAGTAATTATTTCAAATAACTTTTATAAAAAGTATTTTGATTTACATTCTTGTGAAACATGTCTTAAGAACTAAATAAAAGTTGCAAATAAGTCTTAGATTTCATTCAGTACTCTTAAAGTTAATATTTGGTTGAACTACATGAAACTGCCTATATTTGACCATATTTGACCTATTAAAGTGACAATTTCTTATGTTGCAAGCAAATATAGTAATATATTATTATAATACAAATATGGTAACACTATTTTATATTATAAATATAATATGTTTGTATGTAATATAAATATAATATAAATGTAATATAACATATAAATATAGCAATGTTGGTATTATTTTTGGAAATATTTTGTATATATATATAGAATAAAACAAATAAATAATTATGTTAATATTAAGACAAAGGTTTTCAGCAAAACGAAATAATACACCTATTATTTAGAAATTAATAAAAACATTAATTTTTTAAAACTGAAATCAACATAAATTGTATTCGTATGAGGTGTGTGATGTGTTGGTTTGATACATTTATATATTGCAATATGATTACTACAATAGTGTTAGCTAACACCTTTATCATTTCACATAATTATCTTTTTTTTTGTATTGAGAATAATAAAGATCTAGTCTCCTAACAACTGTGACATTTATAATACATTATTGTTGACTGTAATCACTATGTTGTACAACAGATCTCTGGAACTTGTTTATCTACTAGTTGCAAGTTTATATGTTTAAATATGTCCCCAGGTCCCCTGGTCCCTGGTTACTGCAACTGTAACCATTTGTTACAAGTTCAGCTTTTTTAGATTCCACATATTAGTGGAATAAAGTAAAGTGGCATGAAGTGTAAATGGCATAAAGTATTGTCTTTCTCTTTCTGACTTATTTCACTTAGCATAATGCCCTCAAATTGAATTGCAAATATTAGGATGAACTCATGATTCTTTCTCAAAAACCCTCCTTTCCTAACTGTCCACTCAAAAGGCCTAGAAGCTGTGGCAACTCAGAAACAATGAATAAATTAGAACCCACATTGTGGTCTCTAAATATCTTCCCACTAAAAGAAAGTAGAGACTCTTGCAGAAATAGCAGAAAGTAGAACAGTTAAGTTGGGGATATGTTGTTGTGAAAGGAAGCAAGGAAATTATCAAAGAGTAATGAGGTCCAGTTAAAAAGATGAAGATTTGACTAGAGGGACTTCCTTTGGCTAAAGGCAGGCCGATTTATACATCAATAGAATGAGGAGTAAAGCTGATCAAAACACACCAAATACTTAAAAACCACAAATTCGTAATGATAATGAAAAAAAGATCAGTGCACAAGAGTTCTTTATCCTTCAAAGCCTAGCTCAGAGGTGGTTTCTGTAAAGAATTTCCTGCTTCCAGTGTTACTCTCTCCCTCCTCTGTACCATTATTGTACCTTACATACACATTTTATAATTTCATTTACATTACACCATTTGTCTCCCCAGCCAACCTGTGAACTTTGCAAAGCTGGGACTGTGTTTCATTCATCTCTATTATTAAAAAGAAAGACATAAGGCCCAAGGTGGAGTCACTTACCCCCAGAGCAGCAAACCTAAACTTAATTGCAGTTTCAACCTCTCCAGGAGTGGAGTTTTAAGCCAATCATTCTGGAATTTTCTGGCTAGCACCAGTGAAGTTATCTGTCACTCCACTCTGTCCATCCTCCAGAGGAAGATGAAAGAGTTCGCCTAATAACCCTCCTGCCCTTCCCCCTAAGGGAAAGTGACCTTGCCTGAGACAATCTTCTTTTGCAAAAATCCTCTTGTTCCACCCTCCTTCCTTTAAAAACCTTTCATTTTGTGCAACTCCTTGGGGTCCCCTTCTACTTGCTAGATGGGATATTATTGACTGATTCAATTAATGAAGCCAATCAGATCTTCAGATTTACTCAGGTAAATTTTCTATTGTTGAACAGTATCTTACTGACACTGAGCATCAGACTTTGCCCAGAGTAGGGCTCAGGACATTTCTGTTCAAATGCAAAACCATCCAGACTGTTCAAAATTATCAAAGTGCACAATTATCAAGATATTCATGTATTGTCTGTAGTAGATATTACACATAAAGGAATATATTACAGTCTGGGTCTTCCATAAAAGATTTCTAATATGACTTCCTATGTGACTCAGGAAATGGGACTCCTTATCACCCCCATTCCAAGCCTTTGGTGCATTCTGTTACTTGCCTTTGAGACATGAGCTAGTCATTGTCATTTTGTATTTATGTTGCCTCTTCACCGTGAAGGTCGCCATATGCCACACAGCCATTAATTTATTTGTTATTTTTCAAAAGATCCCTGTGTGGGAAATCTGATTGCTGTAACTGAGCAGATAGAACTGGAGAAATGATGAAGCAAATGAGTGTGGTGTTGTGGGAAGCCTTGCAGCCTGTGTTTCCCTCCTTTGGGCCTCACTTGTAGAATCTGATCCCACCGGATGATCCCAGAAGCCTCTCCCACGATCCAGACTCTGTGATAACTTTGCCTCAAAGAACTCAAAGGTGACAATACCTCTTCTGTGGCAGGCTGACTGTGTGCCCCCAGGAAGTGTCTGTTTGACCAGGGTATCATTCCCTGGTAACAGAAAGAAAAAAATGAAACACTTATCTGGCTGGCCTAGGACCTAATGTTTTAACTTTTCTCATCTCAGGTTGGATGGGGAGTAGCCTGGAGGGATGATTCACTGCAGCCCTACCCAGGCCAAATAGAATACACAATGGGATCCAAAAAAATATGGGGCCTGCCCAGGAAGGACAGAGAGCAAAATAAGCAGTGTAATGGACCTTCACCCACTGCCCCTACTGTGACCACCTTTTTTTTTTTTTTTTTTTTTGTGACCACCTTTTTGACCCAGAATTCCAGATCAGCAAATCTGTAGCAGACAGTCCTCCCACTCCTGACTGCCTGTCTACCGCAGACATTGCTAACTGATGATGGCATAATTTTCTCCTAAAGGTAGACTAGAGATCTTTCTCCATGCAATGTGTTCCAAATATCAACAATTACTGGTGTTGGCATATTAGCTGAAATCTCTGTTCTATCCTGGGCTCAAATTTCTTCCTGATTCTAGCAAAGTACTGAGAAGAGGTTTATAATTTAAACAAGGTGAGGGACGTTGGTCAAGTTTCCTAGTTTGGGCAAGTTTCCTAGTTTGGGTGCCGATTAGTAAACAGAGAATGTCCTGGCCCCCCACTCTGTGTTTTATGGATTCTAGAATTCTTACCTCATTTTGGAAAATAGGGGGACTCTATGTGACACTGCTATCCCAAAACTCTGGCTTCTTCATGACATACTAGGAATTAGGCAACCCAGAGTGTATCTGGACACATCTGATATGATGAGTGTCAGGTGTCTGCAGAACTACAAGGACCATGAGTCATCTTTTGTTAACTCTCCTCAATTTCCAGAAAAGTTCTCTGGATCAAAGCCATCAGATTAAGCTGAAGTGAAGCTTGGCTGACATGTTGAAGAAAGCCCACAGGACTGGCATCTGTTAAACAGTTATTGCTAGCAATGACTAGAAGAGCTTACCTTCTTTGGTCAGAAACTACTTTTTCTTGTCTTGTTTCAGGCTTCAATTGCTTGTATTTGTCCTGGAGACTAGATCAATAATCTCAATCTCTCATTCTCTCTCTCCGCCAGTAGACCTGAAATAAATAACTTTGTATGGAGGGAAGAAAGTAGGACAAATGGCAGAGTAGCAGAGTATAGAAAGGGAGGTATGTAGGAATGCCAATGGAGGAATAATAGTATCTATTGAGCACTTTCTGTGTGTCATGCACTTATCACATTGACTCTTGACAGCCTATGAGATATGCACTATTTTTAATCTCCATTTTACACACGAGAAAATTCAGTCTCAGGGTATTCATTTTTTAGGGTCCAATAGTGAGTTTGTAGTAGAGGAAAACTGAGTCATCTCTGACTTCTTCCACCATACCACATCACCTCTCCCAACCCAAAGCTGAAGGATTTCCTTAAACCATATCAGGTGCATTCATCAAATTTCTTTCAGTATAAAGAACAGAATTCCCAAATTCAGGAAACCGTCCTTCTCCATTTGTTGACTTTGCTTTTGCTCTATTCTTAGGCAATCTATCCACTCATGGTAGCAAGATGGCCACTGTCAGTGCAAGACCTCACTATCTACTTTCAACAACCCCAGCAGAAGTGATTCTTTCTCCTTAGAGTTCTGGTAAAAACTGGGGAAATGTCTTTTTGGTCTCTCTGGCACCCAGAGCCTAACTCTGAGCCATCAGTATGGCCGCTGGAAAGAAATAAAAATTCACTGTCCGGACCTGGGTCAGCTACCACCCATCCCTGGAGCAAGGGTGAAGAACAAAGCCTTCCAAATGATAGGGGCTGAAAATCCAAAAGGGATATCCCCCTCAGCCAAATTCAAGTGCAGCATCTTGAAGAAACAGTGGATGGGTATTAGCAATTAGAACAACAGATGAACTTTTCTCTCTGCAACACCACAATATTCCCAAAGAACTGGATTTGTGGTCATGCTTTATGTAACAATTAGCTTTGTCTTGGTCAAATCCCAGAAGTTGCAAACCTTTCCCGGTACTAGAGCCTGGGCCCAGGTCTAGAGTATTAATATAGTGATGGTGGGCAGTCTCTCCGTTGTCCTTCCTTTGCCTCTCTAGCCAATGCTTCACAAAGGTCCCACAGCCTTTGTAGAAGCCTTGTGTAGGAGTAAGGATAGATTCCTCTCCTCATGTGGAAAAAGGCTACACTTTTGCCATAAGAAAGTTTTAAGTCCTGCCTTGTCACTAGGCTAGGTGGAGAGGGGACTCCAACCTCCCACTAGGTCACTTGCCTCTCAGATCAATTTCGTTGTTCCTTCAAACTCTATTTGTAATTCAAAGGCCAGGTTCTAATGCACCTTCTCCATGAAGTTTTTTCTTTCCTTTCTACTATAGCACTTACCCCGCATCTCTCACGATACAGGATTTTCTTTCTTTAAAAAGATGTTTTGTTTTAAATTTCAAAATGTTTGATGCATATAAAACAGTCCTTGTAATATATGTGTAACTTGTAAAGCATCATTATAAAACGAGTGCCCATGAACCTACCACCCGATATGAGAACTCTCTATATGTGTTTAGGAATGGTGTTTAGGAATGTGGTTGACTATTATATTTTAATCTCATGGCCAGCCACTTTCTTATTCAGTTGCTGATTCATTCTAATAATCGTTTCCTATAGATTCATTTAAGCTTTTTAGGGAATCATTTCATCTGTGAATAATGGCAATTTTTCTTTCTAATCCTATTAACTTTTTTTTTTTTTTTTTGGTCTTACTATATTGGTTAGACTTCCAAACAATATTACATAGAAATTGTGTTAATGGGCATAGGTGGGGGATGCTGTAGTGTACTACCCAGATCTGCCTTTCAGAATCAGATTCATTCTCTCAGCTGCAGGGATGCTGCTGAAGATGGTCCTCAGTTGTACTTCCTTTCTGAGGATCACCTTGACTGAAGAAAGCTGTCCTACTCAGGGTATGCTTCTTCTCAGGTCCTACCCTCATCCAAAGACTAACACCAGGATACAAAGCCTTAGCCTCTTTATCCCAATTGGGTACAGTTCTAAGGTGCCACTCACTTCCAGAACTCACTGTGGGTTTGGCAGAGGTCTTCATTGACACTGAGGGCAAGATAAAAAATACTTTCAGGTAAACTGAGGGAGTTTACCTCTAGCAGATCTTCATCAAAGAACTGTCACCTTTCAGCAGGAGAAAACTGACCCCATTCATATTAAAAAACCTTTTCAGCACAGGAGAGATAGAAGGAATTTCCTTAACCAAATACAGGCTATCTACAAAAACCTACTGCAACCTTATTCTTAGTGGCAATATAGTAACAAAGCTCTCTTGAAAGTGAAGACCCAGATAAGGAAGCTGTCACAGGCTGTGTTCCAAAGGAAGCAGCCCTAAGACCAAGGTCAGCATACAAAATGCTTACTGGGGAATGCCCCAGAGACCAACACGTAGGGAAAGGAGAGGAGGAAGCTGGCTTGGCCAGGGGAGAAAGCGAGCTAGGAAACAGTGCCAATCTAAGAGATTCAGGCTAGCCTGCTGGAGCGTGAGAAGTTTCAAGACCCAGAAGAGCTTCCCACTAAATGGAGCTAAATGAGTCCCGCAAATGATACCATGTACAGCAGAACTGCCCTACCCAGCCCAGCCGACCCATAGGACTATGACAAATGATAAATTGTGCTGTTTGAAGCTGCTAAATCCTGGAGTGGTATGTTATAAGGCCACTGAATACTGAGAATGGGGTCCTTCTGAGTATATTGTCCAAAACATTGCTGGAAGAAAAATGTCTATTTATACATTCTGCTTTAATTTATACTTTCATTCAGTTCATCTGTCCTTTTGGGCAGACTTGCATAGTGCTAAAGAGCATGGGCAGGCTTCCTGTCTTAGACTGACACTACCCAATTGTGTGACCTAAATTATATTATTTAGCCTTTCTGGCCTTCAACATTTTCATCTATAAAATAAGGATATTAGTAGTATCTACATCATAGTGTTGTTAAGTGGATTATATAATATACTTAAAGTAGTTAGCCAGAGCCCAGCCCATAGTTATAATATTATGATCTGAATGCTTGTGTCCCCTTTAAAGTTTGTGTATCAAAGCCCTAATCCTCAATGTGTTAGTATTTGGAGATGGGACCTTTAGAAGGTAATTAGGTTTAGATGAAGAATTGAAGGTAAAGCCACCATGATGGCATTAATAATTAGAGAGAGAGACTTGAGATCTCTCCTACAAGAGGAGGACGAGACATACACCAAGGAAAGGCCATGTGAGGACATAACCAGGAAGAGAGCCCTCACCAAGAACATAACCATGATCCTAAACCTGCCAGCTTCCAGAACTGTGAGAAACAACGTATAAGCCACTTAGTTTATAATATTTCATTACATCAGCCCAAACTAAGACATACATGCTCAAACAATGTTTCCTGTTGTTGTTTTCATCCATCTTGGTATTTGAAGCAATGTCAAACCTACTAGGTACTAAATAAACATTTTCTAAAATCAATGGATCGATGAAAGACTTTGTAGATGAATCTCTTTGCCTCCTCTTGCTTGGTTCTGCTTCAGCAATGATTTCTTGTCATTTCTTTCTGTGCTGGGTCTCACTCCTTCCCTGTTAAGAAGCTCCAGCATTCAGAATCAAGCCATCATTTGTTCCTTTTCACTGATCTTCACTAATTTCAGAGTAGACCATATTTTAATCAGGGATCAGATCAGTTCCTTGCAAAGAGGAATTTCTATCATCTTCTTTCAAATGTACATCCAAGGGCAGAGTTCACATAAAGATCCAGGCAAAAACCAAACAAAACAAAACCCAAAACCCAAACCAAAAACAAAAATAAAACAAACTCCTCTGGCTTCTTCCCAGGTCAGGAAGCTCATTCTGGGAAGACATTCATGTAAATCTGAAATCTGATGCTACTCATCAAAAAATGTCATATGAATCCAGCACTGCTTTAGCATGAGAGGTCTGCCGAATTGTTGATTTCACTGGCTGTCTGAACACTAGTTTTTACAGTTTCATAATGGAAGCCTAAGAAAAATAACTGAGCAGAGGAAGAAAAGAACAAGGAAGAGATAGTGTCGTCAAAGACAAAGTTAACGGGGCTCAGCAACTTTGAGGGTGTCCAGCAATTGCTGCCAGGGTGCTCCTGCAGCTCTGAACCAGTGTGCTTCAACACTGGCCCGAAAGAAGGAAGAAAGAGCCTATGGCCAAACTGCTGACCCATTTGCCAATGCAAACTGCTTCACTCTGGTGGATACCAAACAGATGCCTTCTCATGAAAGCCGGCAGAGAGGGGCAAATTAATGAGATAGTGGCATTTTGTTATTATCCTACAAGCCCCAACCAGGATATTTGCTTGGAGCCCTCAGATCTCTCCTGATCCTCAACACAGCTCCATTTCCACAGAACCCTAATCGCACTAAGTAGTAAGAACCTGCTTCTCTCTTTCCTTCTTCTCTTGCCTGGCCAGCATTTTCTAGGATTTGGCTAAGATTTCTGGTGTGCTCTTTGAAGCAAAATAATTCATTGGCTTAAAATTGTTGAGTCTCTGATCATTTCATGCATCCCAGGTGTGGGGAAAAGAGAGGGATTTAGGTACAGCTGAGCATAGAATCCCATCACCTGGGAGAGATCAGACACTAAAGGAAGAACAAAGGCAGAAAAAAAGTAAAATAAGGGGCACCTGGGTGGCTCAGTGGTTAAGCCTCTGCCTTTGGCTCAGGTCCTGATCCCGGAGTCCTGGGATTGAGTCCCACATCTGGCTCCCTGTGGGGAGCATGCTTCTCCCTATGTCTATGTCTCTGTGTCTCTCATGAATAAATAAATAAAATCTTGGAAAAAAAAAAAAAAAAAAGAAAGGTAAAATAAAAGGCCCAAGGCCATGTTGGCTGGGAAAGAGGATCCACAGGGAGAAGTGGTTAAGGTGAATAAGACTGAATTCCAATCCCATTGTTTGCTACTTAGCACCTGTGGGACTAGGAGAGGTTGCTTAACCTCTCTGAGCCTTACTTTCCTCTTTTATAAAAGGATATAATATCACCTTGAATTTAGTTGTAAGAAAAGTACAGTGTAAAACAGAGGGATACCTGGGTGGTGCAACGGTTTAGCGCCTGCCTTTGGCCCAGGGCGCGATCCTGGAGACCTGGGATCGAATCCCACGTCGGGCTCCCAGTGCATGGAGCCTGCTTCTCCCTCTGCCTGTGTCTCTGCCTCTCTCTCTCTCTCACTGTGTGCCTATCATAAATAAATTTTAAAAAATTAAAAATAAAATAAAACACATGGTGATTTCTCGGTAAACGATTGTGTTTTTGCTTCCTCTTCCTCTAGACTGGATTTTTCTGTTTGTCTAAGTTTGTGTGCTATTTACACATGATAGAGACCAGTATTGTTATAGGTAATGGAGTATAATTTGAGGAACCAGAAGACCACCCCCCCCCCCTCCAAATATCAGTGTTGACAAGCTTGAATATCCCATCTTTGGAGTTAATCTGATGGGAAGCTCCCACCCCCATTACTTGTCCCTCATTTTACACAAATATTTTATCCAAGAGTACGTAACATACTAAGGCCAAGAGTGCTAAAGCAGTGCATTACACAGTCATGTTTTGTTTACTGGTCTCTTTTACAGAGAGAGGAGAGCTTTCCTGGTCACTCTGAGACAATACCAGTGCCCTGATCACTTTCACTCTCGAAGTGCAATCTCACTTGGTCCTAACCAGGTCAAAAGCAATACTCCCACCTTCACTTCTACTTGTCACCCATCCTCAACCAGGTAAAAGTGTGGGAAGGGGACCAGCAGCTTTCTTTCCCCATTCTCCCTCCCGCCCGCCCATCTGTTCCTTCTCCCATGTGGCCATGTTTGGTCCACAGGGGTAGCCTGGCTCTGGAAAATTCTAGTAGTTCCAGCCGGTCCCAGAACAGCCACCTCTCAGCTTGCCTATGGCTCCAGTCCACCCTTTTCTTGCCCGTGAGTGTCAAGCCCCTTGGCTTCCTTTACAGGTCCTGTCACCAGGTTAGAAGGAACTGAATGGAAGAGGCGGGTGAGGCTCACAGCACAGCTCTCTCCAGGGCAGCCTTAGCCACAGATCCTCCCTGGCAACACTTTTATACCTCACTGTGGGTAAATGACTAAAGCTTTCCCTAACTGATTCTCAGAGGAAATGCTGCAGCCTGGTCTGCCACAAATGACCTTGGTACTTGATATCTGTTTTATCTCATGGCTTCTGTTAAAACTTCTAGTTTGACACATTGTTACATGAACCTAATTTCCAAGGGACCACAGTAAAGTAAATGTGGTACATCTTCTTGGAGCACAAACTTTGGTCACAAATTTGAGGTGGGAAAAGCATGGGTTAGAGGTGGGTGTGTAGGACAGTGGGATGGGGGAACTATTGAACATATTACTTGGCAAGAAATGCAAATTAAAAGTTAAAACAGATTATATACATGTACTCCATATTTATATATGGTGGCTTTTTCAAACAAAGCTCCCCTAAGCTCCACAACTGCCGGGAGTACTTCTCCGTTAGGAGAGAGCTTAGGGTGGGTGGAGGAGGCATTTCCTGAAGCTCTGCATGAAGACAGTATGAGCTATTTCTTAATTGCAGTGGAGATTGTAATCAAGTCACCCAGAAGCTGCACTGACCTACTGGCATTCGTTATCACATTTTTTGCAGACGGTATGTTAAATTATCAGGGATAAGTAAACAGAACAACAGCGCATTGTTTTGTGATTTTTTTTGGAAGAATGTGGGGAATAGTTGTGGAGTAGAAAGAACCTCTCAGAGCTGCACTGTCCAGTACAGTATTCGTGTCTATCAGTAGACACTTGCGGCAACTGAGCCCTTGAAACATGGAAAGTCCAACTGAGATGTGCTGATCTGTCAAATGCAGACTCGTATATAAAAAAGAGGGGACAGGGCACCTGGGTGGCTCAGTGGTTGAGTGTTGGCCATGATCCCCGGGTCCTGGGATCGAGTCCTGCATCAGGCTCCCTGCAGGGAGCCTGCTTCTCCCTCTGCCTGTCTCTCTATCTCTCATGAATAAATGAAGTCTTAAAAAAGAAAAAAAGAGGGGACACTATCTCAAGGATGTTTATTATATGTTGAAATAGTGTTTTGGATATATTGAGTTAAGTAAAATATAGTATCAAAACTAATTTTACTTTTTTTATTTTTTCCCCCACCCCCGCCCTCCTCCCCTTCCACCTCCCCTATAATTTTACTTTTTTAAAAAAGAACTTTTAAAAATGTAGCTATCAGAAACTTTAAAATCATATATTTGACTCCTATTTGTGACTTATGTTCTATTTCTATTTCATGGCTCTGTCTCCTGATCATCCAATCCAATAGTCAGCAAACTATGGCCCATGGGCTGTCCAGCTGACTATTTTTATAAGTAAAATTGAGTTTAAGCACAGCTCCACACCTTTCTTTGCAGATTGCCTATGAGTATTTTCACATTGTGATGGTAGTTTCGAGTCGTTGCAAACTCAAATGTATGTGCTGCAAAGCCTGAAATACTCATTACCTGGACCTTTATAGAAAAAGTGTGCTGACCTCTGGTAATACAACTCTTTATACCTTGCAAGTAAGAAAGTGAAGCCCAGAGAGAAAATGACTTATCCAAGAGCACATAACATGTGAGTTGGAGGGAGGGCTACACCCAAACCCTCTCTGCATGCTGCACTGTGCTTCAAATTGTTTGTGGGGATTCAGAGGGAGGATATTGTTCTGTGTGTGAGGGCAGACTCAGACTCCAGCTGACAGTGAGAGATGCATCTCCAGCCCAGGGTACAGCAGGGCCCTGAACAAAGAGCCAGACACAAGGAAAAGGCTCACAGAGAAGGCTGGAGTCCCTCTAGGAGTTGGGGTTGGGGCTGAAGGTTCCTATGGCCACCTTCCTACCGTACTAATTTGTTTTACCTTATTCCAGAAATATCTTCACTGCCTCACAACTTAATGCTATCTCATCTATATCTAAGAGAATTAATTCAAAAATTTCATTTAAAAGTATTGCTGAATCATTTGCCGAGTCCTTTTCAAAAATATCGGGCGTTCTATTACTCAGTGGTCTGCAATAAGGATAAGCCACATGATACATTTCTCCTAGGACTCAGTGACAGGAAAAATGTTGTTCCTCCAGATGGATTTGTATAGGTTTTTAAATTATAGCATGAGAACTCCATAACCAAACATGTTGCTCATTTTGTGTTGGCTGCCAGGATGATTAGAGCTAAATTCTGTGCTTAATTTCAGGTACCAGCTCATCCAAGGGGTCTTGTGATGGTTAATTTTATGTATCATATTGATTGAATCACAGAGTGTCTAGATATTTGGCTAAACATTATTTCTGGGTGTGTCTTTGAGAGTGTTTCCAGATGAAATGAGCATTTAAATCAGTGGACTCAGTAAAGCGAATTGCCCTCTGGAAGTATGTGAGCATCATCCAATTCTTCCAATCGGTTGAGGGCATTAATAGTACAAAAGGTGGAGAAAAGGAGAATTCAGCCCGACTGCTAAGTGAGACATTGTCTTTCCCTGCTCTCTGACGGAGACTTATGTTTTCAGCTCCCCTAAATCTAGGCTCTGGGGTTGGACTGAACTATCCATGGGCTTTCCCGAGTCTCCAGGCCAGCAGAGAGCAGATCTTGGCACTTTTTTTTTTTTAAGATTTTATTACTATTTATTTATTTATGAGACACGCACAGAGAGAAAGAGAGAGAGAGAGAGAGAGAGGAGAGAGAGAGGCAGAGACACAGGCAGAGGGAGAAGCAGGTTCCATGCAGGGAGCCCAATGTGGGACTCGATCCTGGATCTCCAGGATCACGCCCTGGGCTAAACCGCTGAGCCACCCGGGCTGCCCTTATCTTGGGACTTCTCAGTGTCCATAGTTGTATGAGCCAATTCTTCATAATAAATAAATAAATGGGTAAATTAATAAACAAATAGGTAGGTAGATGGATAGATGATGGATGGATAGATCAGTTCTACTGATTGTTTCCTTGGAAAATCCTAATATAGGTCTGTTATATTGTTATATCGTACCATTCCTTCAGCCTCACTCAGTTATAAACTCTTATTTAGTAACTCCTTTCTTTCCACACTTACTATGTTACCTCCTTTATGTTCTTTCAACAACTATTTATGAAGGGCCCATTGAGAGCCACACCCTTGAGATACAAAAAGAAATAGCTTGTATTCTCAAGGGATGTATAGAATAATGTTGAAGTAAAGAAAAACACTCACTGGAAATATGGAGAGTGGTGGCCAACCTTTTGAGTAGAACATGTGATACTCTGAAGAGTGTGATTTCATGAACCCTGAAAAGCTCTTCTTACTATCCCAGCTACAATCAGGGTGATAGATACATGATTTATACAGCAACTCCCAATTTCTGTGCCCAAGGCAGATATCACAATGAGCAAAGGACAGGTGAGGTTAAGGTAGGGAGAGGCAGGTACGGGGCTATGTAAACGGGCTCATCAAAATCCCAGATGTGTAGAAATGTTATAGACAATAGATATTAACCAGAGAGAAGGGAACATACCAAATCTACCTTGTTTGTTTTAAATATAGAGGAGATATTTTCATAAATATTTACAAATCCACCTTGTCTTAAATGTTATAGATATCTGCCAAGTTCCCTGGTCAGTTTTCTATAAAAGATCAACCATAAAATCCCTTAGGGACAACCCATTCGGGACCCCTTTCACTCCAGAGAGCTCCTATTCTTTCTTTTCTATTCTCAACTCCTCACTTCACCCTTTATTTTTAATTTTGTTTATTGGAGTTCAATTTGCCAACATATAGCATAACACCCAGTGCTCATCCCGCCAAGTGCCCCCCTCAGTGCCCGTCACCTAGTCTCCCCAAACCCCCCGCGCACCTCCCTTTCTACTACCTCTTGTTCATTTCCCAGAGTTAGGTGTCTCTCATGTTTTGTCACCCTCTCTGATATTTTCATTCATTTTCTCTTCTTTCCCCTTTATTCCCTTTCACTATTTCTTATATTCCCCAAATGAATGAGAACATATAATGTTTGTCCTTCTCCTGATTGACTTACTTCACTCAGCATAATACCCTCCAGTTCCATCCACATCTAAGCAAATGGTGGGTATTTGTCGTTTCTAATGGCTGAGTAATATTCCATTGTATACATAGACCACAGCTTCTTTATCCATTCATCTTTCGATGGACACCAAAGGCCCCTTCCACAGTTTGGCTATTGTGGACATTGCTGCTATAAACATCGGGGTGCAGGTGTTCCAGCGCTTCACTGCATCTGTATCTTTGGGGTAAATCCCCAACAGTGCAATTGCTGGGTCATAGGGCAGATCTATTTTTAACTCTTTGAGGAACCTCCACAGAGTTTTCCAGAGTGGCTGTATCAGTTCACATTCCCACCAACAGTGCAGGAGGGTTCCCCTTTCTCCACATCCTCTCCAATATTTGTTGTTTCCTGCCTTGTTAATTTTCCCCATTCTCACTGGTGTGAGGTGGGATCTCATTGTGGTTTTGATTTGTATTTCCCTGATGACAAGTGATGGGAGCATTTTCTCATGTGCTTGTTGGTCATGTCTGTCTTCCTTCTGTGAAGTTTCTGTTCATGTCTTTTGCCCATTTCATGATTGGATTGTTTGTTTCATTGCTGTTGAATTTAATAAGTTCTTTATAGATCTTGGATACTAGCCCTTTATCTGATAGGTCATTTACAAATATCTTCTCCCATTCTGTAGGTTGTCTTTTAGTTTCGTTGACTGTTTCTTTTGCTGTGCAGAAGCTTTTGATCTTGATGAAGTCCCAATAGTTCATTTTTGCTTTTGTTTCTCTTGCCTTCATGGATATATCTTGCAAGAACTTGCTGTGGCCAAGTTCAAACAGGGTGTTGCCTGTGTTCTCCTCTAGGATTTTGATGGAATCTTATCTCACATTTAGATCTTTCATCCATTTTGAGTTTATCTTTGTGTATGGTGTAAGAGACTGGTCTAGTTTCATTCTTCTGCACGTGGCTGTCCAATTTTCCCAGCACCATTTATTGAAGAGACTGTCTTTTTTCCAGTGGATAGTCTTTCCTGCCTTGTCGAATATTAGTTGACCATAAAGTTGAGGGTCCACTTCTGGATTCTCTATTCTGTTCCATTGATCTATGTGTCTGTTTTTGTGCCAGTACCACACTGTCTTGATAACCACAGCTTTGTAGTAATGGAATCTGAAATCTGGCATTGTGATGCCCCCAGCTCTGGTTTTCTTTTTTAATATTCCCTTGGCTATTCGGCATCTTTTCTGATTCCACACAAATCTTAAGATGATTTGTTCCAACTCTCTGAAGAAAGTCCATGATATTTGGATAGGGATTGCACTAAATGTGTAAATTGCCCTGGGTAGCATTGACATTTTCACAATATTAATTCTGCCAATCCATGAGCATGGAGTATTTTTCCATGTCTTTGTGTCTTCCTCAATTTCTTTCAGAAGTGTTCTGTAGTTTTTAGGGTATAGATCCTTTACCCCTTTGGTTAGGTTTATTCCTAGGTATCTTATGCTTTTGGGTGCAATTGTAAATGGGATTGACTCCTTAATTTCTCTTTCTTCAGTCTCATTGTTAGTGTATAGAAATGTCACTGATTTCTGGGCATTGATTTTGTATTCTGCCACACTGCCAAATTGCTGTGGCAGGGGTGGAGTTTTTTGGGTTTTCTATGTACAGTATCATGTCATCTGCAAAGAGGGAGAGTTTGACTTCTTCTTTGCCAATTTGAATGCCTTTTATTTCTTTTTGTTGCCTGATTGCTGAGGCTAGGACTTCTAATACTATGTTGAATAGCAGTGGTGAGAGTGTAAACAAGATTCATGGAAACTAGTGAGAATGAAGATACAACCCTTCAAAATCTTTGGGATACAGCAAAAGCAGTCCTAAGGGGGAAATACATCGCAATACAAGCATCCGTCCAAAAACTGGAAAGAACCCAAATACAGAAGCTAACCTTGCACCTAAAGGAGCTGGAGAAGGAACAGCAAATAAAACCTTCACCCAGCAGAAGAAGAGAATTAATAAAGATTTGAGCAGAACTCAATGAAATAGAGACCAGAAGAACTGTGGAACAGATCAACAAAACCAGGAGTTGGTCCTTTGAAAGAATTAATAAGATAGATAAACCATTAGCCAGCCTTATTAAGAAGAAGAGAGAAAAGACTCAAATTAATAAAATCATGAATGAGAAAGGAGAGATCACCACCAATACCAAGGAAATACAAAGGATTTTAAAAACTTATTATGAGCAGCTATATGCCAATAAATTAGGCAATAAAGAAGAAATGGACGCATTTCTGGAAAACCACAGACTACCAAAACTGGAACAGGAAGAAATAGAAAACCTGAACAGGCCAATAACCGGGGAGGAAATTGAAGCAGTCATCAAAAACCTCCGAAGACACAAAAGTCCAGGGCCAGATGGCTTCCCAGGGGAATTCTATCAGACGTTTAAAGAAACCATACCTAGTCTACTAAAGCTGTTTGGAAAGATAGAAAGAGATGGAGTACTTCCCAACTCGTCCTATGAGGCCAGCATCACCTTAATCCCAAAACCAGACAAAGACCCCACCAAAAAGGAGAATTATAGACCAATATCCCTGATAAACACAGATGCAAAAATTCTAAACAAGATACTAGCCAATAGGATCCAACAGTACATTAAGAAGATTATTCACCATGACAAGTGGGATTTATCCCTGGGATGCAAGGCTGGTTCAACACTCGTAAAGCAATCAATGCGATAGATCATATAAGCAAGAGAAAAAAACAAGAACCATATGATCCTCTCAATAGATGCAGAGAAAGCATTTGACAAAATACAGCATCCATTCCTGATCAAAACTCTTCAGAGTGTAGGGATAGAGGGAACATCCCTTAGCATCTTAAAAGCCATCTACGAAAAGCCCACAGCAAATATCATTCTCAATGGGGAAACACTGGGAGCCTTATCCCTAAGATCAGGAACATGACAAGGATGCCACTCTCACTTCACCCTTTTGTCTGAGAGATTCATTCTTCAGCAGCTCTGGTGGCTCAGCAGTTTGGCGCTGCCTTCAGCCCAGGGCATGATCCTGGAGTCCCAGGATCGAGTCCTGCGTCAGGCTCCCTGCATGGAGCCTGCTTCTCCCTCTGCCTGTGTCTCTGCTGCTGCTGCTGCTCTCTCTCTCTCTCTCTCTGTCTGTCTCTCATGAATAAATAAATAAAATCTTAAAAAAAAAAGAGAGATTCATTCTTTGACACAGTAAGACAAGAACTCTGCAAGCCTCCAACAACAATGTATCACAGCATTATTTTCCACAAATCTATTGTATACAGGCTGTGGCAGGAATCAGATAGCCACTGCCAAATAATTAGAAAGGGATATATGTGCCATCTTCTACAATCCACAAATAGAGGATCACTCATTCAGCTTCCTATTAAAAAGTAATTAATTGTGGGAAGAGTAAAGCTTGGTGGAAAATGATCTCGGTCATTAACAATTTAATATAAATCATAGGCGCCTGAGTGGCTTGGACAGTTGTGTTTGTTTTCAGCGTAGGTCATTGTCTCAGGGTCCTGGGATCGAGCCCCATGTTCAGCTCCCTGCTCAGTGGGGACTCTGCTTCTCTCTCTGCCTCTACCCCCAACCTGTGCTTTCTCTGTCTCTCTCTCTCTCTAATAAATAAAATCTTTTAAAAATGCAATATAAATTAAATAATTCTCTCTCTTTCTCTCTCTGACAGCAGGTTCACATATATAGTTTGATTGATCTTGAAGACATTGGCCACCAGAGGCTAGTAAAGAAGAAAAAATTAGAAAATCGAGGATGGTTCCAACAGAACAAATACTCCTCCATTCTGCAAATTCATGATATTTTTACCTGGATAATCAAGGATCTCCAAACTTTCTCCCTGTTCCTCAAGGGCAAGATTTTTGCCTCGGATTGCTACCTTGATCCTTCTCTTCCCTTTGCTTTCTGTCCTCTTTCTCATTACACGTTCTCCCTAACTGTAAAACTCCTGAACACATGTGTATTTAAAGGAGATTAATCATTCAAATACCATAATTAGTTCAAGAATTGTGTCTTTTTGAGATGGAATGAGCTAATTAATTTTTTTTTTCTCCCAGGGAACCTGCTCTCAGATGTGAGCTAATTAGTGAGCTGCACATCAAAAGAAGTGAAGTGTATCTTGTAAATAGGATTTCATTTAAAACAGATCAAAGGACTATTTGCCCAAATCACTCCCCCATCCTCTAATTTCTGCAAGCATCAGGCAGATGGCAAAGAGAACAACAAGCCACCAGCATGACACACGTAACTCCAAAAGAATAACTGTGGTGCCCGAGTCAAATATTAATGAAGAGAGAGAACCAAGTATGTCCAGCAGTGGAGTTTCTCTTCTTAGAGCTTTCATAGTTGGATCCATGTTCATGATCCAGCCAGCATAAAAAGCTAGAGGATTGGCATTATGGTCTCCAGACTTGGTTCTCTCTGACTGGAAAGCTGTGTGACCTTGGGCAAGTTGCTTAAGCTATCTGGGGACTCACTTCCCTCATCTGTAATGTATGATCTCAGTTCCTTCCCTACACACCTCTCTAGAGATTTGTAAAGATCAAGTGAGATGATTAATGGGACAAGGGTTTGGAAAAAGTCTAAAATGGCTATACAAACGCAAAACATTTTTGGCATGATTAACAAGGTCTCCATAGGCAGAATAAATTGGAAGAAGGGAAAGTTTCCCAGATGATTTTGGCCAAAATTATAGATCCTGAGGAAAACAGCATCCCAGTGGGCTGCCTCTGCAGATCAGATTCACAGCATAATTGCTCAAACCTCCTTTCTCTTGTGATTACAGTTAGAAATTAGCTTCCAAAGAAGAAACAACTCAAACTAAGGAAGGGAATGCAAAGGTCTTTTTGTTTTCCTTTGAAGTTCCAGATTTCTGAACATGACAAATTTCACAAGAACGAGCTTCTTTGTCCTTCTAACCATTTAGTCATGCATCCATCGGCCTAGAAGGACAAATGAGGCTGAAGCAGCTGGTGATTGACGGTGAGAGCGGCCCTTTGCCTTGAATTTAAAATGCAAACTGATGTAAAGGAAATCAATAAATACATTTTTTTTTTTTGCTACAAAAATAGCTTCATGTCATTTTTTGGTGGTGATTGTTCAACACTAAGAATTTCAAGGTAGACAAGGAAGTGGGTAGAATGTTTCCTAAAGAAAAGCTCTATCCAGAGAAACTGGCCAGTGTATTCCTGCACATGAGATCATGAACACAGATGGAGAGACTTTGGTCTGGGGATGGGCAGTGACTCAGGGAGCAGCTGGAGAGGAAGAGATGGCTCTGGGCCCCACCGGAAAGGCCTTGGTTCTCTTTGTATACAATAACTGGGTAACAATATAACCCCAGAGCTGTTAACTGGGTTCATGAATGTCCTTAAGAGAAAGACATGAAAGACTCTGCTTCCTTTTCCCAACCTCACCAATCTGGGAAGGCACACTGCTTCCTTCAGGGAGGTGAATGTGAGAAAGAAAAGGAGGCATGGAAGCTACCTTCTCACTGCTTCATACAAGGCAGAGGTCCTGGCTAAAGGGTCCTAGTGGGAACAGGGGCTGCAGGGAAGGGAAGGGGGAGGACAGTTAGTATATTCTGAGCAACAGCATTGCAGGCACCATGGCACCTGGCAGGGACAATCTATTTTTTTTTTTTAACTTTACTTTTTTTATTGAGGTGAAACTCAATGACTAAACATAATATAAAACATAACATAGCATATATAATAAAACATAATATAAAATTGATCGGGCTAAAGTGAACTTTGTACTGGCATTTGATACATCCATAATGTTTTGCAACCGTCAATTCTACCTTGTTCCAAACATTACCCCCCAAGGCTCCTACCCATCAAGCCATCACATGTCTTTCCACCTTCTTCAGAGGAGATACTCTCAGTGGGAGCCTTCTGTTCCACCTTACCCTCCCAGATCACACTCAGGGCTCACTTGTGCCTTTTTCAAGCCTGGTTGCAAACCCTCATGAGTGTGTCTGTGTAGACACAATCTTAACCTCTCTGGGCACAAGGGTGAAGTTGGCTCAAGCAACCAGAGACCCCAGGACCCTGCCGCTAGGGCTGTCACAGGCTCCTTTGACCAAAGGATGGCATCTCTAACAGAGGTACATCAGGTCTTGGAGAGGAGTTTGTGGGTGTTTAGTGAGTAGCATTAACAACATATCTAAGGATGTCTCTGGATCCAACTCAGGAGTAGGATCATCTCTTCTGACCATGAACAAATTTCCAGTTGGCTACAATCCCCTTACTCCAAATCAGTTCTTGAGTGATAACTGGCAGCTTTTTTTTTTTTTTAAGATTTTATTTGTTTATTTATGAGAGGCACAGAGGCAGAGACACAGGCAGAGGGAGAAGCAGGCTCCCTGTGGGGAGCCTGATGGAGGACTCAATCCTAAGCATCCCGGGATCACAACCTGAGCTGAAGGCAGACACTCAACCACTGAGCCACCCAGATATCCTGACTGGCAGCTTCCTGAAGGACTTGACAGTGTCACATCTCTCCTTGCTCCTCAAGGCTAGCATGAGGTAGCAGGAGCTCAGTCAATCACTGGTGGAATTACCCACCAGGAGGGAAGGGTGCTGAGTGCTGATATGGCAGTTAGTAGGGTGTCAAAGAGTCTACACTGGGAGTCATCAGGCCTGGCTTCAATTCTTATCTCTGCTGTCATGCGCTGGTCTTTTGGTATTTATGAGCCTCAGTGTCTTCATTTGCAAAATAAGTTTAAAATAATACTTCTCTCTAGGGCCTGAGTGGCTGTTATAGAAGCTGTAATAGATGTAGAGTGCTTATTACAGTTTCTCCAATGTCAGAGGTCTCTACATGTCGTCAGAAAGAATTACTTCAGTTATAGGACTGAGAAAGAGGGCTAGAAGGTACATGACATTGTTGGAAAAGTAAGGAAGGGTCTCAGCAACCGAAGTAAAACTTCAGCATCAGGTAAAAGATAGTTTCAGGCCAATCATAAGAAGGGATTTCACTTTTGCTTCCCACTTCCCGAGTCCCAGCAATGATCATCTGAAGGGCCAAAGGACAAGAATGATGACATCTGTCCAAACAGCCAACTAGCCCTTGGTCCCATGTGCTCTTGCACAACAAATAAAAAATAAAAATAAATAAATAAATAAATAAATAAATAAATAAATAAATAAATAAATTTAAAAAATAACCTTTCTCAATTTACCTCTAATAGGAATCAGATGTCCCATGGAGACCTTGTCCCTTGGCATTCCAGAGGAACCTCCCAGGCTGGGATGTGTGAACAGAGTCTGTGTTAAGCAAAGAGAGGCAGTTTCCAAATACCAGGGGGAACTTGTATTATGATGTGTAGTTGTATTCCCTGCTGCATGTGTCTGCATTCCCATGGGAGGCAACGTGCAGTGATTCCATTCCATGTATGCCCTTGAATTCTTCCTATATCAGCCAAACAAACTGTTGACATGAATCAACCTTCTGCTTCACCCAAGCAGATTGTTTTCCAAAGCCATGGTGTTTTCTACAACTTGCCATGCTGGGAAAAGTAAAATGTTTTATTTTGAGGGTACTTGGATGGCTGGAGCTGCTGACTTGCTTTTGTCTCAGGTCACAATCTCAGGGTCATGAGACTGAGCCCCACATCAGGCTCCCCACTCACTGAGGAGTCTACTTGAGATTCTCTCTCTCCCTTTGTCCCTCTTCCTGCTCTCTCTCTCTCAAATAAATAAATTTTAAAAAATTTTATTTTGGAGCTATGATGGACTTACTTAAGATGAGTAAGTATCTTCTTTGTTAAAGAATTACTTTTATCCTGATAGAACCCTGACTGATAATTTAGGTAGGACCAGTTTATTTTACCAAGTTCATCAAAGTTCAAAAAACAAAAATGGAGATGTGATAGCACATGAATGTATATCATGTGTAAATTTATTTTGTGCCTGGACATTTTCTCATTCTACATTATCAACCAATTTTGTGGTTCATAATCTAACTGGAATAAACTGGAGAGTGATGTTCTGAGAGGTACCAAGAACTTTTCTTGACTCACGTAGTCTATTTCAAGTTGTTTGCTATGGTAAATTCTCTCTGTCATCTCTCTTGTGAGAGCCTCAGTTAATTCAACATTGTTCACTAACCCTTTGATTCCTTTGGAGAAGGAGATTCCTTTGGAGAAGCTCCAGGAAGGTGAAGTAACTACTGATGTCTGGATTTCATACAAGTCTGTGTGTACTCTTGCCTGTGAATTATTTGGTATTTTTTCTTTACTACCTAGTGTAGCATAGGTCATTTTGTTCAGGAGGATCCCTAAATATCTGAGGACACTGAAGGAGACTGTATTATTTTTGAAGGTAGGAAAAAAAATGGCAGCTGAATCTAAACGGTTTTGTGGAAAAAAGAAAAAAGAAACCAAACCACAGAATCCAACAATCTACAGTAATCACCCAAGAGAATTATTTAAGTGAAATTTACTATCAGTCCTGAAGGACTTCAAACCAATTCTGAGATTTGCAGAATGATTTTCTAACTTCCTTCACATTTATATTTCAATGCTTCGCCCCTGCTTGTTTCATAATACCATTATATTTTATATAAGTTCCTTCACATTTATCACTTCATTTGCTCCTAAAGATTAACTCACCTTTTAAGTGGTGGAGATAGCTATTTTTTTAAACCATAATGCTATTCACATATTCATTTTCTCATTTGCTCCATCCAACAAATCCATGAAGTAAGTCAGCAATGCATGTATTATTCTCCCCCCATTTGACAGACAACTATGCAAAGCCAGAGAGAGACCAAGTGGCCAACCTGGAAACAAACTGGTGGACAGAGGTCTAAAAATTAAATCTCTGGGCTCAGAGACATAATAAAAAAAAACAGGAAGACCAAGATGTTTACATTACCTACACTCAGGAAAAACCTGGAAAGGAATGTGCAAAATGAAATGATTTGTGTAAAAGGGCTGTGATTGTGGGTGAGTGCTTATTGTTTAAGACATTTTCTTTAATGTTTTTACAATAGTGGTTTCAATATGCATACAAATCAGGAAAGGGAATAGAAAACTTTTTGAGTATGAGCAGAAAATGGTCTTATATTCTATGGAGACGTGGACCAATTTCAGCTTAAGTGTTTCTGGAGTTCAAGATTCAGCCCCTGGTTAATTTTATGCATACAAATTTTAATTTAAAAAAAATCAATGATATTTATTGATCACATACTCTGTCCCAGGCAGTGGACTAGGTGCTTTACATGGATGAAATTATTTTTTTCCACAATAATCTGGTTATTTAGATAAGGCTATTTATTCTACAGAAGAGGACCCTGAGGCTCAGAGAGGTTAAGCAACTTGCCCACAACTACGTGGTTAGGAAGCCACAAAACTGGGACTGCATCCCAGCCAGCTTGACATCAATGCTCATGTTCATTATCACTGTATTATATTGCCTCTGAGCTGTTCTATTTGTCATTGTTGTGAAAGTCTGAAGACATAAAGCTTACAATGTTTCCTTAGAATATAGATTTGTTCCTTCCTTCTTACATTTACTTATATTATTCCTTCTCACATCTGTTTAGTTTTGTTCCTGCTCAGGACGAAGAATAAGTGTCATCTCTAATGCCACCTCCTATCGATTAGCAGTGTCTGTCTGAAGTAGGGATATTGACAAGGATTCTAAGGCTGTGAGAAAAATTGCTATGATTGATTTGCAATGTCTGCCATAGGCATGGGAGGGGGAAATATTGGCCTAGTGTAAGCTATCTGCCTACCAGCCTTTGAAGCTGGGTGGAGGGAAGCATTTGGATGGCAGGCTCGGGACCACTTCTTATGTTCCATAAGCCATTTCAGGAAGATGGAGGTGAATACAAAGATCCAGTGTAATGAGACTGGGGTGGTGGGAGGAGTGGAGACTCTACGTAGGGGTGATAGGGAGACCCCGCTGTCTAGTGGTCAACTCCACAATGGCACGGCTCCTTTTGTACCTTCAGGCTTTGGGCTGTAGTAAATTGGAGGTCAACGTGCACAGCTTAGTCCAGGAGATGCCTTGGTTCCCAAATCCTCTCACTTCTGCTGGATGGTCTCTGAATTGCTTGTCATAGCCATATTCCTCAATCCACCCTACGAATTTTATTTTCTTTGCAATCTTTTCTTTTCCTTTCTTTTTTGTTGTTGTTGTTGTTTGCATTTTCCAAATTTCTACAATGTTCTAATACTTTTATTATTATTAATAAAGCAGTCTTTGCCTGTGCTTCCCCCCGAGCCCCACCCCCACCCCCAGTATGTTTCCCACTTCTTTGCCTCATGAATATGACTCATTCTTCAAGATCTAGGTTGAATTACCCCCAGCCACCCAAGCAGAGTTAGGTATTTCTTCCTGAGGTCACCATGACCCTCTGAACAATGCTGTTTAGGTGTTCCAGTGAAAATCTCTGAAAATACCAGCCTTCTGACTTCAAAGACTCATCTAGTCAATTTCACCTCACCTATCCCAGCAGTAGTGTTGTAGGGGCCATATCTAAGGTTCCTTTGCAGCCCCAGTGCTTAATCCAAAGCTTGGTACATGGTAGGAACTCAACAGTTATAGTATCGAGGAGAGAATGGCTATATCGCTGGGTATGTGGGTCTGACATATGTTCTCTGCTAGACTATCCACAGGTTGTTCAAGCTCTTTGAGCTACACTTTTCTCATCAATGAGGTAGAGATAAAAACACTCGATTCAAGAATGGTCATGAAGATTAAATGAGATGGTTTAAGTAAAGCATTTTGTGCAATACCTAACACAAAGTTAGCGCTCGATAACTGATAGTAACCAATAGTAAGTCCAATATTGAGTCATTACTAATTGTAAAAACGATAGTACAATTGATAGATAATGAAATGTGGATGGATGGATGGGTGGATGAATGGATGGATGCTTCTGCTTTTGTGCTTATACTTGGAATGACTGCCCTGTTCTGAACTCTGGCTTTACATTCTCCTTGGCTACAGACCACCTACAGCCCCCTCTGTCTCTAGGCTTTATCTTAGATACCTTTCGAAGGGTTGCAAGCCTATTTTTTTTAACCTATCTTCTTAATTCACTCCTGCCCATGGCTTAGGGTGACCTCCAGAGATTTATCAAATATGTGACTGACATCTGTATCATACACAGTCATGCTATTTTTGCTCTTTCCATTCATTTTCTCTCATCCACACATCAATAACTAGTCATTTATGTGGCATTTAATGCTTCATAAATGTTATGAGGCTTTTTACAGCACTAACTGGGAGGAATACAGTGAAAAGAGTTTATTTGATATTTTAAATCTAATTTCTCCACGTGATCCCTGTGTTTCCCCCTATGTGGTTTGCATATTTAGATTCAGCACGCGGGGCTTTGGCAAGCAAATTGTTATTGATGCGTGGAGTTAAAAAGGCAGGAACAAGAGGTTTCTCACTGTGCTAACTGGTAACTCTGCATGCCTTAGAATAAATCACGCCTGGAGCTGCGGAGCCATCCTAGCTTTCTGCTTGCTGATCTGTGACAGAAGCATGGGCCTTTCCCTACATGTGTGTGATTCCCAGCCCACTGGCTGCAGAGCCTTCCTGGCTTCTGCTCAGGGGCAGATGGATGAGCAGCAGCAAATGGCCTCTGCCTCTGACATCTTTGACAGTCACCTTCCTGGCTGGGAGGCTGAGCTGTGGCAAGAGCTGATGTGGATTCTAGGACTGGTCACCAGCCCTCTGAACACTAAGACACAGGCCAAGAAACACTGGTAGAACCCAAGCCTGTCCTCATAGCCTTTAGTATCCTTCCTGTTTCCAGAGCAGAAGGTTAAAGCAAGAAAGAAGTCAAGCATTAGGAAGCCTATTGAAGTTGGTGGAGGAAAGACACACCTGTGCACACATATGAATTAAGAAGCCATTAAAATCATGCTTTTGAAAATATTTAATAAGGGAGAATGCATATGGTATGTATTAAGGGAAAAAAAAGTAAGATAAGAAACATACAAGCTTCTCTGTATATATGTGCATATGCAAATGATTAGGAAAAAAGACTGGAAGAAAATAAAATATAATAATTCTCTCAAATTGGCTGTATCACATGCAAATTTTATGATATCTTGATTTAAGACATTTTCTAAGATATCTTTATGATGTCTTTTTAAATACTTTTATGGTATTATATATTTTATATATTTATAATATTATATATATTTTAAAATTATTATTGCTTAAGGCAAGGTAATAAGTAGTAAGACAAGAGACAGAATGAGAGACGATGAGAGAGTATTTTAGGCAAGTTGCAAGGGATAGGAATCCAACTCAAACTGGCTTAAGTAAAATAAAGGAAATATATTGAGTCATTGCTGAATTGCTGAGAATCCAGGAGCCCTGGGTTCAGACATGGCTGGATCCAGGGGCTCCACAGTGTCTTGGGGGATAGTATTTTCCTCCTCTTTCTTCTCTTTGGTCAATACTGCTAAGGCAGCAGAGTAAAATGGTTGAGAGCATGGGTTCTGGAGCCAGGCTGCCTGGCTTCAAGTCATGCCTCCCCACTTACTAGCTTTTTTAACCTTCAGTTGCTCAATCTCTAAGTGTCACTTTCCTTCTGTGTGAAGTAAAGATAATAATAGCAATAATAGTTGCAATCATGATAATAACAATTGTAAGTATAAGGTCTAAAAAGATTAAATGAGTTAATACATGTAAAGCACTTAGAATAGCTGGTGGCATATGGGTAGCACTCAATAAATATTGTCCTTCACCACCACGATCATCAGTTGTCTTGATTGACTATATTTTGCAGATAAGATCTTACCAGTGGCATAATGGCTACTGGCAGCCACACACCAACATCTTCCCAGCTTAGCATTCTCAAAGGAAAGAGAATTTCTCTTTTTCTGCATTCAGTTATCAATCCCAGACACTCTAATTAGACTGGCCTGGTTCCATGACCAGATGTGAGCCAGTCACTGTGGCTCAGGATATGGGGTGGCACATGGACTGACCAGTTTGGGTCACAGACCATTCCTATAGTGGGGCTGGGACACTATGATTGATTGTCCTACCAGGACATCAGAAAAGGAAATTGTAGTTCTCCTGGGGCTAGGGGATGGTGAGGGGGAGACTGAGAATAGTCAATCAAAAAATTATTGCTAGCAAAGAAGGCTTTTCTCAAATTGAGTCTTTAAACCTGTTGCTATCACAGAAACCGGTGACTGAATCCTTGGAGCATGGTTTCAACTTGATTCCATTGCACCATGCAGTAGAGAAGTGGACCTCGTCCCAAGATGGATTATGAAATGCAAGCTGGGGTAGAATGGACAGATATGTGAAATACTACCCACCTCACACTGGGCCCGGTAGGAAGATGGACACATGGCACCTAGATACCTGGAAAGGATGCAGTCATCTGTTTATCAGAGTTAAGGTGTTCTGGGTTGGATGGAGTAAGGGAGGCCAGTAAGTAAGCCTCTGCTATCATCTAGACAAAAAGTTTTGGCAATCTGAGTCAAAGGAAGTGAGAAGATATGGGAAGATATGGGGTAAACTCAATAGAACTTAGGAGTGGGCAATGAGAAGAGAGAGGAGTCAAGATGGTGCCCATAGTTTCCTCTTAAGTCAACTGGGTGAATGAGCATCATATAATGAGATGGAAAGACATGAAGAACAGATTGGGGACAGTGGAAGATGGAGGAGAGATGAAGCCACCCAGGCCATCCACTACCATGCAGTATCTCATATCATTTTCCTAGGTGACCCTGGTGGCAACTCTGCCCAAAGAATGTGAAATGAATTCTGACAATTTCTTCGTGAAAGACTGAAAACAACTGTTTTGTAAGCAAAACATGCTTGCTTTGGCTTTAAGACCACCAAGCATTTTTAAAGTGCATTTGCATGCTGGTAAGT
The DNA here is from genome assembly GCF_011100685.1 of Canis lupus familiaris. Classification (NCBI taxonomy): domain Eukaryota; kingdom Metazoa; phylum Chordata; class Mammalia; order Carnivora; family Canidae; genus Canis; species Canis lupus. The sequence goes on from NC_049225.1 coordinate 51,821,077, forward strand.
CAGTTACAAAGACCCTGGGCCTCATAATGCATTTGCAACATTTCCAAACTCAGGAGAAAACCTGCAGAGTGTTTTAGTGATCAACATGATTGGCTCAAACAACCAATTTGTCATGGAGTAATCTGTGTAAATTACTGTAGCAAGAATATTTTCTATCATCTGCCTGGTTTAGTGGAAAGCATTCTCTTCTATTATTTAATCCCTTGGGCCTCAGGGAATTGTTTTACAGTGATCTAATACAGCAGAAGCCAGGTTTATTTACAAGACTCATTAGAAATGATACTGTCTTGCTCTCTCCTGAGAGGCCAAAATAAAAGGTGAAGGAAACAAGTCTGGAGATGCTGGAAAAGATCAGAGGACAAAGATGTCCACATATAGCATCAAAATAATTCCCATTCCCATGGCCTTTTAAGATTTGCGTGCTAAGTTTAAGGATGGACATTAAAAAAGAAAGATCCCAAAATATTTTCTAAGTTAGTAGGTCTTAACTCTATAGGTCTCAGGGCCCTTTGGGAATCTTATAAAACTTAGGAAACTTATAGCCAGAAGAATCCACTGCATATGCATATATACATATACATATGTACATATACGTCATATACAACATAGCAAGGACTCATGGCTTGCCTGAAGTCCATCTGTGGGCTCTAGGTTAAGGACACCTACTGGGAATTTTCACGGCCTCTCATCTATATTGTTCTCAATTTTGATTTTTGGCAATAAAGACAATGAACAGTGTGGTTCTACTTGGTGTGTGCCTAATAGACACTTCCTGACTGTGTAAAGATGGGTATGCAGAAGTCTAAGTCACCAGAACACAATGAAGAACCTAGAAGAAAGTGAGATATGAGATGGCAGGAAGGCAATGCATTAAAGCTGAAACACTTTACTCAAAGAGTTACTCTGGTACTCTCCAGGAACCCATTAACTCTTGGTTTTCACAAAATTCTGAGAAACCCAGCAGTCTGTTTTCCAAGCCTCCAACAAATTGAAGATGGAAGATGAACTACTATGACAGGCACAATGATCAACCTCAAGAACTCCCCTTACTGGGAGTCTGAGAGCAAGGCGAGAGGGAGGAAAATTCGTCAGTGCATTTCTCCAGGCCTTGAGTTAAGCGTGGCTTTGAGCTAAGCATTATTGCTAAAGATGAATAGTTGCACAGTCTGATTTAGGAATTGGGGCTTGGTGAGAAAGAAACAGTCACAATGCAATAAGGTAAATGTTTCAGTCAAAATATGTGCAAATTGCTACTTTGAAAACAAGGGGGAAAGTGCCATGTTGCTGCCTTTGGAGCCAAGGGAGACTTTAGAGTGAAAGGAACATCTGAGATGGATCTTCACTCAGGATGAGTATGAGTTAACCAGGGATTGACAGGAATAAATGAATTTCAGACCAAGACATGGTGTTGTGTATGGACAGGTGTTTGGGAGCAGGTATGAATAGATAAGTGTAACATGGGCGACTGTGCTTGGACAGGTGTAGATAGACAGGTGTAGAGGGGCAGACGTGGTTGAGCAAATGTGAAGGGACAGGTGTGAATGGGCTGGAGTATATGGGTAAGTGTGGATGGGTAGGAGTGAACTGGTATTAGGAATGGGAGAAACCTTGCTCACAAGGGAGATCAGTCACTGAATGCCATGACCAGGGGTTTAGATCTCTTCCAATAGGCAATGAGGAGCCAAACAGAAGGTTTTTTCACAAGGTAAGAGCTTGAGGAATCAGATTTGGTTTGTAAAAGATAACTCCAGAGGCAATTTGGCAGATGGGCTACAGTTGGTGTTGACTGGACTAGCAGAGAGCAGTTAGGAAACTTCATTAGGAAACTCACAGAGCTTGATTGAGAGTTGCCAAGGACCTGAACCAAGGCATCATTGACAAAGACACATAGAGTGTGTGTGTGTGTGTGTGTGCATGCCTGTGCACATGGATGGGTATGAATATGTACAAGAAGGAGACAGAAAGAAAGAGAAAGACATTGTATGCATATGTGTGAGTGTTGTATATATATGTGTGTTGATTGAAGTATTTTTATGAACTAAGATCATGATGCCTCAGTAGGTGTTGAGAAAGAGAAGGAAGAGGAAGGAAGAAGGAATATGGTAACTCAATGATTTTGTTTTGTGTATAAACACAATATTTTTATCTTACCCCAACCTCACAAATGTAGATCCTTGTTAGTTCAGAAGATATCGTTCTTTGGGTAGGGCAAGGGACCTTACCCCAGACCTGCACATCACTGTAAGTAGGAATCCAGGGAACCCATTGTTTAAACCAGCCGGTCAGATGACTCTGCTAGGCAGCTGTGATTGAGAACCACCACTTTATTTATTTATTTATTTATTTTTAAGATTTTATTTATTTATTCATGAGAGACACAGAGACAGAGAGAGAGGCAGAGACACAGGCAGAGGGAGAAGCAGGCTCCATGCAGGGAGCCTGACGTGGGACTCGATCCCAGGACTCCAGGATCACGCCTTGGGCCAAAGGCAGGCACTAAACTGCTGAGCCACCCAGGGATCCCGAGAACCACCACTTTAAACAACTCAACCACCAGTCAACTTGAAGAAGGACATATAAATGCTTAGAAAAGAAAACCATTCAAACAATACTTTTATTTTCTTTATATAAAGGGAAGTAAGGCTCTTCATTTGCTATCCCTTTGCGAAGGGCGGGGGATCATCTGAGAATAGCTGCATATGCTTCAGAATAATTCATGGCATTTCTTTGAGCATATTCCTTAATTAAGTCTCTTCAGTAATTTACCCTCAGCCTCATGCTTTGATAAATATCAATGAGTAACAGGCCAAACTAAAGCTAAGCAGTCTGTATAAAATCATCAGCTATGGGTGCTCTTTCCTTTTCTCTCTGCCTCCCACCCTAGGTGAGCTCATCCAACCCCGTTGCTTAAATACCATCTATATGCCGATGACTCACAAATTTTTATCTTCAGCCTGGGCCTCTCATCTGCACTTCAGGGTCATATATCCAACGGTCTCTCTGTCATCTCTACTTGTAGTCTCACACGAATATCAATTTTATGGAGGATAAAAATTACTGAACTCTTAAATCATGCCACCCAGGCTTCTCCTCTCCCAACTTCAATCTTCTCCACCTCAGTCAATGGTATCACCATTCCCCTCGTCCCTCCAGCCAAAAAGGCTGGGTAGGATCATCCTTGACCTTTCTCTCTCCTACCTCCTTTATCACTTCACTTATTTCTAAACCCCTGTCCATTTTATCTCCCAAATGTATTCCAGATCTGCCCATGACTCTCCACCTCTGCCCATGTGACCTTGATCCAAGCTGCCACCGCCTCTTGCTTTATCGAACCAGGGCAGGGATAGTTTCTTCTTCAAGCACCTCTGACCAGCAGGGCCAGAGGGCTCTTTAAAAAGTACAGCGCATCACCTCCCTGCTTAAAACCCTCCAGGGGCTTCCTGGAGCACTTAGATTCACATCCACATCCCTTCCCAGGATCTGAAATGGTAAGGTTCAGGGTGAAATGGCCCTGTCTCCTCTTGTAACTTGTCTAGGCCCATTGCTTCCATCACCACTGTCCAATCAAACAGACCTTCTCCCAGGTCCTTGAACACACCTACCCCTCCCTGCTGCGGGGCCACCACTCCTGTTCTTCCTGCTGCATGGAACTCCTCACACGGCTACCTTCACTTTCAGGTCTGAGCTAAAACTCACCTTCTCGAGAGGCCTCCCCTGACCATCAAAGCCAGAGTCGGCACATATTTTCCTTCAGGAGCCAGAAAATAAATATTAGGCTGCACAGGACATAAGGTCTCTGTCACAACTACTCAACTCTGCTTTTGAAGCAAAAGGAGCCACAGACAAAATGCAAACGAACAGGAGATGCTGTGTTCCAGTAAAAATCTATTCACAACAATAGGCAACAGGCAAATTTGCCCCTCTCCCCCCGGCTATGGTTTGCTGATCCCTGGCCCTATCCAGAGTAAGCTCCTCCACAGAGCTTCTCCTAATTCCTAAATGTGTAGCCTGCCTCTCCCACTAGTCTGTTAGTTCCAGAAGGGCAAAGAACTAGGACTCTTACATATTCGCCATAAAATGTGCAGTGCCTGGGAGAGCGCTTGCTGCAGTGAGGCTCCAGAAACATCAATTGGATAAAAGAAGGAAAAGGGAAAGATGAGGAAGGAAGGGATCATTTCTCTTTGAAGCCCAGGCATTCTTTGTAAAAAGGCAGCAGCCATGACCAGTATTTTTAACTCCTGCTCTTTGTCAGCAGAGTTCTAGGGTGAATCGCCTCTTCATGTATTGCTCGGCTCATCCCTTCATTCTTTTGGCGAAGCGGTGTTTATGAAAGTCCAGGCAGACAGGCTGAGGGCTCTTCCCAGATCTCTACCCCCAGAGGCCTTCTTTCTGGCTTTTCTGCCGGGAGGCCAGTGGAAGATTCTAGCTCTGTGAAGTGACATTGAGAGGCGCGAGCAATTAGCCAGGAAGGCTGGCAGAGGTGCCTCTCAGGCACAGGGAGCCCTGTCCTCTCCTTCCTGACTCATTACTGTGAAACAGCCCTCAACATCATTCTGCACCATTTCTCCACCATGACAGATGTAAAGGGGATAATTGGGTACCCCCAAAGTTTAGCACCAACATTCCTTAAAAAAGCTGCCACCCCGCAGATGCATACCCCAGTCCTCCATCCCCCCAAGCCCCTCTCACTTCCCCATCTCCTCCAGGCTGGCTGGAGTACCAGGGAGGAGGCTGAGTGCTGGGCAGTCATTAAAGACAGTCAACTAAAGAGCTCTTCACCAGGCAGGATTATGCCTAATAGACAGCAAGAGTATTCCTGCCGGCTCCGTTAAGTTTCATCAAAACTGTGCCTAATTAAAATCTTCAATTTAATTATGCTCTTCTGCATTACAAATTTTGATCAAATTGGTTTAATTTAGTGCAAGGAGAGATGTTCCTTTTGCACGCACAGCAAACCCATGCTGAGGCTAGGTAGGCTCTGTGTCCTGAAGCCCCTCAGGATCCTGTTGCGGAATCTGCATTGTGCCTCACTCCCTCCTCCCCCCACCCATCCCCAGGTTTGGTAAATCGCCAGAGGCTCAGAGAATTGGCAGTTGTTGCTCTGCCCACATCTGCAAGAACTGTCCTAAAGTCACACTGAAGCTGACGGCTGTCTTCCCCCACCTTGTCCCCGCTCCCAGCCTCCTTTTCTTCCTCTGCTTTTGAAACACCCCCATCATGGGGAAGATTGCACCCAATCTGTCAGTGAAATATGCCATGGGACTGAAGCTCTGGCAATCTGCTTCCAGTCTGGAAAGAAATCTCAGCCTGTTAGTGGCCCTGCAGGGAACCTTCCAGAGTCCTTGGTTCATAGAGCCCCAAAGCAAACAGTGCTCTGATGGCCCAGCCTGAAGCATCCTCCCTGTCCTTCCACTCATGGTCAATAGTATGGCCAAGACCCAGGTTCCCGACACTTTGTTCTCCCTTCTGAGGTCCCATTCCATCCAGTAAGGTCCCAAGACCTGATGTCACCCAGGCAGTCCCCTTGACTATATACCCTTTCATCAGCCAGACTTTTCCTGATGATCTCATCCTCATCAAAACTTCCCTGTCTGGGGTCGCACTCACTCCCATGCTTGTCCTATTAGTTGGCTAGCCAATCCCATGATTTGATTCCTGCCAAAAAAAAAAAAAAAAAAAAAAAAGAAAGAAAACACTTGGCTCCTTGCTGAATGCCTTGCTTTTTCAAGTTGCAGTGTGAGCTCCCTTATATGCTAGTATGTCTGGGATAATTTTTCCTATGTGAAGCCATAGGCTAAATGCTGCCTGTCATCCAGCAGAGTCAGTTACTCAAAAGTAAGTTAAAATCTTATTTATGTAGCATGGAGTGGAATGGAAAATTCACATGATGTTTAAAGACAGGATAGGAAAATTTAAAAGTAAGCCCCTGGGACTGTAAACCCAGACCTCTTGGGTCTCAGCCAGTTTTCTCCAAGTTGGGCAAAAAAGTGCAAGTTGGCCTGGTGATGTGTTACTCACCCTGGTAAATGTGTACCCCTTCCTTGGACTTCTGATGCCAGAAGCCTTCTATTTAAAGTGTGGCCATTCCCTCTGGAAAGGATGTCCACATCTACTTCTGCTCTGTCCTCTCTTTTCAACTCCATTCCCAAATTGCCAGCTGCTTGGCTGGACATTTTCACTTGCATGGCCTACCATGGCCTTGAAATGAACTTGTCTACAACTTCAAACCTACCATGTCTCTCCATGACCATCAAACCTGCTCTCCCCAACATCCTCTTGCCTCTTCTAGTGGTGCTCCAGTTTTCCCAGGTACAGGGTTTAAAAGGTGCAGGAGACATCCTCAACATCACCCATCAATTAAATAAACAAATAAGTAAGAGTTACTTTTAGTGTTGTTATTTCAAAACTCTCACATAAGTCTTTCCTTGTTTCTTAATGGGTAATTGATGGATTAGATCTTAGCTTTTTTTAAAAAAAAATATGTTTTTGGTTACTGATTCTATTTGAGCACATACTCCATAACAGTTTAGGACTGGATGTTTCAACCCAATTTAATAATATTCGATCCCTTAAGCAAGACCATCGCTAAGTGAGGCCAGCACATAGTATGGATTTAGCAAAGGTTAGGCATTTGTAGAATCAAGAATAAATACAAATATATTAGACCATGGTAAAAGAGGTCAGTGGATGACATACAATTAATGGCCAAGTAAGGACAGAAGGGCTGCAAGTGGTCAGGAGAGAGTAATCTGTGCAGTGAGATTTAGGGAGGTGCCCAGGAGACTCTGAGGATGGCTTGTGGGACCGGCAAACCAACTTCCCCAGAGCTCCCGACTTACAATTCTTTGGCCAGATGCCAAGGATGTGAAGGTAGAGTAATCCAGTGGGCAAAGGGGAGTCAGGTGTCAGGGTGATGGCTGGTGTGGCATGTGACCAGAAGTTCTGAAATATAAAAGCACAAAAGGTATCATGGGGGAGGCACTCACGTATTGATGGGGTGAATTAATTATAATTATAATAATATCATCATGTCTAAAACATTTCTCAAGAGCTTGCTCTGTGCTGAGCAGCAGGTTAAATGCTGTACAGGCAATCCCTATTTAATCCCTGCTGTCATTCTGAAAGGGACCTTTTATTATTCTAGTTTGATGGATGGGGAGCTGAGGCTCCGGAAGGCTGCAGCCCATGCGCGCTGGCATAGTGAGTGAGTGTGGCTGAGTCAGGGTCTAAAAGCCAGAGGCCAGTGTTTCATCCTCCCATCTTTCTTCTTCCTCCTTTAATGTCGCATTACTATTAACATTCTATCTTGTTCTCTTTTTTTTTAATTTTTTTTTATTATTTATTCATGATAGTCATAGAGAGAGGAGAGAGAGGCAGAGGGAGAAGCGGGCCCCATGCCAGGAGCCCGACATGGGACTCGATCCCGGGACTCCGGGATCGCGCCCTGAGCCAAAGGCAGGCGCCAAACCGCCGAGACACCCAGGAATCCCCTTGTTCTCTTTTTCTTGAGAATATTTGAAATGCACACTCACTTAAACTCTTTGAAAATAGAGGCAGGGTCTCAGAGTTCTTGACTTCTCCTAGAGGCCTCCCCCAAAGCCTTCTGTGTAGTAAATAATAAATCCAATTGGTGTATTGATAGAAATATTTGCTAATAGATCAATGTTGAGAAAATCAGGCACAGGTGCAGAAAGGGGAGAACTTTCTGGAAAGGGCTATTTAGTGCTTATTTGGTGAAGCCAGTATTATTGTCAATAGGCTGCATGCAACAGTCCCTCCTGGTCCAAACCACTATGCTGGTTTGCTGCCTAGAACTCTCTTTTCTTGCCTTCTTTCTTCTGTTTTATTCTCTCCTGTCCTATAGGCCTCAGCATAGATGCCTCTTCCTCCAGGAAGCCTTCCCCAATTGCTCCCAAATTTGGGTTAGAGGTTTCCACAGAGGCCTAGGCTTCTTTCATCACAGCGCTTACCCAGTGTATTGTAATTGTTTGCTCTTCAGCCTTCCCCAAGTATCTCATAAAAAGCTGGTTGAGAACAAGGTTGCCCTGAGCACCGAGGACACAGTATATATTTTTTAACATATGTGTGCATATATTTGTTATATATACATATATATATGTATTTGTTACATATAATATGTTAAATACAATATATATTTGTTGAATATAGAATTGTTGAAACAGATGCAGTGAGAGCTCTCCTACCTCACCCCAAAACAATGTCAATACCACTCACATCTCCAGTGAGCAGTGGGGAGCACTAACCACAAATTCTCCTTCCTCTCACTTTTGCCCAAACCAGGACTTGTATTTTCTCAGGATGTACTAAGGGAGAAAGAGTGCCAAAGAGAACTTAGAGAAAATGAACGAGGTTCCTGACCTCACCTATGAGTTAGCCCCAAGTTAGCCAGACTTTGTGACTTTGGGAAGTTCCTTATCCTCTCAAAATTCAGGTGAGGAAGTGGTGAGCCACTACCTCCCTTGTGGGATTGCTATAAAGATTCATTAGGATGTAAAACAGCATGAGGCCTGGCATGTGGTATCTGCCCAGTAAGTGTCAGATGCTATTATTATTTTATCAGCATCCTCTGGTGTTGGAATGTGATATTTTCCATTTCTGCTCATATAGAGAAGCTTTGCGAGAATACTTTAACATCACTGCTATATTATTATGTGCTTAATATATACAAGTGATATTGCAAGTAATATATGCAATTAATCAGATGCACAGAGATGCTGAGGTTTTGGAAGCAAAGTTGGATTGCCTGGCAAATCCCAGCCTGTTTGCCTGACCAGGAACATGGCACGAAGCAACAAGAGTTTGCTGGGGTCAAAGGATCCATCAAAAGCCTCAGATCTCTGGTTTAGCAACAGTCTCACTGCTTAGGACCTTTCCAATTCACTCCACATGGTCGAAAATTAAAGTTAACAAACCCCTAAAACTGTAAATACTGATGAAATGTTTTCAGATTTTACTCAACCATAAAGCTGTTTATGACAGGAGGATGCTAAGTTTCCCTCTAGTTTTTTAAGCTGTAAGCAACAACATGAAGAAACAGTGCAGGTTGTACATTCAAGAACAAAGTTTGGCACTGTGATCAAATAAACTAACAACAAAGCAAATCTGACACATTCAATGATAAATCCTATTATTGTGCTGCATGGTAATTAGACAAAATGAGAAGTTCACATAATGGCTGTAATTATTTTTTCATATTACTTTCATATTGTCAAAGCAAACTTTTATGGATTTTCTCTATTTTGCTAGTTCTTCTGCATTTATAAAAAGCCTCTGTGTGAACTACTTTCTCTGGTACTAGAAATGGACTCCTCATTGCACAAAGGCATGGTTAGACATAAGCACACACACAAGTTAGAGAGTTAGAGACCTGGGGTTGGAGTTCCCGTGGGCTAAGCTTCTGCATCTACTGCTACTCCTTCTCTGGCTCAGGGCAGTAGATCTTGGGACTACCTGTTTCCTGACCAGAGACATCCAAGCCTTCCCTGCATTGCTCTCTCTCCCCTGTGAGAGGTTCTGGGTAAGAAGGTCCATATATTCCCTTTGCCATGGGAGGATCTTTGACCTCTTTTGGTGACATTGATTGCTGTCCCCAATAGATCCACAACTGTATAATGGCTTAAGCATAATAGACGTGTATTTCTACTCACCTAACAACCCAGGGCAGGTGTCCCAGGTTGGCATGACACTTTCCTCTGTCCAGTGATTTGAGGACCCAGGGTTCCTTCTATCTTGTGGCTCTACTGTTCTCTAGAGCCTTGTCTTCATTGTCTGCATTCAGCTGGCAAAAGGAGGGAGCACAGATGAGATCTCGTTACTTCTTCAAAACCTTGACTTTGAAGATTACACCCCTCACTGTCAACAGAACTTGGTCACATACCCAACTTCAGGGGAAGCTCAGAATGAGGTCAAGCTCTGTGCTCTGGCAGGAGAAATGGGTTTTGATGTACAGCTTGAAACCTCTGCCCTTCCCAAAATTAGAGTGGACACGAGGAGGTAGAGTCAGCAAACCAGACATAGAACAGGGGAAAGGGCAAGGGGCAATTAGATGAGACAGCAGGGAAAACAAAACAAGAAGTTATAAAAGTTCATTACTGGGACAATTGGGGAAATATGAATTTAGTTTGCCTAATGGTATTATATTAATGCTAAACAACTGACTCTCTGATGCCCCCCAACTGCACATACACTCACACATATGCACACAGACAGAGAGAAGGAGCAATGTCCCAAAGACATTGAGCAAAGCAAATGTCCCAAAATGTTAACAATCAGTAAATCCTGATGGAGCCCCTACAAGAGACAAAGGTATGACATAGGATGAGTTGTGCTAAAAAACAAGAAGTAGGCCTGGCTTGCCACAGCATTAGGTGCCCAGCCACAAGCTAGGAGATGAACCCAGAGAATGGTCACAATCCTGACAGGGCTCGTATGGCACGAGGCTTAACCTTATCCTGCCACCAATGACGAGTCATTTAAGGGCAAGTAGGAATAAGATCTGGTGGATAGAATGTGTTCAGGATAGATTTCAGGGGAATGAATCTAGAAAAGAGAACACTTTTATTCACTCAACAATTATTTGCACTTTCAGGCACCAGCCCTGAGCTAGAGGCTATAGACATGCAGTGCTAGGGTAGCCACTGGGGTATGTGGAGGAGCAAAAGCAGACTTTTTTCCTCCTTGCTTGGAGATGAGAATCTAGTAACCGGAGATATATATTGAGTAATAATTCTAAGAACAACTATAAAAGTACCAGACAAGTACAAGAGTTAGGAGGAAGACATTCATGATGCCCTGAAATCCCATGGTGGCTGCATTTGATGTGGTCAAGGAGAACAGCACCCCAGATTCAGTTTGGATTTAGCAGTGTTTGGTGTTATTTAGGGATGACCATATCAGACAAAGGGAAAAGGTGGATTAAGCCTCTCTGGTTGGAAAGAGCATGACATGTTTGACTAAAAGACCAGCATGGCTCAGAGGCAGTGAGTGAAGAAAAGTGTGCATGATGAGCTCAGAGAGACGGAAGGGACAAACCCTTATAGCACCTTGTAAGTCACGTTGATGGTCTTTGGTCTTTATGCCATGAGCAGTAAGATGCCATGAAGAACTTGGAGGTATGTGAGCACTGGGGGAGCAGGAGTGACATAATCCTCAGAGTTTCACAGTGGAGAATGGGCTATGCTGTAGGCCTCAGGAGACTGGTTAGGACATGGTTATAGCCATCCCAGGGAGGTGATAAGAGATAGAGAAAAGGGACAGAGTCAAGATCAGAAAGTGGGTAGACTTTGGTGTTTGCTGTTTGATTTGAGGTGTCAAGGTTGGAGTTGAAAGAAGAAAAAAAAAAAAAAGAAAGAAAGAAGAGGCCGGGTGAGAGTGTCATCAGGTGTGTGCAAGAATTCTGAAGAGGAAGCAGCTTGGGATGACCACAGTAAATTCAGATTGGCACAGGTTGAGTTTGGAGCACTGGGTGGGGCTGTCTCACAAGGGATTCAGTATGTGAGTCTGGAATTTAGGAAGGAGGCTGCACCTTCAGTGGTGACTTGTGAGCACTCAACATTTTGATTTCAGTTGGTGCGATGCCAGTGCTTACAGGACACCATCATTTAGGGGCAGACAAAATGGAGCCCATCTCAGACAGGGAAGCAAAGGTCAGAAACAAAAACAACCAGGCGATTATGGTGTAATGAGAAGCCCAGGTGGTGGTAAGATTCAGAAATTGTCAAATGCCCAAAGGCTTACCTGAAGACAGGAACTGAATAATGTCCATGAACTGTGGTAGTTGAGAATATCATTGGGGACCTGGGTGACAACAGTTCCAACAGAACAATAGGGCTAAAATCAGAAACCAGTAATGAGGATATAGGAAGAGGAGACAGTGGACACAAATCATTCTTGGGGAGACTTTAGATGACAGGTAGAAGAGTGAGACTTAATAGTGTCCAAGGCGGGGGGTTCTTGACTAGGGGCACTTCATTCCATGATTCATCCCTCATACTTATGTTGAGTGTATTCTCCATGTCGGACACTTAATAGACACAGAAGAAACCAAGGCAATTCCCTGCCTTCAAGAGCATGTACTCTGCACTAATTTATTGACTATTTTTAAATGTGAGTATAGCTGACAATGTTACCTTAGTTTCAGTTGTACAGCATAGTGATTCCTCATGATCTCCATACCTCATGCTATGCTCACCACAAGTGTAGCTACCATCTGCCTCCATACAATCCTACTACAATATTATTCATTATATTTCCTATGTTGTGCCTTTTACTCCCATGACTTATTCATTCCATATCTGGAAACCTGTTACCTCCCACTCCCCTTCACCCATTTTGCCCACATTCCCTCTAGCAACCTTCAGTTTGCTCTTCGTATTTATAGGTCTGAGTCTGCTTTTTATTTGTTTATTCATTTGTTTTTCAGATTACACGTCTGAGTAAGATCATATGGCTTTTGTGTTTTTCAATCTGACATATTTCACTTAGCATGACATCTCATCTAGGTCTATCCATATTGTTGCAAATGGCAAGATTTCATTCTTTTTCTTGTCTCAGTAATATTCCACACATATATTACATCTTTTTTATCCATTCATCTATCGGCGGATGCTAGAAAAATGTTGCTATGAATGTTGTCAAAGAAATTACTGCCTATGTTCTTTTCTGAGATTTTCATGGTTTCAGGTCTTGCACTTAGGTTTTTAATTCATTTTAAGTTTGTTTTTGTGTGTTGTGTTAGAAAGTGGTCCAGTTTCATTCTTTTTGCATGTAGCCCTTCAGTTTTCCCAACAACATTTATTGAAGAAGCCGTCTTTTCCACATTCTATGTTCTTGCCTCCTTTGTCATAGATTAATTGACCATGTTAAGTGTGGCTCTATTTCTGGGCTCTTTTTTCTGTTCTGTTGATCTATGTGTCTATTTTTGTGCCAGTACCACACTGTCTTTATTACCACAGCTTTGTAGTATGGCTTGAAATCTAGAATTGTAATACTTCTAGGTTTTTTTTTTTTCCTTCTTTCTCAAGACTGCTTTGGCTTGGAGTGATTTTTCAATTTCTATTTTATGGAATCCTGGGTTCTAGAGACACCACTGAGGTAGGACGAGAAGGAAGCTGAGCTGAGCTGGTGTACTCTGAAATCTCTCTCCCCTATTAGCTCTGCACTTAACTTTTTCATGAGCTTCCATATTTAAAATATTCTTTACAGATGTGTCTGGCTGGCTTAGTAGGAAGAGCATGCAACTCTTGATTTCAGGGTCATGAGTTCAAGCCCCATGTTGGGTGTAGAGATCGCCTAAATAAAAAACTTATAAAAATGTATCCTTTATCAAAAAAATGCATTTATAAAGTAATGAGTTAGAGGATAGAGGATATAGCATTCTAGACCAGGTGTTGACAATTTCCATACAGGACCAAACAATAAATATTATATTATTGGGTATAATTTCTCTGTTTGTATGGAATGAATGCAGCTGCAGATATAGGAATGGGTATGGCCCTGTTATAATAAAATTTTATGTTTAAAAATAGAGGGCAGATGGCAGTTTGTGACCCCTCTCCTACATGTTGATGAGATGCAGCAGGACTTTTTCTTCCTATTACTCCTTAGAGTATATCTGTAAGACCTAGGATATCATAAGATAGTAGCTATGTTCTGGACTCTCTCAGTTTTGCTTATTACCCAGCATTCCTTCAGCCATAGCTGCCTGACTTCGATGCTTCACCAACTGGAGGAAGCCTGTCACCTCCTATCACCCCTTGGAGGTAGCTAGAATTAGTCTTTTCCTCCGCTTCACCTTACAGTATTTATCTTTTCTTAATCTACTGTCCCTTTGATTTTTCCTCTCAATTTAAACAAAAAAAGTTAAAAAAAATCATCCCTCCCACCAAGCAAAAATAATCCTTAGAAATGTTGGCTGAAGACACACTGCCCTCATCAAAACACAGTATTCATGAATGAGTTTTCATTAATGGTGCTTTAGGGAAACATCAGCCTTGAGAATTTTGATCCGATGAGCCCCATGTCCCACCAGAAATCAGTAAGCAGAAGAGCAGGGCTCCATGAGCCAGGCCCTGCCCAGGACGGTGGCTGCCAACTCTTTGTGAGAGGAACTGAAGGCATTAGGAAATCCATGGCAGCCGTCTCAGCTCACAGTCCAGCAGGCCACACTCTGGAGCTGGGTAATAAAATGACTAAACTCTGGGGGAAAGGGGTTTTCCATACACAGAACGGAAACACCCTGTTGCCTTGTTTTGAAAAACAGAGAATAGGAGTGAAAAAGGGAGACGATAGAGTCCAGGTCCACAGACATGGACACCTGCTGGCTTGGTTTTCACCAGCTATGTGGGCTGGGGGGTGGGGACGCTTGTCCCCAATATTATCCTGGCTGACCTGGTGCTGATGATCCATATTCCTCTGCTATAACTGCTCTAGGAAAGCCTTGACAGAATGCTTGGATTAAAATGATAAAATACAAAAAAGTTGTTGAGAAACAAAAGCCTTGGGAGTGCCAGAACCTGTACCAGGTGACTTCTAGGGAACTGGATTTGGAGATAATTAGCTTGAAAACCAGCACAAAGGGAACAAGTTTTGATAAAGGGAGAGGATTTCAGAGTGGAGGGTGAAGCTTGCAGTCGTGTCTAGCTGGACTGGTGGCTGGGGCCGGGGCGGGGGGTGGGAGGCGGTTGGTGAGGGGTGGGGGGCAGGGCTCTGGTAAAATGAGTAGACAGGGCAGATGAAGGACAGGATGGGGCACCCCGGGCCACAGGAAGTAGGAAGAGACCTGTGCATGCCACTCATAGGCCCCCAACTTCCATTATGACCATGCCCAGTGACCCCCCCCCACTTTTAATATAAGAATGGTCTTTGGCAATATTAAAATTCCCACCTACACTCCCAGGGACTGATGCAGGATGGAGCCTCGGAATCTTCCTTTTTTCAACATGCAGCTGGCCATTCTTTCCAGGTCAAGACAACTAAGTTTGGAATCAGCCCTTATGGTATACCAGGATTCTCCCGGTTCATCAAGCAGAGGCACTTGGATCTGGGGCTGCTGAGTGTGAGTATGCTATCATTAGACTGAAGAGGGAAAATACTACATCTCTGAAAATATTGTGACTTCTAACATGTAATGTTTTACAAAGTAATTTCTCATTTGATCCTCATGAACCGATGAGGTAAGCAAGGCATGAATTATGGGCCCCATTCTACAGATGGGGCACTGAGCCTTCCAATGACATTTGCCCAAGGTCACATGGCTCATAAATGATGGGGCGAGGACTGGAAACAGGACCTTCTGATCCTTTATCCGTTATCTTTTCCCTCCACCCCAGTACTTCTCACGCTCCCACCCAGAATCTTCATGATTGGTAGATTGAGGCCACAGAGTTAGCAGTTAGCTGACTTGGGTTGCAGTTGGACCTGTGACTTTTAAACTTATTAATATCACATTTTAACATAGCAATAGCAGGTCAGAGTCACCTAGGTTTCTTGTCCAAAATACAGATTTCCTGGCTCCAGTGTAAATTTGTCCAATCAGAACTTTTTGGGGGGTAGGGGGTGGGCGCTGGGAATCTGCACTTTTATAAAAGCTCCCCAGGTGATTTAATGATGGAAAGTTTGTGAATCGCTCCAATAAATTAAGCAAGTTAAGTTCAAAATCAACTCTCAACGTTCCTGGACTTATTACCCAGGGAATGGCTTACTGGGCCTTTAGATTCTACCCCAACTTCTCCTCCCATCCCCAGTTCTACATTTTCCCATAGTTTTGTTCACATCAGCATCTCTTCTGGGAAGTGAGGGGCAATATAATTTGAGTCGGTCTTTCATTTGGAAGTGCGTCTGATGGTTTGTGTATAAGAAAATCAAAATTCTCTCCTCTGCCCGCCACAAATCATGGGCAGGGGGGTCAGAAATCCTAGAAGGTGAGAGTATGTTTTTGAAGGCTGATAAAAACAAAACAAAAAACAAAACAAAACAAAAACCCTTGACTTTCACAAACTGCAGTAGTGCTTCCAACACCCACCTGGCATGATTGCTCATTCTGTGAGGGTTCTGCATGGAAAAGATCAGCCCGCTCTCAAAATAGAATCTAGAGATACAAAGGAATCTGCAATGGCTTCACGTATTTGTACACAGTGCAGTGGAGCTTCTGGTATTTTTATTACCAATCAGAAGAGGCTTGTCACAGGCAGCCATCTGCTTGAGTCACTGCTGGGCTGCAGTGGGCCATGGCTTCAGAGAAGGAACACTGAAATCAAAGTTCCAGCTCAAGGAAGAGGCCCAGACCAGGGAGCTGCCCGGGCCCTGCAAGAGGACATCCTTCAGTGTCCCAAAGGATCCGATCGTATTCTACGTCAGGAAAACTCACTTACACGCTTGGATCCTTAAAGAGAACGAGTGGCTATGACATCAGGTGGAAGCTATTATATTTGTTCTCGTGGAAATGTTCCATGTTTCAAAGTGGTCTCTGCAGTCCCATTAAAATTACAGACTTTTCCCCTTCCCCTGCTGCTTTTCCACATTCTAATACAGGCTTCTGAAAGAAAAAAAAAAAATTTGAATGAGCTAGCATGGGATTTTTCTCCAGAGAGTCAAAGCAATTCGGACTCTGATTATTGGCCCTACATCCAAGGAATTATCTTATTTTTTTCTATTCTTTTTTTTAATCAATGTACAAAATCCTTTCATGCAGATAGAAAGCTTTTTGAATCTGAAATTATTGTTTGACTACAGGTTAATGAAATGTTTCAAACTCTTTATTCCATATCTAATCCTGACGCCAAAGGTTTAGGGAGCAGAAAAGAAAGACTTGCCAAACCAAGGGCTCACCTTGTATACTCTGCACCAATGAAGATCTATAGCCTAAAATAAAGCCTGTAAGAAAACAAGATTTTTTTTAAATCATAATTCAACCAACACCAAGGAGAGAGGTGTTTTGGAGTTGAGGATCACTGAAGAAAATAGACTAGGAAAAAATTATTTTGAGATCTAATGGGGTGGAGTTTTGATAGTACAGAAAAAGAAGAAACGCAGGCTGTCGACAAGGACACAGTCAAGTTTTTACAAATGCACAGTCTTGCTGTAGAGAACTGGGATGATCTCAGAGGGTCCTTAATCCATCATGTAAATGTTACTTGGCATTTGTGCTGGGTAAATCAAGGACACAATAGGTGGGGGAATGTAAAAGCTATTTCTCTAGAAAACTATCCCAGATTTATGGAAGGAGGTCAAAGAACAAGCAGAGGGTAGGTCCACTTCGGGGAAATGGCTAGCCTTGCATTGGAAAACACGCCACGGACAGAATTTGTTCTCAAGCCAAACTTGATGGCTGAGCTAGCACCAGCAGTTGGGAATGCCATCTTCGTGCTCCCCCAGCCATCAAAGCTAGAGGTGATTAGGGTGCTTCCCATTTGCGTGGCCATATCCCTGAAACCTTTGGGCAGCCAGAGAAATGTTCTATTTCTCTGTTTAACTTAAAAAAAAGATCGAAGTCTATTCTGAGCTAATATCCAGATTTAATCATTTATTAATATTATTTCTTTATAATAATCACCAAGAAGCAAAAGATTAGAAGTGCAAAATATCAATTGTGCAATCTTAACTGTTTTCAAAGGAAGATAAAATAAATGTCAGGTCCAACAAGGTCACGTGCCCTTCAGCAAATAATTGTCTCCATGAGCCTCTTGTGATGTATTGAAACTGAAGTAAATTGTTAATGCCTTTCATTTACAGAGGGGAGCTCATGCCTCTGCAACATTGTATAGTTTAGAGTCTAAAGCAAGCCCCCCAGGCATTAGTCACTCTTTCTGGGCAATCATCTAAAAATAGGGATGGCCTTTCCAGATACCCTTTGTAGAACATTGAAAATGGGATGATAAAGGTGCCTTCTAACATCCCTTCCATGGACTCTCTGGCGCTCTTTCCTTTTTTCTCCTCAATCTCATAGTTGCGGGGAAGGAAGAACCTTGTATTTAAGATTCAGAGATTAAGGCTATGTTTCCCGACTTATAGCTTAATCTTTGGTTCTGTGTAAACAGAAACCCACTCAGACCAAAATAAAATAGTGGGAGTTTATGATAGGGGTGTAAGAACAAAACCCTGGAGAAGAATGTGTAAGAGAGATGCACACAGGCTCAGTGGAGCCAGCAAGTGGAAAGCCATTGGAAACCATGGTTACTGTCCCCAGAATGCCACATTTTCTTGCATCTGTACCCATTCCCCATGGATTCATCTTCCTCTGATGAGAGTTTTCACACACCATGGCCAAAGATGGCTGCTCTATAGATTTCAAGTAACCAGCAGACACTGACTAGTGCCTTTTTAGTGGCAATTCTAAATTCCCTGGAGAGGAAATATGATGAGTTGAGGTGAGAACTGGTGTCCGCTTCTGTTCCAATATCTAAGACAAAGCAGCAGAGTCAAATAGCATAAATTTGGCTGCCAGGGCCTGCCACTCTAATATGCAGCAGTGCTCAAGAATGGGGGACTATGGGATAGGTAGCACCCCCAAATGCACCTACTGTAACCTATCATTAACCTCTTTCCTCCAACAGTTTATGTTGTAATCTGCCAGTAACTTATACGTTCTGAGAAGCCCTGAATTCTAGTCCAGGAGCTGACAGTTGAGTGAAGGACCTACACAGACAGCTAAATACAAGATTCGGGAAGTCTGTAAGTCAGTGTCTGAAATCATTGGAGAGCAGGGTCTCTCAACCTCAGCACTCTTGACATTTTAGGCTGGTTAATTCTTGGCTATGGTGGAAGGAGTGTTTCCTATGCATTAGAGGATACGCAGAGTATCTTTGCCCTCTACTCATCAAATACCGCTAGCACCCTGCCCCTGCACCAGTTATGACAACCAAAACTATCTCCATTCATTGCCAAATGTCCCCTGAGGATGGTGCATTTTTGCCCCTTGTTGGGAATCATTGCATACAGCAATATGAAATCATAGAAGGGGACACCAAAATCAGGCTTGGAGATCTGGAAAAGCTACCTTGGGGATGAGGTGAAGTTTTGAGGGGCAGTAGGAATTAGCTAGAAGAGTTAGAGCTTCAAAGGTGGGAATGTCAGAGGGAACCCAAGTGTGTTACTCAGGACACTAACACTTCAAAGTCCGGCTAGATACATAGTGTATAGAGTTCTGTGGTCGTTGATGTCGACTCTTTTCTGGGAAGTTCTAATGCGTTTTGTTTTACACAATACATTCTAGTATAGTAAAGGCTCTAAGAAGTCCTAGGACTTTGGAAGGAGATTCTCAGGATCTGAATTTTGGTTCTACCACTTACCAACTGCATGTCATTGAAAAATTTACTTAACTTTTCAAAATTTGGATTGCTTACCCATAAAAATGAGTTGATCCTAACAGGACCTATATCACAGGGTAGCCGAAAGGATTAATTGAGATAGTATGTCTAAGTGATCTTGCACAGTTCTTGTCTTATAAGAGGTGCTCAGCACGTGTTTTAAACATTACATTTCCCCCAAAAGATTTTGAGGAATTCATAGAATTCAGTTTTCATTCTGAGAAACACAGTGCAGAAATCTCAGCAGAGGAATGTGAACTACTTACCTACCAAAGTCTAAGATTTGTTTATATTCAACACACAGAACCTGTTGCAGGATTTCCTCTCCTTTGATGCCTACAGTCCTGGGTCATGCTGCTTCGAAGAATGAAGAGATAGACCAGATGAAGAATGGTGGGCAGCAAAGTTTATTGAGCAATAGTATAAAGCTCCAAGAGAGGAAGGGGGTCCCAAGAGGGTTATCTCTGGAATTAAGTCCAGGGGTTTTTATGAAATCTTTCGGGGAACTATTTTAAGCAATCCGGGTGTGCTGAGTCATGCCAATCAGGGCTTTGGTCGCGTATCTGTCTACCTAGTAGGTTAATGTCAATGTGCTGATGATCTGTCTCTTTTGTTAATACCCAGGAGGTTATGTCTTACTTGCCCCTTGCCTGGGATAGTGACAAATGCTTTGTGGTTAATTGCCTTATTTTAAGATGTTTTGCAGAATTTGTTTCTGCAAATGCTGCAAAACAGAGTACTAGAGTGGTCCTGTCTGGGCTGCAAAACAGGATGTTAGTGCTGTTTTATCTTAGCTGTCCTAACTCCATATTTTCTTGTCAAAGACCCTGGCTCTGACTACCTAACTGTCTAACTAACTCCTAATGCCAGGGCCCCGGGATTCTCAGCACTGCACACCCAACCCAGAGCCTTATTCCACAAATAGGATAAGCAGAAGGGAGCCTCCACCTCTAGCCCACACTCCCCTGGGACTGAGCAGGTCAATGGAGACAGGATGAGAAATGCAGATTTCTTGCTTCTCCTGGGAAGAAAGCCCTCCATGTGGAAGCTGGGATGGGAGTCCTATTGAAGTGGGAGAGCAAGGTTCTTGTCTCATGGTGTCAAAGAATGAATCTCTCTGACAAAGGAGAGTAAAGGGATAGAGTTTTATTAAGCAAGGATACAGAAAAAGCTCCTAGAAGTGAGAGGGTTCCCTGACAGAATTGCCAACACGGGCCTTCCCTGACAAGTCTTTTATTTAGAACTGACTGAGGAGCTTATGGCCTTATCACTTTTGTGATGTCTTGGTTTGAGTAAGGACTAGTGATAACATCTTTAATGGCTTACTTCTTTGGGGTCTAGTTATTCTTTGTTGGTCACAATGGGACTGCCATAAAAAGACCCCATCTCTGATGCCCAGGGCAGGATGGTCTGGTTTGTTCCCTTATCTCTGGTTTCATTACGCCTCAGCATTTCTGGGATTTTTTTGGTGAGTCTGATCATGTAGCACCCCTACCTATCTCTTCCTACCTAGCCCTACCTGTTCCTCATTTACTATGTTCTTGGCTGTACCAGTCTGGAGTGAAGTCCCACTGAGCTTGGAATGGGGATCAAGGGAGTGGTTTTGTTACAAATACCACAGATTCTCAGTTTTCTTACAAAATTTTCATGGATTTTTTTTTGGGGGGGACAGATGTTTCTTCATTTGCTATATACTCTTAGGACCATTTCCAGAGGCTTTACATGGCCATGTCTACTAATTTTCACCAGTTCCACTGGGTAGTGAGTTCACAAAACTCCTCAAACCTCATTCCGCAAATTGATCTCATTGCATTTCAGATATTTGTATTTAATGGGTTTGTATCAGGGACATGTAGTACTTATGATCCTTGGAAAATGCTTAGTGTGGTTTTTAGAAAAGGACTGATTCTATTCTGTTTTAAATCTAATGTTTATTAGTAAGAACTAGGGGTCTGAATATTTTTTTCATGGTTAGTGAGATATCTGGTTCTAGTAGCAGTTCATTCATTCATTCATTCATTCAGCAAATTCATGCCTAATGTCTGACAATCTCCAGCATTGTCCTAAGTGCTTATGACACTGAGTTAAAAAAAAATAAAATAAAACAAACATACAAAAAAAAAGTTCTTTTCTTTCATTTATGTTTGAAATCTAGTGAATACAGACAGGCAATAACAAGGAAAGAGACACATAAATAAGGTAATTAGAGATGATGGTAAGCACTATGCAGGCAGTAGGACCACCTGATAAATGTGAGGCTCTGTAAGATGGTGAATTGGAGCTGAGAGTGGAAAGAGAAGGAGCCAGTCATGCAAAGCTAGGAAAAAGCATTTCAGGTAGAGAAAGCAACGAATGCAACGGACCTGAGTCAGGCACCTGTGTGACATGTTCAAGGAACAGAGATAAGACTAAGGTGGCTGAAGGAATAAAGAGGAGAGTGGGATGAGAAATGAGAAGGGTCTGGGAGAGCAAGCATCAGCCAGCTTGGGTGGACTTGTATGCCATGGTACTGAGTTTGAGTTTCGTCTCCGGGCAGTGGGAGATTAGGAAGGTTTTAGGCAGAGGAGCAGGGGCAGTACATGAGGGATGCTGTGGTAAGCAGGCTTCAAATGTTTAAAATCAAGCTTTCCAACAGTCACTTCTACCCTCAGCCAATATTCCACATAAGTTTTTAGAGGTTTTTGACTTCGTTTCCTAAACATACTTCTCTCTAACAGAAATTGACCTAACTAACTAGTTACTGGTCTACCATCAGGACAAAAGGCACATTTGACTTCTCCCTGTTAGGACCTCCCTCTGCCATGGGCTCCTCTCTATTTTCAGGGGCAGGAAATGCAGGTACGTATGCCTCTGTTTTTGTGAAGGAAGTCCTCTTGAACTTGTCCTGTGTAATTCAATCTACCTTTTACACCCATAGGTATTCTCACACGTGAAGCAACTTCAAAATCTATGATAACACAATGCCTTCCTGCCCCTCTTCTGATGTAGAGATGCTTTATCTTAATTTCCCAGTGATCACTCGAGGCTGGAAGTTCCCTCACACTCTGATTGAGTTTCCCTTACTCTGCCAAGACCCTAAGTCAAGTAGTAAATTCTGTGATAACAAACACTGTATAAGTGCTCTCGGTGGAGCACTGGATTTAAACAACACTGTGTTTCTTCTACAAGGGAACATATCTTTTTTATCACTTCAGATTTTCCTTTATATGGTTTTCTTAAAGAAAGGCATGCCCTGGGCAGTATATTCTTCTGATTCAATCCCATGATGACGGTTTGTGGTAATGGAGGCTTCAGAGCATGGTTGAGAGTCTTGGGTCTAAGCCCTGGCTTAATGACTTCACAGTAGGTCTTTGGACAAGTTGACTTCTTTAAGATGCCCATGCTTTGTCTTTATAATAGGGATAAAATAAGATAAAATAGCACTGGCCTCATAAGGCTACTGTGGGCATCAGATAATATGATATCTGCTCCATAGCAAGCTCTTAGTAGGTATTGGTATTAGGCTTACATAAGAAAAAGTGAGTAGATCAGTCTATTGACATAAAAAGACACATGATATGCGGAGAGATAGAGAGAGTGTGAACGCACAATTATCACCCTCCATCCTGATTGATCTTGTGATTTTCGGGAACTAGGACAGAGTATGAGGGCAGATGCTGAGGTTGATGAGAACAGAGGATTAGGGACACTCCCCAGAGCTTTGAAATACAGTCTTATCTTAATCCTTTGGTGGCCGTCTAAGCTAAAAAATGTAGCTCATCCACTGTATCTAGAAACTCTCACTGTGGTTGGACTCACTATCCAGAGGGGTGGGCTGCACGGGTGGGTTAAGCTGTTCAGATATAGGCTGATACATTTATTACTCTCTCTTTGGAATATCCTCAATTGTCAGGTTTGATAGTGAAATTTGGAAGTGGGTGGTAGAAAAAGCAGTGGATTTGTGATTTGGAGGCTTGAGTCTTAGTCTTGCCTCAGGTATCAGCAGGCTGGAAGATTCTGGAAAACTCCTTTCCCCCTGTTTGTTGGTTTTCTTATTTGCATGATGAGTACGTATAGATGATCTTGAAAGACATCTCTTAAAGTTGTGATATGGTAAAAACATAGTTGTTCCTATCTTCCCAAATTCCCTGGCAGAGGGAATGGAGGCGGGGATTAGGCCCCCTCCAACAGGAAGTGATGGGAAACAGTTATGCAGAGTGTTGGAATTTGCTAGTGCTTCACGACATGTGTTCGCCTTAGAAATAAGCTGGCAAAAATCAGGACATAATCTAGAATGGCTAAAATGAAAGAGAACCAATAGCAAGTGCTGGTAAGGATGTGGAAAGGCTACAGTCTTGTGTACTGCCAGTGGGAGTGTCATCAGCACAACCAGTCTGGAAAATGGGGGTATCTGCTGAAGCTGAACCATACACTGCCTCTATGACCCAAGAGTTTCACACTTCAGATTATCCCCAGCAGAAATGCCCACCTCAATGCACCAAAAGACATGCACAAGAGTATTCAGTGCAGTGCTACATGCAATTTCCCCAAACTAGAAATAGCCCAAATGCCTGCCTGGAGTCTTGTGGATACATAAATCCTGGTATATTCATAGTCATAAAATGAAATGAACTACAGCAACATGTGACACCATGAAAGACCCTTGCAAACACCTTGAGCAGAGGAAGTCAGACACAAAATACCTTTTGATCGATTCCATTTATACAAAGTTTAAAGACTGTCTGAACGAACATGTTTGAAGTCAGGAAAGCGGATACCCTTTGGGGGGATTAGCGTGATTGGTAGGGGGTATGTAAAGGCTCTTGCAGCGCCAGTAATGTTCTGTTGTGGTGGGTGCTGGTTACACAGGTGAGTTTGCTTTGTGAATATTAATTGAGCTGCCTATTTTTGACTTGGATATATGTTATACTTTAATAAGTTTGTTGCCACCCCCCAAAAAAAGGTCACACATGCTAATCATTCCTGAGTTTATGTCTCCTCTGAGGAAAGAGAAGAGCCTTATTCTCAAAGCACATATATATCTCTCTGCTCAATCTTAGAGGGTAAAAAGAAAAAAAAAGCCACTTTAAGTTTTCTCAACTGAGCTTCATTTCATTTGTATTCTGGGTCCCTCTTCTCACCTTGCCCCCAGCGCATGTCTCATTCTGCTAGCGGTAGAAGCAAGATCAGTCAAGCCTGCAACTTCCTCGTCATTTGGTCTCCCCTGGCTTGTGTCTGAGCTTCAGGGTCTATGCACAAGCCAGAGTGGAGCTGGGGAGGGCTGATCCTAACCCAGGTGACATCCACCAAGAGGGCCCTGTTCCCATGGATCTCTGGTGACTTGCCCACACAGATAACTGCTCTGTCCCCTTGCTCTCATCATAAGGCCTCTCAGTATCACTCTGGAAACTCAAAACCAAGATCTACTTGTGCATTCTTCTGAAGCAGTGAGAGCTGCACAGCTGTCCTAATGTGGGGGTAGCCTGGAAAGAAAAGATGGTCATTATAGAAAATACTAGAGGATGTCATAAGTCTATATTCCTCATATTTTCATCTGATAAATATGGTGTTCATCTTGGTAGCCTGTGTAATCTGTTTTCTGAGTAGATATCCCAAAAGTGGAGGAAAAAAGGTGGGATGGGGTGTAGGGAGAGGGCAAAATAAAGGGTCAGCATGTTCACCCCTTAGGACTGTCGTAACAAATCACCATGAGGTGGGTGACCTAAAACAAATTTTATTCTCTCACAATTTTGGAGGTTAGAAGTCTGAAATCAAGGTATTGGTAAGATTGGTTCCTTCTGGAGGGCTCTGAGGACAATTGGTTCTAGGCCTCACTCCTAGCTTTTGGTGATTGCTGGCAATCCTTGGCATTCCTTAGCTTGTAGATGCATTGCTATGATCTCTACCTCCATTGTCACATGGTATTTCTCTCTCTCTCCCTCTGTGTGTGTGTGTGTGTGTGTGTGCGCGTAATTTCTTCTCCTTATAAGGACACCAGTCATAAATTAGAGTTTACCTGAATTTGGTATGACTACATCTTGACTTAATTACATCTGTGTATTAGTTTGCTGTGGCTACTGTAACAAAGTATCCCAAACTGGGTGGTTTCAACAACGAAATGCATTATCTTACAGTTCTAGAACTAGAAGTCTTGAATCAAGCTGTAGACCAGATTTGTTCCTTACAACAGCCATGAGAGAAAGATCTGTGGGTCTGTTCCAGCCTGGCTTGTAGATGGCTGTCTCCTCCCTGTATCTTCACTTCATCTTTGATATAGACACCAGTCATACTGGAGTAGAGCCTACCCCCACTGTCCTCATTTTAACTTAATCATCTCTGTAAAAACTCTGTCTTCATTCTGAGGTACTGGGGTTTTGGACTCTCATATTTATTTTTGGAGGTAGGGGGAGATTCACCCCATAACAATTTACAAAGATCCTATTTCCAAATAAGTTCACACTCAGGAGTTAGGACTTTAACATATCTTTTTGAGGAACACAATTCAACCTAAAACACTCAGTTTCCATGAATCCTTGAGAACTGCCATAGTGCTGACTTCATCACCTTCATGTTAGGATATGTTCTAGGAAACTGCTGACTGAATGTCTGTGTCCTGAGCTCCCCAGGCATCCCCACGTACTACTAACATAGTACTTACTGCATCATATTGAAACCTATGTGAAATCCATTTGTGTGTCTGTCACCAACCCTTTCCACACCACCAAGGACCATGAGCTCTTTCAGTATGGGGAATAATTTTTATCATTCATCTTGGTATCCCCAGCTCAGGGCCTGGCACGGTATAGATGCTCAATGAGTGTTTGTTGGACAGAACTGAATTGTTTGCCTATCACTTACAAAAATTGTTTTGTTTCATGCTTTGCCATCAATCATGAGCAAATAAGCAAGCCAAATACGTTCTTGAGTGATTAGGGAAATCATACATCCACAGGCTGTCAGAATCAGGGGTAATCTAGAAATTCTCTAATCTAGGAATAGTAGGTGGCCAACATGCTTCTTGTCATTCCCAGATCTGCACCTGAGGCAGACCTCACTAATCTATGATGGCATCTTTCCCACTAAGCTTGGATACAGCTTCAGAATAGTTCTCAATATGTAACTCCAAAGGATGAAATCAATTTGCTATTTCTTGGGAAGTTCAACTCCATTCCTCTCAGTAGATGAGAAGATGGAGACCCACAGTAAAGAAATGTGTCCAAGCTGATGGTGGCAGAGCTAGAGCTGGAACACGATCCTCTAATTCTGAGGGCCATGATTACTCTGCACCCTCCCACAAGGTTTTCCAGAACGTTCCAGTGAAACTCGCATCATTGATATACTGCTGCATTAAACAACATTGACTCACACAGTGAGAAAAACTTTCCTTTTAAAACTTTCTGATTATATCAAAGAAGAAGTCTCACTTTGATTCTGTTATGTCCTTAACACTTTAATTTTTTTTTTAAAGAAAGTATAGGTCCAAATCCAGAGTCTTCAGTGGGCAATACATCTGGTCAGTATTTAATATTACCTGTTGTCCTTCTTTTACTTATACTTATGATCCTCATCCAATTATGATAAACGTTTCACACGTGGCAGCTGTAATTTTTTCCTTTTTAAAACTAATATATTTAAGTTTTTCAAGAGTCAGTATAAAGAAAAAATATTAACTAATTACAATATAGCTAGTATACAAACGTGGCCAAAAACAAAAAGCAAGAAGAAAAGCTTAGGCAATATGGCCAAGCACCATACAAGCAAGCCTTCCTCAGGACTCCTCCATACTCTCCTCTCCACAACAAATAATGCTTATCCCCCTTTCTTTACCAGAAAAGTGTTAATTTTTGCCTTGTCTCCTGCCCTCTCGTAGGTTTTCTTTGTCCCCAGGTTCTTGCTTGCCAATACCCAGCCTCCCCAGTTGCTAGACTCTGTCATTTTCAGCACTGCTCCCTCCATCTGCCAACACCCAGTCCCGGCTGCCTCTCTGCAAACCATATGGCCTGGCAGACAAGGCGGGCTCAATGTTGATCCAAGAGTTGAAAGCAAATCCAGCTTAACCCCCATCTTCCCTTCTTAGTAGGGGAGGAAGCAAACTTTGTTGTCCTGTCTTTCCTATCCTCAGCTTCGGGGGAAGTAGGTCCCAGTCAGCCCTGTGGTGCCCGACTCTGCCTGCCCTGGATCTTGTGCTCCTCCTTCTCCACGGGGATGATTCTTAGACTGTTCTGGGCCTTTTCTCAGAAAGGAGTATTTTGTGCTCCTCCATGGATGGACTTCAAGCTAACAAACCTTCCTCAGGTCAGGAGGGGATGGGCCAGCCAGCCTCCCTCACAGTGTAAGGCAGGGAAGGTCCACAGAGCCCAGCCACAGGTGAAACAGGGGCCTCAAGGTGGTCCAGGAAGCCTTCTGGGTCTCACACTTGGTCTCTGGGGCCACCATGTCAGAAAGCCAGGCACCTGGAGGTCACCATCACCATGTGTCTTCTCTCAAAGGACAAGATGAAGTAAATCCACATCAACCCACTGGAGAAAAGGAAAAGAAGAAAGAGGAAAATGGAGAGGATCTACGCAAGACTACCTGCAGGGTTTTCTGAGACGAAATGAAAGGTATCATAAAAGGACATTCCAAACTACAGTGCATGCGGCTGGCCCATTCACAAAGGTTCCATCAATCTGCGATGGTAGCAAAAAGTGCTGACTGAGTCCCACTGTGCCCTGGCTGGCTTTTATTCAACAGGCATTACTGAGCGCCTACTATGTGCTTGGCTCTGGAGCTCTAGCAGTGCACAAGACAGGCGAGGTCCTTGCCCCCATGGAGCCAACCTGCAGTGAGAGACACAATACCACATGGGCACCGGAGCCAGAGTGCCTGAGTTTTAAGCCTGCCACCTTGCATCTTGGCTGAGTGAACTTGAGTGTGCTTTTCTGTAAAATGGGAATAATAAGGGCCCCATGTAAAGACCAAAAGATAGAATTAATAACGACAGGGTGAACTTATGCTGATGCCTCGCTGTGGCGTTCATGGACATTTCCCTAATGTCCAGTGATGTTAAGCATCTTTCTATGTACTCATGTACCATCCCAATGTCTTTTTTGGTAATGTGTCCATGCAAATCTTTTGCATTTTTTATTGGGTTCTTTGTCATATTACTAAGCTATAAGAGGTCATTATATAGTCTAGATGTAAGTCCTTTATCAGACATGTATTTTCCCCACAGGTGGCTTGTCTTTTCATTTTCTTATTGGTGCTTTTCTAAAAGCAAAGGTTCTTAATTTTCATGAAGTCCAACTTATAAATTTTTTCCCTTTAAAGTGCTTTTGAGAGCATATTGAAGAAATCTTTCCCCAACTTATGTTTCACAGTTTTACTTTTACATTTATAGGACTTTGATTGATCTGAAGTTAATTTTTGTGCATGGTGTGAGTTAAAGATCAAGGTTCAATTTTTTGTACATGAATAATAAAAGTGTTTATAATTCTTTTTAAAGATGAAAAAAGAGGGCCAAGGAGGCCAAGTAAGGAGCCCCAAATCACACAGATTATGAGATGCTGAGCTACACTTGGGCCCAGTCTCCTGATTCCAAAGAAACTGCCGTTTGCATACTGCCTCCACTACCTACACAACTATACTTTATTTTTTTTTTCAAGATTTTACTTATTTATTCATGAGACACACACACACACACAGAGGAGAGACATAGGCAGAGGAAGACGCAGGCTCTTCACAGGGAGCCCAATTGTGGGACTCCATCCCCAGACCCAGGATCACGCTTTGAACTGAAGGCAGTTGCTCAACCACTGAGCCACCCAGGCATCCCCAGCACCTGCACTTGAAAGTAGTAGTAAAAGCTAGGCTGGTGTTATAATATTTTTTCCTTCTGTGCCCATAGTTCTCAGTCATGCTGCTTTGATGAATAAAGAGGTAGACCAGGCAAAGTGGTGGGCAGCAAGCAAGGTTTATTGAGTGATAGTGAAGCAAAGTTTATTATTGAGTGATAGTACAAAGCTCCCAAAGAGGGAGGGGAACTGAGAGAAACTCTTGTCACCAGTTTCTAAGTCTAGGGGTTTTTATGGGTTTATTGGCAGGCTCTTTTAATCTGATTAACCCTCCCTGTGCCTGTTGTCCAATCAGGTTTTTGTCATCTATCCATCAGGTGGGAAAGGGTGGGGGGGCTCCTTCCAGGACGGTGTAAAATCCTTTTAAGTATGGTTTCCTCTTGTCGGGGGAGAGTGGGGCTTAACCCTGCCTGCCTTTCTTCCCACTACCCTTCATCACTGAGAGGCAAACTGACTTTATTTCAAGTCCTGGTTCCATCACATACCTCAAGCAAGTTACATAGGCCTTCTAAGCCTCCACTTTTTAATTTACGAAATGAAGCTAATAAGAGTACCTCCATCATAAGGTTGTGGGGACTATTTGAAATTATGTGTATGGAGTGCTTAGCATTTAGCAGGTTCTTCATACAAGTCAGTGTTTTGGGATGCCTTCTCACATCTTCAGCCTTTGCCTTGACTAAAGCCTATACCCACCTCTTCTGGGCTTTGGCACATGCAGGAGATCTGGGGTAGACTGAGAAATGGTACACTTTCTAGCATATTAATCCACTGGGATTGTACTGTATGAGTTGTTTGACCTGAGCAGTAGGTCGGCATGTTTGTTTAATAGACATTCCACCTTGAAACTGTTTTTGGTAACTCCTCCATATTCCGTTTCCCAAGCCTTAGGTACACAAGATATAGAGATTAAGAGCTATAGTCTTGGACCCACTCCAGGGTGACCCCATGCCTTGCCTTCTGGAATTCACACTCTGTGTAATCCTTCCCGTGACTTGCTTCCAACCAATAGAAATGATGACAAAGGTGACGGGATGTCCTGTTGTAATTACATTATAAAAGATTGTGACACCAGTCTTGCAAAAAAAGACACTCTAGCAGGCTTTGCTGAAGCAAGTGGCCATGTTCAAAAGGCTCACATGGTAAAGGATTGAAGGCAGCCTTCTTCAAACAATGGTAAGAAACTGAGGGTGGCTTTCTGCCTATTAGCCAGCAAGAAACTGAGGCCTTCAATCCAACAGGCCACAAAGAACTGAAATCTGCCAATGAGCTTGGAAGCAATCTTCCTCCAGTGGAGCCTTGTGAGGGAACTTAGAGCCAGAGGTACCAGCTAAGCAGGGCCTGGACTCATGACCCACAGAAACTATGAGATAATAAAAGTGTGCTTTTTTTTTAAGTCACTAAATTTATGGTAATTTATCACACAGCAATAGATAACTGATATGGAAAGCAAGAGAAAGAAGCAGCAGACGCTGGAGAGAAGAGCAAAGGTAGTGAATGACGCAGGGAAATAGGAAGAGCCAGACTCCCTTTGTACTTTTGTCTGTGCTCAGCAACCCAGGTAGAAACTCTCGCAGGCCCATTGCTGGATAACTCTTGGGTAACAGAAAGTCCTACCAGTACCTTATATACCAAATATGGTCTCACTTTGGTAGTTACAACATGTGGTCCCTTAAAATAAACAAAAGTGGAGTGTAGATGAGACTTATGATTTCCCTTTGTCCTTCCTCTCTTTGTCTCTGGTGGGACCAGCAACAGCCCAGCTTCCTGCCTTCTGAGTGGGCCATGGGGTCAGCTTTTCATTTCTTGCTCTACTTATCTTTCCTCAGCTTACTGATGATGACCTCTATTATCTTCACCATTGGAGTACAGAAAGGAATTCGATGGGGTGGATGGAAGAAAGTAAACCAAGTTGTTACTTCTCTGGCACTACAATAAGATGGCTCTGGGCTCCAGAGGCCAGCAAGGTTTCCACCGGATCTTTATTTTCTGAGCATGTTTGGGGTTCTTCAGTGTCTATCCAGTTGGGTTCCCCTGTCCTGCTATTTCCATGATGCAAACAAAATTTCTGCATCATGTGAACGCTCCTTACTTCACTCCTCATCTTCAGTTCATTTTCTGAAAGGCCACATCATGCAAGCTCTCTGTAGGGGTAACTCACCTTCTAGAAGAACCCCTTTGGGAACAAGATTCCTTTTAAGACAGCCCCATAATAACATTCCTACTCAGGATTCTACATATGGTCCCCAGTAGTTATATCCTTGTCACCTGCCAATGGAGGAGAGACCAGTTACTCCCTAACATGGCAACAACTACATTTCCTTCTGCTTTGCCACCAACAGTAGAAATTCTTCAGATTTCTCAAGTGTGTATCAACCATCAACCCACCTCCAACTCCAAGGGACATGCATATATCAGCTGCCAAGTGGTCTTCTGATAAAGGTCTCTTTTCATACTTAAGGTGAGGGATAGACCACTCTCCACTTCTCCCTCTGGAAGGTGGGGCTCACCAGGTAGAAGCAGATCAGTCCAAAGACAGTTTGCCACAAATTCTTCAAAATTTACTCTGGATCATCTAATGCCCTGAAATTGTTTTTGTTTTTAAAGTAGGCTCCATGCCCAATGCAGAGTACAACATGGGGCCCAAACTCACATCCCTGAGACCAAGACCTGTGCTGAGATCGAGAGTCGAATGTGTAACCAGCTGAATCACTGAGGTGCCCTGAAATTGATTATTTTTAAAGTTGTATTTTGGTTTAGTCCCTCACTTTGGAATTTTATATCTACTGTATTGTGGTACTTCAGCTGAAATGATTTCAATTTAACATCTTATGTGTTATTATGGGTCTGATGGCCACTCTAACAACCATCATTCTTTCCTCCTTGGCTAACTGGACTGAAAAGACCTAGGGCAATTGGCACAAATCAGATTCTTTTTAGTGTAACCTTTGGTGGTTAGAGGCAGGAAGAAGTGATTTAGCCTTTTTCTTTTTTTCTTTTTTTTTTTTTTTTAAGATTTTATTTATTTATTCATGAGAGACATGCAGAGAGAGAGGCACAGACACAGGCAGAGGCAGAGGGAGAAGCAGGCTCCATGCAGGGAGCCCGACATGGGCTCCATCCTGGGACTCCAGGATCACACCCTGGGCTGAAGGCGGCACCAAACCCCTGAGCCACCGGGGCTGCCCGATTTAGCCTTTTTTCTTGCAATCTTGCTCCCAGATGGTATCTTGAAGTGAAAGCAAGTCTCACGTGAAATTCATCAAGCATATGGGGGTATTTATTAGCAAGCAGGCAAACAAGTGCTCTCTGTCTTAGGAAAGCCTGCTCTTTGTCCTTCTCTCCTTGCCTTCAGGTTCCCTGGCAAGCCCCTTGCAGGAGCAGCTCCCTGTGAAACAGATTTCCTTAAAGGATAATCAGAGGACTCATCACCATGCCAAGTGGTAGGATCCTCTATGGGAAGATGCAAGGCCACATGGTTCCAGAACTTCCGCCTCTGGTGCTGACAGCTGAGCATACTAGCTTCTTCTTCTTCTTTTTTTTTTTTTTTTTAAGATTTTATTTATTCATTCATGAAAGACACACAGAGAGAGGCAGAAACATAGGCAGAGGGAGAAGCAGGCTCCTTGCAGTGAGCCCAATGTGGGACTCACTCCCGGGACCGGGATCATGCCCTGAGCCGAAGGCAGACACTCAACCGCTGAGCCACCCAGGCATCCCATACTAGCTTCTTCTATGTTATTCATGCACAAGTGGTGCATTCTGCTACCCCACTCCTCAGTGATCTTAAACACAGCTCATTTCACCAATAAAAACTTATTCCTAACATTCCTTATGCTAATTAACGAACCAAAGGTATTGATTCAGATAAGGACTCTTCATATACTAATTAACCACTCATTCTTAGAGTGTTGATTGGCATTAACTTGCACACATACACATCATACCACTTATACTGAAGTATTTTAAAGTAAATTACTAGGCACACAACATACCACTAACAGAACCTTGATTTTGTTTGGGTTTCCAAGTATGCAGCCCTGGAAGATGAATTGTGATTGCTTTTGCTAATGCAATCATGACAAATGAAGCCTCTTTTTTTTTTTTTTTTTTTTTTTATCAGATATTCACTTTTCCAGCCTTTCTTTGTGGTCATAGGTGACCATATGATTGAATATGGGTCTGTGAAGCAAAAGCATGCTGAGAAATACTTTGCTCTCTGATAAAAGAGAGACACATAGAAAGCACTTTCTCAGCACCTTGTCTGCCTTTGTTTCTGTCTTGGTATATGGCCAGGAGAAAATGTGACACCTATCACTGAGGCAGCCACTTTGCAATCATGAGGCCCCCAGGAGGAGGATGAAAAACTAAAATGCTAAGGATGGCAGAAAAGAAAGGCTTGGGTTCTGATTATTTTGCTGAAATACTGACCATCCTGGGGACTTCTGCCTTTTTTTTTCCCCAGTAAGAAAAACCTCTGGGTTTAGTCATTGTTAGTTAGGTTTTCTATTATTTTCAGCCTAAAGTATCCCAGTTGATACATTTGACCTGAAATAAACATATATGAGAGGGACTTTTTCTAAATATCTAATTATCTAAGATCACACACACACACACACCTTCCTCCCATCTCAGGGCTGGGGACCTTGCTTCCTCAAAGAATTAGTCCAAGCCCATCTGTCCAGAGTGTTCTCGTCAGTTATAGCCTCAGTTTCTTCATCTCTAAAATAATAAGAGTAGCATCTTCCCTAAAGATCTCACAGGCTTAGGATAAAACTTAAATAAGGCAATTTAAATGAGAATGGATTTGGGACAGAGCTTAAAGGCATGTACCCTGGGTTGAAACCACAGTTCTACCACTTGTAAATTGAATAAGCAAATTATCTCTCTGTGCCCTAATTTCATCTTCTGCAAAATGAGGATAAAAATAATACCTGTTTCAAAGGGCTTATATTAGGCCTTAATGAGTTAATACATGTAAGGTGCTTTCAATAGCAACCAGCAAAAGTAAGCACTATATAAGTATTAGCTATCATCATTATCATTATTATTACATCTGAAAGGACTCTGAGGAATGTAAGTGCACTATGTGAAAGCATAAGAGGGTAATTTGATAACACCGATCACCTCAAGTTAGTAATAAAAGAATATTAGTGAAACCAACAGGACTTATGATTTCAAGGAGAGAAGAGGAAAGAAGAGATAAAGAAACCAAAAAAAAAAAAAAAAAAGGAAGAGAAGGGCATAGGAGGAGTTTGGAAGTGAGGGAAGGAAGAGCAGAGGAGAGGAAACGCACGGCAGGTGGAATTGCACAGTGGAAATACAGTCTAAGTGACAAGAACAGGAAGAAACTGCTCATTTTCCTTTCAGCAGGCATCCCTGTGACTTTGGGAGAACATTGTTCAAAATGCACCATTTCCCACCGAGAGTAATGTGGCTTACCTACAATTTCATCAGCTGTGCCTGAGCTGCATTAAAAGCATCGAAGCCAGCCTTTCACCTTAGGGCACTGCCATGTGGTGCCATTATTTCCATGACAAACAAAATCATTCCCAGGAAACAGAACAGGGAAAGTAACTGAAATGTCCGTGATATAGTGAGAAATTCAGAGCTGCTAAGCATTCCACATTTGTGAGGTTGCCCTGTGTTTGCAATTCCCATCCTGGTGGTGCCTAAGGGTACTATTTTTGAATAGAGCATTGGCAGCTCACACATGGGGTCCAGATGTCTCACCTCCTGATGCCTGGTACACACTAAATCAGGAACAAGTGAATTTGTTCTAAGTCCAACACCTTAGCTGCTCAGCTCTCCTCCTCCATCAGGAAGACCTATTCCTCATCTGTTTAAGTTCCCTGGCTGGGATCTTGACCTCATGGTTCCCAAGCAGCCTCCATCTCTACCCGTTCCCTCCACCTCAGTGTAAATGCCCTATAAATATTTTTTTTAAATTTATTTATGATAGTCACAGAGAGAGAGAGAGAGAGAGAGAGAGGCAGAGACACAGGCAGAGGGAGAAGCAGGCTCCATGCACCGGGAGCCCGATGTGGGATTCGATCCCGGTCTCCAGGATCGCGCCCTGGGCCAAAGGCAGGCGCCAAACTGCTGCGCCACCCAGGGATCCCCCCCTATAAATATTTTTGATTAAAAAAAATAAAGCGATGTACTAAAGAACCAAGCAGAACACTTAGAGACCTACTAAATCCTAACACTTAATATTAGTTATCCTTCATTTCCCTTCTATAAATTAGGTCTTTCTTATAATCTCTATCTCAATCTTTCATGTGGGCAGTGAAGCACAATCTTGAAGGTTAGTGGCTTTGGGAAAAATGGGAAAAATCGTCTGCAAGTAGATTATAATTTGATAAATCATTAATCACCTTTATTTTAAAAATAAAATGAATTGTTGAAGCAATCTACTATTTAACTCATGGAATCAAAATCAGGAGTTCTACTATCAGGATGTAGAGATTCATAAGAGATCACCATTGCCTAGCAACAACAGAAAACCATGTAAACAAACAAACACAAGAAGGAGAAGGGCTTTCAATAAGCACAGACCAGAGACCATTTTCATCTCTAGGGGACCTGCTCAATCTAGGACTGAAGGAAGCCTGCTGCGGGCATAACAGTTTAGTGGGAACAAGGAGTAATCAGCCAAGCTTTCAAAGGACCTGCATAGGCTGACATGGCCAACTGGGATATGGAAGAGCCACAAACTCAGAGTTAGCCCTCCCCACCTACCATATCCCCCTGCCCCCCACAGGCATTTTATTCAATAAGTGGAATCCTCAGAAAGCCTGGAATAGGTGTGGTGAGCACAGATAGATGGTAAAGTCTCACAGTGCTTAAATCCCCAAACCCTGCTGAAGGGAGGCGCCTGATCTTTAAGAAATTTAAACCAGAGGATAAAGGGAACTAATTCTGCTGGCCCGGCAGCCCCCATTCAGCTCAACTGCTAATTAGCTGGATGAGTTCAGCCCCTAATAATAGCTGCATGTCAGACGAAAGGGTGAGCCCTTTCTGGAAGCCATGATAATCTCCTTCAGTCTCCACTGGTCTTTTACACATTGTCTGAAATATAATAAAAAATCATGACATG
The DNA here is from genome assembly GCF_011100685.1 of Canis lupus familiaris. NCBI lineage: Eukaryota > Metazoa > Chordata > Mammalia > Carnivora > Canidae > Canis > Canis lupus. The sequence goes on from NC_049225.1 coordinate 51,857,310, forward strand.
CGAAGAAGCAGGGAAATGTGACCCACAGTAAAGAGACATAAAACATATCAGTAGACTCAGACCCACAGATGATCCATGTGATGAAATTTTCAGAAAAGAACTTATTTATGATTACTATAACTGAACGAATTTAGAAGAAAGAAGGTTTAAATGGGGTTAGAGATGGCGAATTTTATCAAATAAATGAAAAATATACAAAAGAACCAAATAGAAATATAAATTATTGTGTTACAGGATTTCTTCTTCTCTAAATGCTCACGGTTCTTGGTCATGCCGCTTTGAAGAATGAAGAGGCAGACCAGACCAAGAGTGGTGGGCAGCAAAGCAAAGCTTACTGAAAGATAGTAAAGCTATTGAGTAATCATACAAAGCTTCCAAAGATGGAGGGGACCCAGAGTTTCTGGGTCTAGGTTTTTTTATGGGCTTGTTGGCAGGTCGTTTTAATCTGATTAACCCTCTTTGCACCTGTCATCCAATCAGGTTTTTGTCATCTGTGTATCATGTGGTCAAGGGTAGAGAGATCCTTTCAGGGTGGTGTAATATCCTTTTAAGAGTGGTTTCCTCTTGGTCGGGGTGGGGGGGGGCATTTCTCCCTTCCAGTCTTTCTTATAACTATCCTTCATCATTTGGATGGGCTTAGCAGTAGACCACACAAAGTATAACAGAGGATTAATGAACTCAAAGTGAGCCAATAGAGATAATTCAACTAGAGCAGAGAGAAAAATAGATTGAAAAAAAAAATAGTATCAAAGACCTGTGGAACAGTATACACTCAACTAACATAAGTGTAATTGGAATCTCAGAAATAGAGAAGAGAGCAAATAGAGAAGAAAAAAATATTTGAAGAGATGGTGGCCCCAAATTTTCCAAAACAGATGAAACACTTTAAGCCACACATTTTAAGAGCATAACAAGTACAAAACAGAATAAATATAAATAACTAGCAGACCAATAACAACAAACCATATATATATATATATATATATATATATATATATATATATATATATAATCTCCTCTATTGTTTTCTTTTTCCTGAGAGGTGAAATGTCTTATATTTTCTTTAAAAAAAAAAAAATAAGGTGGGTTTTTACTATGTGACCCTTCATTAATTTTTTTTGTGAGTCATATTGCTGTTTGCTCTGAGATTACACATTTAACTATTTGTTTCTTTTCTGAGTGAACTTGAGAGAGTGTGTTACATATATTTTGAATGGTAGCAAGTTCCAAGCTCTGTAGTACAGAAAATAAATTTGTAAACTGCTCTAGCTTCGTCTCTGAGTTCAGTATATATGCTCTAGTTTCACCAGAAGTGGCGAACATAAAAGGACTTGGAAACAGAATGCCTGGGTAGGGGGGTGAAATACTATATTTCTTTAGGGGAAGAATTTGAGACATATTTCAAATGGCTATCTCATATAATTTGTAAGTTACAAATGCTTCTTCATTTCAAACAAGAGACACCCATCTGTGTGCAGGGATACACACACACACACACACACACACACACACACACTGAAGGATCTTTCAAGGTAAACCATCAATATGTCTTATGACAAATTCTTTCTTATAAATCAGAACCATTATCAACTTGCAGTTTCTGAAGAGAATGAATTTTTTCTATCAATCACATTTTCCATAAACCCAAGGCTGTCCACACTGGTTTTCTCTGCAGTCAGGAAAGGAGTAGATCTGTGAATGAGGTGACCTGCCATTTGGGTAACACATTTGCTGTTGGAATGTGCTTCTTATCTTCCTGGCAAATTCACTGGAGAAACATTTCACCTTGGCCGCTCCACAGCACACTGCTGTCACTCCAGCGTGGTGTGTGTGGAGGAATCCAAGTGTACTACATGTTTGCCTGAAAACTTGCCCACAGTTCATTACCAGAGAGGCCAGGCGATTTGATCTCAACCAAATTGAGGTTCCAGAAGCATTCATTTTGCAATGAGTCCAAATTTTCTGTGTCACTGACCCTATTCCTTTCAGAGAACCAAAGTGGAGAAAGCTTAGCTGTTTATAAACATAGCATATAAATTAATCATGATTTAGGTCCTGAGGTTTTTTTTCCCCAATAGTAAAAAGGTCAAAGCAAATGCCATGACACAGCCTGTCTTTCTATAATGAACAGCTGCTTCCTTAAAAAAAACTTGTAGTAACAAAATTCACCCTGTAATAATTTCCATCGTTTATTGACTGCTGCTTGTGTGCTAGGCATTGTGCTAAGGGCTCCCAAGATTACTTCATTGACTTTTCATAATCTTATGAGATAAACATTACTTTTATCCTCATTTTACAAATGAAGAAATTGAGGCAGGAAGTTTTCGTCTTTTTTATACTATTCTCAATGGGGCCTGTATTCAAACTCTAATTCAAAGAAGTCTAATTCATAGGGCTCTTTCTTGACCACGATTTTTGACTACTTCCCATTTAAAACAACAAACAGACAAGTTGGAGCATTGGAGAAAAAGAGATTAGGAGTTAGAGATCTTCTTTTACACAACTTTACCATCTTTGCTGTCCATCACTAGCACAACAATGAAACTGTAGCAGAGTTTGCAACTACAAATGGCCAACAACCCACACTGACAAACTCACCATGCTGACAGGTAGCATTGTGCTTTCCTGCCTGGGGAGACCAACTTTTCTCATCCAAGTGGTATGATGATCATCTGATGATCATATCAGAACTCTAATGGCCTGCACAGGTAAAACTGTGTGCTCTGATTGATCAATACCACTACGTTTAGTTTCTGTTATGCAAACTCAAGCCATGGGGAAAAATATCTGTAAATATAAGGTAGATTTTCAAATATGAATGGTTTAGATGCTTTTAGGGAGCCCCATGTTTATTTTTTACCTTATCTGGATGCTGAGCTTCATGGTGTAAGGAATAAAGCACTGAGTTCACTGTAATGACCTTTTCTTTAATAGTCTGCAATTAGCAGAGAATCTGGGGCATAGCCCCAGGCCGTGTCCTGGGAAATAGCCTCAGCCATGTAGCCTTTTCCATTGTTTCATACTCCACTAAAGTAGTTAGTTGGAGATTTGGTGTATTAGACATATTTCTGCTGTGATAATGCTGTATAACAAACAATCCCAAACTTCCCATCTCAGTGACTTACAAGAAGAATCTGTTTCATGCTCTTGGGAATGTAGGCTACCTGTGAATTGGCTTGGCCGAGCAGGGCGAGGCTGAACTTCACTCTATGGTTTAAGGATAAATCTACTCCATGTGTCTTTATTCTAGAGCTCGGGTTGAAAGAGCAATGACTACTTAAGACATGACTGTATGGTCAAATGCAAAAATCTGAGGTGTCTGGCAGAAATTTACTATGCCTTTTAAAGTATCTGTGCAGAATCAGCGCATTGTCACTTTACTTTTGTCTAAATTAATTGGTCAAAGCAAGCCCCACAGCCAAGTCCCAAGTGAATGGGGTGGGAATATACACTCTACCTACTCTTGTGACAGACACTAGGAAGTTTGTGGCAGAGGGCATGGATGTATAATTTTTTATAGGGAGGAATAAAGACTCAGGAGCAATAATCCAATCTACCACACTTAGTATTTCCCATAGGACTTTGCTCATTTCTTTTTTATAGGACCATCATACCTTACTACAATTGTATTTATATATACGATTCTCCCATAATAACTGGGTCACCACTCATTCCCAGCCCTTGGGACCAGGGCACTGCTTGTGACATTAGCAGATATTCAATAAATAAGTAATGAATATATGCAAAAAGACACTTATAAACCAAGTATTATGAGCATACATAAGTTATTTAATTCTCAAAATTAGATACCAGAGTTTCACCTATAAGAAAGCAGGTAATTACTGGTGCAGAAAGTAATTATTCAGAAGTCTAATTTTGAAATGTTCCAATTTTGAATCATTTCATCCATCAAGTCAGTATATATTTATGGAGTCCCAACTATGTGCCAGGTGCAAGGACATAAAAGTGAATAAAAGAAACACAGTACTGTTCTCACAAGCTAGTGGGCAAGCAACACAAACAGAAAATTATCACACTGTGTGATAAGTGGCATGGTTGTGAAAGGGTACAACCTAGGTTTCAGATTTGGAACAGCTGAGTGAATGGTGATATGATGACATTTACTAAGAAGAAATACAGGAGAAAGAACAATCTGTTGGATGGGGTGGTGGGATGAATATAGGTCATGTGGACATTGATGGATTAAAGGTACTATGGTACCCCCTTAAAAAAGACACCCAGGTGGCAGTTGAATCTTAGAATCTTAATTTCAGAGAATATATATGATTTGAGACAATAAATTTATGATTCATCTGTACATATATATAATATAATACAAAAACATATCTGTTTATATTGTCCCCAGCTTCTGGCACAAAGCTTCAAAAACCTTAGAATTTCTTAGTGACAAGAGTGACTTTGTTCTGCTAGTGAAGTCACTCTTGGTGAGCCATAGATAGCTTTGCAATGGGAGCTGGTGATCAGAAAGACCAGCCACATAATTAGTGGATTAAAACTTCAGGCCAGCCCAACCCCAGAGAGCAAAGTGCTGGAGACAGTTTGATCCCAGGACCAATGATACCTACATAATGAAACCCCAATAAAAATTCTGGACATCAAGGCTGAGAGTTGCTCCTGATTGGTGAGGTAATGGGAGGATGGTATGTCTGGATCCCATGAAGAGAGGGCATAGAAGCTGCATCTATGCCCCAGGCCCCCACTCTTGCCTCAGATAGTGCCCTATACATCTCTTGGCTCTTCCCAAGTTGTATCCTTTATAATAAAATCATAATCATAAATATGGCATTTTCAGTGGATTCTGCCAAATGTGCTAGCTAATTATGGAAACTGAGGCGGTTATAGGAACCCCTAAATGTACAGCCAGACAGAAGTGTAGATATTCCCTGAGACCTGTGGCTGGCATCTGAAGTGGAGGCAATCTTGTGAGAGATTTTTCCTTTAATTTGTAGGGTTTGCACTAACTCCAGGTAGCTGATGTCAGAATTGAATTACATTGTAGGAAATCCATTTGGTGTCAGAGAATTTTTGTCAGAACAACGTGTAAATTGAGACCATTTGCTGCTGATGAATGGATATGGGGAAGACCATCTAGTGCAGAACCTCAGGGAATATGGGCATGAATACAACATTCCCGAAAATGTCATTTTAATGCCATTGGTGCTAAATTGAGCTTAAGTGCTCTAGAAATAATCTTCTGTTATCTAATAACTATGTATTTATTATAAATGTGTTGAGGCATACCTTTTATTTATAGAAAGTAATACTGGTTTTTCCATGAATAACAGTGCTATAAAGTTTCCTTGTAAGGAAATTAATTTGAGTTTAAAAGGTGAGCCAATTAAAATAAAAATATTGGCAAAAAACTGCAGAGGTGATACTCAAATGACTAAGTTCATTCATTCAACAAATATTTATAGAGTGGCTATTATGTGCCAGGTCTGAGAATCTAGTAGTAAACAAAGACAAAAAAAAAAAAAAAAAAAAAAAGGTTGCCTTCATGTGGTTTATATTCCAATGGGAGAAAAAAAGAACAACCAAGATAGATAAATAACATATATAATTATAATACAGCAGATAGAAATAAGTGCTAAAGTGATAAAGAGGCAGGAATAAGGATAAGTTTGGAGGAAGAAGGCAGAAATTTTAGATTTCAAGAAGATGGCAAGTGAGCAAAGTCTTAAAGGAAGAAGGGAAGTTTGTGACTATTTGGGAGAAAAGCATTTCAGCAAGAAACAGCAGTAAGTGCAAGGGCCCTGAGGCAGGAATGCGCATGGAAACAAGGAGGCCAGTGTGACCGGAGAGAAATGAACAAGGTTGCAGGAGACAGATGAGCAGAGCCTCTGGTCTTCAATCAGATGGAAGAGGCTAAAATTAGACAGAAGTTGACAGTTACTGGCAATCAACTGATCCCAGATGGGGAGGGGAGGAAGGTGTTCAGAACAGAAGTGGAAACTTGTGTCTCAGGTTAAAAGGGTGTGGCTTCCATTGGAATGGGTGAAAAAAAAATGCCTGCCACAATTAGATATTGCTGAGCTGTCGCAGAGAGATCATCTTCGTGATTCAAGACCTTCTTCTGGGGCACCTGGGTGGCTCAGTTGGTTAAGTGTCTGCCTTCAGCTCAGGTCATGAACTCAGGGTCTTGGGATCAAGTCCCACATTGGGCTCCCTGCTCAGCGGGGAGTCTGCTTCTCCCTCTCCCTCTGCACCTCCCCCTCCTTGTGCTCTCTTGTTCTCTCTGTCAAATAAATAAATTTTTAAAAAGATCTATTTCTTTCTAGCACAAACTGCCCCACAGACAGGTACCCAATAGCTACCCCAGGCCTCCCACTTCCACTGATCTTATCCCAAAGAATCCCATTATTATATATATCTGATCTCTCTTGATTGTTTGAGGCCTCAAGCCCTGCAGTCTAATTAGTAAAATAGCTCTACTCATTTGCATCACTTAAGCAGTATTTACCTGGAAAGTACTGAAGGTGATATGCAAATCACAAGGACAGTCTAGAAATCTCTTAACTGAGTGTAAAGAACTATATAAGCTAATTAAACCTTATCTGGTTTGTGGTACCATGACTGCAATACTGCTTCCCTAAGTAAAATAAAACAAAATCTACACAGAGTGCTATTGCCAGAGGGCGTTCAGGGGCCTTCTTCTATAGCCTGTCTCATCTATCCCAGCCCACCTCAAATTCTTTTAGCCCAGGGGAGCTACTAAGTATTCCAAAGCCACACAGCTTCTTGATAAGCAATGCTCAAGAACTCCAGTTACCCTCCAGACTTTTTAAACTTCTTCATCCAAGTTTCAAACGCAGCAGTTTGAACTTGTATGGGGAAGAGGACTGGAGTTCTAAGGCTCAAAACCCAAATTCCTTTATCTTTTAAATTGTAGTTTTATTCTGAAAGTCATCTAAATTTTGTATTACCCTCCATAATGTTTGTGTTGTATCTTGGTTTTAAGGGACTCCCTCCACCCAATTTTGAGTAAAATTAAAGCTCCAGGAGAAAGAGCCATGTTTTTAAAATTTTGATTCCAGTAGAGTTAACGTACAGTGTTCTATTAGTTTCAAGTGTACAATAGAGTGATTCAGTAATTCTATACATTACTCAGTGCTCATTATAATAAGTGTATTCTTAATCTCTATTTCCCCCACCTCCCCTCTGATAACCATCGTTTGTTCTCTACAGTTAAATCTGTTTCTTGATTTGTCTCTCTCTTTTTTTCCTTTGCTCATTTGTTTTCTTTCTTAAATACCACATGAAGAAATCATATATATGGTATTTGTCTTTCTCTGACTGACTTATTTTACTTAGCATAATATCCTCTAGTTCCATGCATGTGATTGCAAATGGCAAGATTTCATTCTTTTTATGGCCAAATAATTTCTATATATACCACATCTTCCTTTTCCATTTATCAATGGACACTGGACTATGTCTATGATTTGGCTATTGTTAATAATGCTGCTATAAACATCAGGGTACAGGTATTCTTTTGAATTCATGTTTCTGTATTTTTCGATAAATATCCAATAGTGTGATTACTAGATCATTGGGTAGTTTTATTTTTAACTTTTGAAGGAACCTCCGTACTGTTTTCCACAGTGGCTGCTCCAGTTCCTTTTTCTCTGCTTCCCCACCAACACCTGTTGTTTCTTCCATTGTTGATTGTTAGCCATCCTGACTGGTGTGAGGTGATATCTCATTGTAGTTTTGACCTGTATTTCCCTGATGATGAGTGATGTTGAGCATCATTTCATATGTCTGTTGGCCATCATTCTGGGAAGATCAGCACTGTGTGGTGCCATCCTCTGTGATACCAGCCCTCTTGGTAGGTCTCCTCTGAATAATCAATGACACATCAGTGACATGCAGTCTTTTGTCATCACTCTTACATTTGTAGATCTTGACTGCCCATTTAATTGTAAGATCCTGTGGGCAGATGTACTGGATGTAGTGTCTACTCTGCTGAGAACTGAATGGTTGTATCTCCCTCCCCCAAACTCATATGTTGAAACCTTAATCCCCAAATTAATAGTATTTGGAGCTGGTACCTTTAGGAAGTAATGTTAGACAAGGTCACGAGATTGGGGCCCTCATGATGGGATTAATGCCTTTAGAATAATAGCTGCTGGAGAGCTAGTGTTCTCTCTCTCTCTCTCTCTCTCTCTCTCCTTTTATGCTCATACACAAAAGAGAGCTCATGTGAAGACACAGTGAGGAGGTGGCTCTCTGCAAGCCAGGAAAAAAAGGATCTCATTAGAACCTAACCCTTCTGGAACCCTGGAATTCCAGCCCCCATAAATGTAAGAAATTTACATTGTTGTTTAAACTACCCAGTCTCTGGTATTTTGTTCTGGCAGCATGAGCAGATTAAGATGGTGTTCCTAGGCCACCTCTTTCTCATTCCTCTGTTGGGAGTACCCTCTTCACTTCACCCCCTTCCATATGAGGAAGATGTCCTCTTCAAAGAACTAAAGCCACCCAGATCACAGCTGATTGGTCCATACTGGATGAGTGTCCTCCTCGTTCTTCACCCATGTCATGCCATGCCTGGGTCAGACCAATCAGAGAATTTCTCTAAGCTTCCACAGTGCAGAAGTCATTCTCTCTCCAGGGGCATGAGCAGAAAGAGTAAAATCAGGGAATGTTCATGGACGTTGTCCTACCATGCAGAGAATGAGACCAACACACAAGGCAGAGTAGGTGTGAGAACCAAGCAGAGGCTGAGGTTCTGCTTCCAGTTTTCCTAAGCCCCGGCTGTAGCCCTGCCTTCCTGTGAGTTGATATTTATGCTTGTATTCTAGAGCCAATAAATTTCCCCTTTACTTAAGCAACTTTGGCAGGGATGTCTGTCACTTGCTCTAGGAGGCATTAAATGTAATACCTCTTCAGAAGGCTGAATAAAAATCAGAGGACTAATAAGTACTTGTTGATTGCTTGTTTATCACTTATTGGCTTAAGTCTTGCTGAGAGATACCATACTGGGAAAACATTGACTGCTAGAGACTCCAACCAGAAGACATAACCCCAGGCAATTCATGCTTGCAGTACTGGTGAAATTCAAGACTACAGACTAGCCTATGCCCAGAGGGTGAAAACAAATGAAGGGCCCTCTGGCTAGGAGGAGGAGAAACAGACACAGCGATGGCTTCACCCCAGGAAAATACACTCAAAATGATGACAAGAGATGAAGGAGAAGGTTAAGTTATCTGGGTAAAGGATCAGAAGATCTGGATCTTCATCCTGGATCTACCACTGACTAGGTTTGGGACTCTGGAATAATCACAGGGCTTGTGTTTTCTTATCTATAAAACAGGAAGGTTAGATGAGACATCTTTTGGTGTTCTCTTTCCCTTTACTCACCATGGGGTGTGGTGTGCTCTTAAACCCATACCCTCCGGCAGCTGGGGTGGCACTGCCTTCAGCCCAGGGTGTGATCCTGGAGACCCGGGATCAAATCCCATGTTGGGCTCTCTGCATGGAGCCTGCTTCTCCCTCTGCCTATGTCTCTGCCTCTCTCTCTCTCTGTGTGTCTCTCGTGAATAAATAAATAAAATCTTAAAAAAAAAAAAAAAAAACCCATACCCTCATCTGAAGGGAGTCATCGGCTCTCCTCTCTCAATCTGAGCTCATCACATTCTGCCCAAGGTGTGCCAATCCCGGCCCGTGGCAGTCACCAGTACAGATTTACAGTCTGGAAAGGAGAGATGGTCCTTGGGAGGGTCTTTCCTCAGATGGAGACATGGACATCCCCAGTCTGGAGTGACACTACAGGAATGGATTTAGGGGCCATCAACTTTACTAAGGGAGAGAATGTTTGCTTCCAAATCAAGGTGGCAGAGTGACAAGCTTGCAGGGACAAAGAACTGTGCCAGGCAGAAACAGGAGCCAGATAAAGAGCAAATGGCTCCTCCTGTTTGGCAGATGATAATGAGGACCCAGGGAAACCAGATCTTGTGAGAAAAGAAATAAACCAAAACAAATCAGATCGTAATGTGAAATCTCACTGTTTTAAAATGTGAGCATCAAAACAACAAAAATGACAACAATAAGAAACACTGTCAGGGCAAAAACAACACAACAACAATAAAAAATGATATCTATAGATTCGATCTGAGCCATGCCCTTGGCACAGTATGGTGTATATGTTAAATTATTACTCCAAGTCCCATAATACCTTATCATACCAACCCATTAGAGCTGCCAACATGCCAGGGAGGGTCACGAAGAACAGCTAGGATCAATTTATTAAAGTCGCCTGATTTGCATTCAGGTAAAGTCTACAGCTTTATAGCCTGACAGGTGGAGGTAGCAGTGCCAGCATGTATGGTAGTCAAACTAGTAGGGTTTACCAAGAATGAGAACCTTGAGCTTCCATAGCACCATGACACTTGTCACAATGCAGTTCTCATGCTTCCCTGGTGCTCTCCTGGTGCTTGAGGGTCATATCTCTGGCTGGGGACTCTAGACCTCACTCCAGATCCAATCCCCAGTGCTAGGTTAGGTGGCTTCTGGAAGAGACAGCATCCAGAGCTTTAAATCTATGTGAACCACCACAATCCCCCATGGAAAAGTTGAGGTACTGTGCCTCCTCCATCCCAAAGGAGGATGTCTATGTGGTGGTATATTTTAATAAAAAGGTTTGGTTTTAAAAGGTTCAGATACTTTTATATTAGATAATGTTTTGTTATGATCACTAATTTCATGAATAACAGCAGTTGTTCAGAAAGCCTATCTCTGGTGGGTCTCCACCTATTATACCAAAGCCATGGAGCAAATGTAATAGGATTTACTGAAGGCCTTAGATCTCCAAACCTGAGCCCCCTAAACTGACAAAGAGGACTGAGGCTAGAGTATCTGTCTCTATGGACACTTTGATTCTCAGTCTCTTGTTCTTTTCTTCTTTCTCTCCTTCTACCTTATACTCAACTTTTCTTTTCTGGCTCCCCAAGGTTAGGAGACCCAGATGAGCCCAAAGCCATTAGCCCATGTCTTTCTCATGCAGAGAAAGTTATAAATTCATGAGGAAACCAAAGAGAGAAAACAGGGAAGAGGTACAAAGTGGAGAGGTGGGCATTCTAAAATGAGGTCATCCATCTATAATTCTGTTCCTTTTTTATGCTCTTTGACATTTACTTTCCATTTACCACTGTTTGTTTTGCTGATAAGGAAGCAAAATTCAGACATATTAAGTGCCCAGAAGGGAAGGATATTCCAGCCACCATTCCAGACAAGCCTCCCAGACCTGCAGACACATCTCTCAAGCTTGGTTCAGTGGAAACAGATTGGGGATTTTCACCACCTAAGTCCCCAGTGTTAGGGGCTGTCAGCTCTGATCATCTATCTTGTTGATGATCCAAGTGCTTTGTTGTTTTGTTTCGTCTTGCCTACTGCCTGAATAGGCTCCATGTCAAATTATCAATCTGGAGAATGAGGAAGTATGGGAATGGGGACTTAAAGAAAAGGCTGGAAATACGTTCTCCATCATGTTGGAAGGAATCCTCTAAAACCTTACCCCTGATTTCTAAAGCAGAGTCATTCTTGACCTACTTCTGCAGTTTTGTCATACTTGGGGACATTAGCCTGAGCAGTTTGTGAGCAGTATAACCACAAGTTCAAGTCCCAGCTTCACTTGAACAGAGTTCTAGACCCTTCTTCTCAACCCTGGGCTGAAGGTCATCTCAGAGATGTAGATATATATCAGATGGAGAAGTGAGGTAGGGGCCTTGTAGTTTGGGTGACTATGAGATTATCTAGACAGCTTGGAGGGTGAAAGGCAGCACTGTTCATACTTATGCAAGGACACAAGACATAAAACGGCATGGGCTGGTGTGGTTGCCCTTCTTATGAATCATGGAGACAAACAGTCCCAACCTTTTTCTGATCATGGGTCCCTTTGAGAATGGGAGGAAATTTCTGAATTTTCAGCCTGCACAAATGTACATTGTTTTTCATAAATATTCTGGAGTTCCAAAAGCCCTCCTTACCCCATCTGTCGATCTCAAGCTAGGAAACATTTTACAGCAAAGATAATAATAATGGCCTGTTAACCCCCGCTTCCCCAGCCTTCACTAACTAATATGAGGGAAAGAGAGGGGGACCTCAGAGTTCTGTGTGGTCTTGAATGAACCCCATCCCCATCTTCCCCCTAAATACTCTGCCTCGACACCATCAGATCAGCACTAATCTCTCTTTGCCTTTCATTCCAGATTTCTCTAGCCATCAGGACTCCCATGCCAGTCCTTATATCCCATACCTCAATCCTCATACAGCTCAGGAGGTGGTTGGGAGAAAACAATTCACGTGTAGCCTGCTATCACCCCACACCACAGTAACTATTACTAAGTAGCATTTTACCTGCCTTACCTCTTTAGGTGTGGGGTGTCAGGTTCCTTGGTGCATGAAAGGCACTGTATAAACATATTTTGAATGAATTAATAGAAAGCTAATATTTAGTAAGCACCTACTGCATACCAAGCATATAGGCACTTTTGCATATATTATTTCATTTTGTCCTTGCAACCAGCCAGTGAGAGAAGTACTTATTACTCTTATTTTACAGATGAGAAGACTGAGACTTACCAAGGTTATGGCTTTGTACCAAAGCCACAGAGCTAGCTAGTGAGCAGTGGAGGCAAGGTTCGTTCCAACAGCTATGCTCCTACGTACTGGGAATTTAGGAGGTTTAAGTCATTGCATGAAATATCCTAGGCTACATCTGTGTCACAGATGGGACATCTTGACCTGTTTTCCATCTTTGTCTGAGCTGCGCTCTCTGTTACTCTAACAGATGGGGAGACAAACCCGATCTGTTCTACACATACACATACACCATTTCTTCCCACAGGACATATCATGCTGAGATTTGAAACATTGGACCTTGAAATATTTGATAGAACTAGTATCTTCATGAAACTATATGACATTACTCACTTTCCATCACCCCTTCATAAACCATATCCACCAGGTGAGAAGTCACGTTGGAGAAATCCATTGGTCCCAATTGAACATTCGCAGCATGCTTGGAGTGTGAGCCGAGGAGCTCAGCATACGCTCAGAATGATGCATTGCACCTGCAAGGCTGCAATGGCGCATTCATTTCTCATTCGTGGGGAGAGTGGGACACCTCTGGAAAAAACAGGTCTGGAACAGATGACTGAGGATTGACCAAAAAGCAAGCAAGTTGTCAGCTTGAAAGGACAGGACCATCTTCCAAAATAGAGCTCTCACTGCTTCCCTCACTATAGCTAAGATGCTGCTGCAAGGGGAGAAGTGGAAGTGCCCCAATCACCGAACAGAGAAAATTGTGTGTGCAGAATCTGCAATAACCTTCACATTCCCATAAAGTCCAATTCTTCACATGTTAAATAGAGCCATCACTTATCTGTATTAGTGATATTACAGAAGGTTCAAATTCAGATGATCCCCTTTCTTTCCCCTCCAAAGCCCCAGTGGGGCTAGAGATGGCCACATTAAGGCATTAAAGGTTTCTGATAAATTTGTTCATTTGGTATGCATGGACATGTCAGGAATTGGGCTGAAGGACACAGGAATGGAAAAAGAAAAAAAAGAAAGAAAGAAAGAAAGAAAGAAAGAAAGAAAGAAAGGAAGGAAGGAAGGAAGGAAGGAAGGAAGGAAGGAAGGAAGGAAGGAAGGAAGGAAGGAAGGAAGGAAGAAAGAAAAAGCAGAGCTCTCATCTTCTGTCCTCCTGGGGCTAAACTTCATGATGGGCAATCATGCTTTCTAAGGAGCTTACATAATGTTAGGTCATCATCAGTGCTGTCTCAGCAAGAGCCATGGTACCCCCTGAGTCACCCACAGGACCACAGAGCCCGGAAGGGGGCATTCTAAAGCGGCTTAATTACAAGTCTGATTGCAGTTTTCCAGTAGGATCTCCGAAGTTGTGGTGCATCCCACTGGTCCCAGAACACTTACACCAGAATCACCTTGGGTGCTGTTCCAAATGCAGATCTCTGTGTCTATGAAATCAGAAATCTCAAGGGGCTGGACCAAAAATGTGCGAAAGGAGCGTCTGATGAGTACCCTTCCCATGACCCCTGGCCTAGATCTCATGGCTCTAGGTCCCTAAGCCTGCAATTAGGAGCAAAAGGTTTAATTTAACATGTTACTTTGTTCTTTTTACTTTGGTGATTTTCTTTGTGCTAGTTCAAAACCATCTATTGAGGAGCTAGTAGAGAATTCGTTAAGAGCTTGGGTTTTATAAATCAGGAGATCCAGGTCTAAATCATCAGTTCCTTTGGGCAAATTACTCATCAACTTGCCTGTTAGGTGGAGAATAATACCTCTAGGTATCCTTATGGGAAGGATTGAATGTGATCATGCCTGGGAGGTATTTGGTGTAGTGCTTAGCATGGGGCAGGATAATGACAGTGCTGCTGCTGCTGGTGGTGGTGGTGGTGATGGTGATAGTGAGTGACATTGAGGCTTAGAGCTGGGAGGAAGGGGTGCTGACAGATCCACGAGAAGTCTTGGGTTTAGAATCTAAGAACTTGGCAAAGTGAGGTAAGAATAGGGATGGGTGAGTCTGTGCTCTCATAGTGTTTGTCTGGGATGCAGGGAGCACCCTAGTTGCAAGGACTCTGCAAGTTACATCCCTTGGGTCAGATCCAGCCTGTCATCTGTTTGTAAATAAAGTTCTATTGGAACACAGCCAGACCCATGTGTTTACATACTCTCTAGGGTTGCTTTCAAGCTACAACGGCAGAGTTGAGTAGTTGTGACAGAGACCATATGGCCCACAGAGCCTGAAATATTTACTAACTGGTCCTTCTCAGAAAAAGTTTGCCAATCCCTATTCTAGTGGACTGCAAGAGGGGTTTTGTTTAGGAAGAGGGGGCCCAAAAGAGGAAAGCTGAAGGTGCTGGCTGAGCTGACCTCTATTGCCAATCAACATACACACATACATACACACCATCCTCACACTTAGTACACATGACACACTCAGACCCACTACACAAACCCTGCATCCATGGACACTCCCCACAACCTGAAATACTCCTACACATTTCATGTACCTATACATATCCCCACACAAAACACCCACCCGATGTATGCATATTGCTCCCAAGACCTTACATAACCACCCCCCCCAACACACACACACACACTACAAATCCCCACACATACACCACTCCCCACCAGGAGACTGTAAGGATCTCTTTTCCTTCTAAGGGTCTCTCAGGACCCCCATTTCCCAACCTGGCCAAAGGGAAGAGGTATAGAGCTGGGAGCTAGGGCCCTTAGACTCAGTCCTGGCCCTGCCACTAACCAGCCATATGACATTGCTTAGGTCATTTTATCTTTCTGGGTCTCAGTGTCCTCATCTGTAAAATGAGGGGGCTGGACTTTTTGGACCCTTTATTAATGCTACATCTACCCTAAGTGCAGGCATGCCATGTGGGGCTTACGAGTCTTTCTGGGTCTGTCAGGAGCAGGGAGTTGGGAGGTGAGGAGCTGACTGGATAACTGAATATATCTCTGTAGTCCTTCAGCACCAGGTGCCCTGGGAATAGCATGTATACTCTCTGTGTGGCTTTGAAGAGAATAGTCAATAAAGGAGTGTTGATTAATGTTATGGAATTAAGTGTCTCCCACCCTCACCCCTGCCAAATTCATATTGAAGCCCTAACTCCCAAAGTGATGGTGTTTGGAGATAGGGCCTTTGCAAGGGAAGTAATTAAGGTTAAGCAAGATCATGAGGGTGATGTCCTAATCTGATGGGATTGGTGTCTCTGTTGAGCCCACTCTCTCCTTGTCTACACAAGTCTATGTGAGGACAGTGAGAAGGTGGCTGTCTACAAGCCAAGAAGAGAGGTCTCGCCAGAAACTGACCCTACTGGCATCTTGAGCTCAGACTTCTGATCTCCAGAATTGTGAGAAAATAAATTTCTGTTGTTCAAGCCACCCAGTGTGTGGTGTTTTGTTATGGCCACCCTTGCTGATTAGTACAGCTAGATTCCTGGTTTGGTGATTTTGTGAGGAATAACAATGACACAGTGCTTAGCTCAAAGTGCTTCTTCTGCAGATGAGGATTAGGAAAGAGGAAGAATAGACACTGGGCATCACTGTGGTTCATAATGAGTGTTGCTCAGTTCCATCTCAGCATTCTTTTGCCTGTGGGTTGATGGACCTGATGGGTTTTTTGTTTTGGGGGTTGTGTGTGTGTGTGTGTGTGTGTGTGTGTGTGTGTGTTTTATGACAAACAGGGAGAAAAATGGGCTTTGAAGTCAGGAAGTCTACATTCCAATCTCAGTTCCACTGTATTATGCAAATCAAGTCCAGCTTGGCTTTTGAGGTTGAGCAGATCTGAAGTCAAAAACCTGTTCTGCCTCTAGCTGTGTGACCTTGGGCAAGTTACCCAACCCTTCTGATGGATAGTTGCTTTATGTATAAAAAGGGAATAATATCAGTAGCTGGCAGTGTCATGGTGAAGATTAAATGCACAAAAGCATACAAGAACTTGGTTCATAGTAGGTATTGCCATGCACTGTAACAAAATAGCTTACAAGAAGGCAATTGCATTAGTTACTTTTTGCGAGGTAACAAATTACCCCAAAGCTTAGCGGCTTAAAACAACAAACATTTATTTATTATTATAATAATAAATTTATTATTTCACAGTTTGTTTGGGGTAAGAATCCACACATAGCTTAGCTTGCTGCCTCCATTCTAAGGTTTCATACAAGACTCCAACTAAATGCTGTGGTCAGGGATGTCATTCTCATCTGAACTTGACTGGGGAGCATCACAGGGTGGGTCAGGAATTGGTTCCATGCTGTAACAAGAGCCTCATTTCCTTGCTGGCTCCATCGGCTGCTTGCTATGTTGGTCTCTCCATAGGGCAGCTCATGCCATGGTATTTGGCTTCCCACAGAGCAAACAAGAAAGCAAAATAAAGTGTCTAATATGGAAGTTATAGTCTTCTTGTAATTGAATCTTAAAAGTGGCATCTTATTACCTTAAGCCACATTCTATTCATTAGAAATCAATCACTAGGTCCAGGATGCTCTCAAGGCAGGGGATTACCATGGACATGAAGGCCGGGAGGTGGAGATCACTGGAGGCCATCATAGAGGATGTTGATCACAGTGTAAATTGTGAAGACATGCAGAAAAATGTTCTAGAATAAGACTACAGCCAATCCTCATTATTTGCAAATTTGTAAATTTGCCTGCTTGCTAAAATTCACTTGTAACTCCAAAATCAATAGCTATGGTACTTTCATGGTCATTTGCAGACATGCGCAAAGCAGTGCAAAATTTGAGTCATTCAATTCACATGTTCGCAGCTGATAATGGGGCAACAAAAGGAACCTAGCACTGCAATTCCCCTAGAATGTTTCAGGATTCAGTATTCACTAATTCAGTGTTTGTGGTGACTTTATAGAACATAACTACCATGAATAGCAAGAATTGATTGTACTTAAATTTGAAATTCAATGTCACCACTTGCTCAGTTGAGCCATTCTGAGCAAGCTTCTTAAGCTCTCTGTTTTATTTTCACTGAATAAAATAAGAATAACAATAGGACATAGAACCAAGGTCTTTGGAGAGAATGCACTGTCATGTTTTCGCACAGTGGGTGGCACATAGTAAATGTTTAAATAAGTAGGAGATATTTTAATAATTATTATTGTCTGAGCTCAGTTTCATCTAAACATCTAAATCATACTAACTATTTTTGGTGATTTCTAGGATAGTGCTATGCACTGAGTAGGTCTTCATTAACCACATATTGAATAAAATGAAGATTCTCTGATTCTATCAGGCACAAGATCTAGAGCTAGAGGAGAGAGAGGACTTCTGTGCCCGGCCTCTGGGTTTGAGATCATAATTGTGGCTGATGGGGGTGGGAGTGTGTGAAGCATTATAAAAATTCTCACACCAGAACTCATGTGAAGACACTAAATCCATAGTATTGACAGACCGTTGACTCACTTCCCGCAGGAACCCAGAGAATGCCCGGCAGATGGAAATGTACCCAAGACACAGCAGCTGTGGTATTTTCCCCACGTCACCAGGCATAAGGCCAGAAGTGGATTTGGCCATAGTACACAAAGGGATCAATCGTCTGTAAATAAGTCGCCTACATAGTCTCAGAGACGATTTTTCATCTCTAAATGCCGAGTCATCGCCATAGGAGCTTAAGTGTAAAATCTCTATGGCTTCTTGGTTTGAGATTCAACCTTGCTTTTGCAAATTGTTCTCCAAACCAAAGAAAGGCCCAGTCTTCCAAATTGGGTAGCATTTGGGAGCTCTCCAACACAGACTGTCTGGGGGAGGGGGCACAGGTGGATTTCAAGGGCTACCATCATTTGCCCTCTCTTGGGAAGGCAGAAAAATGATTCACAAGAGTTATTAGGGCTGCAGCTGACTGGGGGGTGTGTATTATAGCCTGTTTCTTGAGGGCATCCTGATAAAGCTGTGTGACTCAGACTCAATTAATCTCTCTGAGACTTAGTTGCCCTCATCAGTGAAACAGGAATGGTAAACAGTGCCTATTTTACAAATCTATGGAGATTCACCCACGTAAGGAGAAAGTAACTTAATTTGTTCCCAGTAGTCTTATCACCACCCACCCCTCCTTCTCAGGGTTTAGTAATAGCTACTTATAATAGCTAATTTTTACTGAGCGCTATGTCCCAGGCATGCTCTCATCTATTCCTTCCCAAACCCTATTATTATTCCCATTGTCTGGATAAAGGAACTGAAGGGCTAACTCACAAAGATGTGGAGTTACTTGCCCAAGGTCCCAAAGTCAGTCCTGTAGAGCTGGAATTTACCCCCAGGTCATCTGACTGCAGAGCTTGTGTTAATGTCTTGTACCTCCCCTAGAAGATATCTATATTTCAACAAGGTAACATTTTAACCTAAATCAACAGTGGACATTTCAGATGGTATATCCCACTGGTGAGAGAGACAGCTGGGGAAGACAGGTTCCACATTGTACCTCACCCAGGATTATCTTCCTTTGGTTTGAGAGCCCGCCACCTAAAAAAGGGGATAGGATAATTAACCTCACTCATCATTTCTCCCTTCCCAGACATCCTACCTCAATCTTATTTTTTTTTTTATTTATTTAGGATAGTCACAGAGAGAGAGAGGCAGAGACACAGGCAGAGGGAGAAGCAGGCTCCGTGCACCGGGAGCCTGACGTGGGATTCGATCCTGGGTCTCCAGGATCGCGCCCTGGGCCAAAGGCAGGCGCCAAACCGCTGTGCCACCCAGGGATCCCCTACCTCAATCTTAAATGAAGAGCTGTGATCAACTTGGTGTGTTAAGAGACTTCAGGGTCTCAGAGCTTAGGGAACTGAGGTAAGAAGGTCAAAAAGCCCCCAACTCCACAGACACCACCACTCCTGCTTGATTTGTTAATAAAGCACCATATAGCCCACACCTGCTCAGTGCCAGGGACTGGTCTCAGGATCTGATAGGCTTTATCATCACTCTTCACAAAAACTTATGAACTAGCAATGAAAACTCCATTTTACATGTGAGAAAGTGAAGTCAGAGCAGCCACATGGACTCTCAAGATAGACAATCAGTAATAGGTAACCTGGTCCAGGGCTGCCTGGCTGCAAAGCCAGAACTCCCACATCACCACGTTGTGACCCCAGAAAGCTTCCTTGATGCTACAAACCTGCTCCCCGCTGCAAAAGGTTTCATTAGTCTGGCTGCTCCTGGGTGGCAGCCGAAACTGCCAGGCTGGATAAGAGGCTGTTGAGCTTGGCAGGAGAGGGATGTGCCACATAAAACAAAAGCCTCTTTGGAGACGGAAAGGAGATATGCCCCAGAACACCAGCTAACATATATTAGGGGTATAATGTGACTCAGGTTGTAAGTGAACTTTTATCACACCCAGGAGAAGTGGAACTAGAAAGACTCATGTGTCAGTATTCCTACCTTGGATGTCAACCACAGTTTTAAAGAATATTCCACCCCTAAAAAAGGTCAACTAAAGGCCTGCACCACAAAAATCCCCTCAAATGTGGAAAATTTTGAAGCAGTAATATCTTGAGCCAGAAGCAATGGAGATTTTTTTTTTTTAAGTCAGAGAACAGATTCTGACACCCAAATCTGAGGCAATTTGGGGCTTATTGAACCAAAATTGGCCTCAGCATCACATACTGGTGGCATTATAAACTGAAATAACATTTCTGGAGGGTATTTTAGCAATATGTATCAAAAAAAAGCTTAAAAATATGCATGCCCTTTTATCCAGCCATTCTGTTTCTAGGATTGTATCCTGAGGAAACAATCTGAGGTTTGCACAAAAAGTTTATAATAACATTATTTTTAAAATAAATAAATTAATAATGGAAGCAATCTACCTGTCCAAAAATAGGGGATGGGTTATATTGACTCACTGTGGTTAAGTAGGCAGGTGCTAGTTCAAAGCTTGTGAATTTCTTTCTCAATTCTGCTTCTCCTCCAGTGCTCCCCCTCCAATGACACCCTTATCCATGCAGGCATATCAGGTAGAAATCTGGGAATGCTCCTGGATGCCTCTCTCCTATCTGATCAGTCCCCAAGTCCTGCCCCATACAACTCCTAAAACAATCTCAAATCCCTCTATTCTTCTTATTCACTTCACATAACCCTAGTCCAAACCACCAACCATTCTCTCCTGTATACTCGGAGTCTCACTATACCCACACACAGTCCCCACTTCTAATCTGTCCTCCCCACCACATCCAGAGTTCTACTTCTAAAAAGAAATCTGATTGGGATGCCTGGGTGGCTTAGCGGTCGAGTGTCTGCCTTCAGCTCAGGGCATGATCCCATGGTCCTGGGATCAGGTCCCACATCGGGCTCCCTGCATGGAGCCTGCTTCTCCCTCTGCCTATGCCTATGCCTCTCTCTCTGTGTGTTTCTCATGAATAAATAAATAAAATCTTAAAAAAAAATCTGATTAAGCTTCTTCCCCACTTTCCCTCAAATTCTTCCCATTGAACTTGTAATAAAACAATTCTATCTCATGCCCAGTTGCAAGATCCTATAGCAGGGGTCAGCAAACTTTTCTGTAAAGGGCAGGTGGAGGGAGATAGTGAGTTTTCTGTAAAGGGAGATAGTAAATGTTTATGGTTTGCGGGCCACCCGTATGTCTTTGCAGCAACTACCTACTCATTTCTGACACGGTATTGTGAAAACGATCACACATTACATAAATGAATAGGTGTGTCTGTGTTCAATAAAACTTTATTTAAAAAACAGGTGGCATGCTGGATTTTGCCTATGGCTTGTAGTTCGCTGACACTTGCCTATAGGTTTTGACCTATATTTCCCTCTGCAACTTCCACAAAGCCCTCATCTAGTCACAGTCCCCTTCAACAGGACCTCAGACAAGTTGTTCCCTCCACTGGGGTTTTCCCATTCTCTCTGTCCCCTCTTTGTCCCCTACCTCTAGCCCCTTGGCCCAACACATATCCTTCTTTACTGGCCAGCGATTTCTTATCATTCTGACCTCAGTTTCATAGTCCATTCCTAGATACACTCCCTGATGCACTCAGGTTAGGTTAGGACCCCTCTTCTCTCTCAACAGACTCAGTAATGGTCCTCTGCTGAGTTTGCCAAGTTTGAGAGTAAATACTTCTTAGTGTAGTTGTGGGTTTATATGTCACTTCTGCTAGACCCAAAGTTTCATGAGATAAAGGATTATGCATTTGATCACAACTGTATTCCTTGTGCCTGCAAGATGCCTATACACTCATAAATATTTGTGGAAATGTTGACTGAATAAATGATCATACAACTAGGAGTGAAAATTTGCACAGAAATATACTGAAATATTAGGAGATAAGTACATAGGTGATTTTTGTTCTAATATATTCCTCCATTTCTTGAGTTTTTCACAAAAAGCATATATTACTAGTATACTCAGAAAAATAATCAATGTCAAAAGAAAGAAGAGAGGGGGAGAAAGTGAAAAAGAGAATTTTGTGCCTCAGTCTATTCATAGTAATGCTATTGGCCACAAATGCTTACAGGCACTAACCTGGGCCTGGTGAGCTTCCCACAGATGCTTCCCCTTTCCAAACCAATGTAACCACTGGACCAACCCATACGGTTCTTATTATGATTGCAAGATGCCCTTTAGCAACAACCATTGGGGAATTTTGAAAAAATAAAAGTTTATTACTTACGAGAGCCAGAAATTACACAGCACACCTGGGACAAAAGAGCAAAGCCACAAGTAGAGTTCTTGGAATAGGGACTAGGAATTCTGCTTTTATTGGGTGAAGGGTGGGGCCTAGTATATTTCATGCTCACTCTTTGTTGGTGAATTTAAAATATGAAAGTGGGCTGGGGCACCTCAGTCAATTAAGCATCTGACTCTTCACTTCAGCTCAGGTCATGATCTCAGGGTCCTGGGATCCAGCCCCGCGTTAGTGGGTAGTCTGCTTGAGGATCTCTCTCTCTCTCTCTCTCAAATAAATAAATCTTCAAAATAAAAGAGTGGGAATTTACAGTGTGGGAAGAGAAAAGCCAAGGGGCTCAAATGATCAGTTATTGAAATCAACTAAGATCTCTAAAACAAAGGAGCCTCCATTGGAGAGGTGGCCTGGCTGTTTCTCTTTTGGCCTGCAAGTGTTTATTGGAGATAACTGCCTTTGTAGTGGATGCCTCTTTGAAATGAATATCTCAGCAATCAAAGCTTAAGTCAGGCACTTGGATCACAAAAGAAGGAAAAAAACAAAAAACAAAAAACCGGGATGCTTGGGTGGCTCAGTGGTTGAGCAGTCTGCCTTTAGCTCAGATCATGCCCAGGGCCCTGGAATCAAGTCCTGCGTTGGGCTCCAGGCAGGGAGTCTACTTCTCCCTCTGCCTGAGTCTCTGTCTCTCTCTGTGTCTCTCTCATGAATAAATAAATAAAATCTTTAAAAACAAAACAAAACAAAAAACAAACCCAACTGTCAGGGCTAGAGAGAGACAGAGATTGAGAGAAAAAGAGAGACCCAGCCCTATCTTCCAATAACCTGGAAGACTAGCCTATTTTTGGTATACCACACATTTTGGGCCATTGTTTTTCCTCTGCTTGTTCAGAGCTACCTAATAAATCCCTCTACTTCCCTTCTTGTTGCCTTTACCTGGCCATTCTTCATGTTCCACAGGCATCCCCATCAGGTCCACAAGCACCTATATAACTAGGCAGTGATTTGAGTTAAACTACTCCTGGAAACAGATATACAGCAGTGTACACACACCTATGTGGTCTAATTAACCTTCCAGAGCCTTCCAACTCCAAGTTCAGGAAAGCGTTAAAAATCATGTGAGATCAGAGGCACTAGTGGCTTTGCAGTGCAGAAACTGTCCATGCAGATGGGAAGTGTGACAGCTAACTTATTTATTTCATTCACCAGTGGCTCAGCTTCAAACATCTGGTCATTTCCATGCCAGGCTAGTCTCCAAGTAGTACTTGGGGGCAACAGGCCACATGGCCACCATGTTCCTATTCATTCATCTAGTAATTCCCTCCACACTGAAGAGAAAGCCAATAAAGATGAGACTAATTATTATCTCCAAATAGGGATAGCATTCTGGTCATCATCTGAAAGAATCTGTGGGTGGAATAAAGAGGGGGTTCATAATTGAAAAAAATGTATGGGTAATGCAAAATGTTGTTGGGTTACAAATGAGTAAAGGGTACATCTCTGTCCTTGATGCAGAAAGTTTCTAGACTAGTTGGATTTTCAAAATTATCACATAGAAATATCAACAATAATACAAGGTAAAATAAATAGTATCCATAATTATCCAACAAGTGATAGTGACAGTAAGTGACATGTATAGATCATTTCCCCTAGCTCTCACAAAGTCAAGGCTATTGCTTCATATTCTTAAATTTCATGACATAGCAGAATGCTACTGGCCCCAAGTAACAGAAGAATCCCAACTGAGGAGGACTTAGGTAATAAAGGAAATATCACTTCATATTTGACAAAGTCCAGAGGGTAGGGCATGGCTTGATTGTGTAGTAGCTCATGAAGTCCTCCAGAATCTTGCTTTTTTCCATCTCTTCACTCTGCCATCAGTGAGTGTTTCAACCTCAGACTTGGAATTAAAATGGCTGCAGCAATTATAGGCATGACATTGAGAGATAACAATCCCTTCTTGCGGTTTTCTATTAGGAATGAGAAAACTTTCCTTGGAAACCTTCCAAAAAATTCCCCTAATGTACCCTTGGCTAGAGTTGAATCATGTGCTCCATGAGACAATCCCTGGCAAAGGGACAGAGAGTTGACCCTCAAATCAATTAGACCCACCACTGGAGCTGGGGATAGGGTTGGCTTCTCCTGAACTGGTGACATGGGGAATAGCTTTTGTTGGAAGGAGGGGAGATGAATGCTAAGCAGGCTACCAATAACATCTACCATTTGTGGTTAATTCTAAAGGTAAGAAGCATTTTAGGGCAGCCCGGGTGGCTCAGCAGTTTAACACCACCTTCAGTCCAGGGCATGATCCTGGAGACCCGGGATCAAGTCCCACATCAGGCTCCCTGCATGGAGCCTGCTCCTCCCTCTGCCTGTGTCTCTGCCTCTCTCATTCTCTCCCCCTCCCCCCAATCTCTCATGAATAAATAAATAAAATCTTAAAAAAAAAAAGAAGAAGCATTTTATACCAACAGAATTTGACATCGCAATTACCTTCCCAGCTTCATCTCACTACTACTACTACTACTACTACTACTACTACTACACACACACACATACACATACACATTTTATGCTACCTAGACACCAATTCTCAGTTCTTCAAAAGCTATATGTTTCTTATATGACTCTGGAATTCTTTCTGCTTCTCTGCTCTGGGCTTGTTACACATCTCTGTTTGCCCAGACCAGTCCTGCTTTATACCTATTGTCCTGACATAACTACTAATAGTGCCCACTATACTCTTGAAAATGTTCCAATTTAGATAAGAGCATGAACAATATCAAGATGAAATGGATTTGGGGATTAGTGTGCAAAGTCAAGGATAGAGGAGTCCTGGATGAGTCTGAGGCCTCTGATTTGAGAGGCTGCATAAGTAGTAGTGTCAGCCATTAAAACAAGGAATCAAAAAGGGATAATTTGGGGGATGTATTAAGAAGTGAAGTTTATAGTGTTACAGAGAGTTCAAATAAGTTAAGGAACAAAGAGGGTTTAGTGACATCTGGAATTCACTGGCTACCTTTCCTGGAGCATTCAGAGAACAGCACAGAATCATACAACTTAAAGGTAGAATAGGACATTATTGATGACCTGGTTTTTGATGGGAAAACAGAGTCTTCACAAGATTAGTTAAGACTCAGTGGCAGAGCATGGACAAAAACTCCTGACACTTGACTCATCATTCATGGAATTGTCTACCACATTATGCTGTCTCTTTCTGTGTGCAGAAACTGTAGAGAGGAGTGAAAATGGGACAGATGCAAGGCCAACACAAATCAGCCTCCAACAGTCTAGACAAACAATTCTCTGCATCTCCACTCCTGCCACCTTGGTTGAGGCCACTATCATATCGAGCCTCGACCTCAACAGTATCTTCCTCACTGATCTCCTCACTACCTCCAATTCATTTTCCTCGCATCAGCAAATACATCACACCACTTTTCTACTTAAAACCCTTCAAAAAATTACCAAAGCAGTTCAAAGGGAGACAGGAACTGATACTGTAACAACTGGATAAACATCTGGGAAAAAAAGAACCTAACCCCTACATGGCTAAAAATACAACTCAAGGTGAGTTGTAAATATAAACATAAAAACTAAAACTATACGGCTTCTAGAAGAAAACTTAGGAAAATAATTCACAACCTAGGGGGCAAAGATGATTTAGATGAGAAATAAAAAGCACTAACCACAAAAGAAAAAAAGATCAAATGGATTTCATCAAAATTAAAAACTTAATTTTAATCAAAAGACACAATTTAGAAAGCAAAAGCACTAGTTATGCTCTGAGAAAATGGTTTAATATACATGTGTGTATGTTTATGTGTATGTGTATGTGTGTATTTATGAGTGTGTTCACATATATATGAAATAACAAAGACAAAAATCCCAATTAAAGAAACTTCACAAAAGAAGACATATGAATAACAAAAAAAAAAAAACAAGGGAAAATGTACTCTAAATCATTAGTTATAAAAAGAAGGCAAGTTAAAATTATAATGAGATACCACCTTATACCCCATTAGAATGGCTAAAATTACAAACAACAGACAACCCAAATGTTGACAAGTATATGGAGCACTGGAACTCTAATACATTGTTGTTTGGAGGATAAAATCCACAACTACTTTGAAATAACTTAGGCAGTTCCTTATAAAGTTAAATATACACTTTTTCAAAGAAGAAAAAAATTAGAAGACTTGTACCATACAACATCAAGACTTACTATAACACTGTAGTAATCAAACTGTGATAATGATTGATGGGTAGACATATAGAACAATGGGACAGAATAGACAATCCAGAAATAGACTCATAATATATGATAAATTGATTTTTGGACAAAGGTGTTAGGTAATTCAATGAGGGAGAGGGTAACCTTTTCAAAAAATGGTGCAAGAACAAGTGGCTATGTATATACAAAAAAAAAAATGAACCTTGACTCTCATCTCACATCATATATTTTGAACTCAAAATTGATCATAAATCTAAACATAAGATGAAAATTATAAAACTTCTAGAATAAAACCTTGTGATCTTAGGTTTAGGAAGGACATCTTAGAAAGGACACAAAATATGAACCATAAAAGAAAAAAATTATAAATTTGAACTTCATCAAAATAGAAAGAAAATTGCATTTTGAAATTTACTGTTACAAAATTGAAAAGATATGCTGCAGACCAGGAGAAAATGTCGGCTAAACATGTATTCGATAAAGGATTTGTATAGAAAATATATAAAGAATTCTCAAAACTTACAAGAAAACAAATAACTTAATTTTTTAAAAATTAAAAAAGATTTGAGCAGACATTTTATCAGACAATATGAGACTGGTACATAAGCACATGAAAAGAAGCTCAATATTATTAGTCATTATAGAAATGCAAATTAGAACCAAATGAGGAAAATGGCAGAGTAAGGATATTTGAAAATTCTTTCCTCAAGAAAAGTAACAAAAAAATCTGGCAAAAATGGTTAGAATAAACTTTTTCAGAACTCTGGGAATTAACCAGTCTTGCAGCAATCTGGGGAGCATTTATTCAAGAAAAACAGATAACTCAGGAAGAACACAAGTTCTGTGGCATTCTAAGTTGCCCTATTCCCATGCCCTACTCTCTAGCTCCAGAGTAGTTTTGAAAACTAACAGGCCCCAGGTCATGGTAAAACCCAGCAGATCTAGCAGCCACCAGAGGAGGTAGAATGGGGTTGGAGCTACTTTAAAGCCCCATTTCCAAAGAACTGTCATTATATGATATGTCTGGTGATTCTCTAGAAGATTGCACTTGTTATATTTATTTGGCTTGAGTCAGAACTCAGTGCCTCACTGTAGGCACTAGCCAAAAACAGTTACAGGCAATTGCTTAATTTCACGGTTGTCTGAGGTGGTGGATAACAGTTGAGGCAAACAGTGAACTAACCACGAAGCTTAAAAGGGAAAGTTAGGGATGAGATAACCATAAGGCCTTGAAAAGCTTTGACATATCTCTGAGAATCTAAAAGGCCATGTGCATACATGGGGCTATGTATAGTCACAGGAAGGATCTGAGAAAGGCCTAAGATCTGATTGACTTTAAAGCTCTGTACATTCAGGAAGTGAAAGATAAGATAGAAATGTTAACTGCCTGGCTGAGTGTTCAAGGCATATTCCAGCATTAATGCAGAGCCCTTTGCAAAGAGTGGGACTCATATGGGTTCTAGGTATTTTAAGACAACCTCTATCTAATCATCAGATGACCAATAAGCTAACTAAGCAATGACTTCAGTGGTCACACTGAACAAAGAATATCCATTTTATAGAAATAGGTCAGAAAAACCACTAAGCAACTAACAACAATAACTACAATAAAAAACAACAAGAACAGACTCTAGGGAGAGGAGAGAATCTGATTTCCAGAGTTGCTATATTATGTCATCTAAGATGTCCAAATTTGAACAAAAAAAAATTAAGATATGTAAAGAAACAAGAAAGTATGACCCATACACAGGAGAAAAACAGAAAGCAAAAAGCAATCAGTAGAAACTCTGAGAAAGCACAGGCATTGTACTTAGTTCAACAAAGAATCTAAATTCATCATTTTAAATATGTTCAAAGAAATAAAGTATGCCACATCTAAAGAACTATGGGAAATTATGAGAACAATGTCTCTCCAAACACAAGATATTGATAAAGAGATAGAAACTATATAAAAGAACCAAATAGAAATAATGGAGTCAAAAAGTAGAATAACCAAAGAGAAAACTCACTAGAGCAGCACAACAGCATATTTGAGCTAGCTGAAAAAAGATTTAGCAAATACAAAGTTGGTCCTCTCAGATTAACCAGTCTGAAGAATTGGAAGAAAAAAGAATAAAGAAAAATTAACAGAGCCTCAGAGACCTCTGGAACACCTCAGAAACCTATGGAAAACACCATCAAATATGCAAAATTGGAGTCCTGTAAGGAGGGTGGTCATGGTAAGGGGCAGAAAGAATACTAGAAGAAATAATGGTCCAAAACTAGCCAAATTTGAGGAAAAGCATCAACCTACCCATCCAAAATGCTCAACAAATGTCAGGTGGGAAAAGCTTAAGGAGATCCATGCCTAGATATACCATAATCAAACTGTCAAAATCAAAACCAAATGACCTTCTATTACACACTAACGAGAATGGCTAAAACCAGAAAGGACATGAGGTCCCTGGCATTCTTACGCATTTCTCATGGAAATGCAAAATGGCACAGCTACTTTGGAATTCATATAAACTTCACTTTCATATAAACTGAACACACATTTACCACATAATTCAGCAACTCCACTCTTATGTACCCAAGAGAAATGAAACATAGGATCTCATGAAGGCTTATACTTGAATGCTTATAGCAGCTTTTTTTTTTAATGACAGCCCCAACTATAAACTACCTAAGTATCCATCAACTGATGAATGAATAAACAAATTGTGGCATATCCATTACATGGAATACTCTTCAGCAACACACAGGAATGAACAACCGGTGCATGTGTCAGCACGGAGGAATCCCAAAGGCATTAGTCTAAGTGAAAGAAATGAGACATAAAATATTATATAACATGATTTCATTAATATATGAAAGTCTAGAAAAGGCAAAACTATGGCAACAGGAATCAGATCAATGGTTGGCAAAGACAATGGATGAGGAACTCATTGACTCCAAAGGGATATAAGGGAATTTAGGAGGATTCCTAAAGAACATATAAATGTTCTTTAGAACATTTCTTAGATTCTTAGATTCCTAAGAACATATAAATGTTCTTTGTTATGCTTATGGTGAATGTTTATATACTGTACACATTTGTCAAAACTCATCAAATGATTTATTTAAAATAGGTGGATTTTATTTTCTGTAAATGATTCCTCCATAAAGTGGATTCATTCTAAACATAAAAGAAAGAATAGTAATATACCTACTTATAATCCAGCAATTTCACTCCAGTTATTTACCCAAAAGAAGTGAAAGTATATGTTCTCAAGGAAACCCATACAGAAACGTTTACAGCAGTTTTATTCAGAAAAGCCAAAAACTGAAGGATAAAAGTCCTTCAACAAGAGAGTGGATGAGCCAATTGTGGTATATTCATACGATTAAATGATATTTAACAATACAAAGAATTCAATAACTTGGATGAATCCCCAAAACATTATGGCGCACTAAAGCTAGACTCAAAATAATACATATTACATGATTTCAAATGTATGAAGTTAAGGATAAGTAAAATAGGGATGCCTGGATCTCCATTGGTAAAGCATCTGACTCTTGATTTCAGCTCGGGTTATGATCTCAGGGTTGTGAGACCTCACTGGGCATGGAGCTTGCTTAGGATGTTCTCTTTCCCTCTCTTTTTTCCCCCACCCAACTCCCCATCTTGTGCCATGCTCTCTCTAAAAAACAAACAAACAAAAAAGAATAAGCAAAACAAATATATGGGGATAGAAATCAGAAGAGTGATTACCTATTGGGGGTGGTAATTGATTTGAAGGGGACATAAGGGAATTTTCTAGAAGGAATCAAAATATTCTACATCACAACTAGGGAATTTGTCATAGGGTGTACGCACTTGTTATTCTTGGTAGAATGGCACACTTTTCTGTGTGTTTCAGCATTTTTAACTTTACAAACTTCAAAGGATCCTCACTGCATTGAGAATAAAATTCAAACTTTTAGAGGCCTTTAAAATACCAGCCCCCTTTCTACTTTACCTTATTCCACACCGTCCTTCCCTCCCCTTTCTCTAGGCATATGAGCTTCTCTTAGGGTTTCAAGCCTGCCCTAGTAATCCAGGCCTTTGTACATACTGTCCCTTTTGCCTGGACACTCTCCTTTGCCCCTTCACTTGACCGAGTCATTCTCATGCTTCAGGTTTCCGATAAATGCCACCTCCTCCAAGAAGCCTTCCTTGACTATACCTAAAAGTGGTCCTCCCTTCTTGGTCATTTGCTTCTGTCCCTAGTTGATTGTACTCACCATATTTATTAACAATTTCTTGTATGTTGTGATCTAGTTACTTCTTTTTGCCACCACAGAATGTAAGTTCCCAGCTCTGTCAATAGTAATTCAGAATTTTGTTTTTCATTATTGGAATGAAATGGGGATGTAGGGTTAAAGCTTGTTTTTATTTTATTTTTTTAATAGATTTTGTTTATTTGAGAGAAAGAACACAAGCGGGGGTAGGAAGGGCAGAGGGAGAGGGAGAAGCAGATTCCCCACTGAGCAGGGAGCCTGACACAGGGCTCAATCCCAGGACCCTGGGATCATGACCTAAGCTAAAGGCAGATGCTTCACGGACTGAGCCACACAGGCACCCCTAAAGTTTGTTTTATTTTAAAGGCAAAATACATCACTTTTTTCTCCAAACCTGTCTCAAGTACTTTTTCATCCCGCCAGTCCTGACTTTCCAAATTAAATTAAAAGTTCCTAAGGGTATGATTCAGATTTATTTATTTCCAAGTGGGTCTCCCTAGCCACTCACTTGTTTTGATATAGCCTGCTGCAAAAGCCCTACCTGCCCCCTGTTCCCGTTCACCTGCTAATATGTCAAAATATCTGAATCCTCAACCTTAGATATCTTTGTTGGGTCAAGATAAAAATATTTCTGGAAGACCCTGTGGAAATATAAATATATTCTTTGGGGTGGGTAAATGTTGTCATGTAGGTATCATTATTAATAGCACTCTTTTACTCTTAAAAATGTGCTAGTTGGGACATAAAATTCTATTGTCATCCTACCTAGTAGGAAACCTCCATGACGCAGTGACAAGGAGGAGAGGGAAGTTGTGGTGGGGGCTGCAGGACAGGTAGCTGGCAGGTGAGACAGGTACATGAAGCCGATAGGAGGGGCCAAAAATCCAGGAAGGTGTGGGAATGGTAAACGGTGGGCAATGAACGAGATCTCATAAAGGGAACAGGAGATGTCAAGACAAACTTTTCTCCTTAACAACTTCGGCAGGTGCTAGTTCAGCCTGAAACACACAAAACACATTGACCTTTCCTGGAGGTGAAGGGGATTAGCACCAGTCTTGTCTACAGGAAAATTAATGCATATTCTATATTCATCCCACAATCCTTGTTTATTCTAGAAAAAGAGTTAGGAGCTTCTCTTTCAACACTTTAATCCTTTGGCCTAATCATTTTCCAGCAGTGGTCGAAGCCAAGTACAGATGAAGCACTGAGGGAAGGCTGACGGGTGGTCCTCTGTGAGTCAGGCAAGCGGTTAGCTTGAGCGCAGAATGCTGGCTAGACAGCACCAGTTTCTTGATCCCTCTGGGTTATGTTCCTGCAATTTCCAAGAATGCTTATCTAAGGTTCCCTGGCCTGACAATTCACTGTTTGCACCTCTTAAGCAGGGCTGGTCTATGGAGGAAAAACTCCTTTTCAAATTTATCTCTCCCCTGAGCCTAGAAAAGAATCTCCTGTTCACTGGGACCTCCTGCCACAGCTGCTGGCAGAAGATTATAACCCAGGGCCCATCACTCAGTAAAATGTTTCCAGGTGTTTTCCACTGAAAGTCTGCCATGGATAGAGAAGCTGAATTTGCCTTTCTGCTCCTTCACCACAAGCTAAAAAAGCCAAGGCACCCACCAGTGGGTTGCTTCACACTCATGCTCACCATATACCATGCAAAGGGGAGAAGAAGTATTGTGGTCTTCATGAACCGTAGAAACCTATACCCAAAATACGGTCACTTGGCAGCTTTTTGAATCCCCTCATTTCTTCTGCCCCAGCTGGCCTCTTTCTCAGAACTGTTTTCCAAGTGGCAGCTTGTGTTTATTCTACTGGGCTTTTGGAGAACTTAGGGAAAGAAAAAATCAACAAAGTGTAGTTATGCGCATGGAAAACCATATGCTTCATAAAACTGCATATGTGCTGTGTTTAAGATATACAGGAAGATACGCAAAAATAAACACCTGCCAACTTCCCAATCTACCTAGATTAGAAAATTCAAAAAGCCTATGTTCATATGCAAAAAATACAGCCTGACTTATATTTCACAGATTGTTAAAGCTGAAAGCTGAAAGAGCTCATTCAAGGGTTGCAAATCAGATCCCTATGAGGAGCAAATGGGTTGTATAAATGTACAGAGGGCCAGGTAAGGCCAGTGGGGAACTGAGGTGGGGTGAGGACCGCCCAAACTAGTTCCTTTGGCAAGTGTTGCTACTCAAGAACATAGAAACATGAACGCTAGAAATCCATTTTCTAATGTGAATTCTCCTGACTTCTTCAATATTGTTGGGTCATTCAGACTTATTTAAAAATATCGTGTAGAACAAACCACACTACAAATAAGATTTGACCCCTGGATGTCCAGTTGGAGAACTCTTCTAGAAAGATTCCATGATTTAGTAATGGATGAGTGGTTTGATGTAAAGAAGAGCTTTCACAGTCACATCAATTGTGATGACTGGATAGGTCACCAGGGCTCAGCTTTCATAACTCTTGTCTTGGTTTTCTTTCTTCTAATTCTGATATTGTGTGACCTGCTTTAATAGGGCATGATGTCTCCTGAGTTTTCAGATGGCCAATTTAGTTGTGCATTTTTCCTGTTTTTTTTTTTTTCTATTTGCCCCCCAAGATCCATTCTGTATCATCCTTTACCTTGCTCTTTGTCTCAAGAGGCTGATCTGTATTGCCTAGGTCAATGGGTTCCCTTGTCCTTTGGCTTTTGATGGAGTTTAGCCAGTGAGAGGCCCCAGTATAAGCTCAGGGAGAAAAAAAAAAGCTCAGAGAGAAGGTGGGAGGAAATTAATGTGTTTCCCTCCACTAAAGGCTCCTGTCAGCTCCATGGAGCTTACTTATTTCACTGGGTTTTAGGAACCACACCTTCTTCCTGCCTGTTCAGACTTAGAGGTGGCTTCTAATTATTGTTGGGTTCAGAGTACTTCATCTTTTCTTGTTGGGCTCCCCAAGCCATGTCCATAAGCTTGTGAATAGTTCCTTTATTAATATCTCTTCAATTACCAGTGGAGGTAGGGTGAGCAACTAGCCTGGTTCACCTGAGACTCTATTTTAGCACTCAAAATCTTGTGTCCTGGGAAATCCCTCAGTCCTGGGTAAAGCGAGATAGTTGGTCAACCTATATGGGAGCTCTGTTTGTATAATTTCTTAAAATCTGCTGCTTCTGGGCAGCCCTGGTGGCCCAGCAGTTTAGCGCCGCTTTCGGCCGGGGGTGTGGTCCTGGAGACCCAGGATCAAGTCCCGCGTCGGGCTCCCTGCATGGAGCCTGCTTCTCCCTCTGCCTGTGTCTCTGCCTCTCTCTCTGTGTCTGTCATGAATAAATAAGTAAAATCCTTTTTTAAAAATCTGCTGCTTCTTTTATCATTCTATTCCTTCTCTCATCTTTAATAGTTTCAAATATTTCTTATTTAATTTCTTCATAAGAGCATTCAAATATTCTTATAGTCTCCTACAGATATTTCTATTATTTCTTATTCTTAGGGTGCTCTTTCTCTTTTTTTCTGCACCTGCTGAGTCTCACTCATGGTGGTTCATTTCCCTGTGTGCATCCTTTGTGGCTATTTGTGTTCCAATAGTTTCACAATTGCTTCTATTTTATCCTAAGGGCTCAACTGACCCAAGCAGCTTGTGCTGTCTTAGGAGTAGTACACATTTAGATACCACACCTATATGTGGCACAGATTTGGGATTTTGGTTTCTTTGGATATAACTTATTTTCCTCTATAAACTAGGGCTTTAGACAGGTGGCAAGCATTCTTCCCGCTTTATTAGACTCAAATGTGGAGATTTTATACTTGCCACCCTATGGACAGTGTAACTTGTCAATGCTCAGAGCTTTATGTTGAAGCTCAGGTCTGGTTTCCCTGCCCAGCAAGGGCCTGAGGCCACATCTCCTGGAGATCTAGCAAGTGTCAAGTCCCCAACCTTTCACTGTTAGGGCCAATATCTGGGTCAGAAATTTTGCTGAAATGCCAGCCCTCCACTACAATCCTGGCTTTGATTTTCCTCTTCAATCCTTGCACCGGAGGATTTTTTTTCTTGTCTGTCATGCCAGAATTTTATAAAATTCTATTTCTATTTTTTTAATTCAGCCCTTCTATGAATCTGTTCTGCCATACTGTCAGAACCTGAGATTACTTTGAGACACTGAAGTTCATACCCAGTATAAACTGGAAGTTGGTTTAATGTAGTTCTTCTTCTGCCCTTGCATAGTCAGTGAGAGAATTTGGCTCACAAATTGAGGCCAAAATGCAGCAAGTCTGAGGGGCCGGACTTGGATGCCTAACCAAGTGTGAGTCACTTCTGATGCTAATCTAGTTTCATTTAAGGTGATTGGCATCATGAGGCAAGGTGGAAATGAAATATTCATTGCCCATTCAATATTACCTAATTTGTATGTCCAAGTGTTGACAAAAGAGAAGCCTTTGCCGTCTACTTTATGAGTAATTGTAAATTAATATGCAACCCTGCACCCATTCTACTGAGAAGAGAATAGCTTACATTTGCCAACTGTTCGACAACATGGCCTGGTTTCAACTGCAGATGTCACCCATCCTGTTGGAAATTTAGAGGGATGGAGAGACTTCCTCAGAGAAGAAACTTTGAATAACATTACAGAATGTGGAACCTAAGAATCTTAAATAACCAAGGTTAAAAGAAACATTGAAGATCATCTTCTTATTTAACAGGTAAGGAAGAGGAGGCCCAACCGGGATTTCAGGTTTAGACATTTCTTCCAACTCTTCCAAGCACTTTTACAGCACAGCCAAATAGTCATTTTCTCCTGTAGTTATATGCTTGTTATATGGCTTGCTAGCATTTTTTTTTTTCACTAAAAAGTTGTATTGAACAGATCTTTGAATGTTCCATACCTACGCGGATCTTGCAGGCAGGACTAGAGAACTACATCCGTTAGAATGACTTACAGCCCAAAGATGGCAGTTTGTTCTTCATTTGCTTAATTAATACATTGGGCCCTGACGTTACCTTGGGCTTGATCAGAGGGGAAATGCTTTGGGACTTTGGCACTTTGCAAATGTCAGTTGGAAGTTCCAGACATTTCTCCTAACATGTAGGTTGTCGGTACAAGAACCAGGCCCCCACACCACAAAGCAGGTATCTCTACCCCTCCCCAGCTAGCCTCGTTACGGGGCTTCAGCTCAAGTCAAGAGCTACGAGTGGGAGGCCCTCCTTCTGAATCTAATTTCCTCATTCAGTAAGAGAGGCAAGAGCCAATGGGAGAGGGTCCCAGAGGAATAAAGCAATGTAGGTGTGAAGCATAAGGGAAAAGCATCACAGTAACCAGAAAAGGGGAAGTGTTGTTTCTGTCCTTTGCATTTATTTTCCTATTTAGTCATTGCCAAAATGCTGTGTTAAGTACCACTCTTAATCCTGTTTTACAGATGAGAAAACTGAGGCACAAAGCAGTCAAGTAGGAGATCACACGGCTGGTGAGTGGCAGAAACAGAATTTGACTGAGGCACTCTGACTCGAGAACCTCTGATTTTACCCACCATGCATGTAATGTCCTGTACTCTGAGGAGCACCATACTTCACACATTATGTTTATCTGTCCTTGTGAGATTTCGCAGGCATGCTCCTTTCTCTTATAGTTTTAGATTTTAATAATAACAATATTTGGATTGTTCTTCTCTACAAACACCGGCTTAAGTGCTTTATGTGCACACATTACCTCATTTATCCTCACAATTCTGTAAATTATTATCATTTCTATTTTACTGACAAGAAAACTGAGTTTAAAAGGAGGTGGTGGAGGCCACCTTCAAATCCAGATCTTCTAATTTCAAAGTCTGGCCTCTCATTACCATGATAGTGGATCTTAAACTTCAGTGTGTACCCTGGGGATCTTGTAAGAAAGCAGAGCCCAGGCCTCTACTCCCAGAATCTGAATCAGTTGATCCAGGGAAATTCCAGGAATCTGCCTTCTTAAACTTTCCAGAATTGAAGACAATGCTTTGCCAACCCCTGCCTCACCATATTGTCTCTATGACTGTAACAGATCAGACATAAACTGGTCAGTTGGATTTCAGTTCTAACAACATAATATTGCTAAAGCCTGCTCCCTGCAGCTGGTTGTACAGAGGCTGCTGCTCCTGTACAGGCTCATTACATTGCAGATGTTTTTTTCTCCCCTCTCTGCACATAGCCCTGAGTACCAAGGTATCTGTTATTTGGGAAATTTTTCATTTCAAATGACAAAAATACAATTAAAACAAACTTTAGCAAAAGGAGAGAATTCACTAGCCCATTGAACTGAAGACTCCAGGGGTAAACCTACCTTCAGATATGGCTTAATCCAGGTTGTCAACTAGTCATCTGGGTGTCACCTGGAATTCATCTCTGTCCACTTTTGAGTGGCTCTATGTTGGCTACATTGTCAGGTGCAGGCTCCTCTCAAGAGCCAATAGCCATCTGAAACTTCAAGCTTATATTCATGTAGTTTAGTGACTCCTAGGGAAAGGGGAAGCCTCAATCTCAATTATTTTGACAAAAATTCTGAGGCTGAAACTCATTAAGCTGTGTTGAGTTAAATTCTCATTCTTGAAACAAACACTGTGGCCAGCGGGTGGCTAAACCTGGCTAGGGAGTGGGAGGTGCAGGGTCAGGCCTCCCATAACCACATGACATGAGACGGAAGGAGAGGTGGTTCTCTTAAAAAAGAATAGTAATAATGAACAGCATAAAAGGAATAGATAAGAGGCAGGTGAACGTTACATAAACCCAGCATTAGAGCAAGATGTCTGATTCCTGGAGCAGAGATGACCAAGCCACAACTGATTCTTCTCTAGGGAAATTGACCCCTCAGGCTTTTCCCATTCTCATAACTGAGTTAAGCTGGTTCGGGGACCCTAACATTTTAGGTACTATCAAAACAAAACAAGACAAACTTGGCCCTTTACAAATGGAATAGAGCACACACTAGAATTCCAGATCTTATCGATCTTCCAGTCCAGTCAGTTAATTTTGACATTTTAAAAAACCAGCAGTATTAACAATTTTGAGTTAGAAAAATCAGTAAACCATTCACTGAGCACGCAAGGAAGGAGCAAGTTTGTTGACGCCTGTGGAAACAGCACTAGAAGATTTGAAGTCTTGAGTTCTAGTTCCAGATGAAGGAGGCAGGTTACTTATGTAATGTGGTTCCTTCCCACCTTCCACCATCTGTGATTTGTGAGAATTTTCTCAGCGACATCATATTGGGGTCAGGACTACAACCCAAGTTCCCCCAGCCTAGGACTCTTTCTTGCAACTTTGTGGTGGGAATTCGTGTCCTCTCCCTTTCTTGGTCCTACTTTCTTTGTTCTTTCCTCCTGTTATATTATCCACCGCTCATTCAGCTCGCATTTATGGACTGCCCAGGAAGCATGTAAGGATGACAGGAAAGGAGTGACAAGTGAGACATGGTTGGGCCCTCGAATTTACAACTTGGACATCCTCAGGTTTCTCAGAAAGTGCTTCTTTCCTGCCAATTCATCTCCACCTGCCATACTTTCCCCTCTGTCTCAATAGTTCAGAGTCTTCCTCAGTTGTTCACATGCCTTAAAACACCCTCCTTCTCAGACTTACACCCTTTCTTGCTTTCCTGCCCTATGGGCACAGGATAACCTTTCTCTGAGCTCATTCTGCACACCTAACACCATCCGTTAAATTTAACAGCAAGTGCATAGCAATAGGATGATGAGCTTCACTGGCAATTCAAACCAGGTTATTGGGCACCATCTGCCTTCCTTCAAATTAATGAGAAGAAGGAATGGATCCTTTGGGCTTTCTTTATTTTTAGATTATTGCAAAGGAACCCAGAGGGCTGCCTCTTGATCATGTTAATCCCCAGTCTAAATGAGGCCAAAATATTAGGGGGAAGAATAAATGACCATAAACAGGTATCTATTCACATACAATAGTTATAGGAAAAGCAGAATAAAGTGTTTCTGTCTCCCTGTCTTCATCCTATCATCCCCACCCATCCCTGTACCCACTGGGAGAAAAGCAAATAGACTTAGAACCCCAAAGAGGTAGCAGACTGAGACTTTGCTGGAGTGACAGGAGTACGGCAAGCACATCCTG
Organism: Canis lupus familiaris; assembly: GCF_011100685.1. Lineage (NCBI taxonomy): Eukaryota > Metazoa > Chordata > Mammalia > Carnivora > Canidae > Canis > Canis lupus. The sequence continues at coordinate 51,896,054 of NC_049225.1, forward strand.
TCTCTCCCATACCCCCTATCAAATTCAGGCCAAGTCAGTGGTTATAATTCGCCTTCATTGTCAGGTCTTGAGGCAGTCAGAACTCCAGAGAAGAATATTCTTCTCCCTGGAAAATACCAGAGAAGTCAAATATGGACTTGACTGAGCTTAAATGGATGATTCCATAGGAGCTGTGGAGGAGACTGGGCTCCCATGGTTTGCAAATGTAAGGGAGTCCATGACTCCTCTGGGACACTTAAAAAAGGCAGATCCAGGCCACATTTGCAGACATGTGCCTCAATGTATCTGGGTAGAAGGAGAGAATTTTCTTTTCAGAAAGCACTGGATAATTCTGAGGCAGGAAATTATTCTGGGGGCCGACCCTGAGAAATTCTCTCCACATCAAGCCCTTCTGCCAGGTTGACTTTCTAAAACTCTCCCCCTAGCCGGCATTGGCTCTAGAAGGCTCCAGTGAAAAAGCAAACAGATCCCCCAAGAGATGAACCAATAACTCATTAACAACTGCTATCCCATCAGAACAGATTTGTGAGCAGACAGATGGGCTGCACTTAGAGGGACAAGCACAGGCCCATCAGGATTGATAAGCTAGAAAGGCCTGAACAGGCCTCCTGGGAGCAAGGACACAGGACAAGACTGGCAAGACTGGGGTGTGAGAAGGGAGTTGAAGCCCTGGGTCCTAAGGGGTTTGGAGATAAAGTATATTAGCAGCATTCACATTAATACATCAATTATCTTATTGGCCTAATATGTTTGTACATTATAAAGTATCAAAAAAACAACTTTACAATTTACTGGCAAATTATTTCGTTTATTTATAGGGCAATTATTTCCTTCGGGAGCATTTTGTGCAATCTGTTTAACGCGTTCTATTTCCTAAGCTCCCATTGGTGTCCTGTCAGTACCTCATAATTATAAAATTATTTCATTGTTAAATAAGCTTGGGAAATGCTGACGCCCACACCCTCTATTTGTTCTTCAAGTCATCTTCTTTGCAGACTCCCCAGTGGTGGGGAACTGTGCTCCACTGGCAGCGGCTGTTTGGTGTGCTGCTGGGAAACTCTCCCAGGAAGAGCACTCTTCCTTAGGTCCAATCCAATGGTTCTGAAGGTTCAGCAAACGTCAGAATCTGTGGCGGGTTTGCAAAACACAGCTTGCGGGCCCCACCCCCAGAGTTTCTGGCTCAGTGGCTGTGGGGTGGGGCCTGAGAAATGTGTACCTAAGACAGGTTCCCAGCTGTGGGTGCTGCTGGTCTGGTCCGGCATTTGAGAACCACTGGTCTCACCCCAGCCATCTCCCTGGAATTTCTTCTCCCTCTTCCTTAACTCTGATGCCCAGAATGCCTTAGCGAGTCAAATTCCTTTTTCACAGCGAAAAATGTCAAATACGGAGCTTCAAAGAGGCAGCTTCCCACTGCAAATATAAGGGCCAGGGTAAGCACTGGATTTGCAACGTTTTCCTTGCTTTATTCCCAGGGGTGCAAATGGTACTGGCAACGACGTGTGCATGCAAGAAAGATCCGTTGATTGACTGGCTGGCACATAGTAATCACTATATAATTGTAGCTCATTATTCTTCTTACTTCTGAGGAATAACAATCTCACAAGGCATATATTCCTTCTAGAAGGCTCCAAGACAAGCTATAAATGCACTCTGACCCTGTCTGCTGTATTTCCAGACCTCAGTAGGGCCTGGAATCAGGGCCTGGAATCTCCTTGCCCAGGGTAAGAAGTTTCTAGAATTTTTCCATACACGGGCCTGGCAGGACTCATATTACTCTACATTTCCTTCAAGAATGGGCTCAAAAAAGGAATGGAAGTGATGGGTATTTTCACCAAAGAATTCTTTACTGAGTGGAGGAAAAGTATGGAACTCAGCAATTGGATGGGAGATGAAAGAATAAAACCAGCATTCCACAGGGGAGGTGCTCCAGACATCCTAGGAGTAGTTTATGTCAACACTCCATAGCTGGAAAAGAGCAAAACCAGAGGTTGTGCAAAGAGCCTGGGGTGTAAGCGGCAGCTTCTTATTCCTGTCCTTCCCAAGGAAATGAGCCTCTATCTGATTTCATTTGTTGTTACTAGTATCTCCATCTCAGGTACAGTGTCCCTCAATGAGGAAGTTTGGTTTGTACCTTGTAGCTGGACTTGCTACTTCCCCAACCTACTTCACTGCTTCTGCTTTACTTTGAGGCAGAAGAAAGAAAAAACCTTTGAAATGACTAACTCTAAAGGCAATTGTTTTTTGTCCTAAAGCATAAGTGGGGTATTAGAGAATTGAATGGAAAACTTCTTTTTCAGAGCTCTTTCCAGGCTCAGGAATAAGTTATCTCAAAGCCATCACAGGCGAGTGCTTCAGCAAAGAGAAAAGACAGAAGAAACTATTGCTATAATTACGACTAATTACAATCTCATGATTCCATTTAATCTTCACAGAAGAAGTTCACCAACTGGAGAATGCCATTGATCCTCTGCACCCGAGCCAATTAGATATTTTGGTCCAATCCAGAATGGTTATCCAGCCTTTGCCAGGATGAAATTGTGTTTAGAATTTTATTTTTATAGTCTCTGAGGCATCCCAGATTTTAACAGGACATTGGATACCATCCATTTGTGGCACATCTGTTCCAACAAGATCTGCATATTTCAAAAATCATTAAGAAGTTAATACTGAAACCTATTTTAACTCTCTCTCTCTGAGGACAAGTTGTTTTTTAATGTTCAAGTGTTTAGATTTCCCTTAGAAAAAATGAAAATGACTCCTTTACCTTGGGATTTTGATCCAGATAGTGTAGGAGGAAAGATATTATAAGTGACATCTCAATTTGGGGCACCTCATTAGTCAGGGGGACTTAGTTTTTGATGATGCTCTTCTAATTGACTAGCTGCAGACTGCCATTCTCTGGGGTATTAGAGAACTCTTAAGATTTTTGCTTCTGGCCCTACAGAGGTTTGCAGACTCCTGCCTTTCACTGCCTGAGGGTCAGAAATCACCGGAGGAGGTGAGGCCCCAACCATTTACCTACCCTGTAATCTGAAGCAAGTTATTTATACACTCTGCCCCTCTGCTTTCTGGGATGTAGGAAGAATAAATGCTACCTGCCTGAAAGTTTTCTGTGAGAATGGAAGATTCAGTCCTAGGGAAGGGTGCAGTAGTGAGTGCCCAAAGAACATGTTTATTGGCTTATTCAACCAAAAGTGATGCACAATATACAGATGCTGCTTTCCTGTTTGTTATAGTCTGGTGGAGAAAACAGATAGGAGTCAAATCATCACTCACTTTAATTAGAGATGGAAGTAAATACAATAAAGGAGAACTTCCAGCAGAGGAACTGCTAATTAGGTGGGGTTGGGGGTGGACAAGGAATCAGGGTGGGGATGAAGGAAGATGGAGGAAGTAACTTTTAGAACTGAGAGATGCAGGTGGGGGAGACTCACCGCAGGCCCAGGGAGACAGCATCTGGAAAGGAGGCCCTTGGAGAGAACAAGGGGGTAGCTGCAGACATAGGGCTTGCTTAACCACTGGCAATTTCACATAAATTACTAGCAAGCTTTAGCCAGGGAAGCCTTTGATTTAAATGACAAAATTTTACAAGAATGTCTCAAGAACAAATCTTCACTGTTGTTGAAGTAAAATTTATTGACAGGCATACTTTTTGACTCATTTCACTAATTTCTCTGAAAAGATACCTAATTTATGTGAAAGGGAAAAAAGGAAAAAATATATGGTTAGTATATAGCTACCTAGTTCTGTACGTAGATAGAAAATGCACAATGCATTATATGACTTCTAATAATGCATAAGGAGAAATGAGCTTGAAGAATAATCTGGGATAGAGGCTCCACCATGCTCATTACTAGTGTGCTATCTTAAGTAAGTTGTTTAACTTAGGGTTTTCTCTGTGCCAGGCACTGTGCTAAGTGCTTACATGACGTGTATTATTGAATTTTCACAACCAGTCAGTGAAATTTCAATGTCCTCCTCCTCGCCATTAGCTCATATCCACTGCTCATCTCCTGCTTTATAGGAGAGACAGAAGTTCAGAAAAATTAAGTAGCACACTCAGTTTTATATAGGTAATAAATAACAAGACTGGCATTTTAATCCTAGCAACCAGTTCCCAAAACGGCACTCTTAAAACCACAGCATCATTTGCTCTGTCCAGCCTGGAAGATAGTCATGAACACGGGAACAGTTGCGAAGGACCCCACACCAACGAGACCACCAGAATGAACATTTCTGCTTTCCTGCCATGAAATCAGACCCTGTCAGGTTGACCTAACTTTATCGCAACCATCCAAGCTGGGATTTCAGAAGAGTTTTTTAGCAGGTGCTTCACATAGGCCCAGGGGCTCATGGGTTTGCAAAGTATTCTATGCGTACGCATGTATGGATTTTTCTTGAGGTCAGTTACCCAAAACGTTTACAAACTTCTGGTACGAGGAAGCTTCTCTCCAAATTCTGATTCCATGAAGTGGACTCAGGACCACAGAGGAGTGGAAGTTCAGGAGAGATTTTTACTTCACTCTGGTCCCAAGCAGCAGGTCATTGCTTCAGGTGGTCCCATAATGTGCAAGTTTAGGGCTCTAGCCATAGCTATACTTCTTTTAAAATGAATGCTGGTTTAGTCCCATTAAAAAAAAAAAAAACCCTTCCTCACTCCTCTGCATAAATTTATATATTAATCTTGCAGAAAAAAAGAGCCTAAAAGACACTGACCTCTGAACTATCCATATCCTCCAAATTCTGTGAGGTCCCTGACGACATATATTAAGATTATATTAGCAGCATTGTGATCAGTATGTACATTCCCCCCACACTGGCTTTTCACCAGTGTGAGTGGTATGTCACATGAACGTTTTCCTGCATTAGTGCGGTCCCTACGCTTGTGATTTTAATAACCTGATAGTATTCCATTCGGTTAACATTTCTCGAATACATTAAGTTTCTTTTACAAAAAGTAACCCTTGAATTCAAGTCCTCAACTCATAGATTTTTCATCTCAAGATTCAAAAAAATCTGATACAGAAAATGCTAACAATGTATAACGTAACGATTTCAAAGCACGGACTTTGGAACCCAACGGAGCCGTATTTGAATCCCATTCCTGTCTCTTACGAGCTGTGTGACATTGGGCAAGTCACTTAAGTTCTCTGAGCCCCAGTTACCTCACTGTAAAAGAGGAATAGCAGTGTCTCCCTCTTCAAACTGTTGCCAGATTAGCAATATAAAATGCTTACAGTGCTTTGCAGTGCGCCAGGTACTACTAAAAGCTAGGTAAATGATAGCTATTAGCATAACAGAAATTAGAGAACAGGACCCACCTAGAGCCATTTCTTTAAGAGGAATGAAAATGTTGTCTTTTCCAAGGTCATATGGAAATATGGTCGAAGGAAATATGGGGAAATAAGAGTTCAACTGGCCACATGTTGGTGTCGTTTTACTTGCCAATTCCAAGTTTGGGTCTGAAACGAACATTTTCAGTCCTAAAATAAGGATGGCAAACTTGGGGCTGGTGCACATGAATAAACATAGCCAGAGAATAAATACACCCCACGTGTCCCTGGCACAGTGCATCTGTTCAGCCTCACCGTTCACCACCTCCCTGCAAAGCAAACTCTTCCAAGCCAAGTCAGCCCTCCACCGTCAAGGAGAATTTTTCTAACACCTCCCCCGACCAAATGCTTGAACATACAAGCGAGACAGAACCACAGCAATTCTCTCTTGTCCAACTCATTCACGTTATAGACCAGAAAATGGGAGGCTCGGGCAAACGAAGTGAAATGCCTAGGTTGCATAACTCCTAGAACTCTTTCATGATATTTTATTTAACTGTGGACCTCCGAGACTTAAGATCTACTTAATTTTTAATTATTGATTTCTTTTTTTCCTCAAAATGTAAAAGGAAACTTTATATTACTATTAATGGAAAATCCAGTATTACTTAAATAAAAGATAGTCATAAAAATAAGTAGCAGAACAATGACATTGAATTCTGGCTAAGATATACAATGGGCTGTCAAATGATTGCAGCCAGAGGTGAAGGCTCTCCTCCACGGTAAAGATCAGCAAGTGTTCAAGTGTGGCTGGATGAGAACCACCAAACTAAGATTCCATCAAATGAAAATGCCATCAAATTTTTCTCTTTGAGTATAGAAAAAGAATTAAAAGGGAATAACCATAAGGGGTATGAGGGGTGTGAATTTGGGAACAACTAGTCTGCTCCATCCTGCTTGATTTTACTTTTTGATGTCCCTATCTGTTACAGGTCACTTAACTTGGAATGTTCCCTAGAGGCTTGTATTATTTTGAGGTTGATTCTAAGCTCCAACAAAGCTGTCTACTTCTTTGCTTCCCTTTTCAATCTCAAAGCTTTAGTCGAACCCTCAACATACCTGTGCAGTTAAATTGTTCACAGCCCACTTTGTGGCTCATTTTAGCTGCCTTTAGTTAGCTTTGTATATAGTCATTACCTTATTCAACCTCCAGCAAAACGTTTTTAAGTAGACACTGCTACAAACCCCATTTTACAAATGGAGAAACTAAGCCACAAAGAAGTTACTGAACTCATCTACATCCTTAGCTTGTAACTTATTAGAGTTACTTGATTCGATATTCTATGCTCTTAATCACTGTGATGTACTACCCTCCAGTCTAACTTCTGTTATTTCATTTGCTTCAAAAATATTCACTGAGTATTTCTTATGGTCCCATCAATGGATGCAGCATAGCAGGGGCAAGCAAAGAGGGATATCACTCAGTCCTCATCCTTCAGTTTTATACGTCATTAATACATTCAGCAAATAGTTATTGGGCTACTACCAAGTTGTAACTTGCAGACTCAAGGCACATACATATAAAAAGGTGTACAAATAAATAATATAATCAAATGCAACACATACAGAGTAATTGGTAAGAGTTACGAGCAGGTCAGGAAGGAGATGTAGCATTGTGGTCTGGGATTATTGGAGAGACTTTATGGAAGACATGGCCCTTGAAAGGAAAGAGGGCATTCCAAACAAAAGTCCAGAGAGCACAAAAGGGTAGAGGTGGATGGCAGCAAGTAGAGGGCCACAGGAGGCTCTTTTTCTTAATACTGGGTAAATTAACAACAGAATGAACAGACACACAAACCAGTCACAGGCCAGCAGGGCCTTACACTTTGCTATAATTTTCAGGAATCAATTGTAATAAACCCCGTGAGAAGAAAGTTCTTCCAGTCAAGAGTTGCATTGGGTCAAAGGGGAGCTTTCCCCAAGGATGCTTTAGATTTCAATTGTGCGCCTGAGAAAGCTCTGCCACCAGCATGGCCTAGAATATCAACTCAGGGGCAGGAAGCTTTCAGGCAGCCTCAATGCAGCAGAAGGAGAAAAAAATCGACTTATTAGGATTGTTCGCATGAGAAGCCTTGAGGTACACTAGCAAGGCAAGAGCTTAGGAAATAAGACCCGCTCCTTACAGTTAAATGCCAAGTGCTGTCAATGACTTAGGGCTGGCTCATTATGGACCTATTTCAGCTAATCCTCCCCAGGCAACAATCCTCCTCTTTTCCAGAACTATGGAAGCCTGAGGAAGGCCATTCCTTTTCCAGTCAGGTGTGAGGGCAAAGAGCCATCCATCTTTAATAAATCTCCAGGCTCACAGGATTCTTGTCATGGTAGCTAGGTCTCTGAAATGTTCGACATCCATTCTCTCCCCTCCTGATTAAACAATTGCAACCTCCAACTTCTACCCAACCTCCTAACTTCTCTAGCAGATGGTAAGTTTCCAGAATACTCAGCTATATATTCACTTACCTGTGCATTAATTCAATCAACAACTGAGTGTCTCATGCACCTTTAGTTAACAGCTAAATGCTTGATTGCACTCAGTTCTTTTTGGGGTCTGACCCTTACCTGCATCTCTAGCTTCATGTCCCACTGTCCTGGTGCCCGACACTCTCAGTTCCAGCTTACATTGACTCCGCTCCCTCGCCTGAGAGCTGGGCCTCCATCTCACCATAACTAACTCTTACACATTAGCTCTTCTGCGTGGACATGGAAGAAATATTCCTTTCCACCTCCCCACTTCATCTGGTTAGCTGCTGCTGCTGCTTCTCTTTTAATCCAAAATGTATTTATTAGGATAGTTTCTCACTCATCTTGATTCAGGATGCTTTTAGCACTGCTTCTGTCTGAAGGAGCATCCTTCTGTAAGCCTTGCTTTTCTTCCTGTAAGCTGGCAAAGAATAGTGGAGCAGCCAACACACAAAACCACTGCTTGTGGTGGCTAAAGACGGTGGTTTTGGTAGCATCCTGGGCATGTCCCATCCATGAAGTAGGAGCTGGGGCTCTGCAGTAGGTACTTCTTCTTGTGCTTCCTCTTCTCCTCTTCTAGGGATAGGTGGGGAAGGTCCTTTGAGAGGGACATATTCTCGTGGGGAGGTTGTCATAGCCAGAAGCTCATCTGGTTAGCCCATCTGGTTAGATTCAGATCAGCTCAGGTCTTAGCTTCTTTCCCATGCTTGACTCCCAGGGTAGGCTAGCTTCTTAGGTCTTAGGCAACTGAGCGTCTGTGCCATCACTAGTCTGTAAGTTCCAGGAGATAGGATCTTGTCTGCTTCTCTCTCCAGCCTTTAGGGCGGTATCTGGCCCATAGTAAGCATTCAACATATTTTTTTAAGGTTTTATTTATTTATTCGTGAGAGACACAGAGATAGAGGCGGAAACATAGGCAGAGGGAGAAGCAGGCTCCATCCATGCAGGAAGCCTGATGCAGAACTTGATCCCAGGACCCAGAGATCATAACCTGAGCCAAAGGCAGATGCTCAACCAGTAAGTCACCCAGGTGTCCCCATATTTTGTTGTTTAAAGGAAGGAGGGAAGGAAGGAACAAATGTAGTCCTTTCCCCCAGGATTCTATTAGATCCTTGAAGGCAATGATGGCATCTCCTGGTCCTAGTGCCCGGCACAATGCCTGGTATATGAGCGCTTAGTAAATGTGTATTGAAATGAATAGATAAGACTTCCCTGTGTAAGCCACCACTTTAAAGTACCATGAAGGACCAAAAATAAACAAATAAACAAGCATTAAAAAGACAGACATGTAAATACATGGTCCCAAACCTCAAGGGGCTTTCCACAAAAGAGAAGAAAGGGGGGAAGGCCACGAATAACCATAATAGTTCATGAAAATAAATAGATGTTTCAGGAGGAGTACAGACAAAGGGGCTTAGGAAGTTCAGAGTCAGGGAAGATCACATCTGAGGAAGGGATAAAAGAAAGGAGCAGGACACAGCAGAGGGAAATGAATGGGAAGAAGTTTTAGGGAAGAAGTAGACCTGAGCCCCGCAACTGTTCTAATCTTTATCTGGAGCCACGTGTCCAGTGCTGTTGTGCAAGGCTATTCCTGGTTAAACTTGGGTGAAGGGGGCACCCATCTATCAAGGCCTTTCTCAATTTTACAAAGGCTCAAAACAGGGCAAACAATTTAAAAGTCTACAGGGGCCAGAAAGCTGAGATAACCACAAGATATAGGCTGGCTGTAAGACTGTGTCCAATTGCAAAGAGTTATCACTTGAATGACCAGCAATGGTAGCTGCTTCTCAACTACTGCCAGTTGTTGTCATATGTGAACATGGGCCCTGTGTAGTGATGTCTTCCCATTTTTTTCCCCAAGAAAAAAGCAGAAGTCCAGACTCTTAAGTGAAATCTTCCATTTTTCAAATGTTGGCAACCAACTCAAGTTTTTGGTTCAAAAAATATCCTTTGGTCAAACAAACACATCCATGGATGGCATCCAGATCACAGGCCCCATTCAGCCATGCACAACCAGTGTGCAACCTCTGGGCCAAACAGATTGGACTCATGAAAATTAAACCTGCCATTTTGCACTCACAAGATTAGCAAATGTTAAGAAATCTGTTCAAATCAAAACTTGCCAAGAAAGTGGAGCAACAGGAACGCTCAGATACAGCTACTGGGAGTGATGATTGGAACAGCTACTCTGGAAAATAAGTGGTGTTAACTTGTAAAGATAAGGATTTGCATATCCTATTACCTACCAGTTCCATTTCTAAGCATAGGCTCTGGGGAAATTGTTGCAAATGTGCACAATGAAACATATGTAAGAATATTGACAGCTGCATTGTTTCTTATAGCAAGAAATTGGAAACACACATTGCATGCCAATTGCCAGAAGAATGACCTGTAGAAGAGAATGAAAACAACCAAAGTGCAACCAGTTAACATGGAGCTGATGTCTCCAACGGTTAGTTAGAGTCACATGACCTCTAAGGGATTTCTATCCCTACAATAAAACATTTCTAGAGATTACTACCTTCTGTTGGCAGAACTTTTACCCATTCAGCAACTGAGTGTCCATATGTCTGACACTCTGCTAGGTGCTGGGGAAGCAGTGGGAACCAGACAGAAAGTGTCCCTGCCCTTACAGGGTGGTAGAAAACAACAGTCAACAACCAAGCCAGCACACAGAGAGTCACAAGTGATGAAAGAGCAGGGTGCTATAAGAGAGCACTATGGAGGAGGAACTTGGTACAGATGCAATGGGAGCAGTATAGATAGTCAGGGATGTCTTTTCTGTAGAAGCTGTATTAAAATTGCAACCTGAGAAGTTAGCCAGGAAAGAAAGGCAGAAAAAAATAGAGCAGGCCAGGCCAGGGAAACAGCCCTGCAAAAGCCCAGAGCCTGGAAATTGCTTAGAGAAGCTCAGTGTGCCTAGAGCATGGGGCACAACACACACAGGCTTGCTAGCAACAAGGGATAATCTGTATTCATTGTTCTAGCCAATTTTCAAGATGGCTGGTAAGCCAGAATGATGTATGAAAATCTAAATAACAGAACTAAACTAACTGGATTTAACTCACAGGTTCTTGCTGCATTAACATGGAATTCTACTAAATTCCCCATCAGCTAGAAGGAAAGGAAGAGAATATGTAGTAGGCTCAAACATCTCCCTTCCACTCACATGAAGGCACCATGGTAAGGTTAAGTCTAGACACTCAGGGGATGAAAGTTCATTACCCCAAATTGTTTCAGCTTTTGAAGATAAACAAATTCATGAGATACTCAGCTCCATGCAAGAGAAGTATTATAACTATTCAATGATGGCTTTTCTTGTGGTTTCTAATTCACAGATTGTCACATCTGTGTGCCATTTCCATCTATCTCAATACCCATGCATATGCATATACCACATATACACACAAATAATCTCAGAATCTGATTTTTAAAAAGTTCTCTCTTCATTGGTTAATCTGTGGTATTTTGGCCAAGAAACCTCAACTGAGCACAGCTCGTAGACTAAAGTTGCACTATTTTTTTCAAAGATTTTATTTATTTATGAGAGACACGAAAAGAGAGAGAGGCAGAGACACAGGCAGAGGGAGAAGCAGGCTCCATGCAGGAAAGCCTGATGTGGGACTCGATCCTGGGTCTCCAGGATCACACCCCAGGCTCAAGGCAGCGCTAAACTGCTGAGCCACCCGGGCTGCCCTAAAGTTGCACTTTTTAAAAAAATTTCATGTTCTAGGTAATTAGTAATGGGACAAGAACAGTGGCCTTGCACAGCCCCACCGGAGGCCTCATAGTGTGCACCACCACCTTTTAGGAACAGGTGGGCAGCGTTTTAATCTCAGGAGTGGCTTTTGCCCAAAGTTCTCCATAACTAATTTTACAGTCAGATTCCATAAGACCTATTCAGTGGTTTGCTAAATCTCATGGAACATCTCATTTCCTTTCAATTTTTCATTAGTTTGAATTAAACATTTAAAAAAAAGCTAACAAGCATGGCTTGCATGGATATTTCTAAATTAAAACACAGCAACATTGTCATTCATTCTGTTGTTTATAGAGCTGAACCTCATGGCTTTCTCTCCCCTGCCCCCACCCCCTACCTCCCCCAGTCTGGAGCCCCTCCAGTTTTGCAGTGCCTTCTCTGTGTCCTTGGAGAGTGTGACCGACCTTGTTCCAAAGGGAAGATGAGGAGAACAGCTTCCTTCCCATGACACAGTTCTTTTGATTTGTGGGATGCTGCTCAATGAGAATTTGCTTTCTAGTCTCACACCTACAGCTCCGTTTTCCAAGAGATCTAAATGGAATTCACAAGCAAGGAGGGGTGGCATTCAGGGAAGATGCAGAATAGAAGTGTCCTGGAACTTTGGACAAATGAATTATCTCCCAGAATCCATACCTGAGACAGGTGTGTCTATAAGATTTCCCATGGAAAAATGGTAGAAAAATGGTAGAAAATAAAGTGCAGTCTATGTATATGACCTCATTGGATTCATAAAATCTACTGTTTTCTGCTCCCAGATTCCTTTTGGAATTGGAGGTCAAATTGTCCTTGAGTTTCTAAATACTGCCTATCTTTCAATCTTCTCCCATGTCTCTGACCATGTTCATTCATTCATTCCTTCAACAAAAATTTTTAACACCTCCTAAGTGCCGGGGGTTGTACTAGCATGGGGACTATTTTGGTGGGAGGGTACGTTACCTTTTGCAATCACTCACTCTTACCCACATATCTATAAGAAGGTTACATGTTCACCTAGCACCATGTAACTCGCTGTGCTTTCTGGGGGCTATGTTGGGCTTAGCCATGGGTCAAGCTCTGACCAATGGAAAAAAAGCAGACATAATATACACCACATTCAAACAGAAGCATTTAGAGGCATCACCAGTTCCTGTAGACCTCTTGCTTCTCTTCTCCTCCCTGAAAACAGAATGTCCCAGATGGAAGTGGTACTCTTCACCTAATCCTGGAATAAGAAGACACATGGAGCAGTGGAGCTGCTTGCAGTGGAGCATGCATGTTATAGGAGAAAAAGTGTCCACTGCTGAAAGCCACTGAGATTATGAGGTAGTGACTGTAGCAAGCCTGGCTAATGCACTTATCAATGCAGTAAAAGCAGATTTGATCCTTGCTTTTATGGATCGGATAGTCTAATCAGGGGAGCCAGTAATAAACATATGAACCAACTGATAATCATGTATCTAACATTGCTTTTTTAAAAAAGATTTTATTTATTTATTCATGAGAGACATACAGAGAGAGGCAGAGGCATAGGCAGAGGGAGAAGCAGGACTCCTCGCAGGGAGGCCCGATGCAGCACTTGATCCCAGGGCTCTGGGATTACGCCCTGAGCAGAAGGCAAACACTCAACCACTGAGCCACCCAGGCGTCCCTAACATTCTTATATTCTACACTAACTCCTCTTACTCATCCAACCAAATGTTGGCCCTCCTCTATTCTGGCCAAATTGTCTCCCTTGACAATTCTCATCTATTCCCATAGCTTCGTATCTCTTCAAATGACCCTTTAATCTATTTCCCTAGTCCGGCCCTCACTTCCAAGTGCCAGATCCATATTCCCAGCAGACAGCTGGACATCATGCCTGCAGGATCCATTTGTTTATCTAAACTCAGCATAACATGAACTGAATGCATCGATTATTTCTCATGGTTTCTGTGGGTCAGGAATTCAGAAAGTGCTCAGCTGGGTGGCTCTCCTCTGAGGTCTCTTTAACAGTGCAGGAATAATGAGGGGCTGCCCCTACTGGATCTGTTCAAGCATTTCCTCTTTCTCTCTGAGTGTGGTCTTAGGGTCTCTCTGTGTGCTCTTCCCATGGGGGCAAATTTGGGCTTCCTTACAGCATAGCAGAGCCTCTGGGTAGGAAGGCAATTTACACAGTGACTAAGGATATCAAGGATTAAATTATTCCAGACAGCAAGACAGAACTTGAAACACTTTTTATGACTTCCCATGAGAAGTCATATGTACCCCTTCCTCCATATTCTCTTGGTTGCAAGCAAATGATGAGCATGCTCGGATTCTAGAATAGGGGAATTAGACTGTATTTTCTTATGTGGTGGGGAAGAAGATAATGTTGTATCTGTCCTTGGAAAATGTAATTTGCCATATTATCCCTCAGATGCTCTTCCTGACTTCTTTTCTGTGATTGGTACCAAATTCTGACATTTTGCTTCTACGACTGCCCTCTGCTTTCTATTCTCATAACTCTCTCTTCAGGATAAGATTTAAACAATGTTCAGTGTGTTAATAGTGACATGGACTTTCTACTCTAATGTCTCTTCTTTCACTGCTACACAGTATCTTTTTCTAAAGTGCCACCCTGATCAGGTCACACAACTGCAGAGTGAACCACAGTAGACATTCCTGAATAATAGGTTTTCCTGAACATCTTTGAGGACCCTCCATCATCTGTTGAGTTAGATACAAAGTCCTTGGTCTGATATTGAAAGTCTTCTATGATATTCATTAATTTATTCAACAACAGTTTATCAGATATCCACTCTATGCCAGACACTGTGCTAGGAGCTGGTGGGGTGGGAGGTGGAGTGGGGATGAAGACTGAGATGAACTGCTCCCTGCCTTCATGGAGCTTCTATGTAGTGGAGAAAGGGGAAAACATTGAGTCATTCATTCAAAAACTGTTTCATACAACTGTTCCCCAGATATGGCCCTAATCCATCCCAAGTGGGACAACATTTACATAATAGTAATTTGATCACATTATTTGGCACAATGAATTGAATTTCCTTGAAATCCGTTTTCTGAATAACCCAGATTATCCATTTATTTCCTTTATCCAGAAAATGTCCATTTTTACATCTTAGCATATGCTGGTCTATTTGTCTGGAATTCTTCTCATTTCTCCCCAATCTTCAAATTCTATCTCAAATCCTATAGATTCTAAGGAATGTCTCATCTGCTCTCCACTTAAGTGTGGACTCCTCCTTCTTTACACCTCCATAGCATACTGTTTGCATTTTCTTCAGGCCACTTAGGTTCTGCTTTATATGATAGACAATTATGTATGAGTCTTGGCTACCTTGCTGGACTATTAGGTCCTTGAAGGCACGGAATATGTCCTTCTTGTCTTTATTGGCTTCTGCTACCTATACTTACTATAGATACTCAACATTCACAGAATTAATGGATAGTCTGGGAACAAACTTGAGAAAGTACAAATCTATTCCCTTGTTTTGAGATAAGGAGTATTATCAGAATTGTTTGGTTCTAAGTTCCCAGAAATCCAATTCCAACTGGCTTCGATGAAAAATGAAAGTATTGGCTAGTGTAATTGAGAAGCTCATGGATTGTTCCATGCTGCTGAGAATCCCTCAATTGGTTCAGCTTGCCACTGTGGTGCCTTGATCTCAAATAGGTTTTCCAGTTGCCTATAAGGCTTATATCCTATTAGCTTAGCAACTCCTTAGGAAAGAGAATAGCCTCTTGCTAAGTTCCAGGATTGAGTGTCTTTGGTTCAGCTGTGGTCACACGCACAACCCTGGACCCATCACTGTGGCCCAGGTCTGTGGTCCTCTGTATCACCATATCCTTAAAGCGATAGAGGACAGTCAAGGCTCTGGAGCAGAGATGGAATGAATTGTCTAGCAGTGACATGAGAAAAAACAATCTGATGGGAATGTGAATTGATGATGACAGACAAAAGAGAGGAGTCAACAATGACATGGAAACTCTTAAGCCTGAGACTTCAATTCCCACTTTGCAGGAAAGACCAGCCAAAGTAGAATCGGGAGGCATCTGAAGAGACCTAAACCAGAAGGCCATGGACACTGTTTGATACAAGTCTAGTTGGGCAGGAGTTATCCTCAGGCCCACACAGCAGCAAGGGAATCACAGATGGATGACAGAACAGGAATCGGGAAACTCGAGTTCTCTCCCTGGCTCTGCCACTAACTCTCTTCATGATCTTGAACGAATCACTTAACCTTTGCGGACCTCAGTCCTCATTTCTAAAATAAGCTGGGAGGACTGTGTGGTCACTGACTTCCTTTTCCATTCTGACATTCTGCACTGCTATTTTTGGAGATGAGTATAACTGATCCTTCCTTCATGATAGCTCTGGAATTCACTTCTCCCTGCCTTGTGGCCTAGGTCTTCACAGGGCCACTAAGGCCATGACTCCTTCCATTAACTAGCTCTGGGATCTCAGGCATATCACCTAATCTCTCTTTGCCCCCAGGTTCCTCATCTATAACACATATAAATGAATACATGTAAAATGATTAGGACAGCGTGAGGCAAATTATAAGTGCGATATAACTGTTGGTTATTATCAAAATTACTCACTGTTTTGTTTCCTGACTTCTTTTAGGATGAGGGGCCCTTAAAGCTAGGACATGGGAAGGTGGACACTGTTTGATACATACAATCCCCTTGACCATGTAATTCAGGAGCAGGCATGATGGTAATCTCCTTTGGGCTTGAAGAAGTAAAGCAGTGCATTAGGCATATGGTGACCATATTTTCAGAACCCCAAATTAGGCTATATGATTTTACAACTCTGGCCACACTTATGAGGTAAGTAGGAAAGATAATGTGAAATAAAAACTGTCCCACGTTCTTGCTGTAATTATGGGGAGATTCCATTTGCCTGAATTCATGTCCTGCCCCTTTGACAAACACTTTAATAGCCCAAGAAGAAATGCCACTTGCATTAGATCCAGATCCAGTCATATACTGTGCCCTTGCTCCCTGAGAACTGCTTTCTAGATGCTTCAGGGACAGAACAGCACTTATGGGCATAAATCACACACACACACACACACACATATACACACCCATCCTTTCTTCCCCAAAGGCTGAAGTTCCACCAATTTCAGGCTCTTCCAGCAAATTCCAGATGAGTCATTTTTCCAAAATCTCCCTTGTCAGTGTTGCCTTTTAGAGCCAGCTTCTTCTGTGTAGAAAATAAAAATAAAAATAAAATAAAATAAGAAAATAAGACATGAAATTGATGGGTCCTACAGGCTTCTAAAAACAACTCCATTTCATCTACAATGTATTTTGAGAATTGCCTCCAAAACCCAGGTTCTTATGGCAGTGCCCTCTACTACAAAGCTGTCTTAAGGCTGAGAGCAGAGGAGAGACTCTATTGGTCCTGAATGCTGAGAGTCTTGGTCAGAACAGCAGCTCACTCCTATGTTAATGCTTTTAGGGGCTTTCATGTCTCCTACTACCCCCATTTCTCACAGCAACCCTGTGCTTAGGTCCTATTATTATAGACATTTCATAGGCAAGGCAATTGAGGCTCAGAAAAAGGAAATGATGAAAATAACAAGCTTATGTTTCAGCCAGACCAAAGATCTGTAGCTCCTTGGACTTCTACCTCAATGATTTTCTCAAGAATAACAAATAGAATTTTCCTCATATGCCATTTCTAATCTATTGGTGGTGGCTGCCCAGAGATCTAGCATTGAGAAGGACTCTAAGGTCATGCCAAGGCTGTGATTGATTAGCAGTATCTGACATGGCCGGAGAAGAAAGTGGTAGTAAATGGGCCAGTCATTTGTGATCTTATGTTATATCATGATAGTTATACTCTTAAACTTATCCCTTTATTTCAGCAATCTATGGACTGTTATGTCTCTGAAGTATCTCTTTTCATTGCAAGTATGTTCAAATACACCTAAGCCAAAAAAAGAAAATTTATTATAAGAATAGGGAAGTATCTCATAGAACCCAATGACCAGAAATGCTGACAAGCCAATACATGCACTAAAACCAACAACTGAACTCTCATTAGGAACCCGGGCAGATTTTCCCTGTTATTTTCTTTTTCTGATTCTCTAACTCTTTCTAGCTCCCTATGTACCACCACCCCCACTTCTTCTCCTTATTCTTCCTCTTCTCTAATAAGAGTAGCATTTTCCAATAGAAATTCAATGCAAATCACAAATGTAATTTTAAAATTTTTAGTAGAAACATTTTAAAAAGGAAAAATTAGTTTGGAAATATACCTTTAATCAATATATTCAAGATATAATTTAACATGTTATCAACATGAAAGA
Organism: Canis lupus familiaris; assembly: GCF_011100685.1. Taxonomy (NCBI): domain Eukaryota; kingdom Metazoa; phylum Chordata; class Mammalia; order Carnivora; family Canidae; genus Canis; species Canis lupus. The sequence goes on from NC_049225.1 coordinate 51,913,888, forward strand.
TTTTAATGAGATATTTTGAATTCTTCATGCTAAATCTTTAAAATCTAATGTGTAGTTTACACTTAACAGAAGATCTCAATTTAGATTGGCCATAGTTCATATGACCAGTATTTAGTGGCTACTGGACAGCAAAGATTTAGAGTTCACATTTCTTTGATTCTAGCAACCAGCTGGGAATGGCTAACCTCTCTGAATATCCATTTTAGTCTTTCAGGACAGAAAATCTGTTTGGCCCACATTGAGTCAAGTATCCATATCTCATCCAATCTGCCTTGGCTACGAAGGGAAGGATCACATTCTATAAATATGGTGGTCAAAGAAGAGGGCAGTCCTCAGAGAGGAGGATGAAGGACTGGCCTGGGCAAGGATACATAATTCCATATTTACAGAAAATGGCTTGAGAAGAAACATCTAGTGTCACCTGAATTCTCTGGAAGATTCCAGAAGTTCTAGATAATCTTGCATTTGGGGGATATAAGACAGAAATGCTCAAGATAAGAGGAACTCAAGAAGAATAGTGTGCTGCCACCTGTGGGAAATTAACTAACTAACTCAGATGCATTCCTAACCCAGATGAGACCCAGAGCGGCCTAAGAGAAGACATGGCCATGCTAGATAAACTTAGCGCTGGATCAGCAGTATAAGGCAGAGGCTGGGAAACAGGCATTATTATGATCACTTCCTCAAGCCCAGGACTCATCTTAAAGAATGAAATTAATCCAGGAAAGACCATCCCATGCAGCTTGGGAATCTGCCCTGGCCCTCTGGCCCCCCGGGCCTCTGGATAGAACATTTGTCATGCCATTCGCCAACACCAAGAGCTCCCCTTTATACAGACGCCTTTCAGTTACACAAACAATTTTTGTGGGAACATCCAGTAATCTCTGGTTTTGTTTATGGAAGCTCTTCAATATGAAGAAGGCTTAAGTCCTTAATGAGAGCAGAGGAAACAGCTGTTCTTTCTCTCCTTGGGACACTGGGGCTCTGAAGGAGCGTTTGCCCCTTATTTAGCCTAGCTGTAAGTATTTGATGAGGTGACTGTGTCAACTGTTTGTCACGGGTCCTCACCCAAACATGTCCACTTAGCTGTCAGGTAACAACAGGGACAGAGAAAGAGAGCCACCATCACACGTTGCTCTGAGGAGAGCAGACATTGGCGACAGGGCGGAAAGGTAATACGATGAGATTCCTGAGGATCCTCTTTGGCTGAGGTCAAGCCACAGTATCAGTGTTTCTCAAAGTGTAGGACTGTGGCTTTCTGTCGCTTCAATGCTTTCCAAGGCTTCACATTTTTCTTGGGATAAAATCCAAGGTCATCAACAAGGCCTACAAGACTTGATATGATCTGGCTCCTGCCTACCTGTCTGAAGTCATCACATAGCTAGCTCACTTTATTTAGTCCAATACAGGTTTCCTTTCTGTTTCTTGAACATGGCAATCCCTTAGAACCTCCTCTTCCCTAACTCTTTGCATGACTGGGTCATTCTCATGGTTCAAGAATCAACTCAAATGTCAGTTCTTCACAGAGGCTTCTCTGGTCCTCAAGCATAAATTAATCCCTTATCCCCTCCAAGCCACTCTTGATCCATCACCCACTCTTCCCAGTTCGAAATGATCTTAATTTATTCATCTTTATCTTCTCTGCTGGAACAGATCTAAGTATCTCCAGGTAAAGACATGTCTAGCTTATTAACTGCTAAAGCCTAGGCTTCTAAATAGTAGCTGGCACACAGTAGGATCTTAAGAAGTATTTGTTTAGTAAAGAAATCACACTTATCTGGGAGTACCTCAGACCCACTAGATCATATATTCTGGGATCAATGCCTAGAATCAGCAATTTTCATAAGGGCCTCAGATGATTTGTATACACTCTGGGATTTGAGGAAACCTATGTTGATTTTACCTGCCTAGTCAACAGCCCATCTTTCCTTCTTATCTTCAACCTGAAGATTCTGTGCCACCTGAGTCTAGGGGCAAATTAGAGGACATGAAGTCTCCTCCAGCTTGATGGCTCAATCTGTCTTTCCTGCAATTTTTCTTGAACAATGATGCATTCGAGGTGGGGGATAATGAACTCAAAGGGGAAAGAGACAGGTGGGCCTTCATTGTTTATCTCTGCACCGAGCAGGGTGCCTGGCATATAGAGGGCCTATAATAAATATTTGTTAAATCAATTAATAAAGTCATGAGCACCAGGTGATGTGCTGGACACCAAATATGACAGATCTACATATAACTACAAGTTGCTCAAAGTCTAGAGGGAAGACAAAAATGAAAACTTATAACTAGAATATAAGCTATACCTAAAGTTACTCTGGGTTTCTCAGTGAATGTAAGGTTTGGGCTACACTGTTTTATTTCTTCTACATCCCCTCTCCTGTCAGTTATCTGAAGTAAAATATTTCAGTTTTCTGAAGAGATAGTGGAGAATAGTGGCTTGCTTCTTGGCTTAATTTTTTCACCAGCTGGAAAATTAAACAAACTTCTCTAGGCCCTGGTTTTTACCACTTGTACCAATTTCATAGGGTTTAGGGGAGAATTAAATAAATTAATATCCATGAAAGGCTTAGCCCAGTGCCTGAGACATAGCAAGCACTCAAAATCTATCAGCTATTATTACTATGTATTTTTTTTAACTCTCTGAACCCTGTATCTGGCCCCTCTTCATGCACATGGGGAAAAATGCATTTTTACAAATTCATTTATCAATAGCTAAAGCAAAGGGGAATATCAGTCCCAGACTCTGCCCAAGTTAATATAAATCCCAGGTTAGTGGAGTCTGAAATTAATTGGCTTTCTTCTCCTTGTAACATCGTAATTTAGAACGAGACTTTTCCCTAGATAGGAAAGGAATTTCACTGTTATATCACACAGAATCTGTATACCCATGTCTTGCTGAAGCATTTGCAAAGAAAAAGTCTATTACAATGAAATCACATGCTCAAATGCAATATTGTGTTATGTGAAACTTTGACTTTAGTAAAAAAAGAAATCTCAAATGGGTAGATAATTGTCCATGCATTGGAGAGAGGTTTTGAATTCTTTGAACTGTGGAAACAGTGGGGTTTGTTATGAGCTCTCCATTAGCGGGTAAATTCCCAAACAATAGGGTCTGGGGTTTGTGGTTACAGAAACCACATGTACCAGCGTGCCAGATACAGCCCCATTTTATGCCCATCCTTACTGTATAATAGCACTTTCTTGCATTCTTAAAATTGTTCCAGTTTGGGTGACAATTCTAGGGTCACACTACTCACGGCTTTTCATGTTTCTCTGGTGGAAAACCCAAGGTCCGATGTGGAGAAATAATGATGAAAACATTTGCAAAGCCCAAAGAGGGCTCAGATAAGACATCCAGGAGACACGAACACAGACAAGATTACAGTGGACCCCCCTCGACCATATTCAACATTAAAACAAACTACTTGTGGTAAATCAAATAAAGAAGCCTGCATGCGTTTCAAAATGAAAATAGCTTCTTTCTAGATGTATCATTGCAAAATTTGGAATTCCTTCATCAAAGCTGAACTTTTCACATTTCAGTTTTTTTCCTTGCTAATACCTTAAGCACATATTCAGTCTGCCTGAGCTCACAATCCTAGAACTGCTCACAGTAACCAGCAAAGTAGGCGACATTGCACCCACTTTACAGGCACCTAAGGTTTGGAGAAATCACCCCACTGTCACACCCTATTTCCTTGATTCTAAAACACCATGTTTATTCTCCCTCACATTTGAACATCTCTGGAACAAAGATGATCTCACAACTGATGTACACTTCGCATAAGATCCTCCTCTGGCCCATTTTTCTCGCCTTAGAGATATATCTTACACCTGCTGGCTTCTTAGGCTCTAGGATATATGATGAATGGTAGAGCTGACACTCAGATCTGTTCCGTCTTAATCCCTTACCCTAATCACTTTGCCACACTGCATTTAATGAATGTGTGTTTAATATCATTATACGTGAAGAGAAAAATTATTAGCAACACTTAGCTGGCTGGGCATGGTAGTCCAACAAGTAGAAGATGCCCCACTTCCACAGTTTTGAGCTTTTCAACTTCTTCTTTCTCTTTTCAACTTCTTCTTCTTTCTAGTATTCTGTGTAACCAGTGGGGATGGCAATGGGAAGATGGGGGGTGAAATGGTAACAGTACCAAAGGGTGAGGAGATAGGTGTAGAGAAAACAGGGCATGGGGGCAAGGGTCCCCAAAGGAAGTGCTCTGATCCACATTTTGCATGGTACAGACACTGCAAATTGTTAGTAGATCGGGTCCCACCTGGTTTTGACCCTGGTAAATCACTCTGTACCTCAGTTTCATCATCTGCAGAATGGCTATGATAAGATTTGTGATTGTGAGCAGTAAAGGAGTATTACAGGCAAAGCACTTGGAATGGGGCCTGGCACACTGTAAACCCTCAAGAAGTGTTATGCATTACTGCTGGTCATCTCTTCAGCTTCATTTAAGTCACCTCCCTACCACACACATGCGCACGCACGCACATACACACAATTTCCCAGCCATATTGATTTTCTTCCAGTTATTCCAATAAACCAAGCTCTTTACTTCTTCAAAATTTAACACGTGCTTTCCTTCTTCCTGGAATGCTTTTCCTTTCCTCTTTGAAGGGCCAATTCATGCTCATATTATGCAACTTACCTCAACTATTAGCTCCTCAAAGAGACCTTTCTTGACTCTTTTCAATATAGTCTCACCCTGTCCCTTTCTATTCTATTTCTCTGCTTATTCCTTCTTAGCCTACATCGGAATCTAGAATGGCCTTATTTCTTTATTTGTTAGTTTATATACTTACTTATCACCTGCTGCCACCCCTCCCAGGAATGCTAAATGTCTTGCTATTCTTGTGTCTTTACACCTAGCATGGTGCCTGGCATGATGGATGCTCAATAAATATTTGTTGAATTACATTCCCCAAACTCAATAAATGAAAACTTTAGATTCCAAATCCAGGTCAGGTTACAGCCAGAGGCCCCACATAGAAAGGGAAATGGTTTGTCGTATAAATGGTTTTCTTTCCCACAGGAACTTCGGTCATGGTGAAGGGGCTCTGAGCCTATGACTCAGCATTCGATCCCAGGCACCTCTTCCCATTCATCTCCTGGCATGCATGCTCTGATAGTTACGGTCATACTTCTGATTTGATGATTCAGGTCTCTTTCTGACACCTTGCAGAGAAACAAATGTCCTCCAATGTACATTTGCTTAGAAAGCAATGAAAGCTGCCTCACAAAACTTTCATTACCTATGCTGTTTGGGGAGCAACAGCTTTATAAGAGGCATCACCACATGGCTTCCTGAATCAAACTTATTTAAGCTGGATGCATGTGGGATTTGGAAACCTCAAGTTAGCTTGGGGACTTTCCTGTCCTTGACAGAGTTTTGAACTTTTGTATGTGTAAGAGTCGCCTACAGATCTTAGATGAAAATGCACATTCCCAGCATCCCACCTCCTAAGATTCTGAATCAGTGGAAATTTTATTATAGTAGTACTATCAGAGTACCTTTATACCTGCAGACATGGTGGGTGCTGTGGCAAGCAGCTTTACATACATGATCTGATTTTGTAAAACCAGCAATCCTATGATGTAGGCATTACTTTCTCCCACTTTATAGATGAAGAACCTGGCAAGAAGAGAAATTAAGTACCTTTCCCATGGTCACACAGCTCGTGAGTTGAGCTAGGAAGCCTAGCTCCTCAAAGTATGGACTGTGGACCAGCAGCTTCAGCATCACTTAGAAGTTGGTTAGAAATGCAGACTCTCTGGACCCATCTCAGACCTGACTCTGCATCTGCATTTTAACAAGATCCTCAACTGACTAATGGCATATTCAAGTTTGAGAACTCTGCTCTTGTTTATCTGACTCGAAACTGGCATTTGATAAAGAGCATGGGTGTTTAGACCCAGTTTTTCCTGCTCATCAGCTGCATAACTTTGGGAAACCTAAGTTTCTTTATATACAAAAAAGAAGTCATAATAGTAACCATTTCCAAAGGTGGTTGTAATGAAAATAAGATAATGCTGTTACAGTGGATTATTATTTCAAGCACTGACACACACTTTTACAGCCGTGTTTGGTTTTTCAATGAGCTTGAAGTTGTTTTAATTGTCTTAAAGCCCCCTGAGGACAAGGGACTGTTCCTTGAACTCATTTATCATTCCACATCCCAATTCCCAACTGGATATATTCATGAGCCCTTGCTCAGTGATAGAGATCAGCCCTAGTCATTGTTACTATGTTTACATACCCAGGGAGGGAAGAAATTCTTCTTCAAGGCATAGTTTCCCTGACCCATCCCTCACCCCATTTCTCCTTTTACAGAGAAAAGGCAAGAATGTACAGAGAAACTTCTACCCACTGCAGAAGATGAACTTTGCTTTAGAGAAAGTTACCTTGAAAAAGAATTGAACTGGGCACCCCCAACAGATTTCCCCATCCTGGTTTGTGGCCTTGGGCAAATTATACTCTCTTGGTGTCTATTTCTCTCCCCATAAAATATGTAGGATGCTTACTAAGGCCTCTCGGTGCTCTTGCCAGTACTAATCTAATTCTTTGAGTCCTTACTCAGTGACTCTCAAATTGCTCACCCACCACTCTTACACTTCACTGTGGGACACTGATGGGAAATGACAAGGGTCTCGTCAAGTGGGACATGCATAATATGTATTAAATATAGCATCTATAAAACCATTAGAGATCCTATACATGTACCACCCACTGGGCTCATGGCTGCACACATAACTTTCACAGCAGCCCTGGAAGGTGGGTGTGATTTTACAGATGAGGAAGCTAAGGCTCAGGGAGCATGATTTTATTTATTTATTCAACACAGAGAGAGATAGCACACAAGCAAGGGGAGCATCAGGCAGAGGAAGAGGGAGAAGCCAGCTCCCTGCGTTAGGCTCCCCACTGAGCAGAGAGCCCAATGGGGGACTCAATCCCAGGATGCTTGGATCATAATGCTATCACTCAACCACTGAGCCACCCAGGTGCCCTCAAGAGAGCATAAGACACATGCCAAGGTCAGTGACAGATGTGGGATTTGAACCCAGTTTTGGTTTTTTGTTTTTTTGTGATTCAGGATATATTATTAAGTTTAAAAAAAGATAAAATGGTTAATAGTGTGTACAATATACTACAATTTATCTAAGAAAGAGGAGGTGTGGATACAACTTAGACACAGGAAACATTATTTACCTGTCTACTTGAAAATAAAGAGCCAACAATGGGAAGCAACGTTTATTTGGGATCAAAAGGTTGCAATTCGAGGGGGCAAATGCACTCCAATGTTTATAGCAGCAATGTCCACAATTGCCAAACTATGGAAAGAGCCCAGATGTCCATCAGCAGATAAATAAGAAGATGAGGTATAAATATACACAATGGAATATTACTTAGTTATCAAAAAGAATGAAATCTTGCCATTTGCAATGATGTGGATGGAACTAGAGGTGTTATGCTAAGAGAAATACGTCAGAGAAAGACAAATACCATATGACTTCGCTCGTGGAATTTAAGAAACAAAACAGGTGAACATAGAGGAAGGGAAGGAAAGGGAAGGAAAAATAAAATAAGATGAAAATAGATGGAGGCTGGGGCACCTGGGTGGCTCAGTGGTTGAGTGTTTGCCTTTGGCTCAGGTCGTGATCCCGGGGTCCTGGGATCGAATTCCACATCAGGCTCCCCATAGGGAGCTTGCTTCTCCTTCTGCCTATGTCTGTGCCTCTCTCTGTGTATCTCTTATGAATAAATAAGTAAAATCTTTTTAAAAAGCAGAGGGAGGCAAATCATGAGAGTCTCTTACCTATAGGAAACAATCTGAGGGTTGCTGGAGGTGGGGTAGGTGGGTAGATGAGGTAACTGGGTGATGAGCATTAAGGAGGGCACTTGAAGTAATGAGCACTGGCTGTTGTATACAACTGATGAATCACTGAATTCTATCTCTGACACTAATAATACAGCATATGTTAATTAAATTGCATTTAAATTTGTTTAAAAAGGTTGCTACACAGATAGCAGAGATTCCAGCAATAACCAGGAAAGTGTCTCCCACCTGCAATGACTTTTTTTGAGAAACAGGAAGGGGAGCGATTACATAACTTGGATAAAAGAGAAACAAATTGTCAATTGGTACGGACAGGCCGTCAGGCTGGTTATCTACTGATGGACTTTTCTATTGGTGTTAACAAATAGAACCATTCCTGGGATGCATTGGCTAACTATTCTGTCTCCAGAAAGTCTGAAACCAACAGTTTTATGGTCAGGAAGCCACTTGTCCTGCTGGCTTTACAATTATTTGTAAAACAGTCACTGCTTCTGGCCCAGTCCAAGGACCCTTTTGCTCAGTTCAAGAGTCCAGTAGCCATTTGTTCTAGCAAGGAAAATAAGGCTTTTTTCAAAATGGAGTCTGTCATGGCCAAAGTTTCAGGCCGTCCCACATATTGATTGATTGATCTATATCCATGTCAATACCTATGCAATAGAAAAATCAACTGTAAAAACTTTTAAGTGGTTTCTTACAGGAAGGAAGAAGGAATTTGGTCAAGGTGGCAGAGACTTCAAAACAAGGTATGTTAACAATAAAAGCACTCCCTAAAAATCCCAAGGTAAAGTGGAGCAAAGGAATGTAAGTGTGTAACCGGTTGTTGGCTTAACCAGATAGGGAGGAACTATTCATTCAAAGTGTCTTTAAAGCACAATTACCTGGCTGCACATCCCTACAAAGATTTACCCTAAGGAAAAAGGAACTGGTAAAAAAGAAAAAAAAACAACTGTTGTTAGTAATTGCATTGGTGACAATAGTGTTGGTAATGTGAATATAGTGGAGGATATCTCAAATGAATAATCTTGTGAGTATCATGGAAACCAAGCTTTTCAATGTGGGAGAAAGGAAACCCAAGTGTAAGACAGATGGTGGTGAGTACAAACCCTGTAATGCTGAATTTGAATAAAAGCGATCTGCATGATACATATCAGTATGATACATATTTCCTAGTTCTATCCTCAGAAAAGGCCCAGAAACAACAATCCAGGAGCAGTGAGCCCTGCTTGGTCTAGATTGTTATCTCTAAATTCCATTTCTCACTAAAAGAAACCAGGGCTCCTCAGAGAAATGACTGATTTCTTGTCTGGGCAGAAAATGTACAAAGTAAGCCTGGAAAATTCATCATACCAGGAAGCAAGGAAGCTATCAAAGATTACTAGGATTGTGCCAAAAGGACTCAGGAGCCAACTTGTAGAGGCTCTCATCCACCAAAGATAGAGTAACTTGAGCATCTAACCTGCAAATCACTTCTAATATATTTCAATACATGATATTTAAAAACATTTATTAATTGCCCTTAGAGGTTGCAGTGGAATTAAGATATTATTTAGAAAAGAAAGGGAAAGAATCAAGCATTAATTATATTTTTCTGTAAGAACTATGCCTTGGCATAACCAAATAGTTGATGAAGGGAAGTTTCTCTTCATAGTGATATTAAAAAAAAAAAAAAAAAAGATGGAACCCAGAATTAGTCCATCATCATTTTGCAGTGTGAATCAATGGATCTAAGCAATGATCACTGACTGCTCACATTACAGAAATAATCAGACCTGATAGAAGAACAAAGCACCTTCAGTGAAGCAGCCTTGCCAAAAAACGATTGTAAACTTAATCAAAATTCAACATCTAACCACCAAATTACACAAAGAACAGGGGAATCTATTAAATGTCACCACAGAGATGTGTTTGGTAAGATGGAGGTATGAGAAAGCCTCCAGGACCACCCTCCCAGTTTTGCAAAATCGGTTCACCATCAGCATTGTGGCTCAGGGTACTTACTTCATTCTTTAAACACAGAGATAGCAGTCTGCGTCTGGGCTGTCACATTCAAAGTGTTTCTGCGTACAAGTACAGCCATCAACCATTTCATACTTCTTCCAGAATAATCAGGTCTATGCTTTTCTATATTGCAACACGTATTTTTTTTTTATCATAGATCTAATTTTCTTTTCTTTTTTATTTCTATTACAGATGGGCATTACAATATCTTTGGAAATTATGTGTCGGCATGGATGTTACGTTTGAATTTGGTGTCACAATAATAAAGGGAGAGCGAGAAGTGTTATGAAGGGGTGTTCTGAACCTTGGCAGGGTTGAGACACGGGGAATGGCGGTGTCAGAACTTCAGTTACTCATGCTCTCTGTTTCTCCAATTCCACATCTGTACCATAGGGATAATGTCAGCACCTACCCCACAGGTTAGCTGTGAGGATTCAGTGCTCGCAATTGGCTTAATGAATGCAGTTATTGGGAGGATGATTACAATGATTACTATTATAACTAATTACATAAAATTTCTCTTCACAGCTTTGGCTAGGTAAAGCTGAGCCTCTGTGACCTGACCCCACCCACATCACCGAGACCCTGTGGTCCAACTGAACTTAACAACCTCCCATCTCCTGAGTGATCTGTGTACTTCTTTTTTTTAAGATTTTAATTTATTTATTCATGAGAGACATAGAGAGAGAGGCAGAGACACAGGCAAAGGGAGAAGCAGGCTTCCTGTGGGGAGCCCGATGTGAGACTCCATCCCAGGACCCCAGGATCATGACCTGAGCTGAAGGTAGACACTTAACCACTGAGCCACCCAGGCACCCCTGATCTGTGCACTTCTAAGGCCTGGCCACTTGCATGCCATCCACTCTTCCTAGAAGGCTCATTCTGTGCCTCCCATCTTTCACTGCTCTTCCCTCAAGTCTCAGTTCCACTAGCACCTCTTCCAGGAAGCCTTCTTCCACCAATCAATCCTATGTCACTCTCTCTCCTTTATGTTCCAAATACTGTGTTTCCTGCCCCTCTCATAGCTATAGCTATATCATAATTAGTAGTTGGTTTATCCATATGAGGCTGTCCCATATGAGGCTGTGAATCCCTTGAGAACACCGAGGGGTTTTCGTGTCTTTGAATTCTGGCACATGAGTCGGTTGTTGATTGAGTAAATGAGTGATGTGAGTTCTTTCCTAGAAGCCCTTTCTAGGCCTGATAATTAGCAGAGCCAGGCCTGAAATGTGGGTCTTTAAACATCCCATCCAGGGAGCCTTCCAGTAGCAACATAGCTTACCACAGTGGTTTGGCCCGGTCAACAGAGCAGACCAAATATTTTTGCCTCCTGGAAAGTTTTACCTCCAGTTGCAGAAGTCCCAGCTATCTTGACAAAGTGCTACCTTCTAAACAATGAGGAAGAGCAATGACATAAAAAAACAAGTAGGGGGCACCTGGGTGGCTCAGTCGCTTAAATGTCTGCCTTCGGTTTAGGTTATAGTCCCAGGGGCCTGGGATTGAGCCCCGTGTCAGGGTCTCTGCTCAGCAGGGAGTCTGCTTCTCCCTCTCCTTCTGCCTGCCACTTTGCCTGTGCACTCTTTCTTACTCTCTCTTTGTCAAATAAATAAAATCTTTAAAAAACCAACCAAACAAAAAATGAGTGGGACTCAGGAAGTATGAGGGCTCTCAGGAATTGAACATTCCTCAGGGTCTAACATGCCCAACAGCTGTTTAGGTTTTCTCCTGAGGGTTTGCCCTGGTGAGGATCCTGGCTGCCCGCCCCAGCTTCATAGTTTAGGCAATTCTGTCTTCCCAGGAGGGGCCCGATGGACCCTAAAGGCACCCACTTAAAGATTCTAACTTGACAACCACCATAAATTACCAGGTCCAAGCAGGACTTGAGGAAACACCAAAATTTTTGCTTTCCCCAAATCTGTGGCTGTTAGGTGATGGGTAATAGCAACTAGCTCTTTAGTGAAGAGGTCTTCACCCCAGGGTCCCAACATGGTGACCACTGGCAGAGTGGATATTGCTGTTGGCTTCCCTAGGTCCAGACACTGCTTTTAAATGTTCATATTCTGGTATGTCCAGCACCTGCTTTCTATCCCTTCCCTGCTTCCTTCCTGAGGACGCAGAAAGAGTATGGAACTGTGAGAACCGTGTTCTAGACTTGGTTCTACCACTGCCCACACGTGTAGCCTTGGGGCAGTCACAACAACTCAGGGCTCCAGTTGTTTAATTTGTGAAAAGTCTGGATTCAAACTGATCCCTAAGATTGTGTCTCGTTCTAAGTACTCTACAAACTTGCTACACAAAGTGTGGTCCACAGGCCAGCAGCTTCAGCATCACCTGGGAGATGGTAGCAATGCAGAGTCTCACTCAGGCCCCACCCAGAGTTACAGAATTAGAAGTTCACCATGGTCCCTAGGGGATTCCTCTACCCTCAAAGTTTAGAATGCAGTGCTCTAGGAAACCACAGGTCTGACTGCTAGACTTTCTTCTCCTTCTAGGAAAGTCCTTTGAATTCCATCAAGAGCTGCATCCACCTAAGAGATTAATGACATCAGAGAGTGGAAATATGGCTTTTTGAACAGGCTTTGTTCAGCTCACACACCTAAGTAAGCTCTAACTGGATTCTTTCTCTCCTTTCTTGGCTTTCTACTTTCCTTCTTTCCTCTTTTCTTCCCTTCTGTCCTTCCCTTCTCTTCCTTCCTTCCTTCCTTCCTTCCTTCCTTCCTTCCTTCCTTCCTTCCTTCCTTCCTTCTTTCCTTCCTTCCTTCCTTCCTTCTTCATTGAGAAAATGGAGAGGAAAAACTCTTACCATCTTCCCACAAAGGATTCTTTCACTCCTGTTTCTTCAGGGGCCCAGTCCCCTCTGGGATAACCCTGGGGAATGTGCTCTGGCACATACCCAGGAACACAGCCCCCTGGAGCCATCCAGCTGAAGATGCAGAAGAGAGGCCCTGGATGTGGGGCGATGAAGAAGTAGGGAAGGGGCTGAAAGGGCTCCGCAGGGCACCAGGCCCCACTGAGTGAGTTTCTAAAAACAAACATTCTGGATGGCTTTTCTCTACTCTTGCCAAAACCTCCCTTCTGGGAATGAGGCCACATGGACCCTCTATGGTCCCCATCCTTAGGTAGCCACGGGGCAGATTCAGAGACCACAGCAACCTGCTGCTGCTGCTGTTGCTGTGCCCAGTCCTGCAGGGATTAAATGTCCACTTGCCTGGTGAGGAGTCAAAAATTAACACATGAATGTCCCCAGTCCTCTACCCAATTAGTTTTTTCCTCCTCACACTCCTTCAGGAGTATGCTACGGTTGCCACCTGGGTTCTTTGACATGAGCATTTGGCAAGACAAGGAAAGGGGAAAAGAGGTACAAGATTTAGAGGTCATAAAGAATGTTTTAGGTGAGTTTTAAAACAGGAGAGCAGCTAAAGGATGTGAGGGCTGTTGATGGGAGAGAAAAAATAGATGTTATGTCCTTTTAAAGCAGTTGTTCTCAAAGTGTGGTCCCAAGACCCATAGTATCAGCATCATTTAGTAACTTGCTAGAAATGCAAACTCTCAGGCCCCATCTCAGACATATTGAATCAGATAGTCAGAGGATGGGAGCCAGCAATCTCTTTTTAACATGCTTTCCAGGTGATTCTGATGCCTGCTAGTATGAAAACTGTTATTATGAACTACATATTATTTCCACAGAAATGAGAATCAGAGTTAAAATATCTTGAGTTCATTTGAAACTATCGCACTCTTTCTTTGGCCACACAATTTGGCTGTAAGAGTAGAGGATGTGGATCACCAAAATGATAGGGTTGCACTTTTCCTTTTTTGTTATTTAAGATTTTATTTATTTATTCATAAGAGACATAGAGAGAGAGAGAGAGAGAGAGAGAGAGAGAGAGAGAGAGGCAGAGACACAGGTGGAGGGAGAAGCAGGTGCCCTGTGGGTACCTTGACATGGGATTCAATCCCCGGGCCCCAGGATCATGACCTGACCCAAAGGCAGACACTCAACCACTGAGCCACCCAGGCACACCAGGTTACACTTTTCTTCCCAGCATTCATCGAAATAAAGAGTCATTGGATGCCGTGCATCTTCATTCTGCTCTTATGAAGAATCGCCCTACAAGAGTTCTGTCTGGTCCCTACATAGGCCATAAGCCACAAGATGGTATATAAAGTTGAAGGATTACTCTCTTATCCTTGGAGTTTTACGCTCAAGAACCGACATCTACAAAACCCTGTTTTTATTCAATAATGGAAGGCTTATTTAACTTCTGCCTCAGACTGCAATTTTACCTAAAACTTTAACCAGAACTAGCCAGAAGATGAGAAAGAGCATGTATTCTTGTGATCCAACTTTTCCAAGATGTCACGAGCCTGTAAATACAGAGGAGTTCAATATGAAACCACATATTTCACTGTTTTTTTCCACTTTGTTCATGGAGGACCTCAGCTTCCCAAGCCTCCCTCCAGCACTTCGTGTGATGGCATAAATCAGGCTGACATTACCAAATGTCATGTGTCCTGCACAGGGATGTTTTTTGCTGGGCACCACCCTAACCAGGAAATTCAGACTTATATGGAACACAGACGTGTAAACAGGCTACTATACAACAGGGGGATTTCTGCAAACCTTAAAAAAATAAATCAATAGAAGCAGGACAAGTGAATGTTTTTTTAAAAAACACCCACACAAATGTAGTGAAAGTATGTAAAACAAAAAGCAAAATGGCTTTCTCTTACTTTTGATTACTTCATCCCCAAAACTTTTTGTGTGAATCTTTCCAGAAATGTTTTATGCACATGCTAGCATATATATATATATATGTATATATATATGTATATACTAAAGAATATAAATATATATATATATATTCTTTTTAATTCACACATGGGACTATTTTGTGCAAACTGTCCTGCACTTTGATTTTCTCCATTAACAGCTTGGAAATTATTTAGCACATGTTTTTTTTTTTTTTTTTAAGACTCTCTGAGAGTCTTTCTTTTTAAGATTTATTTATTTATTTATGGTAGACAGAGAGAGAGACAGAGACAGAGACACAGGAGGAGGGAAAAGCAGGCTCCATGCCGGGAGCCCGACGCAGGACTCGATCCCAGGACTCCAGGATTGCGCCCTGGGCCAAAGGCAGGTGCCAAACCACAGAGCCACCCAGGGGTCCCCCTAGCACATGCTTTTTAATGGCTGCATAATATTCCATCATATGGATGTGCCATAACTAAAATAACAAATCCTATTTATGGCTCTTTCCCATTTTTACATTCTACAAACAATATTGCAGTGAACATTCTTGAATCTATAATTTGCAAATATATATGTCAGTTAAATTATTACCAATGGATCAGAGGGTATATGCATTTACAATTATAGCCAAAATGCCCAACTAAAATATTACATCAGTAGTACACCCATTGACTGTGAATGAGTGTCCCTGTTTCCTTTTTCACTGAACAACATGAACTATTATCAAACTTTTCAGATTTTTGCCAATCTGATAGGTGAAAAATGACATCTCATTGTTACTTAGATTTGTATGTCTTTAATTAGAAGAAAGCTGAACATCTTTTTGCACATTTTTTGGCTATTTGCAGGTTGTTTTTGTGTGTGTGAACTGCCTTTCATATCCTTTGTCCATTTCTCAGTTGGTTTGTTCATAGTTATTCTTATTGATTTGTATGAGCTCTTTGTAAAATAAGGAAATTATCTTTTTGTCTGTTATATGTGTTGCAGATATCATGTACCATTTTATCATTTGTCTCTTGATCCATGGAGTCTGCTTCCATAAAGACATTTTAATTTTTTGTGTGGTTGAATCTTTTTTTTTTTTTGCTTTATAAAGACCAGGGTGATGGGGGAAGAATCAGCAATGAGATTATCCACTTCAGAGAGCATTTCCTTGCCCAGTTGGTCCTTTGTAGACCCAGAGAGTCAGAGCTGCCAGAGGCCAAGACAGGGTGGATGGGATGTTTGTGAGCTGTATGTCCACCGGGTATGAGTGCTGGGGATGGTGCTGGGTCAGCCACCCCCACAGACTAGGAACCACACTCCTTTCACATCTCACCTTTGCAACAAAAAACAGACCATAGGTCTGATCTTTACCCTCACAGAGAATTCTCTTTCTGGGACCTCATTGCCCTTTCTACAACCTGACCATGATGAGGTCACTACAGACCATCAAGCAAACATCATAACTCTGAGTGTCCAGGAGATTAACCTGGAATATTTGTCCCTTTTCTCTTGGGGGCCCCACTCTGCTCTTAACTATATGGGTGCAAATAGCTCAGCCATCTCATCCAGGAGAAACCAAAGCCCCTTCATACTAATGGAGGAGTTGGTAATGAGTCTCTGACTCAACCAAAATGTCCTGTTATAAAATTAACGAACAAATCAATCATCTCTTAAGCCTTCCAGAGGAATGTGCCAAATTAGCTGAATCTTGTGTTGGTGGCATTTCAAGAAATATAACAGGGGAGGTAAAAAAAACATTCAGGTCTGTGGGAAAGGGTACCTGTGGGCAGGGTGGGAGGGAAGTGAGTGGGGTGGAGACACATTCCTCCCCCGCCCAGTGGTCTGCCCCACAGTCAGTGCCCACTTCCTAACCCATCCCATCTAAAAATGCTATTTTGAGTTTATTTTTTAAACAACACCTATGCCACTAGCTGTTGGGGGAAATGCTTGGAATCGTGTGTCAGAATGGAGATGGTGAGCTTAGAACTCTGACTACTTCACTTTTTTTGGGTGAATGGAAGAGAGGCAGCACAGAGTTCCCTAAAGTGAGAAGCTTATGTAAGTCATATCCCACTATAATCCATATGCTCTGACTCCAAGGAAGGAGGATGAACTTTGCTCCACAGCTCAGTTAGAAGGGGCAGTACCGTTACTTCAAGTCTAAATCTAACTCTTAGGCCCTCGCTTACCAGGTTGATGGAAAATTTAATTTGAGTTGTGATTTTGAGAGTCCTTCCACTCCCTGAACTCATACAAGTTTCCAGGATCTTATTTGGAGGTTGGGTAACCAGAGAAGGGTCTTGAGTCACCTTACTGCTGAAATGCTGTTCTTAAATCATTGACCCTTTTGACGATGAGCAGTAGTATCATCCTGCTCACACCTCTGGGCACTGGATCTCTTCTGGTAGCCATGATCTGACTGTTCTCTGAGATTCCAGAACCTTCGCAGGGTGCTAGGTGGAAAGGGATCGTAGGGCCTCACCAGTTAGACAACTTGCCCAAACCCCGACACCCAGTTGTGGTGGTTTTAAAACACATCTGCAAATTCCTTAACATTCCTCCCATCAAAAGGGGGGGATCTAATTCCTTTCCCTTGGAATATGGACCAGCTTTGGTGTTATAGGCTGAATTGTGTCTCTCCCCGCCACCTCTGCCCCACAAAATTCATACATTGAAGCCCCAAGCCTCCAGTATCCCAGGATGTGACTAACTGAGATAGTGCCTTTAAAGAGGTAAGTTAAAATGAGGCGATTTGGGTGGGTCCTTATACAATCTGACTGGCGTCCTTATGTGAGGACGTGAGAAGAAGACAGTTGCCCACAAGCCAAGGAGAGGGGCCTCAGAAGAGACCAACCATGATGACACTTTGATCTCGGACTTCTCCAGAACCGTGAGAAATAAATTCCCTTTGCTCAAGCCTCCCAGTCTATGAGGTATGTTGTTGCGGCAGCCCTAGCAAATTGACATATTTGGTGACTCACTTCTAATGAGCAGAATGCAGTCCAAGGGAGGCTGTGTGACTTCTCAGACTGGGCTAGAGAAGGTAATGCAGCTCCTGCCTGGTTCTCTCTCCCAAGGTGCTTGTCCTTGGAACCTAGCCACCATGTGGCAAGGAGGAAGGCCAGGTCACAAAGACAAGTGTAGGTGTTCTGGCCGGCAGCCCCGACTAAAGCTCTGCTGACAGGCAGCATTAATAGCCAGGCCTGTGAGCGAACAGACCATGAGAGGACTCCAATCCCAACCCTCCAGACGCCCCAGCTGAGTGCAGAGAGACAGGCAGAGACAGAGACACACTGTTCCCACCGAACCCTGGCCAAACTGCCAATTCATGAGCAGAATAAATGTTGTTGTTCTAAGCTACCAAGTTTTGGGATGTTCCTTTAAGCGTCAATAGATAAAAAGAACACCAGTCTTGAGGTGTCAACAACTCTTTCTGGCTCCCTCTAGTCTCAAGGAACATTTCCTTTCTCCTCCTCCCATTACAGAAGATCCCGTGTAATCTCCTTTAACCTGACTTTAGCTATACAATGTTGGCTTCTCTTTCCAGGGGGCGAGGGGAGGAGGAGGAGAGGTTTAGGCCAACCCGTTTTTTCTTATTAATTCACACTAATACAGTAATCTGAGTGCTCTCTGTATGACACATTTGTATTTCCTGCGGAAGGTGAGATCTCTATCATAAGCAGTTTACAGCATCTTTATATAAGGGCGGTCAATTTGTGTAGGGTCCCCTTTGACTGCCTCTGCTCTTGCTTCAGGCCAGTCTGGAGTTTACATTCAGCCCTTTACCACATCCCTCAAAATAAGCCCAATGCCCCATACGCTTGAGATGAGTACAGGTATATTTGTAAGTTGAACTCCGAGGTGGAGAGAGGGTTATATCACATAATCCATGGAAAAACTGTTTGTCTCCTGTAGACATCCCTGCTTTCTTTTTCCAGTTTTCCCATGATCTCCCCATCTCCCCAGGGCTGTCCCCAGGGCTGTCTCCACCCCTCCAACAGTGAAATTCTACTTCCCCCCAGCTAGCACACTACCCCCAGCAGGATACAAAACCCTGGGCAGCCAAGTAGGAACCTCCATGCTCCTGAAGCATGCCCCTAAGGCTTTCAGCTCATTCCGACACACTTCCAATCTCATTTTCGTGTTGTTACTCATGTTACTTGTTTCTGTTGCTTTCCCTGGGAGCTCAAGGAAATTGGCAAGAGCTGGGCTGTTTTCTCTTCTCTTTGTTGCTTTGAAGAATGTGACCATGGCAGCCCTTCTCCAACGTCCCAAAGGCCAAAGTCAACACTAGGGTGCAGAACCCAGAGCCAGTCACCCGGCGCACGGTGGCCCAGTCTTGCTATGGCAATAACCTCACCTGCAGAAGGCACACAGCACACAGCCCTGAAATAGCAAGGAGTCAAGGCAGATACAAGAAAAAATGTTCCTAGGATGTCCACCTTCATCTTACTTGCCCTATAGAGGGTGTTAGTCCTTCCCCTAGAGGTGGGTGGACTACAGCAATCATGCGAGTAGGGGTCACCATAGGCGACCCATAGGATTGGTGAAAACCAGCCCCATCCCCCAAAGGCAGCAAGATGTAGCAATTGTAACAGGAACTCACAGTCACCATTTGTTTGGCACTTACTATGGGACAGGAATCAATCATGCCAAGCACTTTATGCATAATCTCACTTGACACTCAGAACAACCTTATGAGGCAGGTATTATCATTACTGCCACTACACGGATGACAAAACTGAGCTTCAGAAGTTGCTAAGCAGCTTACCCAAGACTGCAGAGCAAATGAGGACAGATCTCTTGTCTCCTAATTAGTATCAAAAGTCCACAAGGGCAGGGACCCATATGTCCCCCATACGAAGAGCTGCCATGCCGGAGCACTCGCCACCTGCCAACCCTCTGAGCGGAGGCCTCTCCTTGATTGCCCGTATCAACCCGAGGAGGTAGGTGTGCTCATTACCCTCGTCTTACTGATGAGGATTTTAAACAAGGAAGTGGCGTGCGGTGCAAGGTCCTCTCCAGGTCTCTCTAACCAAATCCTTAAAGTCAGCTCCTGCTGTATGGAGAATGGATGCTCGGAGGCAGGGTGGAAGCCAGGGGGGCTTACAGGGTGTGTAATCGTACAGGTGACGAGGGGAGGAGCAGAGGGATGACAGGAACACGGAAGGAGCGGGCGTGGTGGCATCCCACGACTCCCGGTGACTCCCTTTTCCCAGGCTTGAAGCGAGTGTCACCACGGTGGTGAAGGTTAGGGGGCACACCGCACCCTCGGGCCAGATGCCTGGCACAGACCCAACAACACTGACTGGGTGGCAGTGGCAGTGGCAGCGGCAGTGGCAGCAGCAGTGGCGGGCGCTACCGTCCACAGGGGGAGAGATGAGGAATGATAGAGACACACGGTCCCTGGAAGGGAAAGGAGGGCCTAAAGGAAAGGTAGATGACAGTCTCTGATGGGACATTTTTCGGAGGCCGATCCTGATGACCATGTGGTAAAGGGAGCGGCAATGCCAGCGCGTGTGCCAGGCTCCCAGCCTTGCACACTGAACTCATTCTCTCTGAGTCCTCATGGGCACTACTAATAGCCTTCACTTCTGTTGGAGGCAACAGGCTCAGAGAGCCGAGGCCAGGAGGCGACAGAGCCGGGACCCTCAGCACCTCTGCTGGCCCAGAGCCCAGGCAGTGAACTCTGCACCACCTCTACTCCCCACCCCCGAAACCATGGGGTGCTGCCTCATTCGGTGATGCCCCCAGCGGGGCTGGGGTTGGACGGATGGGCGAGGCACCCACTCTTCTCTCCGAGGTCCGGAGGTCATGGCCCTGCAGCACGCAGACAAGCCCAGGCCCGGCAGGGCTACATCTGAAGTCCCGCTATCTGCCTCATTTCATCAGGCCGCCAGCGGCCAAGCACAGGAAATTAAAAGCAACTCGTAGATCACAGAGCGTGGCACCAAGTGATCTCAGACAGGAGCTGTCTCCCTTCCCTCCCACTTCTCCCTCTGCGGGAAGGTGGCTCTTAGCAGTCCGTAGCTGACCTTTGCAGAGAGCCAGCAGGTCCTAGCTGCCAGGGCCCCAGAGGCAAGCAAGGAGGCCCTGTCCTCGGAGAGCTCAGAGTCTGTGAGACGGGTCCCTACCTTGACAGTGGTAATGTGTGTGTGTGTGTGTGTGTGTGTGTGTGTGTGTATTCTAGAAGGAGACACAGAAAAGAGTGGTGGCCTCTATGGGGCAAACCAAGCTCACAGGTGAAGAGAAACCCAATTTTTCTCTTTATATCTTTCCCATGGCTGAACTTTGTACCATGTGCTTATGTTAACTCTTTTGATAAATAATCCCTACTTTAAAGATGAAATAAGATCAAGGGACTTCAGGGATCCCTGGGTGGCTCAGCAGTTCAGCCTTTGGCCCAGGGCGTGATCCTGGAGTCCCGGGATGGAGTACCACGTGGGGCTCCCTGCATGGAGCCTGCTTCTCCCTCTGCCTGTGTCTCTGCCTCTCTCTCTCTCTCTCTCTCTCTCTCTCTCTCTGTCTGTCTATCATGAATAAATAGATAAAATCTTAAAAAAAAAAAAAAAAGTTCAAGGGATTCATAGAGGAGGGACACCTAACCCAGAAAGGAGGGGATGGTTAGAAAAGGTTTCTTTTCAGTGATACTCTTAAGCTGAGTCTTAAAGGACAAAGTGAATGAACAGGTGACCAAGAAAGGGGAAGGACTTCCAGGCAGAGGACACAGGTCAAGCAAAAGTTTAGAGGTCAGGGGGTGCCAGGGAGCTTATTAGAGAGGAAAGGTCGAGCACTGGAAGATGAGGGACTGGATTCTCAGCCCTTTCCTTCCTCCTCCATTTGCCAGCCACATGCTGGAGCATTGCTCTGTTTTGACCATAGGCCTGTTGTGAAATTGGTTTCGGGGGGGGGGGGGGGGCTGTTAGCTTACGCATTGCCCCATAACGTGTCCACAGTAACATCTCAGAGCTGAGATACCCCATGGGTGTGGACATCTGCTCTTTTTGCTTGCCCAGCATCCCTTCCTCTGATTTTGGCTGAAGTACCCCCTTCCCCGTGCTTTGAAAAGTCTCCCTTTATTCTCCCACGTGGGTCTGAGAGGATGGTAAATGATGACACCCCTACTCCCTGTTACTGCAACCAAAAGAGGTGGGCAGTGGCACAGCTGACCCAGACTTGTCCCCAGGACTCCCTCTCTGAGACTTGATCTTGGTGGGAACCTTATTAGCATGCTGAAAGCCTAGGCTGATTCTCCCCCATGGGGATGCCCGGGAGAGGTTCTGGTTCCTGCCCTTTGGGAGCTGATGGGCCCATTTGGCTGTCAGCTCTATGAGCGAGCGAGAAGCTACCTAGTGAAGACCTTTAGTTGCTTGTTAGCCAGAATCCATTTCTGTCACTTCTAACCAAAGAGCTCTTGTGAATTCATTTTTTTGAGGGTCAAATAAAAATTGGTTTGAGACCCTGTCCTACATGTGATGTACAATCCTCATTCCTGCCCCGATCTTCTGAGGACTTCCTTAATCGCCCGCTTCCACTGAATTATTTTAGCTTATGGATAACCTCACCATCCTGTGTGGGCTGTCAGTGCCAGTACAAACAAGGAACTCAGCATCTTTTCCACAATTTCTCTCTTCTCCCCTAACACTCACTTATACAAGTGAAAGAGAGGGAGTCTTTATTGAAGAGGGAAAGGTTTACAGCACTCACCAAAAAAATGTGTAATCAAAAATTAGACATCCTTGTTTTTAAAATTTCCACAAATATGAATTTCAAGTTTCAATTCCCCCCTGCTGGGCCCTCTCCTCCTCTATTTCCCCTCCTTCAGATTCTCTCACTCAAATTCCCTATTTATTTTTATGTACGAAACACCAATTCGCTCTTCATCACTTTGTCTCCTATCAACCTTCCCTCAGGGTCTCAAGAAAATTCTCCTCCAAAAGAGAATTCTGGGGTAATGTGTTAGCATAGCTGCACCCGACTACAATGATTTCTGCAGGCAGAAGATTAGGACCAGGCCAAAAGAACTTCTGTGGCTCCTTCCAGTTATAGGAACAATTATTTTGGACTCAGGAAAGGTCATAGTCCTTCTTTTTACTTTAGCTCACGCTGAATTGGATGAGGAGATCATCTGTGCAAGAATGCAGAGAGCTCTCTACAGGCCATGTTCGTTTCTCCCCAGAGGCAGAGAGCCCTCTAAGGGAAGGATGCTTTGGGAAGTAGAGTCCCAGGTGAGCTGGGGATATGACCAGTGACCAGCAGTGACTCTGAGCAGGGCAGGTGTCTGGGTGGTGCCTGGCGTCTCCCTCTGCTAAATCCTTGTCATGTTCCTTTGTATGCATAAGCCCAGTCACTGGACACCTGAGGTCCTGAGGACATGAGATCTACATGGTAACCACTCATGATCTCAGTGGTACTTGATCAATGCCTCTAGAAGTAGCATATTCATTCCCCAGAACTCATCCTTCTCACTAATCATTCATTCAATAAACGTATTACATTCCCCCTCTGTGCCAAGCAATAGGGACAAAAGCAAAATAAAACCTAGCTCTTATCCACGAGAGTCTAAGAACCTAGTGGGGGATGTAAGGAAGAACAGGCAGTTATTACAAGTGGAGATACATTCTGGATCACGAGTCTACTTTTCAAATAGCTATTGAGCATCTTCAGTGTACCAGCCTTTATCAAGGGATAGAGACATATCACTGCAAAAAAGGGAAAAAAATTTTAAAATTTTTTTGCTGTGAGCTTGACTGGAGGCAGGGAAAGTGAGCAGGAGAACATTTGCAAGCACCTCACACAAGCACATAGAGTCACTCAGTAAATATTTATCGAATAAATGCTGACTAAAATATAATTAGAGAACATGGCACGGGCTGGGCCAGAAGCAAAAGGGCATTGCAGCTTACTGCTTGGAAATCAGAGGGCACCTTCAAACACAAGACAGCACCTGAACCTTGCCTGAGCAGGGATGTGTGTTGAGTAGAGTATGAGTGTGGTGAGAGCGGTGGGGAAAAGGTGAGCGATGAAGTTGGAAGAAGTCTGGGGTGACAGTGCTGAGGGCTGCCTGTGACATATTAATAGTCAAAAAGCAGTCAGCCCTGACTTCCAGGCAGGGCTGTGAGCCATTGTTGCCTCTATGTGTCTATGTTTTCATGGCAGAAAATGGAAGGTACCACTCACCCACTTGATAACAGAGTTGATAGGAACTTGGGATTTAGAATCTAGCAGCCCGAGGTTCAAATCCCGGCTTTGCTTCCTTTTTAACCCTGAGATGTTGAGCAAGTAACTTAACTTCTCTGAGCCTCATTAGAGTGTCATCTCCGAAACAGGAATCATAATGCCCACCCCAGCAGAGAGTTGTGAAGGAGTACATGGGGTCATGTACCATAAAGTCCTTAAGAGAATGTTTGGCTCATCATGAGTACTTTTTTTTTTTTTTTTTTAAGATTTTATTTATTTGTTTGAGAGAGAGAAAGAGAGAGAGCATGCATGAGCAGGGAGAGGAAAACTCCCCACTGAGCAGGGAGATGGAAGTAGGGCTCAATCCCAGGGCCCTGAGATCATGACCTGAGCTGAGGACAGATGCTTTTTAACCGACTGAGCCACCCAGGTGCCCCTCATAATGAGTACTTTTTAAATGGTTGTTCTGTTACTATCATTATGATAATAATTATTACTATTGTCATTCTTTTTGGAATAATGTTGCTTCTCATCCATCTGCCTATACCGCCTACAGAGAAAGTTACCTTTGAGCCCCACCTCTTCTATATTGGTTATCTCAATAGAGCAAGTGAACTCAGATCCACCATTTGATGGGAAGTGTGGGTTACTCACAGAGAGAAATCCTCTAAGAGCATATGGGCCAAGCTTTCTCAATTCACCACTGAGGAGACTGAGGCCCGGAGCCACTGAAATCTTGGCCCTGGTCCCACAGCTGCTTAGAGGGAAGTGGGGTTAATCCCCTGGGTTTCCAGATTCCTATCCTATGCCCCTCTGGTTCCAGCCCACTGTAATCCAGTTGACTCCGTTGCTGCGTGTACAGGGCCAAGATTAAAATCAACTTCAAATGCCAACTTTTCAAAAGCCAAGTCTCCTGGAGGAGCCAAAGCTCCTGTCCTGCCCCCCTCACAGAGGTGCCTGCTTTCCTCACATTCTCTCTGCAGCCTCCACAGGCAGCTGCTTCGGTGTCCAAGCCTGGAGCCCTCCTGACCCCTGGAGGAGGAGGTGAGAGGCTCTTCCCAACCAGTGTCAGTTTACAGTGGGAACAAGGCCTGGGGACAAGGCCAGAGAGGGCTGACACAGGGAATGTTACTGCCTCCCCAGGCTCTCATCCCCAGCAAAGGCTGCGTGCGAGTTCCAACGCAGTGGCCTCACCAGAGCATGGGGTATGTTTCTCACCAGCAGGCCTCTGTGGGTTGCTTTGGAGTCAGCCATTCTCTGGCAGCTGTTCAGGCTCCCATGGCTTTCCAGAAGTGCCCTCTTTGTCCTGGGTCACAGCTCTCCTCTGAAAGAGAAGCTCAAGGGGAGACCCTCAGCAGGATGGGAGTAGCTTTTGTTTTTTTCTGGAGCTCCCCCACTTGCTTTCCAAAACCTTCACTCAGGGCTCTAATGGGAGGATTCAAATGGCCCAGACAAGCTACATTACTCAGTTGCTATTTTGTCCACTTTGTGAGACTCAGCGAACCTGCCATATCCACAGTCAAATTAAAGAATTCTTAATGCAAAAGAGATGATTTCCTGCATCATGGATCGCTACATCTGGCCTGACCCACAGATAGCCTCTGGGCTAAGTGAGGCCTGTGTGGGAGCCTTAGCCTAGCCAGTGAGACTCTCCTGCACTGGAGGATGACTGACCAGCTGAACCAGTCAGATCCTCCTGCATGCCCTACTCTGTTCCTAAATGCACACTGGGGCCTTCTACATGCTGGGTAATAGGAAAGGTCCCTTTCCTATTAGGTCCCTGCCCTACTGAGGGCAGAAGGTGCATTCTGCCCTCAGTAGGAATTCAATGTATAACCCTGTTCCACATTAGCAACTTAGATTAGCTGTCAGGATTTTGTTGGGACATGAACACAACTCCCATGTATAAGGTAGCCATTACCTTAAATAAACCAGCACATTTATTAGAATCCTTGACTTCAAGGCACAGAAACTGAACCCAATCTGCCTTAAGGAAAAGTCAGATCTCACTGGCTCATATCTCAGAGGACAGGACAATAGCTGTCCCCAGGAAATCAGATGATGATATCATCTCTCTCACCCTCCTCACCCTCCAACATTTCTCACCCCATATCTCAGCTCTCTGCTTCTCTCCATGTGTTGGACTCATTCTTTCCTAAGAGAGAAGAGGTCTCTCCACACAGCGGGAGGCATGGCATAGTCAGCTCCAGGCTTCATCAACCCAGATTAGCAACACACAGGGAGAAAGAGGATCTCTCTCTCCCAGACCCCACAGATGAAACTCAAGGGAAGGAGGCCAATAAACCAAATTTGAGTCACAGGGCCACCACTGAGCCAATCGCTGTGGCAAGGGATATGAGATACTATGATTGGTCAGGATTTGGTCACACGGCGACACCCCTCAGCCCACCAGAACCAGATGGGAAAGAGGAACAGTTCCTCAAGGAAGAGAGTGTGCTCTTTCCATGGGCAAATGAAGCAGATGCTAAACAAAATGGAGGAGAGAGAGGGAGAAAGTTCTGTTATACCAGAAAGAACAAAAGGAAAAGCTATTGCCCTACAGAAGAAAAAAGTAGGCAGATCTGCCGGGTGCTGGGCCTTGTGCGTCTGTGTTACTCATGAAGCCATATGGCCATCCTACAAGGCAGGCAACAACCATTGTTTCTCCCCATTTACAAGAGAGGGAACTGATGCCGAAAGATGTTTTTAAAAACCCATGTCACTGAACGCCCCTCAGCAAGTAAGCAGTGGGGCTGGGATGTGAACCCAAGTTTGTGTGATTCCAAAGCCTGCTCTGCCAGCCAAAGGCAGAATATAACCCAGCTAAAAGGTGGAGGGGCGAACAATGAGTCCCTCCTCTATTTATAGACAGAGAACAAAACCAGACTGCACAAAAGGGCAGAAGTGCCAAAAAGGGAAATAGTTTTTCCGGGTCCTTCATGAGGACGGACATTCTTTGCTCCCAAAATGGAGACTGCACTGGAAAGTGAGCTCGCGCATTATTCTGCAGCAGCCAGGAGACCGTGGCCAAGAAAGGACAAGGGATTCAGCAGCCCAGGGGGCGCCCGTGGCCTGCAAGAGGCGCAGCAGCAGAGGGCTGGGTCCAGACCTGATCCTTAAAGGGACTCACATCAAGTTACTGGTCGAGAAAGGGAGGTTTCAAAGGGAGATTTGAGAAGTTTGAGAAGTTTGGCAATAAATATGAATCTTAAATTACAGGGAAACCATGACTGATGAGGAAGGGTTAGAAGAATTGGATCTTGGGCAGCCCCTGGGGCCCAGCAGTTTAGCGCCGCCTTCGGCCCAGGGCGTGATCCCGGAGACCCGGGATCGAGTCCCACATCGGGCTCCCTGCTGGGAGCCTGCTTCTCCCTCTGCCTGTGTCTCTGCCTCTCTCTCTCTCTGTGTCTCTCATGGATAAATAAATAAAATCTTAAAAATAAATAAAAAATAAAAATAAAAGAATCAGATCCTAATGAAAACAAGTGCTTGCGTTATTACAGATAGAAAAGTACTAGAGAGGGCGTGCCTTTAACAGAAAGAAATATCCAAATTAAACTGCCTAGTGAAAACCGTAGGCCAGGAGAACAATGAGTCTGAGCTATGGTGTATTCTTTGTTGGTTTGTCTTCCTGACACTTTTCCCCCACTTTTCTTGTGAACATCAAGTACACACTCCTGCACAGAGGGTGCCATATCATACTTTATTCCACTGGATGCAGTAGTTGATTGACCTAATGTGACTCAAGCCAAGCCGTAGGTTCCCTTCTGGGATCAGTGTACGGGTGTTAGGAAAGAGCAGTCCTCTCTCTCCCCTGGGGTAGGCTGGCCTCACCAGCAGGAGACAGCGCAGACAGCTCTAGTCTCCATCAACCTTGATTAGCAACAACCAAGGCAAAGGAGAATTTCTGTCCCCCTGGCACCTGCACATAAAATTCAAGAGAAAATACCTCTCCTGACTATGGGAAGGGATCCCATCAAGTGGGAGGGAGTGAGGCCAGCCCAGAGAAGAGGAGAGAGACAGACAGACAGACAGACAGACAGAGAGAAGCAGAGAGAAAGAGCATCCTCCGGTCATACCCACTTTCCAGCCTGGACTCTCTCTTTGCGTAAGACAGCTAGAATTGGGCTTCTATAACAACCAGAATAGAGCTCCCTAACAAAACTCCCATTGAAGCTTCAACCAATAGGATGGGGTACACTGTGAATAGAAATGAAAATTGTGACCAACTAGAGTCACTGAAAATTAATAATAATAATAATAATAATAATAAGATGTGGGCCTCCATCTCCAAGGAGTTCAAAGTTTTGAGAAGTTCTTTTGCTTTCCTGCTAGAGATAGGAAGACCTTTAGAAATGTCAGTAATAGTGTATGTGCGATAGGGGGAGTGGGTGACAGAAATAGCCTTGGGTAGTTACAGTCTTTCTCCAAAAGAAAAATGAGAATAACCCAGTTATTGGTTGGACAAATACACACAGAAACCAGGAAGGTGGTGCACAGAGCTTTGCGTTTTCCTGAAAGAGACATATTAGCACACAGGGACACTCTCAGAGGGCTTTCAGAACTCCTCTCTCTCAGGCTTAGCCTGTCTTTCCTGGGACTCCCTGGCCTTTAGGATTCCTCTGCCCTCCTTCCCGGGGTCCCAGAAAACTGGTTCCACAAACCAAGGGCAGTGGGAGGCAGTCAAACCTGATTCCTCTAGGGAGGGAGCTCCAGGCCCATCAGCAAAGTATCGAAGCCCCACAGTGGATACCACTGTCTCTCTCTGAGCACTCTTCCATGACCTACCACCGTGGAGGTGTCTATCTTTTCTCTCTTACCAAAAGCAGTTTTCAAAAAAAGAGAGGGGTATGAAAAAGAAAAAAATTGCATAGCGCAGCATGAAGTGAGGGACTCTGGGCAGTCCCCTTTGCCTACCACTGCACAATAGATCCCAGCGCTCATGCTTGGCAGGTCACTTACAAACCAGAAACCACAGTATAAAATGCATGCCATTTTTTAAACTCATACGATAAAAGATATTTTTACATATGTAATAAGGCTGCAATAAGGAGAATTTTTAAATTGATGGCTTCCACTGGGTTATAGAATTCTTTTCAAAATCAGAGAACCCTCCCCCCCCCCCACACTGTCTCACATATGTTATTGGTAAAGAATTAAGGGATACAATCTTTCTGGTGGGCTATTTGGCAATGTGCTTCAAAGGCCTTGAAAAATGTCATATCTTGACTCAGCAATTTTATTTTTTGGATGTGATTGTAGTTGACACACAATGTACGTTAGTGGTGTAGGACACACACATAACTAGATGTAGGACATAGTGATTCAACATCTCTATATGTTCTGCTATGCTCATTACAAGTGTATCTCCCACCTGTCCCCGTGCGACATTATAGTACCATTGACTGCATTCCCTATGCTGCACCTTTCACACTCGTGACTGACTTATCCCATAACTGGAAGCCTGGACCTCCCACTCCTCTCCCCCCATTTTACCCAGACTCCTCACCCCCACCCCACCCTCATTTGGCAGCCATCATAGCCAAGTTTGTTCTATGTATTGATAGATGACCCAGCAATTATAATTGCAGAGCATGGACTCTGAAGCCAGATCGGCTTCACCATCAATCAGCCATGTGATTTAGCCTCTGAGTCTTAGTTTCCTTACCCCGAAAAGAGGGATAATAGCAGCATCTATTTTTTAGGTTGGTTGTGAGGATTAAATGCAATATATGTAATGCCTTAGAATGGTGTCCAGCGTATGATTACAGGCTACATAAGTGTTAGCCTCATAAGTGGTCACAGATAGGGATAGAAATACATCTCAATATTATTTTAATCAGCAAAATTTTAGGAAACATCTAATAATAAGTAATTGGTTAGAAATTACTTGGGTAATTGGTTAGGGTACATCCATAAGATGAAAAACTGCATAACCATTTTTTAAAATGATGTTAATTTTTTTAAAAGATTTTATTTATTTATTCATGAGAGACACATAGAGAGAGGCAGAGACATAGGAGAGGGAGGAGAAGCAGGCTCCCTGCAGAGAGCCCTATGCAGGACTCGATCCTTGAACCCCGGGATCATGACCTGAGCAAAAGGCAGAGACATTCTACCACTGAACCACCCAGGTGCCCCCATATTGATTTTAAGATTTTATTTATTTATTTGACAGAGAAATACACCTGATTTAAGCAGTGGGGAGGGTCAAAGGGAGAGGGGGGAGCAGGCTCCTCACTGAGCAGAGAGCCTGATATGGGGCTTGATCACAGGACTCCAGGATTATGACCTGAGTCGAAGGCAGACTCTTAACTGACTGAGCCACCCAGATGCCCTTTAAAATCATATTTAAAAGAATATTTATGATTTGGAATATCTCCATAATGTATTGTTAGGTCAAAGAAAACATAATCAGATTTCAAATAGTATGTACAATATAATATAAATATAAAAACTAAAAAGTGAAGGAAATACTTGAAAGTATTATTGCCAGGTATCTCCAGTTGATGGTTCAACCTTGTCCGCACACTGGAATCACCTCTGGAGTTTAAAAAGCAATGCCTATGGAGGACCTTGCTCCTAGCAATTCTGATGTCATTGGCCTGGAATATTGCCTGGACCAGGGTCTTTATTTTCTTCTGTGTGCTTGTTTCTTTCCCCTACTTTTTCCCCTGAAATTTTCTAAAATAAACATGCATCACTTTTATAACTAGAAATTAAAACCATAAATGTTATTTAAAAGACATCTCAATCACTCCCACGAGACTAGCTGACTAAGCAGCTGTGCCAGCCCCTGCTTTACCGGGTTCTTTTCTCCCAGGGAGCACTCAGAGAGGGAAGCTGGGGTTGGCAGGAGCACGAGAGGCAATCTCAGAGTATGAGTCACAGCCCTGGAGAACAGACTAGGGAGGGGGCACTCAATGGGGAGATGAGGGGCTGTGGTTCCAGGTGAGGACACAGGACACTGAAGGGACAGGGGCAGGGGAGCCAGAGGCCCCAAGGCCGGCTCCTAGAGGGCCAAGAAGTTATGCACTGTGATGTATGGCCTTCCCACTGCCGGAGGCCTTGCTCAGTGGCCCTTGAGATACTGGGATTTTGTTTCCTTATGTCAGCACCGCATTTTCTCCTTTCCAGCACACTCACTTGATAAGGGCAGAGATGAGCAGAGCCCCAAGGAGAAAGGAAGCAGAGGAAGGTCTGCAGTTGCTAACAAATGTAACTGACAAGGAGTCCAGGGCTGTTCCTATTTTTCACCCTGTCTCTAATATTAAATGCGCTGGGTCTGATGACTGAGCTGCTTCATCCCATATTGCATTTACCTTTTTTTTTTCCATTCATTCAGCAAATCCTTATGGAACTCTGATTATGTGCCAAACCCTGTGCCAAATACTTTTCATCATTTCATTCTTATCTGGAGCTTTAAACTAATGACCCAGGTACTGTTAATAGGTGGCTTTTTTACAGATGAAGAATTTGAAGCTCAGGGAAGTTAGTGGCCTAAAGTTTTCCAGCAAGTTGTTACTCATTACCATCATTATCAGAATGGCTACCATATACTGAGCACCTACTATGTGCCAGGCACTGTTCTCGGAGCTTTACACTCATTTTTGTCGTCAACCCACCTCTTTACCCCACTCCCCTCCCCTACCCCAGCAACGGCTCCATGAAACAACGATTATTATTACCCCTGATTTACAGGTGAGGAAACTTAGCACAGAGAAGGAGAATTACTTGCCTACGGTAACACAGCTTTTAAGCAACAGAAAGGGATTTACAGTCAAGAGAGTCAAAATCCTGGGCTCCTATTCTTCAGCTGTAAGTTGTGCTGCTCCCACAACTTAGTGCTGAGCTTCGGAAGTGAGGCCAGGCAGGGTGCCTTTAGTATGCAGTGCATTAAGATGCTTACATCAATTAAAGACATTCACTCCAATTGAAGAATTTCACCTGTCTTGGCCTGTTCTCAGTACCGAAGATTTCTACATCCTACAAATGAATCACATGAGGAGCTTGAAACCTACTCCAACCTAATTTGGTTTCTTTTCTCCTTTAATTCTAATTCTCTTTATAACTGCTATTTCAGGCATGTGCCCATTACCATCCAAAAAGCCATGGCAGGAGAGAATTATGGAAAGATGAAAGAGAAGGCAAGAAAAGGGCACCTGCTGGTTGCCACGGTGAAATGTTCAAAGGAAGCAGGAGACAGCCATTAGCATTCAGTTTAATGGTGTGTTTAGTCCCATCCATAACTGAAAGTGTGTTTACTGTTTCATATTTCCTTTGTGAGAGGGAGCCACAAATCTCATTCTCCATATTGAGAGCCAGTTAATGGTTCTAATTATGTGTCAGCTCACACTGTTCCTCAACCAAAGGATGGGGCAATCAGAGTTCCCCACTTACCCCAGGCTGTGCAACCAGACACCTTGCACCTTGGTCCCCTGGAACTTGCCACTTGCTCCTCAGTGGTTACTGATAACCCACAACTGCTAGGGATGTGGCCCAGAGCACCACCACATGGAAATTGAAATGTGGTCACTTCAAAGCCCCAGTGCTTCCCGTGTAAAGGGCCCTCCACGAGCTATTTATCCACCCAATACTCTGCAGGGTTGTCAAGCTCTGTTGCCCACACACTGCAGGTGGGGATACTGAGACAAAGATGTTCGATCTGGAATGTGAATCAGCCAATTCCAAGAAGGGAATGGAAAAATTCCAACCTTCTTCCTCTCTCAGTGGTCCTCATGCCTGGAAGCCTTTCAGAACCACCTGGGAAGCTCCGGCTCCATCCTAGAGCCAGAGCATCAGAATTCTGGGGCTCGGGACCAGACATTTCTACTCACAAATACTCCTCAGGCATTTCAGCTGTGCAGCAGGGAGTGAGAATACTGCTCTGAGCCCTTTGAAATTTCTCGCAGGCCCTGACTTCTACATCTGGCGTTTCACTCCCTCTGCCCAACAGATTTCTTCATTAAGTTAGAGTGTCCTGCAGATAGCATGGTTCCATGGTAAGCATGGGGATGTGGCAGAACAGTTGGCCTGGGTTTGAATCCCAGCTCTGTCACTTCCTGGACAAGTAATTTAAACACACAAGGCTACAATCCTCTCATTCGTAGAACCAGAATGGGAATCTTGGCTTCCTTACTGGGCTGTCGAGAGCAAAAAGCTCCTGGCACACAGTTGCACCGGTCAAGGGTAGCCATCACCATGGATAACTGTGATCTAAACGTACAGGGGAAAGAGAGCTGTCCTGGACCAGTGGGTTTCTGCTGGGAGCATCAGGGGTAGTGCCCAGCTTACACACTCCAATACTGTTGTCAACACACAGTGGGAGGGTGGATTTTCCCCTGGTTCAGCTACAGAGAGGCCTAAAAGCAGCAACTAGGATCGCAGACTGAACAACTGCCCTTTTTTTTTCCAGCTCTAAAAACTTAGTCTGAACATCCAGATGCAAACTAACAGGGGAAAAAAAATGACAAAAATGCAAAAACACCAATTATCTGGCTTGGGGCAGCAGACACAGATTCAGATCATGGCCCTGATTTTCCAGTTTCCACATATGCATATAGGTTTCTCACAGACAATATCTAACATGCATTGAGTGCTTGCTGTATACCAGAGCCAATTCTTTCTATGCCTTGCCTCATTCAATTCTCACAACAGGCCTCTAAGAGAGATGCTGTTTTAAGTAAGCAACCAAGGCTCAAAGAGGCTGAATACTATATCCAAGTTTACACAGTAAGTGAATTGAAACCTAAATTCTATGAGCCCTAATCTTAACCAACATACTATCACAGGTCCCTGGTATCTATGGGGCAGAGTAAATACTTGGTGATTATCCCATGGCCAATGGTTAGTAAAGGCTTACTGCCAGCAACGATGTGTCAATCCCCAAAATCTAGCTCAGCAGCTTGATTGTCACCTTCCTCCAACCCCTGGTCCTTCTTCCACTGAAAGCCTTTAGGAAATAACACCACCACCTTTACATAGTAGTATTAGAGTCCACAGAAATATCAGATGACCTGCAGACCCCCAATCATCATGGAATCAGATCAAGAAGCAATATCAGCAACCTTTGCTTATAAGACTTTACAATGCTAGTTCCTACCTCTGAATGCATTCTATCCTCCAAACAAGCCTGTGAGTAGGTGTGCTCCCACTGCAAAGAGAAGACAAGTACAGCAAGAGAAAGTGAAAACTAGGACCAGAAAATGGCCAAGCACTTTTTTTTTAAAGATTCATTTATTCATTTTAAAGAGAGAGAGAGAGAGAGAAAGAGTGCATGAGTGAGGGGAGGGGCCGAGAGAGAGAATTCCCAAGCAGATTCCCCACTGAGAATGGAACCCCACACATGGCTCCATCTCATGACCCTAAGACCACAATCTGAGCCTAAACCAAGAGTCAGACACTGAACAGACTGAGCCACCCAGGCATCCCAGGAGCAAAGCACTTCTACCTCCTACTTTTTCTCTCTTTTTTTTCCTTTGTTCTCTATTGCACATCTTCGGGGAGGCAATATAATATAGCATAAGACTGGTGAACACTAATGAATATTTTTGAGCATAACTAGCATTATTATGTATTATTCTGCTAATAGCTGGGACCCCAGGAATGAGCAAGTTAGATAAGCTCCCCAATCTCATGGCACATTGTAGTGGAGAGAGCAGTTTTTGGTAAATATTTATCAAATAATTTCAGCTTGTGATAAGTGGTATGAAAGAAAGGGTTTTATGATGAGATAAAGAATGGCAGGATGGGGCGAGTATCAACATGGGGGCGTCTCAGACACTACAGAAAGTTTCATCCCTCTCAAGTGCTGGCCCTTGAATCCTGGAAGAGGAAAAAACAGATGGAAATGGGCCCAAGTGGTGTTTTGAAGCACTGTGATGGTAAAGGAGGCAGGTTATTCATAGTGCTTCTGCCCTCTGACCCTCTCCTGTTTGATTGGCTTTGTCCCCAGGATGAGAGAAGTAGAACACTCAGCCCTGTATTCATGTGCTCTGATGAGGCCCCTTTTAAGTCACAGCTAATCTGCCACAATCAGCCTGCAATCTGCAGCACAGACCCAACCACCCCAGCAAATCAGCCCCAGACCCCTGGGAACCCATCCTGGCACACTGGTGCCTTCCTCTCTCATAACCCCCTTCCCCCCTCCCTCTGCTCCCATGTCTACAAGTTCCTCCCTCCACTTTCACCTACCCTCCTTCCTCTACCTCCCCATGGCTAGGGGATGTGGAGCCCATGGAGACCTGGGGTGGGGGCCCTCTGACCCCCTTCACCACTACCTGCGGTGTGACTAGATTTCATTCCCTGGGTATGGGCCCAGCAGTCCAAAATAGAAACAAGAATCAATGCCTGAGGAGGGGACATTTCTAGAGAGGCATAGGTCTGGGTGCCACCGGAGGGTGACCTTAAGGACATATGTGCATCCAAAGGAATATAGACCCAGAGAATACTCACCTGCATGTATATGATACTTGACAAACCATGTTCCTAAGATTTATCTTCCCAGCAATCTTCAAAGGCATGGGGCAGGTGAGGGAAGGAGCTCAGTGGTCCTAAGAGTTTTGCCCAGAGCCACTCAGCTGATGAGTGGAATAACCAGGACAAAAATCTGGGTTTTTTCAACATTCCCTCCCCCAGCCCTCCACCCCCAAATATCCAGTTTGCTTCCTCTGCACTGTCAGAGCTCTCCTCTAAAACAGAAGCAATAGGGTATATATATATATATATATATATATATATATAGAGAGAGAGAGAGAGAGAGAGAGAGAGAGAGAGAGAAAGAGATATTTATTTTAAGGAACAGTTCACACAGTTGTGGGGATTGGCTGCTCTGAAATCTGCAGAGCAGGCCAGCAGACTGAAAAATCCAGGTAGGAGTTGATGTTGCAGTCTGGAGTCTGAAGTCCATAAGGCAGTCCAGCAGCTTGGA
This sequence comes from Canis lupus familiaris, assembly GCF_011100685.1. Classification (NCBI taxonomy): domain Eukaryota; kingdom Metazoa; phylum Chordata; class Mammalia; order Carnivora; family Canidae; genus Canis; species Canis lupus. The sequence continues at coordinate 51,949,581 of NC_049225.1, forward strand.
AACACAGGCAAGGTCTCTATATTACTCTTGAGTCAGAATTCCTTTTTCACTGGAAAAACCTTAGTTTTTACTCTCGAGGCTTCAGTTGATTATGTGAGGCCCACATTACGGGGAGTAAGTAGTCTGTTTTACTTAACATCAACCGATTGTAAATGTTAATCACATCTACAGAATACCTTCACAGCAGCAACACATGGCCTAGTGTTTTTGACCGAACAATGGAGCATGACAGCCTCCTAGCCAAGTTGACACAGAAAGTTAACCATCACACCCACTTTGGGACATTTTCATGCATCATCTCCCTTAATCTTCACAATAACCTGTGAGGGGCTGCTGACATGATGCCCATTTCACAGATGAGGAAACTGAGGCTCAAAGGGATAAAGGAATTTATCTGATCTCTCATATGGCTCGGGTGGTTGAGCTAGGAGAGACTACCTCCCATTAAAGAGACTTCTCAAGGACCAAATTCTGTGGCTGGAAAGCAGCAATTTATCCTTAAAATTCAGGTAACTGTAACATGAGACTTGTGTTTGGCATAAACATACCAGAATTTGCATAAAATGTAGTGATCTTAAAAGGCATTTTAAGCACTGCTAGAATATATATATATAGAGATGATTCTTTGGGCCTTCTTCAAGGTGTTTAGGGATACGTACACACTCTCCACAAGGAAAACTGGGTGAATGGGGGACTCCAAAGGGGCTTTGCACTATTTATCCTGTTGTACCCTTCGAAATTTGAACCATGTGAATATGTTGGTCACTAAATTAATTAAATTTAAAATAAATAATAAACAAAACAAAAATTTTCTAAAAGATCCCACTAGGGTCTCAGCCTCACGACTGTATAATTGCACTTTGCTCTGGACACAGAAAAATGATGAGGCAGGCAGTCATGCCAGCCAACCTGTTTATCAATACTTGGCACTCAGTGACTCTAGCTTCTTCCAAAAATCAGAACCACTCTCAAAGAATGAGGATTTGCCACCAGTGAGGATATTCAAAGAATTTGCTTCAGGCTCTGAAAACAATTCCAAGAGGAGTTTGAAAATCCTTTTGAGCGAAAGCAGTATCATTGGAGAAAGTGTACATCACCCCCAAGGTGAGGCTTTGAAGGAGGAGAATTCACTAGGCTGTGTAAGTTTAAGTTCCATTCTCTTTTTTTTCTACCTTTTTTTTTTTTAATCTGTCACATTACAGTCTTCAAGTACCTAATCGACTACCACATGAAAAGATGAGACCAGGCACTGTAAAATCAAATCCCTTCCCAGGGCAAGCAGGTAGCAAAAATGTACAAAGCTTCCAGGAAGGGGTGCCTGGGTGGCTCAGTCAGTTATGTGTCTGCCTTCCACTCCAGTCATGATCTGGGGATCCTGGGATGGAGCCCCAAGTCGGTCTCCCTGCTCAGTGGGGGCTCTGCTTCTCCCTCTTTCTCTGCCCCTCCCTCTCACTTGTGTTCTTTCTCTCTCAAATGAGTAAATAGAATCTTAAAAAAAAAAAAGCTTCCATTGAAAGATGAATGGATAAAGAAGATGTGGTCTATGTATACAATGGAATATTCCTCAGCCATTAGAAACGACAAATACCCACCATTTGCTTTGACATGGATGGAACTGGAGGGTATTATGCTGAGTGAAATAAGTCAATCGGAGAAGGACAAACATTATATGGTCTCATTCATTTGGGGAATATAAAAAATAGTGAAAGGGAATAAAGGGGAAAGGAGAAAAAATAAGTGGGAAATATCAGAAAGGGAGACAGAACATGAAAGACTCCTAACTCCAGGAAACGAACTAGGGGTGGTGGAAGGGGAGGTGGGCGGGGGGGTGGGATGACTGGGTGATGGGCACTGAGGTGGGCACTTGATGGGATGAGCACTGGGTGTTATTCTATATGTTGACAAATTGAACACCAATAAAAAATAAATATATATATATATATAAAAAAAGGCTTCCAGGAAGTGTAACTGGGAGTTGTGGGCACCATAGCAAAAAGACCCTGCCTGACTACCCGAAGCACCCACACTTAAAACATCGTGTTGGGGGAGCCTGGGTGGTAACTCTCAGTTTGGCTCAGGTTGTGCCCTTAGGGTCGTGAGATGGAACCCCACATCAGGCTCCATGCTCAGTGTGGAGAATTGAGATTCTCTTTCTCCCTCGCTCTCTGTCCCTCCAGGTCATGCTCTCTCAAATAAATAAATAAATCTTTTTTTTTTTTTTTAAATAAAATAAGTAAAACATTGTGTTAGGCAATGGTCTTGTCTCAGGTCAGATTTGGCCATAGTCTACCATTTTGCCTCCACTGAATTAAGCTTTCTCTTCATGGATAAAGGAGAACTGAAGGCAGCAGAGAATTAGGAGGAAGGCTTCAGATCACTAATAATGGAAGTCCATTAATAATGAAATGATTAGTCACAGGAGGAATGAGTTTCCTGTTGCTGGAAAGCATTCAAGGAACACCAGTTGATTTCATGCTGGCTAGGTGGTCAGCTGTGAAATTCAGTGGTCACTGTGAAATTGATGACCCAGAAATTTCTCTCCTACCTCAGATTTGATAGGTATGTAACTGATGAATGACAGACTCAGGGGAATGAATATTCACATCTAACCAGTGCTCTGTTCACAGCCTTTCTCTCTGTTCTTTCCTTCCCTGCTCTGTTTCCAACAACCAGAAGTGCTCCACGGCATAGATTTAATTTTTATATTTGTGAAAAAGACCTTTCTTCTCTCTCCTCCATTGTCTTTCTTCCTTTCTTCCATTGTCTTTCTTTTTTTCTTTCTTTCTTTCTTTCTTTCTTTCTTTCTTTTCTTTTTCTTTTTCTTTTCTTTCTCTTTCTTTCTTTCTTTCCTTTCTTTCTTTTTTCTCTTTCTTTTCTTTCTCTTTCTTTCTTTCTTTCTTTCTTTCTTTCTTTCTTTCTTTCTTTCTTTCTTTCTTTCTTTCTTTCTTCTCTCCTTCCCTTTCTTTCTTTTATATTTCTCCCTTCCCTCAGCCCTCTTCTTCTGCTAATTGCCCCTAGAATTTCTTTAGGAAACTCTTCTGTCAGGTGGTTCTAATGAGCCTCCACTTCCTGCTCCAATATTGATCATGTGACCCAGGCCTGTCCAATCGCTGTCATTTAATCCCCAGAATACAGTGATTGATTCAGGCATATGATGAACAAATACAGTGAATACAGGGACACACAACCTCCTTTTCCACTGGTCGTTGACATGGAGGACATAGACATGGAGATGCTGCAACCATTATGCCACCATGTTCTGCCCGGAATGAAGATTACTCAGAGGCCAGAGGAACTAAGAAATGGAAAGAGATTGGGTCTGAAACCCGTGGATCAACTTTCTCTGGATTTTTCTGTTATGTAAGACAATTCCTTATTTTGCTTAAAGTCTTTGGTTGGGTTTTTTGTCATTTATCACCAACATAGTTCTGATGAATACATTTGCCAGTAACAATGTGTTCCTTTGGGTTTGAGAATTGAGAGAATTCTCGATCTGCCAAAATTTCCCATGAAAATGAAAATATTTTTGAGAAGGAGACTGATATAATGGGTAGAATCTAGGTATTATAAAGATGACAAGGACCTCTGAAATTTCCTTTCTGAAGCCCCTAGTGATTTTCAAGTTTTATGTCAGCAACACAACACTTTTCCAAGAAACTCATACACGGAATCATCATATATAAGTATATCTTTTCCTGCCTGTTCCACTCTGGTTGTACAAGTACAACAGGGGTGCCACTAGGCCTTTGTACAACACTGCCTCTATTACCCAAAGCTTTACCTACTCACCCTTTCTCCCTACTCACCCTAAGCCAGTTTGCTAAACAAACTACCAACCTCTGGATAATTCAGTATAAATAGTACTTGCATTGAGATCCTGTCTCTAAAGTTTGGGGTTTAGTGCCCTGCTAACATGCTCCCACATCACCCTATCCTCCCCCTCACAGCACCTGTAACACATTGAGCTGCCATCACTCACATTTTTACCTGCCTGCCCACTGAACATTGGCTCTGAGGGTAGCGATCAGGTCCTAAGCACTTCTGTGTATAACGTATATCACGCCCATAATATTTGTGGAATGAATGAGTGCGTGCATGAGTGGATGAACGAGACCTTGTGCCCCCATGGTTTAACCTACGTGCAGAGATTGGGCTATAGAAGGCAGAATTAAGAGCAGTCTTCCCCACTTCCTACAAATTCTTCTTCCCCACCAGGCTTCCTCTGCTTTTAACAATTCTACCCCAGAGTTTTGTTTCTTTGTGTTAAGGGACACCAGTCCCTTCTCTAAGAGCAAGCATCCTTTGGGTGGGTGACATCACGTCCCACTGAAATGTAAGCTCCAGGAAAGCAGGGCTTGTTTTCTCCATTTGGTAAATAAATGAATCAGAGGGCATTCCTGCTGCAATAGAATTTAGAGGGCAGATTGTTCAATGATTTCCAAAGGATTGTGTTCTGAGGGACTAATATTTTGAGGAAAGAAAAGTCTTCCAAATACGTATGTGAACCACTGCGTACTATTTCCCAATTTTAATGACTCCCAATGCATGTTAAAAAGTAAAGACTCTAAGCAATTCCTGTGGTGAAGGTGCCTATTTAGTTTGTTCGGCCCAGAGTTTTCCAAATTTATTTGACCAGAGAACGATTTATATTTGTTTGATGCCTTTAATGTAATGCCTATTGACGTCCCACAGAACTAATGTTTTGGGGACATGTGTTTGGGAAATGCTACCCTAGAACAGTTTGCTCATTTCTCAGTGGACTTATAATGGTTGACCTCTTTACAAAAGCTTTCTATTTCAAGTGCTTGCTTTGCTACTATCTCCTCTAAGCCTTACAAAATGCTGAGAGATCAATGAGATAGTATTCCTATGTTGGAGATAAAATAGAAATGCAGAGGGGTTAAAGGATTTGCTCAAGGTCACAAAGCTAGTTAGCAACAGAGATGAGAAGAGATTCCAAGTCTCATATTTATCCAGTTATCACTAATTAACACCTTAGCAGGTGTTTATCCAATTTTTTTCCATACCAGGAAAGCAAGTTGAAAGCAGCATCTTTCTCAAAGAAACCTGAGATTATTATTGCTTGGGGAAGAAAAGTATTCAAGAATATGAGAATTCTTGCTAAGAATTTGGATTGATTTTTCTCCTTGCTAAAAACTTCAAAAGATTAAGAATGACCCCAAGTATCCTGCTTGCCTTTACTATCTGTCATATGCATTCTTCAAGGCCAGAGGTGGCACATTTATGGCACACAGGCCATCAGGACCCTGCTCTTGACCAGGACAGACATGGCTAAATCATTACCAGCTACTAAGGCCCAGTATGGCCCAGAATTCCCTGAATCGAGACTTCGGGCAGCCACTATTGACAGAGCAGGGTTGGCCCAAACCTGAAGTCTGTTTGAGGTCTTTGATTCTTCCTTCTACATAGCTCCCTCAGGCTAATGGGGTTTACGAATATACTCCTCAAAGTGTCAGGTAGGGTTTCCTTTCTATTTGCCTGGAGAATACATCTTTCAGACTTCAAAGAATTGATGCTTATTTGTTTAAGAACTCAGCGATACACATATAGAAGTAAAAGAGTTTGGAAACAAAGAATTATACTACTAAAAGCATTATTATTGAAATTATTACTCTTTTTCATCTGTCTAGACTAGAGACAGCATGCTTTATCTTCCTACTTTCTACTTCTAATTTTGGCCCATTGTTCTAACTATTCATTGCTCCATCCCAAGTGACCCAAATAATTTTTAAAAATCAAAACTAAATGGAGCTTCATTTTAAACAGACCTTAGATATGGTAACATTTATATGCATTTTACTTACAGTAAAGGGTAACTAAGACACAAACTGAGAGCAAGCAATACTCAGTTTAATTCCAACTATTGTTGGACTTAGTACCTCTATGCAAGAGGGGCCCTGCCGAAGTGCCTGCACTTTAGAGAGGCCAGTCTGGTCCCTCCTCTGACTATACCAGTCCCCATAGTGTGAGGACTCCTGGGGCCCAAAGACTCCTACCCAGCACCTGCACTCACCTCTCTCATTAACTACCAAGCACCCTGGAATCTCCTTTCTGCAGGACCCTGAGTTCAATCTGGGACCATGCAGATCTCGTCCCCAGAGTCTACCCTCCTGAGAGGGTATAGATGGAGCTTGGCTGTGGTGTGGGGTGTGCACCCACCTGCATTCAAGGCCCCGCGTGGTGCAAGATGGAGCTGAGAGTAGAAGAGAAAGAGAGACATCCAGGTAGACTCCCTACCCTGCAGTGTTCTACAAATGACTCGAAACCTGGTTTTCCAGATCATTATGCAGATCTATTCATTAAAGTAGGAGGATAGAATATATCTTATTTAATAGTTTTCTGGATTGGTTTACACATTTTAAATATTCATACATGGGATCCCTGGGTGGCGCAGCGGTTTGGCGCCTGCCTTTGGCCTAGGGCGCGATCCTGGAGACCCAGGATCGATTCCCACATCGGGCTCCCGGTGCATGGAGCCTGCTTCTCCCTCTGCCTGTGTCTCTGCCTCTCCTTCTCTCTCTGTGACTATCATAAATAAATAAAAATTAAAAAATATATAAAAAAATAAATAAATAAATAAATATTCATACATATGTAAGTGGGCCTCCATTTGTAAGTACTCTTATTTTGAGCCCCATGGATCTTAGATGTGGACCTGATTGGGCCCTTTTGGATCTTTTGGTTCTTAAAACAGCCTTACCTGATTTTTTTTGTATGTGATCTGTCATTCAAGGTCAATCTGATGTATAATCCTACTCTCAAGGGAACATGCAGTGATGTCTCTGTCTCTACATTGCATTTTTTTTTTCTACATTGCATTTAAAAAGGCATTCATTAGGGCACCTGAGTGACTCAGTCAGCTGAGAGCCCAACTCTTAGTTTTGGCTCAGGTCATGATCATGACATTGAGCCATGCATCAGGCTCCATGCTCAGCAGGAAGTCTGCTTAAAGATTCTCTCCCTCTGTCCTTCCCCTCTCCCTCACTCTCACCCTCTCTCTAATAAATAAATCTTTTTTTAAAAAAGGCGTTCAGTTATTTACTGAACAACCAGAAGCTTCTTCAGCTTTATGAGGGAGTTAAAATCTACCAGATGGTTTATCTTCTTCTCAATCAAATGACATAACATAGGTAGCAATGCTTATAAACTATAAAGTGTTATTCAAATATAAAGGATTTTTATTTCTGTTTTTTTTTTTTAAAGCATCTTATGGAGAGGACGGGCTGTGATTTCCTTCATCACTGTATGACTAGGGGTGTCAGAAATCTCATTTGTGATTCTAATCAGAAGCAGGGAAATGAATGACTTTTAAAATACTCTAGTTTTCCCATGATCTTTTCATAAGTGTGTATTTGGGGTCCCTGTCACTGAATATACATACCTGCATAAGGTAAATGATTTTAATTTCATATCCCTGAGGAGGATGTGTAGAAAGCCACCAGCAATACCAGAAAATGCATGACCCTTGTATATTTCCACCTTTCCAGATCGTCTCCAAACATCTGAGCAGGTGTTCAATTTTCTCTGAAGCTTGGAAGCATATCAAGGCTGAGGAGCGTTCATCACTGCCAAGCAAATCAATCACAACCAACTAAGAATCCACATGAATGTCCAGGAGGCAGTGGGCATTGTGACTTAGGAGAGCCCAGGGTGAAAGGAGAGAACTTCACTCAAAAGCAGCTTCCCAGTTATCCAGGCAGTGAGGCATAGGAAAAACAGAAACCCAGAGAGCTCCCAAAGTTTATTCCACTCTTCAGTTCCTCCCTGCTTCTCCTACTATACCCTCTTAACCCAGGCATTGACAAGCAGGCCCAAGACTTGAGAAATTGCCATTCTCAAAACTAATTGATGTCTACGTATCTCTTAGGGCTTCTGGTTAGCAGAGATTTACTGTTCTATTCTTGCTGAGCAGCTACTATGTGCCAGGTTCTATTCTGAGCCCTGGGAACAGTGGTGAACAAGATGAACGTGGTCCCTGGTTTCATGGGATATATTTAATAGGGTTTTTTTACTCTTTAAGGAGTGGCTTCTTTGAGATGTCTTTCCCAAACCTTCACTTCTCCATTTCTAACTTCCCCATAATATACTAAGAAATTTTTGACAGGTCCCAGGCAATAAATAAACTCAGAATGAAAACAAAATAAGTTCACATTGTAAGTCCTACCAAGGAGTATAATAAGAGGTGAGTAGAGGAGGCACGGTATCAGCCTAGCTAGGAGTGGTGGTGGTGGTCAGTGGGGAATTAGCAGTGCTTTCTGCTCCTAAGACATCCTTCATTTAATCCCATCTTCTCAATTTTCTTTCTCTTACAGAGGCCGGAGGTAAGTGACAGACAGGAAGGACTATTTTTGCTGACTCTCAGTAACTCTCCATGAACGGGTCTGGTGTCTAGCACCTTTTTTTACCGGAAGGCATAGGTACTTCACTCACGACCCTCAACTCAGGGGACTTCATTAAGCCTCTAAGGATACAATAAAAGTCAATTTAACATCATGGTATATTAGTTTATAAGGTTAAAAGCACTTGATTTTATTCTATCAATCATATGTAAGAAATGGCAGGATCTCCTTACTTTTCTCAGAGAAGTGACTTCCTATAAAGACAAGCTAGTTGACACCTTTGGACAGGGAGTGATTTGGTATCTCCTTGGGTGTCTGACTGACCATCTCAGCAGGAAAAAAATGCCATTTTCCATTAGTGCTGTGTGCTTTCAGCATGAGAGGGTGAGTTGACACACAAGTACCACATATTTGCTCTCCCTTGATTAGGGTCTTATATTTGTAAAGGCTTCATATAGAAAGAGCCTCAGTAAGTGCTAACTTCCTGTTGACTGTAATGATCTCCCTTCCAGACTAGCATGAGAACATGAACCATTCCATCACTGTATATTTTTCTGCATCATTCACATTAATAAGATTTGTTTAAATTAGACAACTATAAATGTGCATATATTTTTCAGCCTTTCTCCAGGGGAAATGTGTTTGGGGGCATTGTATCTGCAGAACTGGATATAATCCAACTGGATTACATCCAATTCTAGGTCTTGCCAGATATTTACTTAAGGAAAATTGAAAACGATTCTATGCTATATAACCTTTTCAATGAGCTCGACATATCTTTACAACTAGGAAGGTGAATATGCACCATCGCCTGGACCTGAGGCCACATGGCCATGAGAGCATCCAACCAATCAGAGCTTGGTATCAATCTGGCTACCTGCCAAGCACAGACACCCAGCGATAGTTCATGCCAGTATTCCAAAATCAGGACTTATCTCTGGTGCTTGTGGGTGAAATACTTAATAAGGCATATAAACTCATTTATAAAGGTGACTCACCCATGGTTAATGACCAACAATAAAATAATATAGTTATAACCCATTGTGCAAATGTCTACAAGTAGGAAAGAACTTGACAAGGGCAGAATGTTATAATCAAATTATGGAAATCAGAAAAAAAAAAGTGACTTTCTTTGGAAGAATTAAGCTTATCTTATGCCTGGCATTTGTCTAGGTTTTGCTCGCGCCAGACAGGCCTAGGAGTGCTAGGGTGAGGGGAAAGATGTCTGTATTCGTTTGGTTATTTCCTACCTGATGACAAAGTGAAAGGCATGGTTTGATTATTACTGCCATTTGACATCAGGACAATGTGAAAAAATGCAAAGTAATTTTAGGATCTTCTATTCACTATCAGAAGGGGAAGTCTCTTTAACATCCTGTGGGCCATCACCCACTCCCATTGAAATCCAAAGAGGTAAAGTGACTTCTTCAAGGCCACACAGCTAGTTGATGACAAAGCAGGATCAGCATTCTGGGTCCCGGACTCCTTGTCAAGTGCTCCTTCCACTAGACCCTGCTCAATGCTTTTTTGATGGAAGCCCAGGCTCTAACATTTTTCATTTTTATAAATTTTCAAGAAATTGAAAATTTCTTGCTAAAAAGATGTTCTTCTAAGTTAATACAAGAACTTTGAAATATTTCATCACCCCTCTGGGTTTGTATTCAAACCAAGCTAGGGGCTTCTGGATTTGTATCACTTTTATGGCTTTCTGAAAGGGTCTGGGCATATGTTCCTCCCCTACTTCCAGGAGGTCTGGGCGAGAGATGCTCAAGACAGCATCAGTAAGAGCCGCGTGCTGAAGGAGTGTGAGCCCTCCTCCCAAGACCTCACCTCCACCTCTATAATTCCAAATCTCTGTTATTTCAGACCTACTTACTGCTTTGTAAATACTTTTTTTCTAGAATAGAAAAAGAAACAGCTTCTCCATGGCATAATAAAAGAAGCAGTCCCTGAATTAATCAAATGAATGGGGAAGAAAATCAATAAAGGTAATTATCACAAATAAACTCAAGAAAATAAACAACTGAATTATTCACTTTGCCACTAGGTGCTTTGACTTCAAAGAAGTATAATTTAAAGGAGGTACAGGCTATGCAAATGAACCCAAACTAGAAAGGAATGAACCCAAAGATTTCTAAAAACCATAATGCCCAATGTGGGCCACTGAAAACAGGCACACTCATACACCCTCCAAAGGTGAGCTTAAACTAATGCAATTTTTCAGAAAAGTCATTCACCAATGTGTATTAAGAGACTTAAAAATGTTCATGGTCTTTCTTCTTTTATTTTATTGATTGATTGATTTTTACATTTTTTAAATTTAAATTCAATTTGCCAACATTAGCCCAGTGCTCATCCCATCAAGTGCCCTCTTCCCAGAGTTAGGAGTCCCTCATGGTTTGTCTCCCTCTATTTTTTTCCACTCAGTTCCCCTCCTTTCCCTTATAATCCCTTTCTATTACTATTTCTTAAATTCCACTTATGAGTGAAACCATATGATGATTGTCCTTCTCCAACTGACTTATTTCACTCAGCATAATACCCTCCAGTTCCATCCACGTGGAAGCAAATAGTGGGTATTTCTCCTTTCTGATGGCTGAGTAATATTCCATTGTACATATACCACATCTTCTTTATCCATTCATCTGTTGAAGTACATCATGGCTCCTTCCACAGTTTGGCTATTGTAGACATTGCTGCTATGAACATTGGGGTGCAGGTGTCCCGGCATTTCACTACATCAGTACCTTTGGGGTAAATACTCAGTAATGCAAACGCTAGGTCATAGGGCAGCTCTATTTTTAACTTCTTGAGGAACCTCCACAGAGTTTTCCAGAGTGGCTGTACCAGTTCACATTCTCACCAACAGTGCAAGAGTGTTCCCCTTTCTCCACATCCTCTCCAACATTTGTTGTTTCCTGTCTTGTTCACTTTCACCATTCTCACTGGTGTGAGGTGGTATCTCATTGTGGTTTTGATTTGTATTTCTCTGATGGCAAGTGATGTGGAGCATTTTTTCATGTGTTTGTTGGCTATGTATATGCCTTCTTTGGAAAAATGTCTGTTCATGTCTTCTGTGCATTTCATGACTGGATTGTATGTTTATTGGGTGTTGAGTTTGATAAGTCCTTTATAGATCTTGGATACTAGCCCTTTATCTGATATGTCATTTGCAAATATCTTCTCCCATTCTGTAGGTTATCTTTTAGTTTTGTAGACTGTTTCTTTCACTGTGCAGAAGTTCATGGTCTTTCAGAGGGAAATTCCATTTCTAGGAATTTCTCTTAAGGAAATCATCAGAGAGGAGCTCAAAGATTTTGTTGAAGAAAGTTCAATCATTTTATATTACAAAGGAAGAAGGAAAAAACCTACATATCTAATAATAGGCAGATAATGGATATTCCTGGAGTTTTTCTACCAGTCAAATCCCAGGGTCCTTTCTGTCTGGGGGAAGGTCCCATCCGGTGTTTTGATGGCAGTCAGGGCAGTCAGGGAGGATTCTGCTTCTCACTACAAATATATCTCCTTATTGGTGGGGCGGGCTACACTTCTTAGGCTTGGCTAACAAGTTGCTACTTCCCAAAGCATTTAAAGTTAAGCAAATACAAAAATGCTAAGGATAGGTTGTTTGTCTGGCCAACCCCAAATAGGGTTCACACTGTTGAGTCTATCTTGACTGCTGCCCCTTTTTTTAGCCTATTTTTGTACCCATCCATAGATGCTATGTCTACCAAGTATTAATCCAGTGAATTCCTCTTCCCTTTAATTTAGCCAGGGTTGGTTTTGCAGCTTGGAAACAGAAACTGTGATGGACACAAGGAGAATGATCAAATACATCATGAAACATCTATTCAATGTATTATTATTCATCTATCAAAATCCATGTTTTCAACACATATTTAAAGGCATAGAAAAGACAGCATTGGATGATGATTGACACTCTGATCATAGTTTTATAAATCTATGTACATCTATATAATCATTGTTATTATATTTACACATCTACCCATCTCATCTGTCTGTATATATATATAGAAAAAAACTGGAAGAAAATACACATAAATGCTAATAGTTCTTTTATGAGAAGAAAAATTACGGGTGATATAGAATGTTTCCTCTACCACCCAAGGTATTTTATCTTCAGAGCAAGCTTACTTGTCACCTCCTCCAGAAAGCCTTTGCCAGCCTGGCTTAGGCCACCTCCTCTGAGCTTTGAGGGCACCTAATACATCCTTGTATCATAACACCGAATTGTAATTGCCTCTTTCATCTACCTGTCTTCCTGACCACTATTTATTGCCTATTCTCCATCCCTTATGTTAACATGATGCCGGCTCCTAGTGAAAATTCAATAAAATTTGTAAATAGATGCATGCAAGAATTATTGTTATAAGGAAAAACAATATTTTTTAAGGCCAGAAACAGAAGATATCCAGGTGAGAAGTAAAGAGAGACAGAAAACTATTACTTTATAATGAGCAAATTACTTGTGACAGTGAATTGACTATTTTGGATGGAGGGAAATAGACAGATGTTGCGTTGTCTAGTGTATTAGATTGGTGTAGACAGAGCAACCAGGGCTTTTCTCTTGGTCTAAATCACTGCAATAACTGCCTTCCCTCTCTATTTTCACTTTGCTCCCAGAGATATTGCCTGTTTATCTAGTGGCTTCTGTCCTCTGAGTGTATCTTCTGAGATTACCATCAGCTAAATATTGCATTGTCTTTGGCCGATTTTCCTACATTGTAACTCCCACCACATTTTCAATGCTTTTCTAGTTCCAGACAAGCTACAGACTGTTAATTTACCCTTGCCTTTGCCTTGCCCAAGGAAATTGAAAATAACTTTAATTTCCTAGTCGAGGGTTATGATGCTTTGTGTGGTTCAGAGAAAAAGAATAATTATTGTTTGATGGAATTAGGGGATATTGGAGACTTTCTGAAGTTAGTGAAGTTGCACAGTAATTGGTCACTTGTCCACATATTTAGAAGTGGTTCCAGTGAACAGAGGTTTTGTCAACATCTCAATCTCTTTAATACCTGGCCTCAATCTGTCAATCACTCCAGTAACCATATGCATAGACATAAGCTCTGAATTTTGAATTCATCAAAAGCTTTCAACTGGCCTTGGAGATGCTGTTGAAGCCAGTCTCATAGTTGGTTGTCTATCTGATCATTCGGAATGAAAGAAAAGCTTCCTTTGGGGCAAATCAACAATCTCTGGAAGGATAATAAACAGGGATGATTTCAGAATTTCAGAGGCCTGAGCCTGAGCATCTAGGAGGAAAGGAGGAGCAGAGGAGTTTTTGTTGGGAAGTGTGACTGCCTGTAGGAATTTTATGGAAGTTTGGGTGTTTGGAGTTGCTCAGTACAGTCCTAGAAGGAGCCTCAATGTGATGGGACTGGAGGAAGCAGAACAAATTATAATTTTCAAGGAGGAAAAAACAAACACATTAACTTTTGGCAACTTGGATTTTGTTGTTCTGGTGGTTCCTTTTCTGAGAGCTGCTTTTACTGTGAAAATATGTAAAACTAACCAATAGAATAGTCATCAAGTATTTATCATGTACCTATTATGTGATATAAACTGGGTTCCACATATGAGTAAAAATAAAAGAAATAACCCCCATGCATATAAATGTGTATCATGTCTTTTTTTACACCATCAAAACCATTACATGTATATAAATGTTTTATTTTTACTCAATATTATTATGTCTCACATTTCCCCATGTTTCTATATGGTCTTCTTGGTCGACCATTTAATTCTGACAAGTGATCTTCTTCCATGGGGTAAATTGCTGTTAGAGCAAATAAGATCAAGGAGAATGCTTTTGTGGCATATAACTTTTTCTTCCATTGTAATTGTTTCCTGGGATAAATCCTCAGCATGAGATTCTTGAGTCCCTGAAGAAGGCAAATATAGTGGATGTACACCACCATGCTCCATTCCTACGAACAGTAATGCTTCACTGTATCAGATATGGCACTGTTTCTAGGTGAGCTCAGACACTGTCTCAGAATCCTTCTTAACACAATAATCCAAGTGGCCTCTATCAATCAGCGTCTGTAGCTATCCCTGGCAAAAAAAGTTTATTTTGACACATACTGTTACACCAAAATGTTACCTTGGAAATATGATGGAGGTGAGGGGAATGCCACTTTCATTTACTTCCCCTTCCTAAGAAATTTAGCAGATTTTTCTTTCAGCTGACCCAATCTTCCCTGTGGTTTTCGTGCTCACTTTGTGTTTCTAAATATTCAATACTCCCCTTCCTCTCCATGGTATTCCATCAGAGCTCACGCTACCATGCTGCAAACTGCCCAGATGCAATGAATTTCTCCAGGGCTTCAACAAGAGCACTGAATTTCCTTTAGCTAAATTGGCAGCCTTCCTGACAGTTCAATGACCACCAGTAATGGGAAAGAAACTTCCCAAAACAGTGAGGAAGAGGTCCTGACATCTTTGTTATTTTATTTCGAGAAAATAAGTTTAAACCAAGAGGCTGCCAAGATCAGTATCCTGGTCTCCTCCAACCAGGCACTGTCTGCTGACCTTCATATAGGAAGACATGTGGCTGGCTCTTGTAGTCACTTTGCCAGTAGTGACAAGGTCCAGCTGATGCCCTGAGCAGCCTCCTTGCCATCCATACCTAAAGCTCCCAGCGCTCTAAAAAATTTGGAAGTATTGTCTTCTACTCCAGAATTTCTCCATGTTCTGCTTCTTTTCATTCCAAACCTTATTGCTTATTTTTTTCTGAATTCTCCAGTGTGGAGGACATCTTCTACCTTGCTTTATCTAGTATCTCTCTCCTCTGATTCTTTGGATAACAGCCTCCCTGTGCCTATTCCTCCCTCCATCTATGGCATTCTGTCCTGCATTATGCTTCTCATGTGAGGCTGGTGGGACTGTCAATTTCAGTTCCCTGACCATCTCTCTGAACTAATGAGTAAAAGGTCCATCCTCATCCCTCTAGCTAGAGAAATTGGTTCAAAGTTGAGCAAGGGACCCAAGATAGAGTGATAAAAGTCTTTTCCAGAGTTCTAAGTCTTTCGAAATAGGTTGGGAGGATTTTGCTTTCTTCCCAAGGTCACTAGGCTTGATTACTATGAACTTGGATTGACTGTGGCCATGCCCTTCTACCTTCTGCTACGTGGTGGAAGCTCAGCCACAACACAAGAGAAGGAAGCCTGCCTAAAGAGATGGGGGGCTACAGTGGGTGGGTCCTATTGACAAATTTGAGGCTCTGCATTTAGTATTGGCAAGGGAAGGGGAAAGATTCTAAGGCCCTCCTTTATCCCAAAGTACCCAGAACCTGTTCCTGCCCCACTAACAAAAGTGTGAGGTTGGTATGGCCACTCTGAGGAAGAACCGGGTCACTGGTATAGCTTTATTGACCAGATGGGGTAAGAGGGAACATGGTCTGAGGTACAGCCGGCTGGTCCACTCAATGCTTGAAATGCCAGCATCATAATAGAGGCCTGGACTGAGTGAGTGGGTCAGCCCCAACCTTGTTTCTTACAGGCACACTGGGGCACGCTTGTTAGGAGTTCACAAATTTAATCATCCACAAATTTTAGTAATATTCCCTAAGTACTCCTAAATTATTGTCAATAACCTCCTTCCCTTAAGAAGGCAGTCTCTCTGGGATACAGTTTTGAAGGAGAAGAAGAGTGATTGATGAGGACATTAAGTAATCAGCCAAAAAAGTATACTCACTGCTCCTGAATGTTACAAGCACGGCCCTCTGTAAACATAGATTCCCATACTTGGTGTTCTTCCTCCTTCCCATCATGGATTCTGGGGACATCTGAGTTTCTTTAATTGTGCCACCTGTCATCCAAAATCTATGTGTGGGTTTGGGCTGGCTGCAGGGTGATTAATAGATAAGGATTGTAGGTGGAGAGTGTCCACATTTAGTACATGACTTTTGGACATGATTCCGTTGTTAGTCAAGTGTACTTGGAAGCTTTATTGAGATTTATTTTTCCTTTTGTCAGTAATCCCTCTGAAGGCACAAGTTTTATGAGGTAGTTTTAGTGGAATGAAATTTAAAGACTTCTAAATCATATCACTTATTTATATTCAACTTCAATGACAATTGCTAATTGATTCCAAAGTTCCAGCCAACACCCCACCAAAGTGATGACAGGTGTACCTCATGGCTGTACCACTCCACATATATTAGCTACATAGGTAAATGTTCTAATTTCTAACAAAATCTCAGATGGGCTGTGCCCTGGTCTCAGACAGGCTGCAGATGGGTGTAGATAACTCTAAGTGCCCCTTCTTCCACGAAGCCTTCTCTGAGCTTGTCTTCCTTTTGTGCTTATTAGCTTCTGATCATTTTTTACCTGTCATTAATAAGCATTTCCTGAGCAACCACCAAGTGCCAGACATTCTTTTTTCTTAAGTTTATACTTTAATTCCCGTTAGTAATGTACGGTATATTAGTGTCAGCTGTACAATATAGTGATTCAAAACTTCCATATATCGCCCAGTGCTCATCACAGGTGCCTTCTTTAATCTCCATCACCTATTTCACCCATACCCCCAGCCCACCTCCCCTTTGATAACCCATCAGTTTTTTCTCTTTAGTTAAGAGTTTGTTTCAGGTTTTCTTTTTCTCTTTTTTCCCTTTACTGGTTTGTTTCTTAAATTCCACATATGAGTAAAATCATTTGGTATTGTCTTTCTCTGACAGACTGACTTCACTTAGCATTGTACTCTCTAGCTCCAGCCATGTCATTGCAAATGGCAAGATTTCATTCTTTTTGATGGCTGAGTAATTTTCCATTGTGTATATATACACCACATCTTCTTTACTCATTCATCAGTTAATGGACACTTGTGCTGTTTCCATAATTTGGCTATTGTAGATAATCCTGCTATAAACATTGGGGTGCATGTATACCTTTGTTTCAGTATTTTTATGATCTTTGGGTAAATGTCTAGTAGAGCTGGATCATAGGGTAATTCTACTTTTAAATTTTTATGAAACCTCCATACTCGTTTCCATAGTGGCTGCAACAGTTTGCATTCCCACCAACAGTGCAAGAGGGTTCTCTTTTCTCCACATCCTCACCAACACCTGTTGTTTCTTGTTTCGTTGATTTTAGCCATTCTGACAGGTGTGAGGTGGTATTTCATTGTAGTTTGATTTGTATTTCCCTGATGATCAGCAATGTTGAGCATCTTTTTATGTGTCTGTTGGCCATCTGGATGTCTTCTTTGAAAAAACGTCTATTCATGTCTTCTGCCCATTTTTAATTGCATTATTTGTTTTTTGGGTGTTGAGTTTTATAAGTTCTATATAGATTTTTGATACTAACCCTTTATCAGATATGTCATTTGCAATTTGCAAGTGCCAGACATTCTGTTAGGTATTGTAGGGAATCCTTTCCTTTCTCCTCCTGGAAGGACATACTTTCATCTCTCTCTCTCCACTGCTTACCCCACCTCCACATGGGAAGAGGAGAGGCTAACCTGACTGAAGACCCCTTGACATTTTACCATTAGCAGTGTTAGCCTTGCTGGTCCTGCTGGCCCTGGCGGCCCAGGTGAGACAGCTTGCCATCCTTACCCATATCTCTAGTTGGACAAATGGACTTGGGGTCTGCTGCATGTCTCCCTCTCCCTGTAGGCATGTCTGAGCACACAGGTCCGAAGACAGAGAGGAATTCCACAGTGCAGGACAGAGCACACA
The DNA here is from genome assembly GCF_011100685.1 of Canis lupus familiaris. Taxonomy (NCBI): domain Eukaryota; kingdom Metazoa; phylum Chordata; class Mammalia; order Carnivora; family Canidae; genus Canis; species Canis lupus. The sequence goes on from NC_049225.1 coordinate 51,967,647, forward strand.
GTGAGGAATTCCCTCTGGTCAAATAGGAAGTAGAGTTAAGAAATTGCATATATGTAATTTATAAAAATTATTTCTAATACATTATATACAATAACTATATATTTTAATTATATAATTTATAATTATACATTTTAATATATAATTTATAATTATACATTTTAATTTATAATTATAAATATAATATATAATTATGATATAATTATATATTATAATATTTATAATTATATTATTATATAATTAATATAATTATTAGTGTATTGTACATATTTTAATGTTTCTATATATTATATATTTTATATATATAATATCCATTAGAAATTCTCTTCTAGTTACACAAAATCCCTCTACTTTCTTGGAAAGCACCTGGAATTTTCTTATTAGTTGCTCATTCTTTTTTTTTTTTTTTTTTCAGTTTTACTGAGATATAATTGACACAGCACTATTTACGTTAAAGTGTGCCGCATAATGATTTGGCTTACATATATTGTGAAATCATGACAACAGTTTAGTTAACATCCAGCATCTCACATAGATACAAAAAAGAAAAAAGGAGTTCTTCTCCTTGTGAGAAGAACTCATAGCCTACCACCATACATCAGTGTCTGCTGTAGTCATCATGCTGTGTACCACATTCCTAGAAATTATTTATCTTCTAACTGGAACACTTTCCTCCTGTTCCCCCTCACTTCCTGCCTCTGGCAACCCACATATCTGATTTCTTTTTCTAGGAGTAGATCATTCCTTTTTTTTTTTTTTTTTTTTTTTTTTTGAGAGAGAGAGAGAGAGAAAGCACCCATGCAAGCAAGGTGGGAGGGACTGAGGGAAAAGGAGAGAATCTTAAGCAGGCTCCACACCCAGCATAGAGCCTGATACTAGGTTCAATTTCGCGATCCAGCCAAAATCTAGAGTCAGATGCTTAACCATCTGAGCCACCCAGTCACCCCTGGGAGTAGCTTGTCCTTAAAGTTATACTGTTGTTATTTAATCTTCAGAAATTATCTATTAAGTTGCAAATATGTCTGGGAGAAGTAATAATTTATTAAAGCCTCATCAATTAATACCTGAGTAGGAGTTTGGACAAATGATACCCAGGGGTGAGCCAGCCAAAGAAAAGGCCCAGAGCAAATGGGGCCCCAAGTACTCTTCCACATACAGGAAGTACTATTTCTCCAAAATAAAGTTGCAGTTGTGACTAATAAAGCAGAAATTCATTAAGAAGTATTACTATTACCATATCTAATTCAGAAAAAAAATATCTAAGATACAAGTGAAAAAGAGAAAATGGAAGGCAATTTGCATAAGGGAAGATAACTATCCAATCATGGGAAAATAAAATATATATATTTGTGTTATACTACACATAGAAAGTGAAGGCCAAAAGAATAGTCCCCAGGCTATTTACAATTAATATGCAGAAGGTAAAAAAAGAAAATGTCTATTTTTCCCCTTTGTCAAATTTAAGTTGAATTTTACCAGAGTAATTTGTACAAAAATTTTAAAAGTCAAATAGTTCCACAGGGCTTGTAGTAGAAAAACAAGAGCTCCCTTTATCACCCCTTGTAGCTCTCACTGCCTCCCTGGGGCCAATGACTGTCAGCAATTTGGGCTGTTTCTCCTGGTATTTATTTCTATATATTAAAATAATGTTCATAAGCCAGTACTTCCTGAACTTTCCTTTTTATGCATTATTGGCTTCCCAGTATGGCCATGACCTCACACACTTCTCCATCCACCCTTCCTCTCCCTCTACTCTCCTGACATATTTACATCATGATTTTACTGTGTCATTATCCAGCACTTGCAATAGTGTACCTATGTAGGTATTGCTCACAGAGGTGGCCATACCATGACTACACCATATCCTTTTCTTTCCTGTGCAAGTTTGGTTTCCCTGGAGTTGTCTTGCCTTATTTTTGTTATGGTTGTGGCTAACATTATTGTCTGCTTAGTTTTCTAAGTGCCTGTCACCTGTTTTATCCCCAAAGGTCCCACGGAGCTCTAAGGATTTCTCTCAGTATACCCAAGTCCATTAACCATCTCTCAGTGACATCCATTATGGAGCCCTCCATCCTTTAGAGCCAACCAGTACTGGGTACCCTCGAGACCAGCTAAGCAGCTGTCTCATTTGGGAATCTCATTCCCCATCTGCCTGGGAATTCCCTTCAGCTCTCACCTGCACTGGATCCTCTATTTCCTGTAGTCTATGGATTTCTCCTCCTTCTTTTACACGTTCAACATGGCAGAACACAAACTAAGAAGGATATAACATTCTCAAGATCCTATATATCTGAAAGCACCATTTTTCAGTTCTCACACTTGATTCATAGCTTGTCTGTGAAGCCAACTCTAGAATAGATGTCATTTTCCCCCTCAACAATGTAAAGGTTCTCCTTACTGACTTGCAACTTCCACTGTAGCTGTTAAGGAGCCCCATGCCACTCTGATTTCCCTTCTTGGTAAATGACATGTTTCTTCTCTCTGGAAACTTTGGGACTGCTGTTTTTGGCATTCTGGAATTTAACAATGATGCGCTTTGTGAGGAGGGTCCTTTTTCTGTCCTTGTTGTGAGCACATTGGTGGACACTTCACATATAGAAACCAGGACCTTCAGTTAGAGGAAATATTATTTCTGTGATATTCTCTTCTCCTTTAGCTTATCCCCTTTCCCTAGAAGTCCTATTAATTGAGGGTTTGGCCTCCTGGATAAACCTTCTATTTTTCTTTCTGTTTTCTATCTTTTCTCTTGTCTTTTATACCTACTGGTAAGAGATTTCCTCTACTTTAATGTCATCTTTTACTGAAACGTTCATTCACATTACCATATTTTTAACTAGCAAGCAGCTGAGCCATGGAGGTACCTGGGTGTCTCCATGGTTGAGAGTGCCTTTGGCTTAGGTCATGATCCTGGGATCCTGGGTTCGAGTCCGTATTGAGCTCCCTGCAGGGAGCCTGCTTCTCCCTCTGCCTATGTCTCTGCCTCTCTCTGTGGGTCTCTTGTGAATAAATAAAAAAAATCTTTAGGGAAAAAAAAGCTGAGTGCTTTTTTACAACGTTCTCTTCTTGTCTCTTAGTTATAATTTCTTAGTTCTCTGAAGCTAATTCTAATCTATGTTTTTAAACCTTTCTTTTTATCACTGTATTGTCTTTGTTTCCTCTGTGTTTGTTTCCCCCGATAATTTCTTTTGGTATCTGTGTTTCAAGTTAGATGCTTTCTTCAGTATTTGGCTACATGGAGAGGAGGCTGTTATGGCATGTTTGCAACCCCTCAGAATTCATGTGTTAAAACCCTAATGCCTGGTGTGACAGTATTGGGAGATGGGGCTTTGAAGGGTAATTAGATTATGAAGGTGGGCCCTCATAAATAGGATTAATGCTCTACCTAAAGAGACCCCACAGAGCTCCTTGATCCCTTCTACCATATGAGAATACAGAGGAAAGGCACTGGCTGTGAACCCAGAACCCCACCAGGTTACATTAATTATATTAGTATTAATATAATTAATAGTATATTATACATATTTGTAATATATTTCTGTATATTATATATTACATATATAATGTATAATTATATATTGGCAGGTTGCATGCTGGCTTGGAATTCCTAGCCTCCAGCACTAAAAATAAATCTGTTGTTTATATGCCACCCAGTCTGTGGTATTTTGTTTTAGCTATCAGAATGGACTAAGATATAGTTTTGGCTATTCACTCACTCGCAAGGGAAGTGCCCACCATGAAGGACTATCCACTCCCCTCGGAGTATCTGAAGTGCAGTACCTATAGGATTTTCTCTCGTATTGATCCAGTTCCCCTGAGAACGACCATCCAATCTACCTGTACAGAGATGTGAGGTGGACTGCTGCATTCTGGGAGCTGAGTGGTGGGAGGAGCAGGGACCTGGCACATTCAACATAGAGCCCATTCCTTACTCCCTGTCTCATCATCCCCTGCTCACCTATGTCTCAAGCTCAGAACCTCTCAGGTGCAAGCTCTCCAGGGCAGGCACATTCTATCTTCAGCTGGGGTGCGGAAGGGAGAGTTGCCCAGATGCTCAGCGTAAGGTAGGAGCTCCAAGGGTCTAACTGCTCCTTAATTAAACTTGAAGCTCATCCTGTGATCAGGCCCACCTGCACCCTGGCTTGCTGAAAAGCCCACTGTTCCAGTTTCTGTGAGAAGGTTCCGTGGGGTAAGTCAAGTTGCTCTTCAGCTACAGACTCATAGGTCACAGCTGCCCACATTCTTGAACAAGATCTTTACAGGCACCTGGGTGGCTCAGTGGTTGAGCATCTGCCTTTGGCTCATGTCATGATCCCAGGGTCCTAGGATCAAGTCTCAGATCAGACTCCCTGCAGGGAGCCTGCTTCTCCCTCTATGTTTCTGCCTCTTTCTGTGTCTCTCATGAATAAATAAATAACATCTTTAAAAAAAAAATCCTACTCTCATGCCTACCTCCTGTCTTCCATTCTCTCTCATTTTCCCTTTCTTTGTTTTTATGGGTTTCCCCATCATCATTTACCTAATATCATTTAGCTGGGTTTGGGGCAGAAATCCAGATTAATAGAGCCATTTGCTCTGCCACTTTTAAATGAACGTTTTCAGGGCCCCTTTATTTTTATGTTTCGACAGCTTTTATGTTATTTATTTTATGTTCAAATAAATATACTTTATTCCCTCTTACAATTAGGAAAAATTAACATTTTAAAGAGTTTTTTCTGAAATCTTATTAGCTTTGACCATATATTTTCTCAAAAACAAAACAAAACAAAACAAAAAAAAAAACAACCACACACACACACACACACACACACACACGTCAAAAAAAAACAAGCAGAGCAGACACCAAAAGCACCATCTCTGTCCGAGACAGTTCTTGTACACAAAAACTCAGCCTGAGCCTCCTGAAGGGCCAGGGTTCTTTGATCTGCAGGCCATCTCAGGTTGGAGGAGGGAGAGCATGAGTGTGAGGAGACACAGGGAGGAGCTACAAAGCTTCCGAAGGGCTCAGAGAAGAGAAAGGGTAGGAGGAGGGACCCAAACAGGTCCCATACCTTTACAGTCCTTCCCAGGTCGGGCCTCACTCAGGAGAACAAACAGCATCATTGTGAAACTCTCCAAAATACAAGGAGCTTGGAAGCCCTGATGACATCCAGCCCAACAGAAATCGATACCACAAAGTCTCTGCAGAACTGAACAATCAGGGAAGCCCCTGGAAATGGGCTGTGATGGGCTCTGACCTGCCCTTTGGTGATGTGGCCAGGGGAAGGGCAGCAAGGTGCTCCTGGACCCCGGCCAGGGGGACTCATGGCCATCTCATCCCCTCCCGTATTCTCTGTGTCTCCCTGAGGAAATCCAATTCTTTCTTGGGTTCTTTTCTCTGACAGTATCCATTATTCTTGGGGAGGCCATGAAAACCTTCACCTCATTTCTTTTGCTTAGGTTCCCTGCTTCTTATGGACTCAGGTGGAAGGCGAGCTAGAAATCTAATTACTGTAATTCATTTGACTATTGTCTGAAAAGGCAAATAGATGGGCTCTGGACCCTATTCCGTGCCATCCATGTCCCCTCCGGCCTCCATCTGCTGGAATGCGCTCCGTCACCCCGGCAGGATGACTTCCTATTAATATTTACCAGCCTGGGCTCGTGGCTAATCCTCTTACCACGCATCGGTCTAGCCTGTGGCTGCAGCATGAAAGCACCGCATGGTAACTATGTACTTAAGAGCCTTGCGTTCTTGGCCCTTGATTCCAAACTGGGAAGGGAAACTAAATAATGATCAACTCACAAAGTGAAATGCCCAAATTAGATTTTGTTCTTCCCGAGGCCCAGCCCCTAGGATTACAGTGAGGAGTGCCGCAGAGGTTTCAGGCCCTGGGGAAGGGCTGGGGCTTGGCCACAGTCGGATGGTCAGAAACCCGGGAAGGAGGTCTGCTTGGAGGGGTCCTACCCTGAGCTAAAGCCACATGGGCATTTTGGAGAGCTCATAAGTGGCTCTCTCAACTAATTCTCTCTGGAAACCCCTGGAAGAAAGCTCCAGTGTGTGGTTTTCTACTCTTCTAGAAATGGTGGCTCCTTTCCCATGTGCCCGATGGGATGCCGCCCAGCTTCCTATCTCAGCAGTCAGAAATCAAGGCAGCACATATACCATGGCCTGGAGGTGCCAGGAACTTGGTAGGATGGGCTTGAGAAGCAGCTTCTGGGGTACTGGTAGGGGGCTGGGTTTGGATCTGGGCGCTGGTTACTCAGGGCTATTCACTTTGTACAAATCCAGCAAGCTGCATGCTTATAATATGAACACTGTTCTTTATGTATATATTCTATGCATATTTGTTCCACTTCAATAAAGTATATTAAGAATTGACACCACTTATATTATCTTTCTGGAGTCATAGGGCCCTTTGAGAATCTGACAAATGATTGGGCCTTCTCCCCTGGAAAACTCACAAACTCCCCAAATTTTTCATCTAACCTAGGGAGTTTGGTTGATTACCTGAAGTCACGGACATAGAAGGGTCCCAGTTAAGACAACCCCCCTTTCAGGGTCCTCTGTTTCCTCCTTCAGGACCACTCAACCACTGAGTCACAGCCACTGCCTCTGCAAGGGGGCTTCCTGTTGCCCACTTCCACACTGCCAGCCCCACCCACCTCTGGCCACCATTATCTCTAACTCCTCTTGGGCACCACTGTTTCATCATGAGGTTTCCACTCAAAAATTTACACTGCCTTCTCTTGACTAATTGGAATAGAAACATCTTATCCCAGATTGTAGAGCCCCCATCAGCCACCCTTTCTTATCTACCTAACCCCACCCCATAGTCTCCTCCAACTGTACCTTGCAATCCCAATGTCAATTCATTCTTGCCTTCAAACACTCCACTTTTCTCAGCCAGAAATCCCTCTCCTTTTGTTGGGCTTATAAAATACGACAACCACAATCCTGCCTTCCCCAGGAGCCCTTTCTTGACTACACCTACAAAGATGAGGTAGGTATAGTCAAGAACTCCTTTGAACTCTAGGGCACTTCTCTCTCTACCACTGATTTCATTACATGGTCCTTTATCACTCATTCCTTCATTCAACTGCTCTGTAGAGAATATCTGTTATTCTGTCTGAAGTCCATTAGCTTTCTATTGCTGTCATAACTAATTAACACAAAGTTAACAGCTTAAACTAACATAAACTTATTATCTTATAGTGCTGCATCTCAGAAATCCAAAATGAGTCTCACTAGGCTAAAATCAAGGTGTTGCATGGCTATGTTTCTTTCTGGACACTCTAGAAGTGAATCTACTTCCTTGCCTGTTCCAGCTTTTAGGGGATGCCTGCATTTCATGGCCCAAGACCCTTTCCTCCATCTTCAAGTCAGCAACAGTTGATTGAGTCCTTCTCACATCACATCACTCTTCTGCTTCCATCTTGACCTTTAAAAAAAAATTGTTTATTTGAGAGAGAGAGAGAAGGTGGCAAGCAGGGGGAGGGACAGAAGTAAAGAATCTCAAGCAGACTCCCAGCTGAGAGAGAGCCTGATGTGGGGCTCCATCTCATGACCCTGAGATCATGGCCTGAGCCGAAACCAAGTGTCAGACACTTAACCTACTGAGCCACCACGTGCCCCATCTGTCTTCCTTTTTCAAGAAACCTTGTGATGACTTTGGGTACACCCCCAACAATCCAGGATAATCTCCTTACTTTAAGGTCGGATGATTCGCAACCTCAATTCCATCCACAACCTAAATTCCTCTTTGCCATGTAAAGTAACATACTCATAGGTTCTGGGGATTATAATGTGGACATCTTTGGGGGGCCATTATTCTGTTCTACCACAAATTCTATAAATTCTATTCTTTCTTCTTTATAACTGATTTTCTTACTTGGCCCTGTGTAATTTATTCATTTATTCACCCATCCATTCACTCATTTTATAGAGAACTTCTGTTGTTCTGTGGTCTAGTATCCATTGCCCCATTCTATACAGTATCCCAAACCTTCCCTTGGGAATCTACCTCTCACTGTCAGTCCATGTGTTCCAGGACAGGAAACCTCTACCCAACTCCACCTCTGGCCACAGTGGCTTTTTTCAGAGACATGTGACCCCATAAGATTCAGTGAGACTATTGGTGGAACTAGTGAGAAAGAGGAACATGTTCTTTTTCCCTAAGATTAGAGGAAAAATGAACATCTGGAGATACCAGGGAATGTCACAGGAAACCTGGAAATGGAACCAACACTCAGGAAGGCAAAGCTGAGAGATGAAACTAAACTGAATAGTAATGCCATCATTTAAGCCCCTGAATCGAACCACACCTGAAGTCAAATCAACCTCTGGGCTTTTCAGTTATGAAGTCTGTTTCTCTTTTGATTCAATCTGGTTAGATTAGGTTTTTCTGTCATTTCTAACTAAAACAATTCTAAGTGAAATGCATTCCTTCTCTTCTTTATTCAACAAAATCCCACTGCACACCTACTTTGTGTTATGCACTGGAAATCACAATATAATATTGCTATCATAAGGAAGATTATGGAAATGTTCAGCATAGACAGGATATTTAAAGAATGGAGAGAGGGGAAACAACTAAGCTGACATAGCTCAATGAACAGGAATTTGCCAGGCTAAGGTTGGGGAGAGATGATGATAAATTATGTTTCAGATAGAAGGAAGAATATGTGTAAAGACTAGGAAGCAAGGGACCCTCTTCTTGGTTTCCACATGTAAGTCTTGCCTCTATAACCAGAACATAAACTCCTCAGTATCCACCTAGATTTAAGGTGGCATTATAATAATAACTATAATATAATAATAACAACAAAGAAGAAGAATAGTATCAATAAATGCTAATACTGTTTGAGCCCTTACCATATATCAGCCACGATTCTAAGTACTTCCTGTGTATTATTTAATCTTCAAAACCATCCTCTGAGGTATTTATTATTATTGCAATTATACACATGGGGACACTGAGGCAAGGAAAAGCTAAGCAACTTGCTGAGTGTGGCAGACACCTCTGGTTCACTAACCAACAGGTGTTCCTCTATTTCCCCGCGGCTAGCAAAACCTCAGTTTTCATTCAAAAGATCATGGCTAGATTTTTTTTTTAGACCACATATTATTTTTGTACAATCATAGAAATATATATTCAAGGGAAGCCAGTTGGTCAGGGTAGTCCTAAATCTGCTTTACACCTAGAGTCTCAACACTTTTCCACTCAGAGTCATCAATGCTCAAGTCTTTCCATGTGATTATCCTCGGTACCACCCAGAGCTTTGATGATGCAGGGTTTCTCAAAAGGGTGCCCCTCTGGCATCTCTGGGCTGCGTTCCCAGGACACCATCAGCATTCTGCAGGGTTGGTGCATGAGCACGGGCAATGTTTAGCACCAGAAACTGCATGGCATACCCAGTATCAGAGATGTCAAAAATACACAGTGTGTGAGTATGCACATGAACATTCGCACACAACTTAGGTTAAAAAAAGAATAGAAACTCTGATTCACCAAGGTCACCAGTATAATATGTGGCAGAGCTCAGTGTTGAACCCAGGCATCCAGACTCCAGACAAAGCCACTGGGCTAAACAGCTTTTGTGCTTTAGCTAAAGTGCTATCAATATATCTGATTTACTGGTAGTTACCCCCTAGAGTGTTGTGCTGAGAGGGATTCTGAAGCCATGGTGTGTTATCTGTGACTGCCATGGAACCCTGACTCATGACCTGTATTGTGCAAGCCACAGGTTTACCTTTCTTAGATGATCATCTCAACTTTGATTCAAAGTCATGAATTCCTACAGCTTGAACAGGACAAGCTTGTACCTAAACACTTCAGAACAAATAGGCAGGACTGCCACAAATGGCCATGCAGCTTGTGTGCTGAGGAACTGTAAAGATTGCTATTTCTATAGACTATGTTGTAAGTGGCAACCCCTGGATTTGTGCAGTACACAACCTGCACAGCTGTGCTGGGAAACTCTTCAAATAGTAATTCTTTATTTAAACACCAGGAATACAACCTTCATAGCTAATTGCAATCATTTATTCTGGAATTTTATAACCAGTATGAAGGTCAAGTTATTTTTATGTCTAATTAAATTTCTCTTGTTTAAATTAAATTCTCTTCCTGGATGACACAGACTTAAGAATAATGCAAGCATTTAGTCTGGCTCTGTAGGGGCTCAATATGCACGAAACATAAGTGAATCGTTAAAAATCCTTCATATATTTAGAGACAATAATTAAGTCTCTTATTCCCATTAGCTTCTGTGAGCTGAACAAATAGAGTTTACTTAATTAGCTATTACTGTGAGCAGGAGCAATGCTAAGCACTTTACTTCAGGATGTTGCTCCATCCTCACTGAAACCCTATGAGGAAGGTTTGCCATTATTCCCATTTTACAGATGAAGACTGTTGTGGTTAGGCCCTATAGGCAATCAACTGGGGTTCGTGTGACTTTGGGTACGTTCCTTCTGTGCTCCAGGTCCCTCAACTGTGAAATGAAGAGAACAACACCCACTTCAGAGTATTGCCCCAGAACTTACCATATTTAGCATCATGTCAGCACTTAGTACAGAATCAACATTCTCCCGCTGCTACTGTTATGATTCCAACATCTCAGCCTGGGAAGGGGCTGAGCGGGGAACTGAGCTCCAGGATGTCTTTCTCCTACTCTGCCCTTCTGACTCTATCACAGTTTGAAAAGGACTTGAGAGACTGTGTCATCACCTCCTCATTTTACAGACAAGGGAGCTGAGGCCCACTGTGGATCATTCTCACCCACTTAGCTACCAGAGAGAATCCAATGCTTGGAATAGTTACTGTCTCCTCTCTCCTACCCTACTGCTTTGAACCTGATCTCATGGACCCAGGCTTCACCTTCCCATCAGGATGAACGGAGAAATCTTTAAAAAAAAAAAAAAAATAGCTCATAAGGGACAACTTGGAGTCATGTCATTTCATGCAGTAGTAAGAGATCATCCCTCCACCATGCCACGCTGATTGAGGTTCCAAGGGTCCCCAGGCTGGCACCTCGCCCAGCCCAGGAGCCAGCTCATACCTGGACACCCCAGGGACCCACCACAATTACAAGACACTATTCGCTTGCCCTGGGGACTTCTCGTGTGAATTAGTGTCTCCTATTAAAAGTGAAACCCAAGATAACAAATTGTCCTAAAAGGCTCAGATGTCTCTAATCGTGGTTTTATCTTCTCCCCCAGGCCCGGTGACTTCTAATGAGTTCCAGCTCACATCCTGGATGAATTATCGTTGGAGGAGTGTGTGCACTCAGTGAAAATAAACTAACAGCGAGACTCATGTTTACTCTTTAATTCACTCTATCCAAAAATAGTTTCCTTTTTAGAAAACATTTTTCAAATAGAGGAATGAATGTTCCTCACACACACACACACACACACACACACGCAGTTGGATTTATGACTTGATTCATGGCCTGATGGGAACTTGAAATATCTGTGATCTTTGAAAAGCGGCTTCCCATCCTGGGCCTCAGTTTACTCATCTACAGGTGAGGATAATATCTACATCTATGGCTGTCATGAGAAAGCATGTAAATAAACTGCTCAGTTCAGCATATAGTAGTAAATGTTAGGTTTTTGCAAAAGCTAATATTTTATAATGTTATGCAAAGTTGCATATAAATTTAATTTGGGATATCCATCCTGTTTTCCCACAGATTTACATAATTTCAGTGATCCTTCATCTTTTTTCTTCATTCCTCCTGGATGTAGAGCAGATGATGGCTCTTGTTTCTCTGCCTTCCATCAAGTACTCATGATCTATAAGCAAATTCTTAGATGCCCTAGGGAATTATTCCGTAAAGGAATCCTATGCAAAAGCAAAGCAGTTGCCTGTAAAGTGAGTAATCACCTCTTAATTGATCTGGTTTATGAGGTAGTATATTGAGTTTCTGTAAGTTGAACCCACACTGTGGGGGTCGCTCCACTTCGATTTCCTTGGCAACCTCATTTAGTGCAAAAGAAATTAGGTAGAATTGCTTATACTCCAAGGAAGGGAGAAATGAAGTTGCCCCTCATTGCCCCCCCTTCTCTCTACAGAGCAGTTTTGTTTTTGTTTTTATTTTTCCATAATTCCTTCGTCTTCCTGCCTGTGGAAGGGGAAAGGGCCTCCAGGCAGGGTCACTCATCGCTGTGGTGGTGAGGGTATGAATCTGAGAGTGGGTGTTTGAAGCAGGAGCCTGGGTCTGGGTAGAAATGGAACCTCTGACAGGAAGAGCCCTTGTCCAAAACAGCCACCACCTCCCTTCCCAGCACCTCCTGCCTCCTTTCCTTCATGCGCTCCTCACAGGGCTGCCTTGACCCTACCTAAAAAAACCCAGAAGCCAAAGGGACTCTAGTCAAGGGCATCATGACTTCTCCCTCAGCTCTGAGAGATGAATCATATTCTGGTTTCTCCATTGATTAAAAGATGAATATGAATATGCATTCCCTCAGGGAACCATGGAGTCTACAGATGAAGCCTCAGCCATTATTCACAGGTTTAATATCTACCTTGGTCCTGGCAAGCATTTCAGCTTATGAAGAAGGCTCTCTGAGATGGAAGTCAAGAGAAGACCAGAAAAGAAAATACTTGAGAATGTTTTTACCTAAATCCCCTTTGTGGATATAAAGTTCACAGTCACAATTCTGGTACCACTGTTTCTGCAAATGGTGAAATAAGCTCTCACTCTTTCCTCTGCAAGATAATGCCATCATTCCTCTGCCCAAAACCCATCTCTTTGGGGTAACTTATTCAATTGAATTGAACAGTTTCCCCCTTTCCCTTATTCTTGTATCCTCTGGGGTGAAGCTAACTTCCCAGAAGGCTTTTTCTTACCTTCCTGGCCTTATGGGAGGGTCACCTGTTCTAGATAATGCCTATCATCCTGGCAGGTCCAGGTATCACCCAATGTCCAGGTTGGCCTTCACTGAGGTATGCATCCCTCTAGGTCTGGGTGTTGGCTTGCCCCCCTGTCACATCCATGTCTGAAGTGTCTACCACTGATGTAACAGTGGCACAGTAAATGTAGGTTGTCCTCCCTTTGACCCAGCATCTCTTCTTGGCTCTGTTGATCCTGAGACTTGGCTATATCCTCCCTGAGCTCCAGCTTTGGCCCATCACTAGAGACTCTGCTATGATGTCCCCTCAAGCCATATCCCAGTGACTCCATCGTAGCACTTGATTCCGACTTCTTAACTACATTCTTCTCTGCTATCAAATGGGGTGGTAGGGGCATTTTGAGATTTCAACCACACTGAGCAGACCTGAGAGAGACTCAGAGGCAGGGCATGGCGGAGACAGCACAACTCTCTTTAACCTAAAAATGCAACTACTTCTGTTCAACTAAAGCCATCCCAGGGATCCCTGGGTGGCGCAGCGGTTTGGTGCCTGCCTTTGGCCCGGGGCGCAATCCTGGAGACCCGGGATCGAATCCCACATCGGGCTCCCGGTGCATGGAGCCTGCTTCTCCCTCTGCCTGTGTCTCTGCCTCTCTGTCTCTCTCTGTGTGACTATCATGAATAAATAAATAAAATCTGAAAAAAAAATTCATTTAAAAAAAAATAATAAAGCCATCCCATATTGGCATGGGGCACCTCAACCAAAAAGGTGGTCTCTTCCCAGAATATCACATACTGTTTTTATATTTCCAACCTGTCCTCCTCCTTCATGGATTCAACACAAAGCAGGAAGTGGCAGGGTGGGGGTGGGGGAGTAAAGGATAATTAGTCTATTCTCTACCCTGTTTCAGAGTTTGAACATAAACCCTCAGAGGATCCAAGGAGAAAACGTGTATCAGTCAGTAAGCATGGGGTTTGCTCATAGACACAGGAAGTGCTCTATCAGTCTTAAAAAGATAAAGCTATCCCCATTAGCTAGCACAGTCTAATCCAATACCTAATCAGTTACTCAATTGATTTAACATCTGCATTCTTGTTACCCATGCCAACACAGTACCTTATACACAACAAAGGCTCAGAAATTATTTGCTGAATTCACTCACTTTAAGGAGTGAAACAATCGGCTTGAAGACAAATCCTTTCCTCTCCACTGCATTGGGAGAGAGGGGGTTACTGGTTGGCTCATTTGGGGACCCCATAGGAACTAGGACACGAGCTGGCTAGGAAAGGGGCAGGTACATATGAAACTTTCCAACCCATAATAGTCCTACTTCATGTTCTTCTTTCTTAATTATTTGTCAAGGGTCCCTTTGAAAGCAAGAGGCTGGGGCTCATTTAGGAAATAGTTTTGAAATTGATGAGCTCAGAGAAGTCCCCTTGATTCACAGCCTGAAGAAAGTGAGTATTGCTGAACAATAGAGTTCATCTTACCTCAAGATTTGGGAAGAAGCTGTGCATACAAGAACAAATGGTCCATACTCAGTACTATGCCTAGTACACAGAAGGACCTCAACTGATGGAAAAAATGATGACTTGATTTCAGATAGCATCCTAAACCTCACTTTTTATCCCCTCTTGTTCAGAGAGTGGCCACATTGCATATTTACTAGACCACGACTTGGCCATCTTAGCTATGCCAACCAAAGTAGACAGAATGACAAATAGCCAAAAGAGCGGGATTCATTATTGCATATATGTGAATAAACCCCTGGCATGCCACCTCCTAACCCTATCAGCAACTGGAACAAAAAGCTGGCTACTTCAGAATGCCCTATAATTTATTCAATATTGGCACCTACTATGTGTAAGAACCAGTAATGAAATTTCCTGTCTTGTTAATTTTCACCATTCTCACCAGTGTGAGGTGGTATCTCATTGTGGTTTTGATTTGTATTTCTCTGATGGCAAGTGATGTGGAGCATTTTCTCCAGTGGTTGTTGGCCATGTCTATGTCTTCTTTGGACACCTGCACCCCAGTGTTTATAGAAGCAATGTCCATAATAGCCAAACTGTGGAAGGAGCCTCAATGTCCTTCAACAGATGAATGGATAAAGAAGATGTGGTCTATGCATACAATGGATTATGACTCAGCCATCAGAAAGGACAAATACCCACCATTTGCTTCGAGGAGGATGGAACTGGAGGGTATTATGCTGAGTGAGATAAGTCATTCAGAGAAGGACAATCATCATATGGTTTCACTCATACAGGAAATATAAGAAATAGTGAAGGGGATTATAAGGGAAAGGAGGGAAAACGAGTGGGAAAAATTAGAGAGGGAGATAAACCATGAGAGACTCCTAACTCTGGGAAACAAACAAAGGGTTGTGGAAAGGGAGGTGGGTGGGGGGATGGGTAACTGGGTGACAGGCACTGAAAGGGGCACTTGATGGGATGAGCACTGGGTGATATAATATATGTTGGCAAATCAAACTTCAATAAAAAGAAAAGAAGAGAACCAGTAATGAGAGCTTTGAGGCTGTGATGTAGGAATAAAACATAATGTCTGCCTTATAAATTGAGAGGAAAAATAAACACAAAATGTAGATTTAGTTGTAGCAGAAAATATATATTAGATGAGAACCAAGTGATATAATCATTGGGTGCTACAGGTTTTCAAAAGAGCAGATGATATCGTTGAGGACCAGACAGCTGAGGGAAGACTTCCTGGAGAATCTGAGATGGCTTGAGTCATGAGGGATGAATCATGGGTGGAGGGAGTCCTGGGACAGTGAGGAGAGCGAGTGTTGGCTTTCCCACCAGGGGATCCTCAGAGAAGACACTGGGGAGAGTGTCAAATAATAACAACAGTTACCACATGTTAGGCACTGGGCCAAGTTTGACGCAAATTACCTCAGGGAATCTTCTCAACAATTCTGAGACAGTGTTTTAGGTACTCTGGGTCTCCCCTTCTTCCTTCCTCATGGAACCTTGGTTTTGTTTGAGGCAACACTGTATTCAGTTAAAATACTTGATATTCTAGCTTCCCCTAAGGGTAGAGTTGGTCATCCTGGCATATGTGGCCAGTGAAGTGGAAGATGGACTCACTTAATGGGATTCTCCTGAGGCTCTTCAAAGGGGGACAGGTAAAACTGACTCATCTCTTAGCCACCTTGTGGCCCTGGGTGCTTGGGCAGCAAGACAGCTTAGGTTCCTCATGAGTTCCTTGAACCATGGCACCAATACTGGATTGCCCACCTCTGTACTGCTTGTTAACATGAGAGGAACACTCTCTATTTAGTTAAGCCACTGTCACTCGAGCTCTGCTATTTGCAGCATAACACAACCTTAATATGTACAGGTAATATTAATATCCTATATACAGACTAGGAAACCAGGCTCAAAAGCGCCATTGTTTTTAAGTAGCAGATCTAATATTCAAATGTAGACCAATGCAGAACAAGATTGATCAAAACTGCACTGAGAATGTGTGAAACACACGAATCCCATTTAAAAAATACATGAAAGCAAGGAAACAATCTTTTTTTTTTTTTTTTGATTCTTCATTTGAGAGAGAGTGGGCATGAGGAGGAGGAGGGGCAGAGGGAGACGGAGAAGCAGGCTCCTTGCAGAGCAGGGAATGCAACGCAGGGCTCAATCCCAGGACCTCAGGATCATGACCTGAGCTGAAGGCTGATGCCTAACCCACTACACCACCCAGGTGCCCTGAAAGGAGGCAATCTTGAACAATTTCTTAACCTCCTGAGAAGTCTTTGTCATAGTCTACTTTTTATCCAACACTGGGAAGTGTCTCTATCTCCCGCAGTACATTGCTTTGGAATCTCCTAGAAGGCAGGATGAGGAGGACATAATCACGCTCATAGTATCCTCTTGTCCCCACCTCCCTCAGTGCTTAGCTCAGGCTAAGAAAACACCCCCAAAATGCACATCGGTTGAATTTTTTTAACTATCACTCGGGATAGTAACTGCCCCTGAGAAAGTACATCTTTCTGTGAATATATGCATGTGGTTGTGCTAGTGTGTACTTGAAGGAGTGTGTCACATTGTGTACGCATATGTGTATGCCTGTGCATGCATACATCCCATGTCTGTATGTCTGAGGGGGGATACTGGAGGAAGAATATTTTCTCATCACTGTCAAATTCATCCTCCACCCCCCAGACTCCTACAGACCCTACAGTGACAGCACCAATGATTTTATTAGTGATAACTAAACTTTTGTGCAAGACCTGAAAATTTAATTTCCTTGTGGGAAGCTGTGGAGAACTAAGCTTATTCAGGGCCAAGAACTCATGAACTTTCTCAGAAAAGGAAGAGAGGATACCAGATACAGTCATTGGTCTTTAGATTTTCTTGAAAAATAAAAAAACACCAGCTTATTTTTGAACAGCCCCTTTGGAAACAGCTTCAGATTCTTTTTCTTCTATACCTACCCCACATTGAAGCAGAAAGGAAGAGACAAGCAGCCCTTGAAAAACATCTAATTCATTCCAAAATTATCCCATCATTGTGATTTTCTTTTCTCCATTATTTAAGAAAATAGAATTCCATTCAATTGTTTTCTTCTCAAATTGCTTGGGTGATCAAGCACCTGATGATATTTAATGGGTGTTCACCATGTAACAGGCACTGTATTAAGTGTTTGCAGGCTTTAACTCATTTAACTCTCCTATTTCGAATATTAAGAAATGAGAGACACAGAGAAGACCTTGTGACCTTATGCCCAAGGTCACACACCTGGGAAGTGACAGCGCTGGGATTCAAACCCAAGCAGTGCAGTGGCAAAGCCCAAGACTTTAACTCTATCACCATATAGGCTGGTAAGTCTAGAACTCTCCTCCTGGTGTCTGTGTGTGTCAGTTCTTCAAATGCAAACAACAAATACTAGATACACTTAGGCCAAAAAAAAAAGAAAGTAGGAAAGACAGAAAAGCAGCACATTTCCCACCATTGGCAGATTTGAGCCCAATTCCCACAAACAGTCTGATCATCTCAGCCTTGGTTGCAGCTCACTCCAAGACTAGGGTTGAACAAGTGACCCAAGGTAACCATCCCTGGTCTGCTTCAGAGGAAATGGAGGAGAAGCTACCAGAACCGGTAGTGTGGAAACAGGGTGGGAGAAATGATGTACATGCAATCATGCCTTTGATGAAGGAACGGGCCTTGCTGAATTTAATGCATTTGAGTTTTAATGCACCATGGGATTTTCAAGGTGTTCTACCCTTATAATTTATCCATTCACTCAATCATGCACATGATCATTCCCCAAAGTGTCCCTTTTGTGTGTGAGTAGTGTGCTGGGCCATTCGCTGCTCCCAGAGACGCATGGCCCATGCAGGGACACCAGATGCAGTATACCCACCCACCCATTTTCCAAGCTCTACTGCACACCACAGCAAACCAGGCCCACTGGTGGGGACTGGGACTGGAGCAATGAACGAGTCAGATACAGTCCTCACCACATGCCTAATCTCCCAGTGGCAACAACAAATTAGAATAAGCAGTGATCTGAGGAGGCAAACAGCAGGTGCCTCGTTTAGAATGTGCTGCATATTTTCCATTTCTCCCTCCCAGATCCACTTTCCACCTATTTCCATCTTTCTTTGCGCCCCCAGTAGGCTAACATGTATGTATTGTTTCCACAGGATCTCTTGTCCTCTGGCTTCCAGTTAGATCCAGCCAATTGAGGCTTTGGCAGGAGATTGAGGGAGAGGAGGGAATGAGGTTCAGATATCTATTTCCCCAGCTCCTTCCCTGCTGGGTGGTTCCAAGTGGGTTGCTTCCTTCTATCCAAAGGTCCTGCCAGGCACTCTTTCCTATAATCCTAACAACTAGGACCACTTTCTTCTGGCCCCAAGAACTGCTTCCTCTTCTGTCTCTTCCAGTCCAGCAGGGAGAAGCTTTCCAGCTCTTGCTAGCTCCAGGAAGGCATCACCTCCCCTGGCTGTATTCCTTTCACTCTGCCCACACCTTTGGAAAAGCCCCCTTAATTTGCCTTAAGTGAAGGTAACACTGTGTCCTGTAGAGTGGCCAAGTGAAGTTTACCAAGAAGTGACACTGAAGGGAATGTATACTATTTTAAGCAAGAATATCAGAGGGTAATGCATGAGATGACCTGCAGAGCATGACTCCCAAAAGGAACCACAGGTTGGTCCTGCTAAAGCAATGCTACCCTTAGCTTTATTGATTCAGAATTTTTAAAAGATTTTTATTTATTCATGAGAGACACACAGAGAGAGGCAGAAACATAGGCAGAGGGAGAAGCCGGCTCCTGGCGAGGAGTCCAATGTGGGACTCGATCCCAGGACCCCGGGATTACACCTTGAGCTGAAGGCAGATGCTCAACGACTGAGCCATCCAAGCATCCCTGATTCAGCATTTTCAATGATATAAGTTAAATTTTTGTAAGTTAAGTGTAGGGGATCTAAGAAATACCCTAAAATGAATGTGACTAATCCCTATACACAAGTTTTTGGGGTGTCTGCTCAACCTACACAGCCACTTCTCCAAAGACAGGTTTGCACTGCTGAGTCTGCTCCTTGCTACAGCCCAACAGAGCACAGGCAGGCAGATACCTGGGCCAAACTAGACCAGTTCGTGGTTCAGCAAGAAATTAGACATGACAAAAATTCATTTCATCCTATGGGCGCTGGAAAAATGTGGGTTAGATGACAGCACTTTTAGGGAGGTCAGGAGCCATCTGAACAACCAATATGCTAGAAGCCTGATTAATTATGCCAGTGTCCTACTGGAACACAGCCTCTGTCCTCAGCTTTGTCCTATTCAGGTGGCAACCACTCAAAGTTGGGGTTCAGACCTGGCACGTGGCAAAAGCTTCAGGTGCTCCCTTTCTCTGCGCTCTGCTACGACATCCAGGCCACACCTCCCGTCTTTCTACATGCAGGCCACTCAGAAGCCAGTCCGTGGCTTGCTTTTTCTGCTGCAGGTAACAGCAAGCCACTCAAACTAACCAAAGAAAAAAGGGAGGGTATATTAAAAGCATATGGGGGTATCTCTAGGTACCCAGGGGAGAGGAACTCATCTGGGTTCTTTCTCAGACCGGCTACAGCAGTGAGCAAAAGCTAACAAACTACACAATTCTGTGGTGAGATTTTTTTAAATCTCCAACTGTACCAATCCTAGTTGGCCAGGAATGCAGCTTGATGCTAGCACATGTGGTAAGAACACTTAGGATTTTGACTGCCGGCTCAGGATGAGTCAACAGTATGATGCGGCTGCCAAAATAGCAGTGTAATCTTGGGCTGCATTAATAAAAGAGGAGGTGATGGTGCTTCCTTCAGTTCAGGGCATCATGTATTCAAGGCACAGCGAACCGAGAAGGGTGGCCAGGGAGGACTCAAAATCATGTTCTATAGAGAACAGTGGGATACCTGGGATGTTGCTGTCTGGCCTTTTCAGGGGGGCTGACAGGAATTACCAGGACTTGGGCTTACGCATATGGAGTCTGGAGATAGACCACCTGATCTAAAACTCTGATTCAGCCACTTCCTAGCTTTTTCTTATATGTCAGGAGCATCTTAAACACTTCACAAAAAATATCTGATTTAATCCTCACTACACATAACCCTCTGAAGGATATATGTTTTTTAGAGAGGGAGGGGCAGAGAGAGAGAGAGAGAGAGAGAGAGAATCTTGAGCAGGCTCCATGCCCAGTGCTGGGCCCAACACAGGGCTCAACCTCATAACCCTGAGATCATGACCTGAGCCGAAATCAAGAGTCAAGTTGCCCAACCCCTGAGCCACCTAGGTGCCTCTAAAGAAGTACTATTTGTATTCCTGTTTTACAGATGGAAAAATTTATGCACAGAGAGGCCAATTAGCTTGCCTAAAGTTACACAGCTTGTAGGCTGAACAACTAGGCTCTAAAGGCAAGGAGTGTATACATTCTTTGCTCTGCCCCATACCAGTCATATGTCCTTGAATCTTGTCACTTCCCTTCCGAGTGTCCAGTTTGCCCAATTGGAATATGGGCTGAGGAATCCCTGTCCTACACCATCCTGGGGGTGTATGGTGTGACTGAAATGATATTATTGATAGGAAAATGTTGGGGAATGGTTAATATGATATGTCAAAGGATATCTTACCTAAGCCTACAAGGTTCACAGAGAAAAAAATGAGGGCAGACTCCTCTCCCTACCACATAACACATGTCACTGCCACATATAGGGCTTTCATCCTGCTAATCTTTCATTTGCATAGTACAAACCCTCTGATCTCAGACTGTCCAATCAGCTTTTATAGCCACTCATTAGCTCCAATAGCCAATAGGAGTTGACACACTTTGGGGATTTTCCAGGACCAAAATTTACCCCACCTCCAGACATTATCTTTCTGATTTATTGTCTACTTCTGGAATTAGTGACAGTGCACTAATTCAGGCAGAAGTAATAACATCAAAAGCCATTTCTTGGGCATTGCTCTTATTATCTAATCTGCATAAGAAACCGCCCCAAAACATAGAGCCTTGAAAGAAAAACATTCCTTTTGCTTACAGATCTGCAGTCAGGGCAGGGCTTGGTAGGGACAGTTTGTCTCTACTCAGCATCCACTGCGGTGGCTCAGAGGCAGGGCCATTGGCCTCACTTACTCTGGTTGGTGTCCAGGGTGGGAAGACTCAAGCAGCTTGGGACTGGAAGAGCTGGGGCTTCCTGGGCATCAGTCTCTCTCTCTGTGGGGGGTCTCCCTACATTCTCTCTTCAACATGGTAACCACAGGTTAACCAGACAATTTATACATTGGCACAAGGCTTCTTGGGCCCATGTCTCAAGATAGACCAAATGACAGTGGCAGGTGGACTCTCAGAAGTCACAGTGTGTTATTTCCATTGCACTCTGTTGGCCAAGGCACATGCTCGTTCAAGAGAAAGGAATCTAAACCCAGCGGTCAGTGAAGGATGTCATCATCACGTGGGATAAGGAGCTTCTGGGAAGGTATCGACATTGATACAGCCATGTTTAGGCACTCTTACCTGCCACAGGCACTTACTATGTTCCCAGCATGGAGCCAAGTGCTTCACAGTCATTATGTATTATATTAAACTCACCCCCAAGTCCTGTTCTAATAGGCACTATTATCTCATTTTATGAGAGATGGAAGACTGAGATACAGAAAGGTCAGCGACTTACCCAAGTCACACAACAGCCTTTGGGGAGCTGGGGATGAGCCACAGGGTATTTTGACTATGAGGCCAGGGAAACACATGAGGTAAAGTTCCTGCTTCCATGAAGGAATGCTCATGGCAGCCACGTGGCCTGATGATTGACTGTGGGAGCCTGACATCAGCCTGCTAGGGTTTGTATCCAGGCCCCTCCATCACAGCCTGGTGCAAGCTTCTTCCCTTCTCCAAGCTTCGCTGTCTTTATCAGCAAAATGGGAATAACCACAGTGCCCACCTGTGAAGATGAATTGAGATGATGCAGGTCAAATGCTTCTAAATGTCAGCTGTTATTATTTTAAAAGTGGCTCGGGAAAGACATCTTAAAAAGACAAATCTACTACTACTACCAAAAATATTTGTCATGCACCCTCAAGCCCAGCAAAGACATAGTTCGTTGGCATCATTACCTATCCCTATGTAGACAAGATGCTGGCCTGGAAAGGCACACCACCCTCTCCTCTGTCTTCCTCCCTCTGATACACAGCGCAGGTGGTACAGTCTGTAAGAGTTCCTTGTGTGTCCTTCCCGGGTGGGGTACCTGGGCTGACTCAGCTGGGAGGTGTCCAGTGACTCACTAAGTATCAAAAGCTGATGAAATGTCCTCAGGCCTCAGGAAGGGAGCTAACACCCAGGAGACCCTCCTCACCCCAGGCTCCCAGTGGCTCTCAGACAGGAGAACACAGGCAGGAAATTGGGTCTCCATATCAGCAGGGGTGTTAATCATTCTGCGCACACATGCCTCCAGCTTTAATAAGAAGAGTTTCAGCTCATTTCTGAATATTCAAACTCAGGCTTAGTACCCCTCCCTCATCCGTCCCCATGGCTTCAATTACCATCCAGAGCTAATGAGTCCAAACCCACATCTCCAACCCAGACTTCCAGACTTCTTTCCAGAACTGGAAACCTCCCTCCACTTAGATGTCCCACAGGCCCCTCAAATCAGCCTGCCCCCCACCTTGGATTCATCTCCTTCCCCTCACTTGGCCCAGGCTTTCCTCCAAAATGCTCAGTGAGGATTTCCATGGTGCGCCCAGTGGCCCAAACCAGAAATCCAGCCCCCCTTGACACTCCCCTGCTCTGCCCCCCACAGGTAGCCCATCATAAGTCCTGTTGTTTCTTCCTGCGGAGTCTCCTGTTCTTCTGCCAGATTCTCTCAGAGGGTATCCCAACCACTTCTATACTCATCTCCATCCTTCATTTCTCTGCCCTTACTGCTGTAAGAACTTGGTAAAATGAAACATAAGCACTGTCACTCTGCCTTAGCCTGCAATGACCCCCCCCTTGCGCATACTCCTTAACACGGTTCCTAGGACTCTCTTGATCGAGGCACTGCCCATCTGTTATGATCTGAATTGTGTCCCTCACACCCAAATTCACATGTTGAAGCCCCAACCTCCAGGACCTTGGAATGGGATTGTATCTGGAGCTTTAAAGAGGTGATTAAGTTAAAATGGCATCATTAGAGTAGACTCCAACTCCACATGACTGGTGTCCTTATAAGACGCCTCCCAGTTTACGCCTCCCAGTCTGTGGTCCTTTGTCAGGGCAGCCCTAGTTGACTAATGCACCACGGGTCACCTCTACCTCACCACCGCCCCACGGTGAGATGCTGCAGCTGTACACTCTGCTCCCACTCTCTACTCCGGGCTTGGCACTGCTCTTCCTTAAGATTCTAACACTCCTCCCAAGCTTCTTCATCCAGTCACCTCCTGCCAGCGTTGACTGGAAGTCATCCTGGGCTCCATGTTTAAGTATCTCCCCAAACAGCCTGCGACTGTCCCACTCACAGCCCCATATTATAACCACCCATTCACTCATCCACGTGTGTCTCTAGGCTCTTCACAACGTAGGCATAAGGGACCATGACACCCGTGCCTAGGACAGTGTCTGGAACAAAGAAGGCACTCTATAAATCCTTACCAGTGACTGGCACTTAGTGATCTAATGAAAAGTCACAAATGATCCAAAATAATTAACAAATACAAAACTATTTTTAATATTTTTTTTAAAGTTCATAAGTATCTTAGTACAGATTCCCAACACAGCTCCTTTTCCCAGGACCTAAGTTTCCAAGCAATAGAGAGCTACTGTCTCATATAAATCTATTTCTTGGGCCTCCAGACAGTCTGTAAAAGAAGGGGTATCTGTAGATCCTAAGCTGAAGGTGTTGGTACAGATTTGTTCAGGCTCTCGAGCCCCCATTTAACACGTAGCAACATGATGAGCTTAGCTTCGTGGAAGGGAAAGCCAGCCCCAGAATTCCCAGCCACCTCCGTAACTGGCCAGCAAGAAAGCCCCCTGTCTCTCCAGGGCAGCATGTGGCACCAGGACATATATCCATCCTGGTCTTGAGTCAGGCGATGGAAGTGCTGTTCCCATGCCCAGCAGTGGAGGGTGGGCCTGAGTCCCCTGGCTCTGCATGAACTGAACTGGCCCTGTACAGAGCAGAGAGTAGCTTCACCTGTAAGCCTCTCTTTGGCTCTGAGTGTCCCCTGCCAGGTGTTGGACTTACGTGCATTTTACCCACATAGGGTGAATCTGGGTTCCCTGAATAATTACCTGCTTGTTTAGAATAAAAAAGAACCTGATTCTAGCTCCTCGTGGAGCTAGAGTGAAGGTCCATGTGCCGACAGATTTCACCCCACCAGCCTTCTCTGCTTCCTTCCCTGGCTTATTTTTCATCTATGTCACTTGTCACCATCACCTAATTGACTATGTATTTATTGTATTTGATCACCCCACCCCTTACCCCCACCATTATCACTAGTAGTAGGGGGCACTATGAGGACAAGGATTTTGTCTGTTTTCTTCTCCGCTATTTTTCTCATGCCCTGAACACAGCATGGTATATAATAGGTGTTTAGGGTAGGTTGAGTGACTAGATGAATGACAGAAGGAGAGAATGAAGGCACACACTCCCCTCTGCCCTTCCCCACTCTCATTACTACCTTGGAAATCCCCCTAAATCCACAGCGGGAAGCCCCTCGGGTGCCCCTTGCACCTAACCTTCCTCTAAATATTTTATGTGCCAAAATCAGTCCCTGGCCCATCTGTGAATATTGCCTCAACCCTACAAATGCCCCTCCATGGACAAGGTGGGTTCTGGTCACATATGTGAAATGAGTCAGGAGTCTGTTGATCCTAAAACCCATATATAAGCAGATCCACCAGTGGCCTGGATTTCCTATCCTCTCTGGAGCATGAGGCCAGGACCTCAGCTGTGGAGGTACAGTGGATACCCTGGGTCCATCAGCACCCCTTCCTCAGGACACACTCAAGGGGTTGGAGCAGAGAGAGCACTGGACCAGGTGTCAGCATCTGGCCTCCAGGCTGGCTCACCAACCTCAATCCCTGGCAAGTGGGTCAGACTTCCTGAGCCCAGAGGTGTCTCAGGGGCCATTGTGAGAAGCAGGCGAAGCCCAGGAGAGGAGAGCAGAACCGTGGTGAGCGGCTCAGGCTGGGATTGAGTGTCCCATCCACCGCTTGCTAGCTACGTGACCTCCAGCAGGCCTCATTATTATCTCAGGGTCCAGTCATGATTATTAAACGTAAAAGAATGTAAGAGGGTAACCTGATCCCAGGAAGGGGGGAGTAAAAAGGTGGGTGTGGTACAAAGGTACAGTCTCCCTGCAATTATCTGGGAATCTGAAAATTGTCCTGTTCCCCACTCCTGAAAATTGTCCTGTTCCCCACTCTCCTCCCCCTCCTGGCCTCCACATGTTTTGGGGAGGGGGGTGAGCAGTGGCGGGGAGAGGAGGTGACATGGGTATGCTCCTTTGGGCATGGTTGGGCTGCTGCACCTGGAATCCTCCCGGAAGCTTCAGGTACTAAAGCCTTCCCTTAGTTGATGACTGACGTGAGATCCATATGTGACCTCCACTTTGAAAAGGCTCTGGAGCCAGAGAGATGGCAGTTCAAATCCCAGCTCTACCACTTAGTTGTGTGACCTTAGCCAAATTCTTTATCTTCCCAGTGCCTTGGTTTCCTCCTCAGTAAAATACAAACAATGATAGGTAGCACCTCCCTCCTGTGGTGATGGATTGCTGACACATCCATGTCCCCAAAGCAAACCCCATGCTTTCCAGCCTCTCTGCCTCAGCTATTCATGGTTCTCCCCTCTACTGCCTCCTTCCCTCCTCATATCTGCCCGCTGGAACCCAAACTAATCCTCGGGGCCATGTTCAAATGATACCACCACCGTAGAGTTTCCCCAGGTTTCTCTGTCATGTGTCCTCTCCTTCCTTTCAATCTTCCTGACACACTACCCTTTTCTATAAAGTCATCTTGGAATAACACCAATGAGGTACGTGTTTTATTCCTAGGCCCCTTCTCAAGAGTAAGCCCTGGAGTCAGACCTAGGTTTGTCTCCAGCTTCGCCACTTGATAGCTGCGTGAACTCAGCCAAGTCACTTAAATTCTCTGATCCTCTGTGTCCTCCCTCACCTGTAAAAATAACATGCTGAAACACAAGGTTTGTGGTAAGAATGAAAGGGAATAATGTATATAAAACGTTGAGCATGGAGCATAGCACATCGTATGGGCCAGGAAATATTATAATTGTAACAATAATTAGTACTAAGGAAGTGTTGAGTCTGAAACACTGCCATTTGAAATTCATCCCCCTGGGTCTCTCTCCAGGGTGGGTACCTTCTCAAGTGTGGTCTTGGGGATAGTTGCAGTGGCCCCGGGGAAGAGCAACTGGTCAACCCTCACTAAAGACTTGCTGTTCTTTTGACAACAGAACTTTGGGTGCCTGATGTAAGAGGAGAGGAGAGAAGAGAAGGGGCAGAGAGAAGAAGCTAGAAGGAGCTCCAAAGGAAACATGTGCCTATTTCTCAGTCTCGATCTTAGTTCTAAGCAGAACTAAGGGCTCCGCATGAGGCACCTTTCCACAGGTTTTCTCTTTGACTCTCATGACAGACCTTCAGTGTCATCATTCACCCCTGTTTTCTAGTTGACAACTCTGACCTCAAAAAATGTAAAGCCATTAATCCAAGGTCATGCAACCAGTGGCAACATAGCTCAGTTTCAAACCCGGGTCTGTCTTACCCTGGGACTCATGGAGAAGAGAGAGGGCCAGAAGAAAGAAGGGAGAGAATGTTTATCCATGGAGAGCACACACCTCCATGATAGGGCAGAAAAAACAATCTGCGAAAATGTATGGTTTTATTTATGGAAAATTAATTCAGCATACAACTTCATCATAATACCATTTCTCGAAACATTAACTCCCATCAATGTTGTAAAAGTCTGGGAAGCTACAAAATGTCCTTAAAAAAAAAAAATTCTATTAACTATAAACATCCACATTTCAGGCTGACCAAGATTTCCCCTCCTGCCCTCTTAATCTGTTGATTTTAAGTCTAGAAAGGTCATGGGGTGGCCCCACGGGTTACAGTGGCTTGAGGAAGGTTCCCATCAGCCTGCAAGCCCAGGGGAAAGAAACGCTCCCTTTAATTGCTCTGTGAATTAGAGCCTCCCCTTTTGATTTAAATCCGTAGCCACAAATGTATTATTTTTCTCCAGTCCTGGAAACAACAGGGAAGCACTTTTCTTTCTCTTGTCCGAGACCGCCCTCTAGTGGTCTCTACTGGAAAGCCAGCGCGCGGAACCCCACCGCCCCTCTGACCCTTTCAGGCCTCCTTGCTGGGCGTCCCCGTGTGCCAGGCACCATCACGGCTTCTGCAATGTCCTAGGAGCTCAGCGATCCGACTGCCAATGCGGAACTACAGGGAGGGTCTGGGGAAAGTGGCCCAATCCGGGGCCTGGAGAGCTGGGTTGGAATCCCCACTCCGCCACTTAAAGCCCAAGTGACCCTTGGGATGGAGGTCGGTTCCCTGCTGGACTCGTTTCACCGCCACAGAGCTGGTAATTTAACCAACCTGTCCATCTTCAACACAGACCATATTAGATGCATCCTATCCTTATTTCATCTTATCGCCTCTCTACGCTTGGAGCACACCTAGTCTTTTAAGACACAGAAAAGGCAGGGGAGGTAGTGGGTGAGCTCAGATCATGGCTTCAGAAGCCCTGGGTTCAAATTCCGGGTCTGTCAGCTGCCGACCTCGTTACCTTGGACAAACGACTTAACCTCTCTCAATCTATTCTTTCTTGTCTATAAAATGGGCACAGTCATAGCATTCATCAAGGTAAGTCAGGTTCTCGAACTCTGGTGTAAGCAAAATCCCCTGAGGATCCTGTTAACAGGCTAGCTAGCTCTTTCTCAAACTAATTGGTCCAGAATCTCTGAAAATAGTCCCAGGTATCTGAGCAGTAACCAAGGCAGCTAGGTGGTTCTGATGTACAGCGGCCTTTGACAACAGGGAAGGTACAGCAGCCCCCCTCCCCCTGCTCCTCAAGCCTGGCTACACAAAAGAGTCTTTAAAAATGTTGCTGCCCACTCCCACTAGAGTCTAACAGAACTGGTCCAGGAGAGTCTGGCATTGGGATTTTTAAGATTTTTAATCCTGGAGTGATACTCCTGTGCAGCCAGGGCTGAGAACCACTGCCTTAGTCCAGTGCCTAATACACAGTAAGTACTTAATAAATGTTAAAAGAAGCCCCAGCAACACATCCACATCCTGACTCAAACACCTTTATTCAACAATAACAAATAGTGAGCCTCTGTCAGGTGCGAGGCATTGGCATTGGAACGGCCATCAAACCAAAACAGAAAGGTAAGACCCCTCTATCCACAGGAAGATCACAATAAGGCAGCAGGGCCAATTTGTCCTTTTGCTCTAGGCCCTCCCGATTATAAAGCCAGCCCAAGAAGCAGGGGCTGTAAATCATGCAGGGCCTTATGGGTCATGGATCATCACACTAACTGCCATTATCTCTTTTGGAAAAAGAGAGATTTCGAGATGCCCTTGCACCTTCCAGAAAAGTGACTATCTGATGGTAAGATTTTAGTCAGAGACCGGGGCATGGGACAGGTGCCTGTTTTGGACACTAAGACCTACCCTGACTTACTGCATCCCGGTGTCTGACTATTCCCCTTTGAGTTAGGCCATCTGAGCAGGAGACGCACGACGTAGCCTGGAGCTTCCCTCCTGCCTCCTCCACCCACTGGCCTGCAGCCTACAGCCTCCCTCTTCTCTGCTGACTCATCTGGCCAGCTGTTTCCAGCTGTACAGACAAATGGGAATACTTACTCTTAATCTGGATTTGAGCTCTGCACCTGCTCCCCTTGGCTGGGGCTGAGCCTACTTCAGAGGCCAGGGATAGAGAGGGTGTAGGGGAAACCCCCCTTTTTTTTAATCACTGTAGCTACTCTGCCAACCCCCAGCTGCTCATTAGCACCTATGAATGAGGCCAGGGAAACCCAGTGAAATCTTGTTAAATCACCGAGTGTGGGAGGAGGGAGGCTAGCGAGGCCTCTCCTGGTCTTCCAATCTAAAATAACTCCATCACTCTCTCTCCTGCATTATCTTTATTCGTAGCACCTATCACAAGCTGACACTTACTCTGTGTTTGTTTACTTCTCACGGTCTGCCTTCCACACCAGAATGTAAATGCACCGTCTGCAGCACCAGGCAGCATGTGACACCTAGGGGGATGTTTATTGAATATTGCTTGTTGAATGAGTGAATGAATGACTAAAATGAATGACTCGGGGTTTCCAGAGTAGAATTAGGAGGGGAGGAAAGAGAGCACAATGGGCGTGTAGAAATAGGACAGCAGAGTCTGTCTCTCCTAGTATTGAAGAAAGGCACTGACTCGTCACCTCTTAGAGACGGACAATGAGTTAAGTGAATTTGCAGGGCTTTCCCCCTGGAAGGGGGAGGGAGAGGGCGTGCCAGGAGCCCTCAGATGGGGATCAAAGGACATCAGGAATGAGCAGCCCAAGTGACACCATCAGACGAGCCTGTTGTGCCTGCAGGGGTTTTTTGTTTGCTTGGTTTTTGTTTTTCTACAAATGGTGTGATTCCACATTTAAAAGCCAGCCTTCTTGGAAAAGCTGGCTGGCAACACGTGATGGAGCCCCATTCACTCAGGGCATCGGTGGCCTGTGGCCTCAGGCCCCTGCCCCTCTACCCAGGAGGGGCTCTGCAGGACCACCTCCCGGGGCTGCCCTACTTGCACATTTCCTGCCCAGCCCCAGAGGCTTTGAATCGCTTGCTCCTCCTCTCCCTGCCCTCCTGGCTTTCTTTGCTCCCACTCCCAGCCTGGAAAGGCCCCCCCCCCATCCCAGGGGCTGCATCCAGGTTGCACTGGGCAGCAGAATTCGTCAGGTTGGCAAACCCAGCGACAGCTGCTTTGCCCTCGCGCAGCAGCCAAGCTGGGTGCAGCCTCCCAGACCTAAGCGGCCAAGGTCACCTGGGGGACACGCAGCATCTCTCCTGTGCAACCACATGGCAAGCCGAGGGAGGGGGAAGAAGGGTTATGCTTTCCCTCCCTCGTGTGGCTTCTAAGAATTTCGCCACCAGGGTGATTTTATTCAGGTCACCTTCCCCAGCTCTAGACACCAACAACCCCCCCTCCCCTTCTTGCTTAGCCTGGCAGACATAAACCCCCAGTCTTCATGATCTCTGATCCCCTCTTCCCTTTATCAGCCCCCCCTTAAATTTCTCAACTCATCTCTCCTCTCTTTTCATTTTTCTCTGTGGCCGCAATCCTCCAGCCCTGCAAATCTACTCAACCATCTCGGGCACGCAGCCTGCTCCTTCTTGTTATTCATATTCTTGAGAATAATGGTTAATAAATAAGACCTTGCTTTCAAAGAGCTTTCACACCACCAACCAGAGCCTCACAAGAACCATATGAGGTAAATAGTGACACGCAGAGCTTAAGTGACTTGTCTACGATCAGCAGCTAGTTAGTGGCTGAGCCAAGTGGGGAACCTATTTTAAGTGCCATTATTCATGTCTTATCAGGAGATTACCATTTTAAAAAGTAAATGAGTGGAAATGACAGTCCAGATGTTAAAGTATGACTATATTATATTTCAAGGGCAAGATTTATTCCCTCTCCTTAGTAGTATAATTAAGGTATATGAAATAAGATTTTGTTTTACATTTATTTGCCTTTCAAACAACCTTTCAGAGACACCTGCATTGCTTTGGAAAAAAAAAGGAAAGCCATCTGCTCATTTAGTCACTGCATTAAACACCTACTCACTCACTCAGTCAACAATTCCGTGTTGTATTCGTCCTACATGCCAGACCCCAGGGCTTGACACAAGACATGAGCTGGTGAGCAAAGCACGCCCGGCCTTGCCCTCCTGCTCTTGGAGTCTAGTGGTGAAGTCAGGGATCACACCGAGGTTCACAGCAAGGATGTATGATCAGAAATATGCTGAGTCTCGTGGAGGAGGCACAGGGGCTCCGGCCACTTATAGCAAAGAAATCTGACCCAGTCCAGGAGCTCGGGGAGGGCATCCCAGGGAAGTGACCATTGTCCTAGGAAGAGAAAGATGGGAATTTAACACTGGGAAGAGGGAAGGGAAGGGACTTTGTAAAAGAGGGAACAGCACACGCCATGCCCCACTGCTGGAGGGACAGTAGGAATGTCGGGAAACTGCAAGAAGCTGGAGGAGTGAGACCTGGACGCCTCAGGCCTTATGGGTCCAGGTGGGCCTCTTGGGCTCTTCCCAGACAGCAGGATGAACTGCTCAAAGCAGGGGTTGACATCATCAGGGTAAGTCCAGTTAGGTGCTGAGAATTTTGGATGGCACAGGGAAAAGAATGTTTCAAACTTCAAAGAACTTCCCATCACTTTCTTTAGCATTAAGCAGCCCAGCTCAAAATTAGGACATTGATTTTCTCAGAACTATAGATACCACTCGTAAGCTTACACTATTAATAATAATAATAATATTAAGCACCTACTTTATATATATGATTTCATGTAATTCTTGCTTCACTACAATTTATAAGACAGGCAGCTTGATTTTCCCCCATTTATAGATGAGGGAAGTGAAGTTCAGAAAGGGATAGTAATTTGCCAGAGGTCACACAGCTACTGGCAGATCCAAAGTTCAAAATTAGAAGACTTTCTAAATGCTGGACTCAGTCATCTCTAGGCTCTATAATCTTGGGAATCCTCACCTAGAAATTCAAGGGCAGCCAGCAGGAGGGGTCTAAAGAGTTCATCATCACTGGGATGTCAGGATCAACAATGGGCTACCCTTTCTTGAAAGCCAATGGCCAAACCTCTCCTTGTCTTACTTGACCCTCGGCAGCAATGACCTGGTGATCACCTCTCCTTCTTGTAACATGTTCTTCTTCAACTGTCACCTCCTTCAATCATCTCCTCCTTCAACATTGTCCTCCTACCCGCTGCTTGCTCCTGCTCAGTTTCTTCTGCTAGCTACCCCTCCACAGCCCACCCTTTAATGGCTAACCTCTTCAAAGCTCAACCCTTCACCATGTTCCTATTTACAGTCCCTCATATGATGATCTTATCCAGCACAGGGCTTTAAGCTGTGCCTACATACTGACGATAACCAATCTATCCCTCCTCTCCCTACCTCCCCACTGATGGTGTTTCCCTGTGGTTGATGGATTGACCTTCCAGGTTCGCTCTGGATCCCCACCCCCAAACCCTGTCCTGCCCTTAATGTCCGCATCTTAACAGATCTTAACATCTCCTTGCACTTTGTGGCTCTGGCCAAAAATCTAGGTCTTGTCTTTGATCAATATCTTTCTCATGTTTCACATCCAAACCCTCAACAAGTCCTGTCCCAAATCTAACCACTGCTTGCCATTTCTCCAATACCATGTTAGTGTAAGCAAGAGTTTTTCTATAAATATTTTTAGATTTTATTTATTTATCTTTTTGAGAGAGAGAGAGTGCATGTACGAGCAGGGGGAGGGGCAGAGGAGAGAGACAGAGAGAGAGAGAGAGAGAGAGAGAGTGAGGTTCTCAAGAGGACTCAGCGCAGAGCCTGACACAGAGCTCAATTACACAACCCTGAGATCATGACTCAAGCCAAAAACCAAGAGTCTGATACTCAACCAACTGAATCACCCAGGTGCCCCAATCATTTTTCTCTCACCTGGATCATTGTAGTCCCCTCCTCACTGGTCTTTCTGCTTCTCCCCCATGCTCCTGCACAGTAGTCAGGGTGCAGGTGTTTAGCCTGTGCATTTAGAGTCTGACCTGGGTTCAACTGGCGGCTCAGCCCTGGGGCAAGCCACTTAAACTCTGTTTCCCCATCTCTCAACCAGGGGTTATAAAACCTACGTCAGAGCTTTGAGTATTCGGTGAGATGTTTAGGGTGATTCCTGGTTCATAATGAGCACCCAATAAATGTGTGTTACTGTCACATTCTCCTCAGATTTCCTAGAGGCTGATCCCCCACAATTTACAACTCCCTGGTCAGTAAACCATGCAACACCTAATTCATTATGTGCCAGCTTCTTGAATCTTCGCCGGCCTGTGGCAGCCACTGAGCACTGTTCCAGGCTCCATCACTCGATGTCTGTTAAGCTTCAGGGATGGGCACAGAGGTCCAGGGGCAGAGTTTTGAAATGTCAAGTGACATGGGGTTTGGACAGCAGTTTTCCCTCACTCCCAGTGAGCCACTCCCTGAAACACCTATCCCCCAAGCCCAGAGGGGAGCCCTGACATTTACAGCCTCCAACTCTGGGGCAAGATTTTGCTGTCACATCCTGGAAGTACCGAAGTCTTGGCCAAGAGAGGAGGTGGCTGTGGTCAGGGCAGAGCCATTGTTCATGATTTCTGTGTCCTACTGTGGGATTTCCAAACTATGCAAACAAAAGTTCTCATCCTTTGAAAGGCACCAGACCCAAACCCCACAGGCTAGGGTTCCCTTGATGCCTGATGCCCATCTTCACCTTCTCTTATCTTTCCTCACTCCTTCCTGGAAGGCAGAGCTCAGGCTGCAGTGTTCTAGGTCAGCTCTTTGGCTTGCTGGCCATGTGACCTGGGGTAACTGTGAACTTCCCTTGAACCACAGTTTCTCCATCGACAAAATGGAAAATAGTATTTTGTGACCATCGCAAAAATAAGAAGCATCATATCTGAAAATGGGCAGCACAGGATGGCAGGAAAGATTGGGATGCCTCAGTGGCTCAGGGGTTGAGATCTGGCTTGGGCTCAGGTCGTGATGCCCGGGTCTTGGGATCGAGTCCCATATCGGGCTCCCTTCGAGGAGCCTGCTTCTCCCTCTGCCTATGTCTCTGCTCTCTCACTGTGTCTCTCATGAATAAATAAATAAAATCTTAAAAAAAAAAAAAAAGAAAAAAAGAAGATGGCCTCTGGGGTTTGTGTCCAGCTCTTCCATGCACTGGCTGACCTTCAAACAAGTTACCTAACCTCTCGGTTTCATTTGCAAGATGGGGATAACAACTGTTCTTCCCTCAATGACATGCTGTGGGAACCAAAGGTGATGACACATGTAAAGAGCCTTGAACAGAGGCTACAATTAGAAAGTGCCCACACTGGCTATTATTTCCACCCACTTCCTATGGCCTTCTGGGGGATTGATTGTGCAAGGAGCCTGGTCCCCAGGGAGGGAGGCCCCAAGGTCAGATGGAAGACAACCCCAGTATGCGCTCCCTTACAAGAAGGCTTCACTGTAATTTTCTTGTTTCCCAGGATGCTGTGCAACGAGTAGTGAACTAACTCCCAAAAAAGAAGCTGCTGGGACCTGCGTGGGGCAAGTCTTCCCACAGAGCTGCAAGGGAAGACCCTCAGGCAGGCACTATCTGTATCATCTATTCCTAACTCTCACTCACAGAAGCATGCAAAGTGAATTGGTTTCAAATAGCATCTGGCCTCCCGCCTCCAATCCATTCTCCATATAACAGCCAGAATAGGCTTGCTAACATGCAGCATTCAGCAGTGCCTGTCCTACCCCTGCTCCGCAACCCGCCATGGCTCCCCAGCACCCCAGGAGAGAGTCCAAACCCCTTACTTGATCTCGAGATTCTCACACAATCCGCCTCCAGCCCCATTCTCAGCTGCTTTCTTTCCAGACCACATGCTTTCCCCATCCTCCGCCCCCCACCCCCCACCCCTGCCCCAGCATTGCCACTCTGCTGGACTTACTGCCCCAAAGGGAATGTTCAGACCTTTGCGGTTTTTCTCATTTGGTTCCCTCAGTCCGGGATGCCCTCTTACCTCTGGCAAATGCCCACGGATCTCCCAGTACCCAGTTTTTTTTTTTTAATAATAAATTTATTTTTTATTGGTGTTCAATTTGCCAACATACAGAATACTCAGTTTAAATGCCACCTCTTCTGGGGAGCCTGCCCTGACTTGGTTAATTAACACCTTATTTGCACTTCATAGAAATCTTTGTCAAAGCCAGTGGTGTGTTGGTAAACGCTTAACAACAGCTCTCTGGGGAGGCAGGGTGGGAGGAGAGCCATGGTCTGCAGTGCTCCAGGGTGTAAATGCTCTCACCTATAGTGAATTTCAAACTACAATGATTTAATATTCGGCTTGCAAATTCGCTACAAATTTAACAGTTGGCCTTCCTGAACAAGTACCAGCCAGCTTCAGCACATCACATTAGATGACTTTTTTCCATGATCCTTAGTGGATTCCTCATTCCCTTCACATAAAGTCCAAACTCCTTAACAGAGCTCATAGCCCTGAGAAAACCTGGGTGGGGCTGCGGGGGGGTGGAAGGTTCAGGGTTAACATGCAAGCAAACTAGCAAGTACAGAGATCCTGAGGTGGGAGTGAGCCGTGGCATTTAAGGTCAGTGTAGCTAGAGCAGAATTGTGAGGACTTGGACATTCTGAGCACATGGGAAGCCCTGGGAGGGTCTGAGCTGAGCAGGAACACAATCTGATATGTTTAGTTTATTTCATTTATTCATGAGAGAGAGAGGCAGAGACACAGGCAGAGGGAGAAGCAGGCTCCAGGCAGCCCGACCGATATGGGACTCGATCTCAGGACTCCAGGATCACACCTGAGCCAAAGGCAGACACCCAACCACTGAGCCACCCAGGGGTCCCGCAATCTGACATGTTTTAAAAGGATGACTGTTGACAGCACCAATCAGGAGCCAGACAGCCATCTCAGCTCACCACTGACTAGATAGGGTGACCTCGGACCTCGGGCAAGTACTCTCCTATAAGAATCCAGGTGAGTTGAAATCTGTAAAGTACCCAGACTTATACCTAACACAGAGTGAGCACTATTTAAGTATTTGTCTTAAAGTATAAAATAAAGACAATCTGCAACCGAGGTAATCCTACCAAAGGATCATTCTGTGGAGTCAAGGAAGGAAGCAAGGAGACCAGACAGAAGGCTAA
The DNA here is from genome assembly GCF_011100685.1 of Canis lupus familiaris. Taxonomy (NCBI): domain Eukaryota; kingdom Metazoa; phylum Chordata; class Mammalia; order Carnivora; family Canidae; genus Canis; species Canis lupus. Next base: position 52,003,915 of record NC_049225.1, read on the forward strand.
GATGCAGGCAGGAGATACCGGAGGCCTGGATCAGGGGCAGCGGTGGCGGGGGTGCAGGGGGTGTAGGTGAAGGCAGGGGCAACCTGCCAGTAGCATTTCACAGCTGTGCAATGAAGGGAGTCAAAGATGATGCCAAGTTTTTTGGCTTTCGCAAAAAGAAAGCTAAGCTGCATTCACAAAGATGGGTGGTGGGGATCACCATGGGAAGAGCAGGTGTTAGGGAGAGAGTGCATGGATGGGGTCATGAACACGGTCTTCATGAAGTCATGACCGCATTTGACACGGATTTTCCATGACTCTTCCACGCGCACCCACCACCACCTTTCAAGAGAGGTATTCCTACCGCCACATAAAGATAAAAAAACCGAGGCTCAGAGAGGCAAAGTGAACCCCACTAAGACCACACAGGGAGTAAGGAGGAGCAGGCATAGGACCTGAACGCGGCAGTGGCTGCAAAGCCCATGTGCTAAGGGAATTCTCTTTAAAGCCCTTGGTAACCACACCTGCCAGATCCATGGACACCACCATGTGACGTTACAATGAATGGGTATGAATCCGTGCAGGACTCCGGAGCACAATGGGAGTTTAGAGGAGAGGAGGTCGGTAAAGTCCAAGGCAAGCCTTTGAGTCATGTCTTGATAAGAAACAGTAACATGATGGCTTCTTACTGTCCTCATTTCTCTAAAGAGGAGGCTGAGCCTTGGAGAGAAAGAACAAGCTCTCCAGAAATACAGCTCCAGGGAGGTGGTGTTCTGAACTGCACGGCACTCTGCCTGCCTGTACCTGGGTTCATGACCTCCAGACCCACCTCCTGACCTGAAGGGACAGAAGACTAACACAAACCCGTGGCGGATTGGCATGCCTCCCTCATCAATGCTGGGATAAGTGGTTTGGGGCCCCTCTGTGAGTTTCCGCTTTCCAGGAATCTGTAGAAGCTGATGCCCAGGACAGGAAGGGATGGCTCATCAGAGGGCATGGGGAGGTTTATTCCCTGCTCCAGAATGCTCACTCACCTGCTGGCTCGTGGCCACATCACAGGCACAGAAGGTGAGCCAGCCCATGAGTAGCCCACCCATCTGGTGAGGAAGACACACAACAGGCCATGGCCGAATGCATTGGCAGGATGAGCCTAGACACACAGAAAATGTTTTGTTTTAATGGTAATACACACAGGTAGGTTCCCCACAATCCCGGAAAGCTGGGGTGTCAGTGGTCTGGGGTTGCTCTAGGGTCTCAGAACAAAGGGGACCTGGTTGGAGGATCACTCTGTGGGACCACAGTCCTCTCTTCCCTATGCTCTGTGAGAGTGGTTAAGAGCCCAAATGTCATATGGGACAGACCTGGTTACAAATCCAGTCCCGTAATCCCAGGCGCGTGATTTAACCTAAGCTTTCATTTCTCCCATCTGTCAAAGGGAGTTGATGGTGGGATTGATGTCATAGAGTCATTAGAATTGAATGCCTCACTCCATACAAAGTGTTGATAATGACACCGGGCACAGACTTTGCATCCAGTCGATGATAATTGCCATTGTGGTTGGAAATACTCTGACCGTTTTTATTCTCCAAATTCCACCACAAATCCAGCCTCTCAATTTCCTGGCACAAAGCAGGATCCATTTTCTCTTTAGGCCTCAGAATAACTGCGGGACTTCCCAGAGAGACAAAGCAAAGTGAAAGTGAGTTCTGGACCTTGTGTTTACAGGGAACAGATGAACAGACACCAGGGTGGGTTGGATTTGGTAATTCATGCAATTATCCAACAACTCTGTAGCGAGGGACCATTGTGTGGTAGGTCCTGTTCTGTCTCCTGGGACCCACAGTGGACAGGACAGAGATGGCCTCTGCCTTCAAGGACTTCACATTCTAGAGCAGCACCACCCAAGAGAAATACCATGGGAGCACCTACACGACTTTAATTTTCTGGTGGCCACTTTTTTTTTTTAAGATGCAATACGCTTTCATGAAGTTTTATTTAGCCTAATCCTGTATATCCAAAACATAGTCACCTCAACACGCAGTCAATATTTAAAATTATTAATAATGTATTTTGCATTCTTTTTGTATTAGGTCTTGTAAACCCCGTGTGTATTTTACACATACAGCACACATGAGCTCGGACTAGCCACATTTCAAAGCAGCCCTCCAGGGTGTGTGTTGGTGGGGATTGAATTAGATTGGATTAGAAAGACAGTGAGGACCGTGGGGTAGGGGGAACCAAAGCACGTTCATCTCCGCACCTTGCTGTCTAGCAGAGGAGGTGCTGTGTCGGCCATGGGTGAATGCACGCAGGGTGAATGCAAAGACCACGGGCTTGGAGGGGGGGTGGGAGGGGGTTTCAATTCCTTTGATAGTGTGTGACATTAAGCCAATTGCTTAAGTTCTCTGTGCCTCGAGTCCTTATTTGGAAAATGGGAACATAGGTTTGCTCCACAGTGGGGTTTGCGAGGATTAAATGGGTGGGTAGATGAAGAGCACTCCGAACATGAGAATTCTAGCTCCCCAACTAGAATGTCCTCAGACACTGGCGGCTCCGGCCAGCCTCAGCACCGTGGGCCTCCCACTCACTAACTCTCCAGGTTTTGGCCACAGTCATCTATCTGCACCTCGTGCCTCTGCTCCTCTCACCCTCCATCCTAGGGCTGCAGCGACAAAGCACCACGAACCAGATGGCTTAAAGCAACAGAGATTTATTTATTCTCTCGCATTATTCTTCTGGAAGCTGGAAGTCCAAGATCAAGGAGTGTTCAGGACTGTGCTCTGTCCAGGGCTGTTGGGGGGAATCTGTTCTGTGCCTTTTTCCCTGCCCCTGGTGTTGTCCGCAGTCCTGGTGCTCCTTGGCTCCTGGATGCATCCTTGAAATCTCTGCCTTGTCACAAAGCGTCTCCCTGCGTGTCTGGGTTTGCACAGGGCATTCTTCTCTAATGTGCACCTGTTCCCACACCTCTTCTCTCCTTCTAAGGACAACAGTCATATTGGATTAAGGGCCACCCTACTCCAGTATGACCTCACCTTCACTTACATCTTGATGGCTACAGCAAAGGCCTTATTTCCAAATAGGGTCACATTCACAGATAACAGGGGAGAGGACTTCAACACATCTTTGGGGGGGAACGCAATGCGGCCCCACACAGGGTTATTGTGAGGATGAGACAAACAAGTGTGTATACATGCCCCACGAGCTCACAGATGCTCCCCCTCAAGGCTACCTCACAATCTCTTCTGCTGGCACCAGGGTCTCTAAGGCTGTCACAGTGACTTCTTGCACCTCTCAACATTCCCAGACTCCAGCTCAGATAACTGCCAGGCACAGGGTGTGTGACTTGAACTAGAAATGCGTGAGAGTTAACATCCCCTCGGCTGACTGTGGACCACCAGGGGATCAGAAATGGGAGAGAATCAGAAAACACATTTCCTCTCCATCCCTTGACCCCACCCCCCACCCCACAGGACACTGTGGGGACTGAGCTCCATAAGCCCTCTCAGAGGCTGGTCAGCAAGGTGAAGCCACCAGCCAGGCTTGCTACAGAGCTGTGGTCAGTGTGATAACGCCCTCCATCGTATGACTCTCCCCACTCTACACTGCTCGCTATCCTTTCCTTCACGCCTGCTTCCCCAGAGTTACATCCCTCCCACCTTGCTCTTCTACAGAACCTGGACTAAGATATTCAATAAATATCCACTGCCTTTCCAGACTCAGCCCAACTGATGTCACCTCCTCTAGAAAGCTCTGATACACCCCCATTCTTACCCAGTTTCCTTCAGACTCTGATAGCACCCTCTACACTTAGGTCTATAAGAGCACTTAGGATATCACATTACAATTACTGGCATCCTTACCTGTCTCCCCCACCAGACTATGACTCTTTCCCTGGACTACTCTCTATTCATTATTGTATCCCCAGCACTCAGATATTTGATAACTGAAGTTTTGTGATTCAAGTAGTTAGCATCTGCTGATACCATGGGGTGGGAGGAGTCTATAGAATCTTTCCCACTCGCTTCCACCCTGCCCCTGAGAAAATGCCTCTTCTATCCACTCACTGATGCTGGAAATGCCTTTCCAAGAATCAAGTGTCACAATGAGATACGATGTAAAATGCAAATGTCTCTCTTAGAGAAAATGTAGGTCCTTAAATTCTCACTAAAATGTAACTGACTGATAGTGTAGTTCTTTTCTGACAGAGGTGGGAAGTCATAAGGAGACACAAGGACATTTCATTCCACACAGAGCCAATATCATGCATCCAGGAAAGAGCTCTGGGGCAGTCTGAAGGGGTGAAGGATACCCCTCCCTCAAGTGAGCTCTGCCATTGATCTGCTATGGGCCCCAAAACTCCTATTCTCCCGTGGGTCAAGTCTACAATTCAGTAGAGGAAAATTTCCCAGAAGCCAGAAGACTTGGTTCTTTCACTGGTATTTCTGCTTGCTAGCTATGTGATCTTAGGCAAACCCTTCCCCTTTCAGTTCCTTTAAATTTAAAATTATGATGATGATGATGGTGGTGGTGGTGGTGGTGGTGGTGGTGGTGATACATTCTCTGGCTTCTTTACAGGGCAATTGGAAAAATAAAATAAGCAACACATGTGAACCTACCTTCTCATATGTGAAGCAATTTACATGTGTGAGGAATTTATTGTTCTTCAATTTGTCATAAAGACCTTCTTGACAGAGGACCTTCTTTCATAGAAACCCTTTCATAGAGTTCTCAGGGGAGAGTCGACAGGCAAGCCCTCTCTGTGTGACTCATAGCCACCCACACTTGTAGGTGTCATTTTTCTTTGGGGCCTCGGGGGCCAGGAGTCCATCTGCCTCTCAGGCGAGGGGAGCTATCGCCATCCCAGGCATGCTCACCTGCACTCTTGGCACCCCTGAGCCGCAAGAGAGGATGTGGCCTCCAGGCTCTGGGCTCCTCGCAAATGACTACACTTCTGCCTGAGTTGGAAGCTACACAGAACTCAGTTCTTAGCTCAGGTTTAACTCAAAGGGGTGTTTGCTAGGTATATATATTTTCTCTTTGGTGGAAAGTTTAAGGGAAGAAATGAAAAATGAAAAGGACCACAGCCTGAAATCAGAAAAGTAAAAGCCAATGTAGCGTCTCCTCCTGGGTTTGTTTCTGTTGTCCCCAGGAAACACCTCAACATTTAGACTTTTCCTTTCTAACTCTGGATTTGTCCTCACATATCCGCATTTCTGCTAAGTTCTATTAGTTGAGGTAACTACAAAGGTCCATCCAGGTTTGAGGGGAGAGAACGTTCACCATGTCTCCCTCAATGGAGATGTGTCACATTAAAAAAATGTGCCATAAGGGGCACCTGGGTGGCTCAGTCAGTTAAGCATCTGACTCTTGATTTTGGCTCAGGTCATGATCTCAGGGTCATGAGATTGAATCCCGAGACAGGCTCCACACTGAGTGTAAGGCCCTCTTAAGATTCTATCTATCTATCTATCTATCTATCTATCTATCTATCTATCTATCTCTATCTCCCTCTGCCCCTCCTCTCCACCTGCACATGTTCTCTTGCCCTCTCTTGCTCTAAAAAAAAAAAAAAAAAAAAAAAATTCCATCAGACAGCAGCATGTAGGATGAGATATATGTCGGTGTGGCCATCTTTGGAAAATACTATCTGCCACACTAGCTTTTTAATGAAGGGGGAAAAGCTCTCATTAAAAACTATTAAGTCAGGCTGAAAAAAAATGAAATGTGAAGTAGTGAATTAAAAGCATGAATCTTACAAGAAAACAGCATGCTTACCAAAGCATCCCCTTAGAATATATTTTGATGGTAATAATAATAATGATGTTAAGTGCTTCTCAACCTACAGAGTGTGTCTGCATCATGATCTCCTTTAATCCAGCAAGGCTGGGAAGCAGGAGCATCCATTTCCCAGTTAAGGAGACTGAGGCTTACAACAGCGAGTACCTTGTCACACATCATATGCTGGTTAGTGACAGTAGAGGGGCTTGAACTCAGGGATTCTGACTCAGATTGTGGTATCCATCCCATGTCTGACCAGCAGCCAGGTTGGGTGATATAGAGCACACATTTCAGAGAGCTTCAAAGTTCATAAGAAACTTCTACCTAGTCATCAAGTTCCAGATGTGGCTTTGCTGCAGTTTGAGTCTGAACCACTCATTGTCTCTCTGAGTCTTGGTCTAGCCATTGGCAAATGCAGAGGATTGCACTAGTGGAGGTTAAAATTTTTCCTTAAAAAAAAAAAAAAAAAAAAAAAAGTTTGAGTAACCACATCCTTTCTCCAAGTAAATCTTATGAGGATCTTCACTCTATGAAACATCTATTCAAAATACAGCTGTTGTACCCACCAGAGCTAAACAGCAGCCATCCTAAGGTCCACCCCTGGGTATACACTCAACAGAAATGTGTTCACTTGTCCAACACAAAGCTCGTGCAAGAAATGTTCATAACAGCTAAGTTCATAATACCAAAACCTGGAAACAACCCAAATGTCCATCAACAGTACAAAAGATCAATAAATTGTGGTATTGTCAGGAAATGGAAACTACATGGCATTGAAGATAAAAAGACCATTGCATCTCTCAATGCCAGGCACAAAAGAGTATAAGCTTTATAATTCTGCTTATAAGAAGTTCAAAACCAGGTAAGATCAGAAGGTGGTTATCTTTGGTAAGGGTACCGATGAGGAGGGGACAGCAGGGAACTCCCCCCAGGGGGCAGAGAGCATTCTTTACTTTGATCCGGGTAGTGGCTACCTGGATGTATAAATATATAAAAACTCATCAAGCTTTCTCATTGAGATTCATGTGCCTTACTGTATGTAAGTTGTACAAAAAAAAAAAAAAAAAAGGTTAAAAGCAAAGTGGAATTGTCCTGGTGGAAGCAAACAAGAGAGTCTTATAGACGCATCTGCTGAGCCTCTACCCACTACCTCCATCCACCTACCACCCTAAAGGTCCATGGGATACAGTTTAAAAGACCAGAAAACTAAACTATCTCTAAGGAAACAGAAGCTCCGACAGTATGACTCACCTTTAGAATTCAGTCTCACCCCACAGGTGACAGCTGTTTCAAACACCCAACTTTCCCTTCCATGGTCATCATCTTGTCTTGCCCTCTTCCCAAAGCCCACATGCTGCCCCCAGGACCAAAGCTTCCTACCCACTCTCCCTAACCATCACCATCTGCTTCCAACTTCTCAAGAAGGCCCATGCAAGCTTATTGCCTATTGGTGAGCACAGGCTCCCAACTCTAGCCACCTAGGTTCAAATCCTAGCTTCTCACTTGTAGCTGGATGTTTCTTCTTTGCACTCTGAGGTTAATTGATCTCATCGATTGTTAGAATTAGTTTAGTACATGGTGAGCACTTAGCACAGCATCCACTCCATCCTAGGCACTCAGTAAATGTTAGCTATTGTTCTGATCATCGTTGTCTGCTCTCCTTCATTGCTTTCTCATGGCTAAAGAATACATGCCTTTTAAAAAATTAACAATAATCTAGTAAAATGCTTACCACATGCTTCATCGGACTTCTCCTCACAATGTATCCTCCTTTTTCTTTTAGAGCTTGGAGAAGCAGAGGGACAGGGAGAGAGAGAATCTTGAGCAGGCTCCATGCCCAGTGCAGAGCCTGACACACAGGGCTCGATCTCACAACCCTGAGATCATGACCTGAGCCGAAATCAAGACTGGACACTTATCCAGTTGAGTCCCCCAAGTGCCCCGGTCTACCCTCCTTTTGTGTGGACCTAAGGAGGTTGAGTTTCCAAAGTCACACAACTGATTAATGATAGAGTCAAGACTCAAACACAAGCCCACCTGACCCCAAAGCCCATAGGCTGAGCTCTTGGCTACCTTGCTTAGTTAGCCATGTTACGGAGTTGACTGGGCAAGTAACTGATACTAAAAGACTGAACTTTGTATGGGGGCCACTGGTGTGATAGAGTCCGGAATCCAACAGGCCTGGGCTCCCATCTTGAACTATGTGGTTTACCAGCTGCCTGAACTTCCACTGTTTCGTTTTTCCAACTTTCAGTTAGTTCAGTTGTAAGTTGAAACACTATTGTATTAAATGTAGCAAATGTACTTCCTAATTGTAGCCAAAAAGAAAGCAAAGTTAGCCCTGGGGATTTCCAGCAGCATGGGATTCTGATGGGGAGTGATATGGGGAAGGGACCATAAGCTCCATCCATGCTTCACCTAGTTCTTCCTCCAGGTCAGAAGGAACCCCTTATCCAGGGACACCCCCTCTGAAGACTAGGGACTTTTTAAAAGATCAAACAATTTTTAAGTGCAAAATGTTAACATTGTTTGTGGTTCCTCTGTTGCCAATTTTAAAACAGTTGTTAAAAACGAACCCTACCCATCAGCCTCTCTTCCCCTTCTTCTCCCCAGGACAGAGCCAATGATAGAATACAAGGCAGTTTTTGTTTTCAGATGGCCCATCTTTCCAAGTCCCTCTTCCCCCTCAGCCCTCAATATTACTTTCTCTTCCTACCTCATTCTGCCATGCCTTAAGCGAGGGGAGTGAGGGTGTCATCCTCGACTCTATGATTTTAGCACTCCCAGGTGACTGGAAGGAGCAGGTGGCTGGAACAGTGACTCAGACTCAGGAGGGAAGGATCTGGCAGTAAAAGTGGGTAAAACAGGCCTGATACTCACACACACCCGATCTGAACATAATAAGCCTTTCCCACTCCCGGAGGTAAGTGGGGACAGTCACACTCCCCTGCACACTTCCACACGAATTACTGAGGCTGCAAGGTTTTCTGGGGACATCCCCCTCTCTCCCCAGGATTGTCATTTTTGATGGCCAGGATACTGAGGTTGTACCCTCCAGGCCTGAAAAAAAGTCGTTTTGTGAAGTGGGCAGATGCAAGCAGCTGGGGAAAGGCATACCGGCGGTGAAAGTCCAGGCCTTAAAAGACTGATACCCAGTATACCCAGTGACTACAACGGAATCCAGTTCATTAAGGAACAGGGTTTCAAACACAAAAGTGCCACTGTGTGCTTTCAAACTCTCGTTAGCAATTCTTAGCATCATCTTAGTCCAATATCATTTATTCCCAGGGATTAAGGGTATTCAGTCACATTTTGTTTCCAGGAGGACACAGTCCCATGGGTATCAAAACTTTAAACTTCCTTTCAAGCAATGACTCTCTTCTTCCCCCTCCCCCGGTCCCCCACCCCCAACCCTCCAAACACATCCACAAGCACTGGACCTGCATGGCTATGGAACTTGGTGAGGAGAGGAGTAGGGTGTGTTGTCATCACCCCATGTCCTCCACACATGGCCTCTGGTGTTGGAGCAGGACAGAAGGATGGAAGAGCAGAGGTGTCTCCTTACTTAGCTGCCCATGGTGAGGGGACTGATCCTCTATATTACATTGGTCGCTGTTTCCCTGGATGACATGGACTGGCCCCTGGCTCTCTGTGTGGCTGCCTCTCACGGGGCACACACAGTGCTTTTGTTGTGGGTGTTGCATGGCCACCCCCTGCACCATCACCTGCACAGGTGCACCAGCATGGGCTCCAGCTCCTCCTTTCCCTTCTCTCCCCCACCAGAGGCAGTTCACCCCACATTCCCCTTCTACTAGAATCATCTCGTCCACTCAGAGCTCACCTGGGGATAATGGCAGAGCAGCTCGAGTCCCACTTCCCAGCATGATCCCTTGACCCAGGAAGAACATACACATCTTCTCATACCTGAGAGGCTACAGGCTCCCATCTCCTGCCTCCTTCTCCAGGCTCTAGCACCAGATACTCTGCTGGTCTATGGCTCAGAAACTGTGAAAGGAAAAATAATTCTAATCTGTTGGCCTTATTATAAATTTTAAAAATCCCTCCCAAATCTGCACATTAAATAGATTTAAGTCTTATTAAGCACACACTCCTGGGGAGAAGGGCCTGGTGAAAACACAACCAGAGGCCAAGTCCCACTCTAACCTCTGTGCAGAGCACAGGGCAGTATGTGGTTCCTTCATGGGAGAAGTGAACCCAGACCTCCTCGGAGGCAGAAACCCGGAGCTGGCACCAATCATGACAATGTCAACTTTGAGATGGGAAGAGTCTGGGGGAGGATGCTAGACTTCCCAGCAAATAGGATATAGGATAAAGAAAATATGATGAAGAGCTTAAGTCACGTTGATTTAAATCACAAAGTACAGGGTGACTCAGCTACAAACAATGGAGTGGCATCTCTCACAGGGGTTAGCTTCAGATTAGCACTCTGGGTAGAAATATCAAAAGTTGGAATGCCCTAGAAGCCATGTAGCATGATATCATACTGGAGACGCACATTTCTCAGTAAGTTCGCTCAGCCAGTGTCTGCCTAAGCGTTCAATAGATCCCTGACTCCTGGTGTGACCATCAGCTGATGCACTTGGCTTCAATGAGGTCCCATGCTGGACCCTCAGTACATCTCTTTAAATCTAGAACCACAACCTGTGTGGAGAGACAGTCACATGATGAGAGGCCCCAGGGAACAGCAGACTCCCTCCCTGTTCCCATCTCATGCTCACTTCAGGGCATCTACGAAAATTCTTTCATTTCCTCCTCTCCTTCCTCTCTCTCAAAATTGTATAGTTGAGCATGGATAACTTCACTGCACATATGACGTGATGCCCATTAAAATATACTTAAAAATACTGAAGGGGCGGGGATCCCTGGGTAAGCTCAGAGGTTCAGCACCTGCCTTCAGCCTGGGGCATGATCCTGGGGTCCCGGGATCAAGTCCCATGTCAGGCTTCCTGCATGGAGCCTGCTGCTTCTCCCTCTGCCTGTGTCTCTGCCTCTCTCTCTCTCTCTCTCCCTCTCTGTGTCTCTCATGAATAAATAGATAAAATCTAAAAAAAAAAAAAAAAAAAAAACTTAAGGGGCACCTGGGTGGCTCAGTCAGTTAAGTGTCTGCCTTCAGCTCAGGTCATGATTCTGGGGTGCTGGGATCAAGCCCCATGTCAAACTCCCTACTCAGCGGGGACTCTGCTTCTCCTCCCTCTGTTGCTCCCTCCTGCTCCTGCTCTCTCTCTCTCTCTCTCTCAAATAAATAAATAAATCTTTAAAAAACAATAGATACCAGAATGTTAAGTGTAGCTGAAGAAACTGGCTGTATATCCGAAATTACTCTGGCTTGAGCACAGAGAAACTAAGAGATGGAAACTAGGAAAGGGACATCAGGAATAATGGATGACAGGCTTAGAGGGACTAACGTCCATCTTTTTCAAGTATTGGGGCACAGAATAGATGGAATGGAGGAGAGGAAATTTTCAGTGAGGTAATAGAGTATTCTCCAAAACTGGTGAGAGAAACTAATCTTCAGACTGAGGATCCCCACGAAATCTCAAATAGGGTAAATAAGATTAAATCCACCCTTAAGCACATTTATAGATATACCAAGGAGCACTAAAACAAAAACATGATATTACAAAATCAACAGAGAAAACAGAGGTCACCTACAAAAGACGGACAATTAGAGCTGAGATGACAACTGAAACTGCTGGAAGCCTGGAGACAGCCAAGAATGAGACACTCAGAAATCATCTCTTAAAAACAAGGGCAGACATCATTTTCACATGAACACAGATTTAATAGAATTCATTAAAAAAAAGAGATAGACCACACATTTATAGCAGCAGTGTCCACAATAGCCAAAATATGGAAAGAGCCCAGATGTCCAAGAGCATGAATGGATTAAGAAGATGTGATATAGGGATCCCTGGGTGGCGCAGCGGTTTGGCGCCTGCCTTTGGCCCGGGGCGCGATCCTGGAGACCTGAGATCGAATCCCACGTCGGGCTCCCTGCGTGGAGCCTGCTTCTCCCTCTGCCTGTGTCTCTGCCTCTCTGTCTCTCTCTGTGTGACTTTCATGAATAAATAAATAAAATCTTTAAAAAAAAAGATGTGATATATATGTATATATATGTGTGTGTATGTATATATATGTATATGAATATTATTCAGCCATCAAAAAATGAAATCTTGTCATTTGCAACAATGTCGTTGGAATTAGTATATTATGCTAAACGAAATAAGTCAATCAGAGAAAGACAATTATCACATGATCTCACTCATATGTGTAATTTAAGAAACAAAACAGAGGATCATAGGAGAAGTGAAGGAAAAATAAAACAAGACAAAATCAGAGAGGGAAACAAACCATGAGAGACTTTTAATTATAGGAAACAAACTGAAGGTTGCTGGAAGGGAGGGAGGGATGGGGGGATGGGGTCACTGGGTGATGAGCATTCAGGAGGGCACATGATGTGATGAGCACTGGGTGTTATATGCAACTGATGAATCACTGAGTTCTACCTCTGAAACTAATAATACACTATATGTTAGTTAATTGAATGTAAATAAAATTAAATTAAAAAAAGAGGCCAAGTTGAGTCAGTGATCAACCAGATTAAAATTCATCAGTTTATGTTGTCTGTCTCTTGTTCCTTGTCTCCCATCCATCCCCCACACCCACCACCCTGCAGACACACCCGCCTTCTCTCTGTTCCTCCGACACAACACATTCTGGGTCTTTCCCCTGCCCTTCCCCCTGCCTGGAGTGCTCTGTGCTTGCTCTTCTCAACCTTCAAGTCTATCCTCAGAGAAATCTTCAAAAAAAGCCCCTCCAGCCACTGTCATGATGCCCTGTTCAATTTTGCTGGAAGCACTCATCTCCATCTGAAATTCTGTTGCTTGTTTTTTCTGTTGTTGTTGTTTTCTTGTGCATTTTGTTTCCCTCCTCACACCACTAAATGTGAGTCCCATGAGGGCAAAAGCCTGCCTGCTTACCTCATTCACTGTTTATCCTCAGCACCCAGTGCATGGGAAGTGCTCAGGAATTAGGAGGAAAAGCAATGAATTAAGGGGCACCTCAGTGGCTCAGCAGTTGAGTGTCTGCCTTTGGCTCAGGTTGTGATCCTCGGGTCCTGGGATTGAGTCCTGCATCGGGCTCCCTCTGGGGAGCCCACTTCTCCCTCTGCCTATGTCTCTGCCTCTCTCTGTGTGTCTCTCATGAATAAATAAATAAAAATCTTAAAAAAGAAGAAGGAGGAGACGAAGAAGAGAAGAAGAAGAAGAAGAAGAAGAAGAAGAAGAAAGAAGAAGAAGAAGAAGAAGAAGAAGGAGGAGGAGGAGGAGGAGGAGGAGGAGGAGGAGAAGAAGAAGAAAGAATAGCAATGCATGAATATCTGGGTCACACAAGGTTGTAGCACCTTGCACTCCTGTATCCTCTGGTCATTTCTTGCTTTGAGTTCATGGTGGGAGGAGAGGGCAAAGCCACTGGTTCTGAGGATAAAAGCTCCTTTAACTGCAGGAGAGCTCAGGAGTTGGTCTGGGCTAGCAGAACACATTGGCAACAGGATAAGAAGCTAAAGCTTCTAGATCCTTGGCATTCGTCTAGATGATGGCTCCACATGTGTCTTGTTACCACCTCAACAGTGCTATTTCACAATGGTATACAAAAGATGAGAGTGAACTTCATTCCAAAGGGACTCCTCTTGGGACATCTGGTCACGTGGCATGTAGGAAGTGGGTTCATGAATAAGCATTCAAAGAGGAAATGTTGAAACATCACTGGCCTGCGCTGCAGAGCTGAGATCCCTTAGCTTAGTATTTAAGGCGTTCCACTCTTCAGCCTCGTTCCAGATCTGAGCTCTCTCTTGACCTCAATTTCCCCATCTGAAAAGGCTCAGGGAGGTCCCTTCCAGGACTGATGGCTTAGCATGCTTCTCTTGGACATGTGTTCCTTCCTCCAGCCAAATTGATTTAATTACTGTCCTCCCGGTCCCCCACCTACAACATAAACTCAAAAGTATTTGCCTTTGATTACACTGGCCCTCTACTAATAATGCTACATTTCTTCTCTGCTCTTTGAAATAATGTATAGCCTTTAATGACCAATGGAATTTCTATTCCCATTCTTCTTTCCTATTGGTTCCAGCTGAAAATACTTACTTTTTATAAACTCTTTTATGTAACTGTCTCACCGAGGAGTTGCTACACTATAAACTGCGGGGCAGATTCTGGCCATGGGCCAAATCTGTTTTTATAAAGTTTTATTGGAACACAGCCATGCCAGTTCATTTACAGTTTGCTTTTGGCTGCTTTTACTGCAACAATGGCAGGTCGAATAGTATTAATAAAAATAGTATGGCCCAGAAAGACTAAATATTTACTGTCTGGCCCTTTACAAAACAAGTTTGACAACTTCTGGCCAATCCATGCTTCTCAAACTTGATCTTTATGTACAAAGATCCTGACTGAGATCCAGACAGAAGATATCCAAAGCCACAGGTGAAAATAGTGTATACTCTTGCAGCATCAATTTGACTAGAAGAATAAAGGTGGCGGGGGGGGATAGCCAATAGAATATAAATGTGGACACTAAAGCAAATATATTTATATTTCAAAATGGAATCCAGCATTTGCATGAAATAGTACCTGAAACTCCTGAATGTGACCCAAATTCCAAGCTTAGGAAGGGCCTCTCCACATTGTAGCTGCTCCTCCACTGCTAAAATATTTAAATATAAAATTTGGGAGAAAACCCATCTATGCTATTACATTTGAAGTGAAAGCACATGAGTTTTTGTATCCTCACTACTTCTGATATAGTGCTTTCCTATAAAAACTTCCAGAAGGAATGGGGTCATTTATCAAGGTAAATCCTAAAAGGTTCTCCCCTGTCAGAATAGTTAATGGGGTCCTGCCTGCTGGCAGGATCAGAGGACCTGACCTGCAGAGGTCTCATTCACTGTAGGGGATTTATTAGTGCCTCGACTGTAGCTATGGCAACAGAAAGTCTAATAACATTTTGTTACATTAATAATATTTGCAACAATGCTATTGCCAATTCAAACCACAAATTAGTTCCTTCCTGAGCTGAAGGCAGAACCAACTATACCAGTAGAAGAGCAATGACCTAGTTGTCTTTTTTTGTTTGCCTTTCTCTTTTTCCCTTTTATTTATTTGCTTATTTATTTAGGGGGAAGAAAGGGGATAGGAGATATTATAAAGTTTACTCCAACCCTGGCTAACACCACCACTGTCAACGTCCCCCAACCCCCTGACCATTTCCCTCACCCCAGATGATCCCTGTTGCATGAAACAGTGATCACTCTGTTTTGTTTGATGTTGTTCTTTATCTTCTTTTTGTTTTTAAAAGGCAAACATCCCTAAGAAAGGATAACACATAATATTACCAATCTCTTAGTAAGAATCGGGAGGCACTGGGGGTGGTGAAGGGAGTAAGGCATCCCCAGACTCCCAGCCGGGGTTTGAAGATCTGGGGCCAACCCCAATTCTGGCATTGGCCTGCTGGGCCAGCCTGGGTGAGCCACTTGTCATCTCTGCACCTTCATTTGTCTTTCCTGTAATATGAAAGTAGGGAGCTGGGTGACTTCCAGGAGCATTTCCAGCTGCAATATTCCACAGTCTGAGACAGCATAATTAATGGAAAGACCAAGGTCATGACCACATGGGTAGGCTTAAAAAACATAAGCTAGATCAGAAAAGGTTAATTGCAGAATGACTTGTACTGTATGATACCACTCTAGTTTTTAAATTTAATTTTGGGAATAGGTAACATAGTCCATCTACATTGCTCAAAAAAATATTTTTTAAGGTTTTATTTATTTATTCATGAGAGACACCCAGAGAAAGGCAGAGACACAGGCAGGGGGAGAAGCAGGCTCCCTGTAGGGAGCCTGATGCGGAACTCGATCCCAAGACCCCGGAATCATGACCTGAGCCAAAGGCAGATGCTCAACCACTGAGCCACCCAGGTGACCCTCAAAAAAATAATTTTAAAATACATTTAAAAGTCTTCCTTTCTTCCTTCATCCTACTTCTTTCATCCCACATACAAACATGGATAGATAAGCTTATTTTCTCCCTTGCCACACAAAGGCAGCATACTAAACAATATTCTCCCTCACTTTTTTTTTTTAATTCAGTATGCATTAGAGGAATTTCTATATTAGCATAGAGATTATCTTCATTCTTCTTTCTAATTGGGACGCACCACAATTCATTCAACCAGTCCTCTATGGATGGATGTGTGGATTATTTCTGGTCTTTTTATTACAAGCAATACTTTAATGAATAATCTTGAACATGTGCTTTTGAAAATGTACAAATATATCTATAGACAAATTTCCAGAAATGAAATTTCTTTTTTTTTTATTTTTTTAAATTTTTATTTATTTATGATAGTCACAGAGAGAGAGAGAGAGAGAGAGAGAGGCAGAGACACAGGCAGAGGGAGAAGCAGGCTCCATGCACCGGGAGCCCGACGTGGGATTACGATCCCGGGTCTCCAGGATCGTGCCTTGGGCCAAAGGCAGGCGCCAAACTGCTGAGCCACCCAGGGATCCCCCAGAAATGAAATTTCTTTTGTAATTTTGTGCGTTTGCATTTTTGATGGAGATTTGTCAAATTGCCCTCTCCAGAGAAGACATCAATTCACTCACTCACAGTCAGAGTTTCAGGGTCTCTTTCCCCACGGCTTCTTCTACACACAAATCGTCAGTCTTCGCCAATACCACAGGTTTAAAAAATAGTATCTCAAGGTGATCTTAATTTGTATCGCTCTTTTGATGAATCAGTCAGTGAGTTTTCCCTTGTTGTTAACAATTATTTGTATTTTTTCCTCTGTAAATGAATACTTTCAGCCCTTTTTCATGTATGTCAATGCTTAAAACACAGCGGCCTGTAGATCCTTGATGGCCATGGATGCATAATGAAGGGTAGGAGGAACACTCCCACCCCATGACCTCAATTGGAAGATTGGTTGCCGAATGAACAAGGGGTAGTGGAAAGGGAGGTGGGCGGGGGGTTGGGTGACTGGGTAACAGGCACTGAGGGGGGCACTTGATGGGATGAGCACTGGGTGTTATGCTCTATGTTGGCAAATTGAACTCCAATTAAAAAAATAATAATAATAAATAAAATTATTTTTTTTTAAAAAAAAAAAAAGGAAGATTGGTTGCCTCCACAAAGGAAAGGAGGAGGATTATATGGGGGGCAGGGGGAGGAACACGATGGACACACAAAGGGATTCCTACTGAGTATGTGACATTCTTATCTCTTTTAAAAAAGACATGAGGGGTGCTGGGGAGGCTCAGTGGATTGAGTGTCTGACTCTTGATTTCTGTTTAGGTCATGATCTCAGGGTTGTGGGATCCAGCCTCAAGTTGGGTTCTGTGCTGGGCATGGAGCCTACTCAAGATTCTCTCTCCCTCTCCCCCTCCCCCCCTCCCCACAATAAAACCAGGCAAGAAGCAAACCTGCAGAAAGAAAATAGAAGAAGGAAGGGACAGAGGAAGGAAGAGAAGGAGGGGAGGATGGAGAGAAGCTGGCAGGGAAAGAGAAACTAGGCTTTAAAAGCCATTGAACCTGAACTTGAAGTTTAGCCCTACTCCACATACTGTGTGGCCTTTGGCAACTCTCCTAACCTCTCTCATTCTCAGTTTCAACATCTTTAGGATGTAGATAATGCCTACTTTGCAGAGTTGGTACCATGACTAAAGATAATCCTTGTAAAATCATGATTAACACATCTCTGTGGCACAACAGGCACATTAGAATTGTAATATTAATTTGGTTCTTATTATTCAAATATGTACAATGCCTTAAGCCAAAAGAAAGGTCTAGTGACTTTTCTTGGCTCAACTACCTCTTTTCCCTATTGGGTTTCCCAAGCCGTCTTCTTGATGATCCCACGCCAGTGTCTTCCCCAGAGCTGTCTGACTGGACAGCCCAAGGGTGAGAGAGGCGAGGGTGTAGTCTTGGGCAGGGAGGGGGAGTTTCCTCTGTGTTGCAAGCCCCGTTCCCAAGAGCTATGACCTCTATTAGCACACAATGAGACTCTGGCTTCCCACTGTGGCAGTATCTAAAAAGTCCATGGTCAACACACCCCTTTCTCGAAGGGCAAACCATGGCCAAGAGTCTCCCTGCCATCCCTCTACAGGGATGACCAACGGGGACGATTACAACTGTGGTTCACCTGAAACCTGTAATCCCCGTAGTCTCAAAAGTGGCTGATTTCTCCCTTTCCTCTTAGTTTCTGTGACATCTAAGGGCAGTAGTCTTCCCTGCCCCAGCCCACAGTGTTACCTCAACTTGTTATTGCCTCATTTCCCCAGACCAGATTCCTTAGCTGTAAACACCTTTTATCAGAACAGGTAAGATTCAAGCAGTGAACTTTGTACAGTCTTTCTTCTATCTTTGGGTAATTTCCTGCTTTGAAATTGTTTCTATTCTCTTTCATTATTTTGATCTTAACACATCAGAGAACTAGAGAGGAGAGAGAGATTGCGGGAAAGGGAGAAGAAGGGAAAGGAGATGGCAAAGAGGGAAAGGAAAAGATTGAAAATAGATGGTATCATAGCAATGGAACCTAGGCTGTCTGGAGAGGAGGCTCTGGAAGTGACCTGAAGGCCCACCTTGGACACCCCCAGGTCCCTGATTAGTGGCTGGACGTGCTATAGGAGCCAATGCAGGGTGTAAGGGGAGGCTCTAGTAATGCCTGCTCTGATAACATCTGGAAGCTTCACCAAGCCAGCATCCTTCCTTCAATTATTGGCAGCAATGAGCCCATAACAACCCATCAATCAACTAATGAAAATCTTGGGGGAAACTCTTATGACTCTTCATGGCCGGGGAAGGTTGCTTTATCCTTAGCAGACCTGATCTGAAGGGAAATCATAAGACACACAAAGTTGAACTGTCTTGGCATTTGTGAGTATTTCTCTCTTCTTTTAGTGACCTACATACTGTAAAGCCAGGAACCTCTCTCTGTAGCATCATTTGCAGGCCTGCCAACATATTTACTGCCAGTGCCTCATCTCCCTTCTCTTTGTCCAAATCTCCCTTTTGTTGACCTTATTTCCCAGAGCTCTTTGCTGGGAGACAACTACCGGTTCTGAGAAACCAACTCATTCTAATGATGTAGTGGTAGGCAAAATAATAACCTTCCAAAGATATTCATACCCTAGTCCACAGGATCTTTCAATCTCTAAAGGAGAATTTGTGATTGGGGTTAAGGTTAAGGAGCTTGAGATGGGCAGACTATCCTGGATCATGCAGGTGAGCCCAGTATAAGTACTCGGGTCCTTAAAGGTGGAGAATCTTTTTCTCTCAGGTCACAGAGATGAAAGGGGAGAAGAAGAGTTGAGGAATTTAATTAAAGACAGAGGAAGTGAGCACAAGTCAGGGAATGTGGGTGACCTCTAGAAGCTAGAAATGGCCCTCAGTGACAGTTGGAAAGGAAACAGGATCCCAGTCCCACAGACACACAGAATTGAATGTTGCCAACAACCCAAATGTCCAAGGAAGCAGATCCATTCCTAGAACCTCCGGTAATGGACACATCCCTACTGACACCTTGATGCCCAGTGAGACCCATGTCAGAAGTCTGACCTATTGAACAGTAAGCTAATAATTTTGTGTTGTTTAAACCACCATATTTGCAGAAATGTGTTATTTTCTAGCAATAGAAAACTAATACAAAGGCTAAGATGAGACTGGTTCAGTAGGGCTTTCAGTTAGTTTATTTTCTGAAGCAATTATGCTACCAGATGAGAAAAACACTCTTATTCATGTTTTGGAACAGGCAGATTGTTTTATAATTCATGGCCATGTGTGTCACCCAGTTTGTTCATTCACCTATTCCATAAAATATTTATGGGATGCCAACTATGTACCAGACACATACTTATACATATGCCTCCTTCTACTCATGTCTACAGGAGTGGATACAATCAGCAAGTCAGTCAACAAGTATTCATTGAGCATCTACAGTATTAGGTATAAGGGCAACTCCATTGAAATTTACCAAAAGGGACTTTCAGCCTCCTGGCAGAAGGCTTGGAAGCCTGAAATTCCCAATCCTGCAAAGGAGGACTGGAACAAGACAGCATCTGAGCCTGCCTCCACTAGAGCTAGGAAGTATTACTGTCTCCCTTTTACATATGCAAAAACCGAGGCTTAGAAGGACAGATTGGCCAGGTCACAGTGTTCTAAGTGACAGAACTGGAATTTTTGTTAAGTTTTCAATCGTAAAATAGACATTACATAAAATTTACCATTGTGCATATACACAGTTCAGCAGTATTAAGTACATCCACATTATTGTGCAATTAATCTTCAGAACTCTTTTCATCTTACAAAACTGAAACACCATACTCATTAAATAATTCCCCATGCTTCCCCAGCCCTTCACAACCACCATTCTACTTTCTGTCTCTATGAATTTCACTCTTCTAGATACTTTGTGGAAGTAGAACCATATAGTTGAGTGGGTTTTTTTGTTTTTTGGTTTTTGTGCCTGGCTTATTTCACTCAACCATACTATCCTTGAGGTTCATCCATAATGTACCATGTGTCAGAATGTCCTTTATTTTTAAGGCTGGAAAATCCTCCATTGTGTGTAAATACCACATGTTATCCATCCACTCATCCTTTGATGGACACTTGGGTTGCTTGCATTTTTTTGGATATTGTGAATAATACTGCTATGAACATGGGCGTACAAATAACTTTGAGACCCTGACATCCATTCTATTTCCCACAGCCTGGCTGAAGCTATGACTTCCCATACTGCAGCTAACCAAATACATGAAATGTTTTTGCTCACATTCCATTCTACACAGGTTAGATGGAGCTAGTTTTATTCTATGACTTTCCAGTGATTAAAATGTAATGTGATGTGCTGCACTAAATCTAAAACTCCAAGTCCTTGGCCCCACATGATCTGCCCCCTACCTACATTACTAATCTCATTTCCAACCATTTGCTATACTTCAGTCATGCTGGCTCTGTTTCTATTCTATAAACATACCGAGTTTGTTCCCACCTGGGGGCCTTTGCATTTCCTGAGCCTTCTCCCTAGGATTTGCATTTACCTTTTGTAAAGTAGTACCTGCTATCACTATCACATTGTCCTATTTTCTTCATTACCAGCTAAAATTTCATTGCTATTTTCTAGTTTATAATCTGTCTCCCTCACAAGAATGCAATTTCCACACAGAGATCTTATCTGTCTCTTTCTCCCAATATCCCCAGAGCATAGAACCATGCCTGGCACATAGTTGGTGCTTATTATTTGTCAAATAAAGAAATGCATTAAAATCTTCATCGCAGCATTGCTTACCATACCAAGAAAATAAAAGGAAACAGTGTCAATGTCTATCAGTGTGAAATGATTAAATAAATCAATATGGATTTATTATAATCCATATTAATCATAAAAATGATTAATCCATTTTTAATAAAAAATGATTAAATAAATAAATTCTAGAGTCATTGAAAAGAGTTAAGAGAAATTATAGACAGGAAAGAATGACTTCAAGATATGATTGATTTTTTTAATTGTATTTATTTATTTATTTTTAAAGATTTTATTTATTTATATATTCCTGAGAGAGGCAGAGACATAGGCAGAGGGAGAAGCAGGCTCCCTATGAGGAGCTTGATGCAGGACTCGATCCCAGGACCCTGGGATCACACCCTGAGCCAAAGGCAGATGCTCAACCACTGAGCCACCCAGGTGCCCCTGACTGAGTTTTTTTAAAGCATGTTGCAAAATAATAAGTACGCTACAATTCTAGTTGGGTAAAATATCAAAAATATATGTTTGTATGAATGTTTAGAACTATACTTATGAGCAGTCATGCCTGAGGAACAAGATTGGAGACAAAAGAGAAAGGTTTTCTTTCATTTCATACACTCTGTATTGTCAAAAAGTTTTATAATTAGCTTCAAGAGCTTTGGCAATGAAAAAAATATATTACTATTTTGCTGAACTGTTTACAGAAAAGTATACTGTATTTACAATTTACTTTGAAATATAAAAAAGATAAGATGGATTGATAGTATGGATAGAGGACCGGATGGTTGGGTTGATATATGATAAAGCAACATCTTCTTTGTAAAATCTAAATGTGAATATATGTGTGTTCACTGTACAAGTTGTTCAATTTTCTGTATGTTTGAAAATGTTCATAACAAAATTGAGGGTAGAAATTTTACTTGTTCAATGAACATTTCTCAAATGCCTGTTATGTGTCAGGCGTGCACTGTAAGTTTCGTTTTATTTCTATGCTGCGAAAGTGGCACCTAAATGGCATTTGGCTCGAAGGTCATCATCATGTCCTCTTCCCTTCATTCATTCTACCACTTATTCCACAAGTCAGGCCACGGCCCTCCTAGCATCCTAGAAAAATAAAACCCATCAGTTTTATTGTTCTGCCTCCATATGGATTTAGGGTTCCCTGTATTAAAGAGCCCCGTGTGCCAGGTGGAGACTGGATCAGAGTATTAAAGAATCTGTATTTGTTCAAGTGCAGCAGGAAATAGGCAGCACACTCAAAACACTTAGCTGGAGAGAATCAAATGAGGGACGCTATACAGAGGTGTGGGTAGAGTTAAGGAAATAGCTGGGCGTGGTGACACACCCAGGGAAGCCATTACCAGCCCTCATCCCTAGGTCTGAAGGAGCCAGGTGAGAGTGATGTTAATAGAGCTCAGGCCTACAGAAGATGTGGGTGTAGGAAGCAGCCCTTCCAAGGTTGCAGCAGAGGATTAATGTCCCTACTTCTCTCTTTTCCCACACATCCATCTGCTGGTACCTCCCATTGCCAAACCCCACTGGAAGCCAGAGAGCAGAGGTAACCAAGTGATGGTGTCTTTAGAGGTCAGTGTCTCTGGTTATGAAGTGAGGCAGAGCATAGATTTGAGGCAAGGCAGAGGCAGGGTCAGGTGATCTGAAAAAAAAGTTTAAGACAAAATTATAACTATAAGAAACAAATCAAACCAAACTTACAATTTATCAGGCAGTACAGGTCACTTAGAGAGTGAAAGAAGTTATTATCAATAACTATACCGGATCTACAGACAGAGCCAGGACTGTATGGTCATGCTCCTTTAATTATCTATGGGGTCTCCTCAATTTGCAGATGAGGACTGAAGAGACTCAGAGAGGTAAAGTGACTTGAGGAAGGTTGCACAGCAACTCAGGAGCAGAGGCGGAAAACGTCTCAAACTGCTGACACCAAGTCCAGAGCTTCTGGTGCTTCATCTGTTGGTTGTTCGAGAACTCAGCAAAACACATGCTCCAGTTTGCTGCAATGCCCTCACAGGACTCTGGAAAAAAGACAGCTCATTCTTCTGTCCTAAGAAATATGTGGTTTGGAGCTGTTCTTTTTCTCTTAATTTTTCTTCCCCCTTTTTGTGGTCAGATACTGGGCTGGCTAGCGGGGAAGCCCTCAGGTAGCATCGGGTTTCACTGCTCTTTCATTACACAAGTGAAAGCCCTACAAGGGGGAGAATGAAATACAGAGCAGGGCCATCTGACAAGCTCCGGGGAGGGGCCCAGCACTGTCTAAGTCACCCTCAGGGACAGTTCTGGGAAATACTCTTTCAGTATACTTCTTGTCCAACAACTATTCTTTGAGCACGTGCTAGGTGCCAGGCATGGCATCTTACATCTTACATGGTATGTAAGAATGGATGAGAAAGACAGGGTCGCTGCCCTCATGAAGATCCTATTAAGGGTGTCTGATAATAAATGTACTTACAAATAAATTAATCACAGATGTGGTTAGGTCTAGAAAGGAAACAGAGTGCTCTGATAAATAGTAATAATAGCTGACATCTCTTAAAGCCATCCTTTGCCCACCTCACTCTGCAAAATAGATATTACAGGTTTCCCCTACAAGAGTAGCAATTCCTATGATATGGCATAAAGTGAAAAGCATCCCCTACTTTCTGAAAGTTTCCATTATACCACTCAGTTTTTACAAAAAAAAAAAAAAAAAACTTTGTTAGTATGATAATGGCTTTTTATAGAAGTGCAATCCTCTTCAGATTTCTTTTAGTTAGTGAAAAACAGGTAATACGGCAGCTCTTTTGTAAAAGTGAAATGAACTTGGACTTTCAGAAAGTGGGGAGTACATGTATTAATATTTCCATATTATAGATGTGGAAATTGAGGCACAGACAAGTTAGGGGATTAGCCAAGATCAAAATCTAGTATGTGGGGATGCCTGGGTGGCTCAGCAGTTGAGCATCTGCCTTCGGCTCAAGTCGTGACCCTGGGGTCTGGGATCGGGTCCCACATTGGGCTCCCTGCATGGAGCCTGCTTCTCCCTCTGCTTATGTCTCTGCCTCTCTCATTCTTTCCCTCTCTCTCTCTCTCTCTCTCTCTCTCTCACTCTTTGTGTGTCTCTCATGAAAAAATAAATAAAATCTTAAAAAAAAATTAGTATGTATCAGAGTTTAACTTGAACCCAAAAGTCTCGCTGGGAAGCCTGGGTTTTGAACCACTTGCTATGTTGGGGCGACAGAGGCTCAGGAGGGAGTATGTACTTTTAGTGGGTCCGGGAAGGCCTTTCTGAGGAAGAGGCATTTAAGCTGTGGCAAGGCAGGACAAACCATAGGAAAAGCTGTCGGAATATTCTAGGCATAAAAGGAGGACGGGTCAATAGACAAAGATGGAAAAAGGTGCCTTCTATAATCCGTCAGAAGCCCCAGGAGATGGGGCCAGAGGCTGCGGTTTATTCTAGGGGCACCTTACATAGTGTCTTTGCAGACAGCCGAGCTAGTGTTATCACCCATGTTTTACAGAAGACTGTACATTGTTTCTGGGACCCTAGGAACAGAAGTGAGACTGGTCCCTGTGACTCTGAACTCCTGTCAAGAGCTCCTTCCACTCAATGTCACAGCTGAGGAACCAGCTGCCCCTTTGCTGTCCCAATGGTCCCTAAGTTACAATGCACACCTGTATCCCCAGCAACTCTTCCTCCTCCCCCCTCAGAATTTACCTCTCTGGCCAACAACTTAATTTCTAGAGGAATCTGATAAACAAAGCTGTTCTCATCTGCCAATGGGTAATAAAACCTTGTTGGAAACCTAGAATCAACTGTGAGAACTTAGAACAGCCTTCCTCTCTTGCAGTCATCAGATCAGCCTCCAGCTATTAGCATCTCCCTCTCTGCCAAAGTGGAAGCCATTAGTTGATTCATAGCCTATTGCCAGAGAAGCGTGGCCAGGGCTTGAACCCTGGGCCTTTGGTTACCAGGTAGCAGTTTGCAGATGCCAATAAATCATGCTCAGATCGAATCAGCTAATTCCTCATCTGTGAGTATGATCTCGGCCACCTAGAGAAACCACCTCCAGGAGATGGGGCAGGAGGTCCAGTTCCCAGGGTGCCTCTCAGCTCCTCATCACAGCACTCAAACCTCCCAAGTTCCAAACACAGCCCTCCTCTCCACCTCAACTTGACCCACTACCCACCTTGACCTTGGGGCCCAGGCATACCAGAACCTTCACAGCTCTGAGAGCACACCTCCTTGCTGCCCGCTCTGTTTGTGCCGCCCTCCCCACCTTCTTCCCTGGGCTTTCTCCTTTACACCTGCTACAACACAACCCAGATACCGCTCGCCAGGGAAGCCCTCCCTGACTGAGTCTGTGTTACATGTCCCCTCTCTGTGCTTCCGTAATCATAATGAATAACATTTTCTGAGTGTCTCTGATGTGCCACACACTCTGCTAAGCATTTTATATGGATCCTCTCAATCTGATAGCAATTCAAAGAGACAGATTCTATCATCCTATTTTACCACTGAGGTAACATGACTGAGCAGAAAGCGCTGGACACAGGATACAAACCCAGGCAGTCAGACTTCAGGATCTGCATCATCACTATCCCTTGTGCTCACCAGCATAACTAACATTTAATGGTGCCCACACTATACCCCCCATGGCTCTCAGCCATTCACACATTTTTCTCACTGAATATTCCTTAAGAGTCCTATAAAATTGAGTCTCTGCAAGGGAGGTGTTATTATTAATTCCATTTTGAAGGTGAGAAAATCGAGGCACAGAGAGGTTTAATTATTTAGCTAATCCACACATTCAGGAGGATGCACCGAATACACAGCCATGCACTAGAATCGCCTGGATTAGCTGAGGCTGCGAGCAATCTACCCAATACCCTCTCTCCAACTCTTTCATAATAACAAAGAGTATACTGTTGGAGGTAGCACTGTGCCCAGTTAAAAAAAAAATAAAGCTAAACAAACAACATCCTCCAGCCACCTTTGCAGACAGGGTAGCAGGTGACACCTAAGTCAATATCTTAGTGTGGAGCTGCCAGGAAAGTGACTGGAACAGGGCACACTCAGCAAACACGTACCCATTTGCATTTTCCCCTTTCTCCTTCCTGCCTGAGAGATAAAGTCTGGATCTCCAAGAGCCGCTTTCTGACCAGGAAGCAACCCTACAGGAAAAAGGTGGAGCAGAAGCAAAGAAAGAACCCCAGGTCCTGGTGACAGCACAGTTACCAGACCAGCCCCGGGATGCCCAGCTCCAAACTTCAAGGAGTCTGTAAGAAAAAGAAAAGACCTTTTCTTGTTCAAACCCCTGTCACTTTGCTGCTCTATTACTTGAAGCCACATGTAATTCCCAGCTCATTATGTTGCAATGCGTCGGACTGACCATCGCAGCGAGCTGTGAGGTCCTCAGCAGTGAATCCAGGTCCCCCTTGTCTTCCTACATATGTCAAGAATGTGCACTTTGCTCATGGCACTGGCCTCAGTTGAACTGACTTTCTTGCCACTTTATTCACTTCCCACACCGGCCAAGGGGTAAAGTTGGCAAGAGACACTGCCCTTCTGTGGCACAGAATTAAGGGAAGAGTAAAGGCAAGCATGAAGGGGCAGCGGCTGGCTCCAGCGTGAGAGCTGGAGCGGGTCTCCGAGGGCCAGGGGCCCCACCTGCCCCTCTGCTTCAAGCAGCGGTGGTGCCATTCCTATGCCTGGGAAACCCGGGGCCGGGAGCCAAATCAAACCTGGAAAGTGAAGTGGGCAGAGTACCTGAGCCAGAGCCAGCTGTCACCTTATGCAAAACAGCCAGGCTCCCAACTATTGCAATTTGAGGAATTACGGCTCCACCTTCTCACCGCACCCAAAATGCTGCCACAAGGCTGTGATGCCAGTGAGATGTGATGCTTGCCACGTCGCCCATGCCCCTAGGACAGTGACCACGCTGGTTATGGGAGTAACCAACCTCTGGAGGCCTCGATCTTCTCGTCTACACAGTTGAAATGATACTGCCTGCCTCATGTCCATAGCTAGTGAGGGGTCAAATACATCAGTGAACAAAGAAACCCTTTCGTAAACAGTAAAACATTACACAAACCCAAGATAATGCATGCATCCATTTTTTTTTCCTGGGGCCTCAGCATCCAAAATTATAAAAAATTCTTTCCAGGTCCCACATTTTATATTCATTACCATCTTTTCTACACTTGAATGAAAGCCATCAATAGAAGGCTTTTCTGAGAGGGAAACGGTAAGAATAAGGTTAAGAGTTTTACAAGAGTGGAGGGAGAAAGCAAAGAGTGTGGAAGACAAAATACATATGAACAAGACCACACAATTACAATTGGTTGGTTACAATTTGCAGCCCGGAGGGGTGGAAGAAGGCAGAGATGATGACGTTAGGTGGTTCGTTTGTTTATGATCTCTCTGAGGACAGAAGAACCAAGCTTGCAGGTGGTCTTTCTTAATTTAGATAATTATAAAAAATTAATGGTAGGTAGTTCTTTCAGGGAAAAGGAGTGAAGTTCAAGGGACAGAGACTCTCACTCTTTATATCTTTACGATATTTTTTTCCTTTTTATCACAAATGTACTTTTTTACCTTTTAAAAAATATTTATATGTTTATTATGAGCTTAGAATGTGATTAACCAAAAAAATGACTTTAAAATTGCCCTGGCTCTCCTCCCTGCACCCCACACCCTGCCACCTCCCACTCACTGTGGAACCACCACATAATACAGTAGCCAGAGGATCCAATCCATTCATTAGGCTCTGGCCATTTTATGGATGCCCCAGTTAGAAGGAAACATGCCTGGGTCACGTGTCCATTCCTGCCCAGTCTTGTGCCTAGTATGCCCCTAGAGGGTAGTTGCAGGGATACTGGGCAAGGAAATGTGAATTCCCACTATTTGTAAATCCCTCAGGTCAAGATCAGAAGGGATATACTTTAACCCAACTATGCATTAGGTCATAGGAGGAGTTGCCCATTAGCTAATGTGCCCATTAGTAGAGGTTAGGTTATCTGATTAGCTCACTGCCACCACCCACTCCAACCAACAAAAGGCAGAACCTGAAGAGAACTGACGAAGGATGTGCTCATTTTGATGGGAGGCAAAATTTTAAATATTGGAGCTCAAAAGGAACTAAAAGATGACCTAGTCAGGAGGCTGTACATTGAAAAGCTCTGGCTTTACTTACCGTTTGCTGTCGCAGCGGTGCGTTTTTCTCGCATCTGAATGTCTTCATATGCACTTCACGTTGAATCACCCACTTCTCCCTGTTGTCATTTTCCTGACTGTCCTCCATAGCCATATTATCTGCTTGGCCCATGAAGTGGCTCATCTAGGGCTGGGGTCCTGCCTTTTAGTACCCATCCTGATACCCTTCTGTTAGGGCTGATCATCTAAGAGGATTACAACACTAGATGCCCACAATAGATGCAAGGCTGCTCAAGGAGAAGGGGATACAAAAAGGAGTAGAAAAAAACCTGGACCAACAGCACACTCTCTCTGAATCTCAGGAACCTCTGAGTATCTCCTATAAAATGGAGCTAATAATGCCTATGGCACAGGCTGGGGGAAAACTGGATCTGAGAAGGCATGTGAATTGCCTGGGATATGGAAGATCTTCACTGAAAGTTTCTTTCCTTTCCTTCTCAAGGATTCAAGATGCTTCTCCGCACTTGTGCCTTGTGACTCCATACTCCTTATGTAAAGAAATAGGTAAGTAGCAAATGCAATCAGGCGGCTTCAGAAAGGTGAATGGACTCAGAAAATTAGGAAGTTCTCTGCCCCCAGCCCCCACACTTGGAGTAGGTGCTTCCATTACGGCAGTCATCCATTACGCCTAGCCAATATCAGCAGCAGGAGCTACGCCACCAACTCTACCCAGGAGCTAGGTATTGCATGGTGTTGATACTGCTGGTACTGGCAAATGATTCCACACAAGTGGGCCAAACGTGGCAAAGACCAGTCACTCCAAACAAGCTGAGAGCTTTCTCGCTTGTTTCTTTCCCCCTGCTTTATTCTTTTGGAGAACAATATATCCCACATCCAGATTCTTGGCTTTGAGGTTGTCCCTTGGGATTAGTTCAACAGTCAATCCATGGATGCCACCCAGCCAACCGTCTCACCAACTTAGCTAAATGGGGGCAAATTAATTGTTTGAAATCATGGAAAGCCATCATCCAGGGGCTGGGTACCATACAGCCTCATGAGCTCAGTGCCCAAATAGACTGCTCAGGCTGGTCCAGTTGGCTGGTCCACCTGAGAGATTCCTGTGTTCTGGGCCAGGCTTCTGTGCTGATCTGTTATACTGAACATTAACCCAGTTTTAAATGACTAAGCAATCAAATTGCAATAGAAACCAGAGGCTCTGGTCCTGGCTGAAATCTTGGTATTTCTGTCGCTAGTAAAAAGTGACCTTACATCTGAACCCCTCTCTTCTTTCACTCTCTCCTCACAGTATAATCTTTCTTTGGATTTTCCGTGGAGTTTCCTTTCTTAGCAGCTAGTTCCTTGGGTTTTTATTATTTTACACTAATTTCCTCTTTATCACTAACCTAAGTCATACTCTTCTCTTTACCTCCTCCACATTACTTTCTTCCTCCTTTCCTCCTCCCTATCTTCTTTCTGGAAATATTCCTTGAAATGCTTCTGCTCTTGATGAGAATTGAAGAAATCTGTCCGAGAGAGGGGAGAAAAGTAGAGTTTATTGGTTAAAAGCAGAAGCTTTGGTGTCAGCTCTGAGTTTGAAGCCAGAATTTGCCACTTAATAGCTGAGTGACTTTGGGCACATGATCTAGCCACTCTGAGTTTCAGTTTCCCCATCTGGATAACAGGTGAACCAATACTCATTTCATGGGATTAAGCATAATGTTGTATATATAAATTAGTTTGTTTGCAAAGTGGCTAGTGTATGATATGCACTAAATAAAATTCTACTTGGGATGTGGGGGTATTAACACAGTCTTTGTTCTCTATCTTGGTTTAAATCAACAGGGTTCCAGGGCACCTGGGTGGCTCAGTCAGTTAAGCATCTGTCTTCAGCTCAGGTCATGATCCTGGTCTTGGGATTGAATCCCACCTTGGGCTCCTTGCTCAGCAGGCAGTCTGCTTCTTCCTCTGCCTCTGCCCTTCCTCTCTGCTCACGCTCTTCTCTCTCTGAAATAAACAAAATCTAGAAAGAAAGAAAGAAAGAAAGAAAGAAAGAAAGAAAGAAAGAAAGAAGAAAGAAAGAAAGAAAGAAAGAAAGAAAGAAAGAAAGAAAGAAAGAAAGAAAGAAAGAAAGAAAGAAAGAATCAATAGGGTTCCAACTGGGTTTCTTGAAGGACTAAGTCTCCAAGACTTGCAGGGATGGGAAGGCACAAGTTGGGTGGCAACAGGCTGAGCTTCCTTATCCTTCCACCTTCAAAACAGATTTTATTTTCTTTCTTTTGTATATTTGGTCTCCGAATAATATTCTGAAATAAGGATCTAATTTTTTCTCATGGAAAAAATTTTCTGGAACTGGTTTTAACTGATTTTTCACCTCTCCTTTTGCCAGAACCCTCCTATCTTTGTTCACTTCAAATGATTAGGTCCCTGACACATAGAACCCACTAGATCGTTGTTCACTCCCTGTTGCTTCCATGCAATTTGAAGCCTCTCTCTATTAAAAACTGTACCTGACATTTTGTGTCCTGTAGAGGAGTTTGACCCACCCAGCAGACTTTGCTGGGAGTTGGTTTCATAAGCTCTGATGGTTAGATATTGAAAGATATGCTTGGTTGCATTTGCAGAAAGCTAACTGCCCACTTTTTCTAGCATTTGAGAAATGTGGTTACACCCAGAATTCCACACAAGACCCTGTAGTTGCAAATTGAATCTGAAAAAGTGTTGTCCCTACTAAACAATGTTGTTTCACTACCTTAAAATTTTTTTATCTTAAAAAAATAAAAAAGCCTGACCTTATTGAAACAGACCACAAACAAAGTGCATCTATTTATAACCTACAATTCCTTCAATGATCCCCTGGAGGGAAAGGCTTCTAGAACTTGATGCTCACAAATACCTGTGCAGCCTTCAGTCAGGTTCTAGGCTAGTAGCAGGTAAATTCAAATGCCTCCTCCTCCGCTTGGATCCATTTTACATCAGCACATTTGCATCCCTTGTGTTTTGCTGAGGGGCATAGGAAGTTGCAGGGAAGGTGCCTACGGAGGAGAATCCAACACGGTTAGTTGTCCTCTTAGTGAGCCCATGTGAAAGCATGTGGTTCATGTGAGCCCCGTAGCATTAATGGTCATAAAAGACCATGTGTACAGCCAGCACTGCTTGAGGACCAGGAAACCAAGAGGGACATTTGACTGAAGGCTCAGTGGTAGCACAGCTCATGACAATATATCAGCATTAGACTCAGTTGCTGACACACAACAGAAACTCAAGAAAGAGCTACTTTGAATGAGTGAATAAGAGCTGGGGGAAGAGTCATTCTCCCTGCCTCCCCTACTTATTCCATGGTAGTCAACAGTGAGGTTGCTGCCTATCTGCCTCTGTTCCTGTTTCCCTCCAATCCATGTTCCATGCTGCAGCAAGGGTGATCCACTTGAAACATAAATCAGGTCTTGTCACTCCCCTTAGTCAAACCTTTCACCTAGGACTTAAAATATAACCAAAATCTTTGTCTTGATCTTCCAAGTCTCTGTGGTGTCATCTCTGGCTAACTCTAGTGACCTCATTACTTCCTCATATTCCCTTATTCTTTGTACTCCACCCACTCTGATCTTTTGCCGGGTCTCTGAATAAACCAGACTGCCTCAGGACCTTTGTACTTGCTGTTCCATTAGCTTGAAACAATCTTCCTCCAGATTTGCTTTAAGATTATTTATTTATTTATTTGAGAGAGAAAAAGAGCAGAGTGAGAGAACACAAGTGAGGGGGGAGGGGCAGAGGGAGAGGGAGAGAGAGAGAATCTTCAAGTAGACTCCCCACTAAGCACAGAGCCAGATGCAGGGCTCAATCCCAGGACCCTGGTATCATGACCTGAGCCAAAGACAGAGGCTTAACCAACTGAGCCACCCGGGCTTTACTTCCTCCAAATTTTTAAATGAAAAGTTATGAGTTTTTTCTTTTTGTCATTCAAACCTCAGGTCAAATGGCATCTCAGAGTAGCCTTTCTTATACACCTAACCTGAAGTACCCAACTATTCATCCTTTACTACATCACCATTTTCTTCTTTACTGTTGTAAGCATTTGGGAATGTTTTGCTCGTTTATTTGTTTGCACAATTGTTGTCAGGCTTGCACACTATAATGCAAGCTCTCTCTCTATTGAATTTACAATTGATAATTCTCCAATGCCTACAACAGAACTTGGCACATAGAAGACCCTCAATAAGTATTTTTTGAATTAATGAATAAATGCAGCCTTGGCATCCTGAGAGCTCTGGGCAACACCAAATGAATTCTCCCAGAGGGCCAATACTTTAGAAGCAGCACACAGATGCCTCAAATAAAAGGGCCAGGAAGAAAGAAATATGAATGATAATAGCAACAAAATGACACCAAAAAAATCCTCAAATATTTGGATAATAAACAACACACTTGTAAATTCCCGAGAGGTCAAAGAAGAAATAACAAGGAGAATCAGACAATATTTTGAACTAAATTAAGATGATGAGAAACCTTTGAAATTTGTAGAATCCAATTAAAGCAGTGCTTAAAGGGAAACTGATAGCATTAGATGCTCATATCTTAAAAAAAAAAAAAAAGGCAAATCAATTAAAGTTTCCACTTTATGGAACTAGAAAATTAAAAGCAAATTCAACCCAAAATAAATAAAAGGAAGGAAATAAATAATAAAGATAAGGGAAAAAATATTGAAAGAGAAAACAAATATAGTAATCACAGCAAAACCAAAAGCTGTTGCTTTGGAAAGATCAATGAAATTGGAAAGTCTCTTGGGATACTGACCAAGAAAAAGGATAGAGATCCAAACTACCAATGTTGTGAATGAAAGAAAGAATATAATTGCAGATCTATCATTAAATCATTAAAAAGAATAACATAAGAACAACTTTCTGACAATCTACTTGACAACTTAGATGAAATAGACAAATTCCTTGCTAATACTCAAGAGAAAAAGGAAAACTTGAATGGTCTTACATCTGATAAAGAGATTGTATTCATAGTTAAAAATCCTTCCCACAAAAAAACTCCAGGCCCAGATGACTTTCCTAGGGAATTATACCAACATTTAAAGAAGATAATGAAGGGATTCAGAACAGGCCACACCCCAACCCATCCCACCCCTGCCCCCCAAACATGCCACTTTGATATATGGATTATTTTGAGCTGAAGGCATTTGAGACCCTGCAGCCTCAAGAGAAATATTTGCCCCTCCCTTAATTAGAAGAATCTCAAGGAGCACCTCGTTGACTCAGTTGGTGGAGCATATGACTCTTGATCTTGAGGTTGTGAATTTGAGCCCTATGTTGGGTGTGGAGATTACTTAAAAATAAAGTCTTTAAAAAGGAAGAAGAAGAAGAAGAAGAAGAAGAAGAAGAAGAAGAAGAAGAAGAAGAAGAAGAAGAAGAAGAAGAAGAAGAAGAAGAAGAAGGAGAAGAATCTCAATAGGAGGGTCTTTCTGGGATAAGAGTTAATGTCAGAGATAAATTTTATCTGAGTAACCCATCTGTATGGCAGGATAAACATCTAATTACCAAATACCTGCTCTTCTCCTTATACCCCTGTGAATTGTATTCCTTTCTTTTGAAATCACAGACCTCTAACCCTTTCCCTTGGTTGAGGATGATATATATACCTCATTTGTATGACTGTCTTTGAAATTTCCATGTCTATGTGGATTCCCCTCATACACTGTTAAATTTTATTTTCTCCTGTTAATCTGTCCCGTATCAATTTGATTCTTAGTCCAGCTAGAAGGACCTTGAATAGGACAGGAATTCTTGCTCCCCAGTAGTACAATATCAATTCTACATGAACATTTCCAGAACATAAAAGAGGAAGAAACACTTCCCAACTTGTTTCATGAGGTCAGTATGACCCTAACACTAAAACCAAATTAAAAAAAAAAAAAAAATCAAGATAAAAATACTCTAAACCAAAATCTCTCATGAAACTAAACTCAAAAATCCTTGAAAAAAGATTAATAAATGAAGTCCAGAAAAAAAGATAACACACTATGCTCAAGTAGAGTTTATCCCAGGAATGCATGCTGGTTCATCTTTAGAAAATAGATCAATATAATTTGTCATGTCAATGGGAAGAAAAACAACAGCCAGATGAATGTCAATAGATGTCAGAAAAAAAAGATTTGACTGAAGTCAATATCCATTCATGATAAAAAAAAAAAAGACTCATTAGGATTATAAAGGAACATCCCCAATCTGATAAAGGGTAGCTAAAAAAGTCCTACAGCTAACACCATTCTCAATGATAAAAGACTAAACACTTTTCTCCTAAGGTTGGTAACATGGCAATGGTGTCTGCTTTCACCACTTCTATTCCATACTGTATTACAGGCCTTAGCCAGTGATTAAGGGAAATAAAAGAACCAAAAAGGCACCAAAATTCCAAGGAAGAACTGCCTTTATTTGCTGATGATATGATGATCTACAAACAAAATCCTAATGAATCTACAAAAAAAAAAAAAAAAATCAGAGCTCATAAATAAGCTTAGCGTGATTGAAAGATACAGGGCCAACATACAAATTAATAAATATTAGAAAATATGTGCAAGATATTTCTACTGAAAATGATACAGGAGAGCTTGGTTCTTGTCTCACAGAGTTGGAGAATGTATCTCACAGAAAAAGAAGAGTGAGTAAAGCAATAGAATAGAAGTTTATTAAGTAAAGATACAGAGAGAAAGCTCTCAGAAGTGAGAGGAGTCCTGACAGAGTTGCCACTGAGGGCTTGTAGGGTTGATCTTTTTATTGAAAGGTAACCAGGGAACCTAAATCCTTTTAACATTATCTATTGATATCACCATTGAATAAGGACTAGTAATAACATCTTTAATTTCTTACTTCTTTGGGGTCTGGTTATTCTTTGCTGGTCACAGATGACTATCATAAAAGGACCCCACCCACCCACCCAAATACACACACCTAAGGCAAGGTGGTCTGGCTTGTTTCCTTATCTCTGGTTTCTTTCATCTCCACATTTTTGGGATTTTTGTGAGCCTGATTTCGTGGCCTCCTACCTAGCCCTGCCTAGCCTCATTTATCCCTAACTCAAAAACTACAAAATACTGCTTAGAAAAATAGCTAAATAGAGAGATAAACTATGTTCATGGATCAGAAGACTCAATGTTATTAAGAAGTCAATTCTCCACGAATTAACCTATAGATTTAATACAACCTCAATCAAAATCCCACCAGTCTTATTTTTTGTATAAATTGACATAATGTCTTTAAATTTTATATTAACTATAGAGGAATTTAAATAGCTAAAACAATTCTTTAAAATATATGTCAAAGTTGGAGGACTTATAAATGATTTTAAAACTTAGTATAAAGCTACAGTTATCAAGATAATGTGGTATTTATGGATAGACATATAGATCAAAATATCAGAATAGAGCCCAAAAATAGATCCACATATATTCACTGTCAACTGATTTTAGACAAAAATGCCAAAATAATTTAGTGGGAAGAAATAATCTTTTCAATAAATGGCACTATAAAAATTGGATATTCAAATGAAAATATTATAAACCTCAATTCTTACCTCACACCATATATAAAAATTAATTCAAAATGGATCCAGATCTAAACATCATAGCTAAAATTATAAAACTTATAAAAGAAAACATGAGGAAAATCTTTGTGACCTTGCATTAAGCAAAAACATGTTAGGACAACATATCACAAAATTTTAAAATTAACAACCTGGACTTTGTAAAATTAAAAAAAAAAAAAAACACCTTTTCTTTGAAATACATTGCTTTTTTGTAAATGAAAAGGCAAGTCACAAACTGGGAGAAAACATTCTAAAATCATATACCTGAAAGACTTATATCTAGAAAATATCAAAAAATTCATTCAATTCATTAATTTGAAGACAAGTGACTCATCAAAAAATAGGCAAAAGATTCAAAGAGACATCTACCAAAGGAGATAAATCTCAAATCCATCTCAAATGCATTATGCTAAATGAAAAAAAAAAAAAAAAGACACAAAAGCATACATGCTGTGGGGCGCCTGGGTAGCTCAGTTGGTTAGGCTTCCAACTCTTGATTTCTGCTCAGATCATGATCTTAGGGACTTGAGATTGAGCCCCACATTGGGCTCTGAGGTCATAAGGAGTCTGCTTGAGATTCTCCCTCTCCCTCTCTTGCCCCTGTCCCCACTTGTACTTGCACTCTGTCTCTAAAATTAAAAAAATAAATAAAAATTAAAAAATACTATATTCTGTGTGTTCCAATTCAGACAGACTAGAAAAGCAAAAATATAGGGACACAGAACAGATGAGTGGCTTCAAGGGGCCAGGAATAGGGAGAAGTGATTAACTAAAAAGGGGCATGAGGGAACTTTTAGGGATGCTGGAGATGTTCTATACTTTGTGATAGAAGTTGCTCAGCTGCATATATATATATATATATATATATATATATACACACACACACACATATGTGTATTCATATATATATGTACATATGAAACCTCATGAAATTGTATGCTTCAAAAGAGTGAGTTTTATTACATACAAATTGTACCTCAGTAATTCTAAAATTTATTTTGGAAATATTACCATTTGAAAAAACTGGGTAAAAGGTACACAGGATTTTTCCATAGTATTTTGTACAGATGCATGTGAACCTACAATTACTTCAAAATAAAAAGGTTTTGAATAATAAATTTTCTAACTATAAGACTTAAAAAAATCTCTTTGAGAGAAAGATGAAGCAATGAAGCAACAAACATTACTTTTATTCATAAAAGAAGAAGTAGTAGAAGGAGGAGGAGAAAAAGTCTTACCCTACAAATTAGGGCTCAGTAGAAGTAGAGATCATACCCATGAGCCCAGAGTTCAAGGTGATTTTACCCAAAGTCATATTCCTGTGAGACAGAGATGGCTTCTCCTCTGAGCTTTCTTGTGTTGCCATCAGAAAGCCACTGCCAGTTATGACTCAAAACGTCCCTCAAGATTAGGAGGAATCCTGCAATCCTGAACAACAAACTTCGGTTCAAGATCTCACCAAAAAAGCTCATAGTGACAGTGAGCTTGCCAAGAGTCAAAGTCAAACTGTAACCATTCCAAATATCCCAGCCGTACTTTCCACCAGGAGATAGGGTCAACTCAGGACGAGTGGCCCTGCCTAGTGGGAGACTGGTGAGCCACAAAAATACTTCCCCAAAAATCCAGGGGGCATAAAGTGGTAGAGCAGTCCATGTAGTGGATTAGTTCTGCTTTTGGATTCCACATCTGCCTGGCAGACTTCCTTTCTTTGGTCAAACAGACTGTGTTCCAATAACCACAGGTAGGCATCACCAAAGACCAAGCTGCAGGTGAGGCATTCTGGCAGGAAGCAAACGGGCCAAAAGTCTAAAAGGTCTTGAACTTCCATTTGGGAAAAGGCCCTCCATGCATTCAGCTAGAAGCCAGAATTTGACTTTCATCAGAAGACTCGAGTTTCATCTCAGTTTGGTTTTTGTGGAAACTTGCACAAGTTCTAACCTTGGTTTGCTCATCTCTGGTGGTGGTAATAATACTTCATGAGGGATAAGAGGCAATGAGGTCATGGTTCTCAAATGTGGGTTTTTTTGCTTTTTCTCTGAGTCAGTGTTTTCCAAAGTGTAGTTCACATATCACTGGGGTCCATAAGAAAATGTTAGGTCATAATAGACTTCTTGATTTTAATACTTATAAACTTAATTTGAAGAGCCTTAAAAAAATAGAACTGGCCCATCTATCTTGCTAAAATGAAACATAGGGTCCAAGTAAAAACTACATTAAAAATATGTTTAGGTTAATAATGTTTTAAATGTAATGAATTTGAGAAAGAATACTTCCAGCTCTGAGAACCAGGGCTGTGAATCTCATCCCTGAGTCTCCTAGAAGGGGCCCTCACCTTTTACATTATCCAACACAGTGCTCTCTTTGTAAGAACCCAGGGCACCTTATTTTTGGTCATAGGATCAGAAGCAATTGTAATTTTCCGAAGGATTTGGTTTGTTTTGTCTCATGGAATTGTAGACTGGGTAACTGATTGTGTTTCCCCGCTTGTATTAACAAGAACACTTAGAACCCAACTTGGGAACCAGTTGTCAAATACCTATAGGATTGTATCATATTTGTTATTTATTGGCCTCAGTCTGAACTCTATTTAATGTCTCTACCTGTCATTTTTTATTTCTTATTAATTTTCCGTATTTTTATACCCTTGGAAGCCACCTTAAATCTTATTTTTGAAATAAGAGAAGACATACATTTTAAATGTCCTAAGTTCCTTTTCTTGTCTTCCTTTTTTTTTTTTTTTGAAGACGACATAAGCAAAATTTGTCCTTAAATTCAAAGGATTGTTCTTTCTACACCCAGAGGTTAATAGAATTTCAGTGTGCTTTGATAAGAGTGAGACAATTAATCATTTCATATCATTTGGAAATCAGTCCTTGTAAAAAGCCATTTTTTTCAGGGTCACATCACTATGATACAAACAGATGGTTATGACTGATTTCAGACCTGGGTAACCCCACAGGCCTGAAGTAAGATGGAAAGTGGGTCCTGTGGTGGAACTGGGCTTCCTTTGTTTCCTCAAAAGTCAAAGTTCGCTGACAAAGGGGGAAAAAAAGGAAAAAAAAAAAAAAAAAAAAAAAAACAAGCTAAAATGATACCAAAATTTGGTGTCAGAACATTCTGAACACCCACAGTAATGGGAAGCTATCCTATTCATAGTTAATAGACTGATATTTTAGCATCTTGGTTACATTTTTTTCTTCTGATCCTCATTTTTTTTCTCCATAAAATAAAGATAATCCCTATTCTACCTATTTCAACATGAAGTCATAATGAAATATATTCATCAGGACTTTTAGCTGCGTGACAAAAATTTACCCCAAACTAGCTAAGGGCAAAAAATAGTGGTGGCAGTGGGGATTATTAAAAGTTCATTCATATGGAGATTGAACAGTCAAAGCAGTACGAAAAAGTGGATCTCAGAGACCCCTGGAATCAGATAAATAAATGCCACCAAGGCTCTCTTTGTGTCCCTCATTTCTGTTTCATTCTGCAGGTCAACTCTATTCTTTCTTAAAATAGACCAGCCAGGAAGATGGCCACTATAGCTCCAGTATCTTAGAACTCACAAAACACAAACCCATAGAGGAACCGAGATTCATTCTCTCTAATACCAAACTCAAAAAATCCAACAAACAGAACGAAATAGCTAATCTTGGGTCAGGTAAACATCATTGAACTCATCAACCATGGGAATTTGGGTATTATGGATTGGCCCAAATTAGATCAAGTGTTTATTTCAAGCCAATTAATGCCATCTAAAAGAGAGGTTTTTTAAAAGAAGGCAGCTCCCATTCAAGTGACACGGAATAGAGGAAGAAGCATTTCCCAGAAACAGAGAGGATAGAGAAAGGTAACAGTTATGGAGAGAAGATAACACTAGAAATTTATTATAGAAGGTTTTAAGAAATTTGGATTATTAGACAAATAAGTGTTTTTCAAATTAATCAAGACTCCAAGACTCATATCAAGCGCTCCTCTAGGAAGACTTTACTGATAATTGTTTCCACTTATGAAACCCTTCCCTCACTGACCTACCCATTATGTTTATGTGAAATATAACAATTATGTTATAATTCTACTCAATTATGTTTAATTTCTCATTTTAGTATATGCTGCATAAACTGCTTTGTAACAAACTATTTTAAATTTTGTCTTCTCCGGGCACCTGGGTGGCTCAGTGGTTTAGATCTGCCTTTGCGATCCCACAGTCCTGGGATTGAGTCCCACATCGGGCTCCCTGCAGGGAGCCTGCTTCTCCCTCTGCCTATGTCTCTGCCTCTCTCTCTGTGTGTTTCTCATGAATAAATAAATAAAATATTTTTTAAAAAAGTTTTTGTCTTCTCCTTTTAATTGTTCCCTGATGATAGAAATTGGCTGATGTAGTCATAATGACTGGAGTTAATTGCTCCCAGAAAAGATACCTCTGGGGTCTTCTACCAGAAGTCTTAGCCTAAAGGAGGAATGAAAATGTTGGGAATGTTAAACATTTGCAACAGGACATCTTTGGCAGCAGGGCCCAAATGTTATGAAATCAAATATAACCTTTCCATATTACTATATTTGTTACCATCATCATTGTCATCATCAATTCTGGTCTGTTGATAGACTAATGGCAGTTATGCATTTAGGACGTATTACTTGGATGTGGGGAAGTGTGGGCAGCATTGTATTCATGATACCATGAACTCTGGAGCCAAGCAGACCTGAATTTGGTCTAAGTTCTGCCACTTAGTTGTATGACTGAAGTCAAAGTACTTCATACCTCTGAACATCAGTTTCTTCACTATAAAGTGGGTACAGTAATGGTACCTACCTCAGGGAGCTGTTTCAAGGATTAAATGAGATAAGATGTCTAAAGCCCTTAGCTTTGTACCTGCTACACAGGAAGTGCTCAGTGCTCGCTTCGGCAGCACATATACTAAAATTGGCACAGGAAGTGCTCAATAAATGGTGGCATTTCATTAAAGTTCTAAATTAAATAATATGTCCCATTCCCCCATAAACACAGTATTCATAAAACCACAGGACACAACTTTCAGTTGCAGAATGCAACAGTTATGTCTAAACTCTATGTGGCAAGGGATACAAAGTCACACTAGTATGTTCAAGTATATTCCCATATAAATGCTGTAAAATCTTCTGTCAACACATAGGACTGTGTAATACTCTTGCAAAACTTTATTAAATTTATTAAAGTTGTTTAATCAAGATTTCCTACAAAACCCCACACACAAAGTTGTATAAAAACATAACTTAACTCTGCTCCCAACTCCTGGTAAGAGGCATGGCATGGACCCACAGCAGACTCTATATGGACAAGAAATTACCCTTTCCTTGGAGATGCTACTGAAAATTTGAGGTGGTTTTCCACTGTAGCATAACATAGCCTAATCTGAGCAATAAAAGACTCCTTAATTTTTTTCCCCAGTGCCTTTGAAACCACCCTTCCAGAACTTCCTCTCCCTCATGTTCTAGATTTTTACTTGCTGCTTTCTCCATCAAAACACACCTCTCAAAAAAAAAAAAAAAAAAAAAAAAAAAAAAAAAAAAAACACCTCTCCTATATCCTATACCTTTTGTGACAAAGAATTCTATACCAATTCCTACTGACTTGCTAGTGGCTAAAGAAGTGTGAAAATGTTATCCTTTCCAGGAAACATACCTATGTTTTAACTAGAACCACATCTAACAAAATGCCTTATCCCAAAGGAGTGAATTTTTAACGTCAAAGAAGTCCAAAGGGATCCCTGGGTGGCGCAGCGGTTTAGCGCCTGCCTTTGGCCCAGGGCGCGATCCTGGAGACCCGGGATCGAATCCCACGTCGGGCTCCCGGTGCATGGAGCCTGCTTCTCCCTCTGCCTATGTCTCTGCCTCTCTCTCTCTCTCTCTCTGTGTGTGTGACTATCATAAATAAATTTTTAAAAAAATTTAAAAAAAAAGAAGTCCAAAGAAAAAGAAATTTGGGACACATGAGACATTTTCTGACCATAATAGTAAAAATGTCTTACAATTTTTTATAATATAGAACTTCATAAAGAACTTTTATATTCAGTATCTGATGGGCAACAATTGTTATTCATATTATACAAATAAAGGAACTGGAGATTAGAAAGTTAAAATTGCTCAAGGTCACATGGATGATAAATGATAGATTCAGAAATATTTAATCCAGATCTCTTTACTCTAAGCACAGAGTCCATTCATTCATTTAATATTTGTAGATTACTTATTATATGCCAGACACTGTTCTAGGCTTTGGAGAGACAGCAGTAAATAAAACAGAAAAAAATAATTCTTGCTCTCAAGGAGCTTATATTCTAGAGAGGAAAGAAGGAAGGAACCAACACATTTAAACTTATTTTGTGTCAGTTGGCAAGAGGCATAATAATAAAGAAAAAAAATCAGGGCAAAGAGGATAGAGTGTGCCCAGGATGCTGTTTTATGTAGGGTGATCAGAGAAGGCCTTTATGAAAAGGTACATCTCAAAAGAGACCTGAAAGAAGGAAGGGAGCAAGTCATGTGTCTATCTGAAGTATGAATTTTCTAGACAGGGGTGGCAGCAAGTACAAAGGTCCTGAGACAGGAGTGTGTCTGATGCTTCTAAGGAACATCAAGGGGGCCAGTGTGGCCAGAGCAAGCTGGATAGGGGAGTGAGCAGTAGCAGATGAAACCAATGAGAGAGTCCGGGCAGATCATGGAAGGTCAAGTGTGCCAATATAAGAATCTGGGCTTTATCCTAAATGAAATAAGAAGCCTTTAGAACACTCTGAGCATAGAAAAGACTGAGCACCCTGATAGCAGCTAGTGATGTAACAATGGGTAACCAGAATAATAAATCAATTTGGGAGCTCTAACTAAGATCATGCATGTAGAAAAATTAACAATCTTAAAA
This sequence comes from Canis lupus familiaris, assembly GCF_011100685.1. Classification (NCBI taxonomy): domain Eukaryota; kingdom Metazoa; phylum Chordata; class Mammalia; order Carnivora; family Canidae; genus Canis; species Canis lupus. Next base: position 52,046,619 of record NC_049225.1, read on the forward strand.
CTCATATATTAAAAAGGAAGACAGCCTGAAAACGTAATGATCTATGCTTCTATCTCAAGAAGTTAGGCATGAAATAACAAAATAAACCTAAAGAAAGTGGAAGAAAGAAAATAAAAACAGAAAGTAATTAAATAAAAAATTAACCTCTATGGAGGCAAATCAAGATGAAAAAAAGGGAACAAATAACTAATAGCAGAAATGGAAAGGAACATTATAGCTATTTTAAACATTAAAAAGATCATAAGGGATAATACTAAAAACTATACTTCTAATATCAAATTTTAGAGGAAATAGACAAATTCCTAGAACAATATAGCTTACCAGAACCGACACAAGAAGTAATAGAAAATTGAAACAATACTGTAAATATTAAATAAATTAGATACATAATTAAAAATCTTTCCCAGAAGAAAACCACAGGCCCAGATAGCATTACTGATGAGTTTTACCAAGTAGTTAAAGAAATCATGTCCAATTCTACAGTAAACAAAATGGTATACTCACTAACTGGTTTTGAAGCCACCATAGCCTTCATGACAAAATTGACAAGGGTATTCTCAGGAAGGAAAATTACAGACTAATATCACTCACAAACACTTATGCATTAAAGCCAGCAATACATAAAGGAATATATATTACAATCAAGTAGTTTATTATTGAAATGTAAGGCTGAGTTAACATTTAGAAATCAATACCTATAATTTACTACATTGAAAGAATAAAGAGAAATATATTATCTCAGGAAACATAAATCGAGACTGAAGCATAGATAATTGCTCATTCATCATATTTTTCACGTGGTATCAGATGTAATGTCTCCTTTCTTATTCTTAATTTTATTTATTTGAGTCCCCACACTGTTTTTCTTGGTAAATCTAGCTAATGGTTTGTCTATTTTGTTTATCTTTTCAAAAAACAGTTCACTGATCTTTTCTATCATCTCTTTAGTCTGTATTTCATTTATTTTCACTCAGATCTTTTTTTATTTACTTCTTTCTGCTAACTTTGGACTTCCTTTGTTCTTCCTCTTCTAGCTTCTTGAGGTATAAAGTAAGGTTGTTTATTTGAGATTTTTTTTAACTTAATGTAGGCATTTATTGCTATAAATTTTCCTCTTAGAATCCTTTTGCTGCATGAGCAACAAAAGAAAAAAAAACCCATAAATGAAACCTTTCCAAAATTTAAAACTTGCTTGCTTCAAAAGACACCATCAAGAAAGTGAAATGACGAAAGAAAGAAAGAAAGAAAGAAAGAAAGAAAGAAAGAAAGAAAGAAAAGAAAGAAAGAAAAGAAAGAAAGGAAAGAAAGAAAGAAAGAAAGAAAGAAAGAAAGAAAGAAAGAAAGAAAGAAAGAAAGAAAGAATTATGACAGCCCAGAGAATAGGAAAAAAAAATATATTGGCAAATCATATATCTGATAAGGGACTTGTATTTAGAATACATAAAGAACTCTTACAGCTCAATAATAGAAAGACAAATAACCTAATTAAAAATGGGCAAAAGATCTGAATAGATAAATGAACAAAGACAAGATATTAAATGGCCAATAAATACATGAAAAGACATTTCATATCATTAGTTATCAGGGAATGCAAATCAAAAACACAATGAGGCACACCTCTTACCCACTAAGATGGCTAAAACCAAAAAGCCAAGTAACAACAAATATGGTAAGAATATATAGAAATTGGAACCCTCACACACTGCTATAAAATGTAAAATGTGGAGCCATTTTGGAAAACAGTCTGGCAGTTCCTTGAATGATTAAGCATCGATTTACAATGTCACCAAGCAATTCCAGTCCTAGTTAACTCTCCAAGAAAAATTAAAACATGTGTCTACACAGGAACTTGTACACAAATGCCATAGTAGGATTATTCGTAGCAGCCAAAAGGTGCAAACAATCCAAATGACCACCGATGGACAAATGGATGAATAATATGTGTGGCAACCATATGATGGAATATTATTTGGCCATAAGAAAAAATGAAGCACTGATACAGGCTTCAACACAGATGAAGCTTGAAAACATGCTAAATTAAGAAAACTAGGGGATCCCTGGGTGGCGCAGCAGTTTAGCAGAGATGACAATATTTTGGAAGATCCTGAGAGGGTGGTATTACAGAATGTCCAGCTTCCATTCAAACACACAACCTTGGAGGTCTTGGTGGGACCCTGAGTTATTCTTTAGTTTACTGACACTGGAGTAAATCAATCACCACTAGAGGTTATGATACCTTTCATGGAGACCAGTGGGTCATCTTGGCAGGGAGAGAGAGAGAAGAAAGATTATTTGGAAATCAGTAGTTCCAAATAGCCTGGTCTAAGATGCCCCAGATCCAGTTCACTAGAAATCTGCCATTAACCCCTCCCTATAGCATGGATCATCTCCTTCCTCACATTGTCTAGCCAGCCAAACTTGAAGTTCAATCATTTGATTCCTGGGGTAAACTCACTGAGAAAAAGGTGACCCGGGATCACTGGGTCCATTTTGTTCCATTTTATTGTTAAGAAGAAGACTGGAGGGGATCCCTGGGTGGCGCAGCGGTTTGGCGCCTGCCTTTGGCCCAGGGCGCGATCCTGGAGACCCAGGATCGAATCCCACGTCAGCCTCCCGGTGCATGGAGCCTGCTTCTCCCTCTGCCTATGTCTCTGCCTCTCTCTCTCTCTGTGTGTGTGACTATCATAAATAAATAAAAATTAAAAAAAAAAAGAAGAAGAAGAAGAAGAAGAAGACTGGAGGGCAGGCCAGGTGGCTCAGCAGTTTAGCACCGCCTTCAGCCCAGGGCATGATCCTGGAGTCCCAGGATTGAGTCCCACATCAGGCTCCCTGCATGGAGCCTGCTTCTCCCTCTGCCTGTGTCTCTGCCTCTCTCTCTCTCTCTCTCTCTCTCTGTGTGTGTCTCATGAATAAGTAAATAAAATCTTTAAAAATAAATAAATAAATCTTTTAAAAAAAAAGAAGACTAGATCCACAGGAGGTCAGAAACTATAGAGGTAAGCAAAGATCCAGAGAGTTTTGCGAAGTTCACTCAATGCATATTTTGTTTTTGCCACATCTAAATACCACCTGCACTATTCTGCTTTGTTTTGTTTTTTCTTAACGGGAGCTTACTATTTTTACATCAGTCAAATGATATTGAAAAGAAATTTTACTTCATTACCTTAAATAGAAAAGCAATATAACTTGCCATGAACAGATTCATAAATAAAATGTAAAATGATTTTAATTAGAAACTATTGCCTGGAGAGCTTTTAAAAGTCCCAGTGCCCAGACCTTACCCCAGATCTATTAAACTAGAACTCCTCAGGGGACAGAGGAAACCAGCCGTAAGTAATTTTCTAAAGCTCTCCTGAGGAAATAAGGGTGTGAGCCAAGGCTGGGACCCCCTGGAATGGGTGGTATTGTCTACCACTGACTCTGTGTCTGAGGCCTGCACCCTGTTCCAAAGAGACCAAATGATAGAGAGGTCTTAACGACACACTAACCTCAAACTGAATCTTTCTCCCTGGTGGCCTCTGAGGAACTGAAAAATAAAATAGGGGAAAGTTTTCATTTGGGATTTATAACTGCTTAATGAATAGTTCCTTTGCAGTCTCCAATCACCTTGAAGGACACTTGCCCTTTGGAAAACACTGGACCAGAAGACCCCAAGTGATCTGGTTTCTATTTTCATGACCTTTCCTTTTTGACAGCCTTCTTGCCGCCCAAAGACTTCACCAAGATGATTCTGGAGAATTCCTCCCTTCCATGTGTCTCCAGAAGGAACTCCAAACACCTGCGATGAGATCACACTTTCAGACCCATCTTTCTATTTCAACATGAATCTGTCCAGTGGATCACAGCAGAAAATCTGAAGGCAACCACATCTCTGTTTTCTTTCATTTCCTCTCAAGAAGCCCCTCATTTTCACCCGGGGAATGTTTGGCCCTGGAGATGGTTTAAGTCAGCTTTTGCTTTTTTGGATCTTAAAAGGAAGTATCAGCAGGGAAGGGAGAAATGGGAGAGGTGGCGCAGAAAGCCACATGACTTGCAGGGGCCCTTTTGCTCTTGAGTTTCTCTTTCCTCCCTCACCTCTGAGCTCACGCACGAGCACCCAGAGACAGCCTGTACCCATGGAGGGAGGAGTCTGAAGTGAAAGCTGGACTTCTGGACGGAGATTCCTATGGCCAACACATTGTTTCCTCTTCTAGCCCGGGGCATCACCCAGGCGCTTCCCAGCTGGGACTCAAGTGTGAAGAGCTGCTCTGCAGGACAGCGTGGCCTCAACAACAGGCAGTTTAGCCCACTAACCAGAAAGTTAAGCAAAGCTCTGAGATCCTCACTTCCTATATTTAAAACCTCGAATGCTGACACATTGTCTACTGCCAAACAGCCAGGCCATTTTATTGCCTTGTCAGCTGAACCCTCCTCTTCTGCTTCCCTTGGAGCCTTGCATCCAAGCCTCAGGGGCTCCTCCCTCCTCTCCCCTGCAAAGCTGTGCACCTCCTGCTGTGCCCATGATCTAGAAAGTCCTTCTCAAGGCCAATTGCAAATATCACCCCCTCCAAGAAACCAAAGGTGATTCCTCCAATCAAATAACAATGGTAGTAGAATTAATACAATAGCCAGCATGGGCTTTGAGTGACTGCTATGGGCAAGCAGTAAGAACTCTCGTGCATAATCTGGACCACATAATACATTACACAGGATCTCATTAGCCCTGCCCTACCACTTCCTGTCTCTATGACATCAGTTGAGTTACTTTTTCTCTCCGTGCTTCATTTTCCTGAGACATCAAAAAGGATTATAGAATACCTGTTTCACTGAGGTTGTCCCAAGGATAAAATCAATTAATGCACATAAAGCATGTGGCATAGAACCCGACATGTGGTTTTTCCTCTGTAAGTAGTAGTATTTCTTGTAAGAATTTTACAAGAAGTAAATAATAATGTATTAGTATTATCCTCATTTTACGGAAGCACAGAGAGGTGCTTTACCAAAGCACAGAGAGGTGGGGGTAAAAACCCACGTTCAGTGCAGTGCAAGAATTTTCTCTGTCTCCAATCTTCACTGGGCTTTGCTCACAGGGCTCAACCGTTCTTGTCAATGACTTGTGTATCTGTCTGTTGTCACCATGCCAACTTCCTTATCCACTTTTTCTTCAGTGGACACTAAACTTAAGGGAAGGAGAACTATTTGGCAACTCTTGGACGCTCGGCCCCTGCATGTTCTTACCTCATTGCCCCCCACTCCTAATCACAGCATAGCCCCTGCCTTCAAATCACCTGTGACAGTCTCCTGCTTCATACAATCTGCCTTCATCCTCCCCAGTGGGTGTGCTCTCTCTGCCCCCGTAAGTTCCCCTAGCACTTCATGTGGTCTTGGAGCGCTTCTCTCATCCTATCCTGTCTAATAGCCATCTGAACACTTGGCTTATTTCCCCTGCTAAACTGTAAACTCCTCAGGAAAATGGATCCCCGCCCAAACAAATGATACACTACACATTCAATAAAAGTGAAATGGATGAATGCATAGATGCACCTGTTTCAGTGCTTCCTCGAGGAGGATCTCTGTCTTCCTGGATGTGTTTGGTGCACTGAAAGCACTTTTGTCCTGAGCACGTTGAAGATGAGATCATTGTTAGTTCATCACATTTTCCCTGTAGACCAAGGAGATATCAAGAGATGTCATATTCACTATGTTTCTTGGTGCAGAATTCTGAGCTCCATCATACCTTGGTAAGTTTGATGCATCCTTTCCAAAGTTACAATCAGTACAGTCAAATTCAACCCACAGACATGTTTGTTGTAGTGATTACAATATTGTTGTTTAAAACCGAATTGGAGGTACAGCCACTTTGGAAGACAGCTTGACAATTTTCTGCAAGACTACACACAATTTTACCATACAATCCAGCAATCACACTCCTTGGTATTTACCCAAAGGAGGTGAAAACTTATGTGCACACAAAAACCTGTATATGGATGTTTATTGCAGCTTTATTTATAAATGCCAAAACTTGGAAGCAACAAAGATGACTGATAGTAGGTGAATGAATATAAACTGCAGTACATCTAGACAATGGAATAGTATCCAGCACTGAAAATAAATGAGTATTAAGTCATGAAAAAATATGAAGGAACCTTAAATGCATGTTACTAAGTGAAAGAAGTCAATCTGAAAAGACTACATACTGTATGATTTCAACTCTATGACATGCTAGACAAGGTAAAATTATGAAGACAATAAAAATATCAGAGTTTGCCAGGAACTGGGGAGAAGAGAGATGAAAGGATGGATACAGAGGATTTTTAAGACAGTGAACAGTCTGTATGATCCCATAATGGTGGATACATGTCATCATACATTTGTCTAAACCCACAGAGTATATACCGAAAGTGAACCATCATGTAAACTATGAACTCTGGGTGATAATCACATGTCAAGGTAAGTCCATCAAGTGTAGCCAATGTACCACTCTGGTGGAGGATGGTGATAATGAGGAGGCAAGTGGGGGTGGGACAAGTGGTATATGGAAATTCTTGGTTCCTTCCCCTCACTTTTGGTGGGAACCTTAAAGTGCTCTAAACAAAAAAGGTCTTCATGTTTAAAAACTGAGTTTGAATGCATTTAGATGGGATGTGAACACCCTAGTATTTTGTATATCTCCAATGCCGTCCAGAATCACACATGTGCCACCCTTAACTTCCTTACTTTTCCTACGTGGCTCCTAAAAGCCACACATTTTGTCATCCTACAAGTTTAGCAGAATAAGGGGACTTGACTTCAAGCCTTAGCTCTAAAAGTTTCCAACAGAACAATGAGAGAATCTGAATAAAGATATATCCAGTTCAAATACAATCATTTTGAGTAGACACAGAAGAAAATGAATAGGAGCCTCTGGAACTGTAATTGAGGACCATTTCATTGCATTAGTTTTATGACCAGGGGCCCTAAGAGTTCTTGTAGCCTTCAACAGTACCTGAGTATCTACTGGGGAATATTTTTTATTATTTGTTAATCAACAACACTAATTCTGTGCTTTATATTTTTCTAAAGACTGAAAGACTTAGAAGAGAAAGAGGCATCTTGACTCTTGAAGAATCTCATAATCTAGATCTATAGCTCTGGAGGACAGCAGTATTAAAATAATAAAAAATAACAGGTACTAAGGGTCTGATGTAAGCCAGGTTCTGTTCATAAAGCAGAGGAGTCCTCTATCTGTAGTATCCACTTGAATCTTCACAACAGCCCTTTGTGGTAAGTACTAGAAAAAGCACCCACATTTTAACATGAGTTAAGTACAGCACAGAAAAACTGAGTACCTTTCTCAGTGCCATGTAAACAATAAATCTGTGTTTAAGCCTCTGGGCTCTTAGAGACTGTTACATTTAACTATGCCCTATATTCCACCTCAAAAGGTAGCATAAGTTTACTTTAAATGAAATGTATAGGGACGCCTGGGTGCTTGGTGCTTGAGCGTCTGCCTTTGGCTAAGAGTGTGATCCTGGAGTCCCAGGATCGAGTCCTGTATCGGGCTCCCTGCAAGGGGCCTGCTTCTGCCTTCCCCTATGTCTCTGCCTCTCTTTCTGTATCTCATGAATAAATAAATAATATCTTTAAAAAATAAAAGTAAATGAAATGTATAGAGAGAAAAGGTGGCTCCAGATCATCCAAGTTTAAAAGGATATATCACTGTTTCCCACCCCAGCCCCCAAGAAAGTCATGCGTTTTCTGCATCAGTTATCCACTGGACCCACTCTCCCTGTGGCACGACCAAAGTCAGCAGACCCAGAAGGAAACTCAGACGGCTACACTATGCAAAGAGAACTAGGGCCCTTCAATGGGATGACATGAGTGAGACATTTCCAAGGCTAGGATTTCCCTCGAGGAAGTGTCTCTCTGGTCAACTGCCAGGTAGAATGAGATAGCCTAAAGCCAACTGAAGAGCACTTCTTCGTTCCGAGTATATTTTTTCATGCCTAAAGGGTTGACCAGGGAGGACACATCCTATCTCTGAGTGGTACTGTGGGTTCCCCAGCTGATTTCCTGGGTCAAGCATTCACAAGGATGATGTAAGGATATCTCCCAGTTGCCACGGGAACTGGTTTAATCGGTGTCTCAACCAACCTGAAAAATTTACATACATGATGTCACGCAGAAAGAGAAAGTTTAATTGCCTTGAAGTCAACTGGTTCTACTGACTACTATTCTTTGAAACAACATGGTATTTATCTTGCAGCAAGGTTCTGGAGCACTCCAAAGACAGGTCTGCTCATGTGCTCACTAATCCTCACACTTTCTCTCACTCACCAAGAATGGCATCCAGCTAAGGAAACAGATGAGAGCAACTAAAGAAATGTGCTGGTGGAGCTGAGTGTTAAATTTCTTCTCTCCATGTTCTACAACTGCCTTCTGGAAGGATGTTCCTAATTGCCAAGGGCAACACCCCAAGGCTTAGCCAGCTTAACTGCAGGTTCTGACAACAACCAGCCCTTCAGAATTTGAGTATTCATTTCTTCATCAAGGGCTCCAAAATCACTATTGCATATCCCATACTCACTTCTTCTTTGTTTAACAATGCACGCTTCCATGCCATTGCTGAAGATCTATATGGATTTCTACCACTTTTCCTCCTCTCTCTGCTATCCAAAGTAGTCAGACTGGGTTAGCACTCTGGGGCATCCCTATGGACTTATGGGCATAGGATAGGGTTTTCAGAAAGAGTGGCAAGTTTGTTTCCTGGGACGCTCACACAAAATATTACTATGTATTCCCATACGGCTTTGGACTTAGCAGCAAAGGATGATCTCGGTTCTATAATCTAAAGCCAACATGGCTAGGTCTGTGGTCCCCAAACTGTCTACAAAATCACCCCAGGGTACCATGTAAATTCACAGAAGTGCTGTGAAATATTTGAAATTCCCCTACAGGAACCCAGGATATTCAACATCTGTTGAACACTGCACCAACTCAGGGTTGTTTTGTGTGTCGATATTAGACATTCCTTGCCACATTCCTTTCCAAGCTGTGTTTTCAGCAGTCACTATACAGTACTATAAGGAAATCAGAGTGGAACAGGAAATGAAGGTGGTGGTGTCCAATCTGATTCCCCACACAGCCCATTAGTAATTGAGTGACTTGAGAAGCAATAAAAATATTATTTTCTTCTTTTAATTTATGGGTTATCCCCCTTTTTCAAATGACTAGTAGGAAGTTATTAGAACATAAAGGCTTATGAGGTTGTTTGGACCCAACTACTAAATAAATGAAACCATTAGGTGTCTCTTTCAGCCTCAGGGTGCTGTGAAAAAAGTCACTGAGGCACTCAGGGCTCTGTAAACGAAGGAGGTTTTAGAAACCTCTGGTCTAGTCAGCAATATTTCACAGCTTCTGGGGACCTCATCTGTACTGCTCTTATTACAGAGCATACTTGCATGTTGGTTCGGGTGTTGTAGCTGCTTCAGCTCAGTGACTTTTCCACCCACTCCCCAGGCCATCCTAACTATACAGCACGTAGCCCACAGCCTGCCCAGCCTTGCCGGCCATCTCCCACAGTCCTCAGCTCTACCCGCACCGGTCTCTGGCACAGGGTGGTAGATGAGATCAGGAATCCTGGCTCTGCCCTCCTTGCTGGTAGACCTCATTCTGGCTCTACCTCCAATGTCTTTGCCTAAAAGGGGTTGTTATGAGGACTAAGTATAAAGCTTTTATCGGTGTCTGGCAAGAAACAAATCTTTTTATTTATTTATTTATTTTTTTTTACAGATTTTATTTACTTATTCATGACAGACACAGAGAAAGAGAAAGATGCAGAGACACAGGCAGAGGGAGAAGCAGGCTCCATGCAGGGAGCCCGACATGGGACTCAATCCCGGGTCTCCAGGATCACACCCCAGGCTGAAGGTGGCACTAAACCACTGGGCCACTGGGGCTGCCCAAGAAACAAATCTTCTAAATAAAAGCTGCCATTACAAGGACACCACTCAAAGACTCCTCATTCATGCCCACATATCATTCTTAGGGGAAGTTTCTACCTCTGAAACTGATGGGTACAAATGACTGTTTCATTTTAGAATACACGGATCACTACAAAAAGTGATACATAGGCAATTAATTCCCAGACCCATCGGTGTCCCTTGCTCAACTTGATTGGAACCACAAATAATTGGTATGGAACTTGGACTATCCAGGTGAGTGAAAGAAATGGAGAGTATTCACTGGACTGCTACTAATTTGTCTAGATGTGGCCTTCACTTAGGGCCCCAAACACCCAGTGCTTGCTTGATCCTCCCACTCCTTTGCTTATTTCCTCTTAACCAGCCCTCTTCACCTTCTAGGGTTATCTGTAAGCCCAGTGCCCCCTGATGTTTGTCCAGTGGTACTTGGGGAGCTCATACTCACAGAGCGGAAGGCCAGGTGGCTCCCCTCCTTGCAGCAGGAGGACGCGTGTGTGCTGTCTTCATCCATACATACCAGATTGCTGTTGCACTCTCTTTTCTGAGCCTTCTGCCCCCAGTCTCTCTCCACCTGACCTTCCACATTGTTCTTGAAAACCACTGGAATCACCTCCTTCTGCTCCCCTCCTATTTCCCACATATCAGAAAACCATTTATTCCTTCAGCCTCCTAATACATGGCCTAGCTGAGGATGATGTCTTTCCCACTAAGATAGGGGTTGCCCTCATTTTATAAGCATAACGTAGGGTGGCCTTGCATGAGGGAACGAACGTACTGATGTGCTTGAACATGTGCTGCATCTCAATCTCAGCTTCTCTACTTATAGGTACATTTTTTTTGGCAAGTTAACATCATATCCATGAGCCTCGGTTTTCTCATCTGTATAGTGGGCCAGACAGCACCTACCTCATAGCTTTGTTGTGAGCCCTAGATGGGAAAACACACAGGAAGCAGAGCACGGCACCTGGCAGACAGAAGCAGATTCAAAATGTTAGCTCTTATCGTTTCTCATACAAACTCCTGGTTCTTTAGGTTTCAGCTTAGACATCACCTCTCCTGGGAAGCCCTCAGTGACCACCACCTCAAAGACAAGTAAGCTTCTAAAGCACCAAGCCTGGGGCTCCTGGTTGGCTCAATGGTTGAGCCTCTCCCTTGGGCTCAGGGCGTGATCCCGGGGTCCTGGTATCCAGTCCTGCATCAGACTCCCCACAGGGAGCTTGCTTCTCCCTCTGTCTATGTCTCTGCCTCTCTCTGTGTGTCTCTCATGAATAAATAAATTAAAAAACATCTTTAAAGCACCCTACCGTGATCATCATTATATGATGTGTCACACTGCAGTGACATTGCCTCTTGGCTCTTTGGTGGCCCCTAGGATACGTAAGAACATCACATCAGGGGACCGTGTTCCTACTACGTTGGTCAAAGCATCTGGCATACAGTAGGTGCTCAGTAACAAGTGGTCAAATGGAAAGTAATAAAACAAGCAAATAAAGACAAAATCATTTTTTAAACTTTGCTGTTAAGTGACCTAATAATTGTTCCATTGTAAGACCAGAAACTCTCCTGACAACCAACCACACTCCTTTCTTACACTATTTAACTTTAAATAGAGTTGCCATCTATTGATCCACCTTCTACACAAAATGTAATTTGATCCTTCTAGCCACTCTGAGGTGGATACTACAGTGGTCCCATCTTCCTCAGATGAGGACACTAAGGTTCAGAAAGTTGAAGTAATTCGCCCAAGATCATCATCTAGCAGAACAGAGCAGAGACCAAAATTCAAGACCGGTCGACTCCAGGGTCTGTTTGCTGTGCTGTTTCTTGCTAGTACTGAGGATGCTGCTTTTCCCTTTTGCTAAATTTCTCTGGCTTCCCAAATACTACAGAGTGGCATTTCATCATCACTGGTGCTTACACCACAAACACAATAATGCCTTAGGCGTAAATTAGTTGGGTGACTAACCGTCCAAGACCTAGCCACATTTTTGCCTTGGCAATATTTAACTTTCATGCTTTATCACATCTCCCCAAAGTGAGTGGAGCCCACCTGTTGGCAGTGCCCACGTCATACAATTCTACTTCCTACGGTCTAAAGGAACATTTCTCACCTGTTAAAAAACATAAATAAATAAATAAATAAATAAATAAATAAATAAATAAATAAATAAATAAAATTGTTTCTATTTGGTTGTTCCACATTCAAGTAAAATGACTGAAAGATCATCATCACCAAATGTGATGGGTCAGTTTGGACAGCCTGCCTTGGATCTGTGGTATAAACAACTTTCACACTGGAGAGTCCAGAAGGCACCTAAAGAAGACAGACACACTTAATAACCTATGTACTATTTGATTTCTCTTTTTTTTATACTATTTGATTTTGTTTAATGAGGGGCATGAGTTATTTTCTAAAGTACCATCAAAAATAAATAAAGGTAGATCAATAAGTAGATAGGATTTTCAAAGCCAAAAATTGGAGAGAAAAATGACAGGGCAGGAGACCAAGGTCAATAGCTACCTTCCAGGGCAGATTTCCAGAGCAAGATACAATAAAAGCCCAGATGGATGTAAAATCCTAATGAAAGGAGAAATGAACATGGGCCCACATGTGAATCCCCAATCAACAGTCAGAGTGGAAGATGCTCCAAATCTCAGGCCGTAGGACACCTGGGTGGCTCAGTGGTTGAGCCTCTGCCTTTGGCTCAGATCATGATCCTGGGGTCCCTGGATTGAATCCCACATCAGGCTCCCCGCAGGGAGCTTGCTTCTCCCACTGCCTATGTCTCTGCCTCTCTCTGTGTGTCTCTCATGAATAAATAAATAAAATATTTTTTTAAAAAATTTCAGGCCCTGATTTTTAGTTAAGTTCCTTCTTGTCTAGAAAACTCTATGTTCCAGGGAATTCTAGCAGCAGGAATATGCTTGATTGAATGATGATATAACAATTTACTCTACAAATGCAGGGGTGGCTAGTTGATCCATAATGATCGTCATTTGGTTTGAGTTGATATAGAAAGGAGCCATGAGATAGTAGATGGTAATACTTCAACCCGGAAGCTTGGACTCACCCTGCCTCGTTCTACTGGTCTCAGGTGACAGGAATACCAGACCAGCTGTTCCCACATCTTTCTAATAGAAGCATTTAAACACCTCAGCAATCCTATAGCCCAGGACACACCCACTTCCTTCCTATTGCCTGCACACCCATTCCTTTCACTGGGATTAACATAAAATTGCACTTAGAAAGGAAGAGAAATCATATGGAAATCATATGCAAATGAGAACATCAATGACAAAGTGGAGCACCTGCTTTACCCTCCAGTCCATCCAGTCTAGCAGGCAGAGGCCCACTTGGGTGATGAACTTGAGCAGTGATGACATCTGACCCACTGTCTGAGCACAGGCCCAGATGGAAGGATGACTTTCTAGAAATGTGACCAGACTCCTTGTTGAAAGGGAGGAGGCTGGTGAAGACATCTCAGCCCCATGAGAAAAGAAGCTGACTTCAGGGATCTTTTACAAAGCATTAAAACAAAAAATGTATATTTGAAGGACACTTGAAAAATTGAATGAGATCACTTCAGGCTGTCCCCTGCCTCCAAAGAACACTACACCTACCACAGAGGCCCCTCCATCACCAGCCATAAAAGTCTAGCACTTTGGCAGTGGCGCGGCGACTTTCAGGAGCACCTTCAGTTATATGAGATAAATATGGATCATGATCTAACCTAGGACTGTATGGTTCTAGAACACAAATTCCCAACCACTACAAATTCTGCCTTTTTTGTGTGCTTCATTGATGACTTTTTTCTTTTTTTTTTTCTTTTTTGAGATTTTATTTATTTATTTGAGAAGGAAAGAAAGAGAATCAGAGAAAGAGTGTGCACACCAAGCCAAGGGAGGGAGAGGCAGACTCCTCCCTGAGCAGGGAGCCTGCCTTAGACTTCATTCTAGGACCCTGGGATCATGACTCGAGCATAAGGCAGACCAGGTGCCCCATTCATGTCTTTTTTCAATAACTTTTTTCTGAATAGAAAAGTAACATAAGCTCATTATAGGCATTTTGGAAAATTTAGGAAATCCTAAAGAAGAAAACAAAAAATCATCTACAATCACACCACTCAGATAGTCAATCTTAAAATTTTGGCCATAGAATCACCAGTCTTGTCTCATTTTCTTTCTTCCTTTTTTCCCCAGTCTTTTTTTCTTAAAAACACACATATCCAGGGACGCCTGGGTGGCTCAGTGGTTAAGCGCCTGCCTTCAGCCCAGGGTGTAATCTGAGAGTCACTGGATCAAGTCCCACATTGGGCTCCCAGCATGGAACCTGCTTCTCCCTCTGCCTGTGTCTCTGTCTCTCTCTCTCTCTCTTTCTCCATGCCTCTCATGAATAAATAAATAAAAATCTTTAAAAAAACAAAAACAAAAAAACCACACATATCCCACACAGGTGGGAGCTACTTCCCACACCCCTGAACTAACTAGAAGTGTCCCTTCAAAAGTAACTAATTATTTGGGAAAAGAACACTTGGTCTTGTGTGATATCTACATGATTGTCATATTTCTTCACTTCATTGACTGACCTAACCACTTGGGCTCACCTAACAGATATATTTGATTCTCACTTGCCTACCTGGTGTCTGATGTAGGAAAGACATTAGGGTTTGAAGCCAATGGCCAAGAAAGAATTCTTGAGACGTCTTTGGTGCAGAAAGGTGGTTTTATTAAAGCACAGGGACAGGACCCGTGGGCAGAAAGAGCTGCACTGGGGTCATGAGGAGTGGCCTAATATATATTTTCAAGTTGGGAGGGGGTTAGGGATAGCATAAGTCTCTAAGGAATTTTGGAAGCAGGTTTCCAGGACCTCAAGGGGGCTGGCTAGGTATTGTTGGGAAAAGGCCTTTATTACCCTATAATAAAACCTGAGTCATGAGACCCTTCAGAAGTGCATCAGTGGATCATACGTTTGGGGAATGATTGTCAACATGTATCTTTGGGAAGGAGTAGGTAGAGATAAAGGAAGTTTCCAAAGGAATTTTTATACATTAAAGTAGATTTACAGGATTCTGGGGGTTGGACTAAGATTGCCTTTTGCCCTAGCAAAGTAGTAACATTGAGGCAGCTGAGTTCCTAGAGGAAAGTCACTCTGCCTGTTTCAAGGACTTGTCAATGGGCTTGGTAGGTAGTAAGGAAATTTAATAATTTGTCTTCTGCCTTTGTTTCCCACATCAGTTTCCACCTAGTTGGACTATCCAATCCTCTGGGATCTTGATCCTCTCCACAGCTCAGGGCAAACCCAATTTGTCTAAAACCTGACTTTCATTGTAAACTCATTCTCCTTCTCAATGACTAGTTTATAGGTGACCAGGGAGATGAGAAGACTATGGGGACTTCTGGGACAAATTCTTTGCTCCTAAGAGGGACACACAAGACAAAAGCAGTTTTTTATTACCCTGAATGCTATCCTGTGTGGATTAATGCCTGGAATTTTGGAGCTATTTTGGGAGATTGAGAGAAGCTAGCTGGACAGTAAAGCCCAAAGCACCTAATTGATCCAGACAGAATATTCTAGAAGACCTCTAGCAAAACACAAGAAACCACTGGATACAAAACAGACTGTCGTAAAAGCAATTTACAGAAGAATATGTATAATATGATCCCATTTCTATAACCAGATAGTTAGATATAAATACATAGAAAAGAGCTGGGAGTAGACTCTGGAGGAATATACACTGAAATGTTGGCAATGGTGACCTCTGACAACCAGGTGAATCAGGGCTTCAACTTTTTATTCTATGTGTATTTGTATTGTTTCAGGTTTTTATAGTAGCACACATGCATGTCTTGCTTGTGCCATTTTTTTTAACATTTTAATTTTAAGGGGTATATATGGCTTCCCCTTTATTTGAAACTTATATCAGAAGCTCAGAGCACTCTTCTTTAAAAAAAAAAAAAAGGTTTTGTGGTCAAAAAATTCTTCAAGTTATTTTCAGTTTCTAGGGGGATCCTCTTCATCTTATAGCTCAGCATGCCTGCTGTTGTCAACAGACTCCTCTTTCCCATAGGAAAAACCACAGGGAGATCACAGGTTTGGTTCAGTTTTCTTGGGGCCAGGGTCTGGATTGTGAAGTGGGACAAGATGATAAACCTCTTCTGTGAAATCAGGACAAACAGCACTTGGCTGACATCATGAGAGTGCTGACTGACCTTGTGAGTATCCAAGAGATAAGTACGGCAAAGGACGCATCTCTGGGCAACGGAACGCTGGAGTTGTGCAGAGTGTCTCAGAGTGCAGGCCATGGTCCCCACATCAGGACCACCTGTGAACTTGTTAAAATGCAGGTTCCTGAGCCCCACCCCTGATCTAATGAATAACAATCTCTGAAGGTAGGGCCTGAGAACTTGAATTCTTTATTATCTGCAGAGAAAGTATGAGAACTGCTTTCTCTGTGGATAAACTGGACTCATCAAAATGGTCAGTCCTACGGGGCAGAGATGGGGCAAGCGTAGGTTCTTCTTTCTCATCCTGGTTATCCGGATGCTCAGAGCCAAATTAGGGGCTCAGCTGGAGCCACCAAGTTTCCCTGCATGAGGATATTAGGAGCTCTGTTTCTGGCTCCTCCCATTAATTCCGTCTCTCAACTTCTATGTTCAGCGTCCCCTAACAAGCTACCGAAAGTCTTCCTGGGGCAGGTAGGATAGATAAACCAGTCAATAAAGCAGCCATTTATTAAGCACTTAGCCAGGATGCTGTGCTAAGTGCATTACATCTGACCTCATTTAATCTCACAACAAACCTAAGATCAGGTACTATTATTAACCCCATTTCACAGATGTAGGAACAGAGGCTTAGGGGAGATAAGCAATGTGCACAGCAGGTGCTGGAATTCAGGTCTCTAGCACCAGAATCCATGCTCTTAAACACGTACTACTACTACTTGTTCTTGATGTAGGTGCAGAGTTGTGTCCCCACATTTTTCACACAGGACTGGTCCTGGGGCTGCAATCTGAGTAGAAAGGCGGGGGGAGGGGGGGCCTGACCTTGAACCTTCTTGTCCATAACTAGCATACTATTTTTACTTAGATTTTATGTTCAAATCAGTTTTTTTTTTAATTTTGAATGTGTTTACTAACACATTGGTAAAATGTTTTTGTCTTACTTGTCTTGTTTTCTATATGTAGGTACTCATGGAAGGTCACAGAAGGGCTCACCTGTAGCGATGCAGCCACTGTAAATGAGTTAGTGAAACTATTTCATGTCAATTTTATTTTTTTTTATTTCAATCTTAAATGAAGTTTTCCGTTCAGCAATCTTTGATGATTTGTTGGCAGTAATAACTATTTTCTACAGAAAGAAAGAACCCCTCCCTGCAAGTTGACACAAACTTTAATCTATGTGCGTGTATCATCTAACAACAAAAATCAAACCGCGGAGAGGCCCCTGCCCCATCACGGTCCAGCACTATTCCCCGGAGATGCCCATCGTAAAAAGCCAAAGGGCCTCCACGCTATCACACAACCAACATCCAACGCACTTACTTTGCCCGCATCTACATATGCCTCGGATACAGGATGCTGTGCTTTGTTGTCTAACGAGAGAAGATCCTCTCTTGTCGCTTGAAGCCTAAGGGCAGACGAGATGGGAGAAGGCGCTGGGAGCTGGAGGCCCTGTCTCCGCCCAACCCGAGCACCAGGTCGGATAACCAGTGGGACCGCCGGCCCAGCAGCCCCCGCCCTCGCCGGATGGGACAAACCGAGGAAGTGTGCGGTCGGGGAGCTCCGCTGCTCTCGCCCGGTTTCCATTCCCCCCGCCCCCCCCCCCCCCCGGGCAGAAACTACGAGGAAAGCCAGCATGGGAACCTGCGCCCACCTGAAACTCTGCGGGGCCCCAGGAACTTCCCCGCGCGCGGTAACCGGGCCCGGGCGCAGCTCCCGCACCGCCTCGCAGCATCGCCCTCTGCCGGCGGCTCTGGGAACGACATCCGCAGGCCTGTTCTTGGGGCCGTGGGGGCCGTGGGGGCTCAAGCCGGGGTTTACTTGCTGTTCTTGTGCAGATGGGGGGGGGGGGGGAGCTAACACTGCGTTCACCTTTCATGCTTCTTAACAATGTTAAATTCCGCTAGAATTTCTGGCGAATTCTGCTCATTCTGCGCTTTGGTATAGAGCTCCTAGGGCCATAGTTTTGTGTGCAAATGCGTGCGAGGTTATAGTCTGAGTTCCCCGGAGTGGGGTGGGGTGGGGTGGGGGGGCTTCAGGGTGACATGCTTGTCCATATGCCTGACTGCGGGTATTTCACTTTCTGCCCCTACCTGTCCGTGAGCAAGCACCTATGAGCATGGGCTGTACCCCTACGTATTTGAGTCTTATTAGGAGGCGCACATTTTTATTGCCTTCCCGGGGCTCTGCCTGTGTGAATACGCAAGGGTGTGTGTGGTGCATGAAGCCACAGTGGGTGATAATGGTATGTTTCTCCAGATGTTAAAGGAAAAATGTGGTTGGAGGGGAACCCCAACTATACTAAACCCTTTACCCTTCATCTCACTTTCTTTGACTTTAGGAGAACCATAGTGTTTGCTTTTGGACTCTCTAGCGTACAATTGCTTGATCTTAACCTGAACCTGGTCTCCTGCCTGACCTCTCCTTGGCCTTCCTTCTCCAGTCTGTGTAGCCCAGGGTAGCTGCCTGGTGCAGGCTCTAAGCACATTGACTGTGATGTCAACGCAAAGAAGTGAGCATCCCATCTCCTTCCTTTTTCCCCACCCAAAAGTCATTTCCTCTTAGTTCATTACCTGGGATTTTGATGCCTGTGTTCCCTCAGCATTATTGATACACATAGGGGGAAAAAAAAAAAAAGGAACTTCTTGAAATTCCCCCAGAAGGTTTTGAGAGTTGTTTTTAGTGTTGCAACTTGGACAAGTCAGTTTCTAGTTTAAGTTTCCATCCAAAAGCTCGGTAGGAGTAGGGTATATAAGCTCCAGTAGCAGTAGCAGCAGCAGCAGGAGACTCCGTTTCAGACCCAGGGAACCTTGCAGCCTGGCCAGAAGCAAGGTAAGTAAGCACTTCCTTAGCCCTGGCCACCGTTCCGCAGGCCCACAGGCTGGCAGGGCTACCTGGCATTGCGGAGTGGGTGGGTTTCTGGTGACTTACCTGCTGGGACACTAGCGAAAAGTCAGTACTTTGGGGACTGATGTAGAAAGTATTAATTTAATTTAATTTAATTTAATTTAATTTAATTTTTTAGAAAGTATTAATTTTAAAAGTCACCTAATAATAATTGTACACCAAGTTCTGTGAATGAACGCACATTTTGTAGAAAGATTTGTTTTGTCTTGTTTTAAAGTGGTATGTACATAAAAGTATGTTGCTCGATATTAATGCCTGTCAGTTAAATTGTATAAAGTGAGTGGCACTTCCCTAGTACTGTAAACTTTTTAAAGGGTGTTCATTCATTAAGTCATAATGAATTCAATAAATAATTGAATTCATACTTATACCTCATAGCTGAAAGGTGCAAAGCATATTTGCTCCTATATTTGTGTTGGGTTTATTTTTTGTTTGTGTTTGTGTGTGTGTGTTGGGTTTAATAGGATCATCAACCAGATTGATAGATTTTTTGGATTAACTAACTTCGGCACTACTTTAAAAATAAAAAGCAACTGCATTGTTTTTAATCTTTTTAATTAAAAGCGTTTTTAAATCTGTGAGAAGGGAAAAAGATTATACTATACTGGTGCCTTATAGTTGTCCAGGTAAATTGTGTGCAACAATTTTCAGATTTAAAAAAATAGTGATCAGGGACACCTGTGTGGCTCAGTGGTTGAGCATCTGCCTTCGGCTGAGGAGTGATCCCAGGGTTCTGTGATCGAGTCCCTTATTGGGCTCCCTGTGGGGGGCTGCTTCTTCCTCTGCCTGTGTCTCTGCCTCACTCTATGTCTCTCATGAATAAATTGATAAAATATTTTAAAAAATAATAATAACAATGATCAAGTCAAAATATCACTTGAACCAAGAGATTACCAAATCCCAGCTGCTGGCCCAGTTTTTTTCAAATAAGAAATTTCAAGGTATTAGAAAGAATTTGGGTAACCTCTTAGTGTTCATTTGACTGGGATCTGAAGTTTTACGGTTTCTGTACATTCATTCATTCTTCCAATCATTAATGAAATTCCTCTATGCTAGAATACTTATGTTGAACTTTGAGGATATAGAATAAGAAAGACATGATCCTTGCCGTCAGAGAGCTCAGTGTGTCAGGAAGAACAAACATAAAGAAGTAACTATATCGGGATCCCTGGGTGGCGCAGCGGTTTGGTGCCTGCCTTTGGCCCAGGGCGCGATGCTGGAGACCCGGGATCGAATCCCACATCGGGCTCCTGGTGCATGGAGCCTGCTTCTCCCTCTGCCTGTGTCTCTGCCTCTCTCTTTCTCTCTCTCTGTGTGACTATCATAAATTAAAAAAAAAAAAAGTAACTATATCATATTGATGATATATATATAGATATATATAAATTGTAGTAAGTGCTAAGAGTGGGCTTCAGAGAGAGCAAATAGCCAAGAGTCCTGACTTCCTCTGGGCAACATGCTGGACACCTTACACGAAATATTTCATTGACTCATCACCACAACAGGATGCCCGTTTTACAGGTTGAGTGTGAGGCTTAAAGAAGCCAAGTGACTTGCCTGGAGTCACACAACTAATAAATGGCAGAGCTGGGATGCCAGTGCAGCTCTACCTGGCTCTACCTTTGCATGTGCTACCCATGCCTTGTGTGACTATGGCTTTGTATTTTTAAATAATAATTCTCTTTAAGTTAAAAAGTAACAAGGTAAAACTTGAAAAAGAAGTGTCCACCCAAGTGTCATGGGCATGCCCATGTCGGCACCAGCATTAGGGAGTGTAACCATACCTGGGTCCTTGTGTTCCTTATACAAGGATCTCAAGAATTAAGAAAACCTACAAAATTACATGGAAATAGGTTTAATCCTCAAGTCTCATATTTAGCACACCAAGGAAATGTGGGCTGTGGAGTATAGCTCTCTGGTATCAGCTGATCTGGAGAACAGCAGGGTAACTACATGCCCCCCCTCCTTTTTGGATTCCCCTGGGTTGGATTAAGAGAGTGATCCACCACCACCTCCACTCCCTGCCCGTGTTCTGGGGTTTAAAATGTAGGTGATTCTAAAATGCAATTTGTTTCTTAGAATCAACACCAGGGCTCCCTTGACCCTGAAGTGCAGTTCACCTGAAATTCTCATACACATCTAAGGCCCCAGGAGGAAGTGCTAGACACAGAGGCAAAAGGGAAAACCCCAGCATTAAGAGAGTGCAAAAGAATTACTGGGAGATGCCAGGAATCTCTGTTATTTCCCTTCCCAGAGTGCCAGCATCTGGTCTTTACAAGCCTGTGTAATTGCAATACTTCTAGGGCATTTCCCTACAGCCAGGCACGACTTTTTACCCTACTATTGTACACAAAACAGACATATCAGATATTTCCTTTATCTCTTCCCCTTGGTACAAGCTGACATGTTATTGGTTGCCTTCTATGATATGCCCTCTGATTGCGTTGCCTCAACAACCCTCTGAGATGGGTATCATGTCCATGTTATAGAGGAGGAGACAGGCTCAGAGATCATTTGGGCATCACACAACTAGCGAGTGGAGGAACTAGATCAAGCCCATGTCTGCTTGACTCCAAGCCCGTGAATGTCCTAACTGATGCCCCGTGGCAACTAGTCCATTGCCACAGTTGTAACCTGGACTAAATGAATAGACATGTTTGTGAAGGCTGCAGGGACAGAGTGCTGAATCTACAGGACAGCCAGATCTAGTCCCGTCTCTGCCACCCACAGCCCTTGTAATCTAAGGGAATAAAGTGCCTGGCAGGGTTCTCCTAAGTTAGCAGCAGTTCTAACAAAGCCATGATTTGTCAATATTCAGTCACTCCAACCAAGGGATTCTCATTTTTAAGGTATTTGGCCAAAAATTTTTAGTCTTATTCTTCTTATGATTTAGTCAGCGGCTTCTAACCACGTGTCAGAGAACATGGATGCTCTCTGAGATGGATGGAGATGTTCCAGGATGAGATGAAATGATAAATATCTCTACCTAATTCAGATGTAGGGTACAGTTTTCACATTCTAAATATTTGCACAAACCCTGGATAGTAATCCAGATTGAGTTTTACTATCAGAAAGAGGTGGTGGATTGGGCACAAAATGATGCATTTTGCTTATCATAGTGGGTATATCAATATTTTAGGGTCTTCTCCCAAAGAACCTCTTGATTTTCAGCGCTTATGGGCTTGAACATGGGTTAAACCAGTGGTTCTCAAAGTGTGGTCTGTGGACCAGCAACATCAGCTTTATCTGGAAACTTTTAAAAAATGCATATTCTGAGGTACCCCTCCCTCAACCTGCTGAATCAAACCCTCTGGAGGTGGGACTTAACCATTGGTATTTTAACAAGGCTTCCAGGTTACTTTGATGTGTACTCAAGCTTGAGAATCACTGGTTTTATGATGTAAGAGGAAGTAACCTTTGAGTTTGGAGCAATTACTATCTAAACAAGGAGAGAAACTAAACCTGGCCACCAGATCATTGCCATAATTTGAAATCACCTCTAATTGTCTCCCACCACCACCACCACTACCACCCCAAGTCCTTTACCCCTAGGTGTTACCGCACATACTGCCTTGTGCTACAGTGACACAGGATATAGCTGGTCTCTCTGACTAGAGGGTAGGCATTTAACATACTGACTTCATAAATATTTGTTGAATGAAAGTGTTTGCTCCTAGAAAGCAGAATCCAGGCCAGAAATCCTTTTTTTGCTTCCAACATATCTCGCTCAGAGCCTTTTACATAGTCAGTACCAAGTATATAATTGCTAAATGTTGATCCCAATAAGTCATGTTCCTGCTCTGAGCTGTGGGCTTCTCAGCTTAAAAATAAGAGGATTTTATCAGACAGCTGGTCTCCTTCAGCTCCAGATAGTCTGTGGTTCTCTCTTTGAAGATGTTCTTTCCCAGAGACTGGCACAGGGCTCCTGTAATTCACTTAGTACTAATTTGACAGTGCAGAGAAGAAAGAGAAAATTAAAAATTAAAAACAATGTACATAGAATGAATATGGTTTGCAAAGCAACTGAATGACTACTGACATTGTCTCTTCTCTTTTTCCCTCCTGCTCTCTTTTCCTCCTTCTCCTCTGTTTCTCTACCTCCTGCAGATGCATCCTCAGCAGTTGGTCATCTCCTGGTTTTCCCTCGTTTTGCTGGCGTCTCCCCTCATGGCCATATGGGAACTGGAGAAAGATGGTAACCAGCCTCTTCTTCTCTGTGGTGGCCCCAAATTCTGAGCCAGGACTCATCAGACAGGCCCCGGAGGAAAATCAGGGGCAATCAGGCCTTGGGGCCTCCTAGTGAGCGCCATCACTGGGAAAACGCAGGCCATCTGTCCTTCCTTCACCTTTGAGGGCATCTATGTCATTTGGCTTTCATATTAGATGCCAGAGTAGAAGCTTTTTGTGGACTGTGATGGGAAAGGTATATGGACTTGGCAGGTATTACTAAAAACCAGCGGTATTGTACAATTAAAATTCCAAAGTGAAGGATTTGGAAAGATTAAGAACTCCGTTCGATCATCCCCCACTCCACCGCACAACATCACCCCCTCCTTTGGCACTGAGAGGACTCACTTCTGACCAAGCACTTTTGGGGAAGCATAGTATTTAGACTCACATTGACTTGGGCTCAGAGGCTGACTGCCACTTATCGATTAGGTGACCTTGAGCTGGGTCACTTCTAAGGCTGAGTTTCCTCAACTGTGAACTAGGGATTATGAAATGACACCTACAACATGGATGATTGAATGTTAGTGAATGCAGGGGACAACTCAATAGATGTGAAGTGAGAATAAATGTTAGCCAGTATTGCTTTGGTTGTTTAAAATGATGTCTCTGATGAATCAAGAGAACCTGTTTATTTATAATCCAACTGATCAATAAAAATCACAAGTAGAATAATAGAATAGGTAGGTATTAGTAAAATAAGGGGTTCCTCTATCCTTCTGTTGTCTTACACACAGTAAATAATATATTAACTGATTGTTACTTGTTCCCAAACGATCTTCAGATGTTTCTCATGGAAGCCAACATAATGTTGGCAATTACTATCTCTAATTGTATCATAGTAATAATAGTTAATATTTATTGAGCACAGTATCTCATTTAATTCTCATAACCTCACGTGAAATAGGGTCTGTGTCCCATTTTATCTATGCTGCAAATGGAGGCTACAGAGATTAAGTAACTTCCCCAGTTTCCCAGACCTGAGAAGGATGGAACAGGGATTGATCTCAATTCTGTCTCACTTCAAAGTCTGTGCATTTAAGTATTTGTAGAAGGTTTTACAAGAAGGTCATGAAGCAGTTTTTTCCTATGCTTGGAGCACAGGAGGAAATAGGCATAAGTTAAAAGTGAAGCCACTTCAGTTGTTGATCAGAAATAACCTGTTGATGGTCAGGAGAGTGGCACACTAGAAAATGGAAACCTGAAAGAAATTTGAGACTTTTCCTCCATTCGTACTCTTTTCGGGAAGGCAACAATCCAGCCATCTCCCCTCTGCCTGAGGAGGGTCTGAGAGTTCTAGAGCCTCCCTTGAGTAAAGGCAAAGGCCTGGAGCCAGATGATACTTCCAGATCCCTGTCCAACCCTGGGAGTTTTAGCGAGCTCAGGAAGCTTGGCTGTTGCATAGTAAACCCCAAAGTTACTTCTAATTTGGTAAACCGCAGAAATTCCAGGAAGTCAATGTGAGAAACAGAGGGCGGGACGACTTTGGAGGCCAGGCACAGGGTTCTAGATCCTTTTCGTCAGGCTCCCTCTTGCAGTTGTTGCCTCCTGCGCTTGGGGGATGGGGTCTTCCAGGCCTTCTGAGGCTCAGTTGTGTTGTTCAGTTGCTAGTGGAAAAAGAATAACTGGAGAAAGCCAAAGGTGCCACGTGGGTTTATGTGGGCACAGCCTATCATTTCCAAAGAGCCAGGTCCCAAATGCTTTTTACCTCTTGTTTTTGTTACCCATTCAGGACTTCTAAATCCCTCTGATCCAAAGTGAGAACTTTATATTCCACAACACTTTACATTTGGATGCCAACAATAAGAGTCACCGTGTATAGAGCATTTAAGGGCACTTTGTGAAGCCGTTGTATGAATTAGCTTGTATAATCCGTGTCTCAACCTGCTGAAGCAAGCACTAATATTTTGCTCATTTTAAAAAATGATGACACCAAAGCTTAGAGTAATTGGATATCATGCCTGAGGCCACAGGCAAGTATCAGATATGGAGCTGAATCTAAACTCAGACCAGTGTGACTCCAAAATCCAGGCTCTTAACCAGTGTGGCTCTCAAACTTGACAGGGCATCCAAATCCCCTGGGGAGCATACAGAACAGATCATCGGGCCCATCCCAACATTCCTGATTCATCGACTCGGGTTTTGTATTTTCCACAGTTTCCTAGGTGCTGCTGCTGCTGGTGGTTGAGTGATCAGGCTTGGGGAACCACTGCATTAAATGGTCTAGTTGAATAGTAAGTGATGTGTGTATGAATGAAGCTGTGATAGGACAACTCATTGAAGTACTCTACTAAGCCATTCCTCAGGTTAGAGAGCCAATGCCAAGCCAGTGAGACAGAAGACCTGAGATATAGCTCTTATGTCTCTAACTTTTTTTTTAAGATTTTATTTATTTATTCATGAGAGACACACACACACAGAGAGAGAGAGAGAGAGGCAGAGAAATAGGCAGAGGGAGAAGCAGGCTCCATGCAGGGAGCCCGATATGGGACTCGATCCCAGGTCTCCAGGATCATGCCCTGAGCCAAAGGCATAGATGATCAAGCACTGAGCCACCCAGGCCTCCCTTGTGCTTCTAACTTAATGTAACCTTGCTTAGCCTGCTGGTTTTGGCACACTCCTCCTTGAAATGGGAAGACCAAGATCTACTGAACTGCTTCATAAGAGTGTAAAACTGCTTTAAAAAATAGAATGAGGGATGCCTGGGTGGCTCAGCGGTCGAGCATCTGCCTTTGGCTCAGGGTGTGATCCTGGATTCTGGGGATCGAGTTCCACATCAGGCTTCCTGCATGGAGACTGCTCCTTCCTCTGCCTGTGTCTCTGCCTCTCTCTCTGTGTGTCTCTCATGAATGAATAAATAAAATCTTAAAAAAAAAATAGAATGAAAATCTCTATTGATAAGTTTTAGTGGTAGGAACTAAATCCTCAAATGCCCGTGGAAAATTATAGGGCAGTATCTCTGTGCAGTCATCTGACCCTTTGGCGTGTGAATAACAATAACTAACCCTGAGTTTACTGTGGTAGGCACTGTCCTAAATATAGATATATTTAATACTAATATCCAAACCTACAACACAGATGCTATTATTATCATTTTACAGTTGAGGAAACTGAGGCTTATGGTGATTTACTACCTTGTTCCAAATCCCTTAGCCAGTTAGTGGGGGGATAGGATCTCAGTGCTGGTCAGTCTGTCTTGACATCTCTGGGCCCTGCCTTACTGTCCATGCAATTGAAATTGTGCTGGAAGGTTCTTCTCTCCACCAGGCCTTTGGTAGATAGTTTTTTGCTGTTCATGTTTTGGTATATCAAAGCCTTCCCCATTGCCGGCGAATCAGAGGTTAATTATTAACGACAGCCTGCCAGTTAATAACTCCGTGGCAGCTATAAAACTCTTTGCTTGTCTCTTCATGACCTTATATCCAAGTAGGGCCCAGTGGCCTGAAATCAATCATCTCAGCAAGCATCTGCTGTTATGAGCCAGGTTGTGCTCTGGCAGTACAGATGCACAGGTGGTTCACAAAACCCAGTCCCAGAGTTCATGAAGCTCACAATCCAGTTCTCCACTCCCTGTGCTCTCCAGTTTATGTTGTAGAGTTGGACTGGCACCCTGATGCCCCCGGAGAAATGGTGGTCCTCACCTGCCATACCCCTGAAGAAGATGACATCACTTGGACCTCAGCGCAGAGCAGTGAAGTCCTAGGTTCTGGTAAAACTCTGACCATCCAAGTCAAAGAATTTGGAGATGCTGGCCAGTATACCTGCCATAAAGGAGGCAAGGTTCTGAGCCGCTCACTCCTGTTGATTCACAAAAAAGAAGATGGAATTTGGTCCACTGATATCTTAAAGGAACAGAAAGGTAATTCCATTCCCTCAGATGGTGTCAATTTTCTCTTTTGCGCCATAAGAAATAAAAACTTTAAAAATGTAAAAGGCAAGACATGACTAGTGTAGTTAATGAACTACAAGGGAATATCAAATCCCTTGCTAGAACCACCCAGCACTTAGGTTTTTCTTTGCTTTCTTAGACACTTGGAGGAATCAACCAACCAAATCTCATGTTGAGAGATTGTCATGGTGAATCTGATTGGTTTTCCTGAAGTTCTTTTTAAATGCTAATGGAAATTAACCAATGTGTATAGTGAATAACTCAGCACTGGGATGGCAGCTTTGAAAAACTTAATCCCTCCCTCTGATGTGTTAGGTGCATGGCATGCTCTGCAGAATCAGCAACCTATTGAGACATTGCCAGTCCCCATTGAACTGCCTATCAGGGGAGCAGCAGCATTTTCCAAGGAAATAAATGGAAGATCTTCACTCTTGTAGCACTGGGTGGCCTGTGGCTCATCACAATTAAAGTCTATCTGAAAGAAAGCCTCTAAATATTGAATTTTTGTTCTTTTCAAATCCAGAATCCAAAAATAAGATCTTTCTGAAATGTGAGGCAAAGAATTATTCTGGACGTTTCACATGCTGGTGGCTGACGGCAATCAGTACTGATTTGAAATTCAGTGTCAAAAGTAGCAGAGGGTAAGTGAAATCACTCTGATTTCTCAGTATTTGGCTAGAACTATTTCATTAAGAAAACAAGGGCAACCTCTCCATGGCCTATCAGTTAATAATAGGGGAGTAAACAAAGTCAAACGTGTATTTTTTCAACGCCCACTGTTACCTAAACTGGGGAAAGAACATGGAGATTTAAGCTAATCGCCTGAACAAATGTGTGGGTTAGAACAGGATATTACTGGGACCTGAGAATAGCCTCTGCTATGTTTGAACCCACTCATCCAGATTGCCTGGCAATGCTTCATTAAGGCTCATAGCACCATGGGGAGGGATAAAAGGAGAAATCAAAGCTATGATGACTTGCCAAAATTGCACCTTGAGATGAAAATAGAAACAAAAGCTCCAGTGCACAGATCTTGAAAGCCCTGAGGCCAACTCCAAAACCCTGAGGTTTCTAGAAATTTGTCCAGAGCCACCTTAACTCCTTTTCCTTTTGCCGACATCACTGATCTGAAGTTTACTGTTTGTCCAATACACTTGGACTTCCCCTAAGAAATCCATTTCCACGGATACTGAACCTATGTCAGCGGGTCTGTGTGTCTTCCCTCACTCACCATCTAGGTTCCTGAACTGACAGAGCAAACCCCAGGTGATCACCCTGGCCTTGTCACTTTTTAACTGAGTAAATAAACCCCTGGGGTATCCCTGTTCCATCTTGAAAATGAAAATGCTTACCAAAGGAATGCTTATACAAATGCACTGAAACACAGATGCCAGCGTTCATTGTGATGTTTTTGGTAATCAGCAGGGGAAAAGTTAAAGTGTGATACATTATCCAGCTTAACGTGGATAACCCAATCTGTGTGGTGTCTCATGGAGCACTTCCCATATGTTCAGAGGGGGAAGAGATGGTTATTAAAAACCATACATATATCTTTATATTTATGGTTTATGTATACATATATACATAGTTATATCTATTTAATGAAAAATAAAATCATTGTGTGTATATATAGAAACATGTGTGTATCCATATGTACATGTGGATATATGATTGCTTTGAATATTCATAGATAAAGGTCTGGAGGGATATAACAAGCTATGAATAGTATTTCTATTTGGGGAGTGAGATTAGGGTTAAAAGAGGCACACACATTTCATTTATACAGGTTTTAATCTTTTTCATTTTTTATAATTAGCACGTATTGGTTTTGTAATTAAAGTGGGAAGAATGAATTTAAATTTTTAATAGGGAGATTGAACCAAGGGCTCTGGATCTAAAAATTTCTGAATTCATTTAGGCCAAAGGGATGTAAATGCAGAGTTGTCTCTAAATATTTGTACCGCCTGTTGTGGCAAAGCTAGTTCTCCTGGGGAGGGCAGTTTCTTAGGCTTTAAGGAAAAATCAGGGCATACTTGGATCAATTGTATCCTCAAACAGCTGTTTAGCTGCAACCACTGGGAGCTTACCCACAAATGTGTGACACAGGGTAATGTCTGTCTTTGACTTCAGCTTCTCTGACCCCCAAGGGGTGACATGTGGAGCAGTGACACTTTCAGCAGAGAGGGTCAGAGTGGACAACAGGGATTATAAGAAGTACACAGTGGAGTGTCAGGAGGGCAGTGCCTGCCCCTCTGCCGAGGAGAGCCTACCCATCGAGGTCGTGGTGGATGCTATTCACAAGCTCAAGTATGAAAACTACACCAGCAGCTTCTTCATCAGAGACATCAGTGAGTTCGCTTAATTATATGTGCTTAATAAGGATAAATGCCATTTGTCACATGTTCACAATGACCCCATGCACTGAGGTAAGGGGTTTACATGCATTGTCTCTTTTATTCTGTACCCCCAAAAGACTACAATATAGATACTATTCTCTGCATTTTAAGGAAGAGACAATTGAATCTCAGATTAAATAAATTGCCCCAGATATCACAGCTAGGAACTCAGAAACCAGTTCTGCCCCACTGGAAAAAGCGGCCTTTTGGCTACCCTTCTATCTGCTACCCAGGCAGCTTCCATGGTGAATCCAGGAGGACCCCCTCAAACATAATATTTACCTTCAGAACCAGGGCTTCCCTACTAATTGCAATTATTCCCAACCAGGCTTTCTCTAACATTTGAAAAAGAATCTTCATTATTGGAACATAAGCCCCTCCAAAATGGACACCAATTTTTTTAATCGGCAAATGGAGATTTTGCCATTTGTCACTTCCTTTACCATTTATCCATTGGACATTCATCATGAAATAAAATTTACAGAACCACAGAACTTGCTCAAACATTTGTGGAGAAATTACTCTTTGTGGGTAGGAGGAGGTTTGAGTTCCATAGGATAGCCAGGAAAGGTCTCTCTGAAATGATATTTAGCTGAATTCTGAAGGAAAGAAGGTATCAGTTGTGTTAAGAACGGAGAGAAGAATATTTGAAAAGCATCTACTAGGAGCCATGGTCTTTGGACATTCCATAGAGTGTCTCCTTTCCCCCCATCCAGACAAAGGTATGCTACTCAAAGACAGAGTCTTTTGTGATACTCGCTGCTATATCCTCCGCACATTGCACAGTAACTGGCACAAAGCTGGTGCTCACTCACCATTCATTGAATGAATGAATGAGCATAAAGACAATCTGACTTCAACTGTTGCAAGACAAGTCAGTGCCAGATGCCGTGAGAAGACATCAGAAAGAGCACTAAGTGGGAAGTCTCTCATGTTGTCCTTAGCAAGAGACTCAGCTCAAGTCCAAGTTTTGTGCAAAGAGGGATATTGAGCACAGGGAGGGTGGTCCTTCCGCACCTAGCCCAGATGTGAGAGTCTTCTTGTCTCTGTGGAATTTCTTCTGAGCACTATGGAGAGGTAGTCCTACTGCCAGGGTTCATCTGCTTGTGCGGGGGATGAGGAGGATTCTGAGCCTCTCTCAGGGTCAGCCAGAAAGGATTGGACAACTGGTGAGGACTGCCTCCCATAGGCACCAGTGTGAGCACCAGCAGCAGGGATGCCTCACGTCTGCCAACTAGGTGCCCAGAGAAGTTAAGTAACTATCCCACAGACACACAACCGGTTAAAGGTGAAAGTGGGATTAGAAGGTGGAACTACCTTACACCAAAAGCCTGTTAGGAAAATCAAAGGTGTTTCTATATCTTCTTCCACAGTCAAACCAGACCCACCCACAAACCTGCAGCTGAAGCCATTGAAAAATTCTCGGCACGTGGAGGTCAGCTGGGAATACCCCGACACCTGGAGCACCCCACATTCCTACTTCTCCCTGACATTTTGCATACAGGCCCAGGGCAAGAACAATAGAGAAAAGGTAAGATGTGACTCCAGTACCATGTATTCAGGTTTATGCAGGGCCCACATCTAGGAGGTGAGTTGTGATAACAGTAGCTAACATTTATTTAGCACTTTCTACGTGCCTGAGACTGCACTAAGGGTTTTACGTGTATATCTCACTCAATCTTTAAAGTAACCTGACGAAGGCAGATAGTGTTACTATCAACATTTCACTAGTGAAGTAATTGGAGCTCAGAGAGGGTCAAGGGCTTACCCAAAGTTACCCAGCTAGGCAGAGTCAGAACCAGGAAACCATTCTGGTGAACAAAAATTCCACACACCCAACCATGCCACCGCCTTCAGTATGGTTGGTCATTCATTCTTGCACTCAGAATTGGTCCTCACATAGGAAATCTGAGTTCCAGGAGCCTCAAACTATTATTGTTGCAATTTAGTGAGTCTAAGGAATGATAGAACATTCATGCTATGTCTCACCCCAAATGGATAATTCCCAGCTCTTCCACATATCGTGAAATTATTTCATTGAGCAGAATGTTAGTGTTTACATAGGCTAAGACAATGGATTCCAACTTTCTTGCCTTGGCATCATAATCCTAAGGTCTTGAAGACGCTTTTATAAAGCCCAAGACTCCTTGGACTGCGGTTTTAGAATCACTGGATAAACGCCTTATTCGGGATAGGGTTTAGCATTTGATAGAAATTCGGTCATTCAGTTACTCCCTGAGAATTATTTTTTGTAGGATGGAAAGGCTATTCTGGAGTAGATTTTACCTATTTATTATTTAAAGTATTGATATGTATCTTCCCTACATAAGGTTTATATCATTAATAGGTATATTTACCGAACACTTTGTACCGATTAAAGACTTTGCCGATTAAAGAATTTTACATGATGATTACCTTTAAC
This sequence comes from Canis lupus familiaris, assembly GCF_011100685.1. Lineage (NCBI taxonomy): Eukaryota > Metazoa > Chordata > Mammalia > Carnivora > Canidae > Canis > Canis lupus. The sequence continues at coordinate 52,078,620 of NC_049225.1, forward strand.
TCTTACTCATCTATGAGGTAGGAATGATTATTATCCCTCTCTTATAAAGGATGAAACTGAGACAACAGAGCCTAAAGCATTTTCCAGTGGTCACACAGCTAAAAGTTAGCAATGCCTGGATTTCAGCATGTTTTCTGATAAGTGGATCAGGATATAGTATTTCAGAATATCCAGGCGACAGCTAGAGAAAATCTGCCTTAGTTTCACCATCGGCCTAGTACAGAGGTGAGAGTGCATGGGGCCTTCCGGTAAGGCAGCTGTGCTAGAAACAGGAAAGCTGGACCAAACCATTTCTCCCCCTAGGCTGAAGTCTAAAAGCTTCATCTGTATTTAGAGCTTCTATCAGTAGGTGGCGCACGTTCTACACAACTCCACAGTTTATTGCAACAGTGATGCCCTAAAATCAAGGTGTGCCGGTTTGGGGAGATCAAGCTTTGCAGAAATACCCCCAGCCCATCTTGTGACTGCATTGCCAAAGACTTCCCTCTCCTTTGCAGAAAGATAGACTCTGCGTGGACAAGACCTCAGCCAAGGTCGTGTGCCACAAGGATGCCAAGATCCGCGTGCAAGCCCGAGACCGCTACTATAGTTCATCCTGGAGCGACTGGGCATCTGTGTCCTGCAGTTAGGTGAGCAGGCCCACAAAGCCCAGGCCACACCTGAACACTCAGCGTCCCCGGGGTGCAGGGCAATGGTGGGGGACAGTATGAGAGAAAAGGGAGACAGGGTGCCTGGTACACAGTCACCAGAGTCAGAAACATACATTTGTTCATTAAACAGGTATTATTTTTAAAAATATAAAAATAAAAAATAACAGGTATTATTTGATGTCCATATTGTTCTGGGGAATATGCTGGATGCACAGATATTGCAGTAAAGAAAACAGGCATAGGTCCTGCCCTCCTGGAGGAGAAGGCAGAGAGAGGTAGCCAAAGGAGCAAAAAGAGCTTGCAAGTGATTTTCAGGAATTAGCACCTTATCCTGGGCACCCTGGGTGGGGGGGCACTGACTGCAACCAAATCCAAATCCTCAGCCACATAAGGATGGGCTGGGCCTTTCTGACATGGAATCCCCAAACCCAATTGCCCCAGTATCGTGGTGTGTGAAGTAAGGGGGCTTGCTGCCACATTTCTAATCTACATAAACTATTGGTATTCTTTTTTCAGGTTCCACCCCCAGGATGAATCTTGGAGGGAAAGTGGAAGATATTATGCAAAATTTTCTAAGGACACATTGAAGAGGCTCCAAAAGTTATTTTCTGCCTAATTTTCTTTTTGTAAAGGGTCATTATTGTGTCTTCGCAATATTTTTTACATTTAAATGCCAAATGCCCACTGAAACAATCAGCTACTTTATTTATAGATTTTCAGCTAGCAGGCTGCCACTGACCTTAATGCTATTTAAATATTTAAGTAATTTATGTATTTATTAATTTATTGTTATTGAACACTTGTGTGCCAAGATATATTGTATGTTTCATACCCTCAGGACCTGATCTGTAAGGAATAGGCCCTATTATGCAAAATGTGAATTTATGTGTTATTTATACTGACAACTTTTCAAGCAAGAATGTATCATTTTTATGACAACCAGTGAGCACACAATATTATGATGCCAGCACCATAATATATTTGTGATGGATGGGAACACAGAGGTAGTTAAATAGAGACATGGAGACACGAATCCATTTGAGAAGTTTCTGGAGACGGAGATGTTAGATCCTGTATCCATAAAGACTTCCTTGCGGTGGTGTTGATAAAGCAATTCAGGGCCACTTGCATTTTTAAGCAAGTTTAGTTTTTGGATGCCTGAATTTAGAAAGACCTGAGACAAATAACTCAAATTGAGATTCAGCTTCAGCCACCTTGCCAGTCCCCATCCCCATCTATCTGTAAGTCATTGGAGAGTGACCCAGGGACACTGTAAGTGTCTGGAAGTAAAAAGGTCTTATGATCCAAGAGGGAGAACCAACATGGCCAAGCACAAAAAATTGTCAGAATTTCCAGCTGCTCCTTAATAGCCAGGCAAAAAAAGCACATGGATGCAAAGAAAATGGTCAAGAATTGCTTACTGGACAGCGCAAGTGAACCTGACTGGTGGATGTGACCAGAAAGTGCCAATCGCTGAGGTGCTACTTTTAAGTAATGAATGTGCTTTCTGTAAAGTGATTTCATTTCTTTTCTGTTTACTTATTTGTTTTTGCATTCTGACAATGCACTAATAAAAATATAACTCTTGTTTGCAATAATATTTTGGGCTTTCTCAGCTGACTCGAGTATCCTGTTCCCACATTTACCAGGACTGCATTATTTTCCCCCTGCCATTTAAGAGTTGCTCTTCTTTGAAGCGATTTCACTTCCAGTTCTGCAGAGTTGCCCTTTCCCTTTATAGAATTCCCAAAGTCAGTGTCTTGCTGAGCTCAGGGAATGTCCCTGTGGTCAGACCACAGGGAACTCTGGAAGGGCAGGGAACTGCACTTATACCCTCTTCAGAGGTTGGATGCACTTGCTTCTTTTGCCATCTATCCTAGAATCCACTCTACTGTTTCCAAAACATCATGAAATAAAACCCCAATGTGATCGAGTCACGAGCTCCCAGCTCATAGATCCAGGTCCAGTGTTTACAGAAGGTTTGTCATGCGACTTGAGATGGAGGAGTTCCAGAAAACCTTGGGTTGCCTTCCCCAAACAGTGCCCACTCCTGGCGCAGCTTATAAAACAGGGATGAAAAGTTAACTTCGGTACCACTAAATGCTAAAATATTCAGTATACAGTGCCCTGCGGTAAGAACAAAGGAGAAGAACCAGTGAAGCCCAGGAAGGCTCCGTAGAAAAGGGGAGGTCAAGGAAAGGGCAGGCCAATTTCTCTTTGGTGCCTCCCAGGGAAAGAGCAAGCAGTGGGATCGCAGAGAATGGAGTCCATTCTCTACCATCTTCAATGGCCAAGAGTATGTATCTGGGCTTCCTTGCAATGGCAAGATAATCATAATAGGGATGTTGTGAGTGCCCTTATCTTAAGTGTCTCCTGGAGCCCTTATTCTACTCTGCTTTTGACCAAGAGGAATGATGGACCTAATCCAACATTTGAAACCTATTATCTTGTATTATGAGCCCACACTTGATAGCACACGGTTGGGTAATAACAACTATTTGTCCTCGTATAAGGTCTTTCATCTAGAGATACCAAAACACTTAATGGGTACTTAATGAGCAACGCTAACCAAGAAAAAATAATTAATCACATTTATGAGTACAGGGACCAGGGGACCTTACCCAAGACTTCCGGCCAGCGTGGGGCAGAGCTCAGATGTCCTGGCTCCCATCTGACGTGACCTCTTAGCATTCAGTTAATTTTAATTTCAGTACATGCACTGAAGAGCTTTTGTCTTTGAAAGATAGTCTCCAGAACAGTCCTTTTTTGTGGGGCATCTATCCACCACTGGGTCTGTTTAGCCCTGCTAACATGACACGTGACCTTCAGCAGGGCGCTGGGCACAACCTGCTGGTTGTCCCATCACCACTCACTCTCAACTTCTTTCTCTTCCAGTGACCCTCCTGAGCTCTAGAGTTGGGAAACTAAGTAATCACTTTTCTAGCCGTGCTGGCTGCCCAGCAAGGCCAGGAGACCTAGTTCCAGCCCATGACATGTAAGAAAATTCTGCTGGCATTCTCCTGAGAAAAAACAGACCCATAGCGAGCATTACCCATTCCCCTCTTGCCCTCTTGAGCAGATGAAATTTAAGAAGTCTCGAGGGCGCCTGGGTGGCTCAGTCTGTGAAGAGTCTGCCTTTGGCTCAGGTCGTGATCCCAGAGTCTCAGGATCAAGCCCCCGCATGGGGCTCCCTGTTCAGGAGGGAATCTGCTTCTCCCTCTGCCCCTTCCTCTCCCCCTTCCTCTGTTCCTCCAATTCCTCCTCCCCTCTCTCCTTCTCCCTGCTCCTGCTCTCACTCTCTCTCTCTCTCTCTCTCTCTCAAATAAATAAAGAAAAAAAGAAATTTAAGAAGTCTCAGAGGAAACCTTGCAACCAGAATAGAAGCAATCATGCTGAGACTGTAAAGATAAAGGGACTCAGGGACCGTAGCAACATCAAGAAGCTGAACCAAGCCCTGTAACCACCTACCCCAGACTTCTTGTGTTAGAAAGATAGATCCATGTGTGTGGTTTTTTAAATTGTGGTAAAAGACACATATGATAAAATGTACCATTTTAGCCATCTTTAGGAGTCGAATTCAGTGGCATCAGCTACATCCAAATTGTTCTGCAACTGTCATCACCATTCATCTCTAGAATTTTCTCTTCTTCCCAAGCAAACTCTACCCATTAAACAATAACTCCTCCCATGTTTGTTTTCAAAACAGAAAACAGATAAACTGAAAATTAAATATTCTCTTAAACATCTCCATAGCTCCCCATCTATGAGAGGCACCTGGCCATGGCAGAAAAAGAAGCCAAGCCAGCCTGGTAAGAATTGACATCTGGTTCTGCCCCTTACAGCTGGCATACCCCTAGAGAAGCCCTGGAGCCACAACCAGTGATGTCAAGTCGGGTCTTCGTGATACTCTGCCTACCTGAAGAAAAGTAACCACGGTTAGAAAGCTTGTTCCAGGACAGTCTGAGCCTGAGCAGGACTAACCTGAGTGAGGAGGGAGGGGGGTTCAGGCAAGCAGTTCCCAAGGGAAGATCATCTCTGCTCTTCCTTCATTCACTCAATAATGTGTTTTTGAGTAACTGCTCTGTCCTGGCACCATCCTCAACTTTCTGGAGACTAAGGCTAAGTGAGACTTTGCTCTCCCACTGCTTCCAGTCTCCAAAGGATTAAATGCTTGAAATTCCAAACGCTGAAGGTCACTTCTTGAGGGTTAAGGACTCTATGAGATAATCAGTGTAATGGGATTAGCACAGTGCCTGGTCCGCAGTAGGCACTTGGTAAGTGGTAGCTATTCCCACTGACCAGCTCTGTGATCTTCAGCAAGTTACTTCTTCAAGCCTCAGTTTTCTCATCTGTAAAATGGGATAATAACAGTCCCCACTTCTCAGAGGTGGTTGTGAGGATTAATGGAATAACCCTTGGAAAGTGCTTATAAAAATCCCTGATCCATAAATAAGTACTAAATAAAAGCTGATTACTAATGTTCTATTACCTATAACCCAAAAGAAGAATAATTCAGGACCCTGTGCTTTTGTGGCATTAGGGAGATGGAGGGATCGTTGTTAGGAGGTTGTGATGTGTGTCAGAAGTGGATTGGGATGGAGGAAGCATTAATCAGTCGATGAAGAGATCAGTCAAGGTCCTCAGTGTAGAACACCTTTCTTATAAGTAAAATTGCAGAAACATCCCCATGTGGGGAATACCAAGAGGCAATGAACCCAATTTCTGCCTTCAGGAATTGTACAGTCTGAAGGGGGCAAACATGGTGAATACATACTTTAAAATATAGCTACACTGGGATAAGGGTATGTGCACCCTCAAGCTTTCTTTTACAAAGGTTTTCAGCTCCCAGGAAGAGACTTTTCCTTCCTGGATGCAATAATTTGGCATAAGTCTACCAATGCACCTTACCTATAAATCAGATTTTAATCATCTCTCTCCATTTCATTTCAGGATGGCCCCTCTTCTAGGACAGCGTTTGTGAGCAAAATGTATTTGGACAAGACTTTCTCCATAGGGCCATATTATAACCAAGGAAATGAATTCCTTCTCTTGAGCTCATAAAATGCAAAAAAATAAAATCAGCATTCAGGCTGAGGGCAGAGGAAACCAGGCGTGCATACTGAAAAGCCTCCTTCTGCAGGAAGCGCCCTGGGCAGAGCTGATTTGCATTTACCTTCACGCAGGCCTGGGTTCTGGTGGCGTGTGGGGCGGGCGTCCTGGCAGCCGCCCCGCAGCGTGCACAGCCCCTGTGTGACCTGCTGCCGGGCTCCTCGGACTCTTTCATTAGGAACGTAAACCGTCTCTCCCAGGCCCTTCGCCCCAGCTGACCAGGCGGCTTCCCTGGCTCTTTGCAAAAGGGCCATTGCTAACGCCAGGATGGGGGGTTCTGGAGAGCTGAGTACTCTGCCGGTGACCCTGGGATATGGAGGAGAGGGAAAGCTGGAGGCCAAATCTTGCACAAAGTCCAGTCCGCTTCCTCCTTCCCATGCCCACCATCCAACAAGCACCACCAAACACTGATGGAATGGGACCACAGTGCCTGGGAGGATCCAGGGCGCGGTGTACACATGCATGTGCATGGGCATGCGTGTGCATGTGTGTGTGTGTGTGTGTGTGTGTGTGTGTGTGTACCTGGCCCTGGAACAAGGAGACCTGGGTTCAAATCCCTGCTGCCCACTTACCTGCTATGTGCCTTTAGGCAATTCCTTAATCTCTCTGTGCCTCAGTTTCCTTCCCTCTAAAATAAGGATGCTAGCAGTGTTACATCCCCGGGGATGTTGTGAGAATTTAAGGAAACGAGGCACACAGCACCCGGCATCTGGCAAGTATACCTCAAATGTCAGTTGCAGTTTCTGTTTTTATCAAGTCAGGCCAAAAAGGAGAAGCAGTCCTAATCCCAGCGCTTCCTTCCACCCCACGGAGGTGAGGGCTGGTTCTGGACGTGTACATAAGCTTTCCGGCCCTGACTCAGAAATCTGTGTCCTCCTGCCCATCCTGTGCCCACGGCCAGTACACAGCAGTGATAGTGCCCCCAAATCACAGCATACGGAGCAGTGTTGCATTTCAGCAACCACTGCTTGGCTTTCTGCTTGGCCTTATTAAAACATTCTCCAGCCATGGCTGCCCCCTTTTATGAAATCCCTCTTGTTGCCCCTTAGGGTCCTTACAGGTAACCAGACCAATGGTCTCCCAGCTTGTTTGAGCTAGAATCCCTTTGTTCAAGTGGAAATCTTAGATGAAATCCACCATAGACAGGCACTGGGGAGAATGGTAGCCAAAGCCTCTTTAGTCTTATCAGCAATGTTCTCATTCTTTACAAGAGGAATATATTAGCAGAGTTCCTGCATAATTAAAAATTAATTTTTTATAAAGTCCTATATGTAAAGTAGGCAAAAGCAGAGAGCTGCTCTGGCCGAAGTCTCCCACCCACTCAGTCCCCCTCCCTAGTCACCACTGAGAGTCCTGAGGTCCCACATCAACACCCCTAAACTCTTCACAGCCCAGTTTGAAGACCTCTAGTTTTATAAAGTAGGAAATTGAAGGCCAGATAAGTGTGGTGCCTTGCCCAAGCACCCGGAGCCTGATTAACGCCAGGGCTGAAACTTGAATGTGAGTCTCCGGACTCCCATTTTGGCTGTTCCTGACACATTAAGTCATAATTCCCAGAAGATTGCTATTAATATGACCAGCCTATCACCAGCAAGGGGCAGCACATGAAAACCTAGGGATTCCCACAAACACTCTAATACTAATCTGCCTCTCAAAATAGTTGCCCAGCTCCTTGGAATGTGGTGACCAGAACCTGAAGAGCATCCTCTGCTCCACTCCATGGGAAGATGGAAAAGAAACAGTAAGGGCATGAGCCCTATAAGATGAGAAAAGTTGGAATTTGGGCTGCCACAGGACTTCTACTAGCCTTAGAGCACCTTAATGCTAATACGAAAAAAGTGTCCCCTCCTCTGGGCAGACACAGCCTCACATCAGGGTACGTGGCTTCCTGAGTGGAGAGCAGGCTAGATTTCTGCTCTCTCTTGACCCCTCAATCAGGACCCCTTGTGCAGGATACAGCCTGCCCATACACCTATGGCAGCCCTTTTCGTGGTGACAGTGGCAGGTACTTGGGGTAAAGGAATTGAAGGATGGGAAGGGCTTTCACTCATTCATTCATTCATTCATTCATTCATTCAGCAAATAATTACTCCATGTCTACTGTGCTAGGCACAGACGTGCAGGGGAGAATACTTGAGCAAGGCGGGCGGGTCGACTGCGTCGAAGATCTTAGAGTCTCAAGAGGGCTGAAGACAGCAGCAAGGACACTAAGTGTACAGTGTGGTTGGTGTTAGCATAGGTAAGGAAAGCTCTGTGGAGTTATCTGTGGGGATTTGCGTTTGCAGCTGCTTCAGGTTGCGAGTAAGGGGAACCCCACTAAAAAAATGACGAGCAATAAGGAGCTCTAAGGGCACTGGAGGTGAGGTGGGGGGCGTAATTCGGCAGTTCGATGATATCATCAATAACTCACACTCCTTTGAACTTTCTTCTCCACTAGCTTCAGTATGCAGGCTCATATATGCCCCTCAAGACGGCTGCTGCAACTCCCTGTGTTGCGTTCTCATATCACCGTGGCTAAAGATCGGAAAGGCAGCTCTCCTCAAAAATTTGTTTAAAATCAGAGAAGATGAAAAAATAATAATAAAAAAATAGAAAAATAATAAAATCAGAGATGACAGTCTTTCCAGAGTCCTTGGGCAGACAAGCTCATGCCCTACCTACCTTCCCTGCCCTACCCCAGGAGGCTGGGAAAACAAATCCGGCAGTATCTCTCTCTAAAGTGGGAGGCAGGCCCTGACAGCAGGGAAGGGCTGAATGGGAAATGGCTATTGCTTAGGCAACCAACAGTGCCTGCCACAGGACTGGAAAGGAGGGACCTGGAACTGAGATTTGAAGGCAGGCATCTGTGGCAGACGTAATACTGCCCCCCTCCCACAAGACGTCTACACCTAGTCCTAGAACCTGTGAATATGATGAGATCATCCCAGATGAGCCAAGCGGAGCAAGAGTGATCACACCGAGTCCTTAAAAGTCAGTTGCAGTAGAGGGAGAAGTCACAGATGAAGCATGAGAAGGATTTGACCTTTAAGCTGTTGCTGGCTTGAATACGAAGGGGCCAAGTTTCAGAGAAATGGGGACCTCACTCCTACAACCACAACGAACTGAATTCTGCCAAGAACCTGCATGAGTTTGGAAGCAGATTGTTCCCCAGAGTTTCCAGAAAGGAACACAGCCTTCCCTTGTGAAACACTAGGCAGAGAACCCAGCCCAGCCCACCTGGACCTCTGACCTTCAGGTCTGCGAGATAATAAATGGGTATTGTCGTAAGCAGCTAATAATCTGCTAATTTGTTGCAGCAGCAGCAGAAACTAAAACAGGTTCCCAAATGAGGATGTATCCAGGCTGGGACTTTAAGAACTAACAGGAACTACCAGATAAAGGGAATAACATGAGCACAAGTCTGGAAGAAAGACATGTTTGGAAATCAGTGAAAGCTCCTTTGAACTAAAGCATAGTGTGAGGACAAGAAGGGGAAAGATAAAAGACAAGGATGGGGAATAAGAAGGAACTAAATTTTACTAAATAAACTAAAGTAGGTAGGTCCTCAGATGTCAAGCTGGGACTTTACCATAATGGTGATGAAAGCCATAGAAGAGTTTTGTTTTTTTAAGATTCTATTTATTTATTCACGAGAGACACACAGAGAGGCAGAGACACAGGCAGAGGGAGAAGCAGGCTTCGCATGGGGAGCCTGATATGGGGCTCCATCCCAGGACCCTGGGACCATGCCTTGAGCCGAAGGCAGATGCTCAACCACTGAGCCATCCAGGTGCCCCACCATTGAAGAGTTTTAAGCAGAAAAGTGATGGGGCCAGATTTTCGTTTTCACCAAATCACTCAACCTGCTACATGGAGAACAGATTGGGGTAGAAGGTAAGTAGAACAGGTAAAGGGCACAGTAGTAGTCCAGGTGAGAGATTATAACAGAGTGGACTGGAAAAATGCTGGTTGGGGGTGGAGATATGAGGACTACTTTGAAAGAAATGAAGGAGAGAATTGACAGAACTTACTAATTGGACATGAGTGGTAAGAAAGAGAAGAATCAAGAGTAAAGTCCATTCCTACATTTATTCATTCAACACACTGTTGTTAGCACATTCTATAGTATATGGGTCCAAGGACTAAAGGAGTCACAGGATGTTGACTTAGTCCCTACTTACATGGAACTTCAAGGCTCCTGACTTGATCAACTATTCACTGAGAGAGAAGCTGACTTGAGCGGGAAAGGAACAAAGGTGAGGGAATTAAGACAAGGAGTTCTACTTTATATCTGTGGACATACACATGAGACAACCAATGGAGTTTCCAATAACTCTTGGATATATGGGTTCAGAGCCCATGAATGAAATGTGAGCTAGAAAATTACATGCAAGAAAATTCCCTTCAGTCATTCAGAAGACTGTGAGGGGAGGGGGTTAAGAACTGGGAAATGGGGATGTGCCTTCAAAAGCTTTCACCTCCACCTTTTTACCTTAGGAACAACCCTGAATAAGAGACAAACTGAACACTTGACTCTTCAAATCCTGCTGGCTGAGCCTGGTGCCAAGAAGCCCAGGGTTGCTCAATAAAGGTTAATTGAATGAAGGAATGACTCAAAATGGAACAAAATGGACCCCAGTGGGCAATTCTCTCTGATTATTTGCTATAAAATGGAGGAAACATTTACTCTCCACTTTTCTTAAGTAGCTCCACTGCCCCTAGATGCAGTCCTGCGTGATTTGAATGACTGAATGTAATCCCAATACTCACTTAAATTATTAGCCCACTTTCAAAATGGAATCTCTCCTTGGATGACTAATGCTCCTTTCTTGGGAGGACTAAGATGTCAGATGTTGAGTGTTTCCAAATAAGCAGATGTTTGATTTCATCAGGCTGGTGTGATCGTAGAGAAATGAGTGGTGAATAAACAGGATTTGGTATCCCCATGTGTACTTCACTATTTTTCATCCCTGGAATTTATATAGAAGGTATAAAGAGAAACTAATCAAAGGCAGCCATTTCACATCCCATAAGAAACCTTTGGGATTGAAAGCCAGGAGGGGGCAGCTCAGATGGCTGGGCGGTTTAGCGCCACCTTCAGTCCAGGGCGTGATCCTGGAGACCCGGAATCGAGTCCCATGTCAGGCTCGCTGCATGGAAACTGCTTCTCCCTCTGCCTGTGTCTCTGCCTCTCTCTCTCTCTCTCTCTCTCTCTCTCTCTCTCTCTTATGAATAAATAAAATCAAAAAAAAAAGAAAGCCAGGAGGACGGTGTCAGACTGTAGAGGTTTTAACCCACTTTGCCATTTATTAGCTATAGTTCCTTACCACTTGTAGCCTCAATTCTCTTAGCTATCAAATGGAAGCAATAGTAGCACTTACTGCAAAGGGCAGAGTAAAGATGAAATGAAATAATTCATGTAAAGAGCTCAGAATAGAATGTGTGTTGTATGTTCTCGATATATGTTAACTAGTGTATTTGTTTGCCAGGGCCAATTAATGACATACCACAAACCAGTTGGCATAAACAACAGGTACTTATTGTCTCACAGTTCTAGAGGCTGGAAGTCCAAGATTAAGCTGTCAGCAAGGTTGGTTTCTTCTGGGAACTGTGAAGGGAGAATCTGTTCCACATCCTTCTATGAGCACATGGTGGTTTGCAGGCAATCTCTGCTGCTCCTTGGCTTCTGCTGCATTACCCTGATCGCTGTCTTCATCTACACATGGCATTCTCCCTCTGTGCCCGCCTGTGTCCAAACTTCCTCTTTTTGTAAGGACTGCATAAGCTTTACCTGTACAATGACCCTATTTCCAAGTAAGGTGATATTCTGAGGGTGCTAGAACTTCAACATGTGTGTGAACTGGGGGAAGGATACAGTCTAATGTATAACAGTATTACTACTATTAACATTACTCCCATGCTTGGGTCAGATTACCAATTAAATATACCTATCTTTGTTTTCGATTTTTTATTTTGAATTCATTTCAGAGAAAAAAAACTGCAAAACCAGTGCAAGAGCTCCCTTATAGCCATTACTAAGCTTCCCCTAGTAACATCACCCATAATCTTAAGACAAGTATCCAAATCAGGAAATTCATGTTGATACAATACTATTAATTAATCTCTAGACCACATTCCAGTTTTGCCAATTGTCCCACCAATGTCCTTTTTCTGGCCCAGAATCCAATCCAGGATGAACATTGCATTAAATTTCATGCCCCTATAATCACCTCAAATTGAAAATAGTTTCTTGGTCTTCCCCAATCATTTGTTACCTTGACATTTTTTGAAGAGTGGTTAAGTTATTTTGTAAAACATTAAGTTATTTTGTATTTGCCTGATGATTCCTCATGATTAAATCTGACTTCTGCCTTTTGGTCGAGAATTCCCCACAAGTGACATTTGGAGCTGGAAGTCAAGGTATCTCAGGACTGGTGATTTTTTTAAATATTTTTATTTATTTATTCATGAGAGACGCAGAGAGAGAGAGAGAGATGCATAGACACAGGCAGAGGGAGAAGCAGGCTCTACGCAGGGAGCCCGACGCGGGGTCTCCAGGATCACACCCCGGGCTGCAGGCGGCGCTAAACCGCTGCGCCACCAGGGCTGCCCAAGGGACTGGTGATGTTAACTTAGATCACTCAATTTAGGTGGTGCCTACCACGTTTCCCTACAGGAAAGCTTTTTTTTTTTTTCCTTTAGAATTGATGTATCTAGTAGAGAGATACTCTGAGAGTATATTAGTATCCTCTTTCTTGTCATACTTTTCACCACTAATTTTAGCATACGCTGATGATACTTGCTACAACAATAGCTTTGCCTGATGGTGGATTTTTTATTTCCATCGTTCTTTCTATATTTATTAATTTGAATTCTACCATAAGGAAGGCTTTCCCTTCTTCCTATATTCTTTTCAATAAAACATCCCTAAACTTGAGGTTATATTAGAATGGGCCATGTGTCAACTTTCCCAGGATCCTTGATATCTGATTCTTGGGTCTGCACATTTGGGAGGTATTCACTTATACACCCACATAAGTAAAAAAAACAAAAAAAAAAAAAAACAAAAAAAAAAACAACTCCCTTATTTTGCATTTCAACCTCATGGTTTTAGTTCCCATTAATAGAATCTTTGAGGGAAGCTTGTGCTAAATGCTTTGCGGGGTGAAGAAGATGTTTAAATTATTCAAGAGAATTGCTTTTATACAATTTGGATGTACCCGTTTACACATAAAAATTAATGCTAATTAGATACAATTTCCATTTGTTCATTAAAACAAATCCCAAAGCATTCCAGAAATCCTTAGTTAGCCTAACGTTATTCTCAGCACTTAAAAACAAAATTGCTTTTCTTCAAACAGAGAAATCCTGACTCTTGTCTTTTATGAAAACCATGTAGCACTAACGGTAGGGCCTGCAGCTTCTCTTTCTCCTGGCCACCAAGAGTGCTCCTAACCAAGCGGGCACTCATTCCACAACTGCATAGAGACCCTGCTGTGCACCAGCCTCTTGTCTAAGTGCTGGGGCCAACTGCCAGGAGCAAAACAGCTCCCCCCCCCCCCCCCCCCCCCCCCGCCGCCCCCGCCGCCCCCGCCCCAAAGCCCTGACCTATGGAGCTTCCAGAGTCATAGAGGCAGATACACTGCAAACAAAATAACAAATCCCAGAAGCGGGTAGCTTCACAAAGAAACATGAAACAACCAAGAGAGGAGGAGAATAAGGGGCCAGGGAAGCTCTATTCATGAAGATAGTGCAGATGGGAGGACCCCTCGAAGAAGAGCTTGGAAGTAAAACCTGATGGAGAACCGAAAGACCTGAGAGAGGAGCCCTAGAGCTGGCATAAGGGGTGGGGCTGGAGCCTGGGCAGAGAACATTCCAGGAAAAGGATCAGCAAGGGCCGAGTTCTATTTCAGGGGCAATGATTGGGCCATATTTGCTAGTGGGAGGGGTTGTTGTGTGTCCTGCTCCAATCTAGTGCACTTTTGCTATGCATACATAGCCTTGTTCGCTAAGTTGTACACTTTTAGTCTTCCAATTTACTTACCCCCTCCCTATTTAATTTTTTTAACATGTAGTTTTGAGTATCTTTTATCATCTGGACATATGGAAGAGTATGATACATATGATAGATATAGATAGATAAACATACATATACAAAGAGAGTCCAATTCCTTTTTTTTTTTTTTTTATGATTGACAGTCGATGGCCTTTGAAGCCTCACCCCTCGTTCTTACCTCCTGCCCTACACCCACATTTGGGCAAGCTCATAAGAAAGCCTGGGTGCTCCTTCCTTTGGTATAGTATCAGAACCAAATTTTGAGTAAAGTTTCACAACACTACACACACACACACACACACACACACAACCTGCACTGTTCAGTACTGGCACCAGTCATATGTTGCTCAGTAGCACTTGAAATGTGGTGAGGTGTACGATCCGTGTAAAATACACACTGGGCTTCAAAGATACTATGAAGGAATGTCAAATATCCCAATAATAATTTTTATGTTGATTATATGTTGAAATGATATTTTGTGTATATTAAGTTAAAGCATTCTTAAAATTCATTTCCCTTGTTTCTTTTAAACTTTTTATTTTTAGTTTTTTAAAAGATTTTACTCCTTTATTCATGAGAGACACAGCGAGAGAGGCATAGACACAGGTAGAAGGAGAAGCAGGCTCCCCACATGGAGCCCGGTGTGGGATTTGATCTGCAGACCCCAGGGTCACACCCTGAGCCAAAGGCAGATACTCAACTGCTAAGCCACCCAGGCATCCCTCTCTTAAACTTTTTAAATGTGGGTACTAGAAATTTCTAAACTACATGTATAGTTCATATTTGTGGTTCCTTTTCTCTTCCTGTTGGAAAGCACTTATATACCAAGGTATTAACAATGGGTATATCCTAAGGTTTTTAAAAAATATCCTTCTTTCATCTTCTCTGTGTTTTTTGAAAATGTATTTAAAAGTAAAAAGCTACTTCCATGCAGTCATTGTCAGTGGAGATTAGGGGAGCTATTTCAGGGCTCAGAGGAGGAGAGATTGCCCTGCTCAAGAATTCCAGACAGTGAAAATATTGTCCAATCTAAAACTGAGGTCCATCCCCTGTCTGCACATGCTCTGTGAGGGACAAGCAGCCTCCCGTAAGCTTTGGAGGAAATGACTTTCTAATGGTGCTGGTAGAGCTTGCGAATGCATTGATGTGCCCAGGCCTTCAAGCCCTGGGTCCTTAGATATAGGACCTGCTAAATCTGCTGTGCTGTCATCTGAAACAAGGTGTGGCTGGCTCCATTTTTTTATATGCATCCCTGGGGTGGCCATTTGCACTTGACCCAATCCATGGTGTATACAAGCTTTTAGTGTTTAGATTCTTCTTATTCACAAAGCAAGAAGACCAAGCTCAGAATGGTGATCCAGGCACAGACTAGCCTGCTTTCCTCTGTAATGTTTTGGAACAGACTGTATATACTTAATCATGCAAAAATGCTATTGTTTTGAAGAGGTCAGAATTCAGAATATGCTTGGCTGGTCCAGCAACTAAGATTTTTATTGCCACTGACTCTCAACCCAGCCGTTTGCACATAGGTAGCCAGCTCTTCCTACCAGAAGAAGAATGGATAGCAAGAGAAGAAGGAGCAGAAGGAAAATAACCAAATGGATTTAACTGGATCGTCACACAAAAACTGCCAATGTCGTATCACTTTTCAGAAAAATTCACTGTCTGCTTTCAAATGATTTTGCAATTTGTCTCTTCTTTACATAAATGAATTTAGAAAATTCAATCTGAGTAATTTCAATTCTGTAAGTCTTAAAACTTCACTGGGTAAGAGAAATACTGAGTACTGAATCTCAAAAGGCAAGTGTATACAAATAAGCAATTTGTGAGTTTACATTTGGCCCTAGATCCAAAAAAGGGAAGAATTCCACTTTGAAATAATAACAAAGTTACTCAAATATATACAAACAAATTCTCATTTTTGGCTTCACTCTTTTAACTCTGAAAAGAAGACTGAAGCCATCATTAGCTACTAGAATTCGAATGCCAACTTTTTTTCTAATAGCTATAATGAGTATAATTCACATATTACACAATTAACCATTTTTTTCACAATTAACCATTTAAAGTACACAACTCAATGGCTTTTAGTGTATTCACCAAGCTGTGCACCCATTACCACAATCTACTTTAGAATATTTTCAATACTCCAAAAAGAAACCCAGCACTCCTTAGCCATCAGGCTTCAATCCCAGCATCCCAAAACTCTCCAGCAGCCCTAGGCAACCACTATCTACTTTCTGTACATTTCATATACATAGAATTACACAATATGCAGTCCTTTAGGACTTCCTTCTTACCATAATGTTTTTGAGGTTCAAACCTGTGATAACATATATCAGGACTTCATTCTTTTTATTGCTGAACAATATTCCATTGCATCGATATGCCATATTTTATTTATCCATTCATTGGTTGATGGACATTTGGGTTGTTTCCAGTTTTCAGCTATTATGAATAATGCTGCTATGAATATTCATGTACCTAAGAATAATTTTAAACTAAAGTAGTTCTTGCTTTAAGGCATAAATGCATCCAAGGAAAGTGGGTATAAAGCAAACGTTGCTTATCAGAGCTTGCCAATCATAAATCAACTTTCCCAGGGAAACATCTCACAGCCTGATTTGGAAACATCAAGAAAGCCCCTCCTGGGCAGCCTCAGTGGCTCAGGGGTTTAGTGCCGCCTTCAGCCCAGGGCGTGATCTGGAGACCTGGGTTCGAGTCCCACGTCGGGCTCCCTGCATGGAGCCTGCTTCTCCCTCTGCCTGTGTCTCTGCCTCTCTCTCTGTGTCTCTCATGAATAAATAATTCTTTAAGAAAAAAAAAAAGTCCTTCCTAAAATTGTTTAGTCCTTTAACAGATTCAAACACACACCTGTTTATTGCATGCTTACTAAGTGCAACATGCTGTTTGTGCTGAATAGTTTTGAAATGTTAAACAATCTTTTTCTTTGTATTTCTTTGCACCCCCTGTCCCCCTTCCCAGTCATTGTCTCAGGGAATGGATAATTCAGAAGAGAAGCGAAGCAAAGCGAAGGAAGTGAAGAGGAGGAGAGGGGAGGGGAAGGGAGGAGAGAGAGGAGGGGAGAGAGGAAAGGGGGAGGAGAGGAGAAAAGAAAGGAACAAAGTAATTGGCTTTTGGCTTTTGAATCTCAAAGCCAGCTAATAAATTTGGGAACACAGATGTTGAGTCATATCAAAGCTTCCTGTCTCTCTGCACTCTATGTTAAGTTCTTCCAAAATTGAAGAAAAAGGAGCATAGGAGGAAAAATGAGTCCAGGAGTGGACTATGAAAGAACTCCATGAAGGTGTGTGAGGTCAGAAAACACAGTGAAAGCATGCCTCTCTTCTCAGGTGGGGCCATGAGAGGCACCAAGATCTCAGAGAAGATGGGGCTGTAGGGTCTGCCTGGGGAGAGAACCTAGAGAGCTTCACAGTCTTCTATTGGCTCAGCTTCACCTTCTGAGAAGGCAAGAGTGACCTGCTGCTGCTGAGAGAGGCTCTGAGGTAAGCACAGGGTTTTAGTGCTACTGAGTGTCTCAAGGCTGAGGGAAGCACAGGGATTCTGTACATTTAGCACAAGTACAGACACGAGGTGCATCCTTCAGACCTGACTTGGAATGAAGGATGATGTAGCAGAAACCTATGTGGACCAGTGACTAGGTCCAGTGTCTCAATCTCCTGCCCCCAGTGTCGTGGCACACAGTAAGACCACAGCGCTAAGACTCAACACTGGGGAAGGATGGAGAACTTCAAATTGACCAGCTTATGTTTACATTTCTACCACTCAGAAGAATAGGGGCTCCTAAGAGAAATTTAAGAAAAGTATATTTCTGAGTTAGTGGTCTAAGATTTGTACTTCTGGGCTTTTTTTTTTTTTTTTTTTTAAGAGTACTACTTCAATGACACCAGGAACATAGCTCTAACATTGTTAAAGTTCTTATTCCCTGGATCACAAGATTTTACCTCTTTTCTAGAGGTGACCTACCTGTTCTCCATGTCCCCCAGAACTTTGCTACTTTCCTGTCCTTAGATCTGACCTCACCCATCCTCCTCATTATATCAGTTTCCCCTTATAATTTACATCCCATACTTGGAGTTATTTAATCCCTATAATCTTTAATGGACTGTAAGTTCCATGAGGGAAGGGACCATATATCTGTCTTACCCACCCAGCACTTAACATAATGTTTGATACACAATAGATGGTCAAGTAACTTTTTCCTACAGAACACACAAGCACACACAGCAGCCAAGAGAAAATTTTTTATTGCAGGATTGCTGGTAATAATACTAAATGATTCAAACTAAATGACCATCAATGGGGAAAGAGTTAAGTGAAATTAGAGTAGGATGAGCACTGGCTGTTATATATATAGAATACTATATGTTGGCAAATTGAATTTAAATAAAATACTAAAAAAAATTTAGAGTAACTAGTATACCTATGTAAAATGGAATAATGTACCTAAGCAAAAACAATCAGAGAAAGAAAATAAATCTTAGAATTTATTTCACAATCAAGTTAGATATTATTCCTGAATTATGTCCTGCCTTAGATAACCATTGCCTTTGCCTTTCTCTCTGTATCACATAGATAACTGGTTTTGATGCCACCCTTTGAAAGACTCAAGTTCAAAACTGGAAATTCTCTATACTCTAAGAAGTTCTTACAAGGGCCAAGATTTAGGAAGACTGAAAGTAATTATCAGGATATTCATTGGTTATTACCAACAATTATGACACCATCATCACTGACATTTATTGAATGCTCACTATTTGCCAGGCACCATGCAAACTTCCTAAGTGTCATTCACTTTAAATCTAATCACCTTGTGAAGTATTTTGATACCATCTTTACAGATTAAGGTCAGGAGTTGTGGCAAAGAAACCATTAAATAACCCTCAACGATTCTACCTCCTGGTGTTCACACCTTTGTGCAATCCCCTCCCCTAGGTGGGGGGGGGATCTGTCACTTGATTCTAACAGAATATGGCAAATGTGACAGGATGTCACTCCCAGGATTTTTTTTTTTTCAAGATTTTAGTTATTTATTTATAGAGATGCAGAGACACAGGCAGAGGGAGAAGCAGGCTCCATGCAGGGAGCCCAACATGGGACTCGATCCAGACTCGATCCAGGGTCTCCAGGATCACGCCCTGGGCTGCAGGCGGCGCTAAACCGCTGCGCCACCGGGGCTGCCCGACTTCCAGGGTTACTTCATATTATATAAGGCAATTCTGTTCTGGCAGATTGGAGTCAGACTCTCCTTGAGGGTTTGATGAGGTAAGTAGCCCTATTGGAGAAGCTCGTGTGGGAAAGAATTAAGGGAAACCTCTAGAACCTGCGGGCAGCTAACAGCCACTAAAAAGTAGGGGGATTTCAGTCATACATCCAGCCACACAGCCCCAAGGAAATGAATTCTGCCAACAACCGTAATGAGCAGATTCTTGGGAAGCACATTCTTCCCCCGGCGAGCTTCCACATGCAGCCTATGAGACTCTGAACAGAGGATCCAACTAAGCTGTGCTCAGACTCCTAACCATGGGAACTGATGAGATAATAAATGCATGCTGTTTTAAGCCACTAAGCTTGTGGTAATTTGTTATGCAGCAACAGAAAACAAATACAGGAAGGTTAAGTTTTTAATCATAGATCCTCCAGAAGTTGTGGGACTGGCTGTCCAATCCAGACCCGTTGACTCCCAAGCCCATGTTTATGGGGGCCATACACTGCCCTGTCGCCAAGTGGTGCCTTCAAGGTTGTGTGAGATCCCAACTGGCACTTCAAAACATGACTTAGCGGAGTTCCTCTAATCACTCAAACCACAGGATCATCCCTGACCTGGATCCCCTACGGGATCGAACTATCTTTTCAAGTACGCTGAAGCTGCCTGATGCAGTAACAATAATGTGGGTCCACCCACTTGGGCCCTATTCGAGAAGCAGCAGAGCTCAGTGGTCCTGGAAGGGCCTTCCTTGGCATGTGGGCTCCCATGCACATTCACTGCTCTGCACAGTGGGGCGGGATGCATGGACGCTTGGTTAGTTACTCAGTGAACCGGATGGCAGCTGGCAAACTGCAGCACTTTGCTTTCAATGATTTGCTGTTTGGTGGCATCAGTATAATACATACCAGTCTCCTATTAATCAGAAAGGACAATCATCTAGTCTTGAGCTCCCAGAATTCCCTGAGAATATCAATGTATGAGAAATAATTACAGCATTAGATATGGTGCTCTGCACTTCTATTACTGTCTAGTGAAGGCATTTGTAAACCACATGAATCCATTTAGTACACTAAAGGCAAAATGTTATCTAAGAGACAGATGAAAATACGTCTCGTATATCATGGAGACATACAAGAGTGGTCCACCCATCCAACGTCATCATACCGGTATCCAAAGCTTACAAATTTCTTCTTTAAAATAAGCTTTCAAAAAAATAAAATAAAATAAAATAAAATAAGCTTTCATGAAAATATTTTCCTTATTTCACTATACCCTCCTATTAAGGTGGATGGAAAAAAATCAATACAGGGATTGATTCTTTTGCAGGGATACAAAAAGAAAAGGGAAATAAATACGTGTATTATATTCTATCAGAGTCTTGTTATAGTTGGAAGCATTTAAAGAAGCAAAGGTAAAAATAATGACATTAAATACATGAATATTTTATGGCTTTATTTACACATTTGTTAGCTTAACTCTTATTTGTTACAGATCTACCAGATTCAGAAGCTTACTATGTACCTGGAAAGAATACAAAAGTAATAGAAATATGAGTTCTGCTTCCAGAGGCTTTCAATTATATGGATCTAAAAATAATCACACAAGCTAATTCAAGCAGAGAGCCACTGAGACATGTCTAGCAATTCTTATACAAATATTTCATCAGTACACATGGAGGATGAGAAAAGCCTGGAAGGAAGTGCATCACTATGTTAACTGGGTTACCCTTAGATGGTGAGATTATATGTAATTTTTAAAAATTATTTGTATTCCTCAAATAAATAAAAATAGTCTTTAAAAATTAAAACGAGGGGGCGCCTGGGTGCCTCAGGGGTTGAGCACCTGCCTTTGGCTCAGGTCATGATTCCAGGGTCCTGGGGTGGAGCCCTGCACTGGGCTCCCTGCTCAGCGGGGAGTCTGCTTCTCCCTCTTCCTGTCTGCCACTCTGCCTACTTGTGCTGTCAAATAAAATCTTTAAAAAAAAAAAAATGAGAACAAAAGTTCTTTTAAACTATTAGGTCTGGGATCCCTGGGTGGCGCAGCGGTTTGGCGCCTGCCTTTGGCCCAGGGCGGGAGCCTGGAGACCCAGGATCGAATCCCACGTCGGGCTCCCGGTGCACAGAGCCTGCTTCTCCCTCTGCCTATGTCTCTGCCTCTCTCTCTCTCTCTGTGTGACTATCATAAAAAAATAAATAAAAAATAAACGATTAGGTCTAACGTTGACTAAACAGATGCACCAGATCCACCAAAACAGTGATGTACACTCATTCTTCTTTGAGCAAAGAGCCATATAGGGAGAAATGAAGAATATTCATAGTCCCATATTCTAATTATATCTTTAAAAAAAGATTTTGTTTATTCATGAGAGACATAGATAGAGAGGCAGAGACATAGGCAGTGGGAGAAGCAGGTTTCCCACAGGAATCCCAATTGGGGACTCAAACCCAGGACCCCAGGATCATGACCTGAGCTGAAGGCAGATGCTCAGCCACTGAGTCACCCAAGTGACCTTCTACTTATGTCTTCTTATAACTGAGTAATATCAACAATAGGGCTTAAGTGTTCCTTCATTATTTCCCCTCAGTAGAAGCTCAGGCTTAGTTTATTATTTTATGCTCTAAAATTTCAAAAATTTTATAGCAGTGCATGCTCTGAAAGATCTGGTTGTAACACAGCACCTTTGAACCAGTTTGCATGGCAGGTTGTAACACAGCACCTTTGAACCAGTTTGCTGGAAGAAGGGTTTCCTGGGATTGAGGGTTGAGAAAATACATGGCAGCAGAATTCAGCCACAGATTTACGGCACACACTATAGCCTCATCAGATATTGGGGAGGAAGTGGTTATATTGAGCAGAAATGCAAAGTACTCTGTAAATGACTTTCTCTGCTGACCATGTATGAAACAGCTAGAAGATGTTCTATACTCCCTGCAACACTCTCCAGAGAAATGGAAAAGGTCTTTGATCTTGCTGCCTGACTGCTCCCCTCCGCACCACAGGCCATGCATGTTCATGCTGGACACTTCACCAGAGGTCTAGCCTCTGGACAAGGGGGTTGGCTGAAATCTCAGAGGGCTTTTTCACAGTTGTAGGTGGAATAAGAAGGTTCTTTATATGTTGACTTCTGATATGTTGAGTTCTCCATTCTTCAAATTAAATACCTTAGCAAGTGGCAAAGCCCAGAGGGATGAGTTTGTCAGGCATGGTCCTACACAGCTGCATGCTCCATAGGGCAGGGATCATGTCTGTCTTATTCACCACTGGAGACTTAGCACCTCAAACAGTACCTAGCACATTATGGAGGCTCAACAAGCAGTTAGGAAGTGATGCAATGAAGGAGTGAAGGAATGCAAACTTTCCTTTGGTCACTGGAAACCTCTCACCTGAATAACTGTAACCCACTAGCTGATCTTGTCCTTTCTACTTTTGACCCGCTATAATCCCTTCTCCACACAAGAGCTGGAATTATCCTTTTTAAAACAAGGTTCTGGGGCACGTGGGTGGCTCAGTGGTTGGGCATCTGCCTTCGGCTAAGGGCATGATCCCGGGATCAAGACCCACATCGGGCTCCCTGCAAGGAGCCTGCTTTTCCCTCTTCCTATGTCTTTGTGTCTGTCTCTCAAGAATGAATAGATAAAAAAAAATCTTAAAAACAAAAATAAGGTTCTACAATTAGATCATGGTCACAGCGGCACAACTCTGTAAATACACTAAAAATCACTGAATTACACACTTCAAATGGGCCAATTTGAGAGTCTGTAAATTTGATCTCAATAAGGCTACTAAAAAATTGTTGTTCCCCTACTTAAAATCCTCCACTGGTTCCCCCCGTTTCACTTAGAATTCACCAGGTTACTTACTGTGACCTGCAAAATCCTATCCCATGAGCTTTGCCTACCTCTCCATCCCCCACTCCCACCAGCCACCACTTACCTCCCACCAGTCCCTGAATCTGCCTATCTTGCTTCTGCCTTAAGGTCTTGCACGTGCTCCTAGCTCTGCCCACACTACTCTTCTCCATATTCTGAGTGATGCCTCTTAGCATTCAGGTCTTCCCACTCCAGCCCACGCTATTGCCAATCACCTTCAATTCCACTTTCTATCATACTACGTTTTTGTCTTTTTTTTTTAAAGATTTTATTTATTTATTCATGAGAGACACTGAGAGAGAGGCAGTCATAGGAAAAGGGAGAAGCAGACTCCTCGCAGGGAGCCTGCTGTGGGACTCGATTCCAGGACCCCAGGACCACGACTTGAGCTGAAGGCAGACGCTCAACCGCTGAGCGACCCAGGCGTCCCCATACTGTTTTTATAGCACTTCTCACTCTTTGCAAATTATCCTATTTTACTGTTTCCTTTACTCAAACACAAATTCTGTGAGGGAAGAGAATCTTCTTGTGTTTCCCTCTCTGGCGCCGGAGACACATAGTAGGTACTAACAAATGTGCGTTAATGTTGACTGCGTGGTTCCTGCACAGTTCATTCTGCCAAGCCTGTCAGGAAAAAACTAGTATCTACCTTAGTATGGCTTTATAAGAAAAACAAATGTTTAAAAAAAATTATTGCTATTGCTTTGGAGTAATTTTTTATTTTTTACATGCATGGCAAAGTTAGCTAGCTTCTATCCAGGACCAGCTGCATCCAAAATTAAAATTAAACATGTTAATATACTGCTATACAAGATGTAATTATAATGCCCCTAAAGTTTTAAACACATCTACTTTGGGGGATTAGGAGTGGGGCTGGCAGGTCTTCTAGTCCAGACGATTACTAGAAGCAGTTGGACACTTACACAAACACGTAGACCATAGGAAGTCATCCTTATTCTACTTTCCTTGTTTAGAACTCTTAGGAAGTCATGGTTAACATTTGTAAAATATATACTTAATTACAAAAGGTTTTCCTCTTAATACTACATTCTTGGTAATTATAATTTCAAGAATGATCTAGCTCAGGGACATCTGGGTGGCTCAGTGGTTGAGCCTGCCTTGGGCTCAGGTCATGATCCCAGGGTCCAGGAATCGAGTCCCGTGTTGGGAGGACTGCTTCTCCCTCTGCCTGTGTCTCTGCCTCTCTCATGAGTAAATAAATAAAATCTTTAAAAACAAAATCTGTATGTTCCTAAAAAGTCATCAGCTTGGCCTTTAGTGTCACAAATTACACACATATACAATGTTACTCATTTGTTGTAGCCATACTGACCTATGGAAATATCACTAATATTTAAACAATCTGTTTTTGATATTTTGTTTTCGATATTTTTAATGATTGTGTTTCCACTGTTAATAAATAGTTTTATAAACAATAGGTTGAACTTTTAAAGCTTTTCAGAAGGAAATCTGGTTTTAATAAGTAACACTTCATATAAGGAAATATCTTTATACCAGCATTTAAGAAGTGCTTGCTTACTTCCAGAGAGTTTTAAACCATTATCAGTGTCAGAGATTTTGTAAGATTTTACATTCTACAGAGAAACTCATTGGCATTAGGTGATTGATAGCCTTTCTTAAACCCACAGGATGCCTGATATTTCTGTTCTAGTTCTTATCATGCATTAATTTCTCATAAGTCTTTGGTAAATCTGTCAAATTAATCTTCAAGGATTTCTCCTTAAGCTCTAAATACTTAGTATTCCCATCAAGAATGACAGAGCTTCTCCAAAGCAATTCCAAAAACTAGTATATCCTTACATAAATATCTAAGTGTTTAATCTCTAGAGACACCTCTTGGGCTGCTATTCCAGTTAATAAGAATAAATTTTGATGTAGAAATACTTTAGGGGAAAGTGTAACAATTTCTTCCTCAACCAGTTTATTCACTATTCACGTTTTATTACTATCCTTGACAACCAACTGTCATTAAAAAACCAAGCAATAACCAAAATAATTTGTGTTTTCCTTTTGTGTGTATGTATCCTTCTTTCCCAGCCCCTCTCTCCCTGCACAGCTCCAACTACTCCACAAAACTGACAATCTTTACTTTCTGCGAATAAAGAATGTTTCAGTTGCTCACCGTTAATGATCCGTTTATCTATTCTTTGCCTTTAAAACTGAGTAACCTCTACAGGTATCATTCGTCCAATAACCGATTGTCATAAAGGACCCAAGGGGTTAGAGATCTCAAGGTGCCCTCTGAATCAAAGGTTTAATGATGGTCTGCAGTTTTTAGATTAAATATACTAAGAACCAATTGCTTAAAAGTTTGGAACACAGATATGACAGAACTAACTTGCTGTTTCATCAGCAAGGATATGTATCTCAATTAAGTCCTCTCCTGGTTCTGTTGTGTGAACCACATACATAGAGATAGATAAGAGTGATCTAAATCATCAAATGCATTAGACAAAGTGAAACTCTAATACGCTATTACAAGCTGACACATGTGATCTCAGTAAGCTGCCAGTGACAATGTTCTCCCAGAATTGCTAAATGTTGCATACCAGCTAATAAACTTTGGTTTGGGCACCACCTAATGGCAGAAAATGTTTTTTTAAAAATCCTACTTTGCTTTCTGAAGCTTGCTCACTTTTATATTTTATATTGATTTAGAAAATGTTCTGCTCCTTATTGAACAGTTCTAAGTGTTCCATGCCTATCTTGGAATGATAAACTACTTTTTACAATGGGAAAATGCCCCAGTGAAATGAATATTCCAAAAAATTCTACTTCATCCTTACATATTTAAATTTAGCCTCTTAATTTAGAAACATGTTTTTAATTGAATCATTTTAGTTACTTAACGGTTCTCAAACTCTTCTGCACTGTGTAACTTTATAATAACCTGTCACAAAGAAAAATGGCTTATCTTCCTGAAAATGTGGTACTTATTAGAACTAAGTAATTTAATATATCTGAGTAGCTGCTAAAAACAATCCTGAATGAATAGTGATATACACACTTTTAAATCATGTACATTAGTTTTTTTCAAGAAGTCCTTGCCTCATCCTAATGTTTATTTTACTTTATGATTCAACAAAGAGGCAAAATACTTGCGACAGGAGAAAGCAAACCAATGTTTTAAGAAAAAGTATTTATTATTTACACCACTGAAATAGTCCCGTAAGAACAATATACACCATGTTTATTTGAAAGGATCAGATTCCTTTCAAATACAATAACTGTATAAAGCAATACTGTCAACACAAAACAGTGGTCACATTACATATCTGCAGGCGTAAGCATTGCAAAACTTTTTTTTTTTTATTCTTATGGCTAAATATTTTCACTGAAACACAGTGTTTGCACTTAGACAAGAGATAGCTGGAACAGAACAAAAACTTTTTGTTCATGCTTTTTAGGGCTGAACCAGTGATGTGTCCCACTTAAAATGTAATGCCTTTAATTGCTTTTATGACAATGGTTTTAGGCAGAAGTGCTTCTACTTAGCCACCAAAAAGAAATAACTTTTGTTCCTTAGTTTTTATTGTTCATATTCAGTCTTATGTTTTCTATTTCTCATACTATGAGACACACTTGTATCACAGCTGACGTTTTCCAGTTTTACTCAAAGAACATGGACCCACATATAGACCAAACTGAGACAGCAGAAAAATTTAGAGATGTAAATAGTGCACAGTAAGAAGAGAAACTGTGTCTATGACAAAGGAATAAAAAAAATCTTGGTGATTTTAAGCATACCAAACTAGGTTCCTTATTCAAAAACTTCTTTTTGCGGGGTTTAAATGGGAAAAAGCAGTAGTTTCAAGATGGGTTTGGTCTTAGATTTAGTCAGACAATAACAGAATGAGACAAAAACACAAGACATAACTTGTTTCTAAAGCCACAAAATGACATTGCTGAGTATACATTTTTGTCCACTTTTGTGTGTTATATAGGGGGAAAAAACTCAGTACTCAATGCTGGAGAAAATATTTTTCAAGAGTAACAGTATTCATATAGGGGGAAAAAGGATTTTTTTTTAGCATATTGCTATGATCTTCAAAAAATATAAAATTAAATTTACAAAAAACTGGAAGACCAAGTATAAGCAGTCTGATATTCACTGCAGTGTCCAGCACTATCATAATGATTTCTAGCATAAAAGCAAGAAGTTCGTGATCTCAAGTATCCTCAGTAACTGCCAATATAACTTGTAACTACTGTCCTTGCTTCTTTGACAGATACCTGAAAGAAACAGAATAAAGATGTCTAAGCTATTTCATGATAAACTCACAATAACAATCTAATTCTCCTCCCAAAGGAAGCAGTTCATTCAAAACTTCTCCAGATGAGTAATAATTTTAATAGTTGTGAATACCTGTTGATTGTTTAATGTACCAACCATTGTTTTAAGTATAGATATTAATTCACTCAGTCCTCACAACAGCTCTATGAAGAGCTTTCTTTTAGAACTTATTTTACAGGCATGAAGAGGTTAATTTTCCTATTTTTCTTGAGTAAAGACTGGAAACAAACTAAAGGACTCTGATCAAGAGTGTAAAAATACAAATAATTTACTAAGTAAACAATTTTTGCTTCAGGTTATTTTATAGGAATCTATCATTAAATTCAAATTTTTACATTTCTATTTCTTACATTTACAAATTACTATACTCAGTTGTATGGCGGTGGGGAAAGAGCTCTTAAAATCAGAAGATCTGGACACATTTTAATGGTGCAAAACTTGCTTGCTTTGTGGCATTTATTATCTCTATGCCTTGTTACATTATCTATAATTTGGAGATGAGGATAAAAATGCCTGCCTTTCCTTCCTAATAGGATTATGAGAATCATCTAATAAGAAGCTATATGTCAGAATGATCTAAAAAGCCAAACTGTCATTATTACATCAATAGTTTCTTTTGTTGCTGTATTAATGCAAGCAGATCTTTAAAGATCGAATTCCAAAAAATTAATTGCAGTACACTATAATCCCATCCACTTCCCCAGGGGTTTTCCCTGCTTCAGAATCTTAATGTTCATATGCAGTCTGTATGTAGATGTGTGCATATGTCTGCACTTTGAATAAAGACTAAAAAAACATACATCAAGATGGTAAAGGTGGTTCCCTTTGGAAAGGAAAATCCTTAAGTAATTGTTTCTCTATTGGATTACAGTTTTCTAATTTTTCTGCTATACAGAGGGGCTACTTGTAGAGTGATTTTTAACAGGAAATTTTTAGTGTATTTTACTTTATCCTGACCTTATTTTATAGTATGAAAAAACAGGGACTATCTTCCTATATGATTTATAAAAGAGTGAGCCACCCAGTATCACAAAATAATTTGTAAGCGGCATCACAAATATGTACCAGTCTCAAATCTTCTCTCCTACAAGTATTAAAGATCTCGAGAGATGCAGGTTTATGAACAACATAGAGGTTAAGATTAAAGGGAAAAATACTTAGGGGGGGGGTGTCACTGCATTAGAAAATCGTTTTAGAATTTACCCATCTTAAATAAAAGTTCAGAATTATGTGTATACCAGGGTCACCAATGTTTTCATTCATTATGAATAAGCAATTAGCACTTACCTTTCCCAATATTTGTGATTTAGGTCCAAAAAGTCATCTAATTTTGCTATCTCCTTGAGGTACTGAGTTAGTTTTAAAAGTTCTTTGTCTTTATCTCGATTTAGGTGAGCTTTCATAAAAGGCCTTATCTGTTAGAAAATAAACATTCAACATTTCACATTGCAATAAGGAAACTAGCACAAATCTATACTGTCCTCTCAATCAAATTCAGTTAATGAGATTAAAATGTCACTTAGGGGGCAGCCCCGGTGGCGCAGTGGTTTGGCGCCGCCTGCAGCCTGGGGTGTGATCCTGGAGACCCAGGATGGAGTCCCACATCGGGCTCCCTGCATGGAGCCTGCGTCTCCCTCTCCCTCTGCCTGTGTCTCTGCCTCTCTCTCTGTGTCTATGAATAAATAAACAAAATCTTAAAAAATAAAAAAAAAAAAAAAAAATAAAATGTCACTTAGGGATGTCAGTACTAAAAATGACTCTTGGACTATCTCAGTGTTATAAACTGGCAGTCAATGTATAACATTTACAGTGCGAGGTTAAGAGCTCTTCCACCTCATTTACCTTACATTATCTTTTCAGTCTCAAACTAAGAACACAAGCCTTCTTACAGCACTTGAGCCCTACATGGCTTCTCTACTAGAGAAACTACTAGACTTTTTCCTCTTTGGTCAATCCTTAAATAACTTAATTCATGTCACTCAATTTGTAAAAAGCTAACCCAAATATAAGCTTGATCTAACAGGAGAGAGAGATAAATTTTAACCATGATGATTTTCATTTCAGTATTTTTATATAAAATTTTATATACCTAAGATATTATACATTTATATAACATGTACCCTCATTTTATCACAAGCATTTTTATCATTAAAGTCTCCATAAGGGATCCCTGGGTGGCGCAGCGGTTTGGCGCCTGCCTTTGGCCCAGGGCGCGATCCTGGAGACCCGGGATCAAATCCCACGTCGGGCTTCCGGTGCATGGAGCCTGCTTCTCTCTCTGCCTGTGTCTCTGCCCGCCCCCCTCTCTCTGTGACTATCATGAATAAATAAAATCTTTAAAAAAAAAAAAAAAAGTCTCCATAAGAATATTTTTTAATTATACAAGTTTCTCCATAAAAAGAAGTCATATTTTCCATATTTTTAAGGTTGTTATATTTTATGATGAAAAGCATTCATTTCAAAAGCATAAGAGTCAGGATGGTAGAGAGGATAGAGAATTGTAATTAGTAAGGGATATTAATATCTTGACTTGGGTGGTAATTACATGTGCTATTTTTATAACAATTCATTAAATTAGAAGTTAAATTATAAATTTTATGTACTTTTCTATATGTCACAGTTCCAATAGACTTTTGCTTTTTTTCAGATATCAGCTCAAAAATCTTTATAAAACTCAAGACAACCTTCCAAAATTTTTTCATTAATTTTAGATGAAATGGTATGTCTGGGATTTGCTTCAAAGTATTACAGAGAGGGAAGTAGGTAGGGTACAGAGCAAGCATAATCATCTATGAATTAATAAGTTGTTTAAACTGAATAATGCATACATAGGAGTTTGTTACATAATTCTATGTAGTTCTATTTACATTTGGCTTTTTTCATTTTATAAAAAAATGTTTCTTAAAAATCATCCTTCTAAAACACACATGTAAGGACTAGATAAATTGTACTTAATAAAGTACTAATATATCCTTATTACAATTTAGAGAAAATGCAAACTGCTTATTAGTTATTAATTTTACATGGCAACACTGAAAAAAAGATGACATTAAATTCTGTCACTGGTTGAGAACAAAGAAGTCCATATTCTATCTATCAAGAACAGGAAAGATTTAAAATGTCTTATACACTTTCTTCTCTGTTATCAGAAAAAAACACACCATAAGCCTGAAATGCATAGAAGAAAATTTTTCCATGTATTCTACTCGCATCAGAACAGGTGCCAGGGACCTCCACAGCTATTGGTCAGCTGAGCTCCCACAACCTGCACGGCACCGGAGTGAGTCTGTGCAGAAGCAAGTACTTGCAGGAGTTCCTGCTTCCAGACAGGTAGAGTGGGCAGTGCTGCTTCACAGCAGCAGCAATGAATGTGGGAGATCAAGATTCTCTTGAGGAATCAGACCTTGCTTAAGCCCTGGGGCTGAAAGTTAAGAGGCATGATATTGTGACGTAGTGAAATGAGTTTCTAACTAATCTTGGGCAATACTGTAATGTTTCAAAATCAAATAAAAATTATAAAGACAACATGTTAACTTTTAAACTATTAATATATATAAAGTAAAATGTGATTCCTAGTTGCCCAAGGCCCTTGGCCATAAGCACTATTAAACAGCAAAACTAAAATACTCCTATGACTCTGAATTTAAAACTTAAACTAGTTAAGTGGGGGAAAAAAAAAGTCTATTTATTCATCTTACTTCACTTGTTCCAGCATAATCACTTCTTATTGTACCATTCTTCAAAAATGATCTCACTAGCAGAGAAAACGACTATATAGGACCACTAAAGTCTCATATCAAAGAAACATTCTCAGAAACTTAAGATGGTCTGAATTATCTGCATTCTCATATCATTTCCTCGTATAAACAAAAAGGAAGTTTTCAGAGTATCTATTTACCCATGACCAAAACTCAAAATTCAGTCATGTATTCATAATTCACAAGGTCTTCTATATTCTATGTCAAAGCTTAAGATCGGCAAGCTTATATTATTATAGGTTTACTGTTTTAAAAATAAGCAGTCATCTTTAAGATCTCTGAAATCTTTTTTGAGACTTCCATCAAGAACATTATGAAACTATGACAACAAAACACAGTAGGAATATTTCTCAATTTCAAACCTGCCTGTATGTCAATATGGGTAAATCATTAATAACTATCTTCTTGAAAGAGGTTTCAAAAGGAGACATGTGAGAGATTAGTGGAATGTTTAAAAATACCTCTCTTGAATTAAAACTTGGGGGGGGGGGGACTGTAGATACATATTTTTAGAAATTCCTTCAGTGATTCTACGGAATGACTAGTTAAAAAAAAAAAAATCCTGCTCTAAAGTAACATGAAGAACTAGAAATTTATACCATCTCTGCACCAGAGAGAAGTAGGACCCAAATATGGGCTGGGAAAATAAAAGTTTCTTCTAAACACACACAAAACCAGTTATTGTATTTTTTTTTTTTTAAAGTTAAAGCTCTCTTCAAAAATCATTCCATGAATATTACCATTTCACCTCCTTTCTTGAAGAAGTATTAACCACTAATTTCATAAAGAATTTAGTGTAGAGAAACTGAATCTTTTCTCAAAAGTTTTCCTGTACCTTGCACCTGGTAAACACACAAGAAAAACACTTCTTCCAAAGCTACCAGGATTAGATGTTACTATCATGCCTACACATGATTGCATATGACTCAATGATAAGATCCATCGCTGGCCTAGGAATCAAGCCACCAAGATTTTAACTCAAATTCTGTCATTAATCAGTTGCATACATGATTTTGGGCAAGTTACAAATTTTCTTAATCCTCAGATTGTTTATATAAAGAAGGCAGACAAGATGACTGAGATTCTTAGCTCTGGCATTTTATAACTTTAAGATCTTTAACTGCCCTGTGTGAATTTTCAAAACCCTTAGTTTCAGTTTAAAAAGGAAAAAAACAAATCCTTACTGCCAGCTTTCCAACTAACCAGAACATCAGAAATCCCAAGATTTGTATCCCTAATAAAATGTCTGTTGCTTCAACTCACTAAGTCCATGTTGTTCCACAGAGCTAACTAAAAAGAAAACACCTGAATGAGTTGGCAAACCAAGAAGATATCAATGTGGGAGAGAGAATGTTCAACTGTGTATGAATTTTTCTAAACATGTTAGCTTTCTTGCCTGTGACCATATACAAAACTTCAGAAAATTTATGAAATTCAACAGTGCTAAGGTTCTACCACAAATTACAGATTACATAAACATAGCAAGTAAAATTATATCTTACCTTTAGTCCATTCTGTGGGTTCATTAGAAAATTTCTTCCTATGTCATCAAACATTATAGTGTTTTTTTTGCTGTAAAACTCTGAAAACTTTCCCCATATAACACCAAGAGGCTTTACCTTAGAATAAAAATTTAGATTTAATTGAAATTTTATCAGTAATTGTTCATCCTTCCTTAAAAGCAGAGATACCTCAAAAATGCCCAAAATACATCACAGCACTGCTGCAGGACAGTGACAGCTGGCTGTGTGAACAGACCATAGCTGAGATGCAACACACTTTAAAGCACAATGGATCTCACAATATTAACTTCTGAAAGGTCTGCTCATGTCTACCTAACTAAACCTACTATAAGACTTTCCATAATTTTAAAATGAAAATTTGGGGTCAAAGGAGGAGTAATTATTTAAAATGTAAGAATTTACAATAATTATTTGTTTGCTAAGCAGTCACTGACTTCCTGGGCTAAAACATGACCCTCAGAGGTTAACTGTCACATGGGGTCTGTTTTCAAAACCAGAAAACCATAATAACAATGTACCCAGTTCTATTAATACAGAATTTAAGTATTTTTGTAGAGAAAAACGAAAAACTGATTCTGTCTTGATTGGCACAGGTGCACAATTTCTAGGGCAACTAACTGGTTAACTTCAAAAGCACTATAATTTGTAAATTCTTAACTTTTCTTTCTGAGTTGTTAAAATGAGCCTTCAAAAAGATAACTCTTTACATATTCGTATCTGTTGGTACTTGCATAAAGTCTCCAAAAGACCACATGAGAATAGTAGGAAGAGAAGACTAAGTGCCTAAAGGGCCAGGAGGAGGAATACTTTTCATTATATACTTTATTTTTATTTTTGAATCATGTGTTTATTTTACAATTCAGAAACATTTTTTAGATAAGTTAATTTTTAGAAGTACTTTTTGCTGAAGACAGGAGTCTCGTTTATGGTAATATGCGATTACATGATAAAAATAATTATAGGAGATTAAAAGATAGTAAATGATAATAAAGGTTGTCATTTGAAAATGTTTTATTCTCTTTCTAGAACTTATTTTAATAGAGAGAAAGCCTTTTTTTCTTAATCTCCTAGCTACTACAAAGAATGTTATTGAAATTATTTTATTATTTTAAATATTTTAATTTTATTTGCCTTAGTTATTAACTGTTTACTTTTGAAACAAATTCCCCAAATACTTCAAGACAAGTATAGAACTGATACAATAAGCCAGATTTTTAATTTTCTTAGCTAACAAAAGCCTCAAGAAATAGGACAAGAGCTTCAGTTTATGACACCCAGGGTTAGAAATCCTATATCCTCTTAAATAGTGCTGTCATTTTCTAATTATCTCAAGTGCCATCTGTTCCATAAAACATAGACTACTTTGTTCTCAATTAAAGAATTAATACTGCTGATAGGGAAAAAAAAAATGAACACACAGGAGAATTTTAAATTACCTATAATCCAGCCATTACCAACGATATATTTACTATTTACCTCGGCCTTTTTTTTTTTTTTTTTTTAAGATTTTATTTAGAGAGAAAGTGCACACGTGGGGAGACAAGGAGACAACCCCAAGTAAACTCCACACTAAGCTCGCCCCTATGCAGGGCTCAAGCCCAGGACCCTGAGACTATGACCTAAACCAAAACCAAGTCAGATGCTTAACCGACTGAGCCATCCAGACACCCCACCTCCAGTCTTTTTTTGTAAACATCAACAACTTTAGAGTTCACAGATCCTTTGTTAAGGGGAAACCTGAACCAAATAAGGGATAAAATTTCTTTCTAATGGTCTACAAATACTGCTAAATACTTCCTTAACTTTAATGATGTATCATGAAAAATTTTTAAATCACTAATATTCTGTTACATCAAATGATGGATGAACAAAAGTTTTTATATCCAATTCCCTACTATTGAATATTTACTTTTTTTACTTGAAGTATAATTATAGTGTTTTATTACTTTCAAGTGTACAACACAGTGATTCAACAATTCTATACGCTACTCAGTGCTCACCACGATGAAGTATAGGCACCATTGGTCACCATACAACGTTATCACGTTACTGACTATATATTCCTTAGGCTGTATTTTTATTTCCATTACTTATTTCATAACTGGAAGTTTGTCTTTCTTAATCCCCTTTATCTATTATTTCATCCATCCCCTCACTTACCTCCTCTCTGGCAACCACCAGATTTTTATTTCTCAAATTTTTCATTATTATAAACACAACTATGTTTAACACTTCCCAAACTTTTTTTTACTGTTTAGATTTTATAAATGTACTACTTTAGTAGGTAATGTCTTTCCCTTGATGTATGAAGTATTACCTTTATTGAATACATCTCTATGCACTTAAAGGATTCTGTTTTTGATTTTGATGATTTCAACAGTCCCCCCTATGCTTTCTTAGTTTGCTAAGTTTTCCCCAATTAATCTTAGTTCATGTCCTTTCAAAAGGTATAGACCATGTCTCCTCATCTCCAACAGTGACTATCACAACACATTCTAGTAGGAGTGCAATAAAAGGACTGGTTACTTGATGAGTAAACAAAGTAAAGAATCCTAATCTTTTTAGCTAAACCCTTTTCTTTGATGGTTCTTGTTGCTCTTCTCCAGCGCTACATGTACATCACACTGAAGTACATGCATCATGGTATCTGCTTTTACTTATCAGTTTTATATAAGGCAGGGCGAATATGCTTTGGCTTGCTTCTAGTATCTTCCTTGCTGATATTCGGTATTTTTCCTCACCTACTCTTTTTTGAGCAACAGTGTGCTGCCATCATCATGGGACAATTATCCATGACTTTTCTTGACAGTCTTGCTCAAGAACTATCATTAAAATTCCAATTTATTAAGCTTATATACATCTTCCTATGTCAAACTCAACTGATACTTCACTATCCAGTCAAACGTCCTTCTCAACTTTCTGTACTTTATTCCATCAACATAAATACAAAAAGTATCAGAAAATAAACAAGTCTTCAAACAGAAATGAAATGATTTCTTACGTCTATTAATCCTCTCCTTGGAGTGTGCACTGTTATCATAGCAGCACTGTCCAACATGAAGGTAATCTTATAATTTGCATTTGTGCTCACTCCTAGCTCCTATAAATAGATATTCATGTGGTTAAAATACAATAATATGAAAAATTCCAGGCTTTCTGAATATTCCAGCTACAATTTTCCACAATTTCCCAACTTTCTACTCTAGTGGCTACCACACCTTGCTCAACAACTACCATGTTTTTTAGTCTCCTTTTGTTAAGCCAACAAATGGTAGTCCAAAGAAAATAAACTAGAAACAGATTATATCCCTTCTTCAATACAGGTATTACACACCAAAGCAAAAGAAGGGGGAAGAAAGCATTATTGTAAAATGAGGGGAAAAAGGAGGGGGAGCTCTACTGCACTTTTTCTTGAAAAAGACTTAATTACTCAATACAATCCACCACTAAACAGACTTTAAACACATCTCTACTCCTGATAAACACATTTGTTTACCTACTAAATGCCCTCCATTGAGAATGAAATTAATTCAACTTGGAACTTCCATAAAGACAAATGGCAATTTCAAAACATTCTTAAATGGATTTTCTAACACTTACTTTCATTTTAGCTTCAATCCACTTCATATTTGTTGCAGCTAAAATATGAAGAATGATAATATGATACAAATGAAAAGCTTCAACTTCATTTACAAAATTTTTCTTCTGTATAAATAAGTTTTCTAAGCAAGATTAAAAGTTCGAATTAATCACAAATAATAATTCCTAACATATTTATGATAATTTTAAGTATTTATAAAAATAAACTTTAACAAAAATTTTTTAAAGATTTATTTATTCACAAGAGACAAGAGAGAGAGAGAGGCAGAGACACAGGCAGAGGGAGAAGCAGGCTCCACGCAGGGACTCCAGGATCACCCCCTGGGCTGAAGGCGGTGCTAAACCGCTGAGCCACCCGGGCTGCCCGATAAACTTATCTTTAGTGTATCAATACGGAATAGAAATTTAACAACTTTTATCTAAAAGATACAGGTAACCGATGTTCAAAAGAATTTTGAATCTAGGAAATTTATAAATCAAGACCAAAACTCCTGTTTAAAAACAGCCCTGACACTATTCTCTATCAATCCAAACTTAAATATAGGGCACCTGGATCTCCAATTTATCTCCATGTTCCCACTGCCATACAATGCACTGGCATATATGTCAATATAAGTAGATTAATGTTACATGCCAAAAGATGATGTTAGAGATCACTAGGGCCAATGAAAATCAGCATTTTGCCAGGCTCAGGAAATTTAGCGCTCATTGAGCCTAGGAGCTTTTAACAATGAGTCTGAGACAACTGAATTCATAAATTCTGTCATGTATTTGCTCATTGTCAGACATCAACCAGTTTTGAAATCACTGATATTAAAATTCAGTCCTCAAAAAATAAATAAATAAATAAATAAATAAATAAATAAAATAAAATAAAATAAAATAAATAAAATAAAATTCAGTCCTCAATTTTATATGCCCTTCTGGTCCCAAGTTATTGGACTAAAACTACATTGCTATTACCAAGTAAAATGTTTAAAAAGGGAAAAGGAGTTTAATTGTTAAAGCATGTATATGCGTGTTTATGTATTTTTTAAAGGCAAAAGAGGTATCTGAGTTCTCAAAATAAAAATCTTTAGCACACATACACAAAAACTGAATCACCTAATGCACAAAACTGATCAGTTAATAAAATTTTAGAGACTGATATATCTATAATGACAACAATCATGAAAAAGGGAAAAATTTCTTAAATTCAGTATCTATTTTGGGTCTACAATCCCCAGATGAAAAACAAAAAAATATTCATAGCTAATAAAAGGGTTTCCAATTAAGTAATTATGTCAGACATGGTACTAGTTGCTATACTAATATTTTTATTCTCATAGCTACTCTATAAAGTAGGTTTATTTATCTTCATTTCTCAGATGAGGAACTTAAGGCTCAGAAAGATTAACTGACCTGCCCGGTGTCACAAAGTAAGGACAAAGTTGGATTTTAAAAATTTCACTTATTTAGAACAAAGTAAAGGGCCCCTTTCAACATACTACCATAAAATATCATACTTTACAAAAATAAGTTATTTTAAACATATGACTGTAAAAAAAGAATCTCTAAATTTCTAAAGCTACGTTAATAACATTTAGAGGGAAAAAAATAACATTTAGAGGAAAAACTTTTTTCTCAAATGTCATCTCAGGTGTCAGTTGCTAAACAAAAATTTGTTCCCAGGAAGATTTCCTCCTTGTATCTCATAAACCAGAAAACTGTATTTAACTCTATATTTAATCTTAATGGCTGTAAACTCATATTAATACTGAACAATGGAGATACTCTAACTAAAAGGAAAAGTACAAAGGAAATTTAAAGACTGAAGTACCAACTATGTAGTCACTCATCAAAAATGCAGCATTTTTAACCGATAAGATTTCATTTAATTCACAGTCAGCTCTTTTCTGCCTATGGCTTGCCAAGAAGCCACTTTAAATGTTTGTAGGGAGGTCAGATATAAATTAATACACTGTTTCCCTTCTCAATAAAGTCTTGCCACAAAAAAATGTCTATTGAACTAAAAAGTGTGCTCAGTAATGTAGTAAATTTACTTTGTGGAGCAAACTCATGATCTTATCACAGACCTGTAAGTTCCTGGAATGGTCCACAGACCACAATTTGAGTAATACTGCTTTAGTCCATTTAATTTTCCTTAAGTAAATTCATATTCCTTTATTTCTGAAGAACAACATCACTGTGATTTTTTTTATACGTCTTTCTCCAAGTGTTTTGAAACTAGAGTGATAAAGAAAGGAGAAAGCAACAATATCCTGAAGCATCAAAGATTCTATAGTAAAGATCAGAAAGAAAAGTTCCTAATCATGGTAGGGTCTTATGAAAAATAAGATCATTTTTATTCTGACACCATAATCTACATTCTTTCTGTATTTGACTACTTCAGTGGTATTGCTAAATATACATATAAGTTTATACTGTAATGCAAGAATGTCAAACATGTTTCATCAGAAATTTGCTTAAAAAAATGAAAAATGTATCATATTTAACTACAGGCCATTTTATGTCATATTTTATAAAATAGCAACATTATTCCCATGGAAATCTAAACAAAAAAATATAGCTTACACCAAATAACAATGTCATAATCCTCATATGCAGATGTTAGGAATTCGTGAAGATATGGCCGCATTAATTCTACTCCAGTCTCTGCACAAGACCTATGGTCTAAAAGAAAATCAGTTATAGATGTTTACTAGTTTCTTACCATGGACAAGTACCTGACATCAGTGCAAATTATGAAATGTAATACAAACATTCAAATGTAAACTACTTGAGACTGAATTACACTGGCTGAAAACAAGTGTCTTTCAAAGCACGCAATTTAATATCTTTGTGATCCAGTTTTAATGAATATATTTTGGTTAATTTGTGAGGAGCAATGTCCAGAATTCAGGCTCATATAGTAACTGTAAATTTAGTTTTCAAGTAGTCTTTAAAATACAGACGTTATTTTGTGACATGAAAAACAAACTAGAGGCACCTATACTCACTTTTAGCCACTCACCTTCCAGACATAATCACATTTTACTAAAATGACAGGCCCAACTAACTTAATAATCAAATTTTAAATAAGTATACATTAATTTATGATCTGTACTTAAAGTTTAGGGTTAGAAGTAAATAAATTCATGCTAATATCAAGAGTTAACTAATCACTTATTAGCAATATTACAGTATGAGATTAACATCTTTCCTTTTTGCTATTATGAGAAACTTTAAATTTAAAAATCTGCCCTCAATATAATTAAATGGAAAACCAGGAAAAAAAAAAAAAAAAAAAAGAAAACCAGGAATATCAAAAATGATTTTTTAATTTTTTTAATTTTTATTTATTTATGATAGAGAGAGAGAGAGAGAGAGAGAGAGGCAGAGACATAGGGAGAGGGAGAAGCAGGCTCCATGCACCGGGAGCCTGATGTGGGATTCGATCCCGGGTCTCCAGGGTCGCGCCCTGGGCCAAAGGCAGGCGCCAAACCGCTGCGCCACCCAGGGATCCCCTCAAAAATGATTTTTAAATAATCCTCAAAAAATTTAAATGTTAATCAATAGAGAATGACTTAAATTAAGATACATCCACAAACTAGAGTAGCGATAACCAAAAACTGTATTTAATTCACAAAGAATAATATTAAATGACTGAAATATTCAAAATAATCATTAAGCAAAAGTAGAAAGGATATACATACAAACACACTCTGGAAGATACACATCAAAATATAAGAATAATTATTTTGGGGGTTTGGAATTACAGATAATTTTAGTATTTTCTACAATAAATGATATACTTTTTATAATAAGAAGAAAAACTTTAAAAAAAAAGAAGAAGAAGAAAAACTTTTAAATATTTCATATTGGAAGAAAAAAATAAAAGGAAAAAAAGAGTTGTTATGGGTAACCGAAGGTAAAGTGCAATTTTAGCTGACTTACCAAATAATGTATAATCAACATCTAGTACCAAAAGCTTTTTCCCTTCCCTGGGAGGATTCAAAATTTCCACTTTATACTCTTTCACTCTACGAGAAATTTTCAGTAGGTTTTCTTCCCTAATGGAAAAATAAAATAAGGTGAAACATTCACTTTTTTCACACACTACAACCCATTTCCTTTGATAGTATAAAGTACTTACCTATTTTCTACTTCAACTACTTCATCTTCAATATCAAAGTCGTTGACAACATCATCATTGTCAGGAGGTGGACCTAAGACATCTTCCTATTAAGATGAAAAAGAGTTCTGTTTTACCAGATTATCTTTAACATAACAAATACATGCATAACATAAAAAGCAAATAAAAGATACAGTCCAAGATCAAGAATCTTTCAAGCACACACTGTGAGGAAATTTCCACATTTTATAATTCATAACATACATTCACTGAGTAGATTTACCGTGTTAAGTTTGACCATTTGCACGACTACTATGCTTATGCTAACTATATACTAAAAGTTCCCTAGTATTTGTTTTCTGCTGAGTTAATACCACATACACTGTGAAGCTTTTATTTTTCACGGACTGCAAAACTGACAATTTTACCACAATTAAAACCATGATACAACAGTGTAATATAAATCATAATACCTTCAAAGGGACAAATGGTAACAAAAGTAAACATTTACCAAGCTCTCCTCACGAGTTCCCATCATCATGATTTTAGTATTTGGTTTCAGTTTGAGAGCTCCAAGCTTAACATCATTTTCTGCAGGTTTGCCTACAATACAAGCAAATGACTGTTTTCTCACTAAAGTTCAGGTGCTGATTTCACTATCCCATTATACAAAACCCTAATATTAAAAGGTTTGGTACAGATTCCACAGCAGTTTTTTTCTTAAATTAACAAACTTTCACTGCTGAATTAGCAATGTCTAACACACTAACAAGTAGCAACTAATAAATTTGTTTTTTTCCCCAACTCCATCTCAGAGGAACATCTTTATTCAACTAGCTAAAGAAAATAAATTATTTTAGTTTGTTGTTCAAGATGAAGATGTTTTCCAGAAAGTCTTGAACACTGAGCACCTAAGACAAAACTCGAGATTTTTTGCTACCCAAAATTCACTCTTCAATGATATGCCAAACACAAACACCAGGAAAGTTCCTTTCGAACTGGATATAAACACTGCTTATAATTTTTAAATCATCATTTTAAAACATTACTTTTGAAGCAGAAAAGATGACTTAGGGAGAGTATAAGAACCCAGCTGTAATGAAAAAGCTGTGCTAGAACACAGATGTCAGAAACTACACTGTTTTACCTGAGACTTCTGCACCACAGGTTTAACAAGCAAACACCAACTGTCAGAGGAATCAAAAGTAATCTTAATAGCGGTGGTATTTTCAAGAAATTTTTAATATTATTTTTATCATACAGCAATTTTAGGGATATCCCTAACAAAGAAATCTAAAGGAGAAAGACTTATTAAAGAGAAAAAAATAACATATGAAAATTCATAAGTGTTTCGATGCAAAAAGTTTAAAGTGAGGAGAGAATTACCTTTAACTTTGAGTCCAAGTAACTTTTGGCGTTCTGGTAGCACTCCTGTAAGAGTCTTAAGAAACTGTTTGAGATCTAGCACGGTATCATCTTCTGAAAGTGTGGTCACTGAATATTCCTGTCCACCCCATTTTACAATGATAGGAAGAGCCATCCTTGAAACATACGATCAAGCAGCTTTCACTCAGAAAAAGATACCTAAAAAGAAAGGGATATACCAGTAAATAAGTTAAAACAGATACATCAAAGACGCAGCTAAATTTGTAACTAAGTTTTAGAAGCAATGCAGTTTGCAGCTAAATTTGTAACTAAGTTTTAGAAGCAATGCAGTTTGAGTCCTACTTTACAACTGGATGGTGGAGAAACAAGATTTTCTCCTTACAGAATCTGTGTTACCAGAACACCAAAAGTTATTAGGCCTCAAAGTTAAAATTCCCCTACCCTCCCAATTTTTGGCTTAAAGTTACTACTTCCTAATATACTCTGCAATGATCAGCTACCTATCCCTCCCTCTCTGTTTGACCAGGTTTATGTTACAGGTAAGTTCCTCCATCATGGACCATTCATAGTAACACTTGAGAAGTGGCACAGTGAGTTGTTAAAAGTGCAAACCCTAGAGCCATAGTACCTGGGTTTAGATCCCAGCTCTCTCACTTATTGGCTATTTTACTTTGGGAAGTTACCAGACTCCTAGTGCCTAAGTTTCCTTCTCTGTAAACTAAGGATGAGAATATTTCTACTTTGGGGTTCTTATGAGGCTTAAATTAGCTAATATTTGTAAGTCATATAGACCTGGCACATAGTAAGCACTACAAAAATAAGCATTATCTAAATAAATTTTCTTAAAAATCTGAGCTGACAGTCAGCCCCGGTGGCTCAGCGGTTTGGCGCCGCCTTCAGTGTGTGATCCTGGAGTCCTGGGATTGAGTCCCACATCGGGCTTCCTGCACAGAGCCTGCTTTTCCCTCTGCCCGTGTGTCTGCCTGTCTCTCTCTCTCTCTCTCTCTCTCTCTCTCTGTGTGTCTCTCTCATTAATAAATAAATAAAATCTTAAAAAATCTGAGCTGATGTGTTCCAGGCACTGTGCTAAATAAAAAGCATCGCCATTATTTGTTTAGTATTTAATAAATTGGAAAGTTTTTATGCAATGTCATTTAACAGGGTTGATAAGAATCATCCCTCTTTTGCAATTAAAAAAATGGGACTTCAGAGAGGCTAAGTAATCTGCTAATGGGCACACAGGCGGTAACAGAACAGGTCTTCTGACTAAATCTCATGTTTCTTCCTCTACATCACAACTGCCTCTCTTGAATTGGGACCTACAGGAGGCAAAGCATCAAAGATCAGTAAATAAAAACCCACAGGCACAGATAAAAGTGCACAAGATCAAATAGTGGTTGTTAGTCTCATCAACAATGGCATGTAGGGCTTTTCTCTCTTAATACTTTTTATCAATTTTCCTAAGTCCGTTTCCCCCCAGGTCAGAGAATTGAATTTCCTAATCTCCATTTCCAGATGCTATCACTTGTTTAAGGAAACATTTGATTGCATTCTCCCTGGATAATAACCAATGCAAGAAGACAAACTGTGAATCATTACATACAAAAATAACGTAGGAACTTAAGAGGTCTTCAACATGCCCACTAGAGGAAGCACTAGAAAATCAATCATACTTACGCTCTTATGTTTGTACCTGCTCTACTGAAATTTAAAGTAGTAATTTAGGGCAATGCGTTCTGTTGAGATAACTTGCTCTAGGAAATGTTATGATTCTCAATAAAGTGCCAAAAAGACCTTTCGAGCCAAACTAAAATATGATTTAAACATTATTCCTCTGTGAAGGTGGCAATAAAAATGAAAATTTACAAGAGCTAAGAATGGGACCACCACCAACTAACAGAGTTTACATTGTGCTGGGGGTGGGGCGAGAGCAGAGAGTTT
Organism: Canis lupus familiaris; assembly: GCF_011100685.1. Taxonomy (NCBI): domain Eukaryota; kingdom Metazoa; phylum Chordata; class Mammalia; order Carnivora; family Canidae; genus Canis; species Canis lupus. The sequence continues at coordinate 52,122,151 of NC_049225.1, forward strand.
GGAGTAACATCCTCTGAGCTCCAGGTGAGCCTGGGCAAGTCATTTCACCTCTAGACCAGTATTTTCGAAGCGTTGTCTAAGACCAAGCAACAGCATGACTGTACTTGGTAACTTGCTATAAACATAACGGGGGCTGGAGAGAAAAGAACCCAGCAATTTGTGTTTTAGCAATCCCTGTCCCAGCCTCCCCCTCACCCCGTCTCTGAGGCATACGAAAAGTCTGAGAGCCAGTGCTCTAAACTCTTCAATTTTCTCAGCTAAAAAAGAAAACCTACCAGATGGCATTGGGCTCTGCACGCTTAGTAGAGTAGTATACAAATGTTATACACTGTACACCTACACCCTGGTGGGAATCCCAAGTTGGCAATTGCTCTGAACGACCAAGCGTAACAAAACAAACACCCTCGAAATCTTAAACGCAGAGTCCTTAAAACTGCTTTTGAACCTCATTTCTCCAACATTCAGATCACTCCCAAGGGAACACACAGTGCAAATGCAGGAGTCATTTTATGTTTTCCCATTTAACCTCCTCTCTCACGCCATTCTAATGCTTTGTGTCATTCTAGGTCCTATCAGATCAATACACCGAAAAATGATTTGGGGTAGGGTTGACGGCAATTAAAACTACTACCCAAGTAAGGACCGCAACCTCTAGGACAGCCGTTTGGGTTAGTTCTGCCTAACATACTGAACTGACCCGTCCGGTCAATTCCAAAACTCCTGCCTCAAAATGAGGCGATCCTGAGTTCACGAGAACAGCGTTAATGGACGAAGCAACACCTGTGACAGCACTTTGTGAACTGTAAAGCGCAAGGCGGACGGTGGCGATGACCACACGGCCACCTGCTCAAACAGCTTATCTCACTTGATCTTTGCATTCCTGAACTGACGACTATTGTCTTCACGTATCCACGTTAGAAAACTGAAAAAGAAAACCATTTTGTCCAAGGCCGCAAGTTGCGGAAACCTGAAACTAACAGCAAAAGCGACCGCCTGGGGCGCTGAGCGGAGGTGAAGCCCTCAACCAGCCTCCGGCACGGCGGCAGCCGCGGGAGGCGACCGCCCTAGGGCGGCAGGCAGGCAGGCAGGCAGGCAGGCAGGCAGGCAGGCAGGCGTCGCAGGCACCCCAAGAACCCGAGGCCCCGGCCTTCACCTGGAGGGGGAGGGGGAGGGGGAGGGGGAGGCGGAGCCGTGGACAAACCCCGAAGGGCGCAGGAATGGAGTCTGGGGACGCAAAACCCACTGGGGCTTGGGGAGCCCCCGGCAGCAGCGCGGAGGCCGGGCGGGAGGGCGGAGGCCCGGCGAGGAGCTGCAGGGGCCACGGCCTGGGCCGCACACCGGGGCAGACGCGGCCCGGGGCGCCCGCAGGCAGCGTCCGGCCCGGCCCGGCCCGGCCCGCGGGCCGCCGTGGAGGCCGCGTCGCGCGAACTGCAGCGCCGCGCGGCGGCCCCCCGGCCCCGACCGCCTCCCCGGGGGCAGCGCCCCGGGGCGCCCCGCGTCCCCTCACCTGGAGAGCCGCGGGGCCCGCAGCAGTGGACGCAGGAACCGGCCACAGCGGAACCGACGGCGGCCGGAAGTGAGGAACGGGGACCGGAACCGGCTAACGAGCCGGAAGTTCAGGTTTGAAACGGAAACGCGCTGGAGACTGCGCGGCGGCCTCCCGCGTCCGTCTCCGGCAGGGTAATCCTGGACAGCGGCTGCCAGGGATCTCCTGACCCGGCGCGGGAGCCGGGCCTTTCCGAGACTGTGGCCCGTGACCGCGGGGCGGACAGGGGGGTCCTTGGACACGGGCCAGCCCTCGCCCGCCTGCGCATGCGCCCGCTCGTGGGCGCGGAGCTGGGCGGGGCTCCGCGGGGGGCGTCTCCCGTATTGTTGCGCTGCCCGCGGCGGTGGGTCGGTGGCGTGGCCCCGGCTGCCGGGGTGTGCGGAGACCTTCGTAGGACTCGAGCCTAGGACTCGTGTGGCGTTGCCGTGTTCCGGATGAGGGCTGAAAGGGGCCCTTTAAGGCTGAAGACTTGAGCCCCCTCCGCTCCCCGCCCCGGCACCAGGGGCCTCCAACTTGAGTAATTTTAGGAGCTTGGACTTCCACCCGTTTTATGCAACGGTAAACTGAGGACCCGCAGAAAAGGGAAGGGGTGAGCCTAAGTCACTCCGAGAACCGAAGAAGCAGATCTCAGTACGAGAGCTGCCATCGAGGTCACTAAAGTAGGGCATCGAATTTTACCTCCCCTTGCCCGTCCCCACCTCCGCTCCACCTTCCCTCTGAATGCGAGGAAAGCCAGTTACAAACCCAGACAAAAGAATTGTAGACTTTAGTGGAAATTCAGAGCAGTCCCTATCTGATTCATACAACAAGCTCTCAACGGGCATCGCTTGCTGTCAGGCAAAAAACAAAACAAAACAAAACAAAATATTGCCGCTAGATTGTTGCATATGGCGCCAAATAAAACTTAGATTTTGATGTGGAAGGGAAAATGCTGACATGATATTGGTCTGAGCTATGCACCAGTCTTTGAATTACATATATTTTTACTTCTACTTCACAGTGATGTAAATAATTCACGTTCCCGTTTTGGCCACGATGGAAGGAAAGCAAAAAGCCAAGTTTCGTGTCTTCCCAACTTTTTAGACAAGACAAACGCTATTGTATGTTCTTACCTCTTTTCTTTTGGTAATTTCTATTGCATATTGCATTAGTAGTGTATGAAAAGCTGCTTTTTTAAAAAATGAAACATTTTCAGTGAAATAAAAGTATACCCTCCTTACTTAAAAAAAAAAAAAAGGAAGTGGGGTGCCTGGGGGGCTCAGTTGATTAAGCATCCCACTCTTGGTTTCTGCTCAGGTCATGATCTCAGGGTGATGAGATAGAGACCCCCTCCACTAGTGCTGGCTGTGGAGCCTGCTTAAAACTCTCCCTCTCCGTCTGCCCCTCCACCCCAGCTCCCATATGCCACACACACACTCACTCTCTCTCTCTCAAAAAAAAAAAAAAAAAAAAAAAAGGCAAGGAAAACCCCAAGTTAAAAATTTTTGTACAAAAATCACACAATAGCAGTCCAGCCAAAAAAAGATGGTCGAAACACAAGGGACTGAACTCCAGAATGAATTATTTTCTTTCAACTCAGTCTGTTCTTTATTCATGTGCTAACCAGCTGCTTGGCCACTGTATATTTTTTCCTGTTACTAGAAAAGCTTGTTTTTGTTAGTCATAAATGTCAACTAAGACATTTTAGATTTTAATTCTAAGCAAAAGGATGCATAAAGAGATTCTTCTTTTTAATGATAAAATAGCCATTGTACAAAAGGTTGATAAGTTTGATGTTACTCAAGTGTAGATAATTTTAAAATTGCAAGTGTTGAACAGTGAGTGGTATTTCTTAGAAAATAATGGTAGCAGAGTATTTTTTTTAAAGATTTTATTTTATTATTTATTCATGAGAGACACACACAGAGAGAGAGAGAGAGAGAGAGAGAGGCAGAGACACAGGCAGAGGGAGAAGCAGGCTCCATGCAGGGAGCCCGATGTGGGACTCGATCCCAGGACTCCAGGATCATGTCCTGAGCTGAAGGCAGACACTAAACCACTGAGCCACCCAGGGATCCCCGGTAGCAGAGTATTTTGGACAAATAGTCCAGTTAACAGATGATTTGCCCGTATCTCAGTTCTTCCATGTCCTTTTCTAGTTAGCTATATATTCATGAAATAAAAAATTATGTTAGGAATAAAGGACTTCTGGTAACTAGAAATAAATACAAAGTGGACTTTAAAAAAAGTGCTCAGAGCAACCCACAAGTGCCATTAGGAAGAGAATAATTAAATTTCTATTGCTCACTAGATCCTCCTTTTTAATGTGTGGAAAGTAATATACTTGTGCCTTACTCATAATTCTTTGCAGCAACTAAAGATGCCTGGAATTCCTCCCTAGGGTTTTGATAGGTTGTTAGGTCTAAGAGACTAAAACATGGAACCAATTTCATAAAATCAGATGATAAACTGCTGACATCACTGTGATCATGTTTGGATTAGAAGGCTAAAGGACATTCCTGCACCCAAGCCAGAAATCCTGCCACGTTCACCTGACCTGTTTACCTCCTTCCCCTTGTCTCTAGGGCATTTTGTTTCCTCCCAAGCAAAAAACAATCCTTTCTTCCTCCCTCCCTACCTCCCTCTTGCTTCCTTTCTTCCTTCCTTCCCTTCTTTCTTTCAAGTTAATGCTACTGTTTCTCCTAATGCCTGTTCCCTTGCCTTTTCCCTGGCTGCAGTCAGTGTGCTGAAATGATTAGAATCTGTCCCATAGGGCAGACTCCACAGCCTCTTAATTCAGCCTGGCAAGTTTACTGTCTTTCTCTATTTAGCTTGCTTTCCCAAATGACAACTTAAAACCACAACTCTTTTTAAACCTCAGATCTTCCAGTTTACGTGCTTGTTCTTGGCAAATGACATCGCCTTATATTTTTGATAAGAAAATAAGTCTCAGGGTGTCTGGGTGGCTCACTCATTTAAGCATCTGACTTGATTTTGGCTCAGGTCATGATCTGAGGGTCATGTGATTAAGCCCCGTGTCAGATTCTGGGCTCAGCAGGGAGCCTACTTGAAGTTCTTTTCTTCTCCCTCTGCCCCTCACTCCCTGGAAAAACAAACAAAAAAAGGAATATAGAAGATCTCACAGAGGAATTGCCTCAACTTAAGATCTCTGAATCTATGAACTAAGTTATATCTGCACCTGTCTTTGCTTCTTTTGCTTCTGTTTTTATTTGGCAATTTCCTTCTACCTGAAGCCAACCCTTATACTTGTGCTCTGGCTCCTTCCTTCTCAGCCTTCTTTAAATCTAATATCTTTTCTAGCACTTGTATTTTTAATCTTTCTCTCTACTGGTTTATTTCCATCAATGATAAACATGCCATGGTATCTTGCCATCAAGATACCTTTCCTTTCACAGTTGGGCATTTCAAAACACTGTTTACATTTGTTTAAACTTGATACAATCTATAACTGTGTATTTCAGATTTTTTTTTAATGACAGTCTCTCACTGTACTGTAAACTTTGTAAAGAACCAGCCCCTGTCTGATTAATTCACCATTATATTCTTGGAGTCTAACATGATATTGGCTAAAGCTGGTAATCAAATATTTGCTGAATGGATGAATATTAATGAATAGAACATCAAGTAATGAGAGCTTATTATATAATATATATTATGTGTATAATAATCATATCCATGAATGACTATAATCTGTGTATGGCTCTTGATGCACAGGAAAGTTCTGAAATATACACCAAAGTGTTAACAGTTCATGGTGCCATGGGATACACTCAGTTGTTAAATGAGTGTATTGAAATTATCTCTTGATAGCATCATAGAGCAAGTGATTTTCATCTTATTTATGTTTTTCTGTGTTTGGATATTTTACAATAATTTTGCATTCTTTTTAATGTAAGAATTCATGAAGGCATTCTTTTTTTAAAAAAATTCAAATAATACAGATATATCTTTACTACATAATTTTTATGCCTATCCTTGCAAGTCTTTTCTATGCTTTAGATGTATATACATTTGTATATATAGTTTATATTAATGTTTAAAAATAATTATGGATTTACAGGAGGTTGCAAAGAGAGAGATCATGTGCATCCTTCACTGAGTTTTTTCCTAATGATTATGTTTTTCATAGCCTTAGTATGGTCAAAAAGTTGACATTGGTACAATGTGTGTGCATGTATGTCATGTGCTATCACATATAGATTCATATAACCACTACAGTCAAGATACAGAACTCTTCCATCACTACAAGGATACCTTGTGCTACCCATTTATGCCCACCTTTATTCCTCCTCTTACCACTCCTAACCCTTGGTGATTAATCCGTATTTACCCATGTCTTCACTCTTTCCATGGTTCTTTCTTCCTAATGTCCCTTTATTATTCACTTGTTATTTAGAGAACTTCTTTTAGCCATTCTATCAGGATAGGTCTGCTGGCGACAAATGCCTTGAGACTTCCTTCATTTGAGAATGTCTTGACTTCCCCTTCATTACTAAAGAATGTTTTCTTTGGATATAGAATCTGGATTGATAGTTCTTTTGGCACTTGAAAAATGTGCTACTTCTTTTTGGCCTTCATAGTTTCAGAAGAGAAATTTCATTTGAATTGTTCTTTCCTACTCTTTATAAGTTGTTTCTTTTTTGCACCTTTCAGGATTTTTTTTCTTTTTCGGAAGTTTGACTATGATACGTCTTGGTGGAGATGTATTTAAGTTTATTCTGTTTGAGGTTCACTTAGCTTCTTTACTATGTTGGTTTATGTCTTTTGCCAAGTTTGGGAAGTTTTTCAAAAATTATTTAAGTACTTTTTCAAGTCCACCTTCTTTCTACTGGCACAAATCTTAGATCTTTTGGTATAGCCCACAGGTCCCCAGAACTGTTTTTTTTTTTTTTTTTTTAACTATTTTCTTTATTGTTCAGATTGGATCATTTCTATTATCTGTATTCAGGTTCACTGATTTTTCTGTAACCCTCTATTCTTCAGTTGAGCCCATCCACTAATTTTTTTTAAATTTTATTTTAGGATATGGTGATTTTTCAGTTCTAAAATTTCCAACCTGTCTTTTCTTATATCTTCCATTTATTTGCTGAAACTTTTTTGTTTCAAGAATGTTCATAATTGTTTATTGAAACATTTTTATAAAAAAAAGAAATACTTTTATGCTGTTTTAAAATCCTTGTCCAATAATTCCAACATCTATCCTACCTCTGTGTTGACATTTGTTGTCTTCTCATTCAAATTGAGATTCTCCTTAGTCTGACAAGTATCTTCTTATTGTAGCCTGAACATTTTTGGTATTATGATACTCTGGATCTTATTTAAATCTTCTGTTGTAATAGGCTTTCTCTGATACTGCAGGGTGGGGTTAGGGAGATGCCACCTTATAACTTCTTGGTTGTGGTACTAGTACCTATCCCCATTAGCCCTTCCTGTCAACCCATGTGGGCAGGAAAGGGAACCTCATTACTGTTGCATAGTAGTTGGAGTTCAAGTTCTCTACCAGGTTTCCATTTCCACTGATACCTTCCTAGTTGGGAGGTAGAAGGATGTCTGGTCACTACTCCCCACATGGCCTCCACTGACATTATGGGTGGTGTAGGGGAGGATCTCATTACCACTGGAAGATGGTAAAAGTTCTAGCTTTCTACTCAGCTTTCTCTGACACCATCCTGGTAGAGGGGCTGGGGTACCTCATTATAGTCTGGCATGATATTGCTGACAAAGGTGGGGGTGGGACCATCACTTTTTGTGTGGTACTTGGTTGGAGTATGGCAGTGTGCTGGGGTCTCCACAAACATTCTCGTGTTCAGTGATCACTAGGAGTACTCACAGGACTCAATGTACAGTTGTATTCTCTGATGATATTTTCAGCAAAAGATTACAAAGCATAATCAGCAAAGGGAAAAGTTTTATGGAGTGAAGTCTAAAGAAAACCAGGCACGCTATTCTAAGAGTTCTTTCCCAATAGAATTGCCCAGGATGCACTAAATGTTTCCATCAGTGAATTATGATAATAGGTATAAAGTATTGTCTTCCAGGAAAGTTTATTAGAGACTCAGTGCCCAAGGTTTTTTGGGGGCTAATCATATAGATATTCATTGCCTAGTACCAATTCCAGACTCCCAGAAGGAAAGTAAGTGTATAACATAAACCATTATCATTTGCATGAACAGTCTAGGTGCAGTGAGACATCTGTATAATTTAGGGAAAGTTTAATATCAATGTAGGGAACTGTTTTATCAGTGAAGATTCCAGATGATTAGCCAAAGGCCAACCTTACAAGCAAGACTTTATGGCTCAGGCCTCCCACGTTAACTTTTTTCTGTATGAGTGGTTATTAACTGAATGATTTTTTTCCTTGCTAGGCTATGCCTTTCCTGGTCCTTTGTCTAGAGAGAGCAGACTTTTGGGGGCAGTTTTTGTCTGAGCCTGCTGGCGTTTCTAGGTTGCTTGCATTTCCAGCACCCAGTCTGAGAAATATGAAGCAAAAGGAAAACCCAGGGAACTCCCTGCCATGTCTTTTGAGGTAACTATCCAGTCTTCCTTTTTTCTATCTTTTAGAGTCTTCATGTATTTGTTTCATAATGCCATCCAGTGTTTTTAGTTGTACTTAGCAGAAGGAATGGGGAGGAGTGCAACAACTCCTTCTTGTCCTAGACCTGGAAGTCTATTACTTTTATCATTGGGAAAAGAGATTTAAATTTTTTTCATTGTTTTCATTAAAAACAAAACATGTATATGACATAGACTTAATTTTTTATTGAATTAAGAACACTTAATATGAGATCTATCCTCTTAAAAAATGTTTGTGTACCATATATTCTTGTTAACTATAGCACAAAGTTGCACAGTACATCCCTAGAACTTAATTTTAAGCCTAAAATTGGTAGGTATAACCGAATATGGGATCTAAAAATACCAACTGTAGGAAAAAAAATTGTGATTCGCTTCCACTTATTCTAGTAATAAAGTTTATTTCTCCCAATTATGAAAATAATATGTATTCATTATAGAAAGTTGATTTTAGGGACGCCTGGGTGGCTCAGCGGTTGAGCATCTGCCTTTGGCTCAGGGCGTGATTCTGGGATCTGGAATCGACTCCTGCATCGGGCTCCCTGCACGGAGCCTGCCTCTCCCTCTGCCTGTGTCTCGGCCTCTCTCTGTGTCTCTCAGGAATAAATAAATAAATAATCTTAAAAAAAAAAAAAAGAAAGTTGATTTTATTTTTCATTATTTGATAAGTGGAGTGAGAATTTTAAAGTCAATATAGAGAGCAGCCCCAGGTGGCTCAGCGGTTTAGTGCCGCCTGAAGCCCAGGGTGTGATCCTGGAGACCCGGGATGGAGTAGCATGTCACGCTCCCTGCATGGAACCTGCTTCTCCCTCTGCCTGTGTCTCTCTACCTCTCTCTCTCTCTGTGTCTCTCATGAATAAATAAATAAAATCTTTAAAAAAAAAAAAAGTCCATAAAGACTACAGAGTGGCAGAAGATCCAGATTCATTTAACTTTGCCATCATTTTATAGGGTAAATATCAAGAAGAGAAATTTTCCTGTAAATGAAACTTAAACAGGCCCCTGTAGTTGGTCCTGCAGGCAGTTTCCCATGCCCAGTGTTAATGACAAAGCTTGTGCTTCTTGTTTATATCCAAAGTTCGTGCATAAGAGATGGTATCTTTTCAATCATGGGAGAAATAATTACGAATGTCCCTATCCACAAATTCTAGACTAATGGACTATTTCTTGAAATGAAAATGTTAGTATAATATATTGCTAACTAATCAACATTCAATTTGAAATCTTAAACAAGAACATCAAATTGTTATTATGTTGCAGCATTTCACATTATGAGGGCAATTTCATTTATTTGTCTTTTTACATCCATGGTGACTCATAAATGGATAAATTAGTATCTCCCATTCTTCAAGAAATATTAATGAAATGTCTAGACTTTTACAATCTAAACATTTACAGCATGACAAAGCAAGTTTTGATTACCATTAAGCTATCTGTAATGAATAGACTACTGTTATTTTATTCATCATATTTCCAATTGTCAGGAAACATTTCTTTAGCAATGTGTTTATGTCCAAAGAGCATTATACAGGGTTCTAGGAGCAGTCTTGCCTAAAATTATCCTCCTGACCTTGAGGTAATCAATTTCCCCTAACCACAATCCCTGTTTATAAAAATGAGCTTATTGAATAACCAAAATATTTTTTTGAATTCTATATTTCAGAATCTCTAGCATTTAATTCAATAGTTCCCAAACAACAAAGTATAGACCTGTACTAGATTGTTACATAGTTTCCATCATTCTTCCACTTGCAAAATAAGAAATAAAAAGATCATATAGTGTATTAGTCATAAAGCCAAATGGAAAAACCATGTTCTTTCTTTTTATTAACTATTATTACCTCTCTGTTGTCCACATTTCTCTTCTCTGGAATTTCCAGAGCTTCATTATTCACATTGAAATAGACTTTACAGAGAATTTACACTTACTATTTAGATTTTCATTGATAATGTAAAAGTGGTACATTTTTTGATGCTGCATAAATATTACCTCAGATGATTTGTTTTGAAATATCTTTTCTGATTTTAAATAATGGAAACTTAATCGGGCTAGCCTGAGCCAAAAATATGGGGCTCAGAGGGCACAATATCTGGCATGGGGAATTAGTTGGATGTTATTGAACCAGGAGTCAAGGCAAGTTTAAGGTCCTCCGTAGTAAATCTACAGACCTTACTTATCCTGCAAGTACCACTATTAATATGACTCTGACTCCCAATCTCTCTCTCATTCACCTCTAAATCCCCAAATCCTGAGAGGCTCTTAGTGCCTAACTTAGGTCACATTATCTCTGTGCTTTGGGTTCTCCCTGAGCCTGCCCTGTGTGTGCTGTGGAGGGTTCTTAGTGAAGAGGCCTCTCTGTGGGCCAGACACTCCCAAAGTGTCCTCTCCCCTGACAGTTAGTGGTGTCAATTCTCTTCAATATTATTCTTTTTCTCAACCAATTCTAGCTCATTTGGTATCAGTATTCATTTATCCACTATCTTGCTTAATGATAGTCACATTGTATCAATAAGCAAATCATTTTCTTTCTCTCCATATCACAGCTCTTTGGATTTACATTAATTTAAAATTTTGCCATCTGCAAATGTATTTTATGCTGTTGCTGTTACTAGCATTTGTAAGAGGACCACTCCAAATTACTCCATAGGTCTCAAATATTGACATGTTTCATATTTTAAATTAACATGAGTCTCTCCATTAAACTGTTTCTTAGAATTGTACCCTCTGAATTTGATTACATTTTAATAACCCCAATTTTGACATGAGTCACAATTATTATTCTCTTTTGGTATGAATTTAACCTGTAGCTTTTTTTCTCTTCATTACTTTCCCATTATAATATTTCTAATAATGGTAGCAGCTCTTATTTATTCCTGCGAGCACCATAGATGTGTTATTTTATTTAATTCTCACAACAATGTTATGGAAGTCAGATTAAAATTTTTTTGTCCTAAAAGAAAAAAATGGCAAAGTATGTTCTAGCATTTGACTCATGGTTTGAGAAAAATCATTGGCAGCAGTCTGTTTAAAACTAGAATTCATTGCTTGTGCTCTACCTCTGACCTCAGTTTCTGCTGGGGAATGCAACCTTGGGACAGTTAACATCCACAGACATCTCACTGGCAT